>NC_086080.1:4578828-5828828 GCF_948474715.1 Cydia amplana
TCGTATCTCACTCAAGTGTGACATTTTCTTCATATTCAAAGTGCTGTCATACCGGTTAAAAAGGTTTTATCTTTGTTAATTAAATGTTGTAGGGTATCCATGATTGTAAATAATTAAATTTGTCCTTACCAAATAAGTATAACACAGAAAAAAAGCGTGATTGTTTTACTTAAATATTGTGGTGAACGATTCTTTTACATTTACTGATTGTGTAGGCTTAGTTCTGCTCACGTCTCATGAATCACCCTGTATATACATAATACATTAACTCACATTTATAGACGGGTCTGTCGATGTGTGCGTCTATAAATGTGAGTTAATGTGTTCAAAACGCGAAAGTTTTAAATATTATATACTAGCGACCCGCCTCGGCTTCGCTCGGGTTAGCAAAGTGTACATAATCCTTCCTCTTGAACAACTCTATACATATATTTAAGCATACATAGGGACAGGTAGACAGCGGGAAGCGACTTTGTTTTATACTATGTAGTTATATAATATGCTGCTTTTTATAGCTTTGGAATACATGGTGTTGCTGGCGATGTGAAGCTAGTTTTATGTTCTATTCATTACGCTATGGGCACGCAACATGTCTGGTTTGTATTGGCCTCCTGGTGCGAAGGCCGAAACTAACTTTTTTTCTAACAAATTATCTCGTTTTTAGGGTTCCATGGCCAAAATGGTAGCAACAGGATCCTGATTACAAACCTGATACTGAGGACTCTATTTTGTTGAACCATTTTTAGTGCCTATAAATACCGTTAATTCTCGTTTTATTAGTACTTAATGGGTTATATCAAATCTTTACCTACTACTTTACGTGAGGGAGAAGGGATGATATGTTTCGTTCGTATGGTAATTTCGGGAACATCTCTAAAATATAATTTCAGCCATGTCAAACATAATTTCAGCGAGCGTTTGCCTTACATATGTACATTATATGTATAATAATATGTTTTACATCAACGATTTTCCTTGATGGAATTTATGGAAAAACTATGTGTTCAAAATCTGTGTTGAAAGCGCTCTGTAGCAGTGTTATTTTCTGCAGCTCAGTCAAAATATTGTGCACGTCTACGCACATTGCATCCGGTGTGCACAGGACCTAACTAATTAAAAAATATAGGTACGCACTTAGTATAGAATTTCGGTGCGCTCGTCCGGCTCGCACTTAACCAAATTTCAGCAGGTCATCTCAAGGTGGACAAGGGTCTGCTCCCGGCCTAGCCAAGCTGACAATCGCTATCGCTTCGATAACGAAACGCTTTGTGTCTCTCTATTGTGTGGCGGCCAGGTCGCGTAGCCATTGTAGCCAACGTGCCAATCGCTTACGCTCCGTAGCGATCGAAACGCAACTGTCACTGTCGCACTAATGGAAGAGTGATTGAGAGACACCAAGCGATTCGATGGCGAAGCGCAAGCGATCGTCACCCTGGCTTAAAGGTTAGTCGTTCACGACATGCGACAGGCATTAAATAACAGCACTTGTAACTTCTTATGAGGCAAAATCAGTGGCAAAATTAAAAAAAAGATGAAACTTACTCAAATTAATCGATTCATATTCCAACAGAAAAAACTCTGCTGTACCTATTCGAAAGTTCGTCTCGAGCGACTTTGTATGCTTCCGTAGATATAATTACTTTTACTTTATAACTCTGTTCTCGTGTAAGTGACTTGTATGTCTTTTATGAGAATAAATATCTTTAAACCTAACCTAAGTTATGAAGCCATACTGCGGGTGAAAAGGGTCAAGCCCGACTCGCACTTAACTAAATTTCGAAGGAAGCTCGTAATTGTAACTCGAAACAGCCTGCAGGTCAGCTCAAGGCGGACAAGGGTCTGCTAATCATGATCGGTGGCGCTCGCCGCCACTTAGGGCGCCCACTAATCGTTGTTAGCGCGTTCAGAACCAAGGAAGCATGTTGTTTGGGGAAAAAAGGTTAGTTGTTCACGCTATGCGGTAGCACAGAATAAATAATAGTACTAGGCACAGAAGATTCACTCTCTAACAAAACGCGTCTATTACGACAGATATGACCGCTAGGTGGCGCAAGCGCGAGCAAGCGTCCGTTCCGTAGCGGTGATTCTTTACAGTAATTTTCTGATTTGTTAAGTTATCTTTTTACAGTACCTAGCCGTAAATAAAACGTAGAATAATATGATCTGTATTAGTTCTTTGTCATCCAGCGAAAATAAAAATACAATTTCTTCGGGGCACTAAATATCTTTAAACAAATATGAACAAATAATATAACCATAGGCAAACATTTTCTTATGGTTTCACAAGAGTATTGCAGAGCACAGCAAGAACTCATATTGAAATTCGAATAGAAAAATAATAATTTATTTACAAACAAGATTATACAGTGGTATTACTAAAAGAAATTAAAAACTAGCTTAAGTAAATCTAAAATAGGCCCTTGAGGGTTCAGGCGGAGTATGTCACTTTCTTAGGACGTCACATTCTGAGTTCGTCACATTCTGACTTTGTCACTTTCTGAGATCGTCACATTCTGAGTTCGTCACTTTCTGACTTTGTCACTTTCTGAGATCGTCACATTCTGAGTACGACACTTTCTGAGGACGTCACTTTCTGAGTACGTCACTTTCTGAGAACGCCACTTTCTGAGGACGTCACTTTCTGAGTTCGTCACTTTCTGAGTTCGTCACTTTTTTAGCATAGGTACGATTTAACAGTATAATATACCTGCACGAAAGATGTATACTGCCAGCAACCAGATTAGCTGTTCGACATACGGTCGCTTTTATATCCTACATACCAATACCAATCTCTGTTTGCCTTACGCCTGACTGGTAGAGAATTCCATTTGGAAAAACGTCCTATCCTATGTGTCGTGCAATAAAGTGAAAATAGAGAAATAAATAATAATAAAAAACAATCTAATTATGTTTCAATCAGAGTATTTAATTCAGAATAAGTACTTAGAAACTACAAGCACCAAAACATTTAGCCACAGATTGGAGTTAGGCTGGCAACAGCTTCGATTCAATACACATAAATGTTTCGCACAGTAGGAACCATGACTTTATCATTCGCCGCTGTGATTAGCTCGTGAAGGTATCACGGCAAGCTCGCTGACACCAGTAGAAGGTCATAATTCCAACATATTTACATTTAAACGGACTACCGCTCCTTTCGTGACAACATATTCTTCAGCATACCGCGTCTTCTGTCATGTCTCCATAAACTCAAACGTCTTTTTTTCTGATGATAGTGTAAATTTTGGATACCTATCTGCGTATAAAATCAGCATTGCAGTTTTGTTTCAGACAATATTTCTTCTCGTGTCATCTGTGGAGAATAGGCGTCAATGGATTTTTTCTTCAAAGCGTTGCCGAATTTCACAATATATGTTCAGCCATCAATCACTTCTGCGCATGGAGTGATTCATACTCTCATAGTTCTCATGTTCTTTATTTGTTTGTTTTCTTCCTATATAGGTTACACGATGAATTTTTAAATTATTATTACATTATACATTTAGCCTGACAATAAAAATCTAGCATGTCGCCGATTTGACAACGCTGATTTTTTTCTATTTAAAATGCGAAACTACAAAAAGGTTATATATAGTTTGTCAAAGGACTGTCTCATTTCAAACATAGACAGAGATAATCATACTATCTTTGTCTTACTCTAGTACTAGCACCCAAAAGAAAAGGACGAGTATAGTTTGTATTGTTCTTATTTAATGACAAATTGGTTTGGCCAACTATAATTAGATACTATGGTGCGCTAGCTCCGACCCGCGACTTCATCTGCGTGGAAATATGATGATGATAGTAATTATGTCCTTCCCCGGGTCTCAAATCAAGGGGAACGAAAATTTGATTATTTTTGCGCTTCGACGTACGGTTTAGGAGATGCAGCATTATAAAGATTTTTTTGTATTTTTTTTTTCTTTTCTGTTTTTTTTTTAAATATATTAATTAAGGGTTTCTTACAGAGGAATGAACGTTTAATTATTTTTGCGCTACGACGCACGGTTTAGGAGATACAACCCATAAACCTTTTTCTTTATTTTTTTTTGTTTTTCGTGTTTTTTAAACATTACTTAGGGGTTTCAAAGGGGAACGAAAATTTAATTATTTTTGCGCTACGATGCACGGTTTAGGAGATACAGCATTATAAAGTTTTTTTTTATTTCTTTTTTGTGTTTTTTTATATTAATTAGGGGTTTCTTACAGAGGAATGAACATTTTATGATTTTTGCGCTACGACGCACGGTTTAGGAGATACAACCCATAAACATTTTTCTTTCTTTTTTTTTTTTTGTTTTTCGTGTTTTTTAAATATTACTTACGGGCTTCAAAGGGGAACGAAAATTTGATTATTTTTGCGCTACGACGCACGGTTTAGGAGATACAGCATTATAATTTTTTTTTGTTTTTTTTTTATTTCTTTTTTGTTTTTTTTTAAATATTAATTGGGGGTTTCTTACAGAGGAATGAACATTTTAATATTTTTGCGCTTGGTTTAGGAGATACAACTCTATAAACATTTTTCTTTCTTTTTTTCTTTTTTTTTGTTGTTCGTGTTTTTTAAATATTACTTACGGGCTTCAAAGGGGAACGAAAATTTGAATATTTTTGCGCTACGACGCACGGTTTAGGAGATACAGCATTATAATTTTTTTTTTGTATTTTTTTTTTCTTTTTTGTGTTTTTTTTTTTAAATATTAATTAGGGGTTTCTTACAGAGGAATGAACATTTTAATATTTTTGCGCTCGGTTTAGGAGATACAACCCTATAAACATATTTCTTTCATTTTTTAATTTTTTTATGGTTTTTCGTGTCTTTTAAATATTACTTACGGGTTTCAAAGGGGAACGAAAATTTAATTACGACGCGAAGGACCTAATTATTGTTTATAAATCATCATCATCATCATTCTTTCATCATTATATTTCCACGCAGATGAAGTCGCGGGTCGAAGCTAGCGCAACATAATTATTATCTACAGTCCGTTAACTCTAATGACCTTCGGATTTTAGAAAGATACTTACATCGGGTATCGGCGGTAACACGCGAAGGTGATATACTGCTGTTCTGCTTTCTTACTCACTCACAATAAGTTTTAAACTTACCGCAAAAAGTTAGGGATACCTATTGTCTCAATGTAAAATAAGCCCTAATTTAATGACGTTATGCTTAATATTTGGTTGATGACTATATTGCTATTTGACTTTTTGTCATATTCTATATAAAATAGAATCAAAATTTGAAAGCAGAACGTCACACCGTCATTTACTACTTCTGGCTGAAATTATATAGAGTGGTATGTAATAACAGTCACATTTTTTTGTAGGTAAGTAAGTATATTTTATAGTTTGTTTTTTTTTTTATTTTATCTCTAGTTTTAATTCAAATTTACTTTAAAATAAAAGAATAAATTAAAACAATAATTTTAAATTTAATTTGTAAATATACAGTAAGTATTTAAAAGTCACATATTTTAATATGAATTTAAATATTTACTTACCTACTAGTTATGGTGGTATTAACTACTCTATACAAGGTGGTACAAACCTCGATGTCCAAAAATTTTTTTTAGATTCTTCACTACGTGGGCTATCAGATTACTACACTTGGTCAACCAGATCTTGTCAGTAGAAAAAGGCGGCAAATTTGAAAAATGTAGGCGCGAAGGGATATCGTCCCATAGAAAATTTGAATTTCCCCCCCTTTTTTACTGACAAGATTTGGTTGACCATCTATAATTTGGGAACTTTCCACCTCGGTTCCTTTGACCGGCGACTCTGTCAAATTATGATGTTATTATGGTGTTACGGTCCCTTTTTAGAGTTTTTCGTAAATAACTCTTGAACGGTGGCCCGTAGCAAAAAATGTTCTATTACATAAGTAATCCATATAAAATTTCCTACAAAAAAGATTCAGTACACTTTTTCGCTTACAGTACAGTTAGCTTCGCCCCCACCCCCGGGTACTTTTAGTATCTTGTTTATAGTATTGTGTCCTGCATAGTGGGTAAAACATAGAGATCAAATGTATAAATTAATGTATCTACCATATTTCATGTTACCTATGTTTAACAAAATAAATGAAACTGAAACTGAATACACCATTCCCTAGAACTATGCCAAAATTGGCTTACACATGTATTATTTCCCCCGATTGGCAATTTTTGGTGTTAGTTTGGTGTACTATAGGTACATACGGTATATTCTAATAGCCCACGATATGAGGAATCTAAAAAAAAATTTGGATGTCGTGGTATAGACCACCCTGTATAGTTTTAGTGTTGGATTGCAACTAAATGTGCAGTACGAAGCTGTCATTTTCTATTACGCGATTACGTCCGATTTTACCCGAAAAACGAAGTTCATTCTGAGAGTTAACGGACTGTAAGTATAGTTGGTCAAACTAATTTGTCATTAAATAAGAACAATACAAACTATACTCATCCTTTTCTTTTGGGTGCTAGTACTAGAGTAAGACAAAGATAGTATGATTATCTCTGTCTATGTTTGAAATGAGACAGTCCTTTGACAAACTATATATAACCTTTTTGTAGTTTCGCATTTTAAATAGAAAAAAAATCAGCGTTGTCAAATCGGCGACATGCTAGATTTTTATTGTCAGGCTAAAAGTATAATGTAATAATAATTTAAAAATTCATCGTGTAACCTATATAGGAAGAAAATAAACAAATAAAGAACATGAGAACTATTAGAGTATGGATCACATACGCAGAAGTGATTGATGGCTGAACATATATTCTGAAATTCGGCAACGCTTTGAAGAAAAAATCCATTGACGCCTATTCTCCACAGATGACACGAGAAGAAATATTGTCTGAAACAAAACTGCAATGCTGATTTTATACGCAGATAGGTATCCAAAATTTACACTATCATCAGAAAAAAAGACGTTTGAGTTTATGGAGACATGACAGAAGACGCGGTATGCTGAAGAATATGTTGTCACGAAAGGAGCGGTAGTCCGTTTAAATGTAAATATGTTGGAATTATGACCTTCTACTGGTGTCAGCGAGCTTGCCGTGATACCTTCACGAGCTAATCACAGCGGCGAATGATAAAGTCATGGTTCCTACTGTGCGAAACATTTATGTGTATTGAATCGAAGCTGTTGCCAGCCTAACTCCAATCTGTGGCTAAATGTTTTGGTGCTTGTAGTTTCTAAGTACTTATTCTGAATTAAATACTCTGATTGAAACATAATTAGATTGTTTTTTATTATTATTTATTTCTCTATTTTCACTTTATTGCACGACACATAGGATAGGACGTTTTTCCAAATGGAATTCTCTACCAGTCAGGCGTAAGGCAAACAAAGATTGGTATTGGTATGTAGGATATAAAAGCGACCGTATGTCGAACAGCTAATCTGGTTGCTGGCAGTATACATCTTTCGTGCAGGTATATTATACTGTTAAATCGTACCTATGCTAAAAAAGTGACGAACTCAGAAAGTGACGAACTCAGAAAGTGACGTCCTCAGAAAGTGGCGTTCTCAGAAAGTGACGTACTCAGAAAGTGACGTCCTCAGAAAGTGTCGTACTCAGAATGTGACGATCTCAGAAAGTGACAAAGTCAGAAAGTGACGAACTCAGAATGTGACGACCTCAGAAAGTGACAAAGTCAGAATGTGACGATCTCAGAATGTGACGTCCTAAGAAAGTGACATACTCCGCCTGAACCCCCTTGAGGCATTGTACCAAGGATGCTGGCGACATTTCCTCGCTGTATCGCAATGCTGATACGTTCTGCGAGGTAGCCGCCAGCTCTTCGGTCACCGTTACGTCAACCAGACGCTTGACACATATAGATTTTATAATTTATATTTATATAAAAAATATATATATACCAATTTCTAATATAGATTTTAGCGGTCCGAAAATTGCTAATTTCTATTTAAATATTATGAATCAATTAACGTTTCTGCTTCAAGTCGTTTCATAAAATGTAAATTAAGAGCTGTTTACTCAGCTCTCCTGATAAACAAGTACTGGCACGCCGAGATAAAGCTTAAAATGGAGCTTTACGATCACAGATCACCTCAACTACCAGACCGAGCACATATATATGACAATGCCTACATCTTATACCTTTAAACGAGCAATTCTTGTTTATTTATTTATATGTATATATATTTCGGGGATCTCGGAGACGGCTCTAACGATTTTAATGAAATTTGCTATTTTAATAACGATTTTAATGATTTTGGGGGGCGAAAAATCGATCTAGCTAGGTTTTCCGAGCAAAGCTCGGTCGCCCAGATATTTGTCATATATATGTGCTTGGTACCACACATAAGCGCTCCCGTACAGTATGGGATGGGAAAGCGCTATCGCTTATTTTAGATGTAATCTTAATTATATACTCGTACTCGTGTCAATTAAAAATATTACTTATCAAAAAATTAGCTGTGGCGGTGTAAAGGATGACTCACGTTAGACCGGGCCGTGTCCGGGCCGGAGCTTCCAGAGCTTCGTTTTCTATGGAAAGCATCACGTGATCACCTGTCAACTGTCATAGAAATGTAAGCGCCGGAAGCTCCGGCCCGGACATGGCCCGGTCTAACGTAAGTCATCCTTAACTGGGCTATGGGGCTCTCCATAAATTACGTCATCTATTTTTGACCCCCCCCCCCCCCCCCCCCTATTTGTAAACACCAATGAAAATGGGCTAGTCCACAAAAGTTTTAACGACGATGTTCATCGGCTTTCAAACACACATTTATGCACGGAACACAATATACGATCGGATGTTATACGATGACGCTAAATTTAATTACTTAGGTACCTAATACCTAAACCTAAACTAGTTACAATTCATAAGTCCTTGTTGCTAGGCCTACATGAATAAAGTATATTTTGCCTTTGACTTTACCAACTAACTGCTGTAAATGTGCCTACTTTAAGTATTGCCGGTTTTACAAATCTACACACGCGTTGAGAAACCTTGCGACAGGCCGAGAACGAGTGTGTACATACTGCGCTCTGCTCGTCTCGCTCCTACTCGTCACGTCTCACCCTTGTCCGATTGAATCGGTTTTTTGTTAAGATTTAGGCGAGAGGCTTTCGACGAGTGTGTACAGCCGGCATTATCTTGATCGCGAAGCCCGTCACACCGCTCCGTGTGTCCCGCTCTTTAATTAGGATTTTAATAAAGCCCGGTTAACTTCTGAATGAACCGGCAAACTGATGAACGGGCTTAATTTAATTTAAACTTAATTTATCGCCGGAATGTTATGTGAGCTCTTAAATAAGCGAATTTTAGTTAAATTGCACGTTAGCAAAATAAAGGTCACCTTATAAGGACGTTCAAGCGGATAAACAAGACCAAGTGCGGGTAGCTCGAAAAACTCGCGCGGTTAGAAGAAGCTGATGTCAACTTCAGCCAACGTCAACGCCAGTCTTCTCCGAGACCACGGGGACAACGCCGTCCTCTAAACGTCGGAGGTAAATCTTAAAAACTTAGATACGCGATTAAGTCCCGTTGTACAATTTAATAATGTGTAAAAATCGTGAAAGTTTAAATCAGCGGTAGTACTTATATGATGGCCCGTCGGAAACATTTCAAAATTGCGAAGCTCCCAATTAGAAAATGTTCGGAAATTTCTCATTATGTTTTAAGCCAAATCCATAGAATAAGACTTCCCACGTCTCCGTTTTAAGCAGCGGCCGCCATTTAAAATTCATAAGTGAGTTAATTTTCCAGTTCCTTCTCAGTTCGCATTCATTAAGGGGAAGTCGTGTAATCTACCACTGCACCCGTGCGGTGGTGCTGACTAAAAACTGTCAGTACAGTACCATAGACGAATGATTAATATGTAATTTATGTACGGTATTTGAAGGCAGTAAAGTCGACGTTAAAGATATATTTACACTTTTGCACTTTAGTTCTTTGTAATAAGGCGAAATATGTAAACATATATTTGAGACGTCAAATACTCGTCAAATAGTCGACGGACTGTACTAAATATGTACTTATAACAATAAAATAATAAGTAAAACGCTTTCTACTTTCTCCTTATCTCAATAAAAGCGCCATGTGTTTGTTAAGAATCAACATAATCACTTCACGCTGCGCGAGGATAAGTAAATGAAGAGATAGGTATTGGTTCTTAACAAACACATCCCTCGCTCTCACATCTCAAGTGGAAACGCAACCTAAAATTTGACTGTCACATAAGGATCACATATTTACAGAACAAGAACCTATTTACAGAGCGTTTTCACAGCTGCAATTGCGTGGAATTGCGAAATTTGTAATAAGAAGTAACATTATTTGTTAGTCAAGTCACAGAATAACTAATAGTACTACCGGTTAAGTATATTAGGTAGTATACCTATCAATTATTTTGCTACATTATAAAATGGTGGAGGATGCAACCGGCTCAAGGGGCTCACTGTGAAGGAGATGTAAAAAAAGTTGCAGTTCTCGTAAACACTTTACAAAGAGAGTCTGATGAATACACTGTTACTTTACTGTCTGTACCAAGTGCTAGAAACTGTGGGTGTTAAGTGGTTAGGGAACCACTTTCATTAAACTGAACCTTGTACGAATTGATCGCTCCTATTTTTAAATAGAAGTTTGTCCCTGGAAACAAAAAAATTGCATTATCGTTCGACTTCCAGAAAAGACATTTAGGGACTTAGGTACAGTCGCCATCAGATATATCGGAGTGACTCAGAATGATATATACGAATACAGCCTTTTTTACAACATTAGGTACGGGTGGCTCTGTTAATAAAAAAAAATGTGGATACCTCTAGGTACAGTCAGCATCAATTGTTGCGGATGAAATCAACACGCTGCTACGAAGCTCGAAAGCGTTTGTTCGTGGTTTTTGGTTATTCGTAAGCAATATTTCAATAAGGCAAGCCGCTCGCGTGGACTAAATTGATTTACTGCGAGGAGATTTACGAGGTAAAGCTTGCTGTACACTGTTAACTGAGCGATATTCATGTGATATAAACTGTATCTAAAAACCCGGCCAAGTGCGAGTCGGACTCGCGCACGGAGGGTTCCGCACCATCAACAAAAAACAAGCAAAAAAACGGTCACCCATCCAAGTACTGACCCCGCCCGACGTTGCTTAACTTCGGTCAAAAATCACGTTTGTTGTATGGGAGCCCCACTTAAATCTTTATTTTATTCCGTTTTTAGTATTTGTTGTTATAGCGGCAACAGAAATACATCATCTGTGAAAATTTCAACTGTCTGGCTATCACGGTTCGTGAGATACAGCCTGGTGACAGACGTACGGACGGACGGACGGATAGCGGAGTCTTAGTAATAGGGTCCCGTTTTTACCCTTTGGGTACGGAACCCTAAAAAGGCTTACACAAATGAATTGTGGAATGAACTAGCGAACTATCGCCCGCCGCATTTCCGGACCGATACGGCATACCGCTTTCAAACGTTCGAGAAAAGAGTGTACTCCGTATTTTAAAGGCCGGCAACGCATTTGTAACGCCTCTGGTGTTGCAGGTGCCCATGGGCAACGGTAATTGCTTATTATCAAGCAATTTTTTTGGTCGTTTGCCGTTTTACATTCGTAGGCAGGGGCGATCCCGAGTGGCGCACTCACGGGGTACAGTCGGCGTCAAATAGATAGTGACAGCCAAAGTGGCCAAATATATCGCAACAGCTTTATTGCCATTTCAGTGTGCGTACTCTATATCTATCTGATCGTACAGAGGGCCTTCCGCAAACATAAAACAACAAAATTTCGTTACCTGCCTCGTATGTATTGTTTTTGCATATGCAAGTGGTAGAGACAGAAAACGAAATTAGAATTTTCAACGTCCACGACAGGCCCTGAGTACCTATAGGTAGTCCGTGTCTTACGTACGACAATGAGTTCGTATGTTGTAATGTGCGATCGGCCTAAAGCTTTTAAACGCAAATTTGTTTACCGCCCGTACCTAAGTACCTACTGATGATAGAATGCCGTACAAATGGTTCGCTTTCGCAATACACGGCATTATTTGAATAATACTTGTACATTCACGTCAATGAAATGCTGTCACATTTCTTGCTTAATAGAATTTCGGCTGAATTCTACAAGGTTTATAAAAGGTCTATTCCGGTAGCGAACACGCGCAGACTAGGGCTTGCAATTCGAATATTCGAATATTCGAATTTGTCGAATATTCGACCTGTTTTGATATTCGAATATTCGGCCGCTCAGGTTTCGAATATTCGAATATTTTTTTAATCTATAAAAAAATCTATGTCATCCGCTGTAGTTACAGTTTCTGTGTGTTTTACGGGTATTTACAGTGAATGAGGAACGGTAGGTACCCAAATACGAAGGAAATAATATTTTTACTGTATTCCTCTCGATAGACTTCGTGAATACAGTGAAACCTAACTCAATTTAAAAGAAAACGAAATCAAAAAGTATGTTATTTTTACGGTGCGTAAGTTTTAAGTTAAAGGGTAATTCTGTTTATTCAGTACAAGCGTACGTTAAGCGAATTTTTGAAGTCTAAACCTTGCCACTTATCGCAATTCTCAAATTTAATCATACCAAACCTGCTCAACTTGGTAATCTAACCATGCACCTTTAGCTGACGAATAATCCACCCAGTACTCAACTAACTTTTTCCCTTAAATATTCTAATATTATATAATTAGCCGACCATTAGGAATAATAACTTGCCAAAACAAATAAAGTCGATAAAGATTCAAAATACAATGAAATTAAAGGCCTTTTTACAGGCCTCTGAGTGATTACAAGTTAATTTAAATCGGAAAATAATTACCTACTACCTAGGTGTTTGGATGGTTAAAGTTATATTATTTCACGCAACGACGCATTTATAATAAGATTTATCTAGAAATATTAAATACGTCTAATTTTGACGTTTTACTTGTTTTTATAAATGTGGGCATCTTATAAATAGTAGGATGATAAAATCTAGTCAATTAAGTGGATTTCTGCCAAATATCCTTAGTTTTAGCAATATGTGAAAAAAGCTTTTGAATAAAACGATAATAAACCGATTTCTCGTTCCTTTTCTTAATTTTTATAATATTCGAATAATTATTCGAATATTCGAATACGTCGTCAGAAAAAGTCGAATATTCGAATATCTGAAAGTTTCGAATATTTGCAAGCCCTAGCGCAGACTAAATAGACACCACTCTATGAAGTGTTTACAAAGTATATACTCGTAGATCCAATTGTTAGTAGCTAAGTACTTATTTGTAAAAATGCTACCCGTCGAGAGTAGTACTGAGTTGTATCCTATTACAGACTATACAACTTTATACTCGTACTTACTATACGACTACCAGCCTATCTTCATTATCCTTAGTAGGTACATTCTATCATAATATATCATATAATTATAAAGAATTTGTATTTGTAATTATTATGTAAAATTATGTTTACATACACGCCTCAGCGTGCAAATTAAGTGTACAACAACAATACAGCAACTTAACTTACTTTTATTAAGTACAGCAACTTTCAAGTTGTTGTAGTTAATACTTAAAATTTTGTTTGATTTAGGTAGATAAATAAAAAGTATCACAAGCGAACTTTGTATAATAATATAATTAAGCGAACTTTATAATAGCGTTCTCGTAAATAAACACTTATGGCGTTATTCATAAACGGCTGCTAACTTAATCAGTTGATGATCGTCGTTTGTCCCTATCTGTCGTTATGCTATAGAGAGGGCCAAACGACGATCATGCGCTGATTGACTTAACAGACGTTTATGAATAACGCCGTTAGAATTTTTCAAACGCGGATAATTGCCAGCTCCCGAACCGTTTTTATTATGGCCCATAAACGCAGCCCTCTGATTGGTCCTCACTTATCCAGCCCTAATAAGAAGCCTTCAACCACCAATAACAAAACGCTGAAACTTTATGAGAACGCTTTGCAGTTACTACGTTTTTCTTTTGAAGTTTTACAAAGCTTAATACTGAGTGAATCTTTATTACGCTCGTCTGTAACTTTGTTTGTGGATGATCTTTATTACAAAGCTTTAAGGTTCAAAATTTAATGGTTAATTTATTATGTCGATGGAATTGTCTCGGTGTTGCGCGTGTGAAGCGTGAGAGTTTTTCAGAAGTGGGTTAATCAAGGACTAATAGTATGATAAACTAATTGTGTCGAGCTATCAAGAGTTAATCTTGTTTCTTTATTGAGGCTGGGTCATCTACTCGTAATTATGATTGGGGTTAGCTACTAAATTACTAATTATTGACGCAAAAGGCAATAAGTAAGTATGATACATTTTGCGAATGGCTAAACTACACCATACCATAAGTATTAAGTATACCTATTTAACTATGTATGATTTATCTCAATAATCTTATTTACGTTCATTCCTCTCCAATTTTAAAAGGTTCATATGTATAGACGGGGCTTTGTCTGGGTCCTAACGTGACATGGGTGACTTTATTAACATGTTCACTAAACTTTCTATTCAATAATGTGCTTTTATTACGTATAGAAATAGGGTATTTGAATTTTTTTTATGAATGGTATCAGGCGATCAGGTTTGTTTTGAGGATCAAATGTCTGTATGGGACCCATTGTGTTAAAGCAATACAAAAGTAGCTGATGGTCAAAGTCTGGCACCCGCACTTTACTTACGAAACGCTTCATAGAAAATGCTATACATCGTGACGTCACCATGTAACGTTACAAGTTTCAATGTATGGAAAACAAGGAAATTGCGATTTTATCGGTGATATATTGCGTTTATGTATATGGTTGCTATACAATATTTTTTTCAATAGAATGTAAGGAGTCGAATGATATAATTATTTTTTCATGGTATATACCTTAAGCTAAAAAAATTTTTTTGTTGAATCTTTGAGGTCTTGTATTTTTTTATTATTCCCGTATATTTTTTTAAATTTCCAATGTATTGTGATAAATTGCTCATTTTCTATCTATTTAACAAGATTCAGTTATAAAATTCAACATGTGTCAAATACCCTATTATTTTTTGTGATTTGTCGTTTTACTTTGAATGCCCACAAAGGCATTAATAAATAAATGTTTAGGTGACAGATTTATTTAACAATAGCTAGCTAATTATTAGACATAGGGTGTCATATATGTGCATTCAACTAGGCATGTTTTATCACCTGGGATAAAGCCTTTTGTTGCTAGCATGTAAGATTTAGGAATTTTGGGCAAAATGTTTCACTATTCGGCGAATTTATTATAACTTCTCAAATATTTTCGCTAGATACTCATCACAACTGGCTTTGGACTTTTTTGCATCTGATTTTCATAGTGTAAAATATTTTACCCTTTTTCTACCATTAACTAACAACCATAGTAACGTTACGTTGAAGCTATATTACGTCTCGAAGAAGCAATCCCGCTATGTAGAAATTTTTCTACTAGACTAGTATACGTTAGATTTGCCATACAAATCCATGTCACCATAATTATGATGTAGTTATAGATAGGTACGTAGAGTTTCCTCGCATCTACGAAGGTCGAGTGCCTCAACCAACTTTACAGAGAGCCTATACTTAGTTGGTCAAACCAATTTGTTAGCCAGTAAGAACCAGGAAAACTATACCCATCCTTTTCTTTTGGGTGCTAGTACTAGTGTAAGACAAAGATAGTATGATTCTCTCTCTCTATGTTTGAAATGAGACAGTCCTTTTAACAAATTATATGTCATTACCGATCAGGAATGTTAGCTACAGTACTAACCTTTTTTTTTTATTAGGGGGTAAAATGCATCCCGCATACCACACGGGTGCGAGGGGTGACCCGGGTGGTTATGTGGGACTCCCGTCTAGGCTAATGAGGCCCACGGTATACCCACTAAAAACCCGGGGTTACGGGAACGCTTGCGTACTCATCCGCGACCCCACCGGCGGCAGCCGCGTACGAGCGGCTCCTTCGCGAATGCCCGAAGGCCCTTCACGTTAAGCGCGCCAGATGGTTCGACGCGCCTTCCTCCTCGGCCTCCGTTCTGCACTGTAGCGGACCCCCTCGAGCCCGCCACAAGGAAGCCACGGGCGCCAGAAAATTCCCCGGCGCCCGGCGACAGATCAGGTCTATGGTTCTGCCGCAAAACCACAACTCGGCTGCAGAGGATAGGGAGAACGGCACATCGTAACACCGACACTCCTCTTCCTCTGCAGCCCCACCAACGCCGCTACAGCGGAACGGCCCCGCCAAGTTCGCAGGGGATAGGGAGAGTGGCGTATCGTAATACCATCACGCCTCTTCCCCTGCGACCCCACCTCGGCCGCCGAAGATAGGGAGAACGGCTCACCGCAATACCGACACTCCTCTTCCTCGACGGTCCACCTCCAACGCGTCACAAGCGGGCTTAACAAGCCCACTTGGAGCGTCCTCCTCGGGCCAACCCGCACCTCAAACAGGCCGGCCCTGGTTGCCTCTTCGCTTCACCGTGGGTGACCAAGCCACGGTTACTAAGCCCCTCCACCACGACAAGGTGAGCAACCTGCGGGGGGAGCTACAGTACTAACCTAACCTAACCTAACGCGACAATAATAAAAGTATTATTTATCATTCAATATATTATTGCTACCATATCAGCAACTATAACCCTCAAATCTTGTACACTTATTGCGTCTCATACCCATTAAAAAGGAACCAGTAATTGGCAGCTTCGTAACTCGAAGCATCGCCGCATGCTCGGCCCATAAAGAAATCCTCAAAATGGCGGACTGTAAAAGTTTTATTTCAAGAAATTGCGACGTAATTTGAAGGTATACGAGACAAAATAAAACACAAGTACGTTATGATGCTGCTGAATTTTTCTCTGCTTGGAAATTCAGTGGATTTATTTCATGTTTATGAATATACTCGTACTCGTATTCTAGGATTTTTATTCTAAAACTTACAGATTCAGCTCGTGAGTATATTTTTGTAAATGTATGTTTTGAAAGTTCGTAGTAAAATATGCGAGACCTATACAAGCATTGACAATAATTGAATTTGTTTTGTTTACTGATGGTATTTTGTCCTGGGATTGTCATGTCGAATTCTGAATTTAAATATCCGGAGTTCCAAATATGTATGTTTATCAGCCAGTCAGTCTACGTCAGGTCGCCACGGAGATTGGAAGCCACGACAGTCTACATATAGTTCAAACCAATTTGTCAGTAAATAGGAACAAAAAAACTATACTCATCCTTTTCTTTTGGGTGCTTATTAGTGTAAGACAAAGATAGTATGATTCTCTCTGTCTATGTTTGAAATGAGACATTTGTTTCTGGGCGCAATATTAGTGTCCCCACGTACTCGTATACATCATCAATCTCGCTTTTGTGGCGCTATGTGATAATTAATGGCATTCAAACCACAGTCGCCAAGGATACCGGAGGCGAACGTGTTGCCTCTCTGTCGCACTTGTAAATTCGTACGTAAGTGTGACAGGGAGGCAACACGTAGAACGTGGGTTGCGGTTTTGGACAGCTCCGTTGTGCCCACGGCTTGTCATATAAGTACATAGGTAATTGATGTACCTACTTAATTATGTTCTTCGTTAGTACAAACCGGGATTTATATGATGTTTTAACGTTCTGCACTTTAAATTGTTTAAATATTTTGCAACCATTCATTTTCTAGATGGTTTTTTGTCAGTAAAACATTTTTAGAGGAGTTTATATTGCCGACCGTTCAACGTCACTATTAAATTTCAACCATAGAGCTGATTTATCACCGTGAGAGCCTAGCTTTATGTAATGTTTATAGAATAAATCAGTGATAAAACTAGGGCCTATTTGGGGTTCTGTAAACGTTTACAACACCATTATAGTGCTAATCATGAACACTAATTAGCACGCTCCAAAACGTTCTCAGTACGGATATGATGGTCGTTCTTGTCTACGTGACAGCGTGATAAAACGGTGTCCGTCACTTTCTTTCCCACGGTGTTAAACAGTGACAGTTATTTTATCACGTGGATAAAGATGGATAAAGCTATCCATAATAGGCTGGCAGGACTTTTATAGTACCAAATTTTGTTACTTGGGACGTCGTCACATAGAGACGAAAATAATAGTATATTATGTATCGCTTTAAGGATGACTCACGTTAGACCGGGCCGTGTCCGGGCCAAAGCTTCCGGAGCTTCGTTTTCTATGGAAAGTATCACGTGATCACCGGTCATCTGTCATAGAAAAGTATGCGCCGGAAGCTACGGCCCGAACACGGCCCGGTCTAACGTGAGTCATCCTTTAATATCCTATAACCTATAACTCAAGTGAAACGAAACATTGCATATAGGTACCTACCATGCGTATTATGGCGTACCTATAAAGGTGATATCAGGTGGACAGCCGACTGAATGTACTCTCGAATGAATGATGCTGAATGAATCCGCTGACTGATGGATTCATTCGTTCCGTTTAAACGTTCTGATGTGAATGAATGATTTATGATGATTACACACTTTGTAAGGATTTCAAAGTTTATTTAGCCAGTCGGAAGGTATATTTATTAATGGGCTGGCTTATACCTTCATTGTTTTACATTACAATTCTTTAAATTACTGTGATTGATAGATGTCAGGTGTTTATTTAATTAAGGGGCTATAACGGCAATTAAAATAAACGGTGCCAGGAACATTGTACCTATACCTAACACAACGTTATTATATAACATTAACTTCGGGTATAAATAACTAGGGAACAATTTATTTTTTATAGTTTGAATTGTGTTTTAAGTATGTACCTAAGTACCAGTCACACTACTATATGTATAAGGCATAAATTATAAACCAATGTATAAACATTGAGGTATGTATATACAAGAGACGACATCTCGAACAAAATGTTTCCGCACATGCATGCATGCGAAGCCGAAAATTGTTAATAAAGACGCCACGAGTATTTTTTGACTCAGTTAAACAACGTTGCATTATAATACTTTTTCTACGACCAAACATTTACTTTGAAAACTAAATAATAGTAAATCAACAGTTATTCCATTGCTTACCGGTGAAATGTTATTCCATCCCTTTTATTATATTTTCTTGTGCTATTGTTGCAACTTTTTAATACGCACGAAGGCATTTTTTAATTTTTAATTTTTTTTTAAATTTTCTGTGCACGTGTGGCATCTCGTCAGTGGTCGGTGACGTACTAAAAGCAAAGAAGTGCATGCACTTCTCTGAGGTGTGGAAACATTTTGTTCGTCTCTTGTATATACCTCAATGTATATAAATAAGTTACTCTATGTTATAAACTGAAATAGATTAGATTATGTCATATACTAAGGAAAATACATATACAGAGCCTCGATCATCGCCGACGAGTCGCATGTCTATCGGTGTTCTATCGGATACATTCTGGAGAATGCGCACAAGAGCTGCATGACCTGATTCCACCTTCCCCTTTCCATCATCGGACGTCCAGGCGCGGGGAGCGAATGCACCCGTTCGTGGTTAACATCCCATTTGTCCGCACAAAACGATTTGCCTCGTCTTTTTTGGTAAGGACGGCTAAGGAATGGAATGCGCTCCCGTCATCCGTATTCCCTGAGAAATATGACCTGGGTCTCTTTAAAGCTAGAGTGAATAGGCTATTACTGAACCGGTGAGCTCCATCTTAGGCTCTGTCTTCACTTTCCATCAGGTGTGTCTAGAGCCAATCGCCGATCAGTTTATCATAAAAAAAAAAAAAAAAAAAAAAAGTGGCCGTGGCCAATATCTAACCGGCGTCTTCAGCTTTTGCAGCACGCGGCTGAAGCCACTTCTAGGCCAGCCGGCCACAGCGGTACCCGTCCCAAATTCTCGACTATGCAATCTTTTAAAGGCTAGACGAGTATAAAGCCCCGTCTCCATATCGCGCGGCAAACCATCGAACATTGGCTTGCGCGGCAGCCGCGCGCAATGGATACCCGGTTGGCTCGCGAGCCAACCCGGTATCCATTACGCGCGGCTGCCGCGCGAGCCAATGTTCGATAGTTTGCCGCGCGATATGGAGACGGGGCTTAATACATACAACTACAAATACAAATATACAAATATTGTATTTGTAGGTGTACAAATATTTTACATTATAGTGACTATTATTATAGTCGGATCAAGCTAATTCTGACTATGACATATCAGAGTATGTAAGTACCAGAATAATTGTCATATTTTCATAGAAATTTGACGTTTATACTGACACTTGCACACTTCGCCATTGCAAAGTCTGTGCAGAGTTAACTTGGTCTGCGACTCTATCTTTAGGTCACACATAATATATATCACTTGCCTCGAATAGGCCACATTTCTACGTGAATGACAGCTATAATTCGCAACTCAATAGCCTATAGGTATACAGTAACTGAAACTATAATAGTTGAACAAAACATAGATGAGTGGAGAGTAATGTGCCGCGGGGATATTCCTCGTGGACATAATACCGGGAACTTTTACAAGTGACCGAAAAACTAATATTCATTAAAATTATCTTAAGTCAGGAAAATTACCGGGAATGTAACGTGTATAAGTCTAGTTTTGGGGTACCGAATCGGCCAATTCCCGAAAACAGATAATAGATAGAGGTACTACCGCGTATACCATATTCTTTTTAGACAGGAGCCATATTAAATACTGTTGTCATCTATAGTTCTTTTAAAAATTTACTACAGTCGGAAAAATTCCTAAGAACGTTACCGAAAATATTACCTACCGGAAATATTAGGCCGAACGCTCTTTCATCTGTCAGGCGAAAGCCGGCCGACAATAGGCAGTGTAGCAACCCTTCTCTTCGGAGATTGAGATAAGTAATAAAGTAAGGGAATTTAGATTTCCGGTTAACTTGGAATTTGCTAAAGACTTACATTTAAACAGAATATTTCCAAAAGTTTCTTGAATCGGGAATAATGTTAACATTACCGGGAATATTCCCAAGAACGTTGCCGAAAAAATTATACGACACTAGTTGAGAGGCCGAACGCTCTTGCATCTGTCAGGCCAAGACCGGCCGACAATAGGCAGTGTAGCAACCCTTCTCTTCGGAGCTTGAGATTAGTAATAAAGTAAGGGAATTCAGATTTCCGGTTAAATTGGAATTTACTAACGACTTACATTTAAACAGCATATTTCCAAAAATTTCTTGAATCGGGAATAATGTTAACATTACCGGGAATATTCCCAAGAACGTTACCGAAAAAATTATACGACACTAGTTGAGAGGCCGAACGCTCTTGCATCTGTCAGGCCAAGGCCGGCCGACAATAGGCAGTGAAGAAACCCTTCTCTTTGGAACTTGAGATAAGTAAGGGAATTGAGATTCCCGAATCCGTTTAACTGTTATCTAAATATAGAAGCAGTTACCCTTAAGCTGTGCAGTTGTCAGTTACTTGATGTCATAAAGTGGTGAGATCTAATGTATAACTGAAATTACCTACCTATATTTAATATCGAATTAACATCAACAAAAAATATGTCTGTCAAGTTGCGATACAAAATATATCAAGGGTAACCACAAACTAAGTAATACTAAAGCGTAAGGAATGGGGTAGGGGGACTAATAAATAAAATAAAACATGTAATAAATAAAATAGAATATATATATAATTACATGCAACCCCAGATATATTATATGTTATCTATTGGTCGTAATTACTAATAACCAATGCATGATTGTAAAAATAGATAACCTCTATGTAAGCATATTACCTACTTATTACGCCATTTACGCTGGTAACTTCACACTTATTTTTTATTTAAATTACAGAAACTATAATAAGCTTAACTAATAGGCTAAAAAGAAACAAATTTAATAGATTAAGGTCTATAATTACTTTAAACTGTCGTGTGATATTGACATTTAGCCCACTCGCTTACAACAACTTAAAAAAGGGCTTCATTTTATAGGCTCTTAAATGCGATGTGCCCTTTTAGGTCTACGCGGAACGACATATAAAGGTCACGCAGCTCTAAAAATAATCTCACATCATCGATTTCTATTTTCAACTCTGACATCTGTGAAAGTAAGAAATAAAAAAAAAAACTAAGTGCCATCATTTTATGGAGTTGTTTGAATTGACGTTTTCGTTGAACATACATTAAATTAACAGCATAACACAATAGTAAGATTGTATTTATATCCAACGAAAACAATAATTTGTCTATGCTAAGGAATTGAAAGACATAACGAAGTAATAAAAAAAATAAGTCGATAAGTTCTTGTTAGCCCCACGTTGGGCGCCATGTAAAGTTTTGAGAAGGTTAAAAATAACAATTAACAATTATTCTTTTATTGTTTCTTTGCACCATATTCAACTGTCTAGCCCTATTGTTGGTTGGCAAAGAATGTCCTTCGATATTAAGGTTTGTACTTCGATGTTATTTTTTTATTGATAGGTAACTAAGGTAAGGCAATTAAGGTAATCAATAAAAAATATCAATCAAATACCTTTTTTAATAATCGGCCAGCGTGGAGGTTTGTTAAGATGTATGACAGCTGTTACTTACTATGGGGCAAATTGCTTTCACAGTGTAAAATTGATTTTTTTTAGTCGTTACTACACATAATGCCACGGTCAGGTATATTTTATTTTCCCCACCACGCACACTACACAACCAAATAACTAAAAGGCTACTAGCACACTTGATAAATGCTGTACATTAGGCGACCAATATGCCAGCTGTTGTTAGTTGTTCACAAAAGTACAAGTTCAGTTCCCGGACTAATGAGAAACGGCGAATTTCGGTTAGAACCGCACGAGGCGAAGCAAGCGTAAAACAACATGGTGTGATTCTGCCTGTCGAGCCCAAAAGGACGCATTGTCTAAATAAACAGACTAGTAGTTAAGTCATTCTTGTTTAAAAGAGTTAGGTTTGGTTTCTGTTGTTTCGTTGCTGAGCTAAAACTAAATCGGTTTTCTATTACTACAACTAAATAAATACGCTTTTCTGTCCGGAACGGAATTACCTATGTATTTACTTACGTATAGTTTGTTCTGTAAGCGTACAGAGGGAATTTGATGCCGGGTGCTGCAGTTTGAAAAGTTTTTTTTTAACAAAAAATTGAGGAACGAGTGAATAGGCGAGATTTCCATCATGGAAATTGAGAAAAATCTGTGCACAGTAAAACAAAAGCCCAGTTAGCATATCATAAATTGAAAAAAAAAAACTTACATTTATATTTTAAAGATCATTATCGATTCTAGATAATGACTTAGTCGTGCTAAGAGGTATTTGTCTGTCCTGCTATTCTAACGTGTTGTAATAGTAGTTTATGTGACTGCTACATAATGCCTAATTATGTACAGTTACATACACTGGTTTATCTACACACGTTTTATAACCTCTCCAGTAGGGCTAAGATGGCCGGCTCTTTATCTTTTGTCACCATGGCTGTCACGTTCTAACAAATATGTAAGTGTGAAAGTGACGCATAGCATGACAGGTGATAAAAATGCGACCATGATAGCTGGTCAGGATATGTTTAGGAACCGCCATTGAGACATTGATCAACTGTTTGCAATTGCTAATTTCTTTTAGAATTAAACATCATCTCGACTGATATTAAGATCATTTGAATATTTTGAATTCATTTTGACAGATAACAAATTAGTTCTAATATTTTAGTTTACCTTTATGGTGACCGTATTTTGCGGTTTTTGAATGCACCATAAAGGCATTATGATAATTATGTTTGTAGATAAAATAAATAAGATAATTAGGCATCTACTTATTATTCAGGGATCTCAAACAGTTTCTTATTGGTCAACTCTGTCGAATGTGCTGTGTACATTGGTCACAACTTCGCAAGCAGGAAACTCATCACAACTAAGGTTGTAAACTCTGGGCCCAGGCTCATCAACGCCTTTTTGACGAAACAAATTTACCAGCTGTGAGAAGGTTGGTACAGCTGTGATAGGGTTATCAATTCAGTATTTTTTATTATATCCTCCAAATTTCCCCGTTGCTTTTAAAGGTCCGATGAACTAGCTGGTCCTGAGAACTGGGTAGGACTCTAGTGTTTACAAATGCGACTCCCATCATAAGAACAGCTGCCGCCAGATTTATTGCAGTCGCTAAAGATTCACGTACTATACCTGAACAAAGCCTTTATTTATCAAGCGTTAAAGTGAATGTTCCGATATGTTTGAGCACCTTGGCTGCTACAATATGGATGGCGACTGTACATTTCAAATCACCACGATTCCTTTGGCCCTTTTAGGGAGCGTCTCGATTCCCGTAATTTTACATAACAGATTATAAGCGAATAAAAGGATAAATGACCTCTTAATTAATGATTCGTACCTACTCTACGAGTTTTTTTGCATAAAAATACAACTAAAGTCAATAAAAAGCATTCAAAAACGTGTGACAGCCCTGTGACCTTGCTCATGGAAACGAATAGAACAAACGGTTCCCTAGAGTTCCAGACGTTATTGACGCAGCGGCAAGTGGCCGTTTCATCCTGTTTGGTCACAGATCACTTAAAAGATGACTCACGTTAGACGGGGCCGTGTCCGGGCCGGAGCTTCGTTTTCTATAGATAGCATCACGTGATCACCGGTCATCTGTCATAGAAAAGTAAGCGCCGGAAGCGCCGGCCCGGACACGGCCTGGTTTAACGTGACTCATCCTTTACTTGTGTTACTTGATCGGTGGTTCTTAATAACATGTATCGATTAATTATGTCCCCTAGAACCCGAGGCCTTTATACGCATAATGCCAAAAACGCAAAACGCCATTTTGTCGTTTCGCGTAATTAAAAAAAATACGCATAACGCCAAATACGCTTTATGACATAAACGCAGAATGCCAAAAAACGCATAATGCCAAAAACGCAGAAAGACAAAAACGCTTACATATAATTATATTATGTTAACAGGAACTATACAGGGTGTCCCAAGAAGTAGTGATATACTGAAGCTGGGAGGTAGAGGACCTAGAGGGCTATCTGAATCACCCCCATGCATGTTCCGCGATTTTTCGTATTTTCGGAGTTATGATTTTTTTAAAGTTTTCACCTTGAGTTTGAGACTTTCACCTTTAGTGATAATGTGGAAATAATAGAATAACAAAAGTATAAAGTCCTGTATTCGACTTAAGTAGGTAACTATAGTTTGTCAAAGGACTGTCTCATTTCAAACATAGACAGAGAGAATCATACTATCTTTGACTTAGACTAGTACTAGCACCCAAAAGAAAAGGATGAGTATAGTTTTTTTTGTTCTTAATTACTGACAATTTTGTTTGACCAACTATAGGTAATTATATAACAGATTACATTTATGTATGGAAGGTTTTGGATGATATCAAATAATTTGTTGGGTGTCATTAGCTTTTGGCATTATGCGTATTTGGTTTTTAAAAAATTTTGGCATTATGCGTATTTGGTTTTTATACAGCTTTGGCATTCCACGTATTTGGCATTAACAGAATTTGGCAATACACGTCTTTGGCGTTTCGCGTATGAATGGCGTTATGCGTTTTTGGCATTATGCGTCTAAAGGACCCGAGGTCTGTACATTACATTTGCAATAACAATAATACACTAATTAGAGCCAAAAAACTTCAAACATTTATTTATTTATTGCACAAAACAAAATACAATCGTACAAAAGGCGGACTTAATGAGGCATTCTCTACCAGTCAACCTTCGGGCAAATGTAATTGTAATTCGGGTAAATGTAATTGAATGTTATTAACATGTATTTATGCTACATATTAACATAACAAAGTTTTGAAAACAAAATTACAGTTAATAATTGGACGACAGTTTATGAATATTCGAGCACCGAATTACCCGATTGTATGCGATCTAAAGATAGATATCGATTTAGATTATTTACATGGACTACCTGGCGACCAGTACACGTGACCCCTCATAACCCACATCATTGTTAAGACCCTCGAGACCAAATTACGTTGGATTTTAGACGGGAAATCTATTGGAAAACAAAGGGCCGACCGCGTACCACTTCGTTGTTTCGTTCGTCTATTTTCCTCCATCGTACTAATATGCAAGAGCGATAGAGAGGCAGATAACGAAGTTTCGATTTACGATTTTCGCAGTAGACCTTCAGCCTTAGGCACCACACACATTATCCCTTTACAAGGCATAAGGGTGTACAAAAGGGTGTTATGCAAAATTTAACCCTATCACTGTGAAATAATGTTCAAAATCATAAGACGATTTGGACTTACAAGATGCATTTGTAATATTGACTTAGTTGTTCGTTTATGGGAAAGCCGTAAGTACCTGTGGTTTCTTGTGAAAATGCGGTTTTTTGTAAAAGTGAAGGTAGGTATTGATTTTTATTTTGATGAAGCGATCGTTATTTCGTTAAATATAAACGCTTTACGAGTAACTTGCCTGTAGTCAGATAATTATGTATACGTATAATGCAACGACATACCTACATGTATTAATTACACTTATAAAAATTAACAGCCTATTAAGAGATGGGTGACTTTTATGTTTGACTAGGGCTCATTTAGACGGCGCGCGAACTCGTAAAGTGTCATTCAATAGAACTTGCTAACTATGTAAACAAAAGTTACTAGTAAATTGACATTCAGTGTCAATTTTAGTATGGCGGTTTGTTTACATAGTTAGCAAGTTCTATTGAATGACACTTTATACGATTTTAGTTACATTGCGGACCATTGAGGTGTCATCAATTCAGCCGGCCGATCAAATAACGCAATGTAATGAAACCTGCATGTGAGTTCTCGCACCGCCTAAATGAGCCCTATAAAAAATAAAATTACATAATTTTGTCTGTAAGTAATAAACTTTATTTCAATTTTTTTTTTATTAATTATCAGACATAATTTGAATAGTTTCAATCTTAATATTTGTTGTCGTTATGTAGATATATCATTAGTATTCGACATAAAACTTACATTTTATTAAAATACATATTTATTTGAAAGTTATATAATGCAAAGTTACTACATAGGTACTTTAAGTTAATATCTATGATTATATGTACAAGTTTCGATTGGTCTAAAATGTATATTTTCTACTTGTATTAAATTAGATATTTAATAAAATATTTTTTATTCAATAAAGCTATTAAAACTTTTTATTTAATCTAAAATATTTTATTTTATTTCATAATACAATAATAAGCAAGGACGTTTAGGATAGGGCAGAAATAAGTATTTGTAGTTATTTAATATTAACTAGAAGTTATAATATGATTGCTTTTTCGGAACTTGTATTTAAAAATCTTAGGAGGTTAGGTATATCGTCTGTCGTGTCACTCTCGCACTTAGGTACGTGACAGCCACAGCGAAAGACGATAATATATTACTATGTACCATCTTCACCCCACTGTCAAAAATTAGGCATTGTCTCAACAGTCTAACGCTGCGTCTTACGTAAGCGAATAACTAGCGAACGCAAAGCGAGGCGGCGCGGCGCGGCGCGGCGGGCCCACGGCGTTCGCGTTCGCAACGAGATCGCCCACGTAGGCCACGTAGGGCACTTCTATAGGCATCAAAGGATTGATTCACCCCGCGCCGCATCGCTTCGCTTCGCGTTCGCATGTTGTTCGCCTACGTAGTACCTACTTACTCTGCGTAACAGCAACCATATAAAATCCGACAAAAAAATTGTAGAAAATTATTGAGCGCGCCACTTCCTGCATAACTGCCACATTTTAGACGTAAAATGCTTGTTACATGGCAACAACTTAATATGGATTTTTTTATTTCAATTTTATTTAATTTCTACTATTTTATGTCGCACTATAGATTTGGCGTACCTACGCCAAAAACTATTCTGTTACATAAAAAAAGTATAGGTACATTTATTTTCTTATAGTAGCACCACACGACTAATGATTTGCGTCCAACGCACTAAGAGACCTTACACACGAGCACAGATATGAAGAGAAAGAGATAAGACACTACTCTACTGGAAACGTTGAAAGAGGATAGCTAGTATAATTTTAAGTTTAATTGGTACTTTGATCATAGAGATAACATGTGGCTTTCGATCAGAGAAGGGTCCTTATGTTTCATCTGCCTTTTTATCATAATTTCTATTGGAATTTCAGTTGGAAACGTTCTTATTGCACTTAAAGTATAAGAACGCTTCTGTGATCGAAAGCCACATATATAATTATGTTACTTAAAGGGTTATATTATATTAGTAGAATAATCAAAACATATTAAACGTATACGTACCTATTCAATTGCACATAACACGTTACGTCACGAATAAATAAAGGGTATAGCCGGGTAAGCATGGCCAAACTGCCCTTAGCGAAAAAAACAATTTCCTTTTACTGGATTATTAACCTATATATAAGTAGTGCTTTCACCAAATATTAAGCCTCAAAATGAATTTTTCAGAAAGCGACCTTAATTATATATACAACATACACAAATTACAAAGAAATCGGATTAGTACTTTGGCTGTAATAAAATAAAAATGATTTTTCTTTTTTTGCATTTTTTTTAAAATCTGGAGCATTTGAGGCTTAATATTTGGCGAAAGCACTACATATACATAGGTTAATAATCCAGTAAAAGGAAATTGTTTTTTTCGCTAAGGGCAGTTTGGCCATGCTTACCCGGCTATACCCTTTAAATATTTGAAATCACAAAATTTACTAATTACAATTATAGCGTCCTTTGAATAGTTCATCTTTCTTAAAAAAGACAATAAAGTTATAAAACAATATGCATTAATTTTGTATTTTAATTCAATAAATTTTGAGTTCATTCCTATACCAATTTTGTTTTTGACACTTTGGAATTAAGTATATTGTAAAATCACATTGAGCAACTTTTTATACAATATGTAGTGATTAAACCCTATTATTATGTGAGTCATATAATTAGGCTGCGGACAGGGGTCTGTTTTTCAAAAGCTTGTAACTTGTAATACAAGCGGATGTCACTTTTTGACAGGTTTAGTTAGAAAGGGACTTCCACTTGTATTACAAGTTACAAGCGTTTGAGAAACGGGCCCCAGCCCGCAGCCTTATTGTTCATTACCTACGAGTAGAAATTTCAATAAGTATATAACAATATCTACGGTCTGAGAAAAAAAACTATTATTTTCGACGTTATTAGGTTTTACTTCATACTCGTATAGGTACCTATTATAAGAATTTCTACTCATATTTCACAAAATGGTACGCACATATCTGACATACTAACTCATAACATAAATTTTAAAGGAGACGATCTTTGATCTGACGTCACTTTCATCAATATTATGAATTATCTGAGATGAAATCTCAGCGAATCGCGAATGCATGCATGCTGGCAGAAAACATAGATTTAAATTATTTTAATGGTAATAGGTACCTAATAGTTAATGTTAGGTATATTCTTTTGCACTATCACGCAATGGTAACTTTATACAAGATTATATTTAAACGCAAGGCCACCTTTAGCGGCATTTATAAGAAAAACATTAGTAAACTAATGGTTTTCATGGTTTGACTAGAACAGAAGTAAATTAATGAAAGGAATATACAAAAAAACGTTATTAGGTATATTAGTGGACCTAAAATATTTCCATCAAATATTATGGACATTGAGTTCTCGTAGATACGATGCCACTAGCATGACTTGTGTTGTCGCGCGCGACTCCTTATGTCAAGCACGATTAAATTGGAGTCGCGCGTGACTACACAAGTCATGCTAGGGAATTTGTAACGAGCTATGCGTCAAGATAAAGAAAGTCACACAAAAGCAGATGACATTTTGGAGAAATTTCTTTCAGGAGCACTGTCTGTGGAATGAGTTCTCCAAAAATAATTCACTTTAACTCGAGAATACGATTTTTTTCCAAGAGAAAGATCATACGCTTTTTTGCCACCAACGTGTGGTAGGATAGAAACATGAGCAAGTTAATATTACTGATATAGATGTCCTTGGTAACGAGACGACAGCTCTACAATCCGAGAGTTGGAAAATAAAGACATTTGCAATTTTTGTGACAGTTTTTTGACTGATTTCTGAGAATATAACACATTATTTCCTACCCGTTGATATTATATTTTTAGTTTTTAGGTTATTTTAAAAGAGTAGCTCCCATGACAGTGACACCAATTATAGGTAGGTATTACACTGCGAAAGCAGTCAAAAGGAACAAACTTCACTTCATGAACTAACCAAACTGATAAAGATTCCCTCTTAAATCAGTTCGACCAGCTTAATACCTCTCGGACTGCAGAACGGGCTGATCTCACACATTAGTTATCGTCAGCCGTCTTGGACTCCTGGGCTTATTCAGATTACCCCCAGACCCTCGAATGTGTACTTGGACGGACCCCGGCATGTCGACTGAGGAATGTAGGCTTGCTGCTCTGGATGCCCGCGGGGAAGGTACGCAGATCCGGAGATCTACGGCGCTGTGCAGGCTGGCGGCGCGTGAGGAGCGGGGGGTGGCGTGCGGGGGGTCGGAGGGGGTTACAAGGACGGGGAGGTCGGCGACGGAGCGCGAGCGCCGCGGAGGGCTCTCGGGGATCAGCGCCATGCCGCCCATGCTGCCGACGAAGACGGAGTTCTGGAAAAAGTGTAAGATCAGACAAATATCAAAATCTGACTAGTAATAATAACTTTATAATTGCAGTCACAGGTCTCCGATCAAACGGCATAAGCCAAATGTAATCGTAAATATGGTGGCCTTAATGCCTGGGCCTTGAACAGTGAACTGCTTGCTCTTTTGAATGAGACCCTGGACGCTCGTAACTGAGGTGGCACACTGCATAATTAGGTAGGTACGTCACCCTACCAACTGCGCCAGATAACATGCTAACCTGACCTGCAGTACGAGTAACTATGTTTTAAAACATACCAATCACTTTGAAACGTCTCCGTTATTTGTAATTTACGAGCGTCATTTCCATTTTTTATTTAAGTACATTAAAGCTGATGAAAGTTGTTCTCCGATAAAAAGCTTTTAAAATTACATTTATTAATTGTTTGTGAACTTTCTGGAATCAGTGTTCCAAATCTTTTCCTTAAAAAATATTCGTCCTATTTCTTTTCGTGACCTTTCTGAAATAAGTTGTAGATTACTTTTCGATTGATTTGTTTCTTGCTTTTACGTGAATGTTTTGTGTGATACTAAATATAATATACAGAAGTTTTTTCATTACTTTTGCTGTTACGAATTAATCACGTAGTACCTTAATAAACATGTGAATAAAGAAATCATACCTACAACGTAAAACATTTGATATCTTGTTCAATAAGTTTTGATATACTTATAATAATAATAATAATAATTTATTTATTTCGGACAAACAAAAGTATCCATAGAGTGTTAGTAATACAAGCAAATATCTTAATCTAGTGTTAGTATTTTTACATTATATACATTTATGTTCGGCTAATTTATAATATAGATACCTACCTACACTACTACAGCATAGCAGGCACCTACACTACAAATTGAGCTACACCTTTGATCTGCTCGGTCCAATGTTTTAGCATCGGACAATCATACCTATCAACAATTTCTCTTAGAATGCTGTTGGGACTACACCTCACACGACTTAGTAATGAGACTATATTTTTACGTAATATAGTCTGAAAACCATCCGTGCGAGCTGTCACAAACATGCCCGATGCAGAGCACCTGCGAGGCAGTCCCATCAGCATTCTAAAAGCATTGTTATACTGTACGCGCAAGGCGTTGTAGGCTCGTTTCGTGTACCGGACCCACAGGCTGCTCGTGTACAAGGATTGACAGTATAATTTAAATAGCGTGATTTTTACACCACGTGAGCAACGAGCAAACCTGCGGGTTATCATATTACTCCGAACCGCCAACGCCCTGCAATACGCCTTATACATAATACATATATTATTTCTTTGGCTTATACATAATACATATATTATTGCCTTGTACATAATACATATATTATTTCTTTGGCTCTTGCATGTTACTTTAATCTGCATACATTTCAAAGTTACCTATGTATGTATTTATATCTAATAGAGGATGTTATATTATTATTTAACTTTGTTTGCTTACCAACATAATGGCTGTGCAATGTAGGTACTTAAAATATTAACAAGGCTTAAGTATTTAAGAATAAATTTCTATGCCCTTAGCTTAGGAGGACTGTATTACTTAGCTTAGGGCAATAAAAATAATTTTTATTTTGAAATATTTTCCATAACAAATTTTGAAATATTTTCCATAACAAATTTTGAAATATTTTCCATAACAAATTTTGAAATATTTTCCATAACATTAATGCAAGCTACACTAATTTTTATTGGTTTTACGAAATACGTGTATTATCGTGTAATATGTATTACCTGTCTAAGACGATGAGGAAGGTATCCACACGGCTGGTAGGCCGGAAAGCCTACACCGCAGTCATACGACAGGCAGCCACGCGATAGAGACGCTCGGTGCTGCAAAATAGCTTAGTCAAAGTTTTGCCAAGACGATTTCTTACGCAGCATACTACGTAGGTGAACAACACGCGAACGCGAAGCGAAGCGATGCGGCGCGGGGTGAATCAATGCTTTGATACCTATAGAAGTGTCCTACGTGAGCGATCTCGTTGCGAACGCGAACGCCGTGGGCCCGCCGCGCCGCACCGCTTCGCTTCGCGTTCGCGAGTTGTTCGCTTACGTAAGCGGGGTTCTTAGTTCGTTCGTCCCTGTTCAGTAGACCTAACATTTCTTACATGATTTGTATCTTAAGGGGCCCACTGGGGCCTTATTCGACATGCCACTTTTGACGTCGCATGTTGAAGTTCATTTGAATCTGAACAATCATGGGTTGTCGAATAGGTAAAGTGTGTCACCTGTCAGTGAATCTCATGTAAACAAATCATTTCATCGCTAGACTTGGTTGTCTATTGGTATGGCCGCCATGTTTGGATTTATGACATTTAAAAGGGGATTCTATGGCATAGAGTAAACTGCATTTCTATTTTCTATAGTTTTTTGATTCCCCTACTCGACGCAAGATGGAGTTAACAGTCAAATTTCGATCTTGGCGTTATAAAAATAAACCGCAAGAACATGACATGCAGTTGCGTTGGTGTAGATCTATCATGAAAACGAATATATGACAATTGTCCAGAATTAAAAAAAACTTGACAATAAACATACAGCAATACATATACCACTAAATGTCAAAAAGAAAACAGATTTAGTATAATTACTAGGTAACAAATTATATATAAAGTTTAAATTTTAAACCAATCGTCGTGGGTCCTAACCCCAGCTCTTAGCAATGAACTTCTTGTAACTTGTGTGAAAAATATCATTTGATATTACACCAATTACTTTATGGTGAAGTAAAATATCATGAGTCATGAGGAAGACGGAGTAGCCAGTAGCCACAATAAGCTATATTTTTGTCCTCTGGGTTAGATGGCAGTGAAATAGGGAGAGATAGTGAAGAATGCGGCAAAATAAGCATTTATTGTGTTGTTAGTAGTTAGTAGACTAGTTTTTTTTTCTAAAAATGAAAATTGACGCAACAGCAAGCTCATAGCCCCCTATGAGCCAGTCTGTTAGGTGCAGGCTTAAGGGCTAATCCCGGGGGAAGCGGAGCGTCGGCGACTAGCTGGTGCATCTGCTTATTAACCTCTTCTCACTTTTACCTCAGGTACTTTGATTAATAAATTAAGGTAAAATTCGTAAGAACTAGTGCCTGTGTCATATTCTAAATTGGACGCTATGCCTAATTAGTTGTTATAAATTAAATACAATAATTATTTATTTAATTAAATTTATAACAACGCAACGTGGGGTTATTCATGATGAATTTTAATGGCTTATATAAGACAGCGGTCGTATATTGCCTCAGAAATTTGGATTTTGTCAGTTTGAATGAACAGCAAACTGGAGACATTGAGATTAATTTTAAACTTATTATTTTAGGTGTTCGTAAGAAATAAGGTATTGACAGTAGTGTCCGACCGAAACATGTTTTTTTGCCGAAACCGAAACCGAAACCGAATGTTCGGCATTGGCTCTAGTTTCGGCCGAAACCGAAACCGAAACCGAAACTTTTGAAGACTTGTTAAAATCGTTGAAAAAATGTCATAAAACAGCTTTTAAACTCATATTAAGGGGCTGTCAACACCCAATGTCCTTGAAATTGATGTTACTTAAGGGGCTCCGCCACGCCAATGACCTTCGATCGGAATCCCTTAGTTTTCTTATGTTTTTTGTAGCTTATCATATTAACAGCAACGGCTTTAAGAAATATAGTATTCCATATTTACTTCAAAGTTCATTGTCTTCGAGATATTTGGCATCAAAGTTGAACAATTTAAGGCCAACAAACTGATTTTCTGGCTATAACTTTTGTGTTAATTCGTTTAAAATTAAAACCCTAGACACGTTTTACGACACGTCAAAGACGAACCCAAATATGTAGATTTCGTATAGGTAAGTAATATTCTTCACAGCAATCTAGATAGGAAAAAAGTGTTATTTTAGACAATGTTTACAAAATTCATAAAATAGTATCAATTTCTCATTATTAAATTATACAACGGGACTTAATCGCGTATCTAAGTTTTAAGATTTACCTCCGACGTTTCGAGGACGGCGTTGTCCCCGTGGTCTCGGAGAAGACTGGCTTAAGTTGACATCAGCATCGTCTAACCGCGCGAGTTTTTCGAACTACCCGCACTTGGTCTTGTTTATCCGCTTGAACGTTTTGCGCACTAGGGATGTCACTCTGTCGACACACAACACTAACGATATTCGATTTATCGACTGTCGATATTCGTTTACGCTTACATTTACTAATGACTGGATTCCATGTGGATGAGATCTTGAAACCCTCGTCCCGATTGAAATTACTAAGCCAGCCAAGCCAAAAAGCTTAAGCCAGTCTTCTCCGAGACCACGGGGACAACGCCGTCCTCGAAACGTCGGAGGTAAATCTTAAAACTTAGATACGCGATTAAGTCCCGTTGTATAATTTAATAATGTGTAAAAATCGTGAAAGTTTAAATCAGTGAGTATCAATTTCTTTCAAAATCCGGTAGACAATAATGAAGATAAAGATTGAAGAACCGATAGCAGTTTGTCTTATAAAAATCTGTCTGTAGTGCAAAAGTAGGAGATACGATTCAAAACTTGTCAACTTGTCAAAAATCGATGAAAACCGCAGGTAGCCCCTTTTAAGAAAAACTATTTGATTTAGTAAAGCAAAAAATATATTTATATATACCTATGTTAATATTTATTATATTTTAAGACCGTGGCCGCACTCGATACATAATTGAACGACATCGGCTTGATAGAAAATAATTGCAAAGATTGGTCTTAAAATCACCATTAAACGGTTCTAATGTCTTCTATTTCTTGACTTATGTGTTCAGACACATAAGTAAAATCAATTTGTCAAAACATTTACTTATACCTAAACCGCTAACGAGTAGTATTACACAAATAATCCACATTTATTTTTATTTCAATAGTTTTCTTACCCTTGAGCGCTGGTGGCCTAGCGGTGAGTAAGAGCGTGCGACTTTCAATCCAAAGGTCGCAGGTACAAACACTACAAACCAGCCGGGGGGTACCAATGAGTTTTTCGGAACTTATGTACGAAATATCATTTGATATTTACCATTGAGGAAGCCGGACTAGCCCGATAAAGCCTAGTTTACCCTCTGGATTGGAAGGTCAGTCTGATGGCAGTCGCCTTCGTAAAAACTAGTGCCGACGCCAATTCTTGGGATTAGTTGTCAAGTGGACCCCATGCTCCCATGAGCCGTGGCCAAAATGCTGTGATAACGCGAGGAAGATGATGAGTTTTCTTATTATTCCCTTGCCCAGGCCCAGTAACATGCGACAGTGCTATCTCATTTACTACGATACAAGTAGACAGTGTGCGCGTTTTAGGTATTGACAGCCTCTTAAGACTGGGTCAACCGTTCAGTGGCGCCATCATTAGTGGAATTGTGTTTAATAATAAACCGATTAATTTCTGTATACATAAATCAGTATATGTATTAATATTGTTGTCTTACTTGTTCCACAACTTTTGGTCTTTGTCATATAGTTTAGTTTCATAGAACGAAGTACCATTGCGTATGTTTCGGCCCGGCCGAAAGGTTCGGCCGTTTTTTGGCCGAAACCGAAACTACGGCCGAAACATGATTTTTTGGCCGAAACTGGCCGAAACCGAAACCGAAACCGAACCTTCGGTCGGACACTAATTGACAGACATTGACGGAAAATCGCGAAAACCCGGCCAGGTGCGTCGGACCACGCAAAACGGAGGAGGATTCCATACTTACTTCTTCTACCATGTATCCATATGCCAAAATAGCAACAAAAAAGCCGAACAAAAATACCGTTTCTTCGCAGCACTAGATTTCAGTCCTTTTTTTAGAAAAGTAATATGTTTAGGTACATAATATATATATATATCGGCGACGGATGGTCCTGGCGGTGGGCGCGTGGGGGTAGTACCTAGATGTATTACTTCACAGCCAAAATAGTAGGTATGCTACCAACGCATGAGATAAACATTCGGACTCATTAACCATACTAGTGCCTACTATTATTTCAGTACTAGATAATCAAAATAACAACGATCTTACGATGGAATCGGATTCGATAAAAATAAAAAGATCACATGAAATCGTTCAAATCTTTATTTAAGTCAAACTACACCGGCTCCAACCCTACACCTCTGACCCGAGAAGATTTAACCCGGCAACAAACTCGGCGGGACACATCTTTTCAAAACAACACATAGTTTCTTTATTTTACAAAAGTAAGCTTCTAATGGCACATAAGAAATCAAAATAACACTTGGAATAAAACACTTAGCTAAACGGTTAAAGAACGTGAGAATCTATAAGCTTTCAGAATAATCCTTCAGGTGTAAGCCTTCAGGAACGTAGCGAATTAGGCACGAGCTTGGCTAACGTCCGATCTCTAGCGCGGTCCGATCAAGAAGACTGAAGCCAGTTCCAGCGGCGGAGCCAACGGCTCCCGCCTCCAATTCAAGTTGGTAAACCTGCCTGACCAGTCTACCAACATAACGACAAAAATGCCTGCTCGTGCCTACCTTCACTCAAGATACACATCTTGACGTTCCAAAGCCTTCTACCTGTCATTTTAGTTCAATAATACGCCAATAGATGGTGGCGTTACTCACTACGCAGCTTCATTATTTCGTTACAAGCAAATAATACATAGTCAAACATTGCTAATCGACTTTTACAGGCGTCTAACTATGAACTGTAATGCTGCAATACGTCTTTCTGGTGTCTCGCTCCGACACGGCCGTCCTGCGCTACACACGTCCTCGTGTGTGGGTGTATGCATTTGATACTGAAACAAAACATACAGCACAGTATCTCATCGCTCGGTCATTCCTGACCAACAATTTGGGTCTCACTCAAATTACTATTAAAATCAAACTTTGTTATCAATCAAACCAGAAAAAAAATAATTGTTCAAAATTACTTTAACAATCCTCATTTCTCTAGTCAAAAATAGTCCATCGAGCAACGACTAAATAAAAATAATCATCAGTAATCATCGCCGCTATCTAACGGATACACTCCAATAATCATCGCCTCCATCTGGCGGATACTCTCAAATTTATGTGAAAACAGAACAATCCCAAACATCAAAAACACAAATCACAACAGCTCTAATTCATTGCTCGACAGTATCACTACTATTGTCGTCAATATCAATTTACGGGGAAATTATCTGGCATTAAAAAAAATTGGTCATATGTGATCTAAATTTTTGTAAGACATCTTAAAATAAATAACATTCTGAATTGATAGTTCCAATTTTACTCATATGAACACAGTACATAAACGGGAATTCATTTTTAACAAAACAACACCAGTCCTTCGGTGCATTGCCAGTCCTTCGGCAGATACCAGACCCTCGTCAGAAGTAACCATCTCAGCCGCGTAAGTGCTACTCCTCGCAAAGAGCATTCTGCACATAAAAAGCAGACCACGTGCACCTCTTACATGCTCCGGCACTTCTGATGCGGTCACTAAACAATACCCAGTCCATCGAAAGCAAAACACTAGTGCCCAGTCCATCGGGCGTACTTTCAGTCCATCGAAAGCAAAACAGTATTGCCCAGTCCATCGGGCATGCCTTCAGTCCATCGAAAGCATGACAGTATTGCCCAGTCCATCGGGCGTGCCTTCAATCTATTGAAAGCAAAACAGTAGTGCCCAGTCCATCGGGCATAATTTCAGTCCTACGAAAGTACAAGCTTTCAGTCCGTCGAAAGCAAAACAATGTTAACAGTGAAACCAAAAAAAAAGAAAATAAAAACAGGTCTTTAAATCATGTTACTCAGAACCATTGGTACTATCAGCGTCAACTGATCAACTGAAACTGAACATTACTGATCAAAATCACTAAAGATAGCTTTCTTCTTTAGCTTTAACAACAGAAACTCGCTCAAGACTTCTATGCAGAAGTAAAACATCTCAAAATAATCCCAACAAAATGGGAACTGCTCACCAGCTTAATAAAGTATGATGCACGCGACCAAGTCAAAGGTGGTGGTGGTGAGGTCCAACCCAAGCACGGAGGCTGATCCTTTCCGCTTGCCGTTGCCGTTGCTGCGGCAGTTTGCGAGAGACACGATGTGGTTCAACATAGCTGGCTGTTACTGAAATCATCATTTGCACGGTATCAGGTTTATCATGTATGCAGGCTAAACTCAAAAGGTTTATAAAATGCAAGGTAGCAGAGACAAAAAAAAAACATGTTTCCAATGTATACGGGACTTCAAAAATCTCAGAATAAAATTTAAACTTCAATGAGTGCGTTTTATTTCATTCTATGAACACCCAAACACGTGTTCCAAAAATAAGTAACACGGTAAAATGGGCCAATACGAAAAGTGACAGCATACTAGTTACGTTCGACTGTTATGCTTCGCCATTACACTCAAAACAAAATTCACTAATAAACAATTAGAACGAAACCTGTCCTTTTATTTCCAAATCTCCAGCACAGAAGATACTGCACAGCTGCTTCTGTGCCACGGGCGTAATGGTATGATGTCTGCAAGTTCGCTCGGCTCTGGCTGCAGGACACTGTAACATTAATTTTCATATGCGTAGCTCATGTTTCCATAGTATGCACGATTTGTGATCTATCACGGCATTACGAGCAATAATTTGTCGCAATTTTATTAATTACTAAACGTTACAGGGCAAAGATTACATAATCCTATGCATTGGCAAATCAGCAGGATCAATTTCTAACGGTGCATTGTATTTTCATGAAAAAAAAAATTTTTTTGAGGGTAGATGCACAAGTGAGCGATGAAATAATATCACGTCGCGACAGACAATATTTGATTTTAATTAACAATATGGTTTTCACATCAAAATAACTTAAGATCACTTAGATTTAAATGGATTTTAAAAATTAATTGTATTTTCATGAAAAATCGATTATTGAGGGTAGATTCACAAGTGAGCGATGAAATAATATCACGTCGTGATAGCTAATACTTGGTTTTAATTAACAGTATGGATTTCAAATCAAAATAACTCGAGATCGCCTCGATCTAAATGGATTACAAAAATTAATTGTAAAGAAACGCGGCGATACCAGAGATGACGTCACGTAACGACCGCTATGCTCGACTGCCTCAATCATAATTCACAATTTCACAATAATTCTCACCAAATAACAATGAATTACACTCACCATTCAATCAAGGTTAGACACGTGAGCTTACCATTACAAAGTGTCCAGATTATGGAATGTAGGTCACCAGAAATACACCACGCTCCCAGGTGGCTGTGTAAGCAATACATGAAACTCCGCATCTATCCCACTTGCTGATGTCGGCGACGGATGGTCCCGATGGCGGTGGGCGCGTGGGGGTAGTACCTAGATGTATTACTTCACAGCCAAAATAGTAGGTATGCTACCAACGCATGAGATAAACATTCGGACTCATTAACCATACTAGTGCCTACTATTATTTCAGTACTAGATAATCAAAATAACAACGATCTTACGATGGAATCGGATTCGATAAAAATAAAAAGATCACATGAAATCGTTCAAATCTTTATTTAAGTCAAACTACACCGGCTCCAACCCTACACCTCTGACCCGAGAAGATTTAACCCGGCAACAAACTCGGCGGGACACATCTTTTCAAAACAACACATAGTTTCTTTATTTTACAAAAGTAAGCTTATAATGGCACATAAGAAATCAAAATAACACTTGGAATAAAACACTTAGCTAAACGGTTAAAGAACGTAAGAATCTATAAGCTTTCAGAATAATCCTTCAGGTGTAAGCCTTCAGGAACGTAGCGAATTAGGCACGAGCTTGGCTAACGTCCGATCTCTAGCGCGGTCCGATCAAGAAGAAGGAAACCAGTTCCAGCGGTGGAGCCAACCGCTCCCGCCTCCAATTCAAGTTGGTAAACCTGCCTGACCAGTCTACCAACATAACGACAAAAATGCCTGCTCGTGCCTACCTTCACTCAAGATACCCCTCTTGACGTTCCAAAGCCTTCTACCTGTCATCTTAGTTCATCAATACGCCAATAGATGGTGGCGTTACTCTCTACGCAACTTTAGGATTCCGTTACAAGCAAATAATATGTAGCCAAACATTGCTAATCGATTTTATACAGGCGTTTAAAGCTATGAACTGTAACACTGCAATACGTCCTTCTGGTGTCTCGCTCCGACATATATATATATATATGTCGGAGCGAGACACCAGAAAGACGTATTGCAGCATTACAGTTCATAGTTAGACGCCTGTATAAAATCGATTAGCAATGTTTGGCGTATTGTTGAACTAAAATGACAGGTAGAAGGCTTTGGAACGTCAAGATGTGTACCTATCTTGAGTGAACGTAGGCACGGGCAGGCATTTTTGTCGTTATGTTGGTAGACTGGTCAGGCAGGTTTACCAACTTGAATTGGAGGCGGGAGCGGTTGGCTCCGCCGCTGGAACTGGCTTCCTTCTTCTTGATCGGACCGCGCTAGAGATCGGACGTTAGCCAAGCTCGTGCCTAATTCGCTACGTTCCTGAAGGCTTACACCTGAAGGATTATTCTGAAAGCTTATAGATTCTCACGTTCTTTAACCGTTTAGCTAAGTGTTTTATTCCAAGTGTTATTTTGATTTCTTATGTGCCATTATAAGCTTACTTTTGTAAGATAAAGAAACTATGTGTTGTTTTGAAAAGATGTGTCCCGCCGAGTTTGTTGCCGGGTTAAATCTTCTCGGGTCAGAGGTGTAGGGTTGGAACCGGTTTAGTTTGACTGAAATAAAGATTTGAACGATTTCATGTGATCTTTTATTTTTAATTTAACCAGTCAACATTCTAATAGCAATTAGTTCTTTTCATAATTTAGTACTGAAATATTAGTAGGCACTAGTATGGTTAATGAGTCCGAATATTTATTTCATGCGTTGGTAGCATACCTACTATTTTGGCTGTGAAGTAATACATCTAGGTACTACCCCCACGCGCCCACCGCCATCGGGACCATCCTTCGCCGACATATATGTAAGTAATTTTGTTATGTGAAACTTATATGTTGTGTTACGAGACTTACGAGTAGGTAACTTTAAACTTTAACAGCCTAACAGATCCCAATAAGGCCTAGTTTACCCTCTGGGTTGGAAGGTCAGATGGCAGTTGCTTTCGGAAAAACTAGTGCCTACGCCAATCCTTGAGATTAATTGTCAAGCGAACAATAGGTTCTCATGATCCGTGGCAAAATCGAGATAACGCGAGGAAGAATAACTTTGTCACAAGAATATTTGGCCAAATATAAATCCTTACTCTCGTGTATTTGACCTACCTACTCGTATTGAGTCGTATTTTGCCACCTAGTAGCCTCGAATTGGTTGTTATATGTGGCTTTCCATAAACTAAGGGTCCTTATGCTTCAATAAGGACGTTTTCATGGGGTCCCGTTGTTTCCCATAAAGTTTTAAGTCATAATGTATTGTTTGTCATATTATCATTACTCATAAAACTGAAACCGTTAACATTTCAAGATTTTAGTTAGGTTATCCTATAGATAGGTTAGGTTAGGTTAGATTTGTTTTATGGCAATCCTGAAAAGTGACGCGTTTCTGAACCAAATGAATTATGACTAACGAAAATTCGAGCAAACAATACATTATGGCTTAAAACTATCTGGGAAACAATAGAAACCCCGTTTTCATCTGAAGCAAGGACCGGAAAACCCCTCTTTACGCTTAATCCTATCCATTCGGTAACCCAATCAATTCGGTTACCTTATCATTCGGTAACCCTATCATACTGTTACCTGATTGTAACGGTAAGCTTATTGAAACGGTAACCTTAACCGTTAACCGAGTTAATCTCAAAACCCCATCGCGTTAGGGTTTTTGTTAGGGGTTTTTAACCGGTTTTTATTCAGTTATGGTAACCTTTATTATCGGTTGCTTATTGGTTTGCTACATTCGTATTTAGTGATGTGCCGTCAGTCAAATACTAAGAAAAATTGTTAATAATAAATTAACTACATATTTTATAATAGTTTATTTTGTTATTTTTGTCAATTTTCTTAATTTTGCTTATTTTAATGTTTTTGTTTATTTTACTTATTTTGTTTATTTTTTTATTTTGTTTATTTTACTTATTTCATTTATTTTATTTGTTATTAATTTTGTTAATTTTATTAATTTTACTTATTGTATTTATTGTATATATTGTATTTATTGTATTAATTTTAGTTTATTTACTTTATTTACTTTATTTACTTTATTTACTTTATTTACTTTATTTACTTTATTTACTTTATTTACTTTATTTACTTTATTTAGTTTATTTACTTTATTTACTTTATTTACTTTATTTACTTTATTTACTTTATTTACTTTATTTACTTTATTTACTTTATTTACTTTATTTACTTTATTTACTTTATTTACTTTATTTACTTTATTTACTTTATTTACTTTATTTACTTTATTTACTTTATTTACTTTATTTACTTTATTTACTTTATTTACTTTATTTACTTTATTTACTTTATTTACTTTATTTACTTTATTTACTTTATTTACTTTATTTACTTTATTTACTTTATTTACTTTATTTACATTATTTACATTATTTACTTTATTTACTTTATTTACTTTATTTACTTTATTTACTTTATTTACTTTATTTACTTTATTTACTTTATTTACTTTATTTACTTTATTTACTTTATTTACTTTATTTACTTTATTTACTTTATTTACTTTATTTATTTTATTTTTTTTATTTATTTTTTTTATTTTATTTATTTTATTTATTTTATTTATTTTATTTATTTTATTTATTTTATTTATTTTATTTATTTTATTTATTTTATTTATTTTATTTATTTTATTTATTTTATTTATTTTATTTATTTTATTTATTTTATTTATTTTTTTAATTTTATTAATTTTGTTTATTAAACATAACCTAACCATTGTTCATTAATTTTTGTCATAAGCATTTATTTATTTAATTTTATTGTTAAACATTTTTTTTTACTCTATTAAACATTTAGAAGACCTGACGTATTTTCCTTTAGGTATATAGTTAAATGTTCCCAAGTTTTAATTCAGGCGTTCTGGGTTTCTGGCTTATATTGATATAGCTTGCATTTTTATACTACATACGTACATTACTACTTAATTCCTTTTACTCTTTCGGGTTTAAAAAAATCCCGTGAATTGGAGAAGAAAGTTTTGTTGGAATGTAAAAAGCATACTAAGTCTCAAGTCTCAGAGTTGGACTAAAAATAACTTGAATAAGAAGAAGAATAAGAACATACATTTTATTCTTATTCCAATCGATTTGAATAAGAATAATTCTTACACTCGTTATTTTAGAATAAAATAAAAGTTAATAAATCATGTCACTTTTATTTTATTAAATGAAAAATAAAAAACGGAATATTTATTCCAGGTGTAGGATTATTCTAAATAACGTTTTATTCAATTAGAATGTTAACTATAGATAGATAGTAAAATGAATGTTCGGTATTAAAACCTTCTCCGTTTAGTTATATTGATTTTATACATTTAAAACATTGACATATTAAAAGAGTGTGACTTTTCTATTTAGATTTGCACCAAAAACATGTATTCTTTATCAATAAATAAGAAACAACGATGATACGTGTTTAAATATACAATACATAATCCATTTCAATTTCACCCCTCTTTTCAATGGTCGGATTGATTTGAATTTTTTTTTAGCGTAAAAGATTTTATTGTGATAGATAGGTACATTTTTTGAAGTCTTCGAAACGGTGATGATAATTTTATAATGAAGCTACATATAAAGTAAACTGCGAAATTATAATTATGATGGTTCAATGTATATTTCTTTGCGTATTAAGTATGTATGTATTTTGTTTATGATTCCTATCAGCCTTGAGGTCATACGTGTGCTATCTCTTTCACACCTACGGAAAGTGAATGAGATAGTAAATTACTGCAGGTAAGAAAAGAGTCCTACGCTTATCACTAGATTTGCAGAAAGTTGCAGGCGTGTTTCCACTTGAGACCGTCATTTATTACTCATTGGTAATAACAATAGGATTAAGTCGTGGCGTGGTGAATTCTTTGTCAGCATTTGCTAAACACGTGCGGCAAGCGTTGTGTCAAACGATATTAATATCTGTTAATTTCCGTCTAAATAATAAATGCAAATTTTAAATATCAGAAGAACTTTTAAAAACACCATAAGTCTTGGTAGTAACTCGGACACTGAAACCACATACTAAACATAATTCGAAAACAGAAAATAAACATGAGTATTTTCCCCATTTGTTCCTGCCCAACGTGACCGCCGCGATACATGAGGCGGGGACATAAACGGGGATTTAAATGAAGCGCCTATTCCCATCTGTGCCCGGCGGGGAGAAATAGGAATACACCATATCGAGCCATTCCTTATCCTACCTTTAAAAACATCTTTCTTAGGGTTCCGTACCCAAAGGGTATAAACGGGACCCTATTACTAAGACTCCGCTGTCCATCTGTCTGTCACCAGGCTGTATCTCATGAACCATGATAGCTAGGCAGTTGAAATTTTCACAAATAATGAATTTCTATTGTTGCTATTACAACAAATACTAAAAACAGCATATAATAAATATCTAAGTGGGGCTCCCATACAACAAACGTTATTTTTTTGTTGGTTTTTGCGTAATGGTGCGGAACCCTTCCTGCGCTAGTCAGACTCGCACATGGCCGGTTTTTTTTATTCATAGCAGCTGAATTGTACCTGATGATTTAGATCACATTAAAAGAAATACGGGTATCGTCCAATACCAAGACTATGCGGCAGTAAATTAAATTTGTAAGATTTTATTGCATAAAATCAGGTATAAATTAGACAAGAAACATAGTAGTTTCTTGTCTAATTTACTTCTATCTGTACGTAACGCCTATACGGCACCCAGACTGCATGTTTAATCTAGGAATATTATTTAGAATATAAAATCATGATCTTGGGGCACGGCAGTGCCCCCGCCAAGTCGAGCGCGAAGCAAACACTGCCGTACCATCCTTTACTGGAACCATTTCGCCGCATTTTCAGGCCCCTATTTGAGAACCTCTGGATAAGACCAGAACGCAGAAATTTTCGTCATCCAGTAAGTTATAATCACATACTTAAAATCCAATTTCAAGTCTGTAGGTCATTTAGTTCCGAAGTTAAGCGAAAGCAAAGTTTCGCATTTATGACACTCATTCACTCATGATCATCAGAATAGAACTAGTACTTCCCATAAACTCAGAGAGCTGAAATTTGGTACAGAGTTAGGGTTTAATGGCCACATAAAGGGTACACCTAAAAATATTGCAATATCACTCACGTTTTAAAGATCTAAGAACTGCATAAGTAAGTTTGTAATCCCATATAAATATATGATATTACAAATTTACTGTTGCAGTTCATAAATGAAGATATATTTAGTTATGATATGTGTATACATAGTATGGGTATGAGTACCCGAAAAGAAGGACTGCCTACAAAAAGAGATGAGATCCCTTAAAAAAACATTACATGTAAAAAGGTGCAAGTCTCGCAACGCTTTTACTACAAAAAGTTTTGAGATGTAATGTGAAACCAAGTCGGTTATTTCAATCAGTGCCAGGGGGTATTAAAACCGTATCAATAAGATATCTTTAATTTGTAATACATATAATGACTTGGCAATCGCACATAATGCTTTACTCGTACCGTACTCGTAAATATGTGTAATGCTCAAACTGCAATTAGCGCTAGCGTTATGTTCAATTAGAATTATTTTAATAGGTGACGATGATCCTTTTGCCATTATGCAGCCGTGCGATGGCCAAGTCATTATACGTATTACAAATTAAAGATATCTTATTGATACGGTTTTAACACCCCCTGGCACTGATTAAAATAACCGACTTGGTTTCACATTACATCTCAAAACTTTTTTGTAGTAAAAGCGTTGCGAGACTTGCACCTTTTTACATGTAATGTTTTTGATGGGATTACATTTATTTGATTAAGAATTATTCTTATTCAATTTTTTCACATACTAATTATTTCCAATCAAATTTATTTAAATAATTTTGACGGGAATAAAATCAACATGATTTTATTCTTAGGAATTCTTATTTAAATAATGATTTTATTCTTGAATGACCAACACTGCTTACTAAGTATGTATGTATCTATTTAATTTAAACAAAACTATTTCACCTAGCAATGTTATAGATACCCAATAAATATAATGAATTCTGGTATTAATGAAAGATTTGAAGTATTAAAATAAGTTTATTTATCACTGCTATAGATATATATTTTCTGATCGCTGCATTAAGCGGTACAAGGTAAATTACGGCTTTTAGCTCATACAAACTCACCGCATATGAAAACATTTATACTAAAGTCTATTTTTTTATTCGGTCGACTAAAATGACATTTCATAGTATGAATGAACATCATGTGTCATTTCATTTCATACTGTGAAATGTCATTTTAGTCTACCGGATAAAGAATAGACTTTAATTGCTTATTATAAAATAAGCTCGTAATAACTAGTACATATGTCATTTGTTAACAATGGTAAAATATCTACCACAATCCACTAGCGCATGTATCTTTATCACAAAGTGATTTTTTTTAATCACTCTATCTCTATTCTCTGGAATCTAAAGATAAATTATACCTAACTATGTACCAGTAAAATTACTAGTTAGGTAAAAATTTTTCTTTAAATCAGTCTTTAATCTGTAGGTACATACCAAGTGTGAACCCGAAAATAAAAATAATAATCTAAGTAGCATAAAATATAACTATGTAAATAATAGCAGATATTACTAGGATAGGATGTTGTTTACTTGCAACCCCTTTTCTAAACATTTCTAAACTAGAATTGCTCCGAAACACAACAATAGGAACACACAGGTATAAAGATAAACAAAGGAATAACCACGCTGCCTGCGGCTGTCGCTCCAAAATAATACTGTAATCGCTCACTTATGTTTTCAACTTTAGCTTAAGGACTCAAAGTGCAATATTGTTTGAATTGACAATAAGCGAAGTTACCGGCAAAAAAACTTGTTTGTGCTGGAGGCTTCATAGACCGCCCATGCCAACCACGGTTATTCAATAATGAGTTGAATTTAAGTCTGCGTAAAGATTACAATCGTTTGAACTGGTTCAAAACCTTATTATGAGGTAACAGAATCGACTGGGTTTTTATTTCGGTTACCGGTAACAGGGGTTAACTCGATCTGATACGGTTACCGAATCAAAGTGTTACCTTATCAGACGGTTACCGTTATGGTAGGGGTTTTTATAACCACTTCTAAAATAACCCTATGAAAAACCCCGGTTAAGGTAACCGGTTCCGGTCCCTGATCTGAAGTTGCAATAGAAATTGAAAAAGCCACATTTTTTCAAGCTTTTACTTAGTTTCATCTGTCCCGTTGGTTGTCTGTCTGTTCCAATGTGGTTCCAATCAAATCATGCAAATTAAATCCCAACAAAAACATAAATGTGAAATGAGAGCCAAGTTCAATATTGAGAATACGTGTCGTTGTTGACTCGCCGACAAAAGAATTGAGATCTATATGGGTGCCAAGTTCTGTGCTGTGTAGAAAATCCTGAAATTATAAAGGATTTGTCTTGGCTAGTTTTTAACAACAAACCAAGTTTTTGAAAAACTAACAGAAAAATATATATTACCTATATGCCTATACGTAAAAACTAGCCAAGACAAATCCTTTATAATCTCAGGATTTTCTACACAGCACAGAACTTGGCACCCATATAGATCTCAATTCTTTTGTCGGCGAGTTAACAACGACACATATTCTCAATATTGAACTTGGCTCTCATTTCACATTTATGTTTTTGTTGGGATATCATTACTTTTTGTACAGAAATTACTATAGTATTCATCATGAAAGCAGTTTGCCTAAGCTGAAAAGGAGACCCTCGCTAACGCGCGGTTAATTGTCAAAAAGTTTCAGTTTCACATTTTTTCTTTTGTATACGCCTTATAGTCTACTTTCATTCCAAATATCAAGTTTCTAAGTAATCTAGAAGTGGGTTAGGTTTTTGGTCTATAAGTATTTTTTTTTCCATCGATATATCAATAATTTCCAGTTTTCAGATTTTTCCCTCTATATGCACCTAATAGTCTACCTTGATGCCAAATATCAAGTTTCTAAGTCATCTAGAGACAAACCAAAGAAAGTCTGCAGCGCAATAATTTGACATCGAATTAAAAAACTACATATGGCAATGTTTTTTAAGCAGTCAGTAAACGTCATGCACTATGGTATGTGTTTGTCAAAATCGTTTAAATATTCATTGTGTTTTGTGATGAACGGAATAAACATGGTGAAACCTTACAAAACCGGCGTGCGGGAGTTACTTTTCCGCATGACGAATAATTTTACACTTGTAAAAAGTCAGCACGAGGCGATTCAAGCTGAAAAACGACAATGTTTACAAAATTTGGAGTTGATGACGGGTAAGTGGAATGAAACATCTTAATACTTCACCATATGTACCTACTTAGATAATATAATATTGGTTTAGACTAAGGTTTCACAGCAAATTGAACACATCTAATAGGTATAGGCATACTTATGAACTTCCTCTAACATTTCGAGAAACTCATTGGTACTAGCCGGGTTTTGAGCTCGAACCCACAACCTCCATGCTTATGCTCACGGCATGGGTACCTACTAGTTAAAGCTAAAATTTATTTTTAATATATGTTTATTGTTTTAATGGTTTATTTCGTTTTTCCGAAAACTTTAGTTCGCAAATTGCGGGCAATTTCTCTGTCAATCTAATTACGCCTTAATGGGAGTAAAAGAGAAAGATGCTCGCATATTGAGAACTTCGGTGTTTGCGGTAGGCCCTCTGAGCGCCTACCGCGAACCACGTTCGACGTGTGGCCTCTCTGTCGCACTTGTAAATTCGTACGTATGTGTGACAGGGAGGTAACACGTCGAACGTGGTTCGCGGTAGGCCCTCTGTACCTATTTACCGCCGTCGCGAATATTACAAAAGCTTATTAATTTTGATGAAGCCAAATGTCACATTCTCCCAATATTATTTATCAATATTAGTATATGTCTACATATTAATAGTGACATCTATTGTTGGAATGAAATTTATTTTACCATAAAAATTAAGCTGTGCATACAGCTTAATTTTTTCATAGACGGTAAATATGGTAGAAATTTCACAAGTATCAAGACTATTTAATCCATTTTCTGTGGTGTTGTCGCATACTGATTTTTAAAAACTACTTTTAATCTAGCGCTGCAGACTTTCTTTGGTTTGTCTCTAGAAGTGGGTTAGGTTTTTGGTCTATAAGTATTAATTATTTTTTTTCCATCGAAATATCAATAATTTCCAGTTTTCACATTTTTCCTTCTATATGCACCTAATAGTCGACTTTGATGCCAAATATCAAGTTTCTAAGTGATCTAGAAGTGGGTTAGGTTTTTGGTCTATAAGTATTAATTATTTTTTTTTCCATCAAAATATCAATCATTTCCAATTTTCACATTTTTCCTTCTATATACACCTAATAGTCTACCTTGATGCCAAATTTCAAGTTTCTAGGTCACCTGGAAGTGGGTTAGGTTTTTGATCTATATGTCAGTCAGTCACAAAAATGCCGGTTTTTAAAGGTTAATTTATCAATAACTGTTTGAGCTATGTTTATGAAATAGTGTATTTTGAACAAGCTAAGGGACTTGAATACATGTGCCAAATTTCATGTGTGTAGGTTAAGTAGGTTTCAAGTTGTGAAGGGGTCAAAAGTAGCTCGAAATGGTTCGTGTAATATTACACACGGTTGCTGCGTCGCCAGTTCCTTTTTCTTTGAACTTGGCTGGACACGCTACCGCGTGTCTAGATTTGACCCACTTCTCGGGTGTTCAATGAAGCTGAAAATTTACATAAGTACATAATATGTAATATGGGTGACAATACAATATTTTTATGGTTACCATCGAGCTGATCTGATGGTGATGATACAAACAGTGGTCTTTTAAGTCTTTTTAACTTTGTGATAAAACAACGCAACTTAATTATATTTGAAAATATTTAAAGAAAAATACAGTCAGAAATTAGAAATTTTGTTATCTAACCTCTCTATCACTCTTGCATATTCGAGCGATAAAGAGGCAAATAGCTGAGTTTCGATTTTCGCACTTCCCGATAGGCCCCTTTGTAAACAAACCGCCTTGATGTGTCTATGTCAAATTTTTAATTGTCTGTGAAAACTTGTTAAAAAAAAGTTTAAAACAAAGGCGTAGGCAAAGAGTAGTATAATATGTATATAGCTGGTCAACCAAATCTTGTCAGTAAAAAAAGGCACGAAATTCAAATCTTCCATGGGACGATATCCCTTCGCGCCTACATTTTTCAAAATTGCCGCCTTTGTCTACTGTCAAGATCTGGTTGACCAAGTATACCTATATAGCGCTGGCGGTACACCGAGAAATTCAGTAAAATGCTGCAAATGATGTTAAAGGTATGAAAATCGGTACGATTGATCTGTAGAACATTTGAAACAATTTGACCCGAAGCACCAACAAATAAAAAGAAAACGAGAGGAGTTATGACGTCATCTTTTTTTGTAGGAATAAAAAAATATTGTTTAAAAACCTATCGTGTTTGGTATTAAACGAAAGGGCTTTAGGAGCCGATTCCAAACATATATCACATCATTACATTTCAGTTTTTTTTTTAATTATAATATAAATAATTTTCAAAACATACCAATTAAGTTTGGGTTTCTCCAGATACAATACGGCAAATTTTTTTTTGTAAAATATACCTCTAATCTTATACCTAATATCCTCATATCTAACCCTAATAAAGCAATTTTGAAATTATATACATTTAGGTTTTTTTTTTATTTTTCAATTTTACATAGTGTGATCTATGAATCTCTCAATTAAATATTTAAAAAGAAAGCATAAAATTAATATATAACGGTTTTTTTCAGAAAGTCGCTTATATCTCGGAATCTAAAGTCGTAGTAAAAATTGTCTATGTAATAATTAAGAAAGAATTAACCGAAAAAACTCACCTTTAACGTCCCCCCTTTCCCGAGTTCTCCGCCCCCCACTCATCAGAACTTTTTCTTACTTAAAGCTTAGATATTACCAAAGGAACATGTAATAGTATTTTATGCAACTGTTGTTTAAGAGAGGTCAAAAAAGGCGAGTGGCGTGAGTAACAATAACAACAAACAACAACCGAAAATTGTTAATAAAGACGCCACTAGTATTTTTTGACTCAGTTAAACAACGTTGCATACAATACTTTTTCTACGACCAAGCACTTACTTTGAAATGCAATGAAATAATAATAAAAATGGATGATGATGATTGTTTCATGTCCTAATGTGATAGGTTGTTCAGTGCGTGGGATTCTTAAGGGGAACGAAAATTTTATTATTTTTGCGCTACGACGCACGGTTTAGGAGATACAGCCCTATAAATATTTTTCTTCCTCTTTTTCTTTTTTTTTCTTTTTTTTTCTTTTTTTGTGTTTTTTAAATCTTACTTAGGGGTTCCTTAAAGGGGAACGAAAATTTGATTATTTTTGCGCTACGACGCACGGTTTAGGAGATACAGCATTATAAAGTTTTTTTTTTGTGTTTTTTAATCTCTTTTTTGTGTTTTTTTTAAATATTAATTAGGGTTTCTTACAGAGGAATGAACATTTTAATATTTTTGCGCTACGACGCACGGTTTAGAAGATACAACCCTATAAAAAAAATCTTTATTTTTTTGTTTTTTGTATTTTCTAAATATTACTTAGGAGTTTCAAAGGGGAACGAAAATTTGATTATTTTTGTGCTACGACGCACGGTTTAGGAGATACAGCCCTATAAAGATGAAAATAATCGTACCATTAACCAAAACATGTATATGGTTTACTCATCTGTCAGAAATGACAATTAAAATTAGATTGGAAACAATGTATTCCATACAATATTTTTTAAGTGGTGATTACACGAAGTATCGTAAAAGTGCCAAAAAGATACTGCGTGTATGCACAAATATTTTTTTTGGGGAATAGACTAAAGACTTGTGTTGATAACTATAAGTTAGGGGTTTAAAGGTGTGTGCACGACCCTTTAAATGACAAATAAAAGTACGGGAGTAGAAAAAGCAAGTTTCAATACTCTTATTTTACCCGAATGACATTATTACTCGTATTGAGTAATTCGGCAGGGCTATTATTACACTTTGTAAAATTGAAAAATTAAAAAAAAAACCTAAATGTAAATAATTTCAAAATTGCTTTATTAGGGTTAGATATGAGGATATTAGGGATAATTTGAGGTATATTTTACAAAAAAAAAATTATGGTATTGTATCTGGAGAAGCCCAAACTTGGTATGTTTTGAAAACTATTTTTATTATAATTTAAACAAAATGACCGAAATGTAACTATGTGATATATTTTTAGCATTAGCTCAGAAAGCCCTTTCGTTTAATACCATACACGATAGGTTTCTAAACATTTTTTTTTATTTCATACAAAAAAACATGACGTCATAACTCCTCTCGTTTTTTTTATTTGTTGGCGCTTCGGGTCAAATTGTTTCAAATGTCCTAAAGATCAATCGTACCGATTTTCAGACCTTTAACACCATTTGCAGCATTTTACTGATTTTCGCGGTGTACCGCCAGCGCTAGAAGTGGGCAGCAAAGAGTAGTATAATATATAGAACAGTCGGCAGTCAACGTTTGTTCCTAATAAATATAACATTGATGAATCAAGGCGGTTTGTTTAAAGAGGGCCTGCCGCGATACCAATTTCGTTATCTGCCACCATTAAATTTCGCTCGTATATGCAAGAGTGATAGAGAGGCAGATAACGAAATTTCCCCCCACCCCCCTTTGGATGGTTCTTGTTTGAGTTATAATGTCACTGTATTGAGGACTCAACCTTTCCATTTTTAAAGTGTTTTTATATCGACATGACACTGGCTACTGTAGTAAATGCCAAAAAAGAAAAAAAAAACGCTGTCATAGTAATCGTCAATCGAAATAAACAACGTACAAATAACCAAGAAAAATTTGCAAAATAGTATATGATAAATATGTAAAACATCATTAATTATCGAATTAAGATTACATACAACTTTGTGTAAAAAAAATTGAGGCAATTATACAGCCCGATTATACGGGTTACATCTTGAAAAAGATGATTATCTTGGAAAGAAGAGTAAATATACATAGGTGAACATAATGGTGAACAAAGGTATAGTCAAATAGGTAGGGACATAATTCAGGGTTTGCTTGTCTGGTCCACGCATGCTGTACCTATCACGACCACGGCACGGCCGTCTCCTGCTAACTTTTCGCTATAATAGTAAAATCATAGGTCTAATACCTATGATTTTAATATTATAGCGAACAATATTTCATGTTCATGATCTCGAATTTAAGACTTTAGCTTAGATTTATGGCGTGCGGCCTAGCGCGCGTTGCCTCTATGAGGAGCTGTCAAAGCGCTTTATATCTGTATGCTTTTGATGATGCGGATCAGCATTCTTATCCAGCGGGGCAAGCGGGCAGCCTGGAGAAGGGCACCCTACCGCACTTGGTAGGTCACTACACTCACTACCAGGATTTAGGGCTAATAATTTATTTATAAGTTTTTAATACCTTTAAACGAGCAATTCTTGTAAATTTATTTATTTATTTATATGTATATATATTTCGGGGATCTCGGGAACGGCTCTAAACGGATTTAGATGAAATTTGCTATATGGAGGTTTACGGGGGCGCAAAATCGATCTAGCTAGGTTTTATCTCTGGGAAAACGCATTTTTGGGTTATTATATGTTTCCCGAGCAAAACTCGGTCTCCCAGACATTAAGTTTTTAATTTAAGTGTTTTTATCATGTTTCATATTTAAACTTACAGATGTGAATCACCAGCAGAGTTTTTGGAGAGGTGTGGTTTTCTTATTTCCTGTTACCAACCTGAAACACCATACCTACTTAAATATCAGAAAATAATAAAGTGAAGAAAATTAAATAAAGTTGAATGCTTAAAAACTTTAATGTTTTATTAAAATTAAACGAAAAAAAATGTGTAAACTGAAATAGATCTAATTTTTTTATTTGTAGTTGAATAACATATATGTATTTAATCTCCTTTAATTAAAAATCATCTCTGAGTAGATACATATTAAACAATAGGTACTTTTAGGTCTTGGTAGTAATGTTAGGTCTTATGACCTACTGTATTTGACTATATTACTTACCAAGACCGAAGCCTGACCTGTCAGTCACCAACTATTTTGATGCTCTTTGTAGGTAGCATCAAAATAGTTGGTGACTGACAAAGTTACCAAGTTACTAAGGTAGTAGGTACCTATATAGTAGGTAGCAGTAGCGCAATATTTAGTCAAAATATTTTGACTAATTTAGATTACTTTTATGCCAAAAAAGTAATACAAGCTATTCATGTTCCACTTAGTAATAAAATACGGACTTTTCTGAATATGTGGTTTACGAAATGTGTTAAGAGCCAACAGGAGTGGTCATTTCTCCATACAAACGTACTCGACTGTTTCCTCCGTGGGTTTTGAAGCTAGAGCAATGATTTTTTTAACACAGATTAATATTGTCAATAACGGTGTCGGACCGTTTTGCTTTTTTTGATATTTTTGTTTTTTAAGGCGCTAGAGCCCTTCAAAAATGGCCAAAATGGCCTAATTGACTATGCCGCAATGAGAGGCGTGGTATTCAAAACTGATATCAATTAGCCAAAAAAGCAAAACGGTCCGACACAGATAATTTCATAATCATTTAGATTTCCAAATTTGGTTACGATTGGTTAAGTTTTGGAGGAGGAAACAGTTAAAAGTAAACAGGAAACAGGAGGTTTCGTACTCGACCTCGATATTTGAGATTTTTACGCAGGATTTTTCACCTTGTCCTTATCGCATTAGTTTTAGGTGCCGCTTCCGTTAGCGAGACGGGTATATTTACCTAAAATATTTAAATCTCAGCTCCAACAGGAGGCTCTTAAGGTACAACTTGTGGTTTATTAACGTGGTTTAGAAATAGGCAGCTTGAGTTGAGAGAGGTGATGAGTAAATTGTTTAATTTTTTTACAATTTTGAGCGTTTATAGGAGAATGTGTGGAGCAAGCATTATTTGACGTGTAGGTGTGGGTTCAACAAAAAGATCGCTTGTCAATAAGGCATTCTTGCTGTTAAAATTCAATTATTAATAGCCTTTATCGACCATCAGCAATGTAGTCCCTTTTTGATTGATGGAAATTGTCACGTAAGTTCCACTACTCGCCGCCGCATCGCCTACAGCGCATTCGTTGGTCTATCGCTCACAAGATGTCATTAATTCATGTAAACTTACGTACTGAAAAAAAAAAGTTTTACTCTTTGCTATAAATTACCCTTTCGCACGTCAAAAACTCCAAGATGGTGCCGAAGGTCATAGAGAACCAAGTCTACCTTTGGAATCATTACTTGTCAAAATTTGACATTAGCAATCCACAGTTAGGTGACAACCAAACCAAACCATTATAAACCTTAAAGTAATAATAAAACAAAGTTGTTTTTTGTTAAATTATTGTTTGTACCAAATGAACTTCAGCACTTGATGAACTTCAAATGAACTTCAGCAGTTGAATTTCAAATGACGCGAAATCTGACAGTTGCACATGTCGAATAGGGGCCCTGGTTACCAGTCCGTCAGACGATATCAGCCTGTCAGTTGTTCGGAATTGTCACCTTTTGCGTTTAACTGCCAGACTGATATCGTTCGTCGAACTGGTAATCTGTGGGCCCATTTAGTACTAACTAAATATATCACTCTTATTTGATCCTTAGTAGACCTTAGGGCCTAGCCAAGAAGACAGTCACGCAGTCAGGCTCCGTGATTGTTAAGCATTTACGGTTCAAGCTAAATTTAGCTACCAATTCCAATTGGAGATAGCGCAAAAAGTATTGAACAACCAATTTAGCTAGAACTCTAATAAATGGCACAACCATCGCGGAGCGTGATGGTACATCGACAAACACTAAATGAAAAAATAAAAGCATGTATCGGGATGACAGATGGTACCAAAAGTTACGTAACTAAAAATATTTTATCTCAACGGTTCTTTCATTCTGTATTTATGATAAGATTAGATACTAATGGTAAGTTAACAGTAAATGATAGTACTTACATGTGGCGCCACAACCACTGAGCTCTCGGCCAGCGCGCAGCTCTGCCGATGTTGTTGTTGGAACTTGGGCTGATACGGCTCCAGCATCCTGAGGAACGTCATCCCGTATCATTGAACTTGAAGTTAAGGATGACTCACGTTAGACCGGGCCGTGTCCGGGCCGGAGGTTCCGGAGTTTCGTTTTCTATAGAAACCTTCACTTTCCACGAAAGGAGGCCAAGGCTCTCCGAAACATGTCGCGCGAGTGTCTTAAAACAAGTGAGTCTAAACCGTAAAATTATTCAATATTATCACGTGATCACCGTCATCTGTCATAGAAAAGTATCACGGTCTAACGTGAGTCATCCTTTACAGTTTCATTTTCGTATGAAAGCAATTATAGAATGTTCTTTAAAATCATTTCAACGGAATTTAATTAAAAAGGGAATCTTATTTTCGCGAGTATCATTCAACAGGGACCTTGAAAAGAACACTAGGTTATGAACCTTGTCAATTTCTGTCCTCTACGAATTTGAAGTTTGTAATCAGTGCACTCCAAGATACACACTCGGCGGATTATAATTTATAAGTGGTTTGAAACAAAGTTATGGCTTAATATTTGTTTACCTTATAGCGTGAATCACTATGTTCACATCTTTCATATTGAAGTACTTGGTTTTAAAGCGACATTTGCCTGCTATAATTTTATATTTTTTAAATTCACCGAGGCTATACATTTTTTGTATAAAAATTGTCAACACATATGTTACGGAAGGAACTAAAATTGTGATCGTCAATGTAATTAGCGTCTCTGTTTTGCCATATCATTATTACATGCATTTTCCCGGTAGTTTTAATAGTTTAGAGTCTAGATGTAGTTGTACTGCAACCACAGACCACGGATCAAGTCCACCGGCAATATATTTTTAAGTCATCCATCCACCGAATGTGCTCAAATCTACTGGTGCTCATAAAAAGGAGGAAATCCACGTACAGTTTATAGACGCACCTTATCTTGCCCCAACGGTTGAAGAACAGAGCAATGGCCGCCACCCATAGCAGGAGGACGAAGGCTACTATGAGGGCTTCTTCTGCCCGTACAACTACACCGCTGCCATCTGTTGAGAGAAAATATCATTAACATTTTCAGGTTAAATTTAATTAAATTAACCTTTATTTCAAGCTCGTGCTGGCTCATAAAATGTTAGTTATTTACAATAAAAAATAACTTAAAAACTATGTTAGTGACAATAAATATATAAACTAAATTTACAATAGGACATCGGTTAAGCAAATAGGTATGACATTTGCCCTACCCGAGAAGTTGTATGTAACTCAGCGAAGTTTATAGTAAAGCAAGTAGCTCATGTATCATTAATCAAATAGAAGGGCTACCAGTGTTGGACAATTAAGGTCGGATGACTCAGATGTCCAGTCTAACCGTACTTTACTCAAATTGCGGACAATATCTACATATTGTCCGCAATTTGTAGTTGATTCAAGTTAGTGTAGCATTGAAGCTGAGTTTATAATCGGACAGAAAATCTCTTTTTCCGTAAGACTGCTGCATTTTTAGATTCAAAATGTGACAGACTTACTGCTAGTCTCACTAAAGTTGGACATGGAGGTGTTGCTTCTGAGGGTGGTCTGCGGGGGGTGCAGTCGCAGGACCACCTCGGCAAGCAGCGCACCGGTCGCCCCGCTCCATTCTACCACAAACTATGGCGGACTTACTGCTAGTCTCACTGGAGTTGGACATGGAGGAGATGTTGCTTCTGAGGGTGGTCTGTGGGGGGTGCAGTCGCAGGACCACCTCGGCAGGCAGCCCACCGGTCGCCCCGCTCCATTCTGCGACAAACAACAGAACACTTGAAAATCACAATGCTAATGCCCTAGTGATATTGAAAATCCTTATTAATATTTTAAATGCGAAAGTAACTCTGTCTGTCTGTCTGTGTAAACCTCTACATGCTTAAACCGATTAAGATGAAATTTGATATAGAAATAATTTGAGGCCCGAAGAAGGACATAGGATAGTTTTTATCAATCATCATCATCATTCTACGCAGACGAAGTCGCGGGCAGAATCTAGTTATCAACATGATCGCAATCTCGCAAATCGGTGGAGCCCGTCTAAAAAAACATTCGACCTAGTTAAATGTTTTAATTTTTACAAGTAACTACTGGTTTCGCCTGTACAGAACCGAGTCTGCAAGTAAGAAAGTTATTCGATATTAAACTTTCGTGAGACATATTAAAAAAAAACATTAAATAAAGTAAGAAAGTTATTAAAAAAATCACGGCATCCTTCAAAAACTTTAAAAAAAATCTTCTTGCGTGCTTTCTTTTTGTATCTGTTAGTTAGTTTCGTCTTTTTGTGTAAATAACAGTTGGTTTGTGTAGTTTTTTAGTAGTTGTGTTTTGTGATCAGAAGTAGGAGAGCACAATACCTCCCAAACTGAAAATGAATTCGAGGTGTAAAATATTTCATGGGAAATTTTAACTAATTTTGTTTATTGTCAGATTCTGAGCATAACAGTTAGAATTTAATCCGACTAAGGCATTGTCACAGTAGGTACAATTACGCAGTACAATGACGGCGATAATGGAAAGGTCGAAAGGGACCTAAAAGCCCAGAATAGCCCATTGTTGATTGACAACCCAGGACAGACCGGCCTGGCGCAAACACACAAGAAGGCCCGACCCGACCCCAAATGAAGTTTTGAGGTCTAGGAATTTTGGTACCGATAAAACGAAATTAAAGTGCAATTAAACCAAAGCATCTCAAAGGCAAAACTGTGACAGGGAGGGCCTAAACGGCATTGAAAACCCACATAACAACATTATATAAAGTGCAGTGTATGTAATTTCTTAGCAACTGTAACATTGATGTTAAATATTATGGCGTCATCCTTAAACGGCTGCTAACTTAATCAGTTGATGATCGTAGTTTGTCCCTATCTGTCGTAAAGCCATAGAGAAGGACAAAAGACGATCATCAACGAATTAACTAAGCAGACGTTTATGAATAACGCCGTTATTTTACACAAAATACCAGAATAGTTATTTGTGCCACAAGAGGCAACGTTCATTTTGATTCCAGTACTAAGTCCCCGTCCCAACAACTGCTTCTACTCGTAATAGTTACACTGTGGCTTTATGTGAAACTAAAATGTAAATGCTAGCCGTTAGCAATGATGTATGTTACCGTGCAGGCCTGTATTCAAACATTAGAGCGCATGATAGAAGGCCTTTATACAGCTGAGCACAGCTGCTTGCTGTATAGTGAGTTATGGTTGTGAGGTATGAGGTAGATTATGTAGAGATGATTGACTTAAGATGACAGAGGAAGAAATGAATTTTCTTTATAGCTCAGTGCAGTCAGATGTTTTTAAAGTAATTGCATAACTCGAATAAAAAAGGCTTAGGTTTTCCCGGGCATTCCCGGGTTAGTTGAATGGTGCAAGTGGCCCTTATGTTCTTTGAGTGTTTATGTGGTTCTTTGTGTTCCCGATAAGTATTTTAAAATTGTCCTTATGGCTAAAATGAGGTGTAAGTATTGATTCATATTTCTGACACATACATATAACTAATTATTTATTTATTTATACATGCAAGGAATTCCAACAGCTATGAATGATACATTAGACTTTTTAGATAACATTACAGAGCCAATTATATAGGAACTCGCAAATAGAAACTGAATATATGATACTAATACTAACCCTTAAATGCATGACTTTTTCTTTTTGCCCGAAATTAATATATCTCGGTCACCCACATTATCTTTATTTATTTTTTAGGTATTAGTTTTAGTTTTGTAGGTAGTTTTAATTTTAGGTTAATTTTTATTTTAAGTTTGTTATTAATTATGTTTATGGTTTTAATAAAAATACAAAAATGACCTAAAAAAAATATATGTAGGTATCACATAATTGTTTGCCGATTCTAGGAAAAATAGTAAAAAAAAATATAACTTCGATTTTCACTGCGAAATCAGTGTTAGAAGTTGAATTGGCTAAATCATATTTATGTAAATATGTAATTTTCAGTAATAGATGTATACATTTTTTTACTACCATTAGAAAGGTACACTATTTGTGATATACCTATGATAAAGTTTTTAAATATAAAATATTTACAAACCCCGAAAAATCTGCCCAAAATGATATACCAACTTCCATAATCATCAACTTCCAAGTTTTTCCAAGTTTTCCGACATTTCGTCTATAAACAAATGTAATTTTTATAAATTAAAATACTGCGTAAATTTATGTAATGATTCGGAAAATTTATTAGTTTTACTATTGAAATAATATATAGGAACAAATAGAATTTGTTTAACCCTTAATCTGTGAGCTGTCGAATGCTTTGTAGACATTTGACAACACTATGCATTTAAGGGTTAAGTATAGATGGTCAAGCAAATCCTGTCAGTAGAAAAAGGCGGCAAATTTGAAAAATGTAGGCGCGAAGGGATATCGTCCCATAGAAAATTTGAATTTCGGGCCTTTTTCTACTGACAAGATTTTCTTGACCATCTATATATTCAAATTTTATTGTTGAATTGCAGCACGATCTTATATACTTAACAGTTTTGAACCAATGCAGTTTCAAACTAAAATCCTCACAAAAGGAGGTTAAATCATTCAGCTTATACTTAACTCGAAACAAACTCAAGTGCTGTTAGTAGCCTATCAAAATCTGAAGTGTAAAGCGTGGCCAAAATAAACTAAAATACTAAGCTTATGCTTTACCTGACGTCGGAACGTGTGGTATTGGCACTTGGCAGTACCCTTTAGCGCTTAAAGCTGCCAAAACACAATTTCAAACTTTGACTGCAACCATTTTTTAAAACTCTTTGTTCGACTTTTAATCCGACAGGCAAGTAAAATTTTGTGGCACAACCTATCGGGTTAGAAAGCTAAAGTAGACGTAAGTTGCCCATATTATTAAAGAGGTACTGGTTCGTAAATCGATCAGCATACAGGTACCCAGGCGTGTTCTTGTTCTTCAGTCTTAGGCGATACAGAGTAGTCGTGATTTTCAAGTCGAATTGGCCTATCTTACAAGGCGGTCCAATCTACTTCAAGATCTCCTGGCGGTCTAGCCAAGGTGACAATCGCTTACGCTTCTCCATTGAATCGCTTTGTCCTCTATCACTCTTCCATATTAGTGTGACACTGATTGGCATGTTGTCCACCATTGTACCAGAGGCCATTGTACCATATTATAAGTATCGTGGTGCCTTCGACTTTGCACTATTAGGCGTATAACCTACATTAGAAAAACTAGTTTATCGTTGCAAAAACGCAGTGTGTGATGGTTTCAATAAGTGCTAATCTAGAAAAATACAACATCGTGTATGTGAGCAGCTACCTAAGGTACCGCTCTCACCGGCGGAGATGCGCGACGGCTGCGCTAATGCGGAGTCTGTGACAACCGCGTCTGTGGCGGACGAGACGGACTCTGCGAACAAAAAAATACAGGGGTGGTTATTATATTAAATTAAAGGCCAGAGCACACCTGCTGCTTGTGTTGGAGCCGGTGTGCCGTCTTTCATAAGTATATGAATATTACAACGTCTACGCGCACGCATATATACGATGTGCACACGCCTTTTAACCCAACAGTTTGTAATGCAGGCCGCTACTGGCCGCTATAAAGCTCAAAACTGGTCACATTTCTTCATTTCTAGTCTGCCTGTTTCCTGTTCACGAAATGTTGATATTACAGTGATGGCTTCCCTTTTGCACACTCCAATAATTATCTTTACAGTACATCTGGTGCAACATTACGACACCAGGTGTTATAATAAACACATTACGATACTACGTCGAAAATTTAAAGGGCCAGAATGTTCTGTAAAACGTTGTACGATAAACGTGCGAATATGTAATTCGCACCTGTATCGTAAATAACTATTAAGCGTAAGCATCAGTCTAGACTTGTTGTCTTTAGATACGTCTAATATTGCAGTTTCCCTTGTTCAGTGACAGTGTTTGTAACTAAAGTGTCATTCAATAGAACTTGCTAACTATGTAAACAAACCGCCATACTAAAATTGACACTGAATGTCAATTTACTAGTAACTTTTGTTCACATAGTTAGCATGTTCATTCAATAAATGACACTTTAACTAAAAGTCAAATTTCACCTCCGAGCTCAGAGGCTAATATTAATTAGGTTAATCTTGAGGTACTAGGTACATAGATTACTCATACGAGATAGAGCATGGGATGGGAGTTGCGCTTACCATTTATTGCGCGCTTATTTCAATGGGCTATATATGTATGTTGGCTATATACAATGGTTATGATACGACCTTGACACGACTCATAACTTATGTCACACGCACCAATAAGCGAAATGACATGAATTCCAGTGCATCAGTGCAAGCAATCGTCAAGGTCGTATCACAACAAGGTCAAATCCTAACCAAATTGTTCAATCAGAATCGGTCTCCTGAACAGTTTGTTGCGGTACGAGTGCGTGGATGAGGTTTGAGCGCTTGTTTTATATTGCACAGGGTATCCAGCGGCAGATTTTCGATTTAGAAATTCGATTTAGAGAACCAAAACGTAACAAAATTATTTTATGAAAACAAAATGAATGCGGATTTTTTTAAATCACATTTTCTAAGTCTCATCCTTCACTGTGTAACTCCAACCTTTTCCGCACAGTCCGAAGTTAATGCAAAAGTTACCTAAGGGGGTACTAGTAAAAATAATTTGGTTAGATATACTAACGCCTCTCTATAGAGGCGTATAAAATATGCACGCTGCTCTGCTAGCCAGCGATTAATCGAAGAGCGAGCGAAGCGAAGCGAAGTTCTTACATTCGACTTTGAACACGCGGCTGGCTAGCGGCACGTCTCGGCATTTCGATGTTTTTAAGCTGAACTGTCAGAAGATAGTTTGATACTCAATAACTTAAGTAAATTTGTTCTAATTTAAATGAAATTGGGTAAACGTGTAGTCGAGGGCATTATATTTTAGTCATTAAATTATGAGCAGGCCCGATCAAGAGGTTATTGAGCTAGAAGAGCTTAGAAGGCCAAAAAGCTGTTTGTGAGAGGTCTTGCTATTCTGGTAATTTTTTTGCAAGAAACATGGTCGAGTTTAGTATCAAATGAAAGTGCTCGACTTACACTTTTATAATATCGTTTTTAAATTTACCATTTTGAAATAATTAGCAAGATAAAAATAAATTAGAATAAACATAACATATGTATTTGACATTTGACAGGAAATATTTCGGCTTAGCACAGATATAGTTTATTTTAATCTCTAAAGTCTATTTTTTTATTCCGTAGACTGAAATGACAGTTAATTGTATGAACATGAAATGTCATTTCATACTATTAACTGTCATTTCAGTCTACCGAATAAAAAAATAGACTTTATGGTGGTGACTTAAATCCAGGGGAGGGACAGCCGTATACGAAGCCCTTTATTCGAAAAAATAGCGCCATCTATATTACTTAACGCTAAACTTGTAAATGGCGCTTCAAAATTGATGCAAAAAAGCAAATCTTGTTAGTAGAAAACGGCGCGAAACTCAAATTTTCTATGCGACCATATCCCTTCGCGTCTACATTTTTTCTACTGACAAGATCTGCTTGGCCAACTATATTATACATACTACTCTTTGCTTAAATCAATCAGTTAAGGGCTCCACAGACCTTGCAATAAATCCACGCGATCTTTGATCCATTTGCCGCCTATAGAGCGACATAAAATAGTTGAAATTAAATAAAATGGAACTCAAAAATGTCCATAGTAAATTGTTGCCATGTATAAGCATTTTACGTCAAAAATGTGACAGTTACGTAGAAAGTGGCGTCCTCATTTATTTTCTATTATTTTATGTCGCACTATACGAGTATGGTAACGGCACCAGTCATGGGACATTTAAGAGCAAATTTGGAGTATTTGTGATATTTCCCTGATACATGTAAAAGTTCTACCGCTTAGCTTGTTAAAAGATGAATATCCTATCCTTCTTTCATGTTTCAGGCGTGTTGTATCAAAGATACTGCAATTATTTTCCACATAATTAATTAATTAAAAGTATGTTTTTTTTCTCCAGTCATGGACACCAAAGCTCCAGTAATGGAACCCCGGTAATGGACGTGGATCCAGTAATGGGCCCCCTATAATGGACATACCCTATAAGTATAAGATATTGGAATAGGGAATAAGTTTTTGGCAAAAAATTAGTTATTAGTAATTTTTGGTATAAGCTTTTATGTAAGAATGTATTTTTCTTTCGACAGCCAACTAATAATACTCATCGAGACAATTCTAACAAACCCAAACACAATTAGGTTGCGTTTATCACAGAGTTCCTATGGCCACCTCCTGTCTCCACCATGAGATCAATTCCATGTTATCATTATATTGCATTGTCATCCGATTTGCATACGTATCCAAAATTTTAACTCAATCGGAAATCCGAAAGTGACTCAAATGCCATTTCCAAGATTTGAGCCACACTAACTAACATACAAACTAACAGGGCAAGTTAAATAAAATTTTGTACCTAAAAACGATATTAAATTATCCGAAGTCCGAGGAGAGTTCCTGACATAGTTCGTAACTACATTATACTTCTGTATTGTTTAAACATGAAATTATGCCATGGCAAGCATGATTATGTAAATTGTCCCATCATAGGAGGTATACAGTTTTACAGCTCCTATAATGGGATTGGGCAAAATACCACTATTTTTTATACATCTCTAGAGTCACAACATAGTGTGTTGTATACCTTATCTCATGGTAAATGCAATTAACAAAACACATTCTAGTTTACACCAAATAATAATTAATTACAATTTAATATATGGACTCACCTCTCTTAGCGAAGTTGTTAAGAATTCTTACTGGTTATTTTTTCCAGTGACACGACAACTTTTGGGTTGGCGCCAATTTCTTAAAAAGTAACCGAAATTAATAAAAAGTCAAACTTAAACAGCTCTATGACTCTTATTTATGGTAAAATATTGCCAGTGTTTATAAACTACTTTTACATACTTATTTTAGAGGATTTGTGGTTTTATGTCCCATTACCGGTTCCACGTCCATTATAGGGTCCATTACCATACCTAAGTAGGTGCAACAAAGTCAATCGCTATATAATTTTTGGTTAACCGCGAGTTCTCAGTTCGGGGCGAACTACTAGTTATCACTAATCAATTCGACTCACGAAACTAAAACACCCTCCTGCGACTGTGAATTCCTCGCACTTCCCGTTCGAAAATAATTTAAAGTTAATTCGGAAATCTGCCGCTAAAGACGTGCTATCTAATTTGAGGTAATCTATGCCAGAGTGTTAAACGGTAGCAGGTTTGGAAGCGGGTTGATTTTGTAACAATATAACCTCGTTAGTTATACTCGAAAACGTTCGGATTTTATATTAATTACGAGCTGGATTTTATGCTTGCGTTTTGGTAATCTAATACCTATTTATTTATGAGTATAATGTTGAGTTGAAATCCAAACCAGGCGGTCTAGCATGAGTTGCGTTCTCGCGCGCGACTCCATACATATGGCGCGACTTCATGTATGGACTCGCGCGCGAGAACGCAACTCATGCTAGACCGCCAGGGCATTTTTCTCGGTCACTCTAATTATGCCTTCATTGGAGTAAAAGAGAAAGATCCCCGCGAGATGATTCACAATCACAACACGCTTTAGCAATAAAACTACTATAGAATGGAATACGTATGTATTCCTTGTATTCTTTGGCAATAATCTTACGCTAGAGATGGAATATTTCTATTTAAAAAAACACTACACCTTATAAAACAAAGTCCCCCACCGCGTATGTCTGTATGTTCGCGATAAACACAAAAACTACAGAACGGATTTTCATGCGGTTTTTACCAATCAATAGAGTGATTCTTGAGAAAGGTTTAGGTTAATAAATTATACTATTAAGGTTTTGTGTAACTCGTGCGAAGACGGGGCGGGTCGCTAGTAAATGCTATGGGCAAATGAAAAAGTACCACTACTGTTACTTTTCTAGTTATATAATTAACTAGCGACCGGCCCCGAATTATACATAAACCTTCCTCTTGAATCACTGTATCTGTTAAAAAAAACCGCATCTAAATCCGTTGCGTAGTTTTAAAGATCTAATCATACATAAGGACAGACAGCGGGAAGCGACTTTGTTTTATACTATGTAGTGATGTACCTTTCTCGTATAGGCTGTGCTGAAGAGATTGTGAACTTTTACTTTGAACAAAGTTTATAACGACGCCGTTTAAGAAATTCAATTATACAAGAGAGAGTTGCCTGAGCCCGTACCATGAGTCACTGACAGTGTCAAAACTGACATTTATGCTATCGAGAACGTAATTTACTTTCTATACATCTCGTTTGCACTAATATGCGAGTACGAGCGAGATGTAAATTACGTTCTCGACGGCGTTTATGTCAGTGCCAAACTGATGGTAGCCGTACTTATGTTTGCTGCGACGAAAATAAAAATGTCGGTCATTTTTATAAACTCTTCAAAGTAACAGTTGACTAGGTATGAAAGTTTATTTTACACGCTCAGTCAGTAATTCAATTTACTAAAGATGGGCGATAAAATCATTGGACTTTTAACTATCAAAAAGTTTCATATTAAAAAATATTTTTACAAAGTGAATCTCTTCGGTCGTGTTTTAATTTATCGCCTGCACTCTTTGCGAATTTCCTATTTTTCGCACTTGTATCGTAATGTACTATTTCTAACGCTTTACAATAAATATTGCTGAATTAAACTAAATAAACGTAGCAAATGCCAGCTCGTTATTTGCAAATAGGCCTTAAAAGCCCGTAATTCCGAGGAAAGCCCGAGGCAAAAACCAGTTTGGTACGAGCTATGGGATCGTTAAGTTTAACCTTCTGCGAAAAGGGTGCTTAGCAACTTGTACCGAAATGGTGGCTCCAGCCAAAGAATGGTTGCGCCAATATTTACGCAGCGTACTACGTAGGCGAACAACACGCGAGCGAAGCGATGCAGCGCGGGGTGAATCAATGCTTTGATACCTATAGAAGTGTCCGTGGGCGATCTTGTTGCGAACGCGAACGCCGTGGGTCCGCTGCGCCGCGCCGCGCCGCTTCGCTTCGCGTTCGCGAGTTGTTCGCTTACGTAAGACGCAGCGTTAGACAAGTTAGTACTCAGTTAGTGCCCCAACTTAAGTACCCATGTCGCATTGTTGCCATAGGTACCAGCTGTATATAAAAGTGGACACCGTGAAATGAGGTAACTTTAGTCCACAGTTTTACAACTATGGTCCAAATTCAAGTTCCAGTGGAAAGGTCTGAAACTATAAGACACACAACGATCTCTTCTTAGGAGTCATCGATTTTAGTAACAAGAAAAACTGCATTCATACATTATTAGTTAGAATGGAAGTATATGGATCAACTATGAAACACAATTTATTCGTTTTACATCCGAACAAAGAAACTTGTAAATTAACAATTTAAACGCCGATCAATCGCTAAAACTACCGCACTGGATGAATATTTTACTGAAATCAGTAAAGCAAACCGCTTTGATGTAAAACTAGGGTGCATTACAGTTTTTAGGCCAAATGCAAATGGTAAAATCAAGAAATGCATAGAATAGTTTTTAGATTGAAGTGAAAGTTAGTTAGTATTACAACTAAAATAACGCAATTTTTCGGTCGAGTTTGCATTAAATGCTTACATGTGCAACGATAGTCAATGGCGTTACTGTTAAGTACATTATTATTTATTTTATAACATAGCATGAATAAATTTACAGTAAAACCTCGGTTATCCGAAATCTCAATTATCCGAACGTTGACTCAGTTTAGCCGTTATTCATTTAAAAAAAAAGCGGCCAAGTGCGAGTCGGACTCGCCCATGAAGGGTTCCGTATTTAGGGGATTTATGACGTATAAAAAAAACTACTTACTAGATCTTGTTCAAACCAATTTTCGGTGGAAGTTTACATGGTAATGTACATCATATTTTTTTTTTACTTTTATCATTCTCTTATTTTAGAAGTTACAGGGGGCGGGGGACACATTTTACCACTTTGAAAGTGACCATCGCGCAAACTATTCAGTTTAGAAAAAAATGATATTAAAAACCTCAATATCATTTTGGAAGATCTATCCATAGACAGGTAACCCCACACGTATGGGTTTGATGAAAAAAAAAAATTTTGAGTTTCAGTTCTAAGTATGGGGAAACCCCAAATTTTTTTTTTTTCTATTTTTGTGTGAAAATCTTAATGCGGTTCACAGAATACATCTACTTACCAAGTTCAACAGTATAGTTCTTATAGTTTCGGAAAAAAGTGGCTGTGACATACGGACGGACGGACAGACAGATAGACAGACATGACGAATCCATAAGGGTTCCGTTTTTTGCCATTTGGCTACGGAACCCTAAAAATGGACGCCTATAAATAAGCCATGAACAAAGTTTTGTACCGAACACAAAAAAATTATAAAAAGCATTCGTTTTATTCCAGAGGCTTTATATTTCAATGTTAATATGTATTAGGTACGTAATATTTTAACATATGATAGCCGAATTAATAGTCTCGTTCCCAATTAGTTCGGATAATCGAAGTTCTACTATAATTTGTTTAAATGGAGTACAGTAATATGATCACGCAGTATAGATTTGTCACTTTTCTTGACTGGTAGACTAGCTTAAGGCAATAACTCCTCTACCTATTGTATATAATGTTATGTATTTATTTTATGCGAAACAAAGTTTAGATACCTAAATAATTGATCGCAGGATGTCATCGGTTAATCTAACTTTTGGTGTCCTGGGAAAGCCGAGCAGACGTTATTTCGTTTAAAGGTTTTTCCATTCATGAAATTGAATTAAATTTCCCTTGGGTACTAAGTTAACCGAATTGTTATCATGTTACACGGCTCTTCTAAAAGTGAATAACGTTCCAATAAGTTTTCGGAACTTATGTACAGTCATAGAATAAATTTAAAAGTGGAAAAATTACTGTCTTGGGTGAGACTTGAACTCACGGCCTCTGGATCGATATTCCAGGCTCTGCCATCTGAGCCACCAAGACCTCATCCATAGCCAGCAAATCTTTCCGAATATCGATCCAGAGGCCGTGAGTTCAAGTCTCACCCAAGACAGTAATTTTTCCACTTTTAAATTTATTCTAAGCTTAATAGCATCGGTCGCAGACGTTTCTGCTTGTAAAAAAAAATTAAATTATGTACAGTCAAGTGTAAAAATATACGTGCCAACTTACTCAAAAGTATGTCCCATAGTTCTTAATTCGCTGACATAAGAGCTATGGGACATATTTTTGAGTATGATGAGTGCACCCATATTTTTACACTTGACTGTCCTGAATATCATTTAATATTTGTGACGTCCCACGGCAAAAGGTACCTTATGGCACTTGGCGCTTACGCTATTATTAACGCCGCTCCGCCGCCGCGCGCTATTATTATTGCGGCGCTATGCGACGTAAGCGCCAAGTGCCATAAGGTACCTTTTGCCGTGGAACGTCACATTGAAGTACCAGTCGCTTTTCATTGAAGGAAAACATCGCGAGGAAACCGGGCTAATCCCATTAAGGGATCCAAAAATAAAAAAAATCGAATTCCGATGTGTTCGGGTTAGCGTTGTTCATAAGTATTCCAAATTTTAAATCTATAGCTTCAGTAGTTCTCGAGATATTTAGCAATGTGACAGACGGACGGGCGGACGAACAGAGTCGCACCATAAGGGTTCCTTTTGTACCTTTCTAAACAGTATAACAATTTATTTTTCACCTCAGCAGCTCGAACAAGGGTACTTTGCTACTTAAAAACAGTGAGCAAAATCGCATTTTGCTCACTGAGTGAGACAAAATGAGCAAAATGCGATTTTGCTCACTGTTTTTAAGTATCAAAGGACCCTTGTTCGAGCTGCTGAGGTGAAATAGTTATTTGTACAACAAGAGATCAAAGTTTGATATTTCTTCGAGTGCTTATTTTGAGTCCCGTGCAAGCGAAAGATTCGAGATTCTGAGTGAGCAAAATCGCATTTTGCTCATTTTGTCTCACTCAGTGAGCAAAATGCGATTTTGCTCACTGTTTTTAAGTAGCAAAGTACCCTTGTTCGAGCTGCTGAGGTGAAAACATAATTGTTGGTATATCTTAAGAAAACATGAGTGAATAGGTACTTAAGTGATGAAGAAGGAATACATTTTTCGGGTTCTAAATATGTTCTCACTGCTGAGGTGAAAAGTTTTGTGAACTACACGAGATCAAAGTTATTTACATCTCGTGCGCTTTTGAGTCCCTTACTACGCTCAAGATTCTAAATTAGATATAGTATAAAATCTTTCGCTTGCACGGGACTCAAAATAAGCACTCGAAGAAATATCAAACTTTGATCTCTTGTTGTACAAATAACTATTTATTACAGTTTAGCCCTACCGTCCGTGTATAACTTATTAAACTGCATATACGTGGCAAAACTAATTGATTGTGGTCCGTTGGGACGTGACAAATTTGTCCATGGCCTAATTGTTATTATTATTAAACGTGACCTCTTTGGACACTGACGTGAAGAGAGAACAAGAGCTCTCGGAATTGTATTAAAATAAATATTTGGCAAAAGAGTTGAACTAAGCTAACTCTGCATGATATTTGTATTGAAAAAGTGTGGAAATGTCATAATTAATGTCAGATTTCTATGGCCGTAACTGGCGCGGCGTTTTCAGCTTACGCTGTCACCATAAAAATGAATATTTGGTAAATAGGTACAATAAAATGTAAGAGTTGTCCAGGGGACCGTAACCATGGCAACGATTGCCACTAAAAGTTGTTTCACCCATAAAATTTGTTTTTTACCTATACCATGTAATGTATGGCGATAAATCGATAATATGTAGTTTAAACTGTACCTACATAAAATTTAGGTATGAAATTTTGGGGGCATATTTTTCCCATTTTATCTTTATCACTATTTATAAAAAATCTTTTACAGTACATATGGGGCTACTTTTCCGCACTAGTGCGTAAAATAGCACTTTTCGTGCTTATGTCGAAACTTTAAAGTGCCATATGTACTGTAAAACGTTGTTCGATACACGTGCGAATAGGTAATTCGCAACTCGTGTCGATTTAAAACACTCCCTTCGGTCGTGATCGCCACTCGTTTCGAATTTCCTCTTTTTCGCACTTGTATCGAAAATAACTATTGTGTATTATTAATTAGGACACTTTATGTACGTATCAAAGTTTAATGTAAAGGCTATCCATGTCGGACGGTGGATGGATGAACTGTTCAGAAAAAGGCACGTTCCTAATTTAAAAAAAAAACCTTTTTGCGACCAAAATTGGGAAGTAATAGATTGATTCCGATCACTGTGTTTGTACGGTCATAGATTAAATAATGGAAGAGATATAACGCCAGCTATTTTGTCCCCTGAGAGTTGTCGATGTAGGTACCTGGGAAAACTTCGCAAATATGTCGTAAGTCGTTCAAAATGTGTTACTCATTCTTATATTGTGAGATTACAATTAGATATGGAACGTCTGTGACAAATTCGTAATTCGAATATGACAGCCTAAGTGCATAGATGGCGCTGTACGGCTCCGTTCATTATGTGGTCATTGTGGTTGTAACAAAATACTTATAGTAAGTACACCAAACGAACACCAAACATTGCCAATCGGCCAACGTAAATAATCTATTTGAGATTTCTTTTAAAATAAGTATTATTTTTTTCGCTAGGATCAATATTGGCCAAATCCCCCGGTTTAGCTGTATGTAGAAAAAAAATCATTCTCGAAAAAAAAACAGCAAAAAGATAACTTCAGCTAAAGCTCAAGATCAATTAATCATACATAGACAATTGGTTGACTACGATTGGTCAGGATAAATACAGATGAAAATGTCCAGATACACCTACAACCATTGACGTATCTAAGGACGGGCTAATGGGGCACTAAAAATGGTACTAGTTCAGCGGTGTTAACTCATGAATTCCAGCCAATCGTGCAGTCTAACGCAACTAGTTGCGACCAATAGCGCGCGTAATGCGAACTCGTCAATCAATCGCGCGCGTGATGCGAACTCATCAACCAATCGCGTTGTAGCGATTTCACACCGCTGTACTGGCCCCTGTCATGCCTCATTATTATTGCCTGTAAAGCCAGTCCCTAGATATCTATGTCAGTGCCTACAACCCACATCTCATTTTATGGACATCTGTAAAATATAGTAGGTATGTAGGTATTTTACATAAAGCAATCGAATACCAATTAAAAAAACTACGACTTTCTGAACTATATTTAATAAATAAATCCTAATCTCAATGAAATTATTAAAATTCTTTGCAACTTCTGCATTCACTGAAAAGTAAAATTTAGCGCCGAAAACTTTCAGCACTCCTAAGTACGTGCTCTGAAAAATGTGCTAAGTTTTGGCAGCATAACAATGGAACCTGCTGCTTGAGTTTGTAAGATATAAGAAATATTGAAGCTCGGACGGGCGAGCCATTTTATAAAAAAAAAACATTATTTTTCAAATTGGATATTTTTTTATGCCGTCTCAGCATTTAAAGAGCTCTTTTGACCTTATTAAGAGAAAAAAAGTAAAAGTGTTTTCGTTCTTTCTGTTCCGTATTCCTGTCGTCGTGCAAAATCTATGAAAAATGGCAACGGAATGGAAATTAAAATCTTGGGATACTTTTATTCTTCTATTAAGAGGGGACCCACAGATTACCAGTTCGCCGGACGATATCAGCCTGTCATTGTTCGGAGCTGTCACCAAATGTTTTACTGGCAGGCTAATATCGTTTTCCTGTATATTATACTACTCTTTGGATATCGTCTGGCAAACTGGTAATCTGTAACCCTTTAAAATCGAAAGACTCGAAAAAGATCGTGATTCTGAGAAGAAATACCGTAAACATTTAAGTGTAGTCTTTGGTTGTAGATTTTGGTCACATTTGTTTACGTACAATGTTTGACATGGCGTTGAGAACACTTTATTACTTCATTGACGTGGCAGCGAATAGGTTAAAGGTAATATTTACTCGCAGACGCGAGTTTCCCATTCTTGTGCATGGCCTGAAACTTGCAATGCTGCATACATTCTCGCTGGTTCAAGTTTCTCGAACCCAACTTCAATACGGGCCCATATAGCGTTCAATGTTGTCCAACTGTGTAGCCAGGCTAATTTGAACCCTATTGCTATACGCACAAAGGGTAAATTCGTTTGGGAAATGCAAATCCAAGTTGTCCCGTGCGTGAATGTTCTGAATGGGTGAAATTATTCCTTTGTGTCTATGTAGACCGTAAAATACCTCGGTTTGTATGTATTGTCAAACTAATTTGGTTTTTCTATCGGGGATTTTCCACTCCCCTGTTACCCAATACTGGCAAGCTCTAGTGTAGGGTCCCGTTAATATTTATTTATATAATTTATTTTGCCGAATTTGTTTGTCTAGCGTACTAATAACTTCTTTACCGTTGTCTACCCCATATTAGTTTGTAAGCTCTACTAATAAAAATATGTGTCCATGTGTTACAAAAAATAAAAATATTCATTCAACAATGCAACTGAGTTGTTGACTTTAAAAGCTTGTCCCATGAAACATTTCTCATGACCATCTCATGACAAAGGACTGGTAAAATGCATGGTAATCGTATTCACTAACCGATCTGTCTCCGTCTCCTCGCTTTGTGCTGTCCATGTCGCCTCGTCCTTAAAGCTGCTTTTCTTCTTTCCCAATGATTGTCATCTGCAATGAAATAATATTACGTTACTATACAAAGGCCGGGGCATTACCTGCTGGCTTCCTAACCCGGTCGGATTATGTGTAGTGCTTTTCCCAAAAAAATGCGTGGAAAACTTAACCTCCTAAGGCGCAAGGTCCTACCTATAGTACCTATTCAGTTCGATGTGATTTAAACCATGTTCAATTGGAACAGAGTCGCTTTTGCTTTGTTCGTTCAATTTTCAAACAACGCTATATCAACTCTATTTTCCACAATTTACGTTCAAATATCAGTGGCAAGTTTTGGATGTTTCGTTTGTATGGCTGGGCGGTGGGCCTTAGGAGGTTAAAATAAATATGTGTTTTTTCTAAGAGCATTTTATTCCTCTATGAGGTGCAACTGTGCAAGCGAGGCTTGAACTCACGAGTTTTTAGGGTTCCGTAGCCAAATGGCAAAAAACGGAACCCTTATAGATTCGTCATGTCTGTCTGTCTGTCTGTCCGTCTGTCCGTCTGTCTGTCCGTCCGTATGTCACAGCCACTTTTCTCCGAAACTATAAGAACTATACTGTTGAAACTTGGTAAGTAGATGTATTCTGTGAACCGCATTAAGATTTTCACACAAAAATAGAAAAAAAACAATAAATTTTTGGGGTTCCCCATACTTCGAACTGAAACTCAAAATTTTTTTTTTCATCAAACCCATACGTGTGGGGTATCTATGGATAGGTCTTCAAAAATGATATTGAGGTTTCTAATATCATTTTTTTCTAAACTGAATAGTTTGCGCGAGAGACACTTCCAAAGTGGTAAAATGTGTGTCCCCCCCCCTGTAACTTCTAAAATAAGAGAATGATAAAACTAAAAAAAATATATGATGTACATTACCATGTAAACTTCCACCGAAAATTGGTTTGAACGAGATCTAGCAAGTAGTTTTTTTTTAATACGTCATAAATCGCCTAAATACGGAACCCTTCATGGGCGAGTCCGACTCGCACTTGGCCGCTTTTTCTAAACTGAATAGTTTGCGCGAGAGACACTTCCAAAGTGGTAAAATGTGTCCCCCCCCCCTGTAACTTCTAAAATAAGAGAATGATAAAACTAAAAAAAATATATGATGAACATTACCATGTAAACTTCCACCGAAAATTGGTTTGAACGAGATCTAGTAAGTAGTTTTTTTTTTTATACGTCATAAATCGCCTAAATACGGAACCCTTCATGGGCGAGTCCGACTCGCACTTGGCCGCTTTTTTTTTAATTTGCCAGGATAAGGGTTTAATGTTTAAAACCTGTTCAGATTCGAAGTTACATGTGATATAAGTATAGTTTTAAATAAAGGAAGGACCTATTCAGAACAAACATCTTGTTTCCTTATCAAAAGTCCTTAAGTTATTAATAGGTACTCTTGCAAGTTTACTCAGACATAAATGAATGTATATAATCCGATATACATATAAGCAAATGCCTTAAAGTTAATTTTGCTTTGATGAAAACCGCGACATTAGGAGGATCGGCAATTTAATTTGTTAGCTTGAAGTTACTGATTAGATTAAATTATTGTCCATTAAACTTTTATCGTATCGACAACTTTTAGAATAGTTAAAGTTTAGAATACTTGCGGCAAATAAGTTATTAAGCAATCGGTGAACAGTTAAATTAGAATTCATGAGTTCAGCGCCTAGGTATCCAAGTTTAGTTTGATGACTGGTATGGTATTAATGCTAATTAATATTACCTATGTTCCAAACTATAAAAACTACTTTTTATTTACACATTATAAAGCTCTCTGTTATACGTTAAGCCTTAACGTATGCGACCATGATGTCTGGTTCCTTAACGGTTAAGGAACCAGACATCATGGTCGCATTTTTATCACCTGCCATGCTATGCGTCACTTTCGCACTTACATATTTGTTAGAACGTGACAGCCATGGTGACAAACTTAGAGGATATAATCAAACGGAGACGCCTTGTCTGTAATTTTCTGTACAAAACAGTCTGCCGATTTTTGCGGGGGAGGGGAACGTCAAATGTATGCGTAACGTAAAAATAGCCATGTCAGATAAACGTCAGTCCATACATTGTGTATGACCGTTGGCCGCCTATTTTCGACAGAGGGGAAAGCCTGTTAATGGCTACTCCGTTTAGTTGTATCCTCCAAGGTGACAAATGATAGAGCCGGCCATCTTAGCCCTACAGAAGTTAGGACCGGCATTGTAGCATCGTTGAATGAAGTTTGAAGAATGAAGGTTGTTCATGAAATTTAAAGTTGAATTTTCAAGTTTATTAAGTGGTGCTATTAATAGTATATTAACAACAAAACAAACTAATTTGTGACGTTATCTATGAAAAGGGACCTTATTAACGATGCTCCGATATAAATACAATGCCGCGCGACGCTGCATGTGCGGCGTAAGCGCCATCGACAATAAGGTCCCTTTTCATAGATAATGCCCCATTTAAAGGATAAACTGAACGTCAAATTGCGATAAATGAAAACTTTTTCACATAATAATATGGAACTTTGTTCACTGTGGAATGAACTATTTTCGCCTGCGGTATTTCCGGACCGATACTACCTGCAAACTTTCAAGAAAAGAGCGTACTCCCATCTTAAAGGCAGGCAACGCACTTACAACCCTTCTGGTGTTGCGGGTGTCCATGGGCGGCGGTAATAGCTTACCATCAGGTGATCCGTTTGTTCGTTTGCCTCCTGTATAATAATAAAAATATGGCACGCAACCTTAGTTTTTTCAGCTCAATCTTCACATTACCCCATTTGGATGGCACACCCCTGGATGGTTTCGGCCCTTGTTCAGAATGTAAATAAGTAACTGTGTAAATTTTAATTCTTAATTAACTGTATTACTTTCAAGTCTTTGAACCCGTTTCTTAAATAAACAGTGACCTAATTTAACATAATGAGGAATGAAAATTCCCCGTTCTGTTCAAATGTTTAGTTGAGAATAATTTTCTCCGCAAGTAAGTTGGAATACCAACGCACGCCACACGAGAAATATGTCAAGGCTAATCTTACATTGTTGAGTATTGAAGTTTCCTCTAGCACCCATAACTAGAGCGACGTTCGAACTTTTTGATTGACCTCATTGAGGAAGGTCGGTGAAAGCTAAGGCTGCCTTTCACTGAGACAGAGATGAGAGGAGACGCGTCAACCAAGAGCGTTGGTTCTCTTCTCCGCTCCGCTGGAATACAACCAATGTTATTGGTTGATTCTTGCACGTCTCCTCTCATCTCTGCCTGAGTGGAAAAGGATTTGTAGATTACACTCTTCTAGATTCTACAAGTACGATGAAAGAGAGATATAATAGCTCGTCATCCCAGTGTATTTGGTTCATGCTGATAATTACAAACAAATAAATTGAGCTTATGAGATTTTTTTTACTTAACACCACATTCGACGACCGCATCTCCATACAAACCTAGTCCTCATATTCCTCACACTCATATTGTACTCTTGTTTATAAAGCAACTAGCAACCCGCCCCGGCTTCGCACGGGTTAACAAATTATACATAAACCTTCCTCTTGATCCGTATTATCTATTAAAAAAAACCGCATCAAAATCCGTTGCGTAGTTTTAAAGATCTAAGCATACAGACAGACAGGGAAGCGACTTTGTTTTATACTATGTAGTGATGTTGGCATTTAGAGTTAAAGTTCTGTTTATTTCTCTGTTAATTTATAAAGTTGAGATTATTGTTGCTGTTTCAAAGTTAGATGAAAACCCAAAAAGTCTGAAGTTGGTCATTTATGTTGTTCGTGAGACCAAGGAATAGAATGCTTCCAAATTGTCTACAAAACTTTCCTGAATTTCCGTGTAATTTTCTGACTTAAATAATCTTTACCGAACTAAGGGCCCGATTCGGATTTTGTAATAGACATCTATTACATAACTTTTAGACATCGCTAAGATACGATAACGATATGTTTAAGATCTAACCTGTCAAATTTGATTTCCGCGATTCTGGAGATACTCTTGAATGATTTCCACAAGATATTACTTAGAGATCTAATTCACATCTAATAGATATCTAACACGATCTATCGTAAAAGTGACATTGGTTGCCCGAATTGCGCTGCAAAAGAGAACTAGTTGAAATCCAAACTATAACGTATCTAGAATGGATCTAGTACGTGTCGTCTCTTGTGAATATCTTGAAGTTCGAATACGGCAGTAAGTAACTAAGATACCTATGTACTTGCAGAAAGCCAGCTCTCTTATCCAAGTTAGCAAAGTTACTTAACCCTCTGTTTCAAGTGAGTTACTTTCAGTAGCATGCATTTGACGTATAATAAAAATGATATCGAATTCGTAACAAACCCACTTTAAGCCTATATGTTACATTAGATACCTTAAAGGTATGTTGAGATGGTTTGGACACATGGAAAGAATGAGTGAAAGAAGGCTGACGAAGAGAGTGTATAAGGGAGAAGTAGAAGAGGGAGTTGGAAGGAGCAGACCTCGGCGGACTTTCTTCGATCAGATCAGGGAAATCCTGAAGAAAGGCCAGGTCAAGAGCACCCTAAACCGGCGAGCGTGTATGAGGAATATTATGAAAGTAACGGAAGCGAAAGAGGTATGTCAGGATCGTAGCAAGTGGAAATCCGTGGTCTCTGCCTACCCCTCCGGGAAATAGGCGCGATTATATGTATGTATGTATGTATGTAGATACCTTATTCGGAATTTGACGTATAAAATGACATTGAGAAAGTATTGGTTACATGCGGTCCCGCATTTGTACTTTTTCCAGTGAGTCTGTCGTTTTGCCTGCTTAATAATTTTTAATTAAAGTCATTGTGACTCTTTAAGTTTATTGAATAGAAAGAAAATAACTGTTCATTTAATGTATTCATTAAGCGATTGAGTTAATCGTATTGCAATTATAGGGGATAATTTCTTTTCAGACTCAAATTGAAATAACTTTCAATATTTAATCATAACTTTGGCAGTAAAAAGTCAACAGTTTTAGGTATTAATTAACTCGATTGAACTTTGTGGAGTTTTACGTAATTAAAAATGAAAATAAAGCAAAAACAATAATTAAAACAGGCATAATTCAGGTGACAATATTTTTTGAAGTGAAAACTTCTTTCTTCTTCGTTCTTCTTTAAATAAACATGTCAATGAAAAAGTGTGATCTTATTTGAGAATGATAATAATATATAATAAATAAATAGAATACCTCCGCTAAACGTATGTATCGTGTTACCGGGCGTCGGTAACATAGTGAGGTGAGTTTTCACTTCTATCGGCACTCCCGGAGTGCAACCATTGTTGCTTGTTTGTTATTGAGATACGTGTATTAACAACAAAATGATTCATCGCTCTTTTCCACAATACCATAAAAATGCAAAATTGTAAAATGTAAAGATCTTACTGGTTTTCTCGACCGTAAAAAATCTGTCGACGCGATTTGTCTAATCTAATTTTTCGTCTGGAAAAATCTCGGACTTATTAGCCTTCAAAACTCTGTGATATACATTATGCCTTAGCATTCCTAATTATCTCATACAAATGTTAATGTAATTCTTGAATATTCTTTGGGTAATGAATTCATGCATAAAGTGGCCATGCAATTAGGAGGCCAGTAATCGGTGTGTCCACAAAAGCTCACATTCCCGCGTCCATTCGTAAGTGACATACTAGGTATGCCTTTGTCCCGACGGACTGTCCGCTGGAATCTGCAATAAACCCACACCCTTCACACTACAGTGTGTGAGTTCTGTCATAGATTACATTTCATAGATACACATTTTAAATAATAATAAACATTTTGTATTTCAAGATGGCGCGCGATCCTTAGCACGCACATCCATCTCGACAACGCTTACGCTCAGTGAGAGTGAAAGAAGAACACGAATCTACTAACCGGTCCGCACGGCGACACTTCTAATGCCCACTTCAAAATGGAACCGTTTACTCTTATAATTTAATTTAGAGTACGGTGGAACTTGCAATTGCTGAAAATGGTTAGAAATGCAATGACATCTCTATGTGTAGTAGGTATATTTGGTGATTTTGGGGTCGTGATCCTGAGTGTCAAAAGTGTGTTAAGATGGTCAAAATTAATAGTATGTTCCGTCTAGAGGGTAAATAATCTGTGTTATCCGCGTGAGATAAGTCCTTCTGTTCACAGTAAAATATAACAGTAAATGAGAGGCAGTTAAACTGGCATCCTTACAAATTTGCCCACTTGATGAAAAAGTTAATATCCGCGTTTACTGTTCCGTATTTATTATGGGCCGTAGCGAGTGGGTCGTATATTGTTTGAACGGGTTTTTAATGTTTTGTCGTGAAAAGACAGTGTATTTTTATGTATTTTTAAAGTATCAACGTGTAAGCGAGATACAGCTATGTACTTAATAACGATATCCCTCTCGAACACCAGAGCAGCGAGTGAATCAGCATTCAGTATGAAGACCCTACCATACGGATTCTGTTGCTAGTTTTTGATTTTTTTCTAGACAAATTACCATTCGTGTAAATCACAGATCTACAATGTACGGTCAAGGAATTTATTTCCGTTCTATTTCGTACCTTGTCACAGTGACAATAGTATGAGGGGTCTAGGTAACTTTCACATTGATTGTCACTGCGACAAAGTACGAAATGGTACTGAAATTAAATTACTTTGTTTGATTGTACAAGATTGCCTGTCCCGTTTGAAAAGTGCGACCAAAATGATTTCAAGTGTCATTGGAAATATAGAACTCAGAAATACCTAATTAATAAATAAATAAATATTATAGGACATTCTTACACAGATTGACCAAGTCCCACATCAGTAAGCTCAAGAAGGCTTGTGTTGTGGGTAGTCAGCCAACGATATATATAATATACAAATACATAAATACATAGAAAACACCCAAGACTCAGTAACAAATATCTGTCAGCAGGCAGTGTGGGTGTGGGCAGGGTCACTCACTACCCACTAGGCCAGACCAGTCGTCACACCTAATAGTATGTGATTGCAAATTTATTTGCTTTTGTAGTCTGCCTCTTTCGCACTCATGATATGGCTTCCCTTTTGCACACTTCAATTAAGTATATTTAAGTGTACCTAACCGTCATTCTAGATGTGGTGTAAAATAAGATCGGATTAAATAAAAGTTAAATATATTTAGTGACTAATAGATATCGTCAGGTTAACTAGCGGTCGTTACTCACCACATGACCTAATATCACTAACACCAAAGACGAGTTAATAATAGACTGTCAATTATTTAAAATTTAAATTATGCAAAATTAACACTGTCTGTTAGTAAACTTTTTCACGCTTAAACTACCTACACTCTTATGTCTATTCTAGATGTGTAAGTTGCGGAAAGTTATACCAAAAAGTTGGAAATGTTCTTGGAAATTTTTGATTTTTTTACAGGAGTCAATCAAAACTTTTTGGAAATGGAAAAATTTTAATTACACACAAAAATACTAATAATTGACTCGTAGATTTGGCATTAAGTCCGCCATTTGTACATTGTTGTATATATTTTGTGCAATAAAGTTTAAATATAGTCCGTCAACCAAATCTTGTCAGTAGCAATGTAAAGCAAACTAAAGTAGGGCAACACTCAAAGAGCAGTATTGCGCTAAGAAAAGCAGCAATGTACATCGAACCAACAGTTTTTTTTTCCGCTGAGCGCGCCCTGCGTACGTCAATTCAAATTGTCACTCGCGGTTTATTGAAAAAAATTGAAACATGGACGGACAATTTAAAAGCGATGATAAAACAATGTTAATCAAAATGATGAACAAATTTGAAGATATCAAAAACAACTCCCTATTGTAGTGCTTATATTCTCTTTGTTCCCTATCTATGTCTTCTAAGTTTACTAAAATAAAATCATATCAAAATGCAGATAATTAGATAGTGCATATATTTGTTATTTACAATATAATATGCCACTTGTTAATGTAAATTAGTGTACTGTTCTGGATGAATATGACATACCTGTGTAATTTTTTTGATTGGTATATATTGTACAATATACATATTAAAAATAAAACAACTGATATTTGGGTGTTTATTTAATTTAAAGGTAAATAAGATAAGGGTCACTTTTCGACTTGGTTGCGTTGTACACGTACATAAACCGCCATAGGTAAGTATTGTCTGAAAAGATACTACCTACTACGAACGCCTTATATTGGGCAAGATTTAATCCTGCAACAAACATGTATGGATTAGGTAGATATTGCGAAAGAACGGCGATATAATCAAGGCTCTTAATACTGTTTAAAAGGTTTACCTTTGTAAATAGTCACAACTGATTGCTGAAAATATTAGACATGTGGGCCTATGGACGGTTTCCAGGACACAATTTATGGTCTTGTTGGATAGATTTAGGCATACGTTTTAATTTTATTTATGCCTTTTAACCCTAAAACAAAAAAACTGAACATAATCTTAAAAGTTCGAAAGAGTTCTTCCAATACAAGTATTGGAAGAACTCTTTCGAAGACAAGTCATAACCTCAATTTTTAGTAATGTTTACCATCAACGAGCATGATTGTACATTGTAGGCCCCTTAGCTTTGCTTATTCTTATTTAATGTATTGGTATTTAATGGTGTCAGCAGAAATATCTCTTGAAACAGAAACGATTCAGAATGAAAACCAAATGAAAACAAATAAGGTGACGGCTGTCATTCACGGTCCACATTCCACAGATAAAACACAGATGACACGCGTTTTGGAATTATTTGAACTCAGTGTTGCTAACCCGCGATTTTTCAAATTTGCCGCCTTTTACTACTGACAAGATTTGGTTGACGGACTTTAAATAAAAATATGAGAAATATCCTAAATTTTTACATGTGGAAATTTAGCAATTTAGAAACTTACCTACTAATTTTCGTTGTTAAAATTTTCTATACAAAGAACATAGAGGTAGTAGAATGCTATATTTTCTTATACAGTCCGAATTTTTACTTGCAGAGAGATAACCTATCTTTATTATTTACCAGTATCTGTCACCTTATTGTCCGTCCACCCTGTAGTTAGTGTATTAAGTCCATTAAAACTGTCCTTGGTTGTAATTAACACTGGCGATGGCATCGATTGGCCGATAGTAGGTTACGTGGCCATTCACTAATGGTCAGTCATGGTGTGTTAAGGGAAATTAAAGTACGGTTAGTTACAAAGGGGAACGTCCTAGTGATCGACATGCTATAATGTCCAATACATGACACTTTGTTTTAATCAAACCCGAGACCTCCTGATTCGTAGGTATCTCTATATATTCGCAGGTAGGTAGGTATATCTATATATTCGCAAAAAAAAAGTAGAAATTAAAAATTGGCAATACTCTAGTGTCGTCCCTTTCAAATCAATCTAAGAAAAAACTGGCCAAGTGCGAGTCGGACTCGCGTTCCAAGGGTTCCGTACATTAAGTCCGACTCACGCTTGACTGCACATTTCTAATAGGTTTTCCTGTCATCTATAGGTAAAGAACTATTTTGTGTATTTTTTTCAAAATTTTTGACTTTGTAGTTTCGGAGATAAGGGGGGGGGGATAGTCATTTTTTGCCTATTTTCTTGAATAACTGCTAAACTATTAAATAAAAAAATATATATTTGACATTCTTACAATGAGCTCTTTCATTTGATATGTAATTGTATTTGTATATTATATAATATCGTTATCTGAGTATGTAGGGATGTGGGTAGGTACCCACAACACAAGCCTTCTTGTGCTTTAATTACTGTGGGACTTAGTCAATCTTTGTAAGAATGTCCTATAATATTTATTTATTGGAACATTTTTGTTGGAATGAACTTCCTCCCTCACACATTGGACTACCACGTGAAATACTCCCTTGTTGTGTCTTTATATACAGGAGGCTTAATTATTGCCATACCTCAGCTTTGCTCAGCTTGTAGCTAAGCTCGCTCTCAAATTAATTACCTCCATGACTCAAGAACGGAAAGGTTATAACTACCGAAAGTAGGTTATTGTAAATCGAGTCCTATGCCGCTTGAAATACAGTTGTCATACATTTGAGAAGCTTGCTATCCTAGAGTGGCAGCTATCAATAGAGCCGTATTGTGCCTATGCACAAACATATTGGAATTTCCAAGTGAAGTGACTTTACATGGACGCTATTTTATTTATTTATTTATTTAATATTTATTGCATGAAAGAAAAACCTTACGGTACAAAAGGCGGACTTAATGCCATAAGGCATTCTCTACCAGTATATTTGACATGTAACAAACGGAATGGCAATTCTGTCTAGGTATAGATACGCAACAAATCAAACAAGATTGTAGTTGGAGCTTAGATGAACTAGCCTTTTTTCATCTACCACGTTATTTACAATAGGTAAATGCTTTCCTGGTTGTCTGTCTATCTATCACGGTTAATAAGTTACACCCTGGTGACAGACAAACGGACAGACGGACGGACGTACAACGAAGTCTTAGTAATAAGGTCCCGCTTACCCTTTCGGTACGGAACTCTAAAATTATATTTACGACATGGATCGGTCCTATCAAAACTTGATTGAAACTATATTATTATATTACATTATTAAACAGAATCGGCCTTAAAATATGTTCAGTTCATAGTTATTGGTCAAAATGCAGGTTCTTTGTTACCGAGTAACCAAGTGTTCTGTTAGTTTGCATGAAACATAGACCGTGGAAGACGAGTTATGTGCCAAATCGCAATCTGCAATGCTTTTCACATTAGTCGAAATTCGCCCGCTATTTTCAGTTAGTCATTCCAATTGCCTCCTGGGCACGAGTAACTGAGTCAAAATAAAAAAAAAACGCAAATTAATATAAATTAAAAAATGTATTATGCAAGTAAGTACGTCAAAAGGCCTCTTTTACAAGTCAAATTACGATTTAAGGTCAATGTGGCTAATTCCGTCATAGAGGCTATTCCGTCCTCTAGCGTTTTTCTCGAACAACGAACAAAATTGATAATTTCATCGACAAAACAGCTACTCCTTTTAGTTTCAGCAATCAAAGGCAGATGGTTTTTTTCCTACTATTGAAAATCAAAGAAATATACGCTCGTGAACGGAATAGACCCTATGACGGGATTAGCCACATTGATCTTAATGGTAGTTTAAGCTAGATTTGACTCGGCTTTTAGACTAAATTGTTTCATGTCGACAGAGAGACATAACAATAGAGCAAGACTCGAATCTCAAATTTAAAGCTCAGACAAACAAGTATAAGTGACGTTTAGATTTAATTACTCTGGACAGAACGGATCTCGTGATCTTACAATAGAGGATGCCGAAGACCAAAAAATCGGAAAGCGGGCCATGAGCTGCAAAGCCTTAGCTGAGGGCGCAACTGAGATAAACGTTAAGATAAGAAAGAGAGACAGAGTGAGATAAGGATCTGTCAAGGTCACATTATTCTGGTACCGAAAAATGGACTCGCCCGCACTAAACCAATGGGAGCGCGGAGTGCTTTCACAACGACTGTAGGCAAATGCATGTTCCGAAAGAGAGAGCTATCTGGCAGATAGAGAGCGAGGAACAAACAAAAGCAGAGAAGGCTAAAGCACGTTTCGCGAAAGACAGAGAGAGAAAGAGAGCAAGCTAGTGAAATAGGGAACTCAGGGCTTCGGCGGACACTGGTGTTCGAAAAATGGGATCTCTTACGCTTTTAAACCAATAGGAATAGGTACGCGGCGTGCTTTCAAAACGGCTGTAGGCAAATGCATGTTTCCTAATTGACATGCGAGCGGCGAAATGGAAACATTAATGCCGTAAAGCAGAGGAATAATTGTTTACCAACGAACTAGAATAACTTTAGAAGTCTGACTAGATCTCACAAATATGACCCCCTGTGTATTGTGCCGTGAGCAACTCAACGAAAAAAGGTAAACAATCTTAACGTGTCTTTTTATTGAAAAACACTATTTGAAAGTGTTTTTCAATAAAAAGACGCGTCATTGTAATACTAACGGCAAAGTATGTAACAATTTTATTATGAATCATATATAGGGTTTGCGCGACGGATCCGAAATGTATGGGAAGATCCGCGGATCCGGATCCAGATCCGGATAATTGCATACATTTCGGATCCGGATTGCAAACCCTAATCATATACGATTAATTAGATACCGTTGAATGGGGTGAGTAGGCGCAAAACTGACTTTCAAACCTCGATAACATTTTATTTTTACATAATATATATGCAAACTGAATGGTTTATATAATAAGACTTAGTGTTCTGGACGTTTGTATTTTAGTTTTTATTTTATTTTGGGTAGTTCCATTTCATAACTTTGACGATAAACAGGAAAACCCACCTCACCCCCTTTCATCCCTTCTCTCCACATTCATAACCCAACTCTCCCCTCGAACCCTACTCACCCCATTTTACGGTACATTATTTTACTTTCATAAGTACGAGTAATAGTTACTGATTTTTCAAAAGCGTTTTTCAATTAAAAGACACGACAAGATTGCGTAGTGTTTTTATAATGGTAAAAAAACTAACTATAGATAATGTAGTGTATACTAGATATATATATGTACGTAGTTCATAGGATATATATAAGGACCATTTACTCATGTATTTAGTGCAGTAATAAATCATCATTCTAGCTGAACACTTGTTTGTACTCAGCTCCGAATCCTCACCTTACATGGCGATCCTGCCATATACGGTGTCGCGCGTGCGGTCAGTCACCGAGTGATATTGAGAGCTCAATTAGTTACAATGTAAACATAGCTCAAGTGGACGATTAATAGAACAATTAAATAATGTAAGGCTGTTTCTCACGGTTAAGTGGTTACGCTGTTGCTGATTCAAAGTTTCATCATGGGGGCTACAAAATCAAAAGAAGAGGTTATCATCGCACAAACTGCGGCCGGAGGTGACAATAAGGCTTCTGCGGGCACCGACGAACTTCGATTCCACGCAAGTACCACTAATATTATCCTGGGTATAATGCTCGTCTTATTCGTCATTGGAGGAGGCTACGCCCTGTACAGAAGGTGTAAGAAAACCCACAAGAAATGGATGCGCCAGGAGGTCGCTCTAGCTGAGCTGCAGCGTGCTGCTCGTACGGCTCCTATAAGTGTTTGAGTGAAGTGTTAACGGATAACGTGTATCGTGTAGTGTGTGTATCGGATTTTGTTTTGTGATATAATTCAACGGACAGAGAAACAACTGTTGCTAAGTGATATAGTGAACAAAGTTTCATATGAAGCAAATTAAGGACAGTAATGTGACGCCAATGTAAGTTAAAATACGTAGGTATATTAAACTGGTAGTTATAATTTTGTGATGGCAGATGAATTATTGAAATGTTACGAAGAGTTAATCGTAATAAGAAAATATTTAGTTAAAAAAGGGAAATCAAGGTTTGAAGGTAACATAACAAAAAATCAACTGTCAAAAGTTAATGATATTATAGATAGGTGTAATAATTTTATCGCACAATTTTCCCTACTAAAGGACGTAAAATCAGGAGTTATTGAGGAGACTAGCAAATTGTATGCTAATATTACTAGTTTGCATAACGAAATATTAGAGTTATGTTCAAAGTCTGAGGTAGAGGAAAGTACAAGTAGCGATAGCGAATACAGTGAATTCGACACCATGGAGTTCGATTTAAAGTCAGCGTGTAGTCTTATACCACTTATGGATGGTACTGAGGAAACAACAAAGAGATTAATAGATGCTGTTGATATGTATTCGGGTATGTTAAACGAGACAGGTAAAAAGTCGCTAATTACATTTGTGTTAAAAGGAAGGTTGTCTGAAAGTGCGAAATTACGTATGTCAGCTACTTATACGACCGTAGGGCAACTTATAAGGGATTTACGTAACTCACTTTTACCTAAAAAGTCCTTTACAGCAATCCATTCCCGACTTCAAAATATAAGTCAGGGTTGGCGTAGTATAGATCAGTATGGATCCGAAATAGAGAAACTTTTTTCTGAGTTGACTATAACTCAGGCAGAAGGTAATTCGGCGAGTTATGATGTGCTAAAGCCGCTGAACGAAAAAATGTGCATTAAAAAGTTCACAGATGGTTTGAAGGATCCAAGGCTCAGCACCATCATTGCGGCGCGGAACTTCAGCAGCTTGAAGGATGCGATCCAGGCTGCGCAGGACGAAGATGTATCGAGGCCGACAACGTCCAGCCAATCGGAGGTCATGGGTATGTACCGCTCACAAAACTCTTTTAACAGGTACCACAGAGGCTTTGCTCACAGCTCGTACAGAGGTCATCGGCATCGTAATCAAAGGGGTCCGCGACAGTACTCCTATGGTCGATATCCTGAACCCCAACAAGGCAACTCGCGAGGAGGTGGCCGTGGATACAAGTCACGAGGCAGGCCGGCACGAGGGGGTTCATATTTCGGGTCCCGTGCCCGAGGGGTCACCGCTCGTGGCAGCCTGCACGTGATACGGCACGCCGAGAATGGCTCGACCGGTCAACACCCGAGTGCACCAAATACGGAATCGCTGAATCATTTTTTTCGAGACTGATGTTATTTACACGTGTAATGCTTTAAATAGAGTAACCTTAAATATAGGGAAAACCGCTTACAACTGGCTATTGGATACGGGAGCATCTTTATGCGCGATAAAGTATGAAATCATACAAAATTGGGACATTCCGTTCCATAATAAGAGATTATGTGTCACAGGTATAGGCGGACAAGTAACATCTAACGGATATGTTATGTTAAAATTAAATTACAATGGCTGTGAGTTCGAGCATTCATTTTTTGTTTTTGAGAATTTATCATGTAGCGCGGATGGTATTTTAGGACAAGATTTCTTTGCGAAGCATAAAGCCAATATTGATTTTGAAACAAACACTGTACGATTACTATCGCGACATGGACAGTTAGCTAAGATAGGGTTTAGAAGCTCATCAGAACCGGCAAATAGTTATTTAACTATACCCGCTCGTAGTGAAATCATTCATTACATGGATACTAGTATTACGGAGGATTTTGTAGTAAATAGTCAGGAATTATGCGAGGGAATATATGTTGCGAGTGCTATAGTTAAACCAATTCAGGGTAAAATACCAATTAAAATATTAAATACAAGGGATAGCGACGTAAATTTAAGCCGATTTACAATTAATAAGAGCAGATTGAGCGATTTCTTTATTTGTGAATTTAGTAAGCCAACTATGAATGCCGAAAGGGTGAAGTTGTTGTTTTCTGCTTTAGATTTGAGTAAATTAAACGAAGAGGAACAGAAATCCATTGAGAATATATGCGCAAAATATCCAGATGTCTTTTTCCTACACGGTGATAAATTAACCACCACAAAGCTTTATAACCAGACGATAGAATTAAAACCGGGTAGTTCACCAGTTTATGTAAAACCTTACAGATTACCTTACTCGCAAAAGGCTGAAATTGATAGGCAGATTAAAGGAATGTTAGATGATGGAATAATTGAAGAGGCAAGAAGCGCGTGGTCGAGTCCGTTATTGTTAGTTCCCAAAAAATTAGATTCCTCGAAACAGAAGAAATGGCGCGTGGTCATCGACTATAGAAAGTTAAATAATCAGATAAAAGACGATAAATTCCCACTCCCTAATATAACTGAAGTTTTAGACTCCTTATCAGGATCTATCTATTTTTCGCATCTAGACTTGTATCAGGGATTTTATCAAATAAATTTAGATAAATCAAGCCGCCCCCTTACAGCTTTTCAAACTAGTAAAAATCAATATCAAATGACCAGACTCCCCCAAGGCTGTAAAACCTCCCCTAACGCTTTTTCACGGATGATGACCGTGGCCATGTCCGGTCTAAATTATGAACAGTGTCTGGTATATCAGGATGACTTAGTTGTTTTCGGAAGAAGTTTAGCTATACACAATCAAAACTTATTAGACGTTTTCAGCAGATTAAGAAAAGTAAATTTAAAGCTCAATCCTGCCAAATGCCAATTTTTACAAAAAGAAATATTATATCTGGGTCATGTAGTTTCAGAAAAGGGCATTTTACCAGATCCCGAAAAAACGAAAGTTCTATATAATTATCCGACTCCTCAGAACGCCGACGAAGTTAAACGTTTCGTGGCATTTGCTAGTTACTATCGTAAATTCATTGTCAATTTCGCAGATAAAGCATATCCGCTCAATAAGTTGTGCTGTAAAGATGTACCATTTATATGGACCCAAGAGTGTGAACAGTCTTTTCAAATATTAAAGTCTGCTTTAGTTAAACCACCAGTACTTCAATATCCAAATTTTTCGGAGGAAAACCAATTTCTTTTACAATGTGATGCGTCAGGAAAAGCTTTAGGATCAGTTTTATGTAACGATGATGGTCGACCTGTAGCTTACGCTAGTCGAAGTCTTAATAAGGCAGAATTAAATTACCCTACAGTTGAAAAAGAGTTATTAGCGCTAGTGTGGAGCATTCGCTATTTTAGACCCTATCTATACGGCAGAAAGTTTAAAGTGCAAACAGACCACCGACCACTAGTGTATTTGTTTACTATGAAAGACCCTACCAGTAGATTACTAAAGTTCCGATTACAATTAGAGGAGTATAATTTTACGGTTGAGTACTTGAAAGGTTCTAAGAATTCCGTGGCAGACGCTCTGTCTCGCATAAATATTACGTCAGAGGATTTGAAACAAATGAATGAGCAAGTTATAAATGTGATGACACGAGCGCAAAGACGAAAGATCGAGAGTATGCAAGGTACAGACAGTACAAGTTCTTCGGTTGTTAATATACCCACTAATTCGAGGCCTGATCACCCAAGAATTGTGGATATCATTAAAAAACCGGAAAATTTTACTGAGTTATGTGTTATGTCATGTAGGGATTATAAAAAAGCTATGAGAGAGAATTTCGTGAAAGAGACGTCTAAATATTTTAATTACGTGCCCAAATCGTGTGTTTATTTCAATTCAACATCTCAATCGCTATTGTCGCGAGCCGAATTAGCGAGAGATTTGGATGCAATTTGCAAGAAAATAAATGTAAAAGAGTTATGCATAATAAGAAACGAATTAAATAAAGATTTTATCGCGGGTTTAATACAAGAAATAAATAGCTATGACGTTTGGTCCGGACCGCGAATATGTGTGTTAAGTAATGTACAAAGAATAAATAATTTACAGGATAGACGCGTAATAATTAATGACTTTCACCTACTTCCCACAAGTGGCCACGCGGGGATTAGGAGAATGTCTAATAACATTAAAAAGCACTATTATTGGCCTAGTATGGAAAAGGACATACGAGATTTTGTGTCAAAATGTACTCAATGCCAAAAACAAAAATATTGTGTACCGACTAAACAACCAATGGAAATAACAACTACTGCTAATAGCGCTTTAGAAAAAGTTTATTTAGACACAGTGGGACCTTTACCAAAAGATGAACATGGTTATTGTTACGTGCTGACCTTACAGTGCGAACTGTCAAAGTTCGTAGAAGCGTATCCTTTACGATCCAAAGATACAGTTACTGTAGCTCGATCATTCGTAGAGAACTTTGTACTACGGTATGGAATTCCATTAGAAATAGCAACCGATCGAGGAACCGAGTTCATCAGTAGCACTATGAAAGAGGTATGTGATTTACTAAAAATTACTCATTTGCCCTCTACAGCGTATCACCATGAATCAATCGGCGCTCTAGAGAATTCGCATAAAACTATGGGAGCTTATTTAAGGATACAATGCGAAAATAATCCGAATTCTTGGAGCGACTGGTTGCCTTACTGGTGCTTTACGTATAACAACACCGTGCACACGGAGACGAAGTACACGCCTCATGAATTAGTTTTCGGTAAGTTATGCATGCTTCCTAGTAACTTAAGAGATGGTAACGTTAATCCCTTATATAATCACGGTAGTTATCCTTTAGAATTAAAGTATAGATTAGAGCTGGCGCAGGCAGATGCTCGTACTAATTTAATAAACAGCAAACTTAAAAGGAAGGAGAAATATGACTCACATTCAAAGCCTGTTAGCTATAGCAACAATAGTTACTTATGGTTAAGAAATGTATCGGATAATAAGATGCAAAGCATTTATGTAGGACCTTATTTAGTTTTAGAGGATTTAGGATGTAATGTAAAAATACTTAAAAATGGAAAAGAAGACGTGGTGCATAAAAATCGCACCAAACCTTGTATTTTGTAAATATTTTATATTCGTAGTTTTGTTATTGTAGTTTTTTATTTTCTATAATTTTGAATATTATTAGTGTAAGTAACCTGTTAACATTGTACGTAGGTATAGTTACTTAGTAATGTATTATAAACAAAAAAATATAAATGTTTATTTTTATTTTTTTTAAACATGCGATGGATGGTGTAGTGTATACTAGATATATATATGTACGTAGTTCATAGGATATATATAAGGACCATTTACTCATGTATTTAGTGCAGTAATAAATCATCATTCTAGCTGAACACTTGTTTGTACTCAGCTCCGAATCCTCACCTTACAATAACATCAAATATATTGTAATGCCGCGTAACATGTCTGACCTACTCGGATATAGAATTTTATTTAGCCAATGAAAACTTTTAATGATGAATCATAACTTTTTTTAATAGCGGGAAATTGTGTATTTGGTAATATTCAAAGCTGCCGAGCTTTGGATCAATTTTATATATGATTGCCAAAGCGGAATAAGGCAGATTCGGGCCAAACGATGGAGTAATTTTGAATGCGTTACCCACTGATGTCGGTGACGGTGCCAAGCCAATACCACTTCACCGAATTGGTTTTCGAAAGCCACCGCTCGAGTTACCTAGGGTAAAGGCACCAGTAGTCAGCCTTATAACGACTTTTTTAAGTTTGAACGTTCGGCATTTCTACAGGATTAGTCGGATAATTAAACAAATGACATGGTCAGATCAATTGTTTACCATAGTTTTAAAACAAAACATTTAAAAAAATAACAATCCTCTTTATAATATCTCTAATTAAGTTTAAACAAAAAGTGGCACTTTTCTCCAGTAGTCAGCCTCAAAAATCCAGTAAGCAGCCTCTGTGTACCCAGTATTCAGCCTATATATACTATTCATATAATTAGATCAAAATCACTAATATTTATATCAATATCAACGATATTATAATATTAATTTTTTCTTTATAATTTTTGTTATCGTTATTGTAGTTAGTTGTAGTTTTTAATTTTAGTTTATAGTTTTTTTGCATATACATATGTATTACTAACCTACTTGTTTACTTATTTAATAAATAGGTACATAAAATTCTTATGACACGAAATTTGTTGGCCATAGATACTTAATTAATACTATTCTTGCAAACTAAGAATCGCAATATTTATTTTCTAATAATTAATCCGTCAAAAATTAATGAGGTAAATCAGGTAATTATGTTTCTAGTAGGTATTATAATATATGTTTAATAATTATGTTTCTAGTAGGTATTCGGTAAAAAATAATTAATCGAGTCTATGCAGATCTAATTATCATTAATAAACAAAGTCATATACCGACCAGGAAAAAGCAAAATGATAGTTATATATAGTTAACGTCAAAAATATGTATACACTTTTGAACTTTATTTCAATGAGATAGGGTTTAAAAATGTGGACATATTTTTGGCGGCGACGTACCAAGCAAGGTCAATGGCCGAGTACTGGATCCGCGAAACCCAGTGCTCAGCCGCATTAAAACGTTATTTCAAATGCGGCTGACTACTGGGTTTTACTTTAAATTGACTAGGGCATGCCTAACTAAATTTGAAAATGTAAATTTAACGGTCCTAACAGTCGCATTGGCTCGAAAATAATAAAATAAACGAATAACCCAAAGGTCAGCCGTGGGGGGCTGGGTACTGGATTCTTTGGAAAAAAGTGTTATCCAGTGGCCAGCCCCCTCAATTTATAAGTGAAATATTAATATTTTCATTCAAATATAATGCAATTTAATAGATAAACTAATAAATAAACCAATCATTAACAAAAACAATAACTTTTAACATTAAAACATAGTTTTTCTTGCCTGTTAAGAGAACACCACGTGCAGTAAAAAATATGGCGGACATGACACTATTGCACTCGTCGACAAACAGCACCTGTATGAACGAGTATATTTCTTCCCCCCGTTCCCTCACCGCACCTGTCGTGTGACGTATTAACCAATAAGGAATTAAAGCTCCTATTTGAGTACTCGCGATTTGTTTAAACGAATATACCAGATATTTATGACCAATAAACGACTCAAAAGGCTGACCACTGGTACCTGGCTGGCCACTGGTGCCGTTACCCTACTAAAGAAAACACATAAAATCGAAATAAATAAGTTCCTACAAATACTATTGGATTATTAAAGTGCATCTCGCTTGCACCAATGTCAGTACGAGGGAGATGCATTGTGAGCTTTATGCAGTCGCTAGCAAATATGTCACTACCCGATTCGAACTAATTCGATTCGGTGTTTTGTGTTTTGTACAATAAATAGTTTATACATACATACATACATACGTAAGGTCAATGTGGCTAATTCCGTCATAGGGTCTATTTCGTCCACGAGCGTAATATTTCTTTGCTTTTCGATCGTAGGAAACAAAACCATCTGCTTTTGATTTCTGAAACTAAAAGCAATCGCTGCTTTGTCGGTGAAATTATCAATTTTGTTCGTTGTTCGAGAAAAGCGCTAGTAGACGGAATAGTCCCTATGACGGAATTATCCACATTGACCTTATCTTAAAGTTCGAATCGGGCCATCAAGTTATGTAACTCATCTAGTTATGTAACGTTTTATCCCGTAGCTGTGTCGTTAAAATAACCCTAGGCCCAGTCAGGTCTAGACAAAGGTCAGTCGGTAGGAACTAATTTGAGAGACCCGTACCGCTAATCAAAGGGCCGGTGGAGTGCACCGGGTTTTAAGGTACCGTTTGGATTCAGCCTACATCAGCATTACTGCCGCCGTAATGCTGCCCACTGCATTACTGCAGGAATTTTAGTTACATGTAGACTTTAACTTCTAAACTAAGTAGTGGCTTACAAAATACACATACACCTATTCCAATATAATGAATATTATATATGTGTATTTACAATCAAAATTACAATTAAGCTTACAGTTTTCTAGTGAAATGGCTGTGACATACGGACAGACAGACGGACGGGCGGACATGACCTATTTTTACACGACTGCCCAAACAAAGGAGTGTATTATTGCCATTTTGGCTACGCTATTCAAAAAAGGGCTATAAAAATTTGTATGATGGTACGGAACGCTCAAGCGCGAGGACGACTCACACTTGGCTGGTTGGCAGTTGGTTGCAGTAGTTGGTGGTTTCAACCGTACAGTCACCTGCAATAATATGTTACTCTTCGATGGCCGCAAAAATATCTGACACGCTCTTATGGCTCTACAAACAAGATCGTGTCAGATATTTTTACGGCCTTCGTTGTGTAACATATTATTGCGGGTGACTGTACATGCTAAAAAGAATTGCCGTACCAAAAATACGTAGCTTTAAATTTAGTACTGCGGAGAATTTCCAAAACTTTCACTGGAATTTCAGCTCTAAACTCTTTGACATAAAGCTCATTTCAACTGTCACTCTGGTTGGCACGGAATATGTAAAGTTTGTCAGCGTCACAGATCACTACTACTAGAATGCTTCAATTCATTTAAAATTATTGAACGCAATTTTGAGGCCTATTTAAACTCAGCCCGTGCGTCTCGAATTTTCGATATATATTTAGATATCAAAACGTACGTTCAAAATGCTCGAATTGACCTCCTGAACAATTGAATTGTTCTCACGCCATTCTGTAAACTGTAAAGTCAAGGTCAAAACATTATTTATTCAAGTAGTTTTTTTATAGGTACTCACACAAATCATAATCATAAACTTGGACGTAACGTAACTGATTTCAATAAATCGTAAAGTGCGCATGCAATTTTCTAGCTACATATATGTACAAGTACAATCTAGAATTGCATTCTGTCTAATGCGATATCTAACGGAAGGTAAGCTGTGGTCAGCACAAACTCGTGACTACATATTCGGCATTTTCTAATTTCATTCCATTGCGGCATCCAAAATGGCTGCGATAGCTGTGATGCTGATGCGTTTTGCGATTGAAATTTATTCATTTCGGAATGATGCCACTAGCTAGCAACTGTTTCATGCAAAATGTATGTGTTTCATCCGCAGATCAGCTGATTTTACAAACGGGTCACTCAGATAATGAATTTGTACCCCTAGTGTACCTCCCTGGTGTACCCACCTCATTCGGTTCTCGTATGCTATTTTATTTTTATTATCATTTTCTCTCTTAATGAATGTTTTAATTAGGTATGAAGGATTTTGACTCTTGGAGACCCTATACATCTCTAAGGATAATTTGATTAACTATATTATTGTAATCTTTTAGTTATGACACTTAGAGACCTTTACACCTCTAAATAATTCTAGATTATAGTTTTTGTATCTTTGTGTTTTTTTTTTAATACTGTTACTATAGTTTTTTTTTGTAATTAGACATTTAGGGACTTTATACATCTCTATGTAATACTTTAGTTTGATTTGATATTTGCGGCTTAGTTGTATTTTATAATTTTTGTTGATCTGTTTTTTTTTGCTGTATTTAAATTCCATGTTGACGTGTAAAAGTGCCCTTGTGGCCTATTTGCTGAATAAATGTTGATGTTTGATGATGTTTGAATTACATTCGATAGCGTGACATGACGTACGCGTTTGCGTTAAGTGTCATTTTGTATGAGATTTTGAGTTTCCGAAACGTCCCGCTTGACGCACTGTTCAAAATTCCATATACAAAAATAGACATTAACGCAAACGCGAACTCTCGACACGCTATCGAATGAAATTTAAACTAAGGGTTCTGATCATGAAACTTAATTTTGACTCAGTACCTATCCATAGTACTCATATGATATTCTACTACTACATATATAGGTAGATAATTGTCTCCCCTTAATTGGACACGTAAGAAGTTCTAAACTAGAACGTGCAAGTTATACTGAGGAGCTAATGTTAGTGCCCTGTGAATTTATTTAAGCTTAACGCCAGACACCGTACAGTCAGCATCAAAAGTAGCAGATGAAAAAACGCGCCAATCTATCTGCCAGCCTGCCTTTTCCAAATCCATCTAAAAACGGTGGTGGCCGAGTGGATATGACGTCCGACTTTCAATTTGGAGGTCGCGGGTTCAAATCCTGGCTCGTACCAATTACTTTTTCGGAACTTATGTACGAAATATCATTTGATATTTACCACTAGCTTTTCGGTGAAGGAAAACATCGTGAGGAAACCTGCATACATCTGCGAAGAAATTCAAAGGTGTATGTGAAGTCTCCAATCCGCATTGGGCTAGCGTGGGGACTATAGCCCAAGCCCTCTCGCGCATGAGAGGAGGCCTGTGCCCAGCAGTGGGACGTATATAGGCTCATATTATTATCTAAAAACACTCAACACGACATAAAGTGAAGCAGTGAAGTTCACTGTTTGTACGTTACGTACGTACGTACGTAGTACGAACATTTGTTGATATTGTAAAAGCAGTTATGTAATCTTAATGAAATCATTTTAATGAGTGCTCGATAGATCATATTTTTTTCAGTGATAAAATATGAAAAAATATTAAGCATACATAGGTAGGTATCTCGATAGTACATAACCTTATCCTAAATATTACAGGAAAAATATAATCACACTTCTATCTTGAAAACTTTTTTTTATTATCAAAAATCATTTTCTAACTTAATTTGCAATTTCCGGGTATTTACTATTCCTGAAATGGCTATGAGATTACAACAAAAAACACCTTCTTCCAAATAAAATAAAAATTGTTGAAATCGGTTCACATGATAAAGAAATATCCCTGAAAAACCAACATACCTACATACAGGTCGCGCCAATTAGTCAGCCAATTTGCCGACAGATGGTCTTTTAAAGGTATAAGATAAGATTTTACGCCTGAATTTTCTATACATGCACTACTCAAGCAACATGAAACAATAGATGCTTGGCGTGAACAACTTCAACGGACCATAAAACAGTTGAATACCTTTCGGAAACTTGTGGGAACTTCTGGAAAGTTGCCAAAAGTTGCAGAAAGCGATTACTACGGTGATTTGCGACCACCTGTGCTAATTTGGGATGCGTTGATCTATTCTAGAGAAGAATTTTTATTTGTTTAAGTGTTTTAATGACTAGACTAGAGCGTGTGGGGTGTCTATTTTTGAAGTAAGGTTTAAATACACATTACGGCAAACGTACGAGCCCCTATGCATAATTAATTATGTTCTCATCAAGTCAGAGCTTTTATTAGGGTCTCCCATTGTAAAAAGTAATGTTTTTGATAATAAATCAATTAATTTTAATATTTTCAATGTGGGATCCAGTCCGTGTCTAATTTGGCCCAACGTTCTGGGTGCATTCAGCAGATGTGCCCTGCCCAGTCCCATTTCAGCTTAGCGGCCTTCAAGCCCACATCCACCATGCCAGTTTTGGAACGTAGTTCGGTATTTATAATACGGTCGGTTCTACGAACACCCAGTATGCTGCGTTCCATTGCTCTGGCAAACCTTGAGTCTGGACTTTTCAGTTTCCTTACTTATGTTAATAAATATACCCGACCCAATAATATAAATACCAACGCCCATAATTACGATTGTGTTCCATTATTTGTAATGCTCGCATTGGCTCCGAGGCATTGCTCGGATGTTTTATTCAGCCGATCGATACCATAAGCGAGGGACGATTGATTCAGTCGCAAGAATAATATGACAATGTTGCCGTGAGTTCGAGGTTTCACACGACTGTGTTAGGCCCACTTGCACCATCCCCTAACCCGGGGTTAAGCGGTTAAACCGTTCACCTAGTGTCAAATTGAACTGGTAACCACGGTAACTCCAGGTTTAACCGGTTAACCCCGGGTTAGTGGGATGGTGCAATTGGTGCTTAGTTACACTACGGGAACGGTTAGGTATGGAGTGGAATTCAGATTTTGAAATCTGTTAAAATCAAAGTGGACGGCCGCTCCCCTTCTCTTTCGTTTTTAGGGTTCCGTACCCAAAGGGTAAACACGGGACCCTATTACTAAGACTCCACTGTCCGTCTGTCCGTCCGTCTGTCTGTCACCAGGCTGTATCTCATGAACCGTGATAGCTAGGCAGTTGAAAGTTTCACACAGATTATTGTATTGTATTTCTGTTGCCACTATAACAACAAATACTAAAAAGTACGGAACCCTCGGTGGGCGAATCGGACTAGCACTTATACGGTTTTTTTTGTTCCGTAGCCAAAGTGGCAAAAACGGAACCTTTATATGTAGTTTCATCATGTCCTTCTGTCCGTCCGTCCATTCATTTGTCTGTCCGTATGTGACAGCCATTTTATTTTTTGTCGCTGAGATGAGTCACTGCGGCGTGAATTTACTTACTCTTTACCCCATTGATATAGTATAAAGAACTGGATACCCAATCAGCCACCAAAAATGGCCTCACAAAAGTAATGTCAAAACAGATCATGCATTACTTTTTCGTTTAGTCTTGTTTGAAACACTCAAATGTGAAGTTGTCAACAATTACGAAATGTGCCGTTAAAATATGTAAAAATAACAATGATAAAACAAGGAAAAAGGATGGAATGTATTTCTTTCGGTTAGTTCTTTGGATAGCATTACATAATTTATGTAATCTGGTGGTAATTTTATGGTTTTGAATAAATTAATTTGTTAGTACCAAAGAAGGGATGTCAAGGAACAAAAATCTAATGAGTCGATGTGAGGTCAATATTTTTTTATATTTTTATACGGAATTCATAAGGAATAATATTATGTTTAAAATCAAGATTTCCAAGAAAACCTATGCGACGTGCAAAGTGGACTGCTATTTAATTATAGCAAGAGATAGGGGTGATGCAGTTTTAAACAAGGCAAAACGGCACTTGTGTGTTCGGCCCATTTCCCTGTTTCCGACATATATACCACCAATATGGGCTTATATCGACTAACTGTAAATGCTAAACCTGTCTGAACACAGTGACAACCAGAGGATTTTTTTATAAAGTATAGGTAGACTTTATAAAAAAAATCCAATCAGTACCTAAATGTCCCCGTGCACCCGTGCTATGAGTAAATGTAGATCTTAAATATACAGTTATTAATAAGTAGAATTTATTTCAAGGAAATTAGTATTTAAAGACGTATACTTACGAATAAAAAATTTAATTCGTTTGAATTTGAACCACGAATTAATTTTATTTGAGCTCCCGATTAAATTTAATTTGTTTTATTTATTACTTCAATTGGTTTTCCTGTACAGTAATACATATTAAAGTGTACCAAAGTGACTCCATTCGTTCATTATTCTCGTTTGACGTTGTTTGACGTAAATACGTTACGTTTAGTGCCATCGGACTAAATTTTTTTACAGTGTTGGTACTTATGTTAGCAAATTTGACACTTAATGCTTACGATATTAAGCTCTTTTCTGTACGAAACATTTATCTTGACTCAAAATTTACGTAAGCGTTTTTATCATCAATGCAAATGGTGCGAAACGTCATTGGGATCCACATTTCTTGACGTTTTTGTTCTGCTTTGTGTGTCTATTTCTTTTATATTAAGTCAGTGCTTTACCCTCTATATTTTTGATATTAATATAAATAACAATTAATAAAAAAAATCAAGATATATAGGCTTACCTCACAATAAATTTAACTACTTACGTCCTGACAATTTTCTGATGTCATCCTGTATACTATTCGCAAGCATCTTATCTCAACTCCTCAATCAATTTAATTTAATGCTTCTTTTAATATCGGAGGTTAGATTAAATTCCTTGGAAAATATGGGGACGATAATATTTCGATATGACCATCGTGAAGCTCTGAATTCCTTTGAAACGACTTAATATATTGATGTTTCAAATTAGAAAATAAATTCACATACATTAAAGAATTTTATATTTTAAAATTCTTGTATACAGATGGTTCAGGGGAACATGGTACAGTACAGGGGCATATTGTTATTGTAAGTAATTTTAACATACGTTTGCATTTGTATACCAATATATTTTTAAATAAAGGAGATGAAAATGAAATTTTTCAACGAATTCTGCGTGAGGATTGTGATATTGATTTCCCATTCTTTTGAGTTATAATAATTCTCTGGCATGTGTTTTGTATTACCAATTTGAAGTCAACCTGCTGTATTCTGTTTTAGAGTCAAATCGAGTAGAGCACATTTTGACATTTTGATGACAATAGTCAAAACGCTGATAATAATCAGTCACCATCAGTAAAATACGATACGTATCGTAGCCCGTTACAATAATGACAATGACGCACTGTAATTCTCTTCATTGGTGCCAATTTAATAATTTTGTTGAATTAGCTTAATGGGCTATAATGCTTACATATACATTAAAAGTATAAAGGATGAATCAAGTTAGACCGGGCCGTGTCCGGGCCGGAGCTTCCAGAACTTCGTTTTCTATGGAAAGCATCACGTGATCACCTGTTATCTGTCATAGAAAAGTAAGCGCCGGAAGCTCCGGCCCGGGCACGGCCCGGTCGCCCCGGTCTAAGTGAGTCATCCTTAACTATAATCACAGAATAAGTATAAAGTAATAGTATTATCATACAGAACGGACACGCACCGCCCCGCCCCGATTCGGATTACCTCGCCCGCGACTGGCCGCGACATGAATGTGTGCGTAAGTCGCTCTACTGAGAGCATGTCAGGATTCCGTCAGAAACTCAATGACGCGTGTACAGACGTGCCGCGCACATATATAAACGCAAATCATTTTTGATGTAGGTATGGCGTGTCCTCTCTGTGCTATAATGCTACTATAGTTATTTGTACAACAAGAGATCAACGTTTGATATTTCTTCGAGTGCTTATTTTGAGTCCCGTGCAAGCGAAACTCAAAAGCGCACGAGATGTAAATAACTTTGATCTCGTGTAGTTCACAAAACTTTTCACCTCAGCAGTGAGAACATATTAGAGAACCCGAAAAATGTATTCCTTCTTCATCACTTACCTCTATTCACTCATGTTTTCTTAAGATATACCAACAATTAAATTTTCACCTCAGCAGATCGAACAAGGGTACTTTGCTACTTAAAAACAGTGAGCAAAATCGCGTTTTGCTCACTGGGTGAGCAAAATCGCATTTTGCTCATTTTGTCTCACTCAGTGAGCAAAATGCGATTTTGCTCACTGTTTTTAAGTAGCAAAGTACCCTTGTTCGAGCTGCTGAGGTGAAAAATATTTTTTCACCACGTCAGCTCGTAAAAGCTCGCTGGGTATATTGTGGTCTATTTCTTACAGTAGGTATAGTTACTTATCTTGTAATTAAGTACGAGTACAACGGATAATTGCAGCAGTCACATATTATCACTACACCATATAAAACAAAGTCCACCGCCGCGTCTGTCTGTTTGTGTGTATGTCATCATCATCATCTTCCTCGCGTTGTCCCGGCATTTTGCCACGGCTCATGGGAGCCTGATGGGGTCCGCTTGGCAACTAATCCCAGTAATTGGCGTGGGCACTAGTTTTTACGAAAGCGACTGCCATCTGACCTTCCAACCCAGAAAACTAGGCCCGTATTGGGATTAGTCCGGTTTCCTCACGATGTTTTCCTTCACCGAAAAGCGACTGGTAAATATCAAATGATATTTCGTACATAAGTTACGAAAAACTTATTGGTATTCACAATAACCTCAAAAACTACTTAACGGATTTTCATGCGGTTTTCACCTATCACTAGAGTGATTCTTGAGGAAGGTTTAGGTCTATAATTTGTTAAGATTTTGCGTAACCCGTGCGAAGCCGGGGCGGGTCGCTAGTTACAGTATATATCCATTCCTTTGTTATCACAACTATGAAATATTGATAGCGATATCGGCAAGCAGACGATTTTAAACCTCCAAAGAAACTTATACCTTATTTCACGGTCTTAAGATCCAATTTCCGTAACTTGTATACATGAAGTTAGCGTTCTATAGTATAATTTAAATTTTAGATCAGTTCGACAGTTACAAGGAAATACACTATATAAATTATTAGATCAGTGACATGGAAAAGATGTCGATACAAAACTTATTTTCTAGTCTCATGGTAGCCATTACATCACAATAAAGTACTGAGACCAATATTTTGGAACATTAAGTGTAAGTGGCCGGTTTATTCTTAATTGGGTACTTTCCTCTACTTAAAATAAATTACTTCACACCGTGCACGAAATAAAGCACCAGATAATTATTAGATAAATATGGATAGCAGTTATTTTTAAATACTATTTCTATTTAATAAATTGGATTGAAACATAAAAAGTAGTCGAGTTGACCGTGACGTCACTACACACGTTTTCATATAAATTCCATATTAGAAAATCGGTTTGACAGTTCTAAAAAAGAAGCTGAATTGACTAGTAGGAAAGTAGCCAATTGTACCTAAAACTAACATACTACGCGTTCGATACATAAATATTATGATGGTGATGATTGGATAATGGTTGGTGGTTGATGGTTGGATAATGGTTGGTGGTTGATGGTTGGTTGAATGTCCTCCTCGCACCTTAAAATATCTCCATACCAAATTTCATCAAATCCGTTCAGTGTTTAAGCGTGAATAGGTAACAGACAGACATACATCAGGCAGAGTTATCTTCGCATTTATAATTCAGGATAAATTCTTAGTAACACATCCTGCTGAACTAACTTTTTCCCGTGACTTTCTCTGTGTAAAAGTTGTGAGGCTCTATAGCCTATCTCCGTTAGAATCTGTGATTCCGGGTTTTAAAATATCCTTTGTATCTGTGTGCTTACCAGTGATCAGGGTTTTGGTTGCCACTTGGGGTGAATGTCTTCAATAAATGAATGTTTAATTTTATTAATATGTAAGGTTTAAGATAGGTACCTAAAATTTAATAAATGAAATATAAATAATCAATTTATTTAGTAGCAAACCAAAAGCTGATACATTTGTTCTTATATTATTTTGTAAATTTTATTGAATACATTCTACACATCATGCCATACATTGACATAATGAACTATCTTTACAACATTATTTAAAACTAATCGATTCTAGACATGTAAAAAATATTTAAATACTTACTTTTTGTATTCACTGTATTTGTTTCATACTGCAATAAATTTAATAACTCTACAGTCATTGTCAATCCAAAAACTTTTCACACAAATCTAAATCATCACTTCTCCAAAATATACACGATCACTTTTAACTTCTTTATATATTTTATTAACAAAAATTAAACCCGACTTCTATGAATCCGAGTTTTTGATATTTTTATTTTTTTATTATTTCCAACACTACGAATACTTTTCGCACTTTCGTAGCGTTCGTAGCGCGGAGCGCCGTGTGGCTACATCGGGCTACGCCGTAGTACTGGCCCGTAGCAACGCGTAGCGTGCCGGAGCCGGTCGGACTTTTCTTTTTTTTAATTTAAGGCTAGTGTTTTCGTGCAGGCTTGACAGGAACTTGATCGAATACAAATTGCACTTATGTTTTGTTATATTTTTAGTTGTGAGGGTGACTCTCAGTTGGGTGGCGTATTTTTAGTTTCTTGAGACGATTTCTGGCTTTTGGGGCGTATTCAAGGTCATAAAATATACCTATTTTTTTTTTTGTTTCGATAGATATAGCATAAGACGTATGAGATGGCGTTATTTTGTTCTTATTTGTAGTAATATTTAGAAGCTTTAAAACACACTGTTATACTGCTTATGCCGATAAACATAGAAAGAGTAGATTTGATACACAGGTCAATTAGAACGTACACTCTGACATCAAAAAATACATCTAAATGATGTCATTCAGTTATTGGAGCGAGCGTGATGCACGATAACTAAATAAAATCATTCAGATATCATTCTAATGTCAGTGAACGTTCAAATTGGCCTGAGAGTAATTTTTTTATGTTTATTTCGCATTTGCTATTGTTTACAATATCGACTTCTTGTTCACTTTTTAGACTTGTATCATAATAACTATTATCTGCGTAAAATATGTAATTAAGAGCAATATTTTTTTATAATCCATTCAAGGTCATCTTCGCGATCATAAGAACCATTAAAAGCGTTAAAGTTTTCAAAAAACTTCGCCTTAATCTCGAGTCCCACCGCGTTGACATCTCACCTCGCCCGCAACACAAAACGTCGTATCGTACTACCAAAAAACTTGTCACTTACGACCTTTCGTTGCACACTTGTGCATTGTTCCTCGCGTTATTTGCATCTCTATTTTGGTTTGTTCTTTGTTCTGATTTATTCGTTTTCTTTTTGGCCATTGTCTTGGCTCGGTGTGAAAAATGCCCGGTTTTTGGATAAAGAAATTTCAACTTTTTATTTGCACGACAATTTTATTTCACTTTTCTGTAAAGTACGTTTTTATGAATTATATTTTATGCAGTTTGCATGTCAACAACAACTGCAAAATATATTTTATACTGGATTGCTTAAAAGTTCGGCCTGGCAGCCACATCCGGGCTCATAATAGGCGTAAAGGGGCCCACTGATTAACAGTCCGTCGGACGATATCGGCCTGTCAGTTAGAACAAAAAGTTGACAGTTCTGACTGGTAATCAGTGGGCCCCTTTAATGCATAATTGCTGAGGTCGCCATCATCGAATCATTTTCCTTACCGTTCTCGCTATCTAATGTCATTTGCTGAACTAATGGTCAGGACATAGATTCATGTTCTCAATCATGACTTCCATAACTTATACAACCCACATTTAAAATAAATTACTAAACTGTTTTTACAACTCCAGCAAACTAGCTGCCATTTCAAAAAGTTCGCTCCCATCTCGGTATTTCCTCGGAGACCAAACCACTCTCTGCCAAGCTAGTAAAACATTCGAGTTATCTCTCAACTAGCGACCCGCCCCGGCTTCACACGGGTTAACAAATTATACATAAACCTTCCTCTTGAATCACTCTATCTATTAAAAAAAAAACGCATCAAAATCCGTTGCGTAGTTTTAAAGATCTAAGCATACATAGGGACAGACAGACAGCGGGAAGCAACTTTGTTTTATACTATGTAGTGACATAGAGAAATATAGTAAGACAAGAGTGCTCACTCCATACATCAGTTCAGACTATTAATTTCAGTGTCTACATCTAGCATCGAGTAGCGGAACTATCAGTACTGCTACTTGACAATAGATGGAGCACCGACCGGAAAGTCTTATCTCAACAGCATAAGACTTTCCGGTCGGTGCTACATCTATTGTCAAGTAGCAGTACTGATAGTTCCGCTACTCGATGCTAGATGCTAATAGTCTTTTTGGTACTAAAACTGATGTATGGAGTGAGCACTCTATGTATTTTTTTCTCTATGGTAGTGATAGTGATACGGGTAAACTTAAAGTCATACTACAAGTAGGTATGTAATCAAGGACTGTATACCGGAAATAAACAAAAATAAAACCAAAATAAAATAACTTAATATAATATCTTTTTTTAAAAAAGGGAACCGCCTTCAAAAAATTTTTGCCAAAAAGTAATTAATACCTAATAATAAGAAAATTAATAATCACCCGGGTAATTACTTAGTTTTTGAAGTCGGTGCCAAACCAAAATTTTTGTGAACCGATATTTTATACAACGAAGAACGCTGCACTTACTTGCGTTATAAATACATACTTAGTTTACTCATTAATTTAGTTCTTGTAGGTTAAGTACTACGTACTCGTATTGTTTTTCTGATTGGTAGTAAAGACTGTTTTTGTTGGTTTGGCACCGCCTTCAAAAACTAAGTAATTACCCGGGTGATTATTAATTTTCTTATTATTAGGTATTAATTACTTTTTGGCAAAAATTTGCTTTACGCCGTGGGATAGGGACTGGACACGTAAAGGGGTGCCATATAAAAATTATTTTGTACTTTTCAGTGGGTTGGTTTTTTGAAGGCGGTTCCCTTTTTTAAAAAAAGATATTATATTAAGTTATTTTATTTTGGTGTTTATTTTTAATTTTTTAATTATTTTTTATTTATTTTATTTTATTTTTTACTTTTTAGTGATAGGTAGGTACTTCATTTATTTTAGGTTTTGGGCTAAAATACTAGTTTGTTAGGCTCTCTATTTAGTCTACTAATGTTGGTGATGGCCTAACTCGATGATAATCGCGACACAACATAATATGACGTTTTGGTGCTAAACGATTTGTATGTATATTGCTCCCACTCCCACTCCCATTCCCAGTCCACGTCCCAGTCCGAGTCCGACTCCCACTCCCACTATTTTATCTAAATCGGTTTTAGCAACATAAATTTGTTGGTAGGTATACCGAATACCGATAGCATGGCCACCTACCGGGTCCAATTGGTTTTTCAAACCATCCATGTACTGTACACTAAAACCTTCTCCAGAATGTAACAAACACTTTTCTGAAAACCGCATCAAAATCGGTTCAGCCAAACGCGAGATAATCACGAACAAACATACACACATACATACGTACAATACGGGTCAAACTGAGAACGTCCTTTTTTTAAAGGCAGTTAGAAAAAAGTTCATCGACCCACCTAGTGGACCTCTGCAACATAGGCAAACGACGACAAGTCGGTTAACCAAAACAAAGTGTGCCTATGTTGCACCAAACCTAAGTTCCACTAGGTAAGGTACAGCAAGGGTTTAGCATCAGCTCTATCTTGGGTACTGCTCTCCCAAATGCTCATCAAGATGTGACAGATTACCAAAATAGCGTGGGCCTATGTTGCACCAAACCTGAGTTCCACTAGGTACAGCAAGGGTTCAGCATCAGCTCTATCTTGGGTACTGCTCTCCCAAGTGCTCATCAAGATGTGACGGATGGCCAAAATAGCGTTGGCCTATGTTGCACCAAACCTGAGTTCCACTAAGTACAGCCAGGGTTCAGCATCAGTTCTATCTTGGGTACTGCTCTCCCAAGTGCTCATCAAGATGTGACGGATGACCAAAATAGCGTGGGCCTATGTTGCACCAAACTTGAGTTCCACTAGGTACAGCCAGGGTGGTTTGGTGCATCAGTTCTATCTTGGGTACTGCTCTCCCAAGTGCTCATCAAGATGTGACGGATGACCAAAATAGCGTGGGCCTATGTTGCACCAAACTTGAGTTCCACTAGGTACAGCCAGGGTGAACCCTGCCAGCCAGGGTGAACCCTGCCAGCCAGGGTGGTTTGGTGCATCAGCTCTACCTTGGTTACTGCTCTCCCAAGTGCTCATCAAGATGTGACGGATAGCCAAAATAGCGTTGGCCTATGTTGCACCAAACCTGAGTTCCACTAGGTACAGCCAGGGTTCAGCATCAGCTCTATCTTGGATACTGCTCTCCCAAGTGCTCATCAAGATGTGACGGATGACCAAAATAGCGTGGGCCTATGTTGCACCATACTTGAGTTCCACTAGGTACAGCCAGGGTGAACCCTGCCAGCCAGGGTGGTTTGGTGCATCAGCTCTATCTTGGGTACTGCTCTCCCAAGTGCTCATCAAGATGTGACGGATAGCCAAAATAGCGTTGGTCTATGTTGCACCAAACCTGAGTTCCACTAGGTACATCCAGGGTTCAGCATCAGCCCTATCTTGGGTACTGCTCTCCCAAGTGCTTATCAAGGCGTGTCGGATGACCAAAACAGCGTGAGCCTATGTTGCACCAAACCTGAGTTCCACTAGGTACAGCCAGGGTTCAGCATCAGCTCAGGTCTATGTATACTAAAACCTTCTCCAGAATGTAAGAAACACTTTTCTGAAAACCGCATCAAAATCGGTTCAGCCAAACGCGAGATAATCGCGAACAAATATACATACATACATACATACGGGTCAAACTGAGAACCTCCTTTTTTTTTGAAGGCGGTTAAAAAGGACTCCAATTCGAAATTACACTTTGATGTCAATTCGATATCATTCGCCCATGAATAAGTACAAGCGATATCTACACGGTTGCTGAAATCATAACTTCATAACCCTTCCTTTTTACCATATTCGGGAAAAAATATCGTTGGCGTTAGTTCACACAGCATTGAGTCGAATTTAACTGACATACATACAATACATACTTCGGAGACATAAGACACTAACAGGGCGTGCAGATGCACTAACTTGTCATATCAATGCATCAATAGCTCTTGAAAATTGAACACTATACCGCTCTTTTACGGTCGAATTTGAAACACCACGTATTTTATAGTTACGAGTTTGTCATAGTTAGATTTGGTATCTGTCCATATGGGCTCGCTATTGTTCTAAGAACACCAATATTAGATCTAAAATGGCGTAACAGCCAAATTAATCTTATGCCAATACGTCCTTTTGTATTAAATGTAAGAACAATGGTATTGGAGTCGAGGTCTGACACGTATAGGCACCAATTTCAATAACCCGTATGAGCTTTAGTATTATTGGAAAATGAACCCTATTTTAATAGAGCCTAATTTCATTTTGAAATGAAAGCGTGAGGAGTTACATCTTTGCGAATGTTATTTATGATTCAATAATGAATATTGATTCGACAAGGCGGAAGAGAATTTGTGTTAAATTATTGTTATTAGGGGAATTGATTGATTTGCTTGAATATTTGATAAGGTTCAAAAAATACCTATGTATGTACATAGTTATGTATACCTACAAAGTGTTGTAAGTACCTCATGACATGATTTATCGTATAATAATATTTTACAGTACATCTGGTGCATTACGACATCTACGACACCCTGTGCTATAATAAAAATAAATAAATAAATAAAAATAAATATAAATATTATAGGAGATTTTTACACAAATTGACTAAGCCCCACAGTAAGCTCAAGAAGGCTTGTGTCGTGGGTACTCAGACAACGATAGATATAATATACAAATACTTAAATACATAGAAAACAACCATGACTCAGAAACAAATATCTGTGCTCAACACACAAATAAATGCCCTTACTGGGATTCGAACCCAGGACCGCGGCTTCACAGGCAGGGTCACTACTCACTACCCACTAGGCCAGACCGGTCGTCAATAACGCACACACATAATAAGCACATTACGTAGGTAACTACGTCGAAATTTAAAGGGCCATATATACCTACTGTAAATCGTTGCAAGACATACGTGCAAATATCCTACTTTTCGCACTTGTATCGTAATGTACTATTTCGTACCATTATGTACGGCGGTACGAGAAGGGTTCTACAAGAAGCGGGTATACAGGGTTCTCAGGGGTCAACAACGCATAAGAGGCTTAAAATAAACGCCCTATAAATAAAACACGGCCTCCAAGTTCCAGTGTGCCTAAAAGTACCCAAAATTGTTCAAAAATTTCCATCTTGTTCTATTACCGTATTTGTTTTTGCGACAACCGTCGTCAAGCTCTAGTTTACAAACATTGTAATGAAACTGAAACCTTAATGGCGCCGAGTTTGCTCCCAGTTGTGTTTGATGTTACCGACACCAGTTCTAAACTGGAGTGATTTATGAGATCCTCCAAATGGAGGAAATCTCCCGGAAAAGCTACTGTTTCATGCATTTGAAGTTTGTAAAGGATGACTCACGTTATACCGGGCCGTGTCCAGAAGGGCTAAGATGGCCGGTTCTTTATCATTTGTCACCATGGCTGTCACGTTCTAACAAATATGTACGTGTGAAAGTGACGCATAGCATGAATCCATCTGTCATAGAAAAGTAACCGCCATAGAATTAATATGACTAGAACAACTGTCAATCTTCAAAAGTGCGACCAAAAATGAAATGCAAGTGTGTGCGTAAATTGTCTATGTGAGATCAAAAATAGTGATGTCATGTTACAACATATTAATAATCTGTCGGTGTTTGATTGCTTTATCGACTACTTTTTCAAATGTGTTATTTTAAACGTTAAAATTCTACGACATTATGATGTATAAAATAACACATGCACTGCGTGTGCTATCAAAATCGTTACAGCCTTATCTTAGTCTAACTCAGCGGTTCTCAATCTTTTTTTTTGACGGAACCCTTTTGGAAAGCGAAATACTTGATGGAACCCTACAATATAACAATAGTTTTTAGAAGTGTATTTTTTTATTAATAAGCACAATAATTATGCTTATTTTATTATTCTTGCGGAACCCCTGCAGGGGTGTCGCGGAACCCTAGGGTTCCGCGGAACACACTTTGAGAATGGCTGGTCTAACTCTTACTGTGTTGGAAAGTGAAGTTTAAATTTACTGCTAAACATCTGCACCTTCAAAAAGGTATAACAATCGTTATTATTTGAAGTCGGTTATAAAGGTTAATATCTTAATTATGTCTTGTGAAGAAATGATTACATAGCTATTAATATACCGACAAGTTATCGATACTGTCATCTGAACATTTTGTCAAGCCCTAGCGTAAAGTAACAGTTTATGTTTTTACACAAAATATTTTAAATTATTGAGTAATATGATAAAATATTAGCATACAAAGGAAGAAAAACTTATAATCAACTGTATAAACCGGCTTCTTACACTTTTTATGCTGTTAATTTGACAAAATATCGTTAAGAAAATTTCGCTCGGAATATCATTATTCCTCTGAAATAAGTATTTGCTAGGTTTATTTGGCCCCGTGACACTGAAATCCGGTACACTACAAGACACTATCTTCATTGTATTACTTTATCAAATAGTTTTCTTCCGAATTTGTGTATATTTTTCAAATTGAAAATTACGGTGATACGCTCTTGGCCGTCCGCGGCCGTCGTCAAACTCAAAAATGGTCACGTTTTCTCATTTGTAGTCTGACTCTTTCGCACTCATGCGATGTTCATATACGTGATGGCTTCCCTTTCGCACACTTCAGCTGTCTGTCAAGCGCGAGCGCGAGAATGACAAGTCTGTGGTAACCGCCGAAAGCTCTGGCCCGGACACGACCCGGTAGGCCGGGTCTAACGTGAGTAATCCGTAAAGCGTGTGATGGCAGTCAAGGACCTTCAATTTAATATTAATGGGCTATGCGTCTAGTTTATCCTCAGAGGCGTGAAAATAAAACCTTGAAAGATCTCTTGTATGTGCTCCAGAGGCCAATTTGAACGTACAATTTGAAATCAAAATTATATTATTATTCCTGATATTTTTGATGTCAACTTTTTAGAAACCTAGAAAGCAGTTACATATTTGCAAAACTTACAATCATGTAGCCAAATTCTAAAGATTCAATATTCGAGTTTTAAAGGAGGATGGGCAGATTTGTATGGACACTGGCCTATGAACCAATAAGAATAAGCGACATATACTCGTTCAAGCAAATCTTGTCAGTAGAAAAAGGCGGCAGATTTGAAAAATCACGGGTTGGCAACACTACGTTTGAATTATTCGAAAATCGCGTGTCATTTATATCTTATCTGTGGAACCTGTTTTGTTTACATTTCATCGATGTTCGATGTACATTGCTGCTTTTTGTTCGTTTCCTAGGGATACCATACTTTAGTTTGCTTTACATTGCTACTGACATATCCGGCTTGACAGACTATACCATTGGAAAGGTTTTTTTATATACTCCATTTTTTTGTATGACGAGATTGACGAGACTTGTCAAATCTCTGTTTAAAAAAAACAAATATGACACAAAAAAAACATAAGAAAACGAATAAAAAACTAAAATATCGTGACACCAAATCATCCACAATAACAAAACCTTAATGATCTGCGACACAGGAACTTAGTATCGAAAAAAACTATACAGTCACGTTTAAACTCACACTACTTTTTGCGGTGATAACTTTTTTCACACAAAGATTTGGGACTATCTGCCATAGTAGAAGTATTAGAACTTAGAATAAGCTATCCAGTGACATATAGCTTGTCCTTATTGGTCATTAGGCCAATTTGCCCACCCTCCTTTATGACCCACTGTCGTCAAGTTTCATTTTACTGCAGTGGATGGTTTGGAAAATAAAGATGAATGCGACAAATGTATTTTTATGACAATATTTTCAGCTGACATAAAATCTGATCTTGATTTGATTATAACTATAAGTGTACCTCGGTACAGTCAGCATTAATATCTATTAGCGGTGTAACCAACGAAAAGTATCTGTCATCCTTCTTATCTTATTTCTTAATTATATTATTAGCTTCTTCTTTACTACATAAACGTGTCAAACTCACAAAATCTACCTATCTAAGGCACATGATTCCACCATTTCTCGCAATATCACACGCAAATCGCTAGCAGGAACCAATAAACACGCGCCATCTATCGTGACAAATCGGAAGTTAACTATAAAATTATACCAACAAATAGGCACCAAGATAACTTTGCAGCTAGTTTTGCCTTTTTTTGTTTGCGTTACAAAGCTTGAAGCTTTTCGGCAAGCGCATTTACAAATTGGTAGTCGCAGATCATGACTCACGGTTAGATGGAGTATGTAAAATGACTTGCCACTCATATGAACCTAATAGAAATTTGCACGTCGCTGCCCACATTTCAGATCGGTAAATTTTTTTTTCTACTCGTCGACTGCAATGCTTGAATTAAGACTTCGTACACCAAAGTGAAATCGCATACTTTTTTCACTATGGGACCCCAACTCAACTATAATATTTATTTCGATACAGTTTAGTCAACTATAATATTCATTTCGATACCGTTTAGTCAACTATAATATTCATTTCGATACAGTTTAGTCAACTATAATGAAATTGACCAATCGAAAGCGCGGAGCAAGTACCAGGGCCTCATGAGTTACGAGAAGGTGTCGTTGACCAACCGGCCGGGGGGCGCGGGGCGCGGGGGCCGGGTCGCGTACGAGTATGAAGGTATCGCGGCTGCTCGCGCATCTTAGCTGTATACTTTTGGTTTTTTTACCTACATATATGATTCTTCTACTAGTTTTAAGTATTTTTTTTGTTGACTCGTAGAAAAAGTATTGTATTCAATAGAGATATATTCAAGCTTTTCAATCTCGTACCTTTACTTAGGCAACTCAGCAAGCTTCGTTGCCTAAACACGGTACTCGACTGAAAAGCTCTCCATTATATCACGATTGTATAAAATACTATTATTTAATAGTATGTATTTAGTAAGAGTTATATTTTGTCATTTTGCTCATTTCACTCGGACTAAAGCTCGTACATGAATTCGCGCGAGTCGCGTACATCATTTAGATATCATTTCGACTTAAAATGTACCTAAGTTTGAATTGGCTTCCTTTTTTGAGTATTTATATTACACACGTGTGTTGTAACTCAGGTTATTTCGAACACTTCATACTTAAATCATAATACAGAATCTAGTGGACGGTATAGTGGCAATGTTAGGGGTGAGACCACATGTGTCGCGGCTGTTTGTCAGTTTTATAGGGCTGTCAAATAAAAAGCCCGCGTACCTCGCTTATGGATAAAACGTGAGACGTATATGTGCATACGCAAGTGAGATGTTTAGAATTCGAAAACAAATTACGGCTCTTTTTATAGTATTGACACCAATAAAAATACTGATCTATTTTGTGCTAACCAAGTTACGGGTTAAGGCTGGTACAGATTAACGGCGTTATTCATAAACGTCTGCTAAGTTAATCAGCTGATGATCATCGTTTGTCCCTCTCTATGGCAACGACAGATAGGGACAAACGACGATTATGAATAACACCGTAAATCTGTATTTTTATTGGTCAATATCCCTGTAAAAAGTGCGTATTCCTATCTTAAATGTCTGCAACGCACTTACAACCCCGTGTAGCGGGTGTCTATGGGCAACGGTAAATCGCTTAGGGTTAGGCGATTCGTCTGCTCGTTTGCCTCCTACTTTCTTTACATTTTATCTTTGCACCTAACTATGTGTGGTTAGTTTGTGGTGGTTACACATAGGTGTAAACGCTTCATAATGCGGTCTGTGTATCAAAATAAGATAAAAACCTTATGCAGTGTGTAAATCCAATACGGGCAATAAATTAAACAAGACATAGAATTTATCCGTCTAATCATTAATTAAGAAGTTTTTTTAGGCTGTACATTACTTACAGATGTAGTGCATAATTCTTTTCCATCGTTTTTTCTCGGAAACGCTCGTATATTTGTGATGCTACTTCAGTTAATGTCAGTACCTACTTTTTGTACTGAGACTGACTGAAATAGCAAGACACGTTCGTACGTTTCCGTGAAAATACGATTTAAAATAATTATGTCCTACATCGAGCGGTGGTGGCCGAGTGGATATGACGTCCGACTTTCAATCTGGAGGTCGCGGGTTCAAATCCTGGCTCGTACCAATGAGTTTTTCGGAACTTATGTACGAAATATCATTTGATATTTACCACTAGCATTTCGGTGAAGGAAAACATCGTGAGGAAACCTGCATACATCTGCGAAGAAATTCAAAGGTGTATAGTAAAGGTGTGAAGTCCCCAATCCGCATTGGGCTCTAGCGTGGGGACTATAGCCCAAGCCCTCTCGCGCATGAGAGGAGGCCGCACGCATATAGGCTCACATTATTATATGTCCTACATCTGTAAGTAGGTACCCTGCATGTCATGATTGCTCATGACATTTCAATAGCTTATTCCATTTACGGCAAAATAATTGATTTCGAACGGATTTTGATGGAAATTCAATGAATACGTTTATTACTTCAATATGCAATCGAGTTTATACGAAGTGATTATTAACTTAATTCTTTGAAATTCTTTGAAATATATTTCAAAGAAGAAGGGGAAGAAGGGGTGTTGTTATAACAAGGGATCTCCAAAGGGAATGTATGGTAACTGAGAATTTATAAAGTAAATAGAACCTAAAGATTGTTAAAATTAAAGTCGGGAAGCAATATTGCTGTAGCAACTATAAAAAAGAAATGAAATTTAATACGTATTTAGATGTATAGTGGGATATTCTGTCAACTTCATACTGACAAAAATGGTTTATTTTTGACAAGTCAAGGTTCAAGTATCACCCAAGACAGTAATTTTTACACTTTTAAATTTAATCTAAGCTTAATAGCATTGTTCGCAGACGTTTTTGCTTGAAAAAATTAAAATTAGTACTCTTATTTTTAATTAAATTAATTTTAGTTGACCTACACAGTTTAGAACTATTTTCAAGTTATTGTACATATATGCGTTTCTTTTTATTTTTGTTAACTGTACATAATAAATACATCAACCTGTTAGTCCAATCCCCTATGGCATAAACCATTTTTCTTTAAGCTACCTATTAACAATTCAATTTTAAAAATTCCTGCCTTACCCACTTTCACCACCGATGGCAATCTCGTTAGCGCAGCATGGATTCATAAAATTTACATATAGACAAAACGCTGGGATTTATACTCCAATCTCTACAACACTCCGAGGCAAAGTGACGTAAGTCGAAAAAGTTTTATATTTAAGGTTGCCATTTTGATTAAAAGACAGTACAGTGCATTAGATGGTGGCATTTATTTTACTTAGCTGAATGGCAGATAAGCTCTGGATTGTCTTCGTACTCCGATCAACGTAGGCGACTCACCGCATGTAACTCACTACATAACAGTGGCGCAGGCGGCGCGTCCATATAAAAGCCGATTCCCATGCACCGGCTTGCCTGTTTTTGGACGTTTGAGCAGAGTTGTAAAGGAAATATGTAAGCCAAATTAGCCCCGGTTGCCTATGGATATGTTTGACGCGCCGCCACTGTTACGTAGGTAGTGAGTTTTAAGAACAAAACTAAATTAATTTAACATCTGTGAGACATAAACATTTGAAATAAGGTTAGGTGGGGTAAGAGAAAATATAGGGCAAGTAAACTTGTAGGGAAAATAAACAGATAAAAAGCCATAGATTACGACAAAAGCTACGCCCTGAACAAAGATGAAGAGTTAATTTTTGACTATAGTTGTAGCTTTTGGACTATAGTGGTGGCTTACGGTACAGTGGCCATCAGATATATCGGAGCGGTCAAGGAGATCAAAATATCTGAACACGCACTCTAACGCCTGGACAATAATGGCGTGTTCAGATTTAGTGAGTGCCTTGGCTGCTCCGATATATTTAATGGCGACTGTACTTGAAATTCTTAAAAATGTCGACCGTGTCTGATATTAGAGGAGTGCCAAAAAGATCAAAGTACTTTTTCCTACAATTTTAGTTCATGAAATAACATTTTCATAGACAACCAAAATAAGCCTTCTTTGATTTCAGTGAAGCACATAGCTAATACCGAAAATTACTACGGTTGCTTTGATATCTTGTATGAAATCATATTTCATTTTATCTTTAATAATTTCTACGATTTTGTGCCTAATTTACAAACCAATTCATACATTTCTAAGCCATAAGCTTTAAGCAATTATCAATATGATCGTGTACTCACTGAGTTTTCACTCGGAGCAAAATTCAGATTTAACTCCATGTTACGGTTTTGGTCTTATTTTGATACGACCTTGAAGATCGCTCACGCTGATTGGTGAATGCGAAATGAACTACCTATAAGTCGTGCGTAAGATGCGCGCCAATAACCAAGACAATCGGTAGGTCGTATCAAAACCAGTTCAAACCCATAATACTTTGTTAAGTCTGAATCGGGTTCTATATAGATACATATGTATCTTTATCTTAAGAGTCCGCAGCGAGCTCGGTGCTCCATACAAACGCAGTTACGCTCTCATTTTAAAACGACTTGCTAGATTGCTCTAAAACTTTGTACTTACAATAGGATAAAGTATATCTATGCCTTAAGATACCTTAGTTAAAAAAGTGCAGCGAAATTACATAACTTTTTCATACAAAACTTGATTTTGCTGTATTTCGTTTGTTTCATAAGCTGAAGCTATATAAACTAATTACAGGCATAAGTATACCTCATGTTATTTTATATGCAAAGTTTCATTACAATCCAACACGTGGTTTTAAAATGAAAAGGAAACTCCCTATGTATGGGAAGGTGAAATTCGGCCGGGCTTGCTGCGGACTATAAATAATTGTTACACAACACATCATCGAATAATACAATATGTACGAAAAAATCTAGTTGGAAGCTTGTTTTTCCCTATCGGCTCTCATGGCAATTCACCCGGGCAAGCAGAAGCGTGGGCCGCGGGCGGTCATGACAGATATAATTTCTTTCGGGCCGCGATAAAAAGCGGACCCTTGTCATTAGTGGCTGCCGAGGTTGGGAAACGAAACTATGGAGCTGGTATTGTGTACCTACAACAGAAACTTGTAGTTGAGCAATTGCAACATTATTATTACGTGTAAGTAAATAAAAAATGTTCGTTTTTATCAGTGTTTTATATAACTAGCTGAAGAAAACAAATGCATTAATTAAATTAAATATTGTCATAACAAATTGAACCCGATAATATTAGTTTGGACAAATAGGAGATTAGAGAAACACTAAAAATGTAGACATTTATTATTTGACTTTTAACAATATTGTATGGAATTTTTAATATTCCGAAATAAAGATATTTTATTTTTTATATTTATGTACCTACGGTCAGATGCAGATAAAAAGTCCACAACCCCCCAACGATTTTTTAATGGAAACATTAATTTACATTACCTTTTCATTGCCTATAGGCATCTTTCGTGCATTGATCGAACTAACGAACGAAATCTGGTGCGGATTTTATATGAGAATTCTGATAGTTCAGTACAAATCACGCGCTTACTCTTATTTATGCACTGTACGTTTTTTTTTTCACTAATTAGAGCAAATTTCAAAATCGTTTTGCTCTCTTTATTCCTTCCATATCTCTGTTCTGATGGCTGCAGGCGACAGCTAAAGGACCCCGCACACCCGCTTTTACGTCAACTTTTACGATACAAGGCAGGGATTGTATCAGTTCGCGATGTCCTCGTTATGTGTGAAAGCTCCGTTAACTTTATTGGCACTTTCTTTAACTGTGTCACAGCGAACTGTGCCAATCGGGGCGTTTCAGAAACATTTCTTTTTTTTATCTTTATAAAGAGCTTTATCGCTTAGCGATTATGTCGCTCCATATAATCAACATACAATCACCCTCATTTACGATTATTAAGGCCTATATTTACTAGCTTGAACAGTACTCTGGCCTCGTCCGAGAATGGAGAAGCCAGGGCACTATTGCAGCCACCAACATTGTGAAAAGTATTACAAGATATTTTCAGTTGGCTCCTAAAGGATTCGTTCCGTACACATTCCACCAATATGTGGTACTCTTCCTCAATTATATCGCACTCGATAATGGCGAGGTAACTTTACGCAACAAGAAACATTTCTTTACCGCACTCCGATTCTTAATAACTTAATTTTACATTCGGATTAAGAGCACCACTGTTACTGCTGCAGCGCTGCTGTGCAGCATTGAATCGCTTAAATATTATCTGATTCATCTATTATTTACTTTCAGTACGTTCTGGTAAATTTCGTAAGGTTTTTGTTATTGTACCATTACCGTAAATAAAAAGGGTTTATCAATAATATAGCAAGGACTTTATTCCCATGAGTACAAATAACGTACTAAATGGAGCTCAAAATTGCCAAATAATACTGGCCCACGCACTCGTTTTAATAAAACCCTGAATTTTTATTTACGTCACCCTAGTAAGTAGGATTGGGAGTGGGAGTGGGATCCCGCTACGCGAGAAGAAAATCTCACTTCCTGGCCAAGGCAAGACGTAAAACTTTAGACAACGGGCGGTAATTCGTAAAGCCCCAGATCGCATATTTACACAAACACCTGCGATCTTGGAGCATTTACGAATTCACCTCCCTAGGGAATGTTTGCGTAGTACATTACATACCTAGGTATGTAATGTACTACGCAAACATTGTAAAATGCGCAAAATGTGAGCGTAAAAATCGCAAAATGTAAGGGTCGCATTTACGAGGGTATTTTAGTGTCGGCGCAAGTCTGAATAATATCTTAATGGGAATCTGGTTGCGTGTGTTGAATTAAAATCAAGCACTCACTTTGACAAAGGTGTAAGTTACTCCTGTGTACTATATAGATGCATCCTTGTCAAAGTGAAGATGTAATGCAGTAAAGTTTGAAATAAGGTTTTAAAATTATGTAGCACTGAAAATTAGCACGGTAAAGTTTTTGTTGCATGTGCAGTGGCGCCGGAAGTAATTATATATACCTAAAACAAGTCTTAAATTTACTTTAACATTTGAAATTTAGGCGCTTAGATTAAAAATTACTTATCTGCATAAATAAGTAGGTATGTAGTAGTAGCCAGTGACCAGTGTTAAGTATACACACAGTGTTTAGTATGCTTTCATATTTTTTCACTCAAGTAACTACCTACCTAGCAAATGTGTAATGTAAGAATTTGCACTAAGCAGTCATTAGTATGTAAACAAGTCTTGAGCGGATAACAGTACGTATTTTGATTGATAAGATAAGATAAGATAAGATTTCTTTATTGTCAATTGTCTTTATTGTCATTGGGCCATGCTCGGCATCAAACTTCAAGACCGAGTGAGGAATGTCGAGATCCGACGACGCACCAAGGTGCAGAACGTCGGATACGTCATTACCAAACTTAAATGGAGCTGGGCGGGACATGTTACCAGGCAGAGTGATGGCAGGTGGGCAAAAATGTTAATGGAGTGGTGGCCGCTTACAGACGAAAGGAGTCCGTTGCCTCGTTGGGTGAACGATATTCGGAAGATTGCGGGTCACTTCTGGATGTGATTAGCTCAGGACCGGGACAAGGGGCGTACTAGAAGAGAGGCCTATGCTCAGCAGTGGGCGATAAAAGGCTGATATGATTTTTTTTTATTAAAAATTGGCTTACTCATGGCCACAGACTAGCCGAGGCGAAGCCGTGGCCTACGATGGAGCGAGTCTGCCCAGAAGGTGCCTGTTCACCCTTGATTTGGAGATGATGATATGATGATTTTGATTGGCATTTTTACCGTCGCTTAAAATGAGACTTATAAAAACGATAAAAACTTTATGGAGCATTCTCGTAATATCAAATGGTTCGAGTAATTAGCCTTTTGGCCTGGAAAGTGGATTAAGCTCCGATTTATAACAATGAATAAAACTTTTATAGACTTTTATACGACAGAGGTTAGCCATGACTTTTATTATCATGGCCCCTTAATTTGTCAATGTTCGTCCTGACGGACAAATCCTGACCCTCTTTGACCCTCTTTTTGTTTTTTGTTCCTAACCAGAACCATTAATATGAAAGTCGACGACCGCACGCGATCATCTTTTCATACAAGTGTGGTTCCCATTTCGGATATCGAGAGATCCACATTATAGAAAATATTTTTACACACTTTGATGTAGGTAAATGTAAAGTAACCACAGCAATCCCTTCATTTGTATTTTTTCTTTCGATTAAAAAAAATGAAGTCCAGAAATCAACCCCTTAGGGCCACTTGCGCCATTCACTATCCCGGAGTTAACCGGTTAAACCTGGAGTTACCATGGTTACCAGTACAATTTGACACTGGATTAACGGCTTAACCGGTTAACCCCGGGTTAGTTGGTTGGTGCAAGTGGCGCTTAGAGAAAAGAAATGTTTAAAGGATAAATGGCGAAGTTTCTATGTGAATGTGATTATCTAGTCCTCCACTAGCGGTGTCGTAGACAAAAGCAAGTTTACAGTACCTAATCTTAAAATCTACTTAAGCCAGAAATATTCTAAGAGATTGAACTTAATTCCGTCGGTTATCCTTACATTTGCTTGAAAACTAAACACTCCTAAGTATGTACTCTATTTGATTAGATTCAGTACTGCTATCTTCTTTTGGCCCTTGTTCTTCGTACATTACTGAGTTACATTACCAGCATTGTACAAAGAAAAAATATTCTTCGTACAAAACCGGGTAATGTACCAAGAAACCTTCGTTCCTTGCACATTACCACTCACATTGACAGTTATGTCCAAAGAAGTACATATTTTTCCTACATGATCCGGTTTTGTACAAAGAAATTGCTGTTCCTACTACAAAACCAAGGAGGTTTTCCGAGTTAGCAATAAATTTAGTGGCTTTGTGAGCTGTAGACTTCGCGAGCATAGCTTTAAGCTGAAAAAATTAGTTTTATAATTTAGCCCGATTTATGCGGCGCTCTGCGTTAATTTCTGTACTGAGGACGCCCTCGCAAAAGATTATTTGACTTCAAATAGTTAGTAACGAAATCATGACCACAAAATTCATTACTTAAATAAAAAATAAGTTCAAAACTAAAACCCGAGTACTGACAATCGCACTCTAAAAAGCATAGCTGGGCAGAAGTCCGTTAATCGTTAATTAATGAAGTTAAGTTTTCGAGTAACGGATTAACTTTTAAGTTAACTTTAAAATCCTGTAACGGACTTGTTAACTTCCGTTAACTTTCCTTAAGTCCGTTAATCGTTAATACCTAAGTACCTACTCACACCAAGGCCGCGCGATGCCACGCCGCGTCGATCACGTTCCGACTAGTTTGCCCCCGTAACTTCTAAAATAAGAGAATGACAAAACTAAAAAAAATATATGATGTACATTGCAAATTTTCACCGAAAATTGGTTTGAACGAGATCTAGTAAGTAGTTTTTTTTAATACCTACGTCATAAATCCCATATATACGGAACCCTTCATGGGCGAGTCCGACTCGCACTTGGCCGCTTTTTTGTATGAAGAATAAACCGATTCCGAGCCTTGGTCAGTGCTATTAAAAGCTAATCAGATGCCGCTGTACAGTTAACTAGAATAAGACGAAAGAAGACGACCGCGTAAAAGCTCCTTTTCATACAAACGTAGCCCCGTTTTCCTCTCTGGATAATAACATTATATAGCTGTGGTCAACCAAATCTTGTCAGTAAAAAAAGGCACGAAATTCAAACTTTCTATGGGACGACATCCCTTCGCGCCTACATTTTTCAAATTTGCCGCCTTTTTCTACTGTCAAGATCTGGTTGACCAAGTATAGATAATATTTTTAAACGATTTAATGTAAATTAACCACAGCTATTTGTTTGATTATTTTAGATTTTGTAAAAAAAAATCATTAAAAAACCATTATTAGGTTTAAAAAAATTATATGATTTCTTTTGCTCCTAGGTGTCTTCAAAATGAATAGGGGTCTACAACAACGATTTGTTGATGAAGTGAATATTTTCGGAAATAATTTTTTCAAAAGAAAAAAATACATATGTCCGTTGTCTATGGAGTTATCCAACTTATTGCTACTTTACATTTAGCACAACCTAACACACACAGCTCTTTGCAGATTAATTTAAGATACATCTCAACTCTACGTACGCTCTAAGTGCGTTTTAAGTAAATTGGTTTAGTAATTGGAATTGTGGCTGTTTCACTTTGCATACTATCGTTGATTATTACCTAAGCCAGGGGTAGACGTAATAGTAGAGTAACAAAACCATTTGATGTATATGTCGGCGACCGATCGTAAAATCAGGCAGAATCATGATCAATCGAGAAAATAATTTTCTCATTCCCTGAGTCGACGGAGCTCCGCTACAGCTATACCTAATATTCTTCTTCTTCCTTGTCGTAACCTCATGGCTGAGGGACGAGACGATTGTGGGCACTCTTCACCAGTGCTCTCCAAGCGGCACTGTCCTGGGCCCAGTGCATGCTAGCCTGCAGTGTGGCGTTTGTCACCAACATTATTCTGTCCGCCCAACGTGTGGCCTGCATAGTCCATCCCTACGCTTCCTTGCCATGCGGCCAGTTATAATGAGCTTTCCCAAGCTATCTGGCCCTGTCCTGCTCAGATGGCCGAAGAAACCAAGTACCTACACGTTGGGAGCAAACAGTGAAGGGCCTCGTTCTAACGCCTAATATTATGTAGTGTAATAAAATAGGTAAGTTTACAAAGAATCGAGTGGTAAAGCCCCCGATATATTTCTATTCCTTCTCACGCGTCATAAACCGCGTAGCGTCGTCTGCTCCCGTAAGTGCTTCAACTGGCTATCACACCGTGCATTAACTATTAAATCTAAAAATTTTAAAAAGCCTCTACGCTATACTTATGCCAACAAAATCCATTATTAGCCACAAATGCCATAAACCATTTTGGAAAAGAGCTGGTACTCTTCAAATTGCTGGATCGATTTCTATGAAACAGCTAAGATCTACCGCAAGAAAAAACACTTTCACATAAAAAAACCGCATTGAAATCGACCCATCCGTTGAAGAGCTGCGATGCCACAGACAGACTGTCATCCCTCTTTTTGCGTTGATGGTAAAAAACGGACTCGCGTGGGATCCGCTTTTTGGCGGCGAGACTCTTAAGCCAGCCTCTTCTCAACTGATCACCTTCATGCTAAGACAGAACGCCCCTACTTTCAACATCCAGTACCTTAGGCCTGTGATATGGTACCGTGAATCGGACCACCCAACTAAAGTCTGTAAGCTCCCAACTATGGTCAATAAAAATAATTAATTAAAAATTAAAAAACACGATTGCAGTATAAAAGCGAACTGAAAAGCTAAAAATAAATTTAGTTATGTTAGTTACTCAACTTAATGAATGTAAATTAGAATATAAGTGTTCAGGCAGGGTCATAAACAGTAAATGCAAAAGTTTAGGCTCATTTAGGATCGTGACTGTACCTGTATATTTTATTTTGATTGCAGTCGGGGACCTTTTAAATGGGAAAATATTAATACATCTGTTCTGGCTCATATATGAGCCGTGGGAGCTGACAGATTAAGAAACTTGCGGAAGTTCCAAAAAGCACGCACCTGCTTTACGCTCCGGGCCTTCGGCTCTACGCGGAACTCGGCCTTCTTAATTAAGATGCTTGGGAAAGTTGGAAGCACGCACCGAGCCTGGCTCCGGGCCTTCAGCCCGACTCGGAGCTCGGCCTTCGGCCTTTGCAATTAAAAAACTTGAGGTAGTTCCAAAGAGCACGCACCTGGCTCACGCTCCGGGCCTTACGGCCCTACGCGAAGCTCGTCCTTCGAAATTAAGATGCTTGGGGAAGTTGGAAGCGCGCACCGAGCCTGGCTCCGGGCCTTCGGCCCTACTCGGAGCTCGGCCTTCGGCCTTCGCAATTAAGAAACTTGGGGAAGATACAAAAAGCACGCACCTGGCTTACGCTCTGGGCCTTACGGCCCTACGCGGAGCTCGGCCTTCGGCCTTCGCAATTAAGAAACTTGGGGATCTTACAAAAAGCACGCACCTGGCTTACGCTCCTTACGTTTCGGCCCTACACGGAGCTCGGCCTTCGGTGTTAAGATGCTTGGGGAAGTTGGAAGCGCGCACCGAGCCTGGCTCCGGGCCTTCGGCCCTACGCGGAGCTCGGCCTTCGGCCTTCGCAATTAAGAAACTTGGGGAACTTACAAAAAGCACGCACCTGGCTTACGCTCCGGGCCTTACGGCCCTACGCGGAGCTCGGCCTTCGGAGTTGAGATGCTTGGGGAAGTTGGAAGCGCGCACTGAGCCTGGCTAAGGGCCTTCGGCCGTACACGGAGCTCAGCCTTCGGCCTTCGCAATTAAGAAACTTGGGAAGATACAAAAAGCACGCACCTGCCTTACGCTCCAGTCCTTCGGCCCTGCGAGGAGCTCGGCTTTCGGCCTTTGCAATTAGAATATTTGGGGATGTTGTATACGCGCGCACCGGGTCTGTCTTACGCCCCGCCCCGGGCTTTTGGCCTTTGAAGAAATGTAGATTTTTATTAAAAAAATAGGTTATTAACTTATTAATGACACTTTCACACTTTTTTCTGTCAAAGTCGGTGCAGAGTTAGCTTAGACGGACTCTACAATCGTATCGATTAATAAATAGGTATAAGTTATATGTACACATTTCGATTCCATTAGCGCAATTTGGAACATAGGTATTTGGCTGCTTTTAAAACATGTGTTAAAAACTTTAAGTAGTATAATGTAATATGTACTATTATTATGTTTTTTTTATGATCGGCGGTCAAAACCTTCCTTTTATTATCCGATTCAATAAGAATAAATGGTTTAATGGGATTTGCTTTTCTTAACATATTTTGAAAATTCTTACTTTCTCAAAATTAGACTTAAACCAACATGTTGCATATATATTATTACTCGTCTTTCAAAGCTCTACATTTTGATACCCTACTCGATAGGTTTGCAAGATATTTTTTTCTCAAGGTTGCGTAATATGGCGTATTAAGTCCGCCATATTGATTTTGTAATGACGTCACATAGCCTATGTCACCCGGGATGACGTAAGGATTCTAATGATATATCATACATCTAAATCGGTTAAGGCATTCTGAAGTTATCGTGGAATAAAGAAACTCACATAAATACATAAATATATACATACAAACATGAACGCTGAAAACAATACACTCTTTTTGTTTGGGCAGTCGTGTAAAAAGTATCTCGAATATCTAGGGTTAGGTGTCAGGTACTGAGCAACTGAGGCAAAATATTTTCATAAAAGGATGAAAAAACTCAAGCAACACCAAATAGAAGCCCAAACGATACTTTGATACTTAATTACGATGTTGATACTTAATTACGTGTTGAACTTGTGGACAATAGTTGTAGTACTGAACTATACTTAGGTGTGATTTTAGGCTACGGTATAAAACAATACCTACTATATCGGTGTGACAGACAGCCAGATAGCGTGCAAGAGATATATTAATTCCAGACGAGTTAGCTGCATCTGCAGTACTAACAGGCCGTGCATTCCTATTGCTTATATCTAGCCCAAAAGACACATTCACAGACAAACCAGTCTATTCGTAATCTCGAGATCTATATGAACTGTGCGTAAATGAGGATCGTACTTACAATGGTTCCTAGTGAGAAGCGATTGAATAACACTCCACTACACTGCGTGACGATGGCACACGCCACTGTAATACGCTAGTTATGCCACTGCACGCAACAAACTGTATTTACTATTTAGTACCTACGTGTTGTATTTAATAGTAGTTAACTTAAGGCGCCATGAGTTCAGGTTCTTCTCCGAACGCAGCACTGTCTGAGCACTGAGCACTGAGGGCCCGGAGATCATGCATATCATCACTACATACCTACGTATGTATAAAACAAAGTCGCTTCCCGCTGTCTGTCCCTATGTATGCTTAGATCTTTAAAACTACGCAACGGATTTTGATGCAGTTTTTTGTAATAGATAGAGTGATTCAAGAGGAAGGTTTATGTGTAATTTGTTAACCCATGTGAAGCCGAGGCGGGTCGCTAGTTGTTTTTAAATTGTTATTTTTAGTTTTAACAAAAAAAAGACAAGTAGTTAATCGATGAGTTGGGTCACACATAAAATTACACATTTTGGAAGCAATTTTTATGTTAGTAGCTTTTGTGCAAAAATTGTTACTAATTTTTCATGGTGCGTTTAGTAAATTAAGTGTCGCTGATAGCAAATAATTATTGATTGTAATAGATAGATAAAGTATAAGAAAACACCTACTTTGAGAGCCAAAACTAATTATATTCAATCATAGAATCGGTTGAGAATTGCGACTCAGAGGAGAACATCCGGACATACGAAAGGAGTTTTGCCATGAATCTAGTATTTTAACTGGATCAGGCATGAGGGGTGAGGGGAAATGACTGAACAGGATAGTCTTATGTATCTTTCAGTAGGAGTAGCAGCGAAAGCGCTAACTATTATTGTTTGTCCTTGTCTCACATTTTTTAAATTCCTTACCATAAATTAGTATGGATTATGGTGGGCAACAAATAAATTCGACCAATCGTAGTGTCGCATTGCCTATGTTTTGTCCCTCACGGACGCACGCGTATACCACTTCTATTAGGATCGTACCATCTATGATTTTTGCCTAAGCTGAAACGGCCTTCGCTAACGCTCGGGTCGCTCGGTCAATAATCTCGTTTAGCTGTCAAATTCGAAGCACAAAATTGACTACGATTGATTTGATTTCACTCAACCACTATATATTTGCTGATAGTATATATACATTAGAGTCTGCGGTCTGACCACTACTGAAAGGGTTTCGCTAAATATTTAGACGGGAAGGTCAACTTGAAATTATTTAACTTAGTGGAACCTAAGCCATTTAAATAGCAACTTTATTGTCTAAGCTGGAAGATTCAAGTTGTAACAACAGGTCATGAAAGTTACCGGACTTTTGAATAATTTAGTGACGTATTGAGGGAATCGATACGTAATACATAATGACTATGATCCCTTTTGTGAGGACATTGACATTTCACTCAACGGTGATTTGACACCCTAAAAAAAGCGCTGGTGGCCTAGCGGTAAGAGCGTGCGACTTGCAATCCGGAGGTGGCGGGTTCAAACTCTTCAAACCCCGGCTCGTACCAATGAGCTTTTCGGAACTTATGTACGAAATATCATTAATTTTGATATTTACCGCTTTTCGGTGAAGGAAAACATCGTAAGGAAACCGGACTAATACCAATTATAAAGCCTAATTTACCCTCTGGGTTGGAAGGTCAGATGGCAGTCGCTTTCGTAAAAACTAGGGCCTATGCCAATTCCTGGGATTAGTTGCCAAGCGGACCCCAGGCTCCCATGAGCCGTGGCAAAATGTCGGGACTGAATTTTTCAGCTGGTGGCCGCAGCGCTTAGGATTTTCCTTTCTCTGGGCACAGAATAAATAATAGTACTAAGTACAGAAGACTCACTCTCTAACAAAACGTGTCTGTTACGATCAGCACAGATATGGCCGCTAGGTGGCGACAGCGCCACGCGCGGCTTATGGCTTTCCCCAAAATTGGGGCCGAACGGATGTACTTTTAGCTACCTGTAGCAAAGCGACGAAATCGCGGAGTGAGACACGCCTGCTCTGGGTACGAGTACATAATACTAATATACATCGGTGAAGCTGCTTTTAAAACATGTGTTAAAAACTTTAAGTAGTATAATGTAATATGTACTATTATTATGTTTTTTTTATGATCGGCGGTCAAAACCTTCCTTTTATTATCCGATTCAATAAGAATAAATGGTTTAATGGGATTTGCTTTTCTTAACATATTTTGAAAATTCTTACTTTCTCAAAATTAGACTTAAACCAACATGTTGCATATATATTATTACTCGTCTTTCAAAGCTCTACATTTTGATACCCTACTCGATAGGTTTGCAAGATATTTTTTTCTCAAGGTTGCGTAATATGGCGTATTAAGTCCGCCATATTGATTTTGTAATGACGTCACATAGCCTATGTCACCCGGGATGACGTAAGGATTCTAATGATATATCATACATCTAAATCGGTTAAGGCATTCTGAAGTTATCGTGGAATAAAGAAACTCACATAAATACATAAATATATACATACAAACATGAACGCTGAAAACAATACACTCTTTTTGTTTGGGCAGTCGTGTAAAAAGTATCTCGAATATCTAGGGTTAGGTGTCAGGTACTGAGCAACTGAGGCAAAATATTTTCATAAAAGGATGAAAAAACTCAAGCAACACCAAATAGAAGCCCAAACGATACTTTGATACTTAATTACGATGTTGATACTTAATTACGTGTTGAACTTGTGGACAATAGTTGTAGTACTGAACTATACTTAGGTGTGATTTTAGGCTACGGTATAAAACAATACCTACTATATCGGTGTGACAGACAGCCAGATAGCGTGCAAGAGATATATTAATTCCAGACGAGTTAGCTGCATCTGCAGTACTAACAGGCCGTGCATTCCTATTGCTTATATCTAGCCCAAAAGACACATTCACAGACAAACCAGTCTATTCGTAATCTCGAGATCTATATGAACTGTGCGTAAATGAGGATCGTACTTACAATGGTTCCTAGTGAGAAGCGATTGAATAACACTCCACTACACTGCGTGACGATGGCACACGCCACTGTAATACGCTAGTTATGCCACTGCACGCAACAAACTGTATTTACTATTTAGTACCTACGTGTTGTATTTAATAGTAGTTAACTTAAGGCGCCATGAGTTCAGGTTCTTCTCCGAACGCAGCACTGTCTGAGCACTGAGCACTGAGGGCCCGGAGATCATGCATATCATCACTACATACCTACGTATGTATAAAACAAAGTCGCTTCCCGCTGTCTGTCCCTATGTATGCTTAGATCTTTAAAACTACGCAACGGATTTTGATGCAGTTTTTTGTAATAGATAGAGTGATTCAAGAGGAAGGTTTATGTGTAATTTGTTAACCCATGTGAAGCCGAGGCGGGTCGCTAGTTGTTTTTAAATTGTTATTTTTAGTTTTAACAAAAAAAAGACAAGTAGTTAATCGATGAGTTGGGTCACACATAAAATTACACATTTTGGAAGCAATTTTTATGTTAGTAGCTTTTGTGCAAAAATTGTTACTAATTTTTCATGGTGCGTTTAGTAAATTAAGTGTCGCTGATAGCAAATAATTATTGATTGTAATAGATAGATAAAGTATAAGAAAACACCTACTTTGAGAGCCAAAACTAATTATATTCAATCATAGAATCGGTTGAGAATTGCGACTCAGAGGAGAACATCCGGACATACGAAAGGAGTTTTGCCATGAATCTAGTATTTTAACTGGATCAGGCATGAGGGGTGAGGGGAAATGACTGAACAGGATAGTCTTATGTATCTTTCAGTAGGAGTAGCAGCGAAAGCGCTAACTATTATTGTTTGTCCTTGTCTCACATTTTTTAAATTCCTTACCATAAATTAGTATGGATTATGGTGGGCAACAAATAAATTCGACCAATCGTAGTGTCGCATTGCCTATGTTTTGTCCCTCACGGACGCACGCGTATACCACTTCTATTAGGATCGTACCATCTATGATTTTTGCCTAAGCTGAAACGGCCTTCGCTAACGCTCGGGTCGCTCGGTCAATAATCTCGTTTAGCTGTCAAATTCGAAGCACAAAATTGACTACGATTGATTTGATTTCACTCAACCACTATATATTTGCTGATAGTATATATACATTAGAGTCTGCGGTCTGACCACTACTGAAAGGGTTTCGCTAAATATTTAGACGGGAAGGTCAACTTGAAATTATTTAACTTAGTGGAACCTAAGCCATTTAAATAGCAACTTTATTGTCTAAGCTGGAAGATTCAAGTTGTAACAACAGGTCATGAAAGTTACCGGACTTTTGAATAATTTAGTGACGTATTGAGGGAATCGATACGTAATACATAATGACTATGATCCCTTTTGTGAGGACATTGACATTTCACTCAACGGTGATTTGACACCCTAAAAAAAGCGCTGGTGGCCTAGCGGTAAGAGCGTGCGACTTGCAATCCGGAGGTGGCGGGTTCAAACTCTTCAAACCCCGGCTCGTACCAATGAGCTTTTCGGAACTTATGTACGAAATATCATTAATTTTGATATTTACCGCTTTTCGGTGAAGGAAAACATCGTAAGGAAACCGGACTAATACCAATTATAAAGCCTAATTTACCCTCTGGGTTGGAAGGTCAGATGGCAGTCGCTTTCGTAAAAACTAGGGCCTATGCCAATTCCTGGGATTAGTTGCCAAGCGGACCCCAGGCTCCCATGAGCCGTGGCAAAATGTCGGGACTGAATTTTTCAGCTGGTGGCCGCAGCGCTTAGGATTTTCCTTTCTCTGGGCACAGAATAAATAATAGTACTAAGTACAGAAGACTCACTCTCTAACAAAACGTGTCTGTTACGATCAGCACAGATATGGCCGCTAGGTGGCGACAGCGCCACGCGCGGCTTATGGCTTTCCCCAAAATTGGGGCCGAACGGATGTACTTTTAGCTACCTGTAGCAAAGCGACGAAATCGCGGAGTGAGACACGCCTGCTCTGGGTACGAGTACATAATACTAATATACATATAGTATAGTATTATCTCTTCTCATATCCTTGGGGTTTTTGAAGGTAGATACCTACTTATGCAATAAACGTTAACGACCCTGGTACAAATACTACATTTTTTTTTCTTACCTGAGTCTCAAGTACTGAACAAAACGTATCCCGCCTGCAGCGAAAAATTAGCTTTGGATTCTCTTAATTTCGCAATGTCTACAGGAAAGACGCGAACGAATTAAGCATACAATTAATCTCTAACCAACTATACGTAACTATACGTACTATACGTAAACCTGAAGCCTAAATGTGACGTTATCTATGAAAAGGGACCTTATTGTCGATGGCGCTTACGCCATTATTAACGATGGTCTGATATAAATACAATCCCGCGCGACGCTCTGCGGCGTAAGCGCCATCGACAATAAGGTCCCTTTTTATAGATAATGCCCCAAATATGTTAGAAATTGTTAGAATGATTTCACGAGTTGTTTTCTGTGGCAAAGCCAACATTAGCTTAGGTCTTGTTTATTGTTACAAGCTTAGCCTCACGGCTCAAATGGAATTCATGTACCTGGAGTGTTGTTCCATTTGTAAAGCTGAGTCGAACGGTCATACTAACTTGTACGCTCTCCTTACCTCCTTCGTATGTACCTCGAGATTATGTACCTATTATTGGCTTCTGCCCGCGACTTAGAAAGAGAAATAGTTTATTTGGTGAGCACAAGCTTAACCTATAATACAAATATCACTACATAGTATAAAACGGGTCTCTATTGTTTCCCAAATACTTTTAAGCCATAATGTATTGTTTGCCCGCATTTTCGTTAGTCATAATTGATTTGGTTCAGAAACGCGTCACTTTTCAGGATTGCCATAAAACAAACCTAACCTAACCTATCTACAGTGTGTGGCCTATAACGCGGGCGAAAAATTAAAACGTAGATTCTACTCCTCAAACTAGACAATGTTTGTTCAGCGACTTTTAAAAATAACTTGTTGTTTGTATTTTAAAACGCTTTAAAATTTAATCGAACACGCAATGTATTACAAAATTGATTATGCCTGTATGGTGACAAGACTGACGGGCAATGTCAATTAGACGGAATTTAAAGTACATTTAAAATATTATTTAGTTTGTTTGAAAAAGGGACAATTTTAAGACTACATAATTTCAAAAAGCTGTTGAACAAAAGTTTTATTGTTTGAGGAGTAGAATCTACGTTTTAATTTTTCGCCCGCGTTATAGGCCACACACTGTATAGGATAACCTAACGAAAATCTTGAAATGTTAACGATTTCAGTTTTATGACTAATGATAATATGACAAAAAATACATTATGACTTAAAACTTTATGGGAAACAACGGGACCCCGTATAAAACATAGTCGCTTCCCGCTGTCTGTCTGTCCTTATGTATGCTTAGATCTTTAAAACTTCGCAACGGATTTTGATGCGGTTTATTTTTAATAGATAGAGTGATTCAAGAGGAAGGTTTATGTATAATTTGTTGACCCGTGCAAAGCCGCTAAGTCTTATTATAATACAAGACACCAAAACGGATGCCACTCAACATATGCCGATGACTTTCGTCCTTACCCATGGAGCTGGTATTCAGAGCAACAGGGACTTACGTGAAATGATGATGACGATAAAGACTATCCTATGCCCTTTCACGAGCATTCAACTAGCACACAATTTGTTTGGTTATTTGTTTTAGAAGGGAGAAAAGTTGATGTTTATCCCCTCGTGCTAATAAGTACTGATACCCGAGTAAGCGAATGGTCCCATAATTGAAGAATGAACGTAGCAAGACTAGCGAGTGGCTCGAAAAGTGGAATATTGAGCGTTGTGAGGGTTTCAAGGCACGAGGGTTAAACAAACTTAGCCACCAAGTGAAACAATTTTTTCAGCTCACCAACGCGAAGAAATCACTAACTATAAAACATTACATTACAAATTAAAGGCTGTTGAATATTTATCATTCAATTATCATCAAAAGTCAACTCGACCAGCCAACACGAGGAAACAACTCAACATTTTCATCGAAATACTTTACCACTCTTGTGTTTAAAATAATTAATTATACTTCGTTTTTTTTAGCATTAGAAAGAACTTGAAAGAAGGTAAGCGATTTTGACATGTCTTTTAATTGAAAAACACTTCTTAAAAATCAATAACTATTACTTATGAAAGCAGAAGACTATAAAAGATCGTATTAGATTCATAATTGTTACATATTTACCGTAACTTATTTTTAAAATGTGTTTTTCAATTAAAAGACACATCAAGATTGTTTACCTTATTTCTAATGCTAAAAAAACGAAGTATAGGTATATCATCAATTTCTGAAGGACAAAGAGAAGGCTCTCTCTAGGGGGTAATTGCACAAAAGATCCCTATGGATCGAAGTGTATCCGCAAGGGCCCCCGAAAACAATAAGATAAGATAAGATAAGGCTCTCTTCAAGTGTAGTGAAAATATTCTAATAGGCTTCATGTAAGTACCCAGCCTAAAATGGAGTCGCCCGCTGTCGCACCAATGGCAACATTGTACGGCCTACTACGGTAAAAATACGGTGTAATTTCACAGTAACGAAGTTTTATGTATATGTGTGGGCGGTGAATTAGTCTTCATTACATTATTTTAGGGCTTAATAGCCTGTGGGTAGTTGGGTACCTACTTACATAAATATGTCAAATTTTATTTTAGATGTATTATCCTCAGAGCTTATTAAAAGAGATATAATACTTACGAAATAATTGGCAGACTGGGCCTAGAATGTAATAAGTCAACAGCTGTGTTGTATGTTATGTATCCACTCAAATCATAAAAAGAAAAAAAACCGGTTATAATAAAATAAATAGGTATCTGTATTATAACAAAATATATAATACATAATAAGAATCAGCTCGTTTTATGATGATTTTCGATTCTACATATTAGGACTCAGACTAGTACTTTATTTCTTTAGTTTTTAATATTATATCCTTATTATTATTATTTTTTAATAACATTTATTGCAAAAACTTAAATATAAATACAAACTAAAAATGTAAAAAAAAACTACTTACTAAAACCCATCCCGGGCTGTCCCTGACGCAAAGGTGCCCATCACGCTCGCTGCGTTGCCGCGTTGTAGTGCGATGGACAGCCTTTGCATCAGGAAAAACCCGGAGCGGGGGTCAAGGCCAAATATCCTAATTACATTATTAATACAGTTTTGTTTTTATATTTAGGTACTTAACATATATGTAATAAGGAAATTATTTAACGATTTGAAATTGTGTATATTCTTGATACTTCTCGGTAATGTACAGCATTTATCGACAATCTATATTCAATTACATAGGTATTTATCGTAGTCTCATTTCTAAACACTCATTTTCCCCACGAAAAGTTCTGTGTCTGCTTGTAACTTATAAATTCGTACGCAATTTCGCAAAATTATCGGCTAATCCCCAGAACGTGACCGGTGGGGATATAAATCATCTTTATCTCGAGTTTGAGCTCTGCTTGGAGATTTAACCTGTCAGATGCAGCAACAGCACTTTTGGAAATATATATGCCCCCAATGGGGCCACGAGACTCTGAAATAGAAATATAATAGTAAATATAAATAACAATACTCATTTTTTTTTTTTAATAATCATTTATTTACAAACAAGATATATACAGTGTATTACTAAAAGAAATTAAAAACTAGCTTAAATCTAAAATAGGCCCTTGAGGCATTGTACCAAGGATGCTGGCGACATTTCCTCGCTGTATCGCAATGCTGATACGTTGTGCGAGGTAGCCGCCAGCTCTTCGGTCACCAGTTACGTCAACCAGACGCTTCGCGATTTCTGCGAACAACTTATGCGCGCTGGGACCCCATGGACCTAGAGTTTCAACTCCAAATGGTACAAAATGGTACTCTCTACCGAGGCTCTTATATTTGTTACGTTTTAAAATTTCGGCGCTTTCTGCCGCCCCGCCCGCTTTTACATTAGTCCGTTGGAGGTGGGACGGTGCCAGTGTATCTACGCAATTAGCATCCCACACTAACATCCGTCCCAAGCTCCAGGGAACTAAGGACACCCCATCGGGCCTCTTGCCATCGTCTCTGAAAATGCCAGTCGGCTCAAGAAGAGCAGGCACATTGATGGTGGCAAGAGACCGACGGATTATAAAATGAATATAAAACTAAAATTAAGTTGTTGTTGTTGTTTGTCCTAGGGCACCCCGGAGGTGCATAGGGCCTCCACAAGATCCTTCCACGCCTTCCTGTCTTGAGCAACCATCTTGGCCTCGTTCCAGTTCAGTCCTACGGCTGTCAGCTCGTTCTCTATGCTGCGCCTCCAGGTGTGCACAGGGCGTTTGCGGGCTCGCTTCCCGCCCTGAGGCCGCCACTCGAACGCGATACTGGCGATGTTTGTATCTCCTCTTCGCAGGGTATGACCGATCCATCTCCACTTCCGCAGCGCTACTTCTTGGAAAATTAAGTACAAGTATTAATTAAAGCTAAAAAAACTTTAAAAATACCTATCAATATTTTGCGCCCTTGGTAAGGTGCCCATCACGCAGGCAGCGTTCCCGCGCTGGATTGCTATGGCCAATCTTTGCGCGAGAAAGCTGCCTATCCAATAAATATATAATATGTATATTTATTGGACAATAAATATACATATTGTAGGAAAATTTTACATCAATCGACCTTGTCCAAGAGTAAGCTCAAATAATGCTTGTGTTGTGGGTACCAGACGACGATATAATATATAGGTATACTTATATTAATAAATACATGCCAGATATGCGACTACAGTAGCTACTATACAATGTTTACAATTTAAGCGCTTAAATTTTGGAACGTAAACCTATTATTGGTATTGGTAATTAAAGGAAACGCATTGGGTAAATCAGATCATTTGCTTTTTTTACGTATAAATACTTGCAAATACAGTTATACTTAAAATATACTCTAAAGTACTTACATGCTAAAATTGCTTATTAAAGCCAAGATTCATAAAAACGGATCACATTTCATGCGCGTAGAACCCCACCTCAAAAACCCGAAAGTGGCCAATGTGGCCACCCTTAGCACGCTGGTTTCATGGCCACCTTCTCACTTTCACGCCTCCCGGCTTTGATAAATGTGCCTGCAACTGCGACGCACGCACCGCCTAATGTCTTCTAAAAGACCTACAGACTCCGATTCAGATTTTATAATTTGTTACTGAAACAAATTAATTTTATTGTTAATGATATTATTTTATTTATTATTTAAATTGGCCTTGTAATTAGATGTCAAAATATTTATAAGATGCAATTACAGTGCGCTGCCTGCTTTTAATTATATATCTTATATATTTTCTCGTAGCTTTTAATAGCCAAATCTCGTTCCAATTATCATCAAAGTAATTATATTCAATTACCTTGAATAATCTGAAAATTAAATGAAAGGTTACCTTTATAAAAGACGCGATTTGCATAAAACAGACATACAGTTTGAAACAGGGCTCAAAAAGAAATATGATTTATTTATGAAAGTTGGACCGGCCCTGTCCGTATTATGGAAACTACGAGGAAACCTTTCAGAAGTTTATCTTACTAATAATAAATAAGCGATGGGCGAGCAACGACCCCACGGACCCGAGTGCTCCCGAGAATCGGTCGGTCGGAGTGGACCCCAAGGGGACCCGCAGGACTCTCAGCTCTGGCTTGCCTTAATTGGCCGTCCAGAGAGGAGTCGTTAGAGCTATATGCTCCAGGGGTGGAAGTGAAAGATGCATAAGACGCAAGTTGGCACAGTGGCTGTTAACAACCACTGGGTAGAAAGCGGCGCACACCTCTCGACACCCCTGAGCCGCTCACACCGATGTTGCTCCTGCGGGCTCAGCACGGTTCCATTTTTATCGACTATCACTATGCCCGTCACTTTCGCACTTACATACTTGTTAGAACGTGACAGGCATGGTGATAAACGATAAAAATGCTACCGTGCTACTAGGGCTGGTCGTCTTCGCGACGGCAGTTTCAGGGGCCCATCTAGTGCGCGGCAAGTCACCACCTGCCTCGATAACTTGTGAACACATAGTTATGGCAGGTGTCTTTGTAATAAACCCAGTCTCATAGTCCACCCAAACTTCAATCCATAGAACGTCTGTCCGTCCGTCATTCTGTTCTCTTTTTCTACAATAGTCCCAATGCCTGCTGAGACCGGTTCATGGGTGTCTATTGTTGCACCTGGGAACGGGTTCCAGCAGGCGTTCTACATGACATAAAAGCTCTCCAAGGGGCCTCTACGTGTTGGATCTGTGTCCCCACGCAAGCCTATCAAAAAACCGGGATTATAGGCCCGTGATATCCAAGGAGATACAAATAACCGATTTCACTACTCAAAGGTAAACACGTAGACCGAATCGACGGCGTCTATTATTTCACTTACTATTTGTCACTCTTTTGAATGAAAAGTTTTGTAATTATTTATCTACACACATGTATTATCATAAATCCTCTATGCATTCAAAAACTGCAAGTTAAGGCCAGCATAAAACGGTTTGTTACAACAAATTTATTATCTGTGAGAATTTTATTTGATTTAACTTCATTTCTACTTATTTTCTAATATCAGTAAAAATGACATTTTATTGAGTGTAATGACATAATGACTGTAATAGGCGTAGACTGTACCACAGTAGTGTTTTGCCTTTAATAAAACCATGTTAATTAAAGTAAAAAATAATCTGATTTATTCAATAATTTACAGAATAAGTATGTCGTCCGGGGCCTCTTAGACGTTTTACATGAAAGTCGCTTTACGGAATAAACGTTATATTTAAAACCTTTCAGAATAAGCCACAACTCCATAATAAATAAAGAGGCTAAAACCTTAGCAGTAGCTTAGCAGTGAAACGTAAGTATAGTTGGTCAAACTAAATTGTCAGTAAATAAGAACAAAAAAACTATACTCATCCTTTTCTTTTCGGTGATGCTAGTGTAAGACAAAGATAGTATAATTCTCTCTGTCTATGTTTGAAATGAGACAGTCCTTTGACAAACTATGTATAGGCTGAATATTATTTTCGAAATCCGAAATATTTATTTATGTGACGTTATCTATGAAAAGGGACCTTATTGTCGATGGCGCTTACGCCATTATTAACGATGCTCTGATATAAATACAATGCCGCGCGACGCTGTGCGGCGTAAGCGCCATCGACAATAAGGTCCCTTTTCACAAATAATTCCCCATATATTTACACGGCATTACAGACAAGCCAATACACCGAGAAATTAAATGTTGTGTCCAGAAAGTTTGACGGATCACATAGCGGAATTTACAAGCGCAACGACGATATAATCTGTGTCTGAGGTAAGTATAATAACATTAATAACCCGAAGTGCTTGTGAATCCGTGTTACCTAAGTAATAAATGTCGGGACAAGTGTCACCTCATTAGTAGTCGGAACGTTAACTCAGGACGACGGAGCAATTATCTCCTTGTAGCCATAGAGCGGGGATTCAGAAGGGACAATGGGGACTGTTCATCGAATTTAAACTGTTGTGAGACATACTAACATTGAAAAAAATTACGGTTTAGACTCACTTGTTTTAGTCACTCGTGCGACAGTACAAGCCAAGTGGCAAAAACGAAACACTTATACTGTCAAGACCGTCTGTCCGTCCATAATTACGAGTATTTACTATTTAATAGTCACTAAATAATGTCACACTGAGATTTCGCTGTTAAATATTGTATTTAGTTACTTCTTATATTATTTCACCAGATTTGAAAATATTTGATGATCTAAACTATAAAATTGAATGACTCATGAAATATAATAAGTACTTATTATAGATGGTCAAGCAGATCTTGTCAGTAGAAATGGGCGGAAAAATGTAGGCGCTAAGGGATATCGCCGTCGCATAGAAAATTTGAATTTCGCGCCTTTTTCTACTGACAAGATTTGCTTGACCATCTATATATTTTCTCTCTGTATTTTACCTTAGTTTATTCTTTGCTCCTACCACATTTCGTATGCTCCGGGCCAAGTTTGATAATAACTCCGAGTTTTATAAGAAAATGCCGCGTTTTTGTCGCAGGCGTTTATAAAAGATAGGCTATTTTCAACGATTACGTGGTTTGACGGAGGTCAAAAATAAACCTAGGTAATATTAGTACATTACTGCAGACGCCGGGAAAGAAGGGCTTGCCGGGAGTAGGTATAGCCGGCCGACCGTAGGGAGGCCGGATAGTGATACGAAGCCGGCAAGACCTTTTCACGGCTAGGCATGTATAGTGCTTTTCTCAAACATGCAATGAAATAAAAAAATACACCACTCAAAAAAAAAAGCGGCCAAGTGCGAGTCGGACTCGCCCATGAAGGGTTCCGTATTTAGGCGATTTATGACGTATAAAAAAAACTACTTACCAGATCTCGTTCAAACCAATTTTCGGTGGAAGTTTACATGGTAATGTACATCATATATTTTTTTTAGTTTTATCATTCTCTTATTTTAGAAGTTACAGGGGGGGGGACACACATTTTACCACTTTGGAAGTGTCTCTCGCGCAAACTATTCAGTTTAGAAAAAAATGATATTAGAAACCTCAATATCATTTTTGAAGACCTATCTATAAATACCCCACACGTATGGGTTTGATGAAAAAAAAATTTTTGAGTTTCAGTTCGAAGTATGGGGAACCCCAAAAATTTATTGTTTTTTTTTTATTTTTGTATGAAAATCTTAATGCGGTTCACAGAATACATCTACTTACCAAGTTTCAACAGTATAGTTCATATAGTTTCGGAGAAAAGTGGCTGTGACATACGGACGGACAGACAGACGGACAGACGGACAGACGGACAGACGGACAGACAGACAGACAGACATGACGAATCTATAAGGGTTCCGTTTTTTGCCATTTGGCTACGGAACCCTAAAAAAACAAATTTATAATCTTTATAATAAAAATCTAACTTCACAACAAAAGTTTCTTAATTTTCCTTCCAATCCCGCCATAATTGTTTTTTTTTTTACGGAAGTCGTCCGTATTTTGCGTGTGTTCGAATAGACCTTATTAGGGCCATTATACACAATCTGATAATAAGAATCTCAATTTCTATAAATAAAATAAATGCAGAGGATTTTAAATATTGTCTATGGTCTCTGATGACTTACGTATAGACAAAATTTTAAATTTATTCATCAACACATTGAATCATACAGATTCGTATTCTTAATATCAGTACGTTCGTGTATAACAGGCGTTAACACGGATATTTTGGTCCGATAACGATTCGTTCACTAAAAATATAAAAAATATATATAATTCGGCTGTTTAGCCTGTTCATGGACACAGACCCCATGTTTACATTAGAATTTTAAAAAAAATTACTTCCCGGCCTAGGCCTTCAATTTCGTATGAAATTCCTTTACAGTTCTCTGGAGTTGCTCCGCCCTAAACGTGATACTTCGAAGCCTGATATAACGCCCGGAGCGACGACATTTCAGTGCATGTTTGAGAAAAATATATTTTTTGGATTATCTCTGATAATATTTACCTAGATATTACAACCACTACAAAGCATTGTTATACAGTCGTTTATTTAGAAACTACTTAAAATGAGGTAAGTATGTATAACCACCTTTAGGTATGCTTAATTCCACTATTATTCACTTTGGCACTACTCTAGACATATAAAAAAACTTACCTACCCTTCGCGGGCACACCATGAGCACAGCAGGGGCTCATTTCTCGAATGGTAGTCTGTGCGGAAAGAGAAGAGTCGTGAATTCTATTGGTCCCCAACCATTTCACGACAGACTCTAATTAGTCTAATATTCGATTATTTGTAAGACTAATAATATTAGTCTAACTACTACCCGTTCGAGAAATGGGCCCCAGCTAGTGCAAAATATTAGCAGTGTTCCTGAAAAACTAATGACATTTATCGCGGTCTACACATGCAGCGAGATATGATCCCGATTACCCAAATAACCGCTCCACTGAGCATAATGGGGCAATCGCTCTTTATGGAGATGAAAATGAGCCACAGACAAGCGCTGATTGAGGAAAACTTTTTTCTGTGTTGACACATGACGCTTTTGGAATGCTTTACCCAGCTGCTGCAGAAGAGAGATTAATATAGATGGTCAAGCAAATCTTGTCAGTAGAAAAAGGCGCGAAATTCAAATTTCTATGGGGTACATTTTCGCGCCTACATTTATCAAATTTGCCGCCTCTTTTACTGACAAGATCTGCTTGACCCTCTATATTTGTTCATTTTCTGTCACTAAGCCAAATTTTAGGTTAATTTGTTTACTAGGCTTAACTAAATTTTAACCCTTAAAACGCCACGCCTATCGTGTGCGTCATCGCGAACCTTGTCGGGATGCACGAAGGTTGATCTTAGGCTTTAACAGCGTGTCAGTCGTCTTTTCGGTCAAAAGATTAAAGGGATATAAGAGCATATGATACCTATTTATGTATATCATAATTAATATAATTGTATACTAGTAGAATTTATCTCTGCTCCACTTTCTCAACAAAAATGTTATTTTATTCTCGTTCTAAAATACTAGTACTTAGGTAAACTGGTCAAGCAGATCTTGTCAGTAGAAAAAGGCGGCAAAATTGAAAAATGTAGGCGCAAAGAGATATCGTCCCATAGAAAATTTGAATTTCGCGCCTTTTTTTACTGACAAGATTGGCTTGACTAGCTATAATTATTTATTTTGTACACTCGTAACGCACGAAATAGTTATTTGTACAACAAGAGATCAAAGTTTGATATTTCTTCGAGTGCTTATTTTGAGTCCCGTGCAAGCGAAAGATTCTATACTAATTTAGAATCTTGAGCGTAGTAGGGGACTCAAAAGCGCACGAGATGTACCTAAATAACTTTGATCTCGTGTAGTTCACAAAACTTTTCATCTCAGCAGTGAGAACATATTGGAGAACCCGAAAAATGTATTCCTTCTTCATCACTTACCTCTATTCACTCATGTTTTCTTAAAGATATACCAACAATTAAGTTTTCACCTCAGCAGCTCGAACAAGGGTACTTTGCTACTTATTAATAACAGTGAGCAAAATCGCATTTTGCTCATTTTGTCTCACTCAGTGAGCAAAATGCGATTTTGCTCACTGTTTTTAAGTAGCAAAGTACCCTTGTTCGAGCTGCTGAGGTGAAAAGTAAATTGTTCGCTTTAGTCCGTGAAATTTATTTTAGTAATAAAGAAATATTTCACTAAAATTCCTCAAATAAAAGACAATTCTAAAATCAAGCAATCTTCAAGACGGCATTAAATATTTAACTATGGGCATCTGGTTCAGAATTAAAAAGTTTAGGACGGCCATCTGTGTCTATGCTCTATTGTGAAGGCGTTGCGTTGGTTTTATCAGTTAATACTTACTTGCAAAATAAACTTTATGCATTATAGCGTAAGGTGAAATTTCGTTTGAGTACGAATTGTAATAGGATTTTATTGGAGACGCGTTCTTTATTTGAAATTTAACAGCTTTATCCGTCTTCGTCCCTCGGGTCAATTTAAATAAAAAAATATATGGTATGTGAATTATACAGGATGAGGAATCCAAATGGGCAAGTCTGAGAATTGGCTAACAACGTAAGGAATATACTTAAATTTGTTTTAAAGTACCGCAGTTACAACAACGTTAGTGATACAATAGAGTGTATTAATAATATGTAACTAGAAAAAGAGGAAATCTATATTTTTTATAAAATATTCCGGCACGTTTTCTTACTTTCTGCTAAATGAAAAATGCGTCCATTTGTACCATATATACCTACTTAACTCGTTATCTATTGTTTAACTTCTGAACTATTAATTTTCGTAAAAAACTTTTCCTTTATTCGATAGGGATCCGCTCCTATATTTTTATTTACCTATAATATATATTCTGTTTTTTATAATTTTACATTTTTGATAATTAACCCCTGGGCGCCCCAGAATTACCGTAATATGGAACTCCTATACTAGTTACTAGCACACGTGTCTTGTTAGGGCGCTCCACGGGAACGTGATTTATAATATTAACTATAAAAAAAAATCACTTAAATTATGTGTAGGTATAGTTTAAAATTTTGCCTTTCCGACCCGGTACAATCATTCCGTATACATTTAATCTTGATTTATGTACGGTGTGATAAATGACAAATTTCTCAAACAATTCGAGTAGTCAGTAGAATCTAGAAATGTAACGACTTCATTTCGACCTCAATTTTTAAACACGTGACAATGGTGGATGGAACTTTTATCTAAATCGTGTTGAACGCAATTACTAGTTCCAATTTTGACTTAAATTTTTTAATGGTGATTTGTGCGCTATTTTTAGGGTTTCGTGGCGAACTAGGAACCCTTATAGTTTCGCCATGTCCGTCTGTCAGTCCGTGGCTTTGTTCCGTGATCGTTAGTGCTAGAAAGCTGTAATTTGAATAAGATTGTCCAATATATTAAGAAAAAACGTCCTCCTCCTCCTTGCGGGTTCCTCATCAGGGTCGTGGCCACTTCTAGGGAACAGCTTCTCTTTAACCATTTGCCGTTACCTCTTTCTGTCTGTCGCCAAATGTCGTCGTGGTTAAGAAAAAATTTAACCAAATGTAATGTGTGTGTAAATGTAATGTATGTGTAATGTAAGTGTAATGTACAATGTAATGTACAATGTAATGTGTATTATATAACCCAAAATACATTGTGGCGGGCGCCTATTCAATAGACTCTGCTGAGTTCAGTGCTAAAGTATCGCAGGCGGCGACCGTACGTGATAAACTATATCTGCATCACTCTTAACTTGAGGAACTCTATTTGAAATGCAATCGTAATACAATATTAATAAGACCTAAAATAGATATGTACCTATTTTTAATACGACGACGCTGCTAAAAGTGCGTTTTGGCCATGTATGGAGACTGTGTGTGCCAAGAATGCGTTAAAATGATATAGCTTGTCTGCGCATTGTCAAATAAGTGTAGGAAAAGGAACCTTAAATCAGGCATTTAGTTGAACGGCTAGTCGGTAGTGACCCATCGAATGAAACAGGCGGTCCTGGGTTTAAACCGGTAAAGGGCATTTATTTGTGATGTGTTTATCACATGTTCCTGAGTTATGGATGTGTTCTAGGCAATTAAGTATTTATCTATATCTATTATATTATATAAATCGTCGCCTTGTAGCCACAGCACCGGCCTTATTGAGCTTACTGAGGGACTAGGTTGATTTGAGTAATTACGATTGTCCTATAATATTTAATGCATAAGAAAAAGCCCCAACATACATATTTCTCCTTGTTTTGTGCCGTTTTATCCACCATTTAATCTCTGATATGACTTTACTAGTAAAAAAGTAATATAAATATCGAAATTGAATGGACTATTTTCTACATAAAACCATCCGGTTAACCTTTTGGACGCCAATTACCGATACATACGCACCGCAGGTCCAACGCCAAAGACGTATTAATCGGTCATAGACCACAGAGCAACATAGACCTAGGTGCATATGCATAAAGTTCAATTTCAGTTTTGACACTTCGGTGACGTGGCGTCTGAGAGACAGCTTTTGTGTTTGACACGGAAAGGTTAAACCAGAATTGATTTGATCTGGGTTTCAGTGCCTGATGATGTCACGCCCGTGCATCTCGCTCGCGCCAATATAAAAGTGATAGGTACTTTACAAGTACAAGCGAATTGCACGCGCGGCTGGTATCATTTAGATATCATTTTGATGTCACAATGTAAGTGTGAATTTTCCTCCTAATCTTATTATTGACCTACATAACAGGATTGGATTCCCCCGAGACATAATCTCATTCCTCGTCGTCGAAGGCCGGTATCTAAACAATCAAACACAAAACAGCGTCAAGTTAATAGTCAACAGGGATAGGACTGACAGATACAGTAAACAGATGAAAGATAATCACTTTTTCACCGCACCAGCTCGGAAAGGCTTACTTTGCACTTCAAAAACTGATAGCAAAGTTGCATTTTATTCACATGTGAGGCAAAGTAATCAAATGCAAATTTTGAGTTGTTTTCCTATGTTTTCTGGTAGAATTTACTTTTAAATGATGATTTTGGATGATCAACATTTAATAACATTTATTTGGATTTGATTTGGTTTGATTTAGTTGATATTTTACATTTAATATTTGCTTCGCGTTGGTGTGGTGAAAAATTTTGTGTTTCACTCGGGGGCAAATTTTGTTTAACCCTCGTGCTTTGAAACCCTCGCAACGCTACGCTCGTGGTTCAATTTTGGAATCTGTCGCTTGTTCGGGTATCAATATTAGCACGAGCGGTTAAACAACAACTTTGCCCCCTCGTAAAACAAATAACTATTGTTCCCCATAACATAACGGCCGTAACGTAAATAGGTAGTTATCATCAAAATACGAAACATCTAAGATACCTACCTAAAATTTTCATACTAAATACTTAAATAGTCATGCATTTTAAAATAGCAATATATTTTATATCTCGGGCAACGTAAAACTTTTAAGTGTCTGAGGTTTACTGGTATCAAGGGAGAAGTTTTACGATTAACGTAAGTATTTGCGTACCAAGATTACAAGTTTGGCCATAAATAAATACGAGGAAAACCACTGAAAAACGCATGAAAAGTTAAACTTAAACTTAGCACAGATTATTTAAGATGCGTCAAACTATACGCAGTTATTATTCCTGAACGAGTATTCAGAGGACCCGATTCAGACTGAGCAACTTGTAACGGTTTTGTCACGTATCACTCGCTTAATTTCTATGTGCCAATCGGCGTGAGCCGTCTTTAAGGTCGTATAAGTAAAATCAAAACCGTTTCGAGTTGTTAAATCTGAATGGGGCTCCTTATTTTTATTAGGATGCATAACATTCAATTCTTAAATATTTACAATTTAATGTAAGAGTTCTTAGGTATTCTTAAGGTCAATGTGGCTAATTCCGTCATAGGGACTATTCCGTCTACTAGCGTGTTTCTAGAACAACGTACAAAATTGATAATTTGATCGACAAAGCAGTGATTGCTTTTAGTTTCAGCAATCAAAAGCAGATGTTTTTTTTTCTACGATTGAAAATCAAAAAAATATACGCTCGTGGATGTAGGGGTATGACGGAATTAGCCACATTGACCTTAGAGATTTTTGTTACCTATTTTAAGTAGAAAAGCAGCAAATGTAACGCAATCTATTTTAGCAACAACACTAATTTAAAGCGAAAAATAAATTTCATAACAAACATAATTATATATTATAATCTAGTCTAAAACATTTAAGTACTTGACACAACTTAACAAGACTTAGTTAAACAAGATTGGTGTTCATTTTTTAAGTAATTAACTTAAACTTGTCAAGTTTTATGTACAGTTTACACTCATTTTGCTCGACAAGTTAACATATTCATATAAGTGTTATTATAATCGTCGCGTACAGAGAAACACAGGGAGCCATTCTGATTTAACGTCTTGTTATGGTTTTGATCTTATTTTGATACGATTATACGACCTTGAACATCACTGATCGCTGATTGTTGCATGTGAAATAAAGTGAAATTCGTCCGTGAGATGCGCGCCAATCACCATCGTGTTGGTCAAGGTCGTATCAAAACCATAGAAAATTTTGTTAAATCTAAATCGGTTTCAACACACTCACACACACACACACACACACACACACACACACACACACACACACACACGATCTAATACACGAGCTAATTTTTTTCAAATGATCGACTTACGCTCTTAAAAGTTGTGTTTAGGAGGCCAATTCCAACCTACATTTTGACTTTTACTCACTACAATTTTGCACAGGCTGAATTTGCCAATGTCGGTGTTACACTGATTTAAACTTTTAAGATTTTTACACATTATTAAATTGTACACCGGGACTTAATCGCGTATCTAAGTTTTAAGATTTACCTCCGACGTTTCGAGGACGGCGTTGTCCCCGTGGTCTCGGAGAAGACTGGCTTAAGTTGACATCAGCATCTTCTAACCGCGCGAGTTTTTCGAACTTAGATACGCGATTAAGTCCCGGTGTACAATTTAATAATGTCGGTGTTGACTTTCACACGTGAGGAGAATGTTTTATTATCGTTCATTTGAATTGGTATTCAGATAATTTCATGAAATTACATCAATGGAACATACATTAAATTCAAATTAAATCGAAAGTTAAAACTGATTTCACCTCATTGCTTTATTTAAAATTAAAACATTGTTCCCTCGGAGAAAAACGTTCCATCCAGAATATAATTGAAAAACATTTCTATGTAAACTGTAGACCGCAAGATTGCGGGTGTTTTGCGTCCACGCTCCAATCAACACGGTAAATACAAACATTCGCCCAAAAGTCATGTTTAACCATTTAAAAAATGCTGAGTTTTACACTCAGGGGCAATCAGTTCTACCGCAGCTTTTATACAGGTTGGTCCAAACATAGACGTCCAAAATTTTTTTTTAGATTCCTTACATTGTGGGCTATCAGAATATACCCCCATGTTTTTTAGGTAAGCGCAAAGTCTAAACTTCACATGCTTGAACGTAAAACTTTTACTTTTGTCTTTATTTTTCCAACTCGCAGTCAAGTGAGGATGCTGTTTTTTTTTAGCAACTGTTTGTAAAGGATTGTGTTACAAAAAGACACATTCAAAAAAGTTCAATAGTTTTTTTTAAATAAATTAATTGGATCATCCCGGAATTACTTAACAAATTTAAAAGTTCAAAAATTCATAACTCGAAAACTACGAAAAATCGGCTAACATACATGGGATATATTCTGATAGCCCACGATGTGAGGAATCTAAAAATTTTTTTTGGACGTCTATGTCTATGGACCATCCTGTATAGTTCGTTAGCTGCGCGTTTGTTCTGAATAAAACTTCTGTACAATAATTGTTTATAAACTTTGAAAAGCTGATTGGAAAATTTTACCATTCAAATCAAATGTGCACTTGTGCAGGGTATAGCTAAATCAATATATATAATAAAAGAAAGTGTACAATGTGCGTGCCGCTAAAACTCAGAAATGAGTCCCGATACGATCAAGGAAGCTATATGGGGTGGTAGCCCTCTATCTGCCGTCCATGAAGAAGTTTTCCGTTTTTACCTGAAGGGTGTGCTTTTGAAGATATAAGGGCTGAAAGTTTCGCCCTCTGAGACCAAGAAGCAGTTGTTTTTGTTTTTGAATTTTGAACCTTAACTTAATAAAACAAAGTTCAGAATAGATCGGGAAGTATATACCTACAAAAATGTGTACCTGGTGAGGTGTCTCGGGTCGAGATATTTCTAGAACAGTCCAGAACATTCGAGAGTATTCCACAGCATATCAAAACATTCTGGAATGTTGGCGAATATTCGAGAACATTCTAGATTATTGTGAACATTCCAGAACACTTTCGAATGTTGTGGAATATTCTCGAACATTCGAAGCCGCCTCGGAAGCTAGACATTTCTGGAACAGTCCAGACCACTTGAGAGTATTCGAGATAGTTCCACAGCGTTTTAGAACATTTTGGAACTTTGTCGAATATTCGAGAACATTCTAGATCATTGTGGAACATTCCAGAACATTCGAAAGTATTCGAGAGCATTCCACAGCATTTCAGAACATTCTGGAATGTTGTCGAATATTTGAGAACGTCCAGATCATTGTGGAATATTCCAGAACACTTTCAAATGTGGAATATTCTGGACCATTCGAAAAGCCTTTTTTATAGGGTTGGGGCTACCTATTGGTAGGGGTATATATAGGTAGGGTAGTAGGGGTAAGCAAGACAGTTGTGAGGTTCGAATGTTCGAGAACATTCCGGAATATTCTGGAATGTTATAAAATATTTGTAAATAACCTAGAATCCAGGATCCCAGATCATTGTGGAGTGTTTCAGAACACATTCAAATGTTTTGGAATATTCTAGAACATTGTGGACTATTCGAAGCCTTCATAATCTCAGGAGATTTTCGACAAACACTTCCAGTTATCCCTATTCCCTATACTTTTCTCACGGTCAACTATATTAGGTAGGTACGGGTCGTAGGTTGTTCTCGACTTCTCGAGTTGGAAATTAAAAAAATGTACGTAGAAGTAGGTACAGGTATTGTAGTAAAAAAAATCCTAAATATATTTTAAAGTTGTTCCTTTTATTACAACCACCACACAATTCTCATGTCAGCTTCCTGAGCGAAGCCGGGTACCTCAGCTAGTCTTTTTATAAATAAATGAAATATTAGGTATTAATAAATGCCTAGGTCCACTTGCACCATTCCTTTAACCCGGGGTTAACCGGTTAAACGAGTGTCAAATTGCACTGGTAACCATGGTAACTCCAGGTTTTACCGGTTAACCCCGGGTTAGTGGAATGATGCAAGTGGCCCTTAATAAAATTACGAGTTACTAATAGCCGCAGCGATAAGTTATCTGCAACGCGATAGCTCACGCTACGTATCGATACCTACGAGTCGATATCGATTAGATTTCGCTTGTCAAAAGTGTCACTTGGCTAGGCAATGTATGGCAGATATCGACTTCCGGTAACGAAAGTTTTGCGTTTCGTTACAACATTGCAACTTGGCTAGCTTTTTTGTATTCGTTAATATTTTTCGACAGACTCATCTACGGTACCTGTCATTCCCGTACATTTTTTATCGATTCGTTGGCCATATCGTTTTACGAATTGCGTCTTGGCTAGGCCCCCTGTTTACTGCCCGTCGGTGGACCTTATGCCTTTGCATTACGGTTTAACATTGACAGTCAACAGTGTGGACGATGATATAATACTCGTCGTCCTTGATATCTGTACTTTGTACCATTAATCATTCATCATTAATCACGTACGAGTAACCGGAGTAACCGATTCATTATAATGCACAACTTGATCTTTGTGAAGTTCTTGTTATTTAGCAACATGCTTTATCCAGATAAAGAAGATCTGGCAGCTTTCCCGCGTAGCGTATTAACCTCGCAATACAGCAGGGAAATGCTGCCAGTGTCCTCGGAACCATGCCCAAGGGGCCCAATTTCTTAGATTTATTTTAATTTTATTTACTTAGTATTAGTTTTTAGTTATATTTTATAGATAGGTAAGTTAGCTTTTTTTTAATGTACAATTACTTCTAACCTTTATCTTAAGTTATACCTATCCTTTAAAGTTCTTATCCACAAAAGAACATGAGTTTTTTTACATTAGCTAAATTTGATTAGAAATAGAACTTCAAAGTCCGATTTTACCATCTTTTTGTTAGACTCTTCTGAGCCTATTTCAATAATTTGATTCTATTTCGATCGATACTCATAATATTTGCAGTACCTATTCACACTAATTAACTAGCACGTTATTAATATAATTATCGCGGATGCATAAAGTAATAGTATTGTTTTTATTACTGTGAATTTCCGCAAAGTAATGTATAATTAAATAAATTAATATTTGGCATTTACAGTGCATAAAATACAAGGTAACAAAGATTATACCGAATTAATAACTTCCGGTTTACCGGAAGTAAAATACATGAATCGCTTAACATTTAAATAATATTTCGTCATGTATTCACTAATATTTAAACTTCGTTTTATTAAAATGTATACTGAGGTTTTATTTCATCTCTCTTCAAAAGGCAAAGGTCTTGAAAAACGGCATGCAACGGGCGTCAACCATCTTACATGGATAAATTATCTGTTAAAAACAAAACAATGTAGGTACTTCAAGCGTAATCGCTGGGACGTGATGCAGGTGGCGTCCTCTATCATACATCTGTGAAAAACCAAACAATGTAGGTAGTACCTACTAGGTACTTATTGAGCATTAAACAGCGTCCCGGGTCCACTCACGCCCCGCTCAGGCCCGCGGACGCACGCTCACGCCCGCTCCCGCCGTGTGTGACTGTGCATGGAGCTATATACCTGCAAATCTATACGATTTTAATATTATGTATTACTAGCGACCCGCCCCGGCTTCGCACGGGTTAACAAATTATATATCCTTCCTCTTGAACCACTCTATCTATTTATTTAAAAAAACCGCATCAATTCCGTTGCGTAGTTTTAAAGATCTGCATACATAGGGACAGACAGACAGCGGGAAGCGACTTTGTTTTATACTCTATGAGATGTAGTGATTTATGTAATATGACTTGGTTCCTTATATACTGATTTTATAATTGATGTATGTTTATCATAAGTAGGTAATTAATGATACATTTATATAAACAGCTTGCTATTATGTGTTACGTTATCGGGAAAACAGGAGTATTGAACTTTGTATTGTTAAAAGCAAAGACAGTAGGGAAAAATAAGTTGGCAATAAATGTTTTAAATAATATGCGAGAAACTTATTGTTTGTACCTTGTACCCAATAATATCTACCGACTGCTACTATGTATAGGCCATGAGAACTAATCCCAGGCCAGTAATTCTAATGACTGAAGTCCACCGCATAACCTGCGATATTCCCTACAATTGGCAGTGTCCCATTACCCACGCCGACATGGGTGAACCGCTCCGTCTCCACATCTAACCAGCTTAACTTGATACTGAGATCTGTATCAAATGGGTAACCAGTAGAGGCCGTAGAGGGTACGAACTAGAGTCTTAGGCTTCTACAGACCTTGCAACAAATAGCATGCGATGGCCGCTAGGTAGCGACAGCGCCACGCGCGGCTTATGGCTTTCCCCAAAATTGGGGCCGAACGGATGTACTTTTAGCTGTAGCAAAGCGATGAAATCGCGGAGAGACACGCCTGGTAGAAGCAACGAATCAATCTATCGATAAAATGCAGCAAGGAATTGCAAATCCCATGCGATTATCGACGACGTATGTAGAGACCATTGCACATTGTGAACTCGAATTTCGACCGACTAGGCAATGGAGTCTAAAAAACTACGTCGAGCCTTTACGAACCATAGTAATCAAATTGAACGGTAGTGACGTCCTTGCCTCAATTCATCGCCGCCGAATTGTCAACAGATGCGATCAAAGGTCGCTAGGTATGGGCGTAGGTTTGTTTACACTCGTGTCGATATTTACATATCGATGTTTGGGCAATTTGATTATTATCGTGCACTTTAATAAATAATAAATAAGCCTTTATTGCTGCTCAACAGTGATAACAATATTAGATATTGATTTTCCGACGGTTGGGTTTTGTTAACAACGGCTTCTCTTTCGACAAAAGCCTGCTCTATTGTCATTTCTCTCTGTCTCTTGCTAGTCTAATCCATCCTGGGCCGTGCACTTTAATGGTGGTTTAATTCGGTATGAATGATGGTGGTGGGATAATTAATTTTTAAATGACATAATTTCTTGTGTCTGTTTTAATTTCAAATATCTGCATTTAATAAACTCGAGATATATTAAAAGGCCGTCGTCCTATTGTTAGTGATTGAAAACGTAGGTAAAATACCTATAAAAATATCTAGAACCAACAGTAAAAAGATTTATTTACTCGCTATCACATTAAGTATACTACTTTGTTATATCTTATTGTTAGTAAGTACGTGAGATATCCATAACAATATATACCATGTTAATTTTGCCAGCAAACAATGTGCAGTTAGCTGAGAAAATTGCTAAATATCTACGTAGCACGCTAGAATTGACGTAGATGTATAATTATCATAATTCTTGTGATTATAATTGAATGGCTGTAGAATTTAATTATAAATGTTCTTCTACTAAAACATTCTGTTAAATTCAGAAGACTTGTACAAATACCTATCGAAGAATCTTTATTAGCTGAATTTCAATTGAGTACCTAACTGTAAGGCCTGAGTGGACGCTCGAAGCGGAGCGTTCGGCGGGGCGTGCAGCGTGGCGTCGAGCTCCCAAAGGATTTGAGCAGCGTGCACTAAGGCCGCTCCTATACGTTTGCATTTGTTTAACTTGCACGCCGCACGCCCCGCCCCGCTGCACGCCCAACTCGAGCGTCCACTCAGGCCTTACACTTAAGGAGCTAAATGTAATTTGTTACATAGCAAAATCGATCTTTCTCGATCCTTATTTATGATCAACCCATGTCAGTAATGTGAATCATGTCTAATAAATAATACAACTTTATCGACATTTGTTTGCGGGACATCCCTACACGGACATACCGGTTACCGGCAGTCGTATGTACGTTACGAGTACATGCATTATCGAATCGACTGTGTCCGCGCCTAGTGGTCTGCGGTGAATTAAAAAAAAAGTTTGAACATTTGAACATGAATGGTGAAGTGTAGTAAAGTAATATCAATTGCAGTTAAATAGTGAGGCTGTTGTTGTTTTTTTTGAAAATGGCAAAATCGACTGTTTTGTTTCGGCAATGCATGTAAGTAGTTTAGTATATAGGTATACGAGTTTATTTTCATTTTTAACAAGTTTTTAATAAATTTTGGTGTTGATTATCGAGAGTACCTAGGTATCGAGACCTTAATACTTACCTATACTTACCTATCTAGTTTTTTTGCTAAAAATGTTGTAGATATTTGCATTTGACCGACAATTAGTCCAATGCAACTATTATATATATGTATAATATATGATTGTGTATTTTACTGTATATTTGTAAGTAAATTTTATTTTTGACATTAATTTGAATACATATTATAGTTCAAACTTTACCTACGTATATTATTATATAAACTACTTATAATTATTTAACGCATAGTGAAGAAAGTCTTATTAGGTAAGTACATAGAAAACTTACATTTTACTTAAAAATAAACTGTAATTATTTCATTTAAAATTATATATCCTACGTGCTAATAAACAACTTTTTGCACATTAAAATCAGATCATCTTAAATGAAAACAAATCCCACCAACGCGCAATTTCAACCAATCATTCGCAAAATTACAGAGCTTAGTCAACTTTTCGACGCTTCCTGTTTACACGCAGTCCATTGAACTCTTTACAAGACCTCCTTCACGCGCACTGACCAAAACCAGCAATGTAGGTACACAAAAAGCATAGGTATTATGTCACAAACCGTTTCGTTCCTTCGGCCTTGAACTTGGTACCTCTAAGGACTGCGTATAAAGTATCGCATTTATTAACCAGACCGCATTCTTACCACGCAGTTGCCATATGCGACGTTATCTATGAAAAGGGACCTTATTGTCGATGGCGGTTACGCCATTATTAACGATGCTCCGATATAAATACAATGCCGCGCGACGCTGTGCGGCGTAAGCGCCATCGACAATAAGGTCCCTTTTCATAGATAATGCCCCAATTATGTTTGTAAACATAGGTATAGGTAAAAAGTATGTTATTGTTATGATAACAAAACACGAAGATAGGTTTGTTATCAATATTTACCTTATTTTTAGAACAGTCTGGTAACTTTACTACTATACTCATCATTCTCGAAAAGATAACATTGTATGCTCATTTTGGCTAACAAACAAATTAAGTGAAGTGCATTGGGACAATTTCTATAATTTAATGGGATAATCTTCAGTCACTTGTAACTTTTGTTTACACAGTTACCAAGTTCCATAGAATGGCACTTTACGTAACTTTCTATTTTGAGCGTTTTAGGCTACTTAGGCTTAGAGGCTCTACATAAATAGAGTCATGTAGGTACCAATATCACTTATAAAACAAATTCCCCCGCCGCGTCTGTCTGTTTGTATGTTTGTATGTTCGCGATAAACTTAAAAACTACTGAACGGATTTTCATGCGGCTTTCACCTATCAATACAGTGATTCTTGCGGAAAGTTTAGGGCGCTAGTGTATTGATAAAAAAACTTATATTTTTTACAGTATCCCTCGTCAGTCTCGCTCCGTCAGTACGACCTCATCCCGTCGCACATCGACGTCGCCGCAACGTCGCTCCGCCGCGGCACCGTCGCCAGCGACGTCGCTCAAACCCTTCCACGAGATCCCTGGGCCACTAGCGCTGCCTATGTTGAGGCATTCTGCACATGTTCTACCCAGGATAGGTAAGGGCTTAGTAGTTCACTTTATCACTATTTCGCTAGCGACATCATGGCGACATCACTCAAACCCTTCTACGAGATCCCTGGGCCACTAGCGCTGCCTATGTTGAGGCATTCTGCACATGATCTACCCAGGATAGGTAAGTGCTTAGTAGTTCACTTTATCACTATTTCGCTAGCGACATCGTGGCGACATCACTCAAACCCTTCAGTGAGATCCCTGGGCCGCTAGCGCTGCCTATGTTGAGACATTCTGCACATGTTCTATCAAGGATCGGTAAGTGTTTAGTAGATCCATCTTTTTCATTTTATCGCTGTCTCGCTAGCAACATCACTCAAACCCTTCAGTGAGATCCCTGGCGGCCTAGCCAAGGTGACAATCGCTTACGCTTCGCCATCGAATCGTTTTGTGTCTCTCTATAACTCTTCCATATTAGAGTGACAGTGACAGTTGCGTTTCGTTCGCTAAGTAGCGTTAACGACGGGCATGTTGTCTATGGGGCAGGCCCCATAGACAACAGCCCAGGGCCCAGGGGCCGCTAGCGCTGCCTATGTTGAGACATTCTGCACATGTTCTACCCAGTACGGATATGATGGTCGTTCTTGTCTACGTGACAGCGTGATAAAACGGTGTCCGTCACTTTCTTTCCCACGGTGTTAAACAGTGACAGTTATTTTATCACGTGGATAAAGATGGATAAAGCTATCCATAATAGGCTGGCAGGATAGGTTAGTTAATTCTATAAGTCATGACGTTTAACCTTTTGGACGCCAATGATGGATATATCAGCACCGCAGGTCCAACGCCAGATGAATTAATCGGTCACATACCTACCACAGAGCAACATAGCCCTACGTGCACATGCATAAAGTCCAATTTAAATTTTAGCACTTTTGTGACAGCTTTTGTTTTTGACACGGTGCTCTCAAAATCGTTGCCAATCTAGCTTGGTCTCACTCTAATAAAGTGCAAAACAAACTTTTAAACACATAAAAGTTATCGTCAACACGTTAATTTTAAATGTAGTTATCTTAATAGACAAGTAGTATTCTTGTTTGAGTTTGTCATTATATAACACACGCAACTCACAACATATGTTAATGCGGTTAGGGATAGTTTACATTAAGTTCGTAAAGACGTTAGTACTGGTGACTGGATCTCTATAGTTTCCCATAAAGTCATAATGTATTGTTTGGCACCGACTTTAAACGTTTCAGTTGCTAGGGCATATAAAACGAAATTATATTTTATTTTATCGTTTTTGAAGTCAATTTAACTTTTTTTAAAGATTATTTTTTTAAATGTAAAGTGTAAACGAAGTTTTAGCCTAGACTCAGCATCCAGTCTGTCTATATTTAGAAATTAACTGGACACACGGGACAGATGACGTAAATCCGAGACAAAAACTGGTATGACGACTTTCTATAACGCAATAGGGCTTAGATGCTCCTATATATGTATTATGAATTTAAAAATTACTATTCTGGGGACCAAGCCAAGTTGACAATCGTTTGCTGAAAACGAAACGAAACGCTAAGATAAACGTAAATAATGGAAATGATAGCGTTTAATTTTCTACAAACGATTGTCATCTTGGCTAAGCCCCCCGTTCGTCGTTCCGTTGCATTTTGGAGGAAATGATACAGACCGAAGCTTATAGCTAGTATCAAAGTGTAATGTAGACATTTTATGATGTTCTATTGTTTACCAATTCGCAGACATATGGATATCTGGCCCCGTAGACAACATGCCAATCGCTAACGCTACGTAGCGAACGAAACGCAACTGTCACTGTCGCACTAATATGAAAGAGTGATAAAGAGACACAAAGCGTTTCGTTGTCGAAGCGATAGCGATTGTAACCTTGGTTAGGCCGGCTGAGATGACGAACTTGTTTTTTGTGATTAGTGTATTTCTTTGATTTTTGTCTACAATATTTCTCAATCAACGTACCCTACAAACATTTAATAGACACATTAACCCGTATTTAAGAGTGACGTAGACAGGTAAATAAAGTCCACTTTTAAATACAACCCGTATTTCCAGGTAACTTCCACCACTCAGTCGGCCTAGGCCTGCTAGAAGGCCTGCAGTCCCGCTACGGAGACCTAGTGCGCCTAGCGAAGGCCTCTCGCACCCGCCCAGTACTGTACGTCTTCCACCCCGAGCTGATGAGAGAGGTAAATTACAATCGGCTTAGGCCTCATCAAGCGCGAGCGGGAATTGTATGTCTGTGGGCCTCATAAAAAGCATGAGGCCCGTTTGTCAAAAGCTTGACTTGTAGTACAAGCGGATGTCACTTTTTGACAGCTTTTGTTAGAAAGGGACTTCCACTTGTATTACAAGTTACAAGCTTTTGAGAAACGGGCCCCTGTAGTCACGCTTCGATGTCTGCTTCTATTTAGCATAAAACGAAGTGTTTTAGAATAGAATAGAATAGTTTTTTATTCGTAAACACACAGACAATAGGACTGGAAGGTTGACTGGAAGAGGTCCCTTATAGTTCGCCTTTGTACATTGTATACTTTCTTTTTAATTGTATCTTAACCTGTCTTATGTACAATAAAGTGTTTACATACATACATACAATAGGAACATAGTGAAAATAAAATGTCACGAAATTGACGAAATGGCCCCACTTTGCTTTATAGCTTCACTAGCTTCTTCCACTGTCAATGTCATAAGACAAAGAAGTTCTACACAGTTGGCTTAAGCCTAAAGCATATTTAGACTACTATTTCACGGGCCCTATTTCTCGGATGGGGTGCTGTGGTGTCGTAAGAGTTACGGCACTTATTTAAGGAATTCAGAGCTAGGTCAGGTTACATAGGGCACGAGAATAAGAGAATTGGTTTACTTTGTTACCATTTAAAGCGTCAGGCCCCGTAGACAACATACCATTCGCTAACGCTCCGTAGCGAACGAAACGCAACTGTCACTGTGACACTAATATGGAAGAGTGATAAAGAGACACAATGTGATTCGATGACGTAGCGATAGCGATTGTCGCCTTGGCTAAACCGCCAGACCCGCTAAATCAGTACGACTACCACCAGTTTGACACTGACATGTCTGACATATTCGCTAGCTACTTACTTTCTGCATTCATTGACATAATTTAGAATGTGTTTATTTTCTATTGAAGGTCACATACTTAAGCTATCTTAACCATATAAAAACCCGCACCACCAAAAGCTAACCGTGTTTGCGCATTTGCAAAACAAATACAAATCAAATAGTAACTCCTAACTTAAACAAATAAAAAGCAAAACAGACACATTGACAGTTAAGAATGAAATTAAAAAGTAAACACAAAAATTAGAAAGTAAACTGTAGCGTCTCATTCCAGTCAGCCAGTCTCATTTAAAATTCTAGAATTTCGGCTTTCATGTCAGACGTAACGGCCACTTTCACACAATCACTTTTTAAATGTCTAATTTATAATTCGCAATTCAATCTTGATTGCTAGAGTCAGACCGAGAAAAGTCTGTAGCGATTTTGATAGCCCACGCAGTGAAAGTGTCATTTTAAACGTCAAACTTCTATTAATTTATGACGTGTAAATAACACTTCTTGGTCTAACTCTAGACATCATTTGAATGATTTATTATTATCATGAATACAAGTAACTATGTTTAGTTTGTCAAAGGACTGTCTCATTTCAAAAAGATATAATCATACTATCTTTGTCTTACACTAGTATTAGCGCCCAAAAGAAAAGGATGAGTAAATTTTATTTTTGTTCTTATTTACTGACAAATTTGGTTTGACCACCTATAGGTATACCTCTCGCGTCGAATGATGGGCCCTACCTATGACAATTCAATTTTACATGGAGTAAAGTCTATTTTTTTATTCCGTAGACTGAAATGACATTTCATAGTATGAACATCATGTGTCATCTCATACTATGAAATGTAATTTTAGTCTACCGAATAAAAAAATAGACTTTAGCTGTCACGTAAAATATTAGTAGACATTTTTTGAAAGTTTGGCACATTCATCATATAATTCTACACATACGTAGTCGCATGCAGAAGCTAGTGATTCAATAAAATCTAGAGGCAACTGAAAACGGTCAATTTAAACTCAAATACATAGGGGTGCAAGTCATTTATTCCAAAAATATCCTACATTCAATTCCTATCATGCTAACAAGTAGATATTATCAAAAGAAACCTTAGTCCTTAAGTTATTGACCTCCTTTAGTTCAATGGAGCCATGATTATATTTTTTTCTACTCCAGCACTTAAATGTGTCAATTAAATGACTGACAGTGATATCTAAAGCAATGTCATTTGAATGATTTGTCTATAGGCTCATAAGATGACTGCTAGCAGTCATCTTATGAGTATAATACAACTGCTTTATTTTTTTTAAAGATACAAGTTCCGATCATCTTGATTGAAAGAGGTATGTTTTCATTTACAATAATAACTCTTTTTTTTTTAAATAATAACTCAATTTTTTTTAAATAATAACTCTTTTTTTTTAATAATAACTCTTTTTTTTTAATAATTTTTTTTTTTTTGCTGCAGCTGTCATAGAAAAAGTAATGTATGCAACAGCTCATAATTGGTTCTTAAAATTCTCGGGTCTTTTTTTTTTTTTTTTTTTGCTGCAGCTGTCATAGAAAAAGTAATGTATGCAACAGCTCATAATTGGTTCTTAAAATTCTCGGGTCTTTTTTTACAAAACTCGACTACGTCTCGTTTTGTAACTTCGACCCTTGAATTTTAAGAACCCTTATTATATCACTGTTGCATAAACTACTATATCAATTCACAAACCATCAGTCCATCACTATTCAAATAACAATAGGCTCCTAATTATATCTTGATCCTTATATTCTTAACAGCTATTTAAAAACTGAGGCCAGATTTATACTGGTCAACGAACGGCAAAATGGTGAGTTATGCGTTAGAAACTACGAGGGCAGGTCCAAAAGTTCCCGGAAGGTAAGAAGTCCCCAATGTCAGAGAAAATACTAATACTAATACTTAAGATTTGGGGGTGTAAAGGCTCTCCAAGTATCAAAATAAAATTATATTAAATATTAAGGGTTTCGCGACAGGACTGTTAATAAGCTATGGTGTGAATAGTGAGGATAGGTTAGGTGAGCATAATTTTTAGTACAGTATTATTTGAAAACTCATTAAGAGTTTATTTGCCAATTATCAGCCTAATGAGCTTAATATTTAGGTACTTGACAAAATATCTTCTATGACGAGATTGACGAGTCAATGAAAGAACTTGACAGCAAAGCAAAGATAATATTTTGTAGGTTTGGTGGCGGGGTGGCCTAGAGGTTCAATGCGCACAGTGTTCCGTCTAGAACAAGCTAGGTGGACAAAATTCATTATCAAATTTCCACTAATGAGTAATTAGATTAGATAAATAACATTCTTAAACCCCCAAACCCATTAATAGATCATGCCTAACTTTCTAATTTTATGAGTTATAGGGCGCCGAAGTCAGCTAACGAGGTAAGTGCAATCGCACAGTTAAGAATAAGAATAAGAATAAGAATAATTTATTAAGAAAACCTTATTGCTAATGTTACATTATGCGTGAATTTTTACATATTACGTACATTGTTACGTGCGCCTGAACTAGGAATATAATCCTGTATCTCAGGCAAAGAGATAATATACTTTAATGATCAATATAGCAAATTAAAATCATGAACAAGAGACATAAATAGGTATTGAGATATCTTACACTTTGTAACCAAGTATTGCTGTGTCAGTGTCTATAGTATACAATTTATAAAGTAGGGCGATCGTGTTTATTTTATTATTGCATTGTTATTAGTTTACCTTAAAAATAGTTACTTACGAGGTATGAATTACCTTTGATAGGTTTACGGTTAGTAGGGCAAATTAAACATAAGGTACCTATTGGTTAGTAAATAAAGCACTTATTGATGACAATTTAATACAATCATTAATTACTTAAGTATGAAAAACATTATCCATCTATACGTCGATCGCAAATGATAATAACTACAAACCAACTAGAACAAATAATGTTTTAGCATGTACTTAGAGCATATTTTAGCCCTCCCCATAATCAATAGAGTTGATGTAACGTCGTTCGGCCATTTTCCTGACGGGACAGTCAGGGTCCCCAGTTATATGAGCATTGGGTTTTTTGAAGAGACTGCATGATGCGCATTTGGGATATTCTTCTTTAAGCACACAATCCTTGTCCGAGTGCCCAGGATTACTGCAATGTCCACAGGTGAATTCTGGTTGTTTGCATGTTTTGGCAGCATGGCCGTAAAAATGGCACTTGAAGCACCTTGTAACAGTTGTGAAGTCTCTGACAGGACACGATGACCAGTTGATGAAGGCTCGGTTCTGAGATATGAGGGCTCGTCGTATATAGGCTGGAACTTCTATCACGTAGTTACAGGTCTCTGCATCTTTCTTACCCGACTTATGGCTTAATTTGATAGACGCTAAGAAATTTTCTCGAGTTAGGTCTTGAAACTTGTCGGCTATATTCTGTTCGTATAGACAACTGTAGACCTCTTGTTCCCGTAGAGCCGATGGTACGCCTACTATTACGACTCTGGGTCTGCGCTTGAAGGGTTCATCGATGGTGAAATTCGGGGATGAGTTTTTAAATGTCAATTTCAATTTTTCTATGTCGTCCTTAGTGTCAGTGCTGATGATTACACCGCCATTTTTTACTTTACGCAGCGCTCTTACGTGCAGTTTCATTTCTTCAGGATTAATAATTTTTTGTACTAGGTTTTTCGTCTCCTCGCTTGACTTCGTCTGATCTTTAGGATAAATTGCGACTGAGCTCAAATTATTAGGACGAATTTCGTTTTTGTTACTGGTTTTTACCATATCCGCAAAAGAAAGTGCGTGTGTGGCCGGTCTGTTAGTGTTAGTATCGATACTGTCCTTGAGGGCTCGGAAACTGTCTGATAGGTCTTGTTTTTCTTGAAGCGTCTGAAGAGTACAGTGGTTAACGAGTGCCTTTGCTTTAAGGCCTTGGTAAAGAACTGCCAAGTTTGCGGAACCGTGGGAAACCTTTCGGCAAAGATTGTGGATCCTGAGTTTTTGGTCGGAGTTTAATTTGCCTTCCGTCGATATGCTGCAGATTTCACTAAGAGATTTATCTATGGTGCTCATCCAGTTCTGAATCTCTGATGTTGGGACCGGATCGAGGTCGTTTGCGCTCGTTGGTTGTGCATTTTCATTTCCGGTATTCGGTGGCACTGGTGTTGATGGCGGGGAACGCTGAATTTTGGAACTTCTGCCAAACGGGCTGTTATTAGCACTCATAATGAATAAAGTTGTTTAAACACTTTGACGTCATAACTACTTGCACTACACAAGCAAAGAACGTCGCATGACACAGTTTTTCAATATCGAGGTCAATGCATATTGCACACGATTTTAATTTGTATATTATTTAATTATAATTTCAACACGTCTGTTCGCATCGATAGTCGGATGAGTATATCGGATGATGATATAGTATAGTTAAATCAGTTGCAATTCTGTGATGCGTTCAACAACATTTCTTTCAAGTAAAACATTATATTGTGGAATGTTGTAGTAATGGATCTTATAGCTGATGGTAAGCACTTTATATTTTTTATTTAAACATATTCATATCTGTCGTAATAGTGCAATATATAGAGCATTAAAAATTTACTTTAAAAATGATGAATTTTTTCTTAGTTTTCGAACTTTGATAGACTGGCAAACACTTGACAACACTTGACAACAGTCTAGATTTTACATATTATGTACTTCCATCATCCTTCTTTATGTTGGTGTATATTTAATTTTTCACAAATTTTCACAACATTTTTTTTTTTTCCTTTTTTTTGCAGAACTCGTTTTCTCTATTTCAAGGAAGGGGTTTTTGAAGAATGGCCAAATAAGGGGAAAAATGACGGAAATTCCCACCTTTATCAGTTTATATTGGTAAAATATGAGTTACGAGATTTCACGGAAGAGTCTGAGAGACAGTTGAAAAATATTTTAACCAGTTATTCATTAATACCGCATACAACGTGGAATAGTGCGTCAAGATTAAAGAAGCAATTTGTGGAAAAATTTAAAAGTGGTCTGGATGGCCAAAATATAGAATTACAAGTGTGCATAACTAGACTAAGTGCATCAACGTCGTCTGAAAATGTTAATCCTGCAGGAAGACCCAAATTAAACTTCAATAGTTCCTCTTTCAAAACGAAAAAACGCTGAGTTAAAGATCTGGTACAATTACGTAGTGTTTTAACTGCTGCCGCAATCCCGATTGATTCGTGATCGGCAGGAAATAGAACACGGCAAAAATGTTAAAAATTATTAGAGAAAGCCCACATAAGCCAACGTAGTCTTGTTCTTACGACAACAGTATGTACTTCAATTAATTCTAGGCAGCTAAGTGTTAATGCGGCATTAGCATATTATATTGAGTCAAAATCGACAAATATAAACTTACAAGCAGACTAAAAAGTGATGAATGAAGGCTGATCATCATAAATATTCATTATATCATTATTTGCCCAATGCAATAGGTACATGCGTGTTATATTCTTCAGAATAACTTCAAAAAACTTACGCAAAACAAGGAAAACAATTATTATTCTGATATAATACATGAGTTAGAACAGATTATTAGGTTATTAATAATTAACAGATTAATAATTAATTTATTATTAATAATAAGTTAAGTTTTTTTTTAATTTTCTATGTATTTTTTATTTTCTTGTATATTTGTAAGTAAATAATTTAAAAAATAATATATCTAATGAACTGTAAAATTTTGTTTATTATTGTGTTATTAAATTATTTGTAAAAATAAAATATAATTAATTTAAATTTTATTTTAATTTTTTTACTTTTTTTTCATGGTATTTTAAAATTATTAATAAATTATATTTAATTGAACAATACTAACCATAATACTACCCAAAAACACAAAAAAATAATTTTGTCCACCTAGCTTGTTCTAGACGAAACACTGTGAGGCGTTAGCCCGGATTGCTAAAGACGCCGGTTCGAATCTGGCCTGCACCACTGGAGGGGTTCGTCACTTTTTCTCTCACAAGTGTATTAAGCTTAAGGGGGATGTACTGGGGATATTTTGGTGTACCTATCTATCATTGAAAACATAAAGTAATTTTTATTAAACAAAAACATGACAAGAAAAAACAATAAATAAAAACAACTTAAAATTACAATTAAACTAAAGGGGGATTATATTGAAAAGGAAAAATAGTAATGTCTATATATTCATAATTCCTCCATTCCGCGAACTTTTGTACCTCCCCTCGTATAGTTAAATCTTATCAATTGACGTAGAATGTCAAATGTTATGTTTGTATACAATTTTACATACACATAAAACGAATGATAATTTGTTGCGCTTGCTCGTTGCGTGATCGTATGATAAATGATAATATTATCTACTATACTGACATAAAAATTATTTTTAGAACCCAGCTAGATAAAATTTATGTGCAAATTGATGAGATGAGGTCAGTTTGGGTGACTTCTTAACTAGGTGACATGTCACACCGGTAACTTATCGGTGATATAGAGAAATATTTAAGTACATGCTTTTTATGAGTGACCGAGCAAGATAGTTTATATGCAGAGCTCATACATTTGCGGTAGATATTTTTTTGTAAAAACCTATATTATCCGAACTAATTGTGACCGAGAACTTCAAGGGCCCGGGCACACTTAACGTCTTTCGAGCGTCGGCGTCTAGTCAGTGTTATGGAAAATGGCGTTGCGCCGACGTTGCGTCGAGCAGCAGCCATAGAGTTGGCTAGACGCCGACGCTCGAAAGACGCTAAATGTGCCCGTGCCCTTATACCGGAGCAACAAATTTACCCACCTCCTTTTTAAGAATCGATCGGAAACTTATGTAAACCTCGTCTCGCGAGCCATATTGAGGGAAGAATAAGGCGCTTCTACTATTTCAAATAATAAATGTTACTAATTACTACTCAAAACGACCGAGCCCTCATTAAATAAGAGCTCTTTGAACTGCCAACATACACTAAAATTGAATTTGTTTTGTTTACAAATCAAACGATAGAAACCCGATCCATTTGAAAATGATTTCATTGAATAAATTAGTAGTGCTGTAGTAGTATTAGTAAAACACTTTATTGTACAAAAATCAAAACAAAACAGGAAAAATAACATTCGTCATTAGTACAAAGGCTAACTTATTCCTTATTAGCAGTAATGTTTGGATCGTGACGCTATATGTAGAGATAAATTAAACCGCTACGCTTCGGTGTGAATGCGGCTGCACGCGCACGCCACGTGCTGTCATAATTTATGTGTTACTGTTCACGATTGTTTTGATTCTCTGCTGTATTACCTACCTAATGACTTGTAGGTGATTAAAGGTCCCATTACGTACGTGTACGGCTAATTGAACTATGAGCCACTTTGAACCTGGAAGTTATTATGATTTTATTACTGATAAAAGTCCTATACTATAAATGCTTAAACCGAAACCGAAAATTCTGTTCGACACTAGTTTTTTTGCAACAATGTAAAGGATAACTCACGTTAGACCGGGCCGTGTCCGGGCCGGAGCTTCCGGACTTTCCAGAGCTTCGTTTTGGAAAGCATCACGGATCACCTGTCATCTGTCATAGAAAAGTAAGCGCCGGAAGCTCCGGCTCCGGCCCGGTAGGCCCGGTCTAACGTGAGTCATCCTTTAATCAAAAAAATATTTGTGGCTACATGTGGCATCGCCCACATCACCGCTGCGGCAGTGACCTTGCAGCCGCTATCCGTATCTTATTATGTACCTATATGAAATCAACTTGATATAAAGTTAAGTTTGACTTTACATTGGCATTGACAAATCGTAGTATTTATTTGTATAGTTGATTTTCTAGAAACTTTGGATTGGATTAGATCAGCGATCGGCAACCTTTTAGCAGCCAAGGGCAATATAGTAGTTAAGTAACGAAGTTAACGCGGGCCGCACTTTGTTAATATTTATGACTTTATCAGACATTGTCGTTTGTCAATATTACATACAAAATAGCCAGGGAGGCTCGCGGGCCGCAAGTGACAGATTCACGGGCCGCATGACCGACCGCTGGATTAGATAATAGTAGGTACATTACTGCAGAGGCCGGAAAACATTTGCCGGTCACGTAGTTACAGCCGAGCGTAGCGAGGCCGCATATGGTTACAAGGCTCGCAGTCCCTTTTCTCACCGAGGTATTTATAGTTCTTTAAAACAAATGCAACTAAATTAAAATAAAACTTTGCCATCAATATGTCTGTGTTATTTTTTTCAGGTGTATGAGAGCTGCTCAACGGAACCGCCTCAGTGGACGCGGTCTCCGCTCCAAGCACATCGCACTTCTGCAGGCTGTCCGTTCCACGGGTAAAAAAATAATTATGGGATAATGCTACACATATCGCCTACAGCCGAGCTAGCACATGATTGGCGCGACAGTATCTCGCGGCGAGATGACTACACGTAGACGGGTAGTCTATCTTCCGCGAGATACTGTCCCGTCTGTACCCGTCTTTTTCTAACTATGTTAATCAAAGAGGTACGTGTAATCTATGTCGCCGCGAGATACTGTCGCACGAATCATGTGCTAGACCTACAAGTATTTAATAAGCCCAATAAGGCATGTAGTAGTTGTAGTATAGTGCTAAAGATAAAAGAATACCTTAAGGCGCGAAATGCTATGCCTTTGTCTATGGATGTACCCATTTGAACATTTTTTCAGTGACGAAACCAAAGCAATCTGGGCTTCCATAGGAGCACTCTTAGAAGATCCAGCTCTGTTGAAAAACTTCGAAAAGGCTTTCGATGGCATAGCAGTTGATGCGACGAGAAGGTAAATTATAAATAAATAATTAGGTATACGGATTTAGCTTGCTTAAAGATTCTTCCCAATTCTCTGTTTTACGTTAGTATTCCTATCAGAAATAAAAATCCACGTTACGTATCCATTCCACTATCTCGTGCAGTTTTCGGGGACATTAATAAATAATAAATAAATATTATAGGATAATATATTATTACACAAATTGACTAAGCCCCACGGTAAGCTCAAGAAAGCTTGTGTTGTGGGTACTCAGACAACGATATATATAATATACAAATACTTAAATACATAGAAAACAACCATGACTCAGAAACAAATATCTGTGCTCATCACACAAATAAATGCCCTTACTGGGATTCGAACCCAGGACCGCGGCTCACAGGCAGGGTCACTACCCACTAGGCCAGACCGGTCGTCGACATTTTTATTAGAATAGTAATGCTACTTGGGTACCCATACCCACTAGGCCAGACCGGTCGTCGACATTTTTATTAGAATAGTAATGCTACTTGGGTACCCATACCCACTAGGCCAGACCGGTCGTCGACATTTTTATTAGAATAGTGCAATTTTCAGGTTCGGAGAGCTAAGGAAAGCTGAGAACGCGCTGAACGATGAATTAGAAACTGAGGTATACCGCTGGGCACTGGAGACTCTAGGCATGGCAGTGTTAGGTACTAGACTTGGCTGCCTCGCCGGCGCTGCCCATATACCTACTTTAGAGACAAGGTAATTATTTTTAATTTTAAAACAAAACATATACTCAAGAGTAGCTTAAAAGAATGGGTCACCTGACGCACTTTGCAATGTTTTAAATAAATGAAAAGTAGAAATTTTTACCAACTGATTCGGGCGAGATTCGATTCATAGATCCGCCCGCCTTTTTATCAACTGTGCTTAATCGGGCTAACAGCAAATACTTGCACCATATACAGGGTGCTTCCTATAACAGGAGCAATAAATTAAACTAAAGGCTGTACTCCTCAAACTGACCAACATTTGTTCAGCAACTTTTAAAAATTGTGAATCCTTTAGACTTCCTCTTTTTCATACAAAATAAATATTGCCTTCAATGTACGCTGACACCGTGTGTTTGACGTTGCTTGTCTCGCTTTAAACATAACATGCAACACATTGCGTCTTAGAATAAACTTTAAGGTGTAATAAAAATCAAAACATGAGTTATTTTCAAATTCCTTACTTACCTTCTTATTGTTTTCTAGAAAACCAGAAAAAACCTCAATGGACGACGAAATTCCAGACCTCTGCTCGCTGTCGAAGCGTTGCCCCAACGGTCTCACTCCCGCAGAGGCGCTGGTCCGGTGTACGAGGGAGATAGCTGATGCAGGCTACTTGGTGCGGAGCGAGCATACCCTCAAGACCGAGTCGAAGACGTTTAACAACGCGCTGGAGGCGCTGGACAAGCATTACAGGTGATGATGTGATCATATTTATGATTTACCGACATAAAAAAAACAACGGGTTGCACTCAGGGAGTGCCGGCAGAAGTGAAAACTCAATGACTAGTGCAAAATGCACTATGTGTAATTGAGGTTAACGCCATCTAGCGTTAGCGTTAATTACTTGAATCCCCTAAGCATATCACTGTTAGTACTCGAGTTATATTAATACCAGTTAGAGCGAAACTCACTAGATGGCATTTAAATCAATAAAGAAAAACTCAATGACATTACATGCACTTAACAGTTTTTCATGTACCTAATGTCATTGAGTTTGTCTTTATTGATTTAAATGCCATCTAAATCTTACGGTCACGTGATCGTCTTACGCTGTCTCGAGTTTAACATTTTTTCCCCACCTCAAAAAGTGCACAGCGCCGCTAAAGAAGTTTTCACTTCAAAAATGTTTCCGTTCGGTGTCACGAAACTAGGGTAGGTAATGATGATAAAACAATATTTTACTTCCAGCCTATCAGAGCACTTCCTCCTGCAAGCCATGTCTGAGCTGAACAGCACAGACCCTAAGCCAGAACAGGTTCTCCTGAACAAACTGGCCCCTCTGAAGCAGAGGATACTTCCACTCGTTGCTGATGTGCTATTGGCTGGAGTCGATCCTGTAAGTATTTTAGGTACTGAATACTTTGCCCGCAGACATAGTAAAAGAACCCAAAAAAAGTAGATTAAAAAAGAGTCTTAAAATGTATCTCTTGAATACACTATAGGGGAATGTGTTATATACCTATAGAGTATTCATGACATTACCTAGTATTATAACTCCCAATGTAAGCCTATTACTTATAACATAAATTTATATAAGTATAGAATAATGCGACTCCACAGTCAAACAAATGTAGTTTTGTGGAGCTTTGTCCTTAACAAAAAAGTTGTAACTTTTGTGTAATAAATAACTAAAATAAAATAAATAAATAAACTCTTTTCTAAACTAGAGATGATCATTTACAATTTCTGTCGCAATTTTGATTTTGAAACTATAAACTCTTGTCTGACTAGAGATTATGTTAATGATTTTCGATTTTTTTAGCTATTTACGAATTTTCTGTAGTGATTTTGATTTTGAAACTATTATTGTGAGCCTATTGTGTCCCACTGCTGGGCAAAGGCCTCCCCCCTCTTCTTCCATTCATCCCGGTTTTGAGCTATATTTTGAAACTAGTTTTTTTTATTGTGGTGTTCATTGGATAGTAAAAAAGTATACAATACCTCTTCTCAGTTACCATAAAATGGTCACCAATATATGGTACAACAACTTGCTTGCAAATTTCATTACATCGTGATGCATCGCCGACTACTGCCCTAGTAGCACGGTCGCATTTTTATGCCTGTTACGGTCTAACAAGTAAGTGCAAAAGTGACGGGCATAGTGATAGTCGATAAAAATGGAACCGTGCTGAGCCCGCTGAAGAACAACCAATTCAATCGCCCGATTAAAAACCGCCATGTATCGAAACTCGTGTACCTGTTCTCGTAACGTCTAAATGGTTCTTTGGTAATCTAAAATGTAATAAGGCTACAACTACTAATTGGTCCCTTGCCATCATTCTCTTTTATTTTTTCAACAGTTGGCCCAATCGGCCCTCGCCATGCTCTACCACCTGTCCCTCAACCCCGCGCGACAGCAACGCGCCCACGACGAGATCTGCTGGTCCGCAGCTTCTCATGAGGCTGGTGCTGGCGTCCAGGAGTTGCCATACCTGGCTGCCTGTGCTAGGGAAGCTATGAGGCTACATCCAGCCACGGGAGGCGTGGTGCGGAGGAGTACGGAGGCTATCAGTGTTGGTGGATACGAAGTGCCTGCTGGGGTAAGTACTAAATCTTTAGAACTAAGGGCTTTTGTAGTGTAGTTTCCTAGGGAAGGTCATCTACATCTTAGAAGGCTGATGTTCAAGTATCTACCTATTATATGTTGGTAGCTTTCAAGTTCCTGATGGAGTTATATAATTAAAAAAAAAAACTTATCATCCAAGGTTCCAGTTCTTTACGAACTGTGGAATCTTTCAGCGTTATAGTTAATTACCTACCTAATTTAATTTATGTTAATAACTTTTAAAAATTTCAAAAGGTGAATAGCTGAAAAAATTATTAATTCGAAAAAAAAAATCGAAACCAAATATGTTCCTTTAACGCGCTTTAATTAGGTACCTATTCCAGTTCATAGGGTTGAAAACTATTAGGTACTGCTATTTCATCCTAAATTAGTCTGTAGTAACAAATTTTATTAGGGCTTGAAAAGCTTTTATTTATTTTAATTTAACCCTACCAAAAATTATAACCCTAATTTCAAAATTAAATGGCATTTAACAAGAAATTAAGGGCCCCATTTAATTTAACAAGTCGTCGTATTTCTGCACAATTTGCGGTGGTGCAATTAAGTTACAAGTACGTGAAATTCAGTTTAAGCGTCCATGAGGCAGTCTTAGAGGTTGATTCAGATTTAACATTTTGATATGGTTCTCATCTTGTTTTGATACTACCTTGATTGTAAGAACCAATCAGCGTTAGCGGTTCACGCTTCACGAAATGCAATGAGGAGTTGTCTTATCGAGCATCTCACTTCCACTTATTAGTGTATGTATTTATTTATCAAAAATGTAAAATTATAAAATAACGCACACTAATAATTATAAACTATTAGTGTGCGTTTAGATGCCTGTTAACTATCGTATCAAATCAATAAATATCGTATCAAAATGAAATGATAACCGTATCGAATTATTAAAACAGAATCTGACTCCTTAGAGCCATAAAGTGTTCGCTGTTTACTTACTTAATGCATTACTTAGAGACAAAGGCACAACATACGAGTATTTATTTGTTCGGCCTTATTCCTTTGAGATAAAGTTCAAAAATGTGTAGCATCACGGATTTAGCTTGAAACTTTATTGTCTTGAGTTTCCTGAACCGGATAAAGGACTGAGGTGCATAGAAATAATGTATACCTAATGTATGTAAAACGAAGGCAAGCGTAAATTGAACTCGAGCACTGAAGATTGTATTGGCAACAGTGTTGTATTGTGATTTTTACCAATCATTGTTATAAGATATGAACTATCAAACTTCTCATACAATCAAATTTTTACTCGACTACAATGAAGTTGACGAACGGTTTGTTGCAGTCGGCCCTTAGTAATAAATTAATAATATATGACTCCTTTCCATTTACTCGCGAAACACTAAACTTGCCTACAATCAAACTACTGTCATTAAAAATGTTTAAAATAACCTTAAATATTTGATACATCTAAATATTTTCGTCGTAATCGAAATATGGAGCGGATTCGGATATGGAGCGGGAGCGTAGGTCGTTGGCGGCACGAGCGAACATGATCGCACACAGATTTGCACGTTGTTCATCTTTAGTGAAAATAACCCTTTTTAAGGCGTACTGTACTTCTTTCTACACTAGCAATCTGTGGGCTCATTTCACTCAAAAATCGTTTAACTCCCTACGCGTCCAATATAATAACGCGTTCAGGGTGATGTTGCGGCTGCCGCGCCACTGTAGTGCATCGAGCATGTTCGCAGAAGCGCGCACCGATTGCTTTTACGCCACTCTGCGCAAGCGGTGCGCGGCGATGCTCAGCAGAGTGCGCGCCAGCCGCAACAGCGTCCTACTCGTCCTAGCCATGATCGCGGACCGGCTGGACTGCCCCTACATGAATCACTGTATAAGTGTGCACGTACGGGGGCCGTGCCGTGCCAGTAGGTAGGTAGGTACTAGCGGATTAATTTAATGTAATTTATAACTAATTTTAATTTAATTTTTATTGTAAGTAATGTATATAATATAATTTGTATTGTGTTGTGTAATATTATGTATGGACCATTGTAGTCTGTGAGTAAATAAATGAATTGAATTGAATTGAATTGAAAGGGCAAAACAGAGCATCATATATAAATGCCCATTTTATCCCCGTCCTATATCGGCCCTTGGTTATGCTCGGACTACTTTATGTCCTTATTGTATAATCTAAAAAAAATTACAGGTCGACATAGTCCTCTCACACGGAGTCACCAGCAAATCCGAAAAGCAGTGGGGCAGAGCCAAGGCCTTCATCCCCGAGCGCTGGTGCAGCGAAGGCTGGGAGCCTCTCAAGGCCTCCCGTGCCCATCCCTTGGCCTCCCTCCCCTTCGGCACCAGGTGCCCGGCCTCCGGCCTCGCTGGGCATGTACTGACAGGTCTTGCTACCAGGCTTATGGAGAGGTATAGGCTGGAATGGCACGGGCCGGCCGCGAATATGGTGACTACGGGAGTGAATAAAGTACAGGCGCCGTATTATTTTGTGTTGCAGGATGCACATTAGCTGCACCCCTGCACCACTTATAAATAATCCTTGAAAACGAGCAGTCAAATTTAATTGTAAACAGATTTAAAATGTTGACATTGTAACTAAACTACCTATTTAAAGGTAATCGACAACATGACGAATTATTTACTATTTACTTAGTCCATACATTTGCAACTAAGCAAAATTTTCACTAACTTATAGTTTGATAGAATCAATTCTAAGTACAAGGAAAAGAAAGCGGGTACCTACACGCTTTCTTTTCCTACCTAAGTGTAAAAAAGTTCAGTTTGGGCAAGAGAAAACATGCATGGAACTTTCATGCATGCTATTCCGAGCAAAATAAACTACCTATATTCATCTTACCCCACCTGAACTTATACTTATTAATACTACAAAATGAAATTAGAAAACATTTTACGTGCATAACTAAGCCGCCTTTATATTCTATGTTCCTTAAATTTAAGATTAATTACTTACTTACCTTACTATCTTAACTTAAAATAAATAGTAATTCATAAATGTGTAGTTGTTTAATTTTTAATGATTACTTACAAACTTACCCCTAATTTCTGGAACAAAGGATGACAAAATCCATTGAAGTTGCTTAATTAAAACATTCATCTCTGAAGATTCAGGTTAGTCTGGTCTGAGTTCATTATTTAGCTCTAAAGTTTGACTAAGACTAGTAAGACTGCATTTCCATTTGCAAGACAACTTCGGTGACAAATGCCGGCCAGCGGAAAGGGGGAGGAGGGGGGGGGGGGGGGGTAGATAAAGACCAAACGTGTGCGAGTCACGACTGTCACGAGCGAAGTGTCTCTGTTTCAGCTTGGGCAAAAATTATTTCATATCAACTTAATCTGTCGATTGGCTAGCTATTCTTCTCTAAAGGACATTGAAACATATGTTACTACATACTTCAACAATTCAAATAGACTGGTAGCCACATTTTTCTCTTCAATGTCTGCATTCCACAATATTAATCTTCTATCAAAGAAGCCGTTTGCCAACCTGCCTATTCTTATAAGACTACCTGATTACCGCCATTATCTTGACACGGACAAAGTATCGACCATTTGAAATCGAAAGGTTCTAGTGCATTACTACGAGTATACTTAATTTGAGACCAAGAAAAATGGGGCAATACGTCTTTTTGAAAAGTAAGTGGGTCGTTAGGGAAAATAAAAGTTTCTTAGTGTTTCAGGGTTGATGTGAGTGTTATGTTGCTCATTCTAACTTTGTAAGTACTTGCTTTGGTCTAACTTCTTTATAACTCACAAAGATTTGACGATATAGGAATACGCAAAATAGGCCAGTCGTCTAATTGCGGAAACCTGCCTGTGCTACAATAAAATATATAGGACCATTAGGAACATCAAAATTAAATGCCTATTTATGGTATTTTGTGACACTAAGTATATCTTATACCTTTAAACGAGCAATTCTTGTATATTTATATATTTTGGGGGATCTCGGAAACAGCTCTAACGATTTCGATGAAATTTGCTATATGGTTACAGGTGCGAAAAATCGATCTCGCTAGGTCTTATCTTTGGGAAAAGGCGAAATTTTGAGTTTTTATATGTTTTCCGAGCAAACCGAGCTTTCAGATATTTATGACTAGCTGTTGCCCGCGACTTCGTATGCGTGGATTTGTATATTGGTTGTTATATATTCTACATTAGCTTAGAACATTATGCAGCAAGAGATTGCGGTAGGACGGTTAATCATTTCTTAATTATTAATATTATACAACGCATGAGACTTTTCTTTCACAACCTACGAAGTTTCAAGCCCCTAACTGAATAAAATTGTCCTCGATGTAATCCCTCTAAACCCCCTTAGATTTTCATGTCCTCTTTTTAATAAAACCTACTACCTAACTACCTATTTACGAAGTTTCAAGTTCCTAGCTTTAAATAAAATTTGCACCCTAAGACGCACTTTCATCCCCTTTTTAACCCCCTTAGGGGTTGAATTTCCAAAAACGTTGCAATTACTTTTTTTGTAATCGGCTATTATGCCTTTCTAAAAAGTTTCAAAGCATTTGTAATGGATTCAAACTTTCAACCCCTGTTTAACCCTGTTAGGGGATGAATTTTACAAAACGCTGAAATCACTTTTCCTGTATTTTAATAATATCCCGAAATACAAAGATTCAAGTCCCGCGTTCGAAAAAATGTTTGATATCCATACAAACTTTCAACCCCTTTTTCACCACTTTAGGGGATGAATATTCAAAAACGCTGAAATGAGTTTTCTTGTATTTTAATAACATATATTTTTACGAAGTTTCAAGTTCCTCGCTTAAAATAAAATTTGAGCTCCATACAAATTTTCAACCCCTTTTTAACCCTGTTAGGGGATGAATTTTACAAAACGCTGAAATAACTTTTCCTGTCTTCTAATAATATCCCCAAATACAAAGATTCAAGTCCCGCACTCTCAAAAATATTTGATATCCGTACAAATTTTCAATCCCATGTTTTACCACCTTGGGGGATGAATTTTTAAAAACGCTGAAATTTGTTTTCTTGTATCTTAATTTAATACCTTTTTGCAAAGTTTCAAGTTCCTAGCTTAAAATAAAATTTGCACCCTAAGACTAACTTTCATCCCCTTTTTAACCCCCTTAGGGGTTGAATTTCCAAAAACGTTGCAATTACTTTTTTTGTAATCGGCTATTATGCCTTTCTAAGAAGTTTCAAAGCATTTGTAATGGATTCAAACTTTCAACCCCTGTTTAACCCTGTTAGGGGATGAATTTTACAAAACGCTGAAATTACTTTTCCTGTTTTTTAATAATATCCCCAAATACAAAGATTCAAGTCCTGCGTTCGAAAAAATGTTTGATATCCTTACAAACTTTCAACCCCTTTTTCACCACTTTAGGGGATGAATATTCAAAAACGCTGAAATTAGTTTTCTTGTATTTCAATAACATATATTTTTACGAAGTTTCAAGTTCCTAGCTTAAAATAAAATTTGAACTCCATACAAACTTTCAACCCCTTTTTAACCCTGTTAGGGGATTAATTTTACAAAACACTGAAATAACTTGTCCTGTCTTCTAATAATATCATCAAATACAAAGATTCTAGTCCCGTACTCTCAAAAATATTTGATATCCGTACAAATTTTCAACCCCATGTTTTACCACCTTGGGGGATGAATTTTTAAAAACGCTGAAATTTGTTTTCTTGTATCTTAATTTAATACCTTTTTGCAAAGTTTCAAGTTCCTAGCTTAAAATAAAATTTGCACCCTATGACGAACTTTCATCCCCTTTTTAACCCCCTTAGGGGTTGAATTTCTAAAAACGTTGCAATTACTTTTTTTGTAATCGGCTATTATGCCTTTCTAAGAAGTTTCAAAGCATTTGTAATGGATTCAAACTTTCAACCCCTGTTTAACCCTGTTAGGGGATGAATTTTACAAAACGCTGAAATTACTTTTCCTGTATTTTAATAATATCCCCAAATACAAAGATTCAAGTCCCGCACTCTCAAAATTATTTGATCTCCGTACAAATTTTCAACCCCTTTTTTACCACCTTGGGGGATGAATTTTTAAAAACGCTGAAATTAGTTTTCTTGTTTTTTAATTTAATACCTTTTTACGAAGTTTCAATGTCCTAGCTTAAAATAAAATTTGCACCCCAGGACAAAGTTTCATCCCCTTTTTTACCCCCTTAGGGGTTGAATTACCTAAAACGTCGCAATTACTTTTTTTTGTTATCGGCTATTATGCCTTTCTAAGAAGTTTCAAAGCATTTGTAATGGATTCAAACTTTCAACCCCTTTTTAACCCTGTTAGGGGATGAATTTTCAAAAACGCTGAAATTACTTTTCCCGTCTTGTAATAATATCCCCATATACAAAGTTTCAAGTCCAACACTAACAAAAATATTTGATCTCCATACAAACTTTCAACCCCTTTTTCACCACCTTGGGGGATGAATTTTCGAAAACGCAGAAATTAGTTTTCTTGTTTTTTAATATAGTACATTTTTACAAAGTTTCAAATTCCTAGCTTAAAATAAAACTTGCACCCCATACAACCTTTCATCCCCTTTTTAACCCCCTTAGGGGTTGAATTTTTCAAAATCGCTTCTTATCTCTTGTACACTTTATAAATTCAACCTAGTGTGCAAATTTCAACTTTCTAGCTTTTGTAGTTTCGGCTCTGCGTTGATGAATCAGTCAGTCAGTCAGTCAGTCAGTCAGTCAGGACACTTGCATTTATATATATAGATAATTTCAGTGTACCTATCATAAGCCTAGCCTAGTGCCTGTGATAAGGTATTTTGATCATGAATTACTTTTGGTGCTAACAGTATAACTTAAGGTGCATTTAAGCGACCTAGTGTTTAATAGAACAGACTAATTCCTATAGTTGACAGCCAGTTTGGCGCCTCTATTGCTTGGAATTAAGATTGAAGGTGGCAACTATTGGGGCAGTGTCCAACACTGTGACATTTAGGTACCTACGTTATGTTGATTAAAATCGCATTTACAAGAAGGAACGTTTTTTCATTTAACTTAGGTAAATATTTGATGTAAAATCTCCCCTAAGCTTCCTGTCGCTTAATCTTGGCTCATTTCTGTGAGATTTGTAAAACGTATAAAGTAGGTAATTTAAGGCGTCTTTTACAAAAAAATATCTGCAAAACAGACATTTAAAATGAAGTCATCAACTCACAGCAAATCATCTTATACAATCCCTGGAGATAAATACGATTTCGCATCGGACATTTGACTTTTTACTTTTCTTGAGAGAAAATTCGTCAAGTTATGAGTGGTGTTAGCGAAATTACTTATTTTGTTTTAGCCTGTTTCATTCCGTAATCGCTGCTTGAGACAGGATTCAAGCGTCAGCTGAATACTTACAGGATTTCTTGAATTTTAATAAGTGGTTCTTACTGACTGACAAGTTCTATTAGTAAGTTCTATTCTATGGTCTGGACCGGTGTTGTATTCGAGACCTAGATTATTCTAGGACTTTGAGAGACTGTAGCATAACCGTTCTGGAGCTCATGATGCCTAAATTAATGCGGTATGACCTAGATGCCTATATTAGTACGAACATATATAATGCATTAATTGCGACTACTGCGACTGAAAATTCGATATTCTTACTTAGAATAGATTATTCAATTTTACGCGGTTATCGCACTGATGCGCGTCCAGACACCGCTCCTATGAGTGAGCAAGACACGATTATGGACGTTTATAACGATGTCCCACTCGCACACGGAGCGACCTGCGGATCCACCTCTAATGTAACGCCTTAAATATAATTTCAGCAAATTCATCCGCCCTTCATGAACGAGTGAAATATCTATGACGTTGATTTATATCACTCATGCTCGTCATAATAGGTACGTGTCCCACAGATGTCCTGGCATTAGTCGCTAATGGCGTCTCTATACGGAAAGGGTCCATAATGGAGGTGATCTGGGATGTCATCAATCTGCTCTAAGGTGTTCCCATCGCTTTTAGTACTAGCGGTTCGCCAAAAAACGCTGTAAATTGTATTAATAGCATGAAAATCGGTACGATTGATCTTCATATAGGCCATTTGAATCAATTTGACCAGAAGCACCAAAAAAAAGGAGAGGAGTTACGTCATCTATTTTTTGTAGATAGGTATGGAATAAAAAAAAATTGATATCGCAAAATGTTTTTTTCCAATTGCTGTAATTTTGCTCTGAATATCTTTGTAATACATTTATGGCCTAAAATCGTTATTAAAACTGTATGTAAACGTAGGCCCGCAATTGCAATAAATGGTTAAAATTAATCAGCGCCGCTCGTGGTGGGTGTAAACTTTTGTGTAATCTCGCTGTCGCGTCCCATCGCTGTTGTAATGACAAAAAACTTCGCGGGATGAAAAAGAACGACTTTTTACTTGTGAAGGGTTGTGACTACGCGAGAATCAGTATTTTATTTGTATCCTTAAAGTGATATATATAATATTTTTGCCGATAATGTTAACTTAGAAAAACTTTCTTTTGAAAATGAAACGCAGAAACTATAACTCTTGTTAAAACATAAATACACTTGGAAAATAGGTATCTAAGTAAATAAATAAAACAAGACCGTGTACGTAAGATTATCATTGTAAATTTCTGTTAGACCCAATAATTTATAGGCAAAAGGCACTGAGTCCCCCATTTGCACTTTCTTGTATTGTGCAAAAAGCTCTAAGCTGTAGATCCCTATAGCTTTAAGCTATACTCTAAAGTCAAAACCAAATAAAGCGGCAAATATAAAGTCTATTTTTTTATTCGGTAGACTGAAATGACAGTTAATAGTATGAACATGAAATTCATTTCATACTATTAACTGTCATTTCAGTCTACCGAATAAAAAAATAGACTTTATTTCTCTCGAAATGCATTCGAGGGGATTTATACGCAATAAAGGATATCGAAATGTCTCTTTAAGATTCATTTTACTTTCCGAGGATGATTTAAACATCCAGCTGGCAATAGATTCCAACTGCAGTAACCCATGCTTAGAATAAATAGGTATATGTATTTGTGGTAATATAAACTCTATCCCGGCTTAGACCTGACGAAGAAGACATGTTGATATTTAAAGGGACAAAATCCAATTGTAGGTAAATAGTTATTTTCGATACAAGTGCGAAAAAGAGGAAATTCGAAACGAGTGGCGATAAATTAAAACACGACCGAGTGTTTTAAATCGACACGAGTTGCGAATTACCTATTCGCACGTGTATCGAACAACGTTTTACAGTACATATGGCACTTCAAAGTTTCGACATCGCACGAAAAGTGCTATTTTACGCACTAGTGCGGAAAAGTAGCCCCATATGTACTGTAAAAAACTTTTCAGAGTTATTTGTTCATATCGGTCCAGCCGTCTTCCAGAAATCGGCGGACGTAACGTAATAAAGCGACACAGATTCCATGCACCAAATTGGTTACCTACCCTTTTTAAAGTCTGTTAAAAAAGTGACAGCCCTACGATTGCTAATTCGCAATAATGGCCGCCACGGCACCTAACGCTCGACTCGGCGCTGATTGAAAGCATTACATTTTATGAACAACCTGATTTGTACTGATTATAATATTATCTTGTCTCGAGATGAACACGGGTCATTTACTTGAATACTTCAATCAGAAATAGTAGGTAAGAGTAGGTACTTACTTATGACAATTGTATTGCAGGATATAATAATCACGAGTCAGGAATTTTCGTAGCGTTTTTGTTGAGTTGGTTAGTTGGGTTGGTTGGATGGGTTGGTTGGTTGGTTTGGTTGGTTGGTTGGTAGGTATTAACTGAGGCCTTTCCCGGAACGTACGGTTCGGAGTGTTTAAAATCATCCGGGGAAACCCGAAAACTTTTTGATTCGGAGCAGACATCTCTACAATTTTATTATTGAAATTTTCTAATGGAGAAAAACCGCGATTTCACAGAAAACCCCGAGGGTCCGAGATTTTTGAGGTTTTAGTGCAGCGTCGGCAGCCCTCATTGCATGAAGCATTTACCTAATAGTTACTACAGTCGACGTCAAAGATATGTTTAAATTGTTCGCCTTATTACAAAGGAAGAAACTGCAAAAATGTAAACAAATCTTTGAACTCGACTGTACAATCAACAGCAGAAGTATCTACACAAGTAAAGAGCTCAAAATGATCTTCCACAGTCATCTCCTTGTCCAGAGCTGCTAACAAATTGTTCAGTAATTTATTGTAAGACTCCGAATGCGTCAGAAGTTTTATTTAAGTAGTTTGCAAGACTCCTCCTGAAGCATTTCATGGAAATATATACCTTATGTAACTCAAAAAAAAGAGCTATTTCGCTATAAAAGGCTTGCATCAGATACGAGATATAGAAAGTTAAGCCAAAATGCTCCTTAAAATAGGGCTGCTCGATTGGATATCGCGGGCGGTTTCGAGACAAATTGGTCCCGAGGGTCTGAGGCCGAATAAAAACGCGGTTCTTTATTCCACTGATTACTTTCCCATCGTGGGAGGTTATACATGTAGATAGGCGGCACTCAGCATCAGGCATAGGTAATTAAACATTCGGGAAACCCAAAAAACTGGAGGATAAAAAAAAATACTAAGGGTTCATTTAGACGATGAGTGAACTCGCATACGAGTTTAAATACATTGCGGATTTTGATCGGTCGGTTAAATTGGACGTAACCAACAGTCCGCAATGTAACTAAAATCGCATGCGAGTTCGCGCGCCGTCTAAATCAGCCCTAAGACTGCTAACATAATATCTGATTCTGTTGCTAGCGCATATAAAACGGAATAAAATTTTATTTCAGGTATCCTTTTGAAAGACAGTTTTTTTTTAGTTACATTTTTCGAGTTACAGTAATGCCTTTACGATGGACACAACCTAAAAAGCACAGTAAGGAAAATTTTGATTGCGTAATTCAGATTTTTTCCATTAGACAAAACAGCGCCGTCTAGCATGTTTAGCAACTAAGTAAACAAAAACTGTACGAGGACCGATTCGGATTAAACTTGTTACGGTTTTGACCTTTTTCTGATACGAGCTTGAAGATCGCTCACGCGCTCACGCTGATTAGTGCATGCGAATTGAAGTGAAAGTCGTGCGTGAGATGCTCGCCAATCATCAGTCATTCAAGGTCGTAGCAAAACCAGTCCAAAACCGTAACAAGTTAATTCTGAATCGGGTTTCGACTATATCTAAAGTCTATTTTTTTATTCGGTAGACTAAAATGACATTTCATAGTATGAAATGACATATGAAATGTCATTTTAGCCTACCGAATAAAAAAAAACTTTAGATAGCGCGATTCAGTACTATGTATTACTTAACATCAAACAACTCCATCTAGTAAGCAATTTGGTAACTAAAACACCACCAGCAGCGAGAGGGCCATAAAGGGGCTAGTAGTAAATAAAGGACAAGCGTTTGAATTATGTTATGTATATTTTCACTTTAATATAAAAATTATAGGTATTCACTGTAATATTTACAAGTAAATGGCAAATAAAATAAGTTTGCAATACATACAGAACTCGTATGACTGGGCATGTGGCGTTTGTGGCTAAAACTACAAAATATTGCGTATTAATGTCATTGATTTATTATATATTTATATATTATATTTAGATTTATCTACAGACGACTTCATTTTTTACAGTCGCATCATAATATTTCAATATGAAGGTGATCAAACTCCACTATTTTTTCATAACTAAATTATCTCCAGTCTAAATATAAGAAACATTGTTTTATTACATGTATTTCTAAATACAAAAAAAAATGTCTCACTGTGAATTTAGTTCATTTTTATAGCCCGAACCCTCTACCTAATAATAAAATAATTAAAAAAGGCTACACAATGTAGGATAATTGTATAGTAATTTTAACCACACACACCACTTACGAAGCGATTCGATTAAGCCGTTTACTGACAATATTTATAGAAAACTTAATACTGTCTACACCACTAAATAGGATCAATCTATTCTGACAATCATATGGAAGCACTCAAAAAGGGAACTGATTCAGATTTAGAGGCTCGAATATTTTAACAAATCTTTGACATTTCCTGAGGGACATTAGAACATGTGTCTTTGAAAGTTCTACATTAAACAATATTCAATAGTTATTAATAAGGGAATTCTGTACTACCAATGTAGCATACAATTCAAGTAAAAGTGTATTATGACAGCTGTTGAAACTACTAGCAAACTGGGTAATAATAGTAAAGCCCCATTTAGACTGTTCCGGAACTAGCATGCGATTTTTGTTACATTGCTGTATTTGGTCAACCAACTGAATTCATTGTACCTACCCTGTAGCTACTATAGCTAGGCAATAACTCGAATATTGCATGCAAGTTCTTGAGCTGTCTAAATGGACCTTAAAAGAATAGGACAAAAATTACTCAAGTAAATTCTACTATTTGCGATTAGAATATTACTTACTGTGAATTCGGAATAAAAAAAACACATGTTACGATTGGACATTTAAACTATACAGTTTATGAGTACAACTATTAAACTGCGTTAATATTCTATTGAACACTACTTCCAGTGGACCTGTACAATATTCACACGTTTGGCAGTTATTTTGTAAAGTATTGCTTCTCGAAATTTTCAGTTGCTGCAGACAGTAATAGACATTCCCTATCACAGACTAGATACACAATAATCCAAAACCTTTCGGTTAAATTTAAACCCCTTTACAAGTTTCAATGTACACAGATCCATGAGTTTTATTTTTAAAAACTTGTAAAGGGGTTAATCTGATTTTGCATATAAAAGTTTAAATAAAAACTGAGACCTAAAATACAATTCCAATTGCACTTAAAACTGAAACCTGCCATTACTCAATAACACAATTAAAAATAATGTACTTAACAAACTTATACGAAACGAAATACTTAAATGCTTACGTACAGAGAGATTTTACAATATAACAACACGATCAGTGCTTACAAAACTTTGATATGTACAGTACTATAGGTAAGCTAAACTATAGTCTACTCTATAATTACAGTTACTAAGTGATATCCTGTCTTTTTACAAACGCTCAAAGGCGTTAATGTTCTAAATTTTAGAACTCTTATCTTAAAAACAGCCCTCCACAAACATATTTCATACTTTGAGTCATTGCATTTAAAACTGATTGTTTCATAGGTTTTGTTGTAAATCTTTTACATTTCACGTATCTGTGTTTCGTTCTGAATTCTCTACGTTTCATTTTTGCCATAAAGCGATTTGCATTGAAGAAAGTTGCAACGTAAAATCGGGTCCGCATATGCGCGCAACAATGAAATAGTATTGTACATTTGTCAAAAGATAATAAATAAAGCTATACATTAGTATTTTTTTAATAGGTATATTTTGTTTATGTTCTGTCCTGTAATAAATTTAACTGAGTGTTCAGTTTACAACAAAGTTAAAGCTTGTTGTGATGATTTTTCGTCACATAGCGAATCACTCACGCATACGATCTCTGCTTACGGTCTTTCACTGGCCGAAATTGACACTTCAGTCGGACACTACCGAATTACAGGGTCGGCGCGGCCGAAAGGTCCGGCAGTTTTCTAGACCAAACCGAACCTTCGGCCGAAACATGATTTTAAATGCCGAAACCTGTCGAAACCGAACACGAACCCTCGGCCGGACAGTCGGTCCAGTGAAGTTGTTTTTTTCATGGTGGCAAACAAGCATACGGCCCGCCTGATGGTAAGCAGTCACTTCAGAGTCGTTACATGCAGACAGAGCCTTTAGAAACCTGTACACTCCTTTTTTGAAGAACCCCATACTGTAGGCCCATGGGAAAACCTCGACATAGCTCGTTCCACACTCGACCATAGAGAAATATAGTAAGACAAGAGTGCTCACTCCATACATCAGTTCAGACTATTAATTTCAGTGTCTACATCTAGCATCGAGTAGCAGTACTGATAGTTGCGCTACTCGATGCTAGATGCTAATAGTCTTTTTGGTACTAAAACTGATGTATGGAGTGAGCACTCTATGTATTTTTTCTCTATGACTCGACCCAGCACGATTCACGTGTGGAGTTATCACTGTCACATAATAAATACTAGTACTAGGTACAGAAGATTCACTCTAACAAAACGCGTCTATTGCGACAGATATGACCGCTAGGTGGCGCAAGTGCGAGCAGCCGTCCGTTCTATAGCGGTGCCCGGCAATTACTATGTCTAGACCAGGGATGTTGCGAATATCCGCATCCGCATCCGCAACCGCGGAACTTCCGCATTATTTTCAACATCCGCATCTGCATCCGCATCCGCATAAAATCCATGCGGATTTAATGCGGATGCGGATGTGGAACAGGTCGGTACAGGAACGTCTTAGCATCGGCGTAAGTGCTAGACTGCTAGGTAATTTAGTCATTAGCCAAAAAACCCTATTAGAAATTAGCAGTCAAGCGTGAGTGGGACTTAATGTACGGAACCCTTGGAACGTGAGTCCGACTCACACTTGTCCGGTTTTTTGAAATAAAAATTACTAAAATGTAATATTTGACGTTTTTTATGTACCTATCTTGACATCCACATCCGCATCCGCGGATGTGAGCGTTTAAAAATCCGCATCCGCATCCGCATCCGCGGATGTCAAAAAATCGGCATCCGCAACATCCCTGGTCTAGACACCAAAATTGTTGTGGGCCGCATGTATAGTTTGTAGCTTTCTAATAGACCCCGAAGGCTAATCCTATTGTCTACTGTTAAGAAAAACCGCTCGTGCCACGTGCCACAACCACCTGCATAAAAAATCGGTACTTCGGTTACTGAGTGCCCGCGAGTCGAACGCTACAGAACCAGTATATAATGTGCAGGGAGCGTACATTTCATGCCGATGACAGGCGTATGACGTCAACCTACAAACAGGATGGACAAAGTTTGAAAAGGGCAATGGAATAACGAACGTTTATTTATTCGTACCTAATAATGGAAAATATGATTAATCACTGTTATCTAATCAACCTCTTCCGTTTAAGTAACGTCTATTTTTTTATTCGGTAGACTAAAATGACATTTCATAGTATTAAATGACATTTTATGTTCATACTATGAAATGTCATTTTAGTCTACCGAATAAAAAAATAAGACTTTAGATATATATTGACACTTGAGACGGACATTAAAAGAATATTATCTAACATTGTCACATCACTCACATCAAAGTTTACTCTTTGTCACAAATTGTAGACATGCGGAAACAACATTTCAGTTAAATTTAATAAGATCAGGGAACTTAATGCTTTGCCAAAGTCGCTATGGCGGCTATAGAATTATTGTGCCAAATAAATCCATGTTTAGTTATAGATAATAAACAAATTTATTGTTCCTGCTGTCAGCAAAGTTTGCCACCAAAAGAAAGCAACATCAAGTTACATTTGCAAACAATAAAACACAAAGAACATGAGGAACATAAAGAAACACAGTTTGATTTTAACATGGACTTGACCAATTTCATGATAGCATCGAATATACCATGGAAACATATGGTGTTCCCTTCGTTTAAATTGTATGGCATAGTATGCTTTGAATTGACACGATGGTGCGTTTCTTTTTTCCAACTTGTTGACTACGTAGAAGACGAAACTGAGTGATAGTACTTAATAATATAATATTACACAATTAAAGCATTTTGTTTCCAACCCATTAAATACTTATTTTTTTTTATTTCAGAAACTATTATGTTACTAATAATCAAACACAATCAAATCAAATTGATAGACACGTTGTTGTGGCCTATAATTAAAAATAAAATAAAAGTCACTACGTTTCCGGTTACTAAGTTGTGTCACTACGTTTTTTGAAACATCCTGTGTGTTTATATGAATACGTCATTATGACGAAACCGGCATGAAATGTACGCTCCCTGATAATGTGTCATCGAGATGCGTAACAAAGGCGCGTTATCGGAGAGCGCACCTACACTGGTTTTTTGAGCGTTGGACTAGCCCGCGCTCAGGTGCCAAATAGAATAATTAGGACCCTTTTTTGCAGGTAAGTAGCACGTGCGGTTTTACTGAACAATAGACAATAGGATAAGCCTTCGGGGTCTACTAGAAAGCTACAAACTATACTTGTAGCGACGCGACGAAATCGCGGTGTGAGCCACGCCTATCACTGTCTCGTGTAAAGAGTCATTCAATAGAAATTGCTAACTATGTAAACAAACCGCCATACTAAAATTGACACTGAATGTCAATTTACTAGTAACTTTTGTTTACATAGTTAGCAAGTTCTATTGAATGACACTTTAGACGTACGTTTGATCAGTGTGAAATGTCTCTCAGTCTAGCTGCTGCACTTGTACTACGGGTACTACGGGCGTGGCCTGCGGGAGCGAGATCTCGTACTTGATGAGGTTGGAGCCGCGCGCCGTCGAGAGGACCAGCCCGCTCACTTCCTTCACGTCACCGCTGGAACAAGGTATTTGGTTAAGCTTTGGATTCCTCCGTAAGGTGCCGTCATATCGCGGCAGCAAAAGACGGCCGTCTTTACGGTGACGACATGTGGAAAGTACCACGGCGTCATAACACACCGTCAGCCACCAAGGTCAAAGCGGCAAATTTGAAAAATGTAGGCGCGAAGGGATATCGTCCCATAGAAAACCACCGTCATGACGGCCGTCATGCAAATGACGGCACCGCTTTTTTACGTTACGTTGACAACGCCGTCTAGGAAACCTCGCTCCAAAACACTAGGGGTCCGTTTCTCAAAAGCTTGTAACTTGTAATACAAGTGGAAGTCCCTTTCTAACAAAAGCTGTCAAAAAGTGGCTTCCGCTTGTATTTTACAAGTTACAAGCTTTTGAGAAACGGGCCCTTGATCGTAGACCTCCATAAGGACTAGAATTCCATTAAAAAAAAAATATTTCTCAATGGTGGAGCCATGTGGGTTCGCGAGGTTTAGACCTCACAGAGCCACTAGTTTTCTCCCTTTTATCTGCGTTCACGAATAAAGTACTTCTTATTCTTCTAAAGTACTTCTGACGACCGGTCTGACCTAGTAGGTAGTGACTCTGCCCTGGGTTCGAATAATGGCATTTATTTGTGTGGTGAGCACAAATATTTGTTCCCGAGTCTTTGGTGTTTCCTATGTGTTTATATATTATAAAAAAAAAAATAAAAAAAAAAATAAAACGTTTATTCAGAGATCTTGCTTACAACTAATTACATATATTCTTCTGCCAAACCACAGAGTGGTTTGTTGGCAGACGAGGCTCCTTTATGTATAATCATGCAAGCTAGGTAGTTGATAGGTAACTTAAACTTAGGTATCTACTTAACCCTTTACCGCATGCGCAGCCCTATATAGCAACTATTAAAGTTCATTTTTAAACAAATACTTTTTATTTATGACATGAAGTAAGGGGTTAACTCTTAATATTCTTAGCGTACAGTAAAAGAAAATCAAAATAAAATAAAAATGTAACGTATTATTGACTTTGTATTTTGTTTAATAAAAAATTGCTTAGTTTCTTTTTAAATGTTTGTTTTGTCATCCTTGTGGTCTTTAAATCCGACGGTAACTCATTATAGATCTTAGGGACTAAATATTTTCTACTTCTCTGGCCATAATAATTCGTAAAACTAGGTACCAGCAATTTATTACTATCTCTGTTTCTTATTAACCTTTGATTGACAATAGGTATTTTAAACTCATCATTACACATTTGTTCTAGAGCTAATACTAACTTGACTTTTTCATGGACTGTTAAAATATTACATTCTAAGAAGAGCTGTTCATAGGTAGTACTTTTACATTTTATTTTAGTTTTTTTGTCAACCATTAATTTCATGAATCTAATCTGCAGTGCCTTTATCTTATTTAGATACGTTTTAAATGTACGACCGTAACTTGACAGCCCATACGACAACAGCGAATCCACTAGAGCATAGTACACTGCATACATAGTAGCCCTATTTAACACGAACTTCAGGTGGTGGAATTTTGCAAGGACTGCTCTTAATTTATTGCATAAGCCATTTACATGTGGCTGCCATGAGAACTTATAATCTATAAGCAAGCCCAAGTACTTGTATTGTATACTTATATTATCGTTGTCAGAGTACCCACTACACAAGCCTTCTTGAGCTTACTGTGGGACTTAGTCAATCTGTGTAAGAATGTCCTATAACAGCGGTCGGCAACCTGCGGCCCGTGAACCTGTCACTTGCGGCCCGCGAGCCTTCCTGGCTATTTTGTATGTAATATTGACCAACGACAATGTCTGATAAAGTCATAAATATTACTGTGGCTGCTAAAAGGTTGCCGACCGCTGTCCTATATTTATTTACTCTTGTTAGTGTTACCTGTTGGCGTTGTGTCGCTGGTGCTTGAGCGGCAGCTGCGTGCCTATGGTCTTGCCGTCGCGGCCGATCACGTGCAGCTGCGAGCCCACCAGCCGCCGGCCCACGCCGCCCACCACGATCTGGTTGCCGATCACCTGCCCCGACCGGTTCGTCACCTGTAACGACAAACCAGTCAATCACACTGCCATCTATCGACTCTCGACCACCACGGCAGAATACAGGCGAGAAGAAATCTATGCCGTATTATCGAGCATTAAAGGACCTGATTAAAAACTTGGCCGGTTTTCTAAAATCGGTCTCGCGCACGAAGTGTTCCGTACCATTACGCAAAAAAATCACGTTTGTTGTATGAGAGCGCCACTTAAATATTTCATATATTTTTTTTGAAGTGAAAACTTCTTTAGCGGCGCTGGGCACTTTTTGAGGTAGGGAAAAAATGATAAACTCGAGACAGCGTAAGGCGATCACGTGACCGTAAGATTTAGATGGCCACTCATTTAGATGGCATTTAAATCAAAAAGAAAAACTCAATGACATTACATGAAAAAGGTTCTAATCTTGTACGGGCTGAAATACGAGGATCTCACAGTTACACTCTAACTTTATATCACTCAAATATAATTCAATAAAGCGACATCTTTATGAAATTGCTAATAAAAGTGAACTCTAGTACTGGTGAATAAAACTCAAAATATCATGATCAAATATATTTAGATGAGAGGTCTGCAAGGCAACTTTACAATTTCTATTCGGATTTTAAACAATTAACGCAACAAATTTTAATTTCGAATTTTAAACAAGCTCACTGACCAGCAATTTCGGAACTAAGTTTTTCAATAGAAAGGAGGATGCGTCAATTATACATAGTGCTGTAGACATTTTGGACTAGTCATTGAGTTTTCACTTCTGTCGGCACTCCCGTAGTGCAACCCGTTGTTTTTTAGTATTTTTTGTTATAACGGCAACAGAAATACATCATCTGTGAAAATTTCAACTGCCTAGCTATCACGGTTCATGATCATGAGATACAGCCTGGTGACAGACAGACGGACAGACGGACGGACGGACAGACGGACAGCGGAGTCTTAGTAATAGGGTCCCGTTTTTACCCTTTGGACTAAAACGAACATGAACTCACCACTTGTATGTGCGTCGGCTGTTGGTGCTCCTGAGGTTCTATCTCAATCTGCATTTGCTGGACTTGTTGCTGGACCTGTTGCTGGACTTGCTGGGCGACTTGCTGGGCGGCTTGTTGCGCGGCCTGCTGCGCTGCTTGCGCCTGGAACAAACGAATAATGTGTAATTAGTTAAACTCCTTAACTATAAAGCTGGAAGTCGAACTTGTAACTTTGAGTTGATCTTATATTCAATTCGGTGCTGAGTTACTTTAGAGTTTAGACGGACTCTAAAACAGCACTCGGATCTTCGCGATAGGGAATATTACGAGAAACTCTGCGTAGGGGGCGCCACTCACACAATAAGTCACAATCTAAGGGTCTACCGCAAACGAGAGAGTCGAAATTTTTTATCTAACCTCTCTATCACTCTAGCATATTTGAGCGATAAAGAGGCAGATAGCTGAGTTTCAACAACAAAAAGACCGCCTTGATGTATCAATATCATATTTGATTGTCTGTGAAAACTTGTCAAAAATCAGTTTAAGGTTCAGTATGTATAAGTTACTCTATGGTATACTTACGTCGCTAGTACTGCACTCTGGCGGCAAAACTGCAGTAATACTCCCTATTGTCCTCCGAATCAATCCGAATTCAACTTGTTACAACAAAATGTTAACCCTATTGGAATGCAGCAAATCATTGGATAGCGTAAGAAACCAACCTGTTGTTGCGCCTGTTGTTGTGCCTGTTGTTGGGCTTGCTGTTGTGCTTGTTGCTGCGCCTGTTGCTGTTGTGATTGGAAGTTCTTCGAATGTCCCGTTATCATTATTATCGCCCCATTGTCGTTGTTACTCGTGTCTCTCTGCCAAACAAAAAGGAAAGTTTCAAAAAAGTTGGAAAAGTTCTCGGAAATATCAGAAAATTCAAGAAACTTTCATTTTGGAAACGGAAAATTTCGACCCCCATACAATGATATTATATAACCATAGATAGATTATACTCATACTTGAGGAGCACAGAAAATACTTCCATATTTATTTCTGTTCTGATTCATTTTCTCATTCCATCCATCTTTGTCACACTCGTTGTTAAACATAAGCTCTCTTTCGGTGTGCGGGAACTCCTTAGCACGTGCACATTTCTCGCTTGTCCAGCCGCGACTAAACGCAACTTGTACAATTTGTCACAAGGTAACTCCTATAACCTATCTTGAGTTATAAATCATTGCCCCCATACAAGTTTCCGAGTTTTTTAATTGTGGAAATTTCGCAATTTTGGATTTTATTCCGACCGCACATCATTATTTATACAAAATCTATACAAGAATCTATCAAGAATCTATCAAGATATATACAGTGTATTACTAAAATAAATTAAAAACTAGCTTAAATCTAAAATAGGGAACTATAGGTCTATAAATAAATCAATTTGTAGCTATTAGCTAAGTTGATCTTATGTTTATTATAAGACTGTTTGTTTCTCATAAAAAAAAAAAAAAAAAAAAAAAACTACTTACATTTCTAGGCGGCAGGTCCATGTGCTGTCTCTGATGTAGCATGAGGTGGTTTTTCTGGAAGAACGCTTTTCCGCACTGGTCGCATACGTGCGTTCTCAGCGTACAGCTCCCGTCTGGGTGTCTAAAAGAAAAGCAACTTTATTAGTTAGGGAATAATGCTTAAATTTGCACTGTGACCTTTCTAGCGTGATTCTAGTTATATTTTTTGCAATTGTATACAAGTGTTTGAAAATCCAAAACAAATATTTACAGAGATGGTACTCAGTAATGGACTTTCAATTTGCGACCCGCTTAATGTTGAATATCTGATATACAGCGCTTCTCGAACGTTTATAAATATGTTTACTATGTAAACCACAAAATAAATTAGTACCCATGTTATGTAATGAGAAAATATAACGGTAAATGAAATAGTTTACCTTCTGTGATGCGCTAATAGGCCGTGTTTCGCCGCAAATCCTTTGCCACAATCTACACAAAAGTGGATCTTCGGTCGCGGCGTTGCTATGTGATGATTTTGCTGAAAAAATATTGCCTTGTTGAATCTTGCTACCAGTTACGTACAGACGTTATGTCCATTAAAATAGGCTTGTAAAAAAAGTGTCTCTAATAGGCTAGATGACTAATTTTCATTGATGGTATCAATCAATCAGGTTTGTTTTTAGGATCAAATGTCTATATGGGACCCATTGCATTAAAGCAGTACAAAAGTCAGAAATGATAGTCAATGTCCGACAGTCGTACTTCACTCGCGAAACGCCCCTTAGAAATCGCTATGAGATGAGATATCATCATGAAGTATGAACAAAACAAGAAAATTGCATTTTTGTCGGTGAAATATTGCGTTTATGTATATAGTTGCTATGCAATCTTTTTTGGATAAAATGTGAGGAATCGAATGGTATCCTTACTTATTTCGTTTTTGAAAGTTAAAAAAAAAACTTAAATTTTGAAACTTTCCGGTGCTGTATTTTTGTATTATTTCCAAATATTTTTTTAATATTTACAATATTATGATAAATTGCTCCTTTGCTATCTATTTTACTAGATTTTGTTATAAAATTCAACATGTGTCATCATCCCTATTGCATGCGTTTTTGTGTTATTCTTAGTAGACCGTAGTTTCGGTTTCGATTTCAGTTTCAGCAGTTTTCAGCAAAATATCCTGTTTCGGTGAGACACTAATTATTGTCACGTCATCATCATCAGTCATCACCATCTTGGTACCGCAGCCATGAAGGGCGCCCACAGACAAGACATCCTCTAGACTGAGCATAGCGCTACCCCCTCTGCCACAAATATAAGGTAGTTTTACTCCATCTTCGAGTCAAAGTGTCTTTGTGTGACGTCCGTGTCTTTGAACGGACCAATCACGGCACGGGACTCGCTAACCTCGCCCCCCGCACCCCAGTATTTTTGGCAGCATCGGTTTCATGAAATAATAGGGATGATGACACATGTTGAATTTTATAACAAAATCTAGTAAAATATATCTATTTTACCAAACTTTTTTATATATCTATTTCATTTGTTTTAGCAAACGAGCAATTTATCACAATAATGTGGATATTAAAATAAAATATTGAAAAATTACAAAATTACAGGACCTGAAAGTTTCAAAATTTAAGTTTTTTTTAACTTCCAAAAACGATAAAAGTAAGGGTACCATTCGATTCCTTACATTTCATCCAAAAAAATATTGTACGGCAACTATATACATAAACGCAATATTTCACCGACAAAAACGCAATTTTCTTGTTTTGTCCATACTACAAGATGGGCGATGACGTCACGGCCTCTGGCCGTTTTGTATAGGGCGTTTCGCGAGTGAAGTGCGACTGTCGGACTTTGACTACAATTTCTGACTTTTGTGTTACTTTAATGCAATGGGTCCCATATAGACATTTGATCCTAAAAACAAACCCGATCGATTGATACCATAAAAAAATTAGTCATGTAGCCTATTGCTCTAAACTCCATTAGAGGATTCCTAGTATATGAGGGCGCCTAATAAGGTTGAAACCATGCTATGTATATACAGGGTGGATTTTCTTTTTGGGTCAGTGAGAGCAGCTACCAGATCCCGTGCTGCTACGAGAAAATGGTCTTAGAAGACCTTCCCTCGATTTCAAATTAATGAAGATTGGTTTTTCCAGATTTTGGAAAAAACATACAGGGTGCGAGAAAAAGGTCATTTTTGACAAACTTTTTTTTTATGCCAATCGATCCCATTCCTATTGAGGATCAAAAGCTTGTATGGAAGCAAAAAAAAAATTCCGGCTAGAAAAGCCACAAATTGAGGAAAACTTTTCCCATACAATTTGTATGAAAATGAAAACTTTTATTTTTCACATGCTATTTTTGTATGCCAATCGATTCCATTCCTATCCAGTATCAATAGTTTCTTTGGGGTCAACTTACGGTAATGTACTAAAAAGCCACAAATTAAAGAAAACTTTTTCCATACATTTACTATGGAGAAAACGTGAAATTTAATTCACAGTTTTCTATCTGGCCAATCAGTCCTGTTACCTTTAAGAACCATAATACTGTATGAAGACATTGCTGTAGGACTGATAGGCGAGGTAGAAAATTGTGAATAAAATTTCACATTTTCTCCATAGTAAATGTATGCAGAAAGTTTTTATTAATTTGTGGCTTTTTAGTACATTACCGTAAGTTGACCCCTAGGAAACTATTGATACTAGATAGGAATGGGATCGATTGGCATACAAAAATATCATGTGAAAAATAAAAGTTTTCATTTTCATACAAATTGTACGGGAAAAGTTTTCCTCGATTTGTGGCTTTTCTAGCCGGAAATTTTTTTTTTGCTTCCATACAAGCTTTTGATCCTCAATAGAAATGGGATCGATTGGCATCAAAAAAAAAGTTTGTAAAAATGACCTTTTTCTCGCACCCTGTATGTTTTTTCCAAAATCTGTAAAAGCCAATCTTCATTGATTTGAAATCGAGGGAAGGTCTTCTAAGACCATTTTCTCGTAGCAGCACGGGATCTGGTAGCTGCCCTCACTGACCCAAAAAGAAAATCCACCCATGAGATTTTTTTTTTTCATAATCCACCAGTGTTGGCCGAAAGTTAATGCGAATTGAAAATGTTGGCCATTAACCATTATAAATTGAACCTTAAACCGTATCGGACGATTATAGTTTACGATTCAATTTATAATGGTTAATGGCCAGCATTTTCAATTTGCATTAACTTTCGGCCAACACTGTAATCCACCCATATACTTACAGTGGCAATGACTTGCGTGTGTACTACGTTGTTTGGGTTTGAGGATATTATTTGTATCGGCTGATCTGAAAGCACAACAAAGTATTAATTATTTATATATAAACTAAGTACTTATAACAACATATTAATTTTATCGAAAAATGTCATGCATGTAAGGGCTGTCAGATATTCATTCGCTAATGTGGACCGCTTACAAATGGATAAATTGACAGTGAGTTGCTTTAGACGTGCGTCAGAAAACCAAGAGCACTTGGAAAACTACGCCTCTAAAGATAAAATATAGTTTATTCAAGTAGGCATATTACAATGCGCTTATGAAAGTCAAATAAAGCTACACCGGCTCCAAGCCTAAACCCTCTGCTCTGAGATTTAAATCCCCCCCCCCCCCCCCCCCAATTGAAGGACGGTATCCCAATCAGGGATGTTGCGGATGCCGATTTTTTGACATCCGCGGATGCGGATTTTTAAAGGCTCACATCCGCGTATGCGGATGCGGATGTCAAGATAGTACCATAAAAAACGTCAAATATCACATTTTAGTAATTTTTATTTCAAAAAACCGGCCAAGTGCGAGTCGGACTCGCGTTCCAAGGGTTCCGTACATTAAGACCCACTCACGCTTGACTGCTCATTTCTAATAGGTTTTTTTGGTTAATTACTAAATTACCTAGCAGTCTAGCACTTACGCCGATGCTAAGACGTTCCTGTACCGACCTGTTCCACATCCGCATCCGCATTAAATCCGCATCGATTTTATGCGGATGCGGATGTTGAAAATAATGCGGAAGTTCCGCGGTCGCGGATGCGGATATTCGCAACATCCCTGATCCCAATATGTCATAAAACATATGGGTCATATGGGTGTCATAAAACATTCGTGTGTCATCGTGAACGCCTGGAAGGTAAAGTCATAGAGAAAAAAATACATAGAGTGCTCACTCCATACATCAGTTTTAGTACCAAAAAGACTATTAGCATCTAGCATCGAGTGGCGGAACTATCAGTACTGCTACTTGACAATAGATGTAGCACCGACCGGAAAGTCTTATGCTGTTGAGATAAGACTTTCCGGTCGGTGCTACATCTATTGTCAAGTAGCAGTACTGATAGTTCCGCTACTCGATGCTAGATGTAGACACTGAAATTAATAGTCTGAACTGATGTATGGAGTGAGCACTCTTGTCTTACTATACAGTGTGTAAATCCAATACGGGCGAATATTTAAACGGTGGTTAGCATAGGACCTAAAAAGTATATTGAGATAGATTTTACTTAGAAATGCATTGAAAATTATAACCATACAAAATAATTCGGCCCGCAATGTAATACACCACACACGTTACGGGATACGAGCTTTTTAAAGTAACTGTCAACGCTTGTTGGCAGTTACTATGAAAAGCTCGTATCTCGTAATGTCATTATCATCTTGTTTCTTAATGTTTACAGTACATTGCTGCTCGGTACATGTGGAAAAAATTAATCACGGGGTCATAATTAAGTGTAACTTAAAAAAACATCTTAATTAATGATAAGACGGGTAAATTATATATCTGGTTTAATTTATTGCCCGTATTTGACTTAAGCTTTGGATTCCTCCAAAAACGGTGCCGTCATATGACGGCCGTCATATAGCGGCCGCAAAAGACGGCCGTCTTTACGGTGGCGACATGTGGAAAGTACCACGGCGTCATAACACACCGTCATCCACCAAGGTCAAAGCGGCAAATTTGAAAAATGTAGGCGCGATGGGATAACGTCCCATAGAACATTTGAATTTCGCGCCTTTTCCTACTGACAAGATTTGCTTGATCATCTATAATTTACTTGGAGGATGAAATATCATCAGAAGAGGAAAATAATCGTAGTACGGAATCATTTATTCAAATCTCGTGTCATTTATTCAAAATGGCGTCACCGCTATCTAATAAAACGTTCACGAAACTATCGACACCGTCATGACGGCCGTCATCTTACGTTACGTTGACAATCAACGTAACGTAACGCTGTCTAGGAAACCGCGCCATCTTGTTTACATAGACAACGTTCTAGTGACGTCAGTCAACGCTATATAGCGGCCGTAATATGACGACACCGTTTTCGGAGGAATCCAAAGCTTAACACACTGTATTTCTCTATGGTAAAGTCCAGAGTTGTGACTCACTGTGCTGCGTGTGCTGCACCAGGCCGGGCTGCAGCGCGGCCGTGAGCGCGCACAGGTCCGTCACGCACGTGCGGTCGCCCGCGTGCAGCCGCACGTGCAGCGATAATGCCTCCTGACAAAACGAAATACAATTATTAGTTAAAGATATATGAAAAATCTTACTACCATCAGAAATTTACACTATTTGTGATATATCTATAATAAAGATTTTAAATTTAAAAATTGCAAACCCTGAAGAAAAAACCGCGTAATTCACAGTCGGTCAGTCTTAAAACTAATCTATTTTTTTTAAACAAAAATTTAATAAGTAAATGGAAGGTTATTAATTTACTATCAAAATAATTATTCAGGAACAAATCGATTTTATCTAATTAAGTATGCATAAAATTGTATGTTTTCGTTGTGAAGGTTGTATCCACCACTATGCATTTAAGGGTTAAAAACACGCGAGCGAATAAACAAGCGACAACGAGACGGCTTGGCACACACATTTTGGTTTGCCTTTCCACATGTTTATCACTAAACGTTAATACATTCGTATAAACGGAAATGAATGTAGAAATTAAAATATGTCACTGAAAATTCTGGGTTCTAGCTTTAGCCAGCACAATATTACAGGACGTCGAAAATGGCCTGAATCGCGTCGAGAAAAGGATGGTACGGCCGTGCGTCTTTGGTTGCTCGACTTGGCGGGGGCACTGCTGTGCCCCCAGATACGCGAAGAAGAAGCGCTGGTGGCCTAGCGCCCCTAGCGATAAGAGCGTGCGACTTGCAATCCGGAGGTCGCGGGTTCAAACCCCGACTCGTGCCAATGAGTTTTTCAGAAAAACTGTTGATATTTACCAGTCACTTTTCGGTGAAGGAAAACATCGTGAGGAAACCGGACTAATCCCAATAAGGCCTAGTTTAACCCCCTGGGTTAAAAGGTTAGATGGCAGTCGCTTTCGTAAAAACTAGTGCCCACGTCAATTCCTGGTATTAGTTGCCAAGCGGGCCCCAGGCTCCCATGAGCCGTGGCAAAATACTGAACAACGCGAGGAGATGGAACTTCAACATTGTAGGATTTTTAAATCGAAATAATCTTTAGCTTGGCTAACCTAAAGCTTTGGATTCCTCCGAAAACGGTGCCGTCATATTACGGCCGCTATATAGCGTTGACTGACGTCACTAGAACGTTGTCTATGTAAACAAGATGGCGCGGTTTCCTAGACAGCGTTACGTTACGTTGATTGTCAACGTAACGTAAGATGACGGCCGTCATGACGGTGTCGATAGTTTCGTGAACGTTTTATTAGATAGCGGTGACGCCATTTTGAATAAATGACACGAGATTTGAATAAATGATTCCGTACTACGATTATTTTCCTCTTCCGATGATATTCCATCCTCCAAGTAAATTATAGATGATCAAGCAAATCTTGTCAGTAGGAAAAGGCGCGAAATTCAAATTTTCTATGGGACGTTATCCCATCGCGCCTACATTTTTCAAATTTGCCGCTTTGACCTTGGTGGATGACGGTGTGTTATGACGCCGTGGTACTTTCCACACGTCGCCACCGTAAAGACGGCCGTCTTTTGCGGCCGCTATATGACGGCCGTCATATGACGGCACCGTTTTCGGAGGAATCCAAAGCTTTAGTCATTAGCACAATTTTATACCTTATTGTTAAAGCAGGAGCCACACTCTGGACAGGGATAGCCGGGCGTCACCTTTTCTGTCACGATCTGACCGTCAGCACCGATGAGCTGCCAAAACAACAAAGTATGTGTCAATTCAATGTGAAATATATTTGTAATTTGAATTGAATCAAACTGTAAATAACTTTCCGCCTAATTAACCTTATATCAAATTGTTCAGTAATGTTATATCTATAGTTCGTTTTATTAGCATTAGAGAAAAGGTAAACAATCTTGACGTGCCTTTTTTATTGAAAAACACTTTGAAAAATAAGTCACGGCAAATATGTAACAATTATGAATCATATACGATTATTTACATTCTATTGCTTTCATAAGTAATAGTTACTGATTTTTAAAAAGCGTTTTTAATTAAAAGTCACTTCCAGAGCACGTAGTCTTTTTCTACCGCTAAAAAAACGAACTATTTTATTCTCGCAAAAGTTAGATTCTAGTAAAGGAAGGAACTGCAATTTACTTACATGTACAATTTGCGGCTTGAAATCATCCTGTTTTATAACCGTCGTCTGTTGTTGTTGCTGCTGCTGCTGCTGCTGTTGTTGTTGCTGCTGTTGCTGCGCCTGCTGTTGAGCTTGCTGTTGCGCTTGCTGTTGTTGTTGTTGCTGCTGCTGTTGTTGGGCTTGTTGTTGAGCCTGCTGTTGTTGTTGCTGCTGCTGTTGTTGGGTGTTCTGTTGCTGTACCTGAAGAAGAGAGCAAAAATACATATTTATAGCAAATTGTTCTTTGTGTGAACTTTCTATATCAGTTAAATCATCAGCCATCCATACAAACATCAGTCCCGCGTGATAGTGATACATATGTTGTTTACCTGTTGTTGCTGTGTTTGTTGCGTGACGCTGCCGCTCATACAATGCCGCGACATCTTGCAGTGTTGCTGCATCTCCGTCTTGCATTTGAACGCCTCGCCACACTCCAGGCATGCCACCACTCCTTCACCCGTATGGATTCTGGAAGTAAGAAGTAAGTAAAAATCTCCGTGTTTAATGTGCAGACATATTTGGTGTTATGAACTGAAATAGAGGCCATTTACTAAAGAAAAAGAGACCAAGGACTTCAGCGCCCATTGCCCCAGGCTGGGATTGAACCAGAACGTCCGATTATGTAGGAACTCCTTGCCACAGACAGGACAAGCGTGAGGCACCCTGCCATGAACTCGGCCGTGGTTGACAAGTTGGAACTTGCTCGCGAAGACCCTGCTTTTGTCAGGATGGCCGTGTCGGACGACACTTTAATACTAGCTGTGTATGTTGGGTGTGTTAGATATAGTATATACTAACTTCATATGCGCAACAAGCGTCCGTTTCTGTAGGAACTCCTTCCCACAGACAGGACAGGCGTGGGGCACCCTTCCATGGACCCGGCCATGGTTGACAAGTTGGAACTTGCGTGCGAAGACCCTGCTTTTGTCAGGATGGCCGTGTCGGAGGACACTTTAATACTAGCTGTGTATGTTGGGTGTCTTAGATATATATACTAACTTCATATGCGCAACAAGCGTCCGTTTCTGTAGGAACTCCTTCCCACAGACAGGACAAGCGTGAGGCACCCTGCCATGGACTCGGCCATGATTGACAAGTTGGAACTTGCTCGCGAAGACCCTGCTTTTGTCAGGATGGCCGTGTCGGACGACATTTTAATACTAGCTGTGTATGTTGGGTGTGTTAGATATTGTATATACTAACTTCATATACGCAACAAGCGTCCGTTTCTGTAGGAACTCCTTCCCACAGACAGGACAAGCGTGAGGCACCCTGCCATGGACTCGGCCATGGTTGACAAGTTGGAACTTGCGTGCGAAGACCCTGCTTTTGTCAGGATGGCCGTGTCGGGCGACACTTTAATACTAGCTGTGTATGGGTGTCTTAGATATTGTATATTATACTAACTTCATATGCGCAACAAGCGTCCGTTTCTGTAGGAACTCCTTGCCACAGACAGGACAAGCGTGAGGCACCCTGCCATGGACTCGGCCGTGGTTGACTAGTTGGAACTTGCTCGCGAAGACCCTGCTTTTGTCAGGATGGCCGTGTCGGACGACACTTTAATACTAGCTGTGTATGTTGGGTGTGTTAGATATAGTATATACTAACTTCATATGCGCAACAAGCGTCCGTTTCTGTAGGAACTCCTTCCCACAGACAGGACAGGCGTGGGGCACCCTGCCATGGACCCGGCCATGGTTGACAAGTTGGAACTTGCTCGCGAAGACCCTGCTTTTGTCAGGATGGCCGTGTCGGACGACACTTTAATACTAGCTGTGTATGTTGGGTGTCTTAGATATATATACTAACTTCATATGCGCAACAAGCGTCCGTTTCTGTAGGAACTCCTTCCCACAGACAGGACAAGCGTGAGGCACCCTTCCATGGACCCGGCCGTGGTTGACAAGTTGGAACTTGCGTGCGAAGACCCTGCTTTTGTCAGGATGGCCGTGTCGGACGACACTTTAATACTAGCTGTGTATGTTGGGTGTCTTAGATATATATACTAACTTCATATGCGCAACAAGCGTCCGTTTCTGTAGGAACTCCTTCCCACAGACAGGACAGGCGTGAGGCACCCTTCCATGGACCCGGCCGTGGTTGACAAGTTGGAACTTGCGTGCGAAGACCCTGCTTTTGTCAGGATGGCCGTGTCGGACGACACTTTAATACTAGCTGTGTATGTTGGGTGTGTTAGATATTGTATATACTAACTTCATATGCGCAACAAGCGTCCGTTTCTGTAGGAACTCCTTGCCACAGACAGGACAAGCGTGAGGCACCCTTCCATGGACTCGGCCGTGGTTGACTAGTTGGAACTTGCGTGCGAAGACCCTGCTTTTGTCAGGATGGCCGTGTCGGAGGACACTTTAATACTAGCTGTGTATGTTGGGTGTCTTAGATATATATACTAACTTCATATGCGCAACAAGCGTCCGTTTCTGTAGGAACTCCTTGCCACAGACAGGACAGGCGTGAGGCACCCTGCCATGGACCCGGCCGTGGTTGACAAGTTGGAACTTGCGTGCGAAGGCCACGCCGCAGTCCGGGCACACGAAGGGCGATAGCGAGCCGTGGAAGCGGCTGTGCATTACTAGGTGCTCCTGTGGACAAACACGTATGATTTTAATATGGGTTATGAGTTTAATATGGGTTAGGTTCCGTCCAGGTTCCAGATTTCTGTCCTGGCGCCATCGAATGGACAGAAACGGCTTTGGACAGAGTAGCATGGCGGTATTTGGTGTCGGAGGCCAAGATCTACTTCGGGTCGTTGCGCCACAGCAGTAAGTAAGTATTATATATGTAAACGTAGTCAGGCGTGGCTCACTCCGCGATTTCGTCGCTTTGCTACAAGTACCTACAAGTACAGCCCACATCAATTTTGGTGTCTAGCCATAGTATACTTGGTCAACCAGATTTTGACAGTAGAAAAAGGCGGCAAATTTGAAAAATGTAGGCGCGAAAGGATATCGTCCCATAGAAAATTTGAATTTCGCGCCTTTTTTTACTGACAAGTGACAAGATTTGGTTGACCATCTATAGTTGCCGCGCACCGCTACGGAACGGACACCTGCTCGCGCTTGCGCCACCTAGCGGTCATATCTGTCGTAATAGACGCGTTTTGTTAGAGAGTGAATCTTCTGTACCTAGTACTATTATTTATTCTGTAACGTAGTCAATCCTAGCACCGTGTCGACGTGTGATATTCGACTCTTCGTTGCTCTATTGGTTATTAGATTTTTCATTGTGTGCGAGCGGGAAATCGGACATAAATATGTGCATGGCGCTCGGCTGTCTCGGTCACACAGCGGAGCGGCGTGTCTGTATCAGTGTAATAATCGCGTTAACAAGTGACAACGATGATGGCGGCTGCCAGGGAGTGAACTATTTAACCCCTCGAATCCCAGCACTTTAACATTCAGTATCGGGTATTTTCTTAAGATAATGGAAATTAGCAGAGACGCCTCCTGTCTACACTGTGGTAAGGAGGAGACTAGCTTACACTTACTAGCGGAATGTATTATGTATGCTGCACCGCGATATAGTACATTCTGGAAAGATACACTGAAAGAAAACGAACTAAAGGACGTGGAACTTAAAGATGTCCTTCTGTTCTGCAGGAAAACAAGATTTGAGGAGAATGGTATGGGAATGCCGCCGGCTAGGGTTGCCACTGGTCGGGATTCGGCGGGATTCTCCCGATTTTTAGCATGTGTTCCCGATTCCCGACGAAGTGAAAATTATCTCGAAAAACAGCTTCCCGTTATAAAAACAATAATTTCAAGTTCCGAACTGTCGTCGAGCGAGCAAGCGACCCACGTCGAGCCCGTCAGCGCGCGCGCGGGGCGCGCGTGGCGAGATTGGGCAGAGCAGCTGACGTAGTGCCAATAATGTAAAATATCGTTGTTTTTAATACAATTTTTTTCCCGACTTAAGGCCCAAAATCCCGAATAATTGATATTTTTTCCCGATAATAGCGGCTTTCGATCTGGCAACCCTACCGCCGGGACAGTAACCTGCAGCTCCGACTCCAGGGAACTGAGCTGAATGAATGCGACACGTGATCGACAACCCGCCTGTTTCCGGTCAGGCGTCCATACACTACATCTACATCTACATCGGGTATTTTATGATTTCGTTCCTCGGCCGGACGACCCGATAGTCGGGATCGTGGCACTACAGCTTTATATGACGAAATTTTTGTGGGCTGGCGCGGTCTTGTTTGGCCGGGTGTCAATGAATGTGTTAAAGTGTGAATGAATGTGCGACCTTCTGCGCGAAGCTCTCGCCGCAGTCGCTGCAGACGTAGGGCCGCTCGCCGGCGTGGTACTTGCTGTGCGTGACGAGGTGGCGCTTCAGCGGGAACGAATGTGTGAATGAATGAATGAATGAATGTGCGACCTTCTGCGCGAAGCTCTCGCCGCAGTCGCTGCAGACATAGGGCCGCTCGCCTGCGTGGTACTTGCTGTGCGTGACGAGGTGGCGCTCCAGCGGGAATGAATGTGTGAATGAATGAATGAATGAATGTGTGACCTTCTGCGCGAAGCTCTCGCCGCAGTCGCTGCAGACGTAGGGCCGCTCGCCGGCGTGGTACTTGCTGTGCGTGACGAGGTGGCGCTTCAGCGGGAATGAATGTGTGAATGAATGAATGAATGAATGTGTGACCTTCTGCGCGAAGCTCTCGCCGCAGTCGCTGCAGACGTAGGGCCGCTCGCCGGCGTGGTACTTGCTGTGCGTGACGAGGTGGCGCTTCAGCGGGAATGAATGTGTGAATGAATAAATGAATGAATGTGTGACCTTCTGCGCGAAGCTCTCGCCGCAGTCGCTGCAGACGTAGGGCCGCTCGCCGGCGTGGTACTTGCTGTGCGTGACGAGGTGGCGCTTCAGCGGGAACGAATGTGTGAATGAATGAATGAATGAATGTGTGACCTTCTGCGCGAAGCTCTCGCCGCAGTCGCTGCAGACGTAGGGCCGCTCGCCTGCGTGGTACTTGCTGTGCGTGACGAGGTGGCGCTTCAGCGGGATTGAATGTGTGAATGAATGAATGAATGAATGTGTGACCTTCTGCGCGAAGCTCTCGCCGCAGTCGCTGCAGACATAGGGCCGCTCGCCTGCGTGGTACTTGCTGTGCGTGACGAGGTGGCGCTTCAGCGGGAATGAATGTGTGAATGAATGAATGAATGAATGAATGAATGAATGTGTGACCTTCTGCGCGAAGCTCTCGCCGCAGTCGCTGCAGACGTAGGGCCGCTCGCCAGCGTGGTACTTGCTGTGCGTGACGAGGTGGCGCTTCAGCGGGAACCCGCGGCCGCACTCGCCGCACACGAACGGACGGTCTCGACTGTGCACCTGTACAAGAAAAACGGGTTACTCAACTAGCTAAAATAGCAATGAGCCGGTCTAACTAGGAGAAAATACTATGATTGGTGGTTTTTTAGGGTTCCGTACCCAAAGGGTAAAAACGGGACCCTATTACTAAGACTCCGCTGTCCGTCTGTCCGTCCGTCCGTCTGTCACCAGGCTGTATCTCACGAACCGTGATAGCTAGACAGTTGAAATTTTCACAGATGATGTATTTCTGTTGCCGCTATAACAACAAATACTAAAAACAGAATAAAATAAAGATTTAAGTGGGGCTCCCACACAACAAACGTGATTTTTGACCGAAGTTAAGCAACGTCGGGCGGGGTCAGTACTTGGATGGGTGACCGTTTTTTTGCTTGTTTTGCTCTATTTTTTATTGATGGTGCGGAACCCTCCGTGCGCGAGTCCGACTCGCACTCGGCCGGTTTTTAAGTAACCTTGGTTACTGTTTTTTTTTTCATGTACTAACATCTATTTCAGTTTATTCAGTTGGTCATTCACATGTGCCTGCGTCAACATGAGTCGTCAGTAAAGCCAGCAGCAGAAGTAGCTAAACAGGCGAGGTAGATATACAAAATAAATTAAACTCAACATTATTGTTAAGAGAAAAAAAAAACATTTTTAAAACGTTACTCACTTAGCTATTTCTGCTACTAATCCAACGGTGAAACGGTCTGACACGTTCATTCAGTATTATTGTTACAAGAGTAATGCGCAACATTTTCAACAAATCGAAAATTCTAAAAGCCCATATTAAAGATTTTAAGCATTTTATAAAACTAACTAACCTAAGCCTGGTACTTCACAAAAAAACTGTTTTAGAGAGTAACTTCAGAGGGTAAAATAATAAGGGCTACCAATGTGAATTATACTAAGAATCAATAGGCTACTATACCTTGGTTAAACTAAAACCTGGTTCAGCGTTACTAGTTTAACTTATAATTTAATCTGTCAGCTCCCACGGCTCATATATGAGCCAGAACGCTTATGGTGACGTCATATCGTGGGATTTGACAGGTTAATTAATATTGTAAAATTCCAATAAATACATACCCTAGAATGCGTAACCAAATGATGCTTCAGCGTAAACGCCATCTTACACTCATGGCATCTAAACGGCCTGTCTGCCGAATGCAGCAACAGATGCGTATTCAGACAATGCTTCCGCGCAAACGCCTTCCCGCAATGCGCGCACACATGCGGCCGCTCACCTACAGTTACATACATTTGTTAATTTTACCGTCTCACCCCTAGGAGTGTAGAAGACCTTAGCGGACTCGGCGCCGTCGACTGGACAGAGTAGCTTTGGTGTCAGAGGCCAACCACACCACAGCAGTAGGGCTCAGTTAGACCATAGAGAAAAAAATACATAGAGTGCTCACTCCATACATCAGTTTTAGTACCAAAAAGACTAATTAGCATCTAGCATCGAGTAGCGGAACTATCAGTACTGCTACTTGACAATAGATGTCGCCACCGACCGGAAAGTCTTATGCTGTTGAGATAAGACTTTCCGGTCGGTGCTACATCTATTGTCAAGTAGCAGTACTGATAGTTCCGCTACTCGATGCTAGATGTAGATACTGAAATTAATAGTCTGAACTGATGTATGGAGTGAGCACTCTATGTATTTTTTTCTCTATGGTTAGACAATGCAAGAACTCACATGCGAGTTTCATTACATTGCGGGTTATGATCGGTCGGTTGAATTGGACGTAACCAACAGTCCGCAATGTAACTAAAATCGCGTGCGAGTTCGCGCGCCGTCTAAATCAGCCCGTAAGTAAGTAAGTACCCGCATATGCGATAATAGGTGGTGTTTGAGCGTGAAGGTTTTCCTGCATTCGCGGCACTTGTACGGGCGGTCGGTCGTGTGGAGTAGGAGGTGGGTGTTGAGACAGTGTTTGTGCGCGAAGGTTTTGCCGCAGTGTGTGCATACGTGCGGTCGCTCGCCTGAAACAACCCCATTTTGTTCTATAGAACTGCGAGCGTAGCTGTCATTGGGAGAGTTTGCAAACATTGATCTCAAATTCAAAATTCACATTATGTGTAACCACTCATTTCCAAATTCAATTCAGCAAAAAAAACATCGTTCAATTTTATATTTAATTTCAAGGTAGTGTGTTAACTGGTAACCCACGAGAATTGGGGATTTCGGGCGGAATATCTAAACAATAGGCTAGTTTACTAACAAGACAAATAAAGTAATTAAAAAAAAATATTAAATCGATTTTTGCTTCGCAGTTGGTATGAGAAACACACAACCTGTGATATCAAAATAAGTTTTACTTCATATGATTTTCTTATGTATTTTAAAATAATGAAAAGCGCAAAATCTTTTTTGAGATTTTTAAAGTAGGTATATTTCCGTAAATTGGATTTCATGATTGTTGTGATTAAAAAAAGGATTTGTTTTAAATCGGAACCTAGCCGAAGATCAAGGTCTAGTAACTGATTCTTGAAATAGATTTGCATAATTTGCATAAGTCGTGGTTATTTTATGCCGTAATCTTCAATGTCAAATAACATAATAGACTTGTTTCCTTTTGTTACGTCTAAAATTCATTAATTTTAATGTCATGCGCAAAAGTATGAAATTATTTCCCCATCATGTTTTCATAGGTTTAATTTCAAGATACCTAATTGAAATAATTTGATTTTTACACATAAGTCTGCCCCGTTTTGAAGATTTAAGAGATCAATATAAGCCAGTCCTATAAATCCCAATTGTCAGCTGTGCAACATGTATCTAGTGGTATTCTTGTTAAGCTGATAAATTTTCACCATTTTCAACATATTCACAAACTGTCAACATTATATCACATGTTCATCATTAAAAAAATCATAACCCTCCTTTTGCTTTGCTGTAGTCGGGTAAAAAATGGCAATGTTGTCAGCTCGACAAGAATACACTCCTAAGCAAGAGAATTTAAATTCAAATGTAAATTGTCAGTTCTATAGAACTAATGGAACTTGAACCAAGCGAGCCGCTAGCACACTTCACACGTTTTTATTTAAAACGGCAAATACGGCAATATAAATATTTAAATCAAACACCGTCTTATCAAATTTAACATGGAATTATTCACTGGTAAAAATTAATTATTAATTAGACTTCTTTGGTTTATTAACTAACAAAGAGAAAAGGTCGAAAACAACAATTAATAAGAACAAATATGACAATTCCATGTTCTTCACATAAATAATTCACCCTAACGGGATTCGAACCCAGGACCACCATTTTCATGGCAGAGTACGTCCAGCGTAGCGTCGAGCGTCCAAGGTATTAGAGTAGCGTACAATGAGGCCCCTCGTATACATTAGCATTTGTTTAAAATGGACGCCACGCCGCACGCCCCGTTCGAGCGTCCACACAGTTTGTACAATAGGGTAAATAACGCGGGTGTTTCGACACCTTAAATATTTCTTTAGACACATTTCAGGGACCTCTACTTGGCGGTCTAGCATGAGTTGCATTCTCGCGCGTGACTCAATACATCATCTCAATTCATACTTGAAGTCGCACGCAGGAACGCAACTCATGCTAGACCGCCAGAAAACCAAAAATATCATCAAAATATCAAAACACTTCACAAAAATGTGTCCAATGAAATTATAAGACAAAAGTTCTGATATTAACCTGCTAAGGCACATCACACACAAGCTGAATTTTATTTAGTATATTTAGTTTACACCACCGGACTATGGTCACGGCGTAAATTCAAATATTTTCTATGATCTGTCCTTTTATTTGTATGTTCTGTGTGCAATAATCAGAATTCAGCACCAGAATCTCTATGGTCACGGAATATAATTTATTCCGCAACCATAGAGACTCCGGTGTTAAATTTCTAATAATTTCAGCCCGTGTGGTGCGCCTTGGGGCCCGTTTCCCAAAAGCTTGTAACTTGTAATACAAGTGGAAATCCCTTTCTAACAAAAGCTAACATTCGCTTGTATTACAACTTACAAGCTTTTGAGAACCGGGCCCTTGGACATCAAAACCATTGTAAATTACAAATGTCAGTACAAAACACTTACCGGTATGAACTCTCGCATGCGTAGTAAGATGGTGTTTCAACAGGAAGGACTTCCCGCACTCGTCGCAGGCGTACGGGCGCTCCTTGATGGCGGCCGGGGGCGCCGCGGACATGGTCGTCGTGGACATCAGCTCCGTCTGCGAGTATACCGCCTGACAACACCTTAGTACTTGAGTCCTTGTTTAGGGTAAAGGCCGATGCACACTGTTTTTTTCATGTAATAACATCTATTTTAGTTTATTCAGTTGGTCATTCACAGGTGCCTGCGTCAACATGTGCCTGCGTCAGCCGTCAGTAAATCCAGCAGCGGAAGCTGATAAACAGGCGAGATAGATATACAAAATGAACTAAACTCAACATTATTGTTAAGAGAAAAAAGTTTGTATAGGTCATTTTTAAAAAGCATGGTAATGCGGTGTGCACCGGCCTTAACCTTTTCGACGCCGTGTTAAACACAAAAGCTGTCAGTCAGACGCCACGTCATTGAAGTTTCAAAACTGAAGTTGAACTTTATATGTATGCACGTAGGTCGATGTTGCTCTGTGGTCTGTGACCGATTAATCCGTCTTTGGCGTTGGACCTACGGTGCGGATATGTCGGTCATTGGCGTCCAAAAGACTAAAACTAAACTATAAATTTTATGTAATATAATAATGTACTGATATTAGTCCAATTTTATTGATGTAATGAAATGTGCTATACAGTTTCTTGAGTGAAATCTATTTATCTAATTGGCTATATTGCATGTATTAAAATTAAATTTAATAACATAATAATTTTCAGTCTAACACATGTGCTGGACTAAAAATTTACGTTAGGTACTACAAAATTTGCGCATCGTTTAATTACGATAGAATACTGGACATTTTCTACAAGAACATCCTGTAACTATAATTAAGTATTCTTGCAAATAAATGATATTGATTGATTGATTGATTGAAACCGATGTCTGACCAATGGCGATCACTAGCTGGAGTTCGAATTATTGACCGTTTAGTTCAAGAAGTGCCAAAATTAAAAAAAAAATGCTTAAAGGGTTAGGGACTTAGGTACTAAGAATCCGGTAGCTCAACAGAAGACATTATTTTTACCTCATTTAAAAAAATAATACCTAGGAGTTCTTATCTTCTCAAAGGTTTTTAATACGGCATTAATGTATATTTCGAGTAGGTATGAAATTATTTGATTAAATAATGCTTTAATACTTACATTTTGCAGTTGTGTGTGTTGAATAACTGTAGCGGAGGTTTCCCCATCTTCGAAGCTGACCAACTCGTAGCTCTGAACAATAAACCAATTGTTGAACAAATTTCATAGAAAATTCTACTCTATTAGATGATGATGATGATAAACAAGAAGACCTTTAAAGGCACATAACAAGTTTAAAAGTAATATAGCTTTTTCTTAATCAGAAATAATAAAAATATGTATGTAGTATACTAATTGAAAAATACAGAAGCAAAACCGCTCCAGGTCGCGGCATAAACACAAACGAGCATACGCCAATTGTATTTTTTCCAAATATATGTCAGCTACCACATTGCTTGCCCAAGCGATCGGTTCGAGCGCTTACATACAATTCCGTACATTACAACCATCGTGTACGCGCGAGTCTCTGCGCTACGAATAGCGAGCCGTGCTCCATACATTTTTTGCCTGTTCTAGTATTTTATTTGATTTTAAAAAACATGAATTTTAAACAGCAAATCAAATAAATGTTATTACCAAGGACCGGAACCGGTTACCTTAACCGGGGTTTTTCATAGGGTTATTTTAGAAGTGGTTATAAAAACCCCTACCATAACGGTAACCGTCTGATAAGGTAACACTTTGATTCGGTAACCGTATCAGATCGAGTTAACCCCTGTTACCGGTAACCGAAATAAAAACCCCGTCTATGCTGTTACCTCATAATAAGGTTTTGAACCAGTTCAAACGATTGTAAACTTTACGCAGACTTAAATTCAACTTATTATTGAATAACCGTGGTTGGCATGGGCGGTCTATGAAGCCTCCAGCACAAACAAGTTTTTTTGCCGGTAACTTCGCTTATTGACAATTCAAACAATATTGCACTTTGAGTCCTTAAGCTAAAATTGAAAACAAGTGAGCAATTACAGTAATATTTTTAGAGCGACAGCCGCGGCGCAGCGCGGCCATTCCTTTGTTTATCTTTATACCTGTGTGTTCCTATTGTTTTTGTCAATTCTAGTTTAGAAATTTTTAGAAAAGGGGTTGCAAGTAAACAACATCCTATCCTAGTAATATCTGCTATTATTTAGATATATTTTATGCTACTTAGATTATTATTTTTATTTTCGGGTTCACACTTGATATGTACCTACAGATTAAAGACTGATTTAAAGAAAAAATTTCACCTAACTAGTAATTTTACTAAAATAATAATAATAAATAATAAAATTTCTTTATTTCAATACACAACACAACTAAAATAACAACAAGTAAAAGTTACATTTAAGGTAGGGAGGTACATACATCAATCTGATTTAGGTACCTACGTAAAGACTAATTAGTTGCAAGGTTATACATTATATTATGAGATGAATGAGTCCTTTACTCCCCGTACTAGTTAAAACTGTATCACGGTGAAGTAAGATTCGTCACCCGCAAATATAATAATATTGCATAGAATTTATGTTAACAGTCATTACCAAAGTCTGAGAAAATAAGATTAGAATCGTATACATTTATGAGACGAACAAACAATATCAGCTGACGGTAATTTCCATTTCTTTCTAGCATGCCGGCACCGGCATGTTGCTATGCGTTAACTTAAACGTAAACAAGTAGAGTACGCAAACAATACAGATGCATTCCTTAATCATAATTGGATATTTGTTTACTTAATAAAAATAATATTAACAGTTGAGTATGTACTGTGTATGTGAATGTATATGTGTATGAGTGTTTGTGTGTATGGATAGGTAGGTATGTGTGTTTTTGCCATTTATATTAATAATTTTTCTGTGTCTTCGTAGCTAAGGGTATTCAGAAACGTGTCTAATAGTCTTTTACACTCATATAAACTTCGGTCACGCAATTGGATGTGTTTACTTAATCTATTGTACAGTTTAGGACCTAGATTTTTTTGAAATTTTCGTGAAAACGCAGTCCTAGATGCGGGGATATTATAAACAATGTCAAGTCTACGGCGTGAAGTAGGTTGGTCTGGTAGGTTTTTATGTTGAGCTAGTATTAAAGCTTTTATAAAGGATTGTCTTATAGTTAAAACCGTCGTATCTTTATAAATGGACTGTGTCGGATATCTAAAGGGCTTGAACGTCATAACTTTGAGAACAGCACGCTGAGCGCGCTCAAGTGTAATTAATGTAGTTTTTGCAGCACCTCCCCATGCCGTGATGCAATAAGTTGCTATTGATTGACAAAGTGCATAGTAAATGGTGGTTAGCAACTTAACATCACAAACATGTCGGAGATTCTTAAAAATATATATAAGCTTTCTAACTCTGTTACTTAAATTTGTAATATGCCTATTCCAATTCAGGTTTTTATCTAACTCAATGCCTAAGTATTTTATAGAATCAGTACTTTGGATAACAGAGCATGTACACGCAATCAACTGTGAGCACGAATGAGCTTTGATTGTAATCAAACCAGGTGTAGGCTGGGTGTTATTGCGTATACTAAATGTGATATACTTAGTTTTAGAGGAATTTAAGGTAAGGAGATTATAGTCTAGCCACTTGATTACTTGATTAAAACCTAGTTGTGTTGTCTTTGCTAACTTGGACCAAGTACTATCTTGGAAAACTAGGGCTGTGTCGTCAGCGAAAGTTACGATTTGACCATTAGTTAGTTTAAGGTGACACAGCTCGTCAATATATATTAAAAAGAGGGTAGGTCCAAGGACGCTGCCTTGTGGAACGCCATAACTGACCTTTTGTTCAGAGCTAAGAAGTTCCCCTACTCTCACAGCCTGTGTCCTATTTGACAAGTAATCGGTTAGTAATAGAAGTGGAAGACCTCGAACACCTATGCTTTCTAACCTTTTGAGAAGGATGGGGACGGAGACTGTATCAAAGGCCTTTTTTATATCAAGAAATATTCCTAAGACTTTTTTGTGATGGTCAATTTGGTCAACTATATGTGAAGTTACATTTTTAACTGCATCACTGGTGGATTTACGTTCCCTGAAACCAAATTGGTTAGCTGAAAGTACATTATTTTTGTCCAAATGGGATCTAAGTCTATTATTTATAAGTTTTTCGATTACTTTAGATAGTGATGGCAACAAGGAAATTGGCCTATAATTGGTTATACAGTCTCTGTCCCCCGACTTGAACACTGGGATGACTACGGATTTCTTCAGAGCATCCGGAAACTTCCCTTCCTGAAAACAACGATTAAAAATGTTTGCCAATGGTTTGCTAAGTACCGTAGCTCCCATTTTTAGGAAAATTGAAGAGATTCCATCCCATCCAGTGGCTGAACTCGAATTTAAGTTGCAAATTATTTGTTTAATTTCCCGATCATCCGTAGGTGTCAAAAACATAGAGTTCGAATTTGTCATTTTTATTAAGTTGGCTCTCTGATGTTCTGATAATTGAGAATTACGAAGAATCTCATTGGCTAATCTCACTGGTACCTAGTTAGGTATAATTTATCTTAAGTGATTTAAAAAAAAAAACACTTTGTGATAAAGATACATGCGCTAGCGGATTGTGGTAGATATTTTACCATTGTTAACAAATGACATATGTACTAGTTATTATGAGCTTATTTTATAATAAGCAATTAAAGTCTATTTTTTTATTCGGTAGACTAAAATGACATTTCATAGTATGAAATGAAATGACACATGATGTTCATACTACGAAATGTCATTTTAGTCTACCGAATAAAAAATAGACTTTAGTTTAAAATGTTTTCAGATGCGGTGAGTTGTATGAGCTAAGTCGTAATTTACCTTGTACCGCTTAATGCAGCGATCAGAAAATATCTATAGCAGTTATAAACTTATTTTAATACTACAAATCTTTCATTAATACCAGGGGGCTCAGCACGGTTCCATTTTTATCGACTATCACTATGCCCGTCACTTTCGCACTTACATACTTGTTAGAACGTGACAGGCATGGTGATAAACGATAAAAATGCGACCGTGCTACTAGGGCAGAATTCATTATACATATTCATTGGGTATCTATAACATTGGTAGGTGAAATAGTTTTGATTAAATTAAATAGATACATAATTACATACATACTTAGTAAGCAGTGTTGGGCATTCAAGAATAAAATCATTATTTAAATAAGAATTCCTAAGAATAAAATCATGTTGATTTTATTCCCGTCAAAATTATTCAAATAATTTTGATCGGAAATAATTCGTATGTGAAAAAATTGAATAAGAATAATCTCATTCTTAATCAAATAAATATAATCATGATTTTATATTCTAAATAATATTCCTGGATTAAACATGTAGTATGGGTGCCGTATAGGCGTTACGTATAGATGGAAGTAAATTAGACAAGAAACTATTATGTTTCTTGACTAATTTATACCTGATTTTATGCAATAAAATCTTACAAATTTAATTTACTGCCGCATAGTCTTGGTATTGGACGATACCCGTATTTATTTTAATGTGATAACTAAATCATCAGGTACAATTCAGCTGCTCTGAACGGATGGTGGATAGCGAAACTCTTCAATGGCTGTGCCTAAATTAATGTAAAAAATAAAAAACCGGCCAAGTGCGAGTCTGACTCGCGCAGGAAGGGTTCCGCACCATTACGCAAAAACCAGCAAATAAATCACGTTTGTTGTATGGGAGCCCCATTTAGATATTTATTATATGCTGTTTTTAGTATTTGTTGTAATAGCAGCAACATAAATTAATTATTTGTGAAAATTTCAACTGCCTAGCTATCACGGTTCATGAGATACAGCCTGGTGGCAGACAGACGGATAGAGGAGTCTTAGTAATAGGGTCCCGTTTATACCCTTTGGGTACGGAACCCTGAAAAAAGATGTTTTTAAAGGTAGGATAAGGAATGGCTTGATATGGTGTATTCCTATTTCTCCCCGCCGGGCACAGATGGGAATAGGCGCTTCATTTAAATCATTCCCATATGTCCCCGCCTCATGTATCGCGGCGATCACGTTGGGCAGGAACAAATGGGGAAAATACTCATGATTTTTTTCTGTTTTCGAATTATGTTTATAATTCGTTTTTTTTTGCATTAGAAAGAACTTGAAAGAAGGTAAGCGACTTTTTAAAAACCATAACTATTACTTATGAAAGCAGAAGACTATAAAAGATCGTATTAGATTCATAATTGTTACATATTTACCGTAACTTATTTTTAAAATGTGCTTTTCAATTAAAAGAGACATCAAGATTGTTTACCTTATTTCTAATGCTAAAAAAAACGAACTATAGTATGTGGTTTCAGTATCCGAGTTACTACCAAGACTTATGGTGTTTTTAAAAGCTCTTCTGATATTTAAAATTTGCATTTATTATTTAGACGGAAATTAACAGGTATATCGTTTGACACAACGCTTGCCGCACGTGTTTAGCAAATGCTGACAAAGAATTCACCACGCCACGACTTAATCCTATTCTTATTGCCAATGAGTAATAAATGACGGTCTCAAGTGCAAACACGCCTGCAACTTTCTGCAAATCTATTTAATTATAGTGATAAGCGTAGGAGTCTTTTCTTACCTGCAGTAATTTACTATCTCATTCACTTTCCGTAGGTGTGAAAGAGATAGCATACGTAAGACCTCAAGGCTGGTAGGAATAATAAACAAAATACATACTTAATACGCAAAGAAATATACATTGAACCATCATAATTATAATTTCGCAGTTTACTTTCTATGTAGCTTCATTATAAAATTATCATCACCGTTTCGAAGGCTTCAAAAAATTCAAATCAATCCGACCATTGAAAAGAGGGGTGAAATTCATTTTACTATCTATATACATTGTACTACATATAATATGACGTATAATATGACCAAATAAATGCCATTTAACCTTGTTACCACTAACTCATGTATCTACAATTACATCAATTAGTCATGACACGGCAGAGTACTGATAACAATACTGTAGTGTAGTACAATAATAAGGCTTTATTGTTGTCACTATGACTCTCACCGCATTCTGCTTAATCCTAAATATCCTAATACAATAGAAAATACCACGACCTTTAAACATTCGGTGCACTTGCGTTGTAGCGCGTGCCAGCGGAGCGCAGCGTTTCGATTTAAATACGCATGTTGCTTCGCCTGTGTAGGTATATTTATTATCTTCATGTTATTAGGTACTAGGAAGTGCAAATAATTGACTTCATACATGAAAGATATTTTCCAGATTTTGTTCAATAGTCACCTTCAACAACACGAGAGTAATCTAGAGCAGAGTTGGGCAAAAAATAACTTGAATAAGAATAAGAATAAAAACAGAAATTTCATTCTTATTCCAATCGATTTGAATAAGAATAATTCTTGTACTCGTTATTTTAGAATAAATAGAAAGTAAAAATCATGACACTTTTATTTTAAATGAAAAAGACAAAACGGAATATTTATTCCAGATGTAGGATTATACTAAATAACGTTTTATTCAATTAGAATGTTATTCTGAATTAATTTAACTTTTGTAGTTACATACTACTACTTTTAATTTTGTAAGTTTCTAAAATAAATAAAACAAATAAAATAGATAAAACAAATAAAATAAATGAAATAAATAAATAAAAACAAATAAATTATATTATTTACATCTATTTTATTAGTATTGCATTTTAGTTTTTATATAATATTATAAGTATTAGTTTAATTTTTAAGTAGGTTTATTTTAATTTTAGTTTAGGTTTTAAATTTTTAATTCATACTATTCATAGTTAGTTGTAATGTTTTTTTATTATTACCTTTTAAGTTAAATAAATGAACTTTATCCTAATAAAATAAATAAGATAAATAAAATAAACGAAATAAATAAAATATATAAAATAAACAAAATCAATAAAATAAATAAAATAAATAAAGTAAATAAAGTAAATAAAGTAAATAAAGTAAATAAAGTAAATAAAGTAAATAAAGTAAATAAAGTAAATAAAGTAAATAAAGTAAATAAAGTAAATAAAGTAAATAAAGTAAATAAAGTAAATAAAGTAAATAAAGTAAATAAAGTAAATAAAGTAAATAAAGTAAATAAAGTAAATTAAGTAAATTAAGTAAATTAAGTAAATTAAGTAAATTAAGTAAATTAAGTAAATTAAGTAAATTAAGTAAATAAAGTAAATAAAGTAAATAAAGTAAATTAAGTAAATTAAGTAAATTAAGTAAATAAAGTAAATAAAGTAAATAAAGTAAATAAAGTAAATAAAGTAAATAAAGTAAATATGGTAAATAAAGTAAATAAAGTAAATAAAGTAAATATGGTAAATAAAGTAAATAAAGTAAATAAAGTAAATAAAGTAAATAAAGTAAATAAAGTAAATAAAGTAAATAAAGTAAATAAAGTAAATAAAGTAAATAAAGTAAATAAAGTAAATAAATTAATAAAGTAAATAAAGTAAATAAAGTAAATATAGTAAATAAAGTAAATAAAGTAAATAAAGTAAATAAAGTAACTAAAGTAACTAAAGTAAATAAAGTAAATAAAGTAACTAAAGTAACTAAAGTAAATAAAGTAAATAAAGTAAATAAAGTAAATAAAGTAAATAAAGTAAATAAAGTAAATAAAGTAAATAAAGTAAATAAAGTAAATAAAGTAAATAAAGTAAATAAAGTAAATCAAATACATAAAAAAAAAATAAAAAAAAAATAAACAAAATAAAAAAAATAATCAAAATAATCAAAATAAATTATATAAATAAAATTAACAAAATTAATGACATATAAAATAAATGAAATAAGTAAAATAAACAAAATAAAAAAATAGACAAAATAAGTAAAATAAACAAAAACATTAAAATAAACAAAAACATTAAAATAAGCAAAATTAAAAAAAATACAAAAATAACAAAATAAACTATTAGTTCTATTAATAAATTAACTTTTTCTTTTAGTAGGTATTTGACTGACGGCACATCACTAAATACGAATGTAGCAAACCAATAAGCAACCGATAATAAAGGTTACCATAACTGAATAAAAACCGGTTAAAAACCCCTAACAAAAACCCTAACGCGATGGGGTTTTGAGATTAACTCGGTTAAAGGTTAAGGTTACCGTTTCAATAAGCTTACCGTTACAATCAGGTAACAGTATGATAGGGTTACCGAATGATACGGTAACCGAATTGATTGGGTTACCGAATGGATAGGATTAAGCGTAAAGAGGGGTTTTCCGGTCCTTGGTTATTACAAAAAGCACCCATTGCTTACAACAGCGGTCGGCAATCCGCGGCCCGTGAACCCTCACTTACGGCCCGCGAGCCTCCCTGGCTATTTTTAATGTAATATTGACAAACGACAATGTCTGATATAGTCATAAATATTAACAAAGTGCGGCCCGCGTCAACTTCGTTAACTACTATGTGGCCCTTGGCTGCTAAAAGGTTGCCGACCGCTGGCTTACAAGAATACTCACTTTAGGCGAATTATTAGCCGTCCCAGGCTCCTGTTTTGTATGCATCAACTGATGATGCTGATGAGCTGTCGTCGTCTGTATCGTCTCCACCTGTGCTTGCTGCGACGTTGCCTCCGCTAAACTCTTCAGCCCACCATTGAGTATAGTATGATTGATCTGAGATGCGTCTATGACCGCTGGTGTGGCAATGCCCTGGGCTTGCAGGGCCCGCTTCATGAGGATCTCGTTGCATTCTTCGGCAGTGAGCTGGATTGGCCCTATGGGGGTCATGAAGGGCTTTGCTGCGAGGTTAGTGGCTGTAAATATAGGGGCTACGAGTTAAATCATTACTGCCCTTTGGAAGGGTGGTTGGTGTTTAAAAAATACAAAATGTTTATATAAAGGTCAGAGCATACCGTAGCGTGCGCACGCGCAGCAGTGGCGTTACGCTTACGGCTTTATATTGGCAGACATTCCAGTTTAAAAAAAAAATTTTTTTGACCTGACAGTTGACTATATTAGAGATTTTTTTTCTACCATCAAGTATTTGTTTTGTACTCATTTTATTGTGCAATGAACATTAAATATGTACTATAAATAAACATTTACTTGATCCTAAGGACACCTAAGGTAGCAAATACCTTATTGCATTATGATAATATTAAAAAAGAGTTAAATAAAAGCTTGTAAAATAATAACTCCATAGCATATTCATTGACAAATACAGGTAAGAGACTACTGTGTGTAAATGTGTAGGTAAGTATGTACTGACTGTGTAGACAGTACTGTGTGTAAATGTGTGTGAGTGTGGTATGTGAATGTGTGTCAGATATGTTTATGTAGTTATGTAAGAACACTTGCAAACACATTACTGAAAGTATTCAGCTACATCAGTCAAGATTAGATACAGAAAAATTATGTTTGTGATACATGTACATATTTAATGTTAGCATGTTATGGTATGAATCTAGTATTATGATTGTACAAATTAACGTTATTTTGTTTTTTATGGTTCTATTCTTTCTCATTGATATTTTACCAAATAAAAGTCTATTTTTAATAAGAATTGTAGTATATGTTTAATTTGCTGCTAGTTTACCTAATTCCAAATACCACCTTATAAGTATAAATAAATAAACATCACTGGACAGTCTTACACAAATCTACCTACTTGATACATTTATCAATCTATATTGATAAATGCTGAAATACCTATAAATCATTCGACACAGACACACCTCATTCGGTTCCCGTATGCTATTTTATTTTTATTATCATTTTCTTTCTTAATGAATGTTTTAATTAGGTATACAGGATTTTGACTCTTGGTGACCCTATACATCTCTAAGGATAATTTGATTAACAACTATATATTGTAATCTTTTAGTTATGATGACACTTAGAGACATTTACATCTCTAAATAATTTTAGATTATAGTTTTTGTATCTTTGTGTTCTTTTTTCAATACTATTGTTATAGCGTTTTTTTTTATAATTCGACATTTAGAGACTTTATACATCTCTATGTAATACTTTAGTTTGATTTTATATTTGCGGCTTAGAAAGTTGTAGTTTATAATAGATGTGTTTTTTTTTGCTGTATGTAAATTCCATGTTGACGTGTAAAAGTGCCCTTGTGGCCTATTTGCTGAATAAATGTTGATGTTTGATGTTTGAATCATCCTTAACCTTCTAGTTCTAAAGTGAAACTTACTCTGTATAGTTGCTGTCTGATTCTGTGAAACTCTGTTGATTGTGTGCGGAGTCTCATTCAGGACAAACATAGCCCTCCTTGCCGTTACCGGAGTCCCAGCAGTGACGACCCTGGTTACTTGCGTGCCGGTATTGCTGACGGCTACGGAGACTGTTCCAACCTTCTCTTGGACTTGCGGTGTCTTGTGAGACATCACCGTTAGGGTTGTTTCTGGGGACACCTTTAGAGAGAAAGGACTCCATTTACAGTAGCTGGTTATTTACTTTTCACGATTCAAGTAATACAAAATAATATCCAATAACACTAAAAATAATAAAACTTTGTGTGTTTACCTAATGTTTACTTAGGGGAAAAAAAAAGTAAAGTTAAATCAAATTCAATTCCTGTAAAATATTGCAAAGTGGATATTTATATTATCTTCCTGTTTCCTTGTCTTTGTGTGTAACAATACAAATGACTTTTATACTGTATTTCTTAACTAAATGAAGGCTACCAGTTAGCAAAAAAGAAATAAAATTATAGGTATTTCAATATTGATTGCTATTGATAAATTTGCGATTAAATTCTTAATTCTAATAGGTATGACTTTTTTTTAATTATTAAATGATTTTAATGATTAATTACTTTTTCAAAATTAAATACTATGAATAGAATTACCGTATTCCCCAGGGTGTAGCTGAGGCTGCTAGGGGTCTCAACCTCGCCCTTCGTTAGATCCCCGGAGCTCGTGAAGCCCCACTGATATCCGAAGCCTGACACATTGCTTGGCGTAGGCATACACATTTTTAACAACTATTTATCACAACATTAAAATAAAAACAAACAGACCAACACAAATCCACTATTTGATAGTAAACACGAGTCCTCATGACAGTTTTAACATCGCGAACATGTATGTACGCTCGCTTTCACAACTACTAGCGCACCTTACCCATCAATCACACTAGCGTAACGCCGACTAACACACGCACTAATAGTCCTCCTATAGCCCTAATTATACCGCCCCGCCTTTGGAAACCATTCTTAATCGAAGAATCCGCTTGATTTACCCTAATCAACTCAATATTAAAGGCGGCGCACGACGACGACGCTACCTAGCCACATACGACACGCACTTCATTGCCAATAAAAAGCACGTCTTTATACACGCTAAACGGGTTATTGAGGTTCATTGTGCTGCAAGATCACCGAAAAAACATTACAGTTCGTAAAAAGCACACTAAATCTTCTTATTTCATGAAAACAATTACTTCATTGCACACACAAAAAACCGGACGCCATTTTATTGTTTATGGCCGATTTGATTTTTAAATACCAGCCATTCGTCCGTGACGATGGTGTTTTATGGTGCCAAAAAGAAAGACTTGATACTGTGATTTATGATAATTTCATCTCCAATACCCGAAAATACATTAGTTTACGCAAAGAAAAGTGGGTAGGAGAATTTTTCCCGTAACTTCATGACTTCTTCTGGCTATTTTTGGTGAAACAATTGAAACAAATATAAAACGAAATACAGAGACAAGTTTTTACGCCCACTGTATACTCGGTTTTACAGTGTACGCTTAAACGCGCGCGTGTGTGCGCAGAAGAATGACGTTTGTTTTTTTTTCTGTTGTTTGCGTGTGTGTATCTGTCGCAGAATTTGCAATATCTACAACTCGTTTTATTGAAGAAAATGTGCATTTAATATCTTTATTAGTGTTAATTTCCCCGTGTTGCTTAATTGGTGATACTATTTAGGTGTATAAGAACATTTAAAGTCAATATGAATGCTATGGCCATGGAAAAGGACGAGCCTTCGTCGCTCCTGAGCTTTTCGTCAAACAACCCATTGGAACAGTTTGTGCTTTTAGCGAAGGGTGCCAAGGGTTCGGGGGCCGCTGAACTGATTAAACAAGTGCTCGAAGCCCCAGGGGTGCACGTATTTGGGGAGCTGTTGGAAGTACCGAACATCTTAGAGGTTAGAGGTTACAATACTTACTTTCCTGACACACTGAGGGTTATTCACTTATTGATAAGATAAAGTAAAGAGGAGTTAGAGTGTTTTCAAATATTATCTTCAATATACAATGAATTACTTTATTATATTATAGTATCAATACAAGTCAAGGATAATTAAATGGCTGGTCAAAGAGGTCTGGTTAAAAACACACATCTCTTTCAATTTAGGTGATACAAATAAAAAGTGAACTGCTGTTAGAGAGGCCAACTCTTATGACTCAACCGCTTACCATAAATATTTTAGTACTTTTTTTTAGTCTAATGTAAGTTTTAAATCTTTTTATCCTTCCAGCTTGAAAATGGCCCATACGCAACACACTTCAACACACTCAACCTATTCGCCTACGGCACCTATAAAGACTACCTAGACAACAAATCAGACTACCTGGAGCTGACACCAGTGCAGTGCAAGAAGCTCCAACACCTGACCATCGCCACCCTCGCTACACAGGAGAAGCTGATTCCATACAGTGTGCTGTTGAAGGAACTGGATATTAAGAATGTTAGGGATTTGGAGGATCTCATTATTGAAGCTATTTATGCTGGTGAGTTGAATTAGTAATGTTCTTCCGATGTTAACTTAACACATTCAGTGCTGAAAACCCGACTATCGGGTATTTTATAATTTTGTTCCTAGGCCGAACAACCGGATAGCCGGGATTGTGGTACTAGAGCTTTGTATGACGATTTTTTTGTGGCCTGGCGCGGATGACTTGTTTGGCTGGGTGGCAATGAATGTGTTAATGTTCACTCTGTTTATACCAACCAATTCACAGTGACACAAGGTCCATCTAACCTAACCCTATGTATTTTTCATTCATTAACTTACAGGAGTCAAAGTGTTAGATAAAATTGTATTGTTTCATATACAAACTTTTTTAATTATACTTACTGGAAAGACTTCTTGGTTATTTTTGAGTTCTGGATAAAACAGCGTGAGTATGTCCATTAAGCGAGGTTTAGACACGCCAGAACTTGCAATACAATTTACGGTTACATTGCCGAGTGCCGACTACTAATCTATCTATATCTATCTATATAGCCTTTTATTCCGATCCTTGGGTACAACGGTTATTAAGTCGATTTTATTATTTTCACTACAATATGTCCCGCAGTTCGGTGTGCCTCTTGGCATAGGCCTCCTCCAACCTTCACCACTGTACTCTGACCTCTGCAACTCTGGACCAGTACTAAGCTAACCTGCATTCAAAAGTTTACCCTGGTTTTAATTGTCATTAGAAGTTAAGTTGGCTTGTGCATCTACTGTGCGCACAAAGAGTTATTTCGTATTTTGAAACTAACTAAAGTTCCTCTCTCAGATATCATCCACGGCAAATTAGACCAAGAATGCAAACGCGTGGAAGTAGACGTGGCACTGGGCCGCGACGCCCGACTGGAGGACGCTTCCGCCATCGCAGACGTACTCGCCGACTGGTGTAACTCTTGTGAGGCAGTGCTCAGCTCTGTAGACCGCCATATTCAGCGAGCCAACCATCACAAACAGCGCGCCATTAGACACCAGCAGACTATTGAACAAGAGGTAAGACCCCGGCTGAAAGCTGCCTTAGCAAATATTTTAGCTGACTGGTGTAACTCTTGCGAGGCAGTGCTCAGCTATGTAGATCGCCATATTCAGCGAGCCAACCATCACAAACAGCGCGCCATAAGACACCAGCAGACTATTGAACAAGAGGTAAGAGCCCGGCTGAAAGCTGCCTTAGCAAATATTTTAGCTGACTGGTGTAACTCTTGCGAGGCAGTGCTCAGCTCTGTAGATCGCCATATTCAGCGAGCCAACCATCACAAACAGCGCGCCATAAGACACCAGCAGACTATCAAACAAGAGGTAAGAGCCCGGCTGAAAGCTGCCTTAGCAAATATTTTAGCTGACTGGTGTAACTCTTGCGAGGCAGTGCTCAGCTCCGTAGACCGCCATATTCAGCGAGCCAACCATCACAAGCAGCGCGCCATTAGACACCAGCAGACTATTGAACAAGAGGTAAGACCCCGGCTGAAAGCTGCCTTAGCAAATATTTTAGCTGACTGGTGTAACTCTTGCGAGGCAGTGCTCAGCTCTGTAGATCGCCATATTCAGCGAGCCAACCATCACAAACAGCGTGCCATTAGACACCAGCAGACTATTGAACAAGAGGTAAGAGCCCGGCTGAAAGCTGCCTTAGCAAATATTTTAGCTGACTGGTGTAACTCTTGCGAGGCAGTGCTCAGCTCCGTAGACCGCCATATTCAGCGAGCCAACCATCACAAGCAGCGCGCCATTAGACACCAGCAGACTATTGAACAAGAGGTAAGAGCCCGGCTGAAAGCTGCCTTAGCAAATATTTTAGCTGACTGGTGTAACTCTTGTGAGGCAGTGCTCAGCTCTGTAGACCGCCATATTCAGCGAGCCAACCATCACAAGCAGCGCGCCATTAGACACCAGCAGACTATTGAACAAGAGGTAAGAGCCGGGCTGAGAGCTGCCTTAGCAAATGTTTTAACTGACTGGTGTAACTCTTGCGAGGCAGTGCTCAGCTCCGTAGACCGCCATATTCAGCGAGCCAACCATCACAAACAGCGCGCCATTAGACACCAGCAGACTATTGAACAAGAGGTAAGACCCCGGCTGAAAGCTGTCTTAGCAAATGTTTTAGCCGACTGGTGCAACTCCTGCGAAGCCGTGCTCAGCTCCATAGACCGGACCGCCATATACAATCAGAAACCAGCAGACTATTACACAAGAGATAAGGATCACGAGTGCGTTGTCTACGTTGAACAAACGCAAACTTACGCAAATACCCTACGACCGCGCCGCTGGACGCTCGCCACTGAGGCCGTACACTTAGGTTCGGTTGCACCAAACTGTTTGTCAGCGTTAAAGAGTTCGCTAAATTTTATTGTTTGGAAAGTTTCATAGTAAACCCCTCCGGCGCGCCGGGTTTCGTTGATCAGTCAACTGGCACTTATAGTGGGTCTTAGACTCAGACCTGTACAGTTCTTCTCTCGTACAACTGCGAATACATTTCAATTCTTACTTATCCTTTAAGCAATTGGGGAGAATAACCAAAAATGATAAACAGACAAAAGTTATCTTTTACCTTGCGCTATGGCCACGCCTATTAATCTTATCTTCTTCCAGATAATGTTCCTCAAGAAGACCCTGAAACCCCAGGCCGACACAGAAGACTCGGCGTCAGGCGCGGGCTGCGACAACCACTCGGCGCCCAAGAAGAGCTCCGGCAAGGGCAAGATACCCCGCAACGCGACCAAGTTCTGGCAGAAGAACACTTAGACTCCGCGGTATCACTGGAGCATTGTGCGTAGGACTGCTTGGTGCAGGGTTCGAAAGGATAATTATCAATGGTAGTTATCTTGATTTATCGGATAATTATCGCGATAATTATCAAAGACTATAATTATCTGGATCTATATCTGAATCCCTAAAGTCTTTTCTCCTATCTTTGCATTCCCTAATATTGTTTGTCATAATGATCAGTTGTCCTAACACTAAAAACCCTAATTTTGGTTTCCCTAATTATTGATTGATTATCCTAATGTTATTAAGCATATTTTCTTTTTTGCAAGAGTCGCAGTTCTAACCCTAACCTAACCCATGTGGCAGCAAGTTCTAAAACCTAACCATTTTTCAGAACCTTACATTATGGAAAATAATCGTTATGACAATTGATCGTTAGGGCATGTGCCCATTAGGACAAACCAGTTAGGGCAAGTGACTTTAGGTCAAAATGTTGTTAGGAATTCAGAATGACACCCTAATTATCTGGATAATTTCGAACCCTGGCTTGGTGCATGTCATCAGATGGATATCTTGTTTGGCTGGGTGGAAATGAATGTGTTAATAGTACTCATTGTACAGTCGCCATCAGATATATCGGAGCGGTCAAGGTCCTCACAAATATCTGAACACGCCTCTATTGTCAAGGCGTTAGAGTGCGTGTTCAGATATTGTGGACACCTTGGCCGCTCCGATATATCTGATGGCGACTGTACTGAGATGATAGCAGTCATATGTACAGTGCTGTAGTAAGTAAAGAGGCGCGTCCACACCGAACGAGCCGGCTCGCGGGGAAATGCCGCGCGAAGCAGCTCGGGCGGTGGAGACGTACTTCGCCCGAGGCCCGAGGCAATGCGGCCGAGGCACGTCTACACAGACCGAGCTGCTTCGCGCGGCAACTTCCTCGCGAGGCGGCTCGTGTGTGGACGCGCCTAATAACATGCTCTTGTGATATATCTGAATTAATAAAGTTTTAGGTATTTGCTCTCGTAATATATTTCTATTATTAATCCACCACAATCCTGACAAGTAGCGGCCGTCCTCTCGATATTTTCATAGCCAAAGGCTTCCTCATCTTAGCGTCTTCCCGGTTCCACAATGCTACCTAATCCCAAGGATTCTCTTAAGCAAATTTTTTTGTGAAAGCTAAAAGTCAATATGGTCGTGTAAATATATTTTTGGAATGTTGGCGTGTCTCTCTTTTACCATCTCAACTTCCAACCAGTAGGTACGAGGGGAGGCCGAAATATTCGCGGACTAAGCTAGAAAAAAAAAAGAAAAATTAAAAAATTAACTATGTTACTTTTTTCCCCGCCTCTTTGGCAGTTTAAATATTTATTACGATTATTAATAGGTAATTAACATTTACTTTAATAGCTTTAATACTCTATTTCATTATTTTTCTAAGGTCGCGAACTTTTCAGTCACCCCTCTTAAACTAGAGCTAGAATTTGAATACAATCATGAAGAGATTTTCTCTCGCCGGGAAGCTGGTGGTAAACAGTAAAGTGTATCGGCGACAATAATCGCTAGTGTACCAAGACTACTTATTGACCGAGCGTTAGTGAAGGTCTTCGTTTCAGCTTGGTAGTAAGATATAATTTTTCTGTCGTTTCGTTTTTGGGAAATTTTCAAAATGGCCTAAACGACTTAAGCACCAGTAGGGTCTATGGCACTGTCGTGAGCTCGTTGACATTTTTACGCTATCGCGAGGTCTATACAGCTCTAGACCAATGGCATTCAAAGAGGTAGCCGCCTGGCTATAAAGAATGGCTTGGTGGCGTTGATATTTTTTCATGCCGATCACGATAAACGCTTCTCAGTTCTAGCTCTCCACCTCAGACAGCCAATTTAGCCTACACGCCTTCGATGAAAACAACTCAAGAAAAACAGTGCGTCGCGCCGTCATGATACGATTATACCATACTAAATATTCAGAAATACTACACATTTATTACTACATACACATTTTCTGTCACAAACACAAAGACATTTTGTCTCGCTCCAAATAAAAAGATATACTAGATATACGAGTGCGATAGAGAAAACATAACATACCAACTACAGCTTATTGGGTGACCTGTAGAACGTTAATGTCATAATATTTTAGCTCTGTCTCCTTCTAAGCATTTCAGATTCCAGTTGCCATGATCGTGGTATTATTTTTATACTATCATAGGAAAATCTCAGGCAGTGGCTGGCCGACACACTCGTCACGAGTACTATCTTTTGGCTTTCAGTTCCGTCACCACGCCTGTCGCTCATAGCTACCTATATTAGGTATAGTCAGCTGCAGAGAAAAGGTACCACCCTGCAGCTGACTGTACTACTAAATTTGGAAAAGCGATGTTCTCCTACCTACGTCACTATCGCTTATGATTGCATTCTTTGAAAGAAAGACCTTGTTGCGGTAGACCTCAAAATCAAATCACCATCGAAGTTCATGCGCCTAAAAGAATATTAATAGCAATTTTTCTTTTTGTCGTTTCGTGCTAACACTAAATTATAAGGTGGATTTAGATTTGTTTACATTTTGTATGTAAAATGTCATTCAATAGAACTTGCTAACTATGTAAACAAACCGCCATACTAAAATTGACACTAAATGTCAAATTACTAGTAACTTTTGTTTACATAGTTCGCAAGTTCTATTGAATGACAGTTTATGTGTAGGTACCTCTGAATATTCTTGGCTGATATACAAAAAGTCGGCCGTTTAATTAAATAAGAAAATAATTATATAACGAATTAGATATTTATTCAAAATAACCTGGCTACACCTCAGCAATTGTCAGTCGAGCGAGTGGGACAACCTAGTTCGCGGCCTACCGTTTACCGACGGAGAGGGCAGACGCACGAATCGGTTCGTGTCACACGAACGCCTCCGACGGCAAAGTCGCAACGCAAGCAATTGCGCAGGCAGTGCAACGATTGTCGCGTTTGCAGGCCACTAAAAAGTGATGTAAATAACATTTTAAACCCAAAACACCGTACACAAAGACTTCAAGTACTTAAATAACAAAAAAACAAATCGATAGACGCGTTGTGATCGCTCTAAAACGCCGTAGCAACGGGCTGGTGGAAACTACGACACAATTGACGTTCTTGTTTCTTATAATTATGTCGTGATTTCTTTATTAATTCGTACGTTGAACGTTTAGGCTGACTGTTGTTTACCAGAGTGCAGCGTTCCGTTCCCCCTCGTGTATTGGATGATCAGAAAGGCAAGTACTTTTATGCCCTTTGTTAGGACGAGCTTCACCTTTCGGCCGTTTTCATGGTCGTCGCTGTTTTTCTGTTTATTCGATAACAACGCTACACAATAACATACATCGACCGGATTAATTTCACCTTTAACTACAAGCTACCTACAACGAGCAAAGAAATACTTCTCATTTTATTACAATTACAACATACCTACCTACCAATACAAATAACCCTTTCACTAGGGTTCAAGACCTTTCAATAGTTTCAATCAATACCAGTAGTTGCGTGTTTTCGTAGTTAAAAATAATATTATTGATGTTACCATGTACATAGTATGTGTTGTATACGTGTACGTGTATTGTTATTCTTTGTTGTGCGCTGTGCGAGCCAGTCAGCTGTTCGGAGGCAGGGAGGGGAGACTGGTCTGACAACTCCCTGCGTTGTACCTATATTGTCTCGACGCAACTTCATAACAAAGTGAATATAGCAAAGATGTATTAAATGAGATATCCTCTTTGTTAATATGCGAATGTAATGCTAATAAATAGCCTAGCTACATTTTGCTGCTAGCCACCTTTGTTTCCAATCCATATACTTACCTACTATACACAGGACCTAAATCTAGGTCAATATGTAATAGGAAACGGTCATAATTGGATAAATAAATAAAATTATGTACAACATGTGTAAACTTGGGAAAAATATTTCTCAATTTTTTTGTCGACGTAGGTAGTAGTAGGTATAGATTATTATTAGCCATTTTGGAATAGTAGTCACATAAATGCATAGGTCTAAGTCATTGACAAACTACCTATAGCAGAGGACAGTTAACCCTTTGTCTTCCTAAGGCTTCTCAACCTACATATGCCATTATTGTCACCACAGCTGTGGCCAGCAATATCGGATTAACGGCCAACTGACACGTAACCTAGTTAGTGCATTGATATCTGTAGAAGTGGGCTAAGCATAGCTGCAACTAAGTGTAAGGCCTGAGTGGACGCTCATGTTGGGCGTGCAGCGGGGCGGAGCGTGCGGCGTGCATGTCAAACAAATGCAAACGTATAGGAGCGGCCTTAGTGCACGCTGCTCAAATCACCTTGTGAGCCCGACGCCACGCTGCACGCCCCGCCGAACGCTCCGCTCCGAGCGTCCACTCAGGCCTTACATTAAGTTATTATTAGTGTCCTTATTATTATTCACAACGATTCTAAGTCTTAAATTGACCTCCGACGTTTCGAGGACGGCGTTGTCCCCGTGGTCTCGGAAACAGGACCATGTGCGGGTAGTTCGAAAAACTCGAGCGCCTAGAAGATTTTGATGTCAACTTTAGCTAGTCTTCTCCGAGACCACGGGGACAACGCCGTCCTCGAAACGTTGGAGGTTTACGTGATTAAGTCCCGTCGTTGTGAATAATAAAGAGTAATGTCCTTAAGATGCAGATAAAATTTGCATTTTGATCATGCATTTTCATAATTTTATATTTTGATACAAGTTTCATTTATAGGCCAGGCAACGAATGCTCAAAAAAAGTTATAGAGGGTAATGCTTGGAACACAGTTTTTGATTTCGTAACTTTGTTTGGACTAGTTACCTAGGACCTAGGTGAACATATCAAAAGTTCCCGGCCGTAGCTCATGAGCCGGAAACTATATGCGTTCAGCGTGTATGTAGGTATTATAATTGTGTATTAAGTACCATATGCACCCACTGTTGAGAATACGCGTTAATTTCAACCCAGCCCAATTTGCTGGCGTTTAAAATATCGTCCCCGCATCTGACTCAAGGTCTGTCAATAGGCTATAATACCACAGGGGTTAGGGTCAACGCCTTCTTGAAATGCAATAACTATTGACGCACTGGTTCGTTGCACTTGTACCTATAACAAAACCGTCGAACAATACGCAACTTAATACTACACGCTCGGCCATGGTCACAACCACAGACTAAGCTAGACCGTAGATAAATAGTCATTGTGGACGGTCAGTGGACCACAGATAGTGCAGACTTGAATATAGAAATAGTGAGGATTATATCGCTTGTAAATACACCTGGTGAAATGAAATAACATATTGTTGCTATTGTCTGAGTTGATTATCAATTTATCATCGATGGCCACATCCGTGATCGTATCGCTATATTGATTTAGCGTAGGTATACCTTGGGATAAGGTCATCATTAAATAGATGAAATAGCCCAAAACTGCTAGTCTATCTAAGCTAACTTTGCATCGATTAGCGCGAACGTTTTCGTAGCGCTACGCTCGTAGCCGATCCACGCGTTTTCCCGCTTTGTTGGGAAAAGCGACTATGAACAGAACCCGCCGAGCGGGTTCCCGGCACTCAATGTGTTAATAGAATAAAACGAGGGAGTATCCAAGGTAACTCTGCATGGCATTTGCAATGAAAATTTGCGGCAATTCAATCACTACCTAGGAGCTGTTGCTCCATATTTATACCTACTATACTATTTTATACTGTTTTTATTAGTACCTAATGTACCTATTTAACTCTAACAAAATTTTGGTGGTAACTACCGGGAATAAAAATTCACAGTAGGTAGTTACCACCAAACCGAGTTGGTGGTAACTACTGGGAATTATTTTTCCTAGTAGTTACCAGTGGTAAAAGGTGGGAAAAAAATTCCCAGTAGTTACCACTGGTAACAACTTGGTGGTAACTAGTGGGACTAACCCATTTTTAGCTTAGACGGACGTAGGCTCATAAAAAAATACACGCTCAAAGTTACCTAATCTACAATTAAACGGCAAAAAACACGGCAATGGCCTGTGTTACCTGTAAGATTAGATACAGTGCGGCAATACTGAATAATTAAATTACACGTAAGCGTGACCCACGCATTTTATCTCATGCCGTTGACCCTGGGGTCAGCGTACCTGACTTAAAAGCTAAAGTCCGTTCAAGAGGAGATAAGCATCAGGGTTAAAAATGTTTGTATGAGAAACTTTGCGTAGATGTCTATCTTTCTTCTAAACTAAGTGGTCTAGACCTTGCATTCTTTTAGTACCTACATAATATTTAGTTTAGCCAGGATCGTTTGTGGACCACTGCAGCCTAGACAGAGGGAATCATGTTGTATTTCTTATGAATCTCACGTTCGTATCATCATTAATGTTCACCTTAAAAAAGGAATGAATAACCTATATGTTTTTACCCCTACCCCTTACTGACTAAACAATGGTTCTTCCGAGTCCGCGTCCATGTGAAACTTTTCATATTATTTTGTTACCTATACATACATAAAAAAAAAATTGTAGATTATCAAACTTTTACGTAAGTATCCAATTTGCAGACGTTAAAAGTGGTTAAAACGTGTCTTACGCAACTTAAATATTATTCAAAGTTAGGCACAATATTCCAAATAATTACAATTGAAGACATTCAAAGTTAATTAAATCAAACTCAGTTGAAAACACTGAAACTTCATTATAAGAGTTGGTAAAAGAATTATTTGCATGACTGACTCCAGCCAGCCTATTATGGATAGCTTTATCCATCTTTATCCACGTGATAAAATAACTGTCACTGTTTAACACCGTGGGAAAGAAAGTGACGGACACCGTTTTATCACGCTGTCACGTAGACAAGAACGACCATCATATCCGTACAGACTTCAGTAAACGACATCTGTTTACTTAGTCGAGAAAAGGCGACAAAGTGGGTTTGTCCGAGTATAGAACCAGACGGTGTATAAGGCTAGGTGCAATACAAACGTGTCATTACATAAAGTAAGGCCATGTAGGTACAGTACCTGCAATAATATGTTACACTACGAAGGCCGTAAAAATATCTGACACGATCTTATTTGTAGAGCCATAAGAGCGTCTCACATATTGTTGCCGCCTTCGAAGAGTAACATATTATTGCAGGTGACTGTACAGAATATAATATCTGTTATGATATGATGCTTACAGTTACCAATTCCCAAACGTTTCCCGGTAAGCCGAAGTTATTGTAACTCGCTACCCATTAGATATGAGCGCCGATTGGCATTTAGTCGGCGGCGGCGCGCCGGTCAAAATTGGTCGGCGGCGGCGGCGAATCGGCGGCGTGGCCTTGAAACACCTTCGATTAAATGAAAAAAGAATTCAAATCAAACTTTTACCAAAAAAACATGTTTTTGCTGTAAGAAAGTTATGAAATAAATGCATTTTTTATTTTCAAGGATAATTTATTGAATAATGGTACGAAAAAAATGATATCGTATAAACTGTGGATAAGCGGTATCGCGCGGCATCAGAGGCGGTCTTAATCTTGGCAAGGCTCTGGCTGGAAGATCTTAACGATGCCCTTATCTTTTGTGCTAAGTTAAAAATTGCGGATTGACTGTATCAGGGAAACGTCTTGTCGACAGTCCAAAGAAAAGCGAGCTTCGTCATTAACCAATATCGATTCAACAAAACCGATTTGTGTCAAAAAGTGAGGCCCAACGCCGAGCTCCATGTAACACCGAAGACTTGATTTCGACGCCTCCCAATGCGAGGCCAGAGGAAGAGTTGCAGGTAAGCATACAGCTAAGAATCGAACGCCAAGTGTAAGCTTGGCTGACGGCCGAACGCCTGGAGCGCCGATTGCGGCGCGCTTCTGTGCAAGGCCGAGCTGCAAAAGAGCAGAGCGAGGGCGCAGGCTGATAAAGACTGAAGCCATAGTGTTAAAGATCTGGAGCTTTCCTGCGGGCGCATTCGTGCGACGCCAAAGGCCGAGCTACAATGGAGCTAAGATCGGATAAGGAGCAATGCTCAAGCGTTTTAAAACAGGTCGAAAGTTGAGCTCCAAACAGGGCCAAAAACTTGCAGGTTCAGATAGCGGCTTAATTCCATGCGAGCGATGCAAGGCCAAAGATTGAGCTGCGAGAGAGCAAAGCTTGAAATTTGAACAGTGGCCAAGTTTAATTGAGACCCGATTCCGACACCCTTCCGTGCGAAGCCAACGGCCGGACATTTGGACGTGGAAACGCTTAATATCTCAAAATTAACCCCATTTTATACCCTTTAAAGACGTTTAACCATGCTTGCAATGGTTAAATTCGCGGTAAATGACGGACGGTTAGCTGGCAAAATTAGTTATGCATTGGATCGGTAATCCAAAGATGTGGGTTCGAGTCTCACGTTAGCCAGAGTTGATCACAGTTAATTTTTTCATTGTGATTGACATATGTCTAGTGTATACATATATACAAATTGTAATGTGGAACGTTCCACAATAAAAATGGAAGGAAATCAGTATGTTTATTACAAGCATATTAATTTCGTTTCCCCAAGACTAGTAGCGCGGTTACTAGACAGATAAGTTTGCATTTGCCTTCGATATTTTTGAATTATATTTTGAATTATATGGGCCTAAAATACCTTTTGAATGTCTATAAACTATTCGAAGTGGCGCCGTTAATGATCTAAACTCGATTAAAAATATATTATCTGATTCCGAAAGTAGTAGTAACTACCAAGGTCACGCCGATGCCACGCCGATAGCGCAGCATCGGCGGCGGCGGCGCGAAAATTTTGTCGGCGGCGGCGGCGCGCCGGCGCGGCGCTCATATCTACTACCCATATCCACATGCCCAAAAACAAAGCCGTTTAGTCGGTTTTGCACGGTTATTTTTTGGCAAGCCCGAATGCGCAGTGGCGTCGCCGCGGCCTAATAACTGGGTCAAACCAGTTGCAGCTCGGCGCTGTTCGGCAGTCCCCGGGGATGTTCGGGAGGCATTTCCACGACCGTGTTTTCCTGGAAAAAGTTGCCGTCATTATTTTTGAAGTGAAAACTTCTTTAGCGGCTTTTTGAGGTGGGGAAAAAATGATAAACTCGAGACAGCGTAAGGCGACTACCTGACCGTAAGCCCTGTAAGGTGGCCACTCATAATTTAGATGGCATTTAAATCAATAAAGAAAAACTCAATGTTATTTGACATTTATGTTGCGGACTCCTTTTCAAAACCTATACTTACCTTTTTACACACTCTTTACCTAGGTATGTTCAAATAATTTGACGGTATCATGGCAGTATGTAAATAAACATGTCAATGAAAATGTGTGATCTTATTTGAGAATGATAATAAATCAATAAATCAATAAAAAAAAATTAATTTAATTTAATTTAATTTAATTTAATAGAATACCTCCGCTAAACGTATGTATCGTGTTACCGGGCGTCGGTAACATAGTGAGGTGAGTTTTCACTTCTATCGGCACTCCCGGAGTGCAACCCGTTGTTTTTTTTTCTTTCAGAGCGTTTGTTGCCGTTGCAGACTGTAGGTACCTACTTTTCTTTCTACGGCACTTTAAGGGGTTTGCCCAAGATGCCAATCGTTTGGTAGTGAAGCCTGCTATACGGCCACATCTCAAAATTTATGATCATTGGAGATTAGATCTTTATAAAAAATAATTAAAGTTAAGTATATACCTATCCTTTGAAAATGTTGGTGCCCAAGTGGCCGTACCTAATAGCAGGAAACATACCTACTATGGGTGTTAAACCAACGTTATACGGAAGAGTGATAGAGAGATAAATTACCGAACGCATCTCTCTGAGCACTGAGCGGACCACCGTGCGTGCCCGGGATCATTTTAGGGTTCCGTAGCCAAATGGCAAAAAACGGAACCCTTATAGATTCGTCATGTCTGTCTGTCTGTCTGTCTGTCCGTCTGTCCGTGTATGTCACAGTCACTTTTCTCCGAAACTATAAGCACTATACTGTTGAAACTTGGTAAGTAGATGTATTCTGTGAACCGCATTAAGATTTTCACACAAAAATAGAAAAAAAACAATAAATTTTTGGGGTTCCCTATACTTAGAACTGAAACTCAAACTTTTTTTTTTCATCAAACCTATACGTGTGGGGTTTCTAATATCATTTTTTTCTAAACTGAATAGTTTGCGCGAGAGACACTTCCAAAGTGGCAAAATGTGTGTCCCCCCCCTGTAACTTCTAAAATAACAGAATGATAAAACTAAAAAAAATATATGATGTACATTACCGTGTAAACTTCCACCGAAAATTGGTTTGAACGAGATCTAGTAAGTAGTTTTTTTTTAATACGTCATAAATCGCCTAAATACGGAACCCTTCATGGGCGAGTCCGACTCGCACTTGGCCGCTTTTTTTTTAGATTAATTCAGATTATGGATTCTTTTTCAAAATGACCTATGGTTCACTAATGGACTCCAGTATACAAGGTGACCTCAGCTTTCTATGCCGAGTCAGCTTGTGGAATAGGTAACTCCCCTGAGACACTGTCTCATTGGAATTTTGGGTTCACTGAATTTGTTAGCCGCATTACAAGTATTAATCGAGACCATCGGTTCGGAAATCTGCCTTTTAGTCGAGCGCGCAATTACCTAAGATCGTAAAAAATGTGATGTGACCCTAATAAATTCGTACTTTTCTCCTTGTAAATGGTAGGTTATGTTTTATATGACCCAGTCCCAACCCCAACCTTAGTCAGCAAAACTATTAGCTTAACTTCTGCAGTTATGTATGTATACCTGTAACCTGTAAACGTGGTACCTAAGCTAATAGTTTTGCCGTTTGTACATTTTCTATGGTTATTTTCTAGAGTGCACAGCAATTGCACAACTTAAATACTGAATCCCACCTTCCTTGTTATATCCTCCTAAATCCGTTTTTAAATACCCCGGATAGTAAAATTAGTAAAATAAATAGTTAAATTGGTCAATCCGCTAACAAATCTGCCCAGTCACTGTCATTTTAGTACAAAACTGGATCAGGAAATAAACTTTAATTTTTGTTTATGGGATAAAAGGCAAAGACAGCAAGACTCCTCCAATTGTTCGGTAGATTCCGCGCGGTGACATGAAATAATATACCTAACATAATAAAATATATTCAAATGCTCAGGATGTATTTTTTAGTTCTCCGGTGTCTTGCGATGGGGCGGGCATACAAATGAACATTATTGTGATGTGGCCTTGGACGTTAACCGTCTGTAACTCGATATGTCTGAATCTCGGAATTAGTATGTGACTGTCTGGAAGTTATGGTCTTTTTATAGTGCTGTCTGAGGTTTCGTGACTAACCGATGCCGAAGGGTAGATATGACTTGTACGTGGCAAAAACCAACTCACGGGTTACAGATTTTGTCCACAAGTCGACGCGTATTATGCAATGTGGAATTTCATACAATTATAATCACTATCCGATCCTATTAACCACATATTAACCACCAGTTTATCCGAATTGCATCTTCAGTTACTGCTTTGGAACTCAGGGCCCTGGCCTTCCGACTTTTTCTCCTCCAACCTCCAACTCGCATGGTCTTCGGCATCCTCTTTACCAACACCTGGAAGGCTGTTCCTCATGATGAGATGGCATATGTATGTTTATCTACGTAACTTTCCTCGATTTCTTCAGGGTCCATTAGGCCTAGGCCCAACTGGGAAGTATTTCAATAGTCAATAGTCAAAATATACTTTATTCATGTAGGCCTAGCAACAAGCACTTATGACTTATCCCTTTTTTTGCTGTTGTTATTGCAGTCCCAAGGCACCCTGGAGGTGCAGAAGGCCTCCACAAGCTCGCGCAACGCCTTTCTTCTTCGGCGATTCTTCTGTTCATAGGGCTTACCGCGAACCACGCTCGACGTGTTGCCTCCCTGTCACACTTACGTACGAATTCACAAGTGCGACAGAGAGGCAACACGTCGAACGTGGTTCGCGGTAGGCCCTCTGGCCTCGCTCCAGTTCATCCGACCACTCGTAGTCGTAGCTCACTCTCGACCGACCGTCGCCAAGACTGTACAGACGCATCCCCTTAACCTGTCAGCTCCCAAGGGCTCAAATTTGAGCCAGAACGCTTATGGTGACGTCACACACGTGAGAACTCACGGGTTAAACAACTTTCAAACAAATAAACTTATAAATCGAGGAACATGCATTCATGTAACCCATTTACTGACATGACAAATCGTACCATCTGTGTAATGTTCTAGCAAAATAAAAATGATTCTGATTCTGACATTACATAAAAAGAAATCCCGAAAAAATGAGAACTTTTTCTTCCTCTTTCCGTCCTACGAAATTTAGCAGTCGGTTACATTACAAACACTCCGGTTGCCCTCCTAAGGTAAAAGGCCGTATTTTCAAAGAACACTATATGAAAATACGGCCTTTTACCTTAGGAGGGCATAGCTTCGCGCCATGGTGTTGCTAATGAGTGCTTCAACCTTTCCAACATGTAGTATACTTACTCGTAGCAACGCCGGAGGAATGTTATTACAAATTTTCTACGCGACGGCACCGCAATCGATTTCGCGTCACGGCAACAAGTAGGGCCTTTTCACATTGGCGATTGTGGCTGCCTTTCCACTGAGGCGGAGATGAGAGAGGCTAGGTTCACAGCGTTTTTTAAATTTGCCGTCTTTTTCTACTGACAAGGTCGCTGTGCCAAAGTATAATATAATATATAGAGTCTGTGCGGAAAGAGAAGAGTCGTGGATTGTATTGGGCCCCATACATTCCACGACTCTTCTCTTTCCGCACAGACTCTACTTATTTTAAAAGGTTTTTTTCTCGCCAATCCGCCAGTAGCTAAAGTGAGACCCGTTTGGTACCAACGTGTGAACGTAGCTTTATTTGAACGCGTAATTGGATGGGTTCCCTGAACAAGTCGAAACAATTTATAAATATATGTCTACCTAATCAAGGTCCTATATTTTTAATTGGGGGATAAAAGTATTGATATATCGAGTGAGATTTCCTTATGTAGGTAAGTATTTCAATGCGTTTAGAACTTTAGGCTCTACTAACTTATAAATACCTACATATACTATGTCGCGAGCGGCACAGTTTTACCGTTACAGCGAATATAATACGGCCACAGGGCGTAAACGTGATTGAAAAGGTTGCAACTGAAATAAGCGGTCTTTAGTCATAGGACCATGTGTGGTCATCTGCGAGTAACATTTATATGCTTTATAGTCTAGCTAGAGTTCTAGACTAGATATCTAACTAACCTGCGTTTTAGACTCTCGCCACTCTCGCAACTTTCTTATACTACATATTCTATGTCAGTGCAAATATCCCAAAAAGCCTTTACCGCGCGCTCTGTCGTTAAAACGAAATCCTCTGTATAAACCCAATAAAACTTTCAGGGCTTTATATAACAGTTCATTTCTCGTTTTAAGTAATACAATAGCGGGAATCTATTCACCCCAATTTCGTTTCTTACAATGATTCGGGGTGAAATTGAACAGGCTATCAATTCTATTGTCGTAATGTCGCGGTTTCTGTGCTATTGCTATCACTTACCAATAACCAGTGTTATATTTATATCTATAGCTTGGTCCCTGTCCCTGGTATACTCCCGGTCACTGGTATACTGGTTGACTTGAGACGATATAGTTACTTAGCGATAGTAATAGCTTTTCAGGAAAAACGAGGATGATTGACGGGAATGGTCGTTTCATTCGTTACATTTAACGTTTCTACTTTCTATGTATCGGGACTTTGTCAACGCGTTTGTATGGGGTAATTTATCGTCTGTTATTTCGTGAGTCTGAGACGTAGAAACATGATACCAATACCTAGAAATACACATACAAATGTGTCTGCTAGATTTGTCTAATAGCAGATGTGTCTGGTGGACAGTTTATGGCGGGAATGAAGCACAGATGTATCTGTGGACTAGGGATGCCACGGGGCTTCAGCTCCTACTTTGTTAAACCGGAACTTCCGTTTGGTAGGTGTGTACACCGTGAGATCCGACTCCGCCTCTGCTATTTTTTTTTTCATACCTCCGACTCTAACTCCGCCACCGTTAAATTTCAACCAAAGTTGTAGGAAATGCATTGGTCGCGGCAGCGGCGCTCGACTATATCCTCCTAAGGCCCGAGGTCCTACCTATAGTACATATTCAGTTTGATGTAATTTAATCTAGTGGCTCTGCGAGCTGTAGACCTCGCGAGCAGAGCTTAAAACTGAATAAATGTATGGCAAAAATATTTATTAAAATATAGGTATAGTACATGTAATATAAACAAAAAATTAAAAACTACATAAAGCTACGAACAAAAATTAAACGAATACACTTAACCCGCGCTTGATAAATAAAAAATACGAAATTTTTAATTTTTTCAAAATAAAAAATAAAATAAAAAACAACTATACGAAATTTAAGTATTAAAAAAATACAAAAAGTTATGTAGCAGTATACAATTACTGGGGATGGAACCAGGGACCTGCCGATGCAAACAAAAAAAGCGAACGTTTGCAAAATACGCCATTATAGTTCTTACTAAAGCTGACGAAATTTAGCTACTCATTCTCAAGTAAAAACTAAATATCTTAATACCGCCAAAACCAGCGATACAAATTTTCTGAATTTTTGGCCATTTAATCTATAAACATATATCAAAAAGAAAAAACTCTTATGATACCGATACGACTATTTTAAAAATTCCAAAAACCGGATCGTCAAAAAAAAATTATTTAGTCATAGAATTCGGTCACAAAATTTCACGAAAATCGGTTAAGAATTGCGACCTGTAGAGGAGAACATCCGGACATACAAAAGCAAAATGCCCGAGTCAAACCGTAGACCTTCGCTACACTTCGATCAACCATGTTCAATTGGAACAGAGTCGCTTTTGCTTTGTTTCGTTAAATTTTCAAACAACGCAAAATTAACTCTATTTCCTACAGTTTAGGTTCAAATTCCAGTGGCAAATTTTGGATGTTTCATTTGTTAGGCTGGGCCTTAGGAGGATAAGTTTTGTTTGACTTGTCGCTCGAAATTACAAATGTACTTAAGTACCTATAACTCATGATCGCTCGCTTTAGTCCCTCTTTGTCTTCAGTGTGGACAGATCCTCCGGATGGATGTCCTCCATAAATTGACAGATTTCTCCACCAGACATATCTGTAAATATAAAGGTCAAACCAATTTGTCAGTCAGAACCAGGAAAACGATACTGATCCTTTTCTTTTGGGTGCTAGTACTAGTGTAAGACAAAGATAGTATGATTCTCTGTCTATGTTTAAAATGAGACAGTCTTTTGACAAACTATAGCTGGTCAACCAAATCTTGTCAGTAAAAAAAGGCGCGAAATTCAAATTTTCTATGGGACGATATCCCTACGCGCCTACATTTTTCAAATTTGCCGGCTTTTTCTACTGTCAAGATCTGGTTGACCAAGTATATATCTAGTATGGTCCTCCCGCGAAAATCTTTATCACTCTCGCATATTCCAGCAATGTACAGTCAACAGCAGAAGTTGCTAAGCGGGCGAGGTGTTCAAAATGATCTTGACGCGACTAAGGTGTCAGGTAATTTTGAACACCTCGCCCGCTTACTTCTGCTGCTGACTGTATTAGAGGTGAGGCAAATAATGATTAATGAAATAAGAAAGTGCGCGCTATGCCTTCCGTCATTTTCCCTGTTTTATATGATGGAAGATAAGCTACCTACTGAATGAATTACTTTTATTATGACGGTTTAATTTCACAATAACCTTTATCGTGCCTTTATCATAGGTCATAGAACGATAGGGAACCTGATTTTACCCCTCCTCCCATGGTAATAAAAAATAAAACGTGTACGTTTGTTGTATTGTTATATTAGGTTAGCTTATTACCCCCGTAAAATAACAGTTTTACCCCCACGGGGTTACCCCCAGGTTAGGAAACACTGGAATATATATTATGAATATTAATAAGTAAGTACGTATTATTGCATTATGTATGTGCATAGTAAAGTGCATTAATAATTATAATTAATAATTTACGGAGAGTGGAATGGACTTTATGTAAAATAGCGAGCATTTATATGTCAATGCAATTAATATATTTCATTTTTCTACTCCAGCACTAAAATGTGTCAATTAAATGACTGACAGTGATATCTAAAGCAATGTCATTTGAATGATTTGTCTATAGGCTCATAAGATGACTGCTAGCAGTCATCTTATGAGTATAATACAACTGCTTTATTTTTTTTAAAGATACAAGTTCCGATCATCTTGATTGAAAGAGGTATGTTTTCATTTACAATAATAACTCTTTTTTTTTTAAATAATAACTCAATTTTTTTTAAATAATAACTCTTTTTTTTTAATAATAACTCTTTTTTTTTAATAATAACTCTTTTTTTTTAATAATAACTCTTTTTTTTTTTTTTTGCTGCAGCTGTCATAGAAAAAGTAATGTATGCAACAGCTCATAATTGGTTCTTAAAATTCTCGGGTCTTTTTTTACAAAACTCGACTACGTCTCGTTTTGTAACTTCGACCCTTGAATTTTAAGAACCCTTATTATATCACTGTTGCATAAACTACTATTATTAAATGAGGTTTAGTACCTAGTAATAAATTTTATAGTTATCACTGTAAATACTGTAATTACGGAAGAAAACAGCGTATAATTAATTTATTATTTAACATTTTTTATCATCACCACATAGTATAAAACAAAGTCGCTTCCCTGTCTGTCTGTCTGTCTGTCTGTATGCTTAGATCTTTAAAACTACGTAACGGCCCGGATTTTGATGCGTTTTTTTTTAATAGATAGAGTGATTCAAGAGGAAGGTTTATGTATAATTTGTTAACCCGTGCGAAGCCGGGGCGGGTCGCTAGAAAGTAATAAGACAAAAATGTACTTACTTAAAATAACAGTGGCTTATGTTACCGGACGTAATTAAATTCACAAAAACTTACTTTAAAAGGGCGATTCTCAGAGATGACGTTCGGTGCCTGACTTCGGTGCCGAATTTTATTTTTTACTTATTTGATACACGACTTCATTTCCTAAGATCTAGCCTTAATATAAAAAATATTGGTAGTGGAGGCCTCCATTAGAACCTTATAGTTTTTTTGATATTTGAGATTTAAAAAACACCGAAATCATGTGCAGGCACTGAAATCAATTTGCCTCACCGAATTCAAAAACGCTTACACAGAAATCACACTTCAATATTATATCTAAATTATATTATAATCTATTCATATTTTTCATTATTATTTGATGATAAGTGATGTATGGGGTTCTTCAAAAAAGGAGTGTACAGGTTTTTAAAAAAAGGTCGGCAACGCGCATGTAACACCTCTGGAGTTGCAGGCGTCCATAGGCTACGGTGACTGCTTACCATCAGGCGGCCCGTATGCTTGTTTGCCACCTATGTGGTATAAAAAAAAATGTAGCGAGGCTAATGATATCGCATAGCTTACATAAATTTAATAGATAGTACCTTTGTTTACTCGAGTTTTTAAAATAACCAAGTTGCGGCTTATGAAACAACATCTCTAGAAGATATCCCACACTAATTGACTATCCTCATACAATAGGGCGAAGTACGTATGGTCCCGAAACGAGTTTTAGACATGTCGACCACAAATTCGCACATACTTAAGTGCCATGAAAAAGAAAATGTTTGTTTCACACAATCCAACGGCACACTCATCAAAAAGAAACTTATGTTACCTACACCCGATAAACAAGATACTTTTGAGTGGTGTTCAATGCTCAAAAATTTTTAATGCACTTATAAAACAATGTAAACAATACGGAAAACAAGTATTTTGCTAGACTTAAAAATATGTAGTATTTTTGAATGACAGAGTTTTAAAGCGTGTATTCCCTCAATTTAAAACTATTTAAAGTTGTTGACTAATGCTTAAAGATCTAATCACCTATTCATTATGATCTCCTGCACCGTCAAACACTTGAGCTAAATTGTAACTCCGATATTTAGACATAAATGAATCAGACATTGAGGATTGTTAAAACATTGGCTATGTTGAATTTGTGTTCATGGCTATGCTTTAGAAATATTGATCAGTACCTACCTACGTTCAGTGCCTTTGAAGCGATCTCGACATTCGAAGGCGACTTTATTTTTAATCCCTTGTTTTGTGGGTGCACCTTGCATAGTATACACAAGTTATTTTAAACGAAGTGGGATCTAATTAACTACATTTATTTAAATTGGCTCAAGTTCAAGGTATCGTGGTGTAGGAGGGCCACAAGTGATACAGAGGACAAATTCACATAATATACTCCATTGGTTTGAAGAGAAATTAAGACAACAGCGGATAGAGAGAAAGAGACATTGGGTCTACGATTTTCAACATACGTCTTGTGAAAAAAAAAACTACTCATTGTAAACTAGTGATTTTGTTTACCTATACTATGATTTAATTTAAGTACATAGTTTTACGTTTATAAAACATATCTTGTACTTTTTAGGTGTGATAAGTTGGAAAATAAAGTACAACAAACTAGTTTACAAAGCAGGATTTGAATTCGGTGATCACTTTCTTGATATCGGTGGTCAAAAAATCCACTGAAACCAAGGAAATCAACACCAGTGATGTCAAAATTAATCGCTTTTTAGCAATTACAGAAATAGTATGAATGATACAGAGGAGATGTAATAATGATGGGTTTACGTACTTTCGAGGATTTCTTAATCACTTGCGTAACGATAAAGACACTAAAACTGTGGGAGAAAATTGCACCACCGATCTCAAAAAAACATAGAACCAAACCCACCGAATGACAGAGAAACATTTAAAAAACTACCTTAGTATACTGTGACTGCACCTCTACTTTATTCAACGGTTAAGGCACAACTAAAGCATACTTTGTTTGAGCCACTCAGTTCCTGGTCTACAACTTTGTAAGTGTACCGACATGGTTTGTAAATTACACCGCAATCAGTCAGTAGCCCGGGACACATCGTAAATTTGGTTTTATTCAATGTGTTGAGCTAACACATTATTTTGATTTATAGAATATCATCAGTTAACTAATACCTTATGCGTGAATACCGATAAGGGTCAATTTCACCAAACGAGCATTTTTGTCTAATTTCCATGGAATTTTGAAATACCAACATTACACAAAAAAAAATATGCTGATAATTTGATAAAAAATATAATAAACATTAATTTTCTTATGGGGTAAAAAAATTCATAAAACTATAAAAGTTATTTCAATTTAAAATTTTGGTCAGGGCACGGGAATTAGTGTGTCCATGGGAATTAGATTTTACTAGCACGGAAATTAGAACATGGCACAGGAATTGTTTTCTTAGCTTATTTTGGTAGTTAAAACTATTATTTATGTATATTTTAATCTACAATAATATACTTCAACCATACTGAAGCGGCATCGAACATAATATCTTCTTTAATTTTAGTTTCGGACGACAAATCTACGAAAGTATGATACACTAAAAACTACGTATTTGACTAATCGTTTCCTTGATTTTAATGGCAACTAATCTCTCTTTCTTAGTAAAATATACATATTTCAAAACAATACTTTGAGTAGTAGCGTAAACATGTCCGCCTTACATACAAAACTATTCATTAAAAAGTGTCATTATGTATCTGCATGTAGATAGGTACAAGGTGTATGATCTGGTATATGGCCGTATAGGAAATGATACTAAGATAGGGGCACAGAGAGAAGAAGTTATTGTGTAAGTTAATCTGAAGAAATCGAATATGCTGCCTTCATAAATTCATAACACAAAAAATTGTTTAACCACATATGAGGTAAGGTGGGGTAAGACTATCACCGGGGTAAGACTATCACAGACAGACAGACATGACGAATCCATAAGGGTTCCGTTTTTTGCCATTTGGCTACGGAACCCTAATAAGGTATCTAATAGTATTACGGTTTAATTTATAACAACTAATCTATTAAACGAGCAATTCTTGTATATATTTCGGGGATCTCGGAAACGGCTCTAACGATTTCGATGAAATTTGATCATATATGAGGGTTTTCTGGAGTGAAAAATCGATCTAGGTAGGTGTTATCTCTGGAAAAACGCGCATTTTTGAGTTTTTAGGTAGGTAGGTATATGTTTTCCAAGCAAAGCTCGGTCTCCCAGATATTTAAACTTTATACGGCATACGCTGTCAGCTGTCAAATTTACAAAAACAAAACATTGCAAATGTGATTCATTTTGTTTCATGTAACCTTAGGTACAGGTATTATAATATGTAATAATTCCAGAAATAGTTTTATGTTTATATAATATTTTAATGTTATAATATGATCAATGAATAAGGTAAGGTGGGGTAAGACTAACAGTAGAAGGATTCCATACAAGTGATAGTCTTACCCCGGTGTCGTCTTACCCCACCTTACCTTACGTATTAAAATTGCCCGGGTTATTCGGGTCCATCCTGTATGTACTATAGTACTTATACTAAAAAACTATTCACAGATTTTTGTGCATTCTTTAAGATTTCGAGATATACGTCGTATTATTATTACATATAATATATATTCAATGCCAATATATATATGTAATAATAATATGACGTAAACATTGCCAATTAACTTACAGTGCCGGAATAAAAGATTTGTTGACAATATATGTAATACTTTCTAATTCCCGTGCCACTTAATCAGCTGTTTTAGGTAAATTTGCTATGGGAATTAGGGCACGGAAATTAGAATTCGTAATAAAAAAATTCGCCAAAAATTTAAATCGTGTTTGACCAAACTGTTATGTTATCGCTTACATAAAGATACATAAAGGGCTCCTAAATATGACAATTGTCATTGAAAAGCTATGTGGAAAATAAAATTTATAAGGGGCATCGAAATTAGAAAAATATTGTCGCCCACCCGGATTCCGAAATACTTACGCTATTTGCTCGAACACGCCGCGGCTTGACTTACATCCGCTTGCTTTGAGAGACAGCCGAATACTGCCAGTACAGGTGAGGCGGGACACGAGGCGGTTCAAATACAAACGTCGGCTGTCAGAGCCCTTTGAGTTTTGCCGACGAAATTTTACTCGCGCGCTCGGACAAAATTTAAACATCGATCACAAGTTATTTACCACAATGAAGTTAATAGTATATGTGCTCAGTGATAGTAAATATCATCTAGTTTAAGTATTTGACACTAAATTAGTGATACTAATGTAGAATTTTTCGTAGGATTTTTCATTATGCTCAAAAGTAGATTCCGGACAGGGCACGGGAGTAGTAATTTGAGCCTTTAGGTATTTTTATGTGTACTCTAAAAACCAACTAATCAGTGAATTCATATGGAACTCGGTGTGAAAGTGTGACTTCTTTATGTAAAAAAAAATGGTAAGTATTATCTGATGCTAACCCGCGATTTTCATCACGGACAGAAAAAAAATCGTGTTCAGAAATTGACCCATAATAACTTCGATATAATTCCCCATCTTGAGTAATAATTTTTTGTTTCAAAAAATCTGGGCGCGGGACACGCCCACCGAACATCATTTTTCGCATTTGGATATTTTTTTCATGTATTATATAAATAACAAATAATTAGTTTGATAGTGTTCCAGACAGAATATATGCTGAAGATCATGCCTGAATTAATTCAGATTTATTAAATAGTAAATTCAATAACTTTTTGCCCCGGACACGTAAAAATGGCCCTCCTGAGAAATGCCCAAAACCGTACATCCTACTACACTCGAGAGCCATATAAACCGGTCAGCTTGTAAGAACATTTACATACAAATAGTCCCATTTTCCTAATTCTTGAGTGTAGGTATTAGCTACTGCTAAGAGGCATGCTCGTCTCGCTTCAAAGTGTTCAAAAACTTGTAATGACATCATAAAGATTAATAAACTCATATTTTAGCATGACATGCTCAGTAAGTTTAAGCAGGTACCGCTAACCGCTAAGTGCGTTTAGCTCGGCTAAGGAGCTAATATTTAAATTGAAGTTTGATATCATTACCGGAACATTCTAGTGCACTTATTATTCATTAAACATTTTTTGCGAAGATATCTTTATTGAAAAGAACTAGCCTCGGAAAAATGTATTTTCGTAGTAAAATAATAAATATAATGTAACATGTACGAGTATAATTATGGTGCCCCCAAAAATATGACTATTGGTTAGACAAGCAAATGTGTGCTTTTCATGTCATGATTTTTTTATTACCTTGTAAGTTTTTAGTGAGACTTTAAATAATAAACAGATTAACTAACATAACCAATGGTGTGACTAGTTATCTATTTCATAAAATATTGTTTGACAATTCCCTATAACTAAAATTTCGATTATTATTTTTAATATCAGCATAGAAATCGTAGTTTAATTTATTAAACGTCCTTTATCTAACCTCGAATCCATTCAGTTTTTCTATTAAGATTTAAATTACGAATGTCTATAATTAAATTGATTGATTAATTACAACTGATTACAGTTTGGAAGTGAACATTTTTACGATCGAGTAAATGGGCGCGTTTCCTAATATAATTTCAAAGTCCGTTTTACTCGTAGTTCCTAATGTTCATTGAAGCAGGACGATGTGGCTAGTTATTTGTGGATGTACGCTACACTGAATGAAAAGCACGTAAATCTTTGGCTAAATATACAGTATATAATACAATTATGTACACAAGATACGGAAAAACAGAGAGTGTTTACTAAATAACGAGCTATTTACACATAAAAAGATGTCCAAACTAAGCACTTGTCGCTCGTTGACAGCACTCTGGTACGAGAAAAACCTGTACTTACCCACATATAAACAAAAGACGCGCGCTGGCAGCGGCATCCTTACCGGCCAGCCAGCAGCCTGCCAGCACGCGCGCAGCACAGGTTGGTAGGTCCGTCGCCAACATGGCAGATGTGGGGACTGTAAAAGGTTACCTACATTAGGATTTAGACTGCATCAACGTTATTGCTGCTGCAGGAAATGTCAAAATCGATGACTAGATTGATTTTTAACCGACTTCCAAATCTATAATTTAAAAAAAAAAAAAAACGACTTCTATGCGGCCCGGTGAAAGATTATTGTAGATGGTGCGCTATGTAGAAAAGGAAGCATTTCGTTTCTGTAAGGCTCGCAGTTCTAACCTAACCTAACCCACTTTTGTTCGGTTCTGTGAGGATAGCAGTTCAAACCTAACCTAACCCACTTAACGGCGCATGCGGTGCGGTGTACGGGGGTTTGAGCGGAAGGGGTTTGGCCTCATCATACTTTATACCTACATTTTATGGTAGGTAATCATAGTGGTTTATTTAGTTTAGGTATCATAGTGGTTTTCCGGGTCAAGGTCCGGGTCTGTGTCCGAGTCCGGGTCCGAGTCCGGGTCTAGTCCAGGTCCGAGTCCGAATCCGAGTCCTGGTCCGGGTCCGGGTCCGAACCGGATCCGGGTACGAGTCCGGATCTGGATCCGAGTCCGGGTCCCAGTCCAAGTCAAAGTCGAAATTCAAAATCACCAAACATGTACTATGCGTCGTTGAAGAGTTCTGTTCTGATCATCATCAGCAGTTCCAGTTCATCAAATGCGACAGTTTTTAATGTTAATGCTTTATTTTATGATGAAAATACAGAAAATTCTATACGTGTGCCTTTAAGATTTGAGGAGTTCCCTCGATTTCTCATGGATCCCATGTTCAGAACTTGAGCTTGACATAAATATGGCTTAAAAACCTAACTTGCTTAACAAACATAACGAAAAGAAAAAATCGCCAAACGCGAGCTATGCGTCGTTAAAGAGTTTCGTTCTGGTCATCATCAGCAGTTACACTTCCTCAAATGTTACTTTTTAAATGTATATGCTTGATTTGTTGATTAAAACACAACAATCACTATATGTATGCCTTTAAGATTTGAGGAGTTCCCTCGATTTCTCATGGATCCCATGTTCAGAACTTGAGCTTGACATAAATATGGCTTAAAAACCTAACTTGCTTAACAAACATAACGAAAAGAAAAAATCGCCAAACGCGAGCTATGCGTCGTTAAAGAGTTTCGTTCTGGTCATCATCAGAGAACTTTCAAAATCGGTCCAGTAATGACGGAGATATGGAGTAACAAACAAAAAAAATAAAAAAATAAATAAAAAAAATAAAAAAAAACATACAACCGAATTGATAACCTCCTCCTTTTAGATTTGGAAGTCGGTTAAAAAGGAGGAGGTTATCAATTCGGTTGTATGTTTTTTTTTATTTTTTTTTATTTTTTTTTTTATGTTTGTTACTCCATATCTCCGTCATTACTGGACGGATTTTGAAAATTTTTTTTGTGATTGTATGTATATGCATACAGATTGGTCCCGTTTTTGTCAAAACCCAGTTCTGATGATGGGATCCATGAGGAATCGAGAGAACTCCTCAAATCTTAAAGGCATACATATAGTGATTTTTGTGTTTATATCAACAAATCAAGCATATACATTCAAAAAAGTGACATTTGATGAAGTGGAACTGCTGATGATGATCAGAACGGAACTCTTCAACGACGCATAGCTCGCATTTTACGATTTGTCCTTTTCGTTATGTTTGTTAAGCAAGTTAGGTTTTTAGGCACATTTATGTCAATCTCAAGTCCTGAACATGGGATCCGTGAGGAATAGAGGGAACTCCTAAAATCTTAAAGGCATACATATAGAAGTTTATATATTTTCATCAGAATATCAAGCATTTACATTACAAACTGTGGCATTTGATGAAGTGGAACTGCTGATGATGATCAGAACAGAACTCTTCAACGACGCATAGTACACGTTTTGTGATTTTGAATTTCGATTTTGACTTGGACTGGGCCCCGCACTCCGGACTCGGACCCGTACTTGGACTCGGACCCGGACTCGGATCCGGACACGGACCCAGACCTTGACCCCGAAAACCACTATCATACCTAAACTAAATAAACCACTATGATTACCATAAAATGTACCTATACCTATTACCAAATAAAGTATAAGCGCCGTTAAGTGGGTCCAGGCTAGTAGTTAGAGAAGTCGGTTTTTATAGACAAGTAATGTGAAACGCAATATTGATGTCTGGATTTGTTTTATTTGCAAGTGTAGTAAAAAGAAAGGTAAGTATTCTTTTTCGCACCTTTAGTTAAAAATGTAACCCGCATCAACACCGAACCCTTCACTAGGCCGTGAAACTCCCGGTCCCGTTCTGTATTGCCCCGTAAAACCCGGGAATGTTTAATAGGCGTGCTTACGATGCGTGAAACTTTGATAAAGAGATCCTTTTTCTTACGTTGTAGCTTTGTTTTGAAATAAAGGAAAATGGAAATGTTCACTGTCTCAAACAAAACACGATCTCGCGACGACGATACTAACTGAGCTACCGAGATTTACCCATTGAAAGTGAATATTTCCATCATTATACGCCGTATAGGAGGACGCCTAGCGATATCTGCCGTAATAGTGTTAAATTCAGAAACTGCTTTATTTTTGTTTTATTTCCAATCATGCTTACCAAATAAATAATATAAATATATTTCTTATTTTCAGGTAAAAATCCATCACGGCTGTTCACATACATCACACACTTCGTAAAAGTATTACTAAAGTACAAGTAGTAAGCTACTAAAAAGGGCCCCGTACCCATTTCATAGTGGGTTGTTAGTAACATAAGCAATTAAGCAACTTGCAAAGTTTTAATTAACCTTGACTTTATTACTCTGATTGACATGTTTACAGGACCTAAATAGTCCTTCAGCAACAGTATCAAGGTTAATAGAATCCTCTATAAACTAATTTACTAATTCAAATAAAACTCACACTCATTAGAAAACTAAGCCCATACCATGAGTCACTGACAGTGTCAAAACTGACATATACGCTATCGAGAACGTAATTTACATTCTATACATCTCGTTCGCACTAATATGCGAGTACGAGCGAGATGCATAGAAAGTAAATTACGTTCTCGATGGTGTTTATGTCAGTGCCAAACTGGTGGTAGCCACACTAATATCTATTTGATATTAACATTACTCGAAGTATGTTTTCGCCCACAAAAACACTTATAGAGTTAGATACACCGCAATTTTTTTACTTCAAGTTACGATCCAGAGGGGCTACCGCGAAAACCGAAATTCGCAAATTGCGGGGATCTTTCTCTTTTACTCCAATGAAGGCGTAATTAGAGTGACAGAGAAAATTTGCGAATTTTGCGCAATTTGCGAATTTCGATTTTTGCGGTTATAGCCCAGAATATCAAATTATTGTTATTGTTAATGGGCGACTAAGATATTTATTCTCTAATTTGCAATCGAGACGGGACAGTTCAAATTATGTATTGAAAAACCTGAGAAAAATGAGGCTGTATGTGTGTATGTCATGTATATATGTACAAAATAATGAAAACTAGTTTTCACCAAGGCACTAAACTAACAAAACCAATGTTTCACTGAAGATTACGCCCTCGAAACTTAAGTCTGTGAAATAACACCTAAGATATTTAACACTGAGTCCAGAGGCTGTACTCTTTCCTTCTATTTTCATAGCAAGAAAGTAATGCAGACAGTTCGTACGAAACTTCGGATTCGTTTTACAATTAAAATACTACAGTATTTCAACCGTGTGCCGAACCGCTCACATTGAAATGGCCTCGGAATAATAAACCAACAGGAACCGCCATTAACAGGCGTTCCCCTCTGCCAAAAGTCGGCGGCCGCCGGTCAAGGAGGTTATATAAAACTAGTTGCCATACGTCATACGCCATTCAGCAAACGTCAGTCTAAGCGGAATGCTAGGAGCAGAAAATGCCGAATTGTAGCGTTTTCTCCTGTAAAAACCGATCGGAAACATCTAGCGTACTTAAAGGACACGTTTCTTTTCATATGTAAGTACTATTACATGTAAATATTATCAAATAGTGCACTAATTTAGCAAAAAACTAAAAAACATTGTCAATCTGAAAGTGATACCACTTCATGGTACTAGATCTAATTTAGGGTAATATTTAAAGAAGACTTTCTAAATATTCATTAGGCCGCGTAGCCAACACGCCAATCGCTTACGCTCCGTAGCGATCGAAACGCAACTGTCACTGTCACACTTATATGGAAGAGTGATAGAGAGACACAAAGCGATTCGATGGCGAAGCGATAACGATTGTCACCTTGGCTAGGCCGCTAGGTATACCTAACTTCTAATTTGCGTTGCTTATTATTATATAATTTATATAACACATTATTTTCCTATAACACCTTATTTTTATATCAACATAATCCATTCAATCAAATAAATAATATAAATCATAAATAACGTGATATTACCGATATAGGGTCATTGTGCTAGTTTCCGTCCATGCTCTAGTTTTCGTCCACATGACAGATTAGCAAATAACATATTTGATATTTAATTTACTACTTGCCAAATACATTTTATATGTAGATAGATATATTGTCTTACTAACGCACCTACCCTACTACTGTTTGAAAATTAATTTTTCTCTTAGTTTCTATCGTATATTTTTTATTTGACATGTCCAATATTTGTATTGTATTTTATTTATTTTAAGGTATTTACTGTCGTCATTTTCCATAAATAGGCACTTTTAATTTATTACTCTGGTATCACTCTACCATAGTTAGTGATGGGACACCATAAAAACCAATATCGATAAAATCTATATGAACATTACAAATATATTGTTATTAAATTATACAACGCAACGGGACTTAATCGCGTATCTAAGTTTTAAGATTTACCTCCGACGTTTCGAGGACGGCGTTGTCCGTATAATAATGTGTAAAAATCGTGAAAGTTTAAATCAGTGAAATATATTGTTATTTTGATTTATTTTTTTAGATTTCCAAAAGATGCAATAAATTTTAAACATAAGTAGTTTTCAGCTTATCAAGCCATCCAAAACCTAAAAATATTGCAAGATCAGTCACGTTTTAAAGATCTAAGAAGTGCATAAGTAAGTTTGTAGTTCCATATAAATATATGCTATTACAGAGTTACTGTTGCAGTTCCTACAAATAGTAGGTAAAGTAAAGGTACACTACGATGCGAGTACGCATAATGCTTTACTCGTACCGTACTAGTTCGTAAATACGTGTAATGCTCAAACTGCAATTAGCGCTAGCGTTATGTTCAATTAGAATTATTTTTAATAGGTGACGATGATCCTTTTGTCATTATGCAGCCGTGCGATGGCCAAGTCATTATACGTATTACAAATTAAAGATATCTTATTGATACGGTTTTAACACCCCCTGGCACTGATTAAAATAACCGACTTGGTTTCACATTAGCATTACATCTCAAAACTTTTTTGTAGTAGAAGCGTTGCGAGACTTGCACCTTACACGTAGGTAATGTTTTTGATGGTAATAATTGACTAAAGCAGACGGTTATAATTCAGTCAATAAAATATCGACAATATTATCGACAAGTCCCTCGCACTTCTACGTTTACTTAAAACTGACATCATGTCGTTCACGGACAGGGTTGTCTGTGTTTGTTCTTGTATTTGTGTGAATATAGTTTATGCTAGTGTTTGATAATTTTGTCGTGTGCGTGTGTAGCGACGCATGCAAAAAATGCATTAGTGTTTACATTATTTGTGTGCGTTCCTCGCCCCCCGCGCCGAAAACGGCAGAATTTTTCACATAGAAATTAGTGCGTGTCACCACTCCATATTGGATTATTACTCCGAGGAAATGGCCATGAAAATAACATTTTCCAATATTTTTGAAAGATACCTATTAACCCTTTAACCGCCAGAGTCTGATATATAAGACATTACATTACATATCCAGCTCATTTCGCCACAGTCTGATAAATAAGACAAAGATCTGATTTGGTTTTTACAGCACATTTATAACTCCCGTAACTATGCCAACCTTACTCTGCGTGGTACAATTACTGTCGGTGGCGATACGAGCACGCTCGATCAAAAATTGCTGGCGGTTAAAAGGTTAACACATAATTTTGACCGTGAACTGTTCATATAAGTACCTACATACTTATATCCCTATTTGGAAAAGTATTCCGAGTAGCAGATACTTTTGGCGGGTTGTTTCATCCGCTTCTAATTAATTCTCACTGTACCTTCGTGTACTGTAAGCTGCAGAAATAACTGACTCTCCCTACAAACAAGTTTCTATGCAGGGGGATCAGTTATCTCGGCAGCTTACTGTACATAACTGGCGCAGTCGGTAGGTTTCTTTATATGACAATTTTGACATTAGTATTATGAGAGTATACAGTGTGTGGCCTACAACACGGGCGAAAAATTAAAACGTAGATTGTACTCCTCAAACTAGACAACGTTTGTTCAGCGACTTTTAAAAATAACTTGTGGTTTGTATTTTAAAACACTTTAAAATTTATTCGAACACGCAATGTATTACGAAATTGATTATGCCTGTACGGTGACAAGACTGACGGGCAATGTCAATTAGACGGAATTTAAAGTACATTGAAAATATTATTTAGTTTGTTTGAAAAAGGGATAATTTTAAGACTACATAATTTCAAAAAGCTGTTGAACAAAAGTTTTATTGTTTGAGGAGTAGAATCTACGTTTTAATTATTCGCCCGTGTTGTAGGCCACACACTGTATATGTATTCTCCGTCTTACATAATATTGAACAGGATAACCTTTCATCCAATCAAGGCGTTTTTTATTCAGTCATATAACTGCAACACCCTCACCGTGCCCAGAAGCTCTAAGTAAGTCAGTCTGTTAAATTTAGTGGTGTGCTTCGGATTTACTGCTGGCCTCGGTGCAGTGTCGGCTTTCCTAGCTCCCTAGTCTTACGGTATTACGTAAGGTGAGGTTAAGCGCAAACATGCTGAAATGTCGATGTCAGATCTATACAGGTCATAGGTATAGGTCACAGTAGTGAGTCACATGAATATGGGTCAATAATTTGGTGCGTGGATTGGACTAGGATTTGTGACTTCGTGAGGGTATCACTTGTACACCAATCTAACGAATGGTCGACAATGGTATACGATCTGCGATCAGGCTTTTGGTGCGGTGGTGCTATAGCAAATAAAGTCTATAGACTTTCTTTGTTATAGCTGTTTGAAGTAAAACCATTCATATAGAGGCGTGTATATCGTGTTTAGTCGATTTTCACATCAATTCCTGAGTTTTCCAGCGTCTTTAGGTTTGTAATTTAACCGATTATGGGTAAATTTTGAAGTTAGAATTAGAAGACACACGAGACAAGCTAACTCTGCATGGCATTTGCATTTAAAAAGTGTGTCCATGTCATTATTAATGTCAAATTTTTATGAAAATATGACATATAAATTTCCATCGTATTATCCGGAAACATTCATATATGTCATACTACTTCGGTCAACCTCAGTACATTTGTACGGAGACTAACTGAAATTGCAAGACACGTTCGTAGGGCGATTGTGCACTACAATGAATTTTACTGTCCGGCAGTCCGAGTTTTTACGGTCCGATATGGCACGCCATGAAATGTATATAGTAGCTTGTGCACTAGACGTAATTTTACCGTCCGACATTTTACCGGACGTTTCCGGACCGGAGCCAATCATCCGTTTTTTTCATGCCACTGCGCCGCACCTGCGAGTGCACAAGCCAAACATCCGTTTTTTTCATGCCATATCGGACCGAAAAAAACTCGGACTGCCGGACAGTAAAATTCATTGTAGTGCACAATCGCCCGTACGTGTCCGTGAAAATACAATGGAAAAATAGTTATTTGTTTTACAAGGGGGCAAAGTTATTGTTTAACAGCTCGTGCTAATATTGATACCCGAGCAAGAGAAAGATTCCAGAATTGAACCACGAGCGTAGCGAGTGGTTCAAAAAATGGAATCTTGAGCTTTGCGAGGGAGGGAGGGGGGAAAATTTGCCCCCGAGTGAAACACAAAATTTTTCACCACACCAAACCGAAGCAAATATTTAATGTAAAATATCAAACAAAATCAAACCAAATCAAATCCAAATGAATGTTATTAAATATTTATCATCCAAAAGCATCATTTAAAAGTCAATTCTACCAGCAAACATAAGAAAACAATTCAAAATTTGCATTTGATTACTTTGCCTCACATGTGAATAAAATGCAACTTTGCTATCGGTTTTTGAAGTGCAAAGTAAGCCTTTCCGAGCTGGCGTGGTGAAAACAATTATGCACTCCATGTACCGCATGACCGCATCCGCAAACTGTCAACCCTTGCAGGAAACAAGTATGATTACATTGTATGTTCTCCCTTTCGCCTGGTGAAATCGACTGTTCCAGTACCAACGACCTTTCCATTGACCTGTCAAGTAGGGTGGGCCGATATTGTATGAAAAGATATTTTTTTGCGTAAATCGTACCTGGGGGGGTCTAAAAAGTTGCTATTTTGTTTAAGCTCTTATATTCAGTTAAAAAAATGTTGATTCGTTATATGATTTAGCCCTCTACAGCTGCTCAAAGTTTTAAATTATTGAAATATTCGACGTCAGTTTCGTGTATGATTATTTATATTTTTTTGTAGTACTAAATAATAAAAACCACATGTATTGTATAAAACATAGTCTAATTATTTATAAATAAGCCATTTTTGTTACAAAATAAATGCATAATGTCGAAAGTTTTAGTGTTGAAAAACTTGAATTTTAACTAAATTAGCAGTTGTATTGTGCCTTATTGTCAAAAGATGGCATTACAGATCTGGATTTCAGTTTGGTCCGAATAAGTCCATCCCGTGCATTTTTTGAAGCCACCGTAATCGATGCTTCCGTTACAAGTTTTATGCACCGTTCTACTGCTTGCGTGTGACAGGGAAACTTAGAGAAAACGACATCTCGAGCTAGCGAGACGTCATCTATCATCTTCTGCAAATCCTCCTCAGACACATGGCTCATAATCGGCGGAGGTGTAACTTGACACTCAGCCCAGATTATCATGTCTATATAATCAGTTGCATTAAAATTGAGCTGAGGCAATTTAAACACTCTGACAGAACCAGTGATTGGCTGTCGTCTTGCTTGTAAAATTTTTCTTAGAGCAAGTTCTCTCACAGATTTTCTCTCATCCGATATCATAGCCACCAGTATGTTTTCAGGGTGAGCAAAAAAAGCATTCCTCTGGATTACTGGATCAATAATAGACCTCACATCGTCACCGAATGATCTAGTTAAACGTATTAAATTAAATACGTGGTGGGCTCCATAAATACACGACGATTTTTTCTTTATTTCAAACCAGACCGGTGCGTACACTTTGACAATGTATTCTGTTAGAATTTTCAATTTATTCGACGGTTTCTCACATCCAATATAATATCGTAATATACGATTTGCTGTGGTAAGCCAACGAGAATGAGCCATCTTTCCAGGTTGTCTATTTGCGAGTTCTGCACTACAAGTTCCCGTCGACACAGCACAACACATTTCGTACAAATACTTTTGGTCCGTACTTAAAGATTTTAGGACATTTTGGTCTATATCAGTAATACCACTAGTAATAGCTGCGTACTTTTTTACACGCAGTTTATCACAGGTTTCTAGAGCTTTTCCTATGGGCCCCGAGTACTCTCTAGGTCCACTTGTGCCTCCATCCAGCTGACAAAATAAGTGTCGTAAAGGCAACTCATTGGCATGGAGTTGGCATACAAGCCACTGTAATGGTTTTTGCAACTTCAACTCAGTTAATCTAATAACTCCTGCTTTCCACCCAGTATTCGTGGCAGTCCCATCACAACCTATACATTTTAATTCATTTAAGTCGATTTCGTGGCTTTGACAGTATTCAACGATTGAATTGCAAATTTCTTTGCCAGTTCCTGTTCGTGGTGTCGTGTGTCCTAAGTATAAAGAGCCTGGTTCACTTATAAGCGATATATGTTCTTCCACAGTAAGTCTACGATAGGAGCGACCATTCGAATTTTCGATAAGCAAGGTTTTGTCCTTCCTGCCGTCAAAATAAATCGCTTCCAATTGATCATGACTCATATTCTCCTGCAAGTTACATCTTTCGTTATTTCGAGCCCGCCATAGTTTGTTTTTATCCACTACTAAGTTTTTGTCGTCGTGAGATATAAGTCCTACGTCTTGCAGCACAGCAGTTGCGATTGCAGCTCCGGATCGATTTGAAATTCCGTACCGATCACACGTCTTCGCCAGTTCTGGCAATCTTAGGGTGTTATAAGGTGTATCAGTCTTCGGCAGTGATATTACAGATGGAGTATCTATGATGGCATTCGAATCAGTATGTGAAGCAAGCGAAGTACGTGCTATTTTTCGGTTGGAGCTTAGACCTGGTTGAGAGTTATAAAAATCCATCATACGGTTCTGCAACTTTTGCTGTCTTTCAATTTTTGAGCAATTTTTTTGAGTCTGAATTTTGTCTACACCAGCTATAATCATTTGTCTGTGAGATCGTTGATCTAGTAGAAATTTTTGTTCGATGACTGGTACTTTATTTTGTTTAGCACAGGAACAATAATCGGTCCTCAGTACAATCGTGCACTTGCAAGCTGCAATGTCGAAAAGTTGCGTTAAACAGCCGTTTTTAAAGCTCGTCAACTTATCCCTATAGTTGTCGTTTATTTTACTTTTAGGGTACCGTATTACCTTTAAGTATTCGTCGTAATACTTTTTTAACAACTCCTTTATTCTCTTGGGACTTACAGTAGGAATAGAAGCGGAAGCCCAGATCTTCTCGATGTCGCAGCTCACACAAGCAAAAACATGGGTTATTGACGGTTGTTTTCCGGAATTAAGATCTTGCATACGGTGTCTTACGATAAGTATATACTTAATAGTGTCTGATATCGTCGGTAAAAGTTTCACGTTAAGATCTGAAGGTGGTCCAAACAAAGGGCAAGTAACTTCACTTCGTGTTTTGACGGTAGATTGCTTAGAACTCATATTTATGAACAAAACTTGAATAAAGTTGAATTATTATAGGGTTTTCTAAATGTTTAATAAGATTTTCACTTGGTTTTATTTATTTTTACTTAAAAACTATTAATGAGTTATGAAAACAACTATTTGACAAATTTATGAACAAATTGGCGGGTAGCGCGAAAATTGAGTTGACAGTTTTGACGCAAGAAAGCTTACTTTTGTCTATGATTTAAAAAAAAGACCATTGTAATGTACGTTCCGATACTCGCAATGAATGAATAAACTATAAAATTAAATAAAAAAGCTTTCGGACACATTTTAGATACAAAAATAAAAACGTCGAAAAATATATAATTTAGAAATATTGAAGCCATGGTAGAGGGCTAAAAGTTATATAGGTTTTTTTTTTGATTATTTTTCTGATGCTAAACAGACCAAAACGCAACTTTTTAAACGTACCCAGCATTAAAAATATTATTTTTACAAAATCGACCCACCCTACTGTCAAGTGGTGTTTTATAGCGACATAGTGGCAGCGAACAATGCAAGCAATAATGCGGCGCACTTGATAAATTGCAGTTACAATGTTGCAGACATAGACTAGAAATCCTCTAGACGGAGTTTAGAGCAATTATTTCAAGAAACCGATGCTGCCAAAAATACTGGGGTGCGGGGGACGAGGTGAGCGAGTCCCGTGTCGTGGTTGGTGGTTCAAAGTCACGGGCGCCACACAAAGACACTTTGACTCGAAGATGGAGTAAAACTACCGTATATTTGTGGCAGAGGGGGTAGAGCTACTATGCTCAGTCTTGTCTGTGGTCGCAGATCATGTGCAAACAGCAACACTCTTAACTGTCCATCGGTGGACCTTATGCCTTTTGTAATAAGGTTTACGAACTGTCAGTTAACAGTGGGCGATGGTACTGTGGGCCTGAATAAAATACTAGGTACATTACATTTTACATATATGAAAACTAGATTTTGTTAAACGTCACTACAGATTACGAGTATATAGCACGGCACGTGCACGGCACGTAAATGAAATTAGGATGCATCTGAGTAATATTGCTCGTAGCGAAGTATTTTATGAGTAAAATTGCGCCTGTGTGAGGTAACTTCGTGCTCTTCGTGAAGGATTCATGATACTATTCAGAATTTCAACAACTTGGCAAATTTTAAGTTATTTTTCTTTCAATGCTTTCGCTAATTTAAATCACAATAAGTGTATTCCGCGGAAAAGTGATATGTATTATATCTATAACTACTCTATTGGTTTATTACTCACATCGCCGCTCATCTCTTTCTCAGTGGAAAGGCAGCCTAAGTCATCTTAAAGCTGAAACAGATGTTAAAATGAAAATACCGCTCCAGGAAAGATTTCCCGGGAGAGAGTGTTGCAACCGCGCGCGGATTAGCTGGCCTAGTTTAGGAAATCAAACATTCCCGGCCTACAGCTATATTCGATCCGGTCTAGTTTTACCAGGTGAGCAAAGCGGTAAACAAACAAAACGTTAAACTGAAATAGATGTCATAATAGGTGATTTTGGGTCGTGATCCTGAATGCCAAATTGTGTTAAGGTGACGGTAGAGGTGGGTAAATTTTCAGATTCTGTCAATTTACCCCATTTCACACACAAGCGCACTTCACGCACACTACCTCACTTTACTGGGACAGGTCACTGACCCATCAAGTTTTTTTTTAAGATAGCGTTTTGAGTTTAGTGGCCTCCTTTTAGGAAAAGCGTTCCATTGAAAGAAGAAAGAGAAACAATACATTTAATCTTGCTTTCCTTGTCTGTTCATGTCACACGTGACGTATTTAAATTCTAATAATTCATTTGGTTGTTGACAATTTTCTACATTATGGCTTTGTCGAGATACGCGTTTTCTAAAGTTAAACCGAATAAAACCAGATGTCATTAAGTCAGATGTAAAATTTTATTTACTACTCTATACGACTTTTCATAAGGCTCAAAATCAATTAAATGAGAATTTAAATAAATAAAGTTCCGGCAGGGTGCAAAATTTAATTAAGGCGGACAAAATAAAATTTGAAAATATATGGAAACAGTGTTGGCTAATGTACCCCTAATATCTTACACTACTTACTATTAAATTAATACAATTAAAATAAAAAATATTATACCGGTATTCCACCGGTATTATTTCAGTGCTGAAGCGATTATCTTCGATCGTAGCCTTGATAATGTAGGTGTTGATAGTTACTTACGGCGGTAGGAGCGGCAATGAACCCCGTGCAGAGTAGAACGTGAGGTGCGTTGGGATAAGTGCATATATCTACTTATAATTCTTTGGCTGGTTGGTAACCCTCTATATTTTATGTTTTGTTTTACTGTTATTAGGTTAAGGGAGTTTTAGGGAGTGAAAAAAAAATGATTTTCGTTTTATGCGCTCGTGTGATTGCCGATGGATTATAATTAGACAAAAGAACTTGTTTTCCACGCATCGAATGTAGATCCCTATGACACTTCCTCCAAGTCTTCTCCAATAATGTTTATACCGTATTTTAATTACCTACCTTAAATGTTACATTTCTAAATATTTTTTTTGTGCTATACATACTTCAAAAAAATCGCTGGAGGCCTAGCGGTAAGAGCGTGCGAATTGCAATTCCGGCTCGTACCAATGAGTTTTTCGGAACTTATGTACGAAATATCATTTGATATTTACCAGTTGCTTTTCGGTGAAGGAAAACATCGTGAGAAAACCGGACTAATCCCAATAAGAGCCTAGTTTACCCCCTATGGGTTGGAAGGTCAGATGGCAGTCGCTTTCATAAAAATTAGTGCCCACGCCAATTTATGGGATTAATTGCCAAGCGGACCCCAGGCTCCCATGAGCCGTGTCAAAATGCCGGGACAACGCGAGGAAGATGATGATGATGTGACACATACTTCCAAAAAAATCTACAAATATTTTACGTGACAACTGCTTATAAGTAAATATTATGTAGGTACACTTATAAAGTATAAAGTAGAAAATATCTTATAGGTACATAATATAAAAACCGATCATGTACGAGTAGGATTCACTATGGGTTCCACAGTTACACATTTTTATTGCATATTTTTTGTTTAAGACCAACTCACCTATTATAGGACATAGGTTTTCCATTAATCTTTTGGCGTTGAACTATTTTTTGTATATGTATTTATGTAATACAATTCTGAGTTAGGTTATGGTACATTTTTGCTCACCTACTTATAGTTAGGTATTATATCTGATATGTGAGATACCAAACCTGATACCAAAAATCGCCGCAAAGTTAAAAGTTCATTTATTTACGTTACTCATCTTCGGATCACCGACTTACTACTTCCTTACTTGACATATGTGTACTAAATTTCAATTGAACTAGTCCAGTAGTTACGGTGAAAATTGGCTTTAACAAAATGGCAGACACACGAGTGATCTTATAAGGGAGATTATTTTCCTTGAGTGAATGGTATGCATTTACCCCAATGCACCTCACGTTCCACGCGGCGCGGCGTAATCTGGCCCCTATTTCACCACGGTGACAGGTACGACAAAAACATCACTGTTATTGACGCCATAGGCATCCATGGACTACAGTTACCGCTAACACTGATTTAAACTTTCACGATTTTTACACATTATTAAATTGTACAACGGAACCGCAAAACGTTCAAGCGGATAAACAAGACCAAGTGCGGGTAGTTCGAAAAACTCGCGCGGTTAGAAGATGCTGATATCAACTTAAGCCAGTCTTCTCCGAGACCACGGGGACAACGCCGTCCTCGAAACGTCGGAGGTAAATCTTAAAACTTAGATACGCGATTAAGTCCCGTTGTACAATTTAATAATACAGTTACCGCTTACCATCGGGCGGGCCGTATTCGTGTTTGCCACCGTCATTGTACCTATTATTAAAAAAAAACTTTATTATATCGGATAAAACAGACATTTCTCTCGCGAAAAGAATTTTTCAAAGAATTTTCGGTAAGTCTTGACAGGAAATGAGTTGTGTGTCGCAATTTCGATACAGTTGCCGTGTTTCTTGTGACAATTGTCATTAGCTTCGCAAAATAAGAATTTTTTAGTGGCAATATAATGGAGTTTATTTATTTATTAAAATGTTGGTGGCAAACAAGCACATCGCCTGTCCGATGGTAAGCGGTTACCGTAGCCTATGGAGGCCTGTGACGTCAGCAACAGTGATGTCGACAACTGTCGCACCTGTCACCGTGGTCGTAGTGAAATAGGGGCCAGTAAGTACCTAATAATCGCAGTGGTCTTAAGTGTCACAGACCCTACTGGCGCTTAAGTCCTTTATGACAATTTCTGCCTATTTTAAATTGTTCAAAAAAAAAAGAAACCGAATAATTATATCGGACTACCGAATTTTCACGAGAATCAGTTGAGAAATGTGATATGCAAAGGAGAAGAATTCGGACATACGAAAGCATTTTTGCCCAAGTTGAAACGGAGACCTTCGCCAACGCTCGGTCAATGATGGTTTAGGTACAGCTAGCTGCAGAGAAAAGGTACCACCCCTGCATACAATTATCTATCTGGTCGTACCTTTTCTCTGCAGCTGACTGTACACCTATAAAAATGGTTGTCCCTGCTGTAATTTTATACCGGTACCGTACTTTGTATTTCAACCGGTATAGTTTTACCTTCAAAACGAACCGGTATTGATAAATAATAACGGTACCATACCGCTTATACCGTAAAGAAAGCATGATGCAGTCTCTGCTTTGCACAATTATTGTGTGGACAAAATTCTTATAATCACCGAAACATACATACCTACGCACATAATGTCATTGAAATAAAACATTGTTATTTTTAAATTTTTAACAAGCAGAAACGTCTGCGAACGATGCTATTAAGCTTAGAATAAAATTAAAAGTGGAAAAATTACTGTCTTGGGTGAGACTTGAACTCACGGCCTCTGGATCGATACTCCAGCGCTCTGCCATCTGAGCCACCAAGACCTCATCCATAGCCAGCAAATCTTTCCACCATATTATGGGTCAAGGGGGGGGGGTCCATATTATGGGGGGGAAGGGGGGGGTAGCGTATTGTTATTTTATAGTAAATTTATATAATACTCGATATAAACACATAACAATAACCAGACCGCAGCGGTATTAGCCTGTAAGCTTCATCTCTTGTCTCCAAATCCGCAAAAACTAGTTAGTACTAAATGCTGGTCTTGCTGTTATTTTATTCTTGAAGATTATGGCTTGTTTCTTGATTATTGAGAACATCACGTAATCGCACACATATAGACGGAACGAACGGCAACAAAGTAGGTGTAGACACTAAGACTTTCAGGTATTAAACGAATTACGCTTCGTATTAATAGGTAAGTAATATTTAAATGAATATATAATATTCTCTAACGTAAATACAAGATTACAATTGACATCAAATGTCATTGACGTACAGAAGTCATATACTTTTTTTTAATGACGCAAAATTGATACCAGCATAATGAAAATCAATCCCAATCAGTAAAACGAGTCTTTAAACTTTTTTCATTTTAAGCGGGTTTTGAAGGAACAAGTTACTTAAATTCATTTGTAATCGTATTGTTTTAGGATAGTTTACTGCTGTTTTCGATCGTTACGACCTGTAAATAACAACAAATCAAATTTTAAATAAATTTATTTACCCTGTTTTTTGAAATACAATTTATCTACTGGTATACATTTTCGTATGCGTATATGATGAAATGTCTAAATAATGTCAAAAACGAGCTACGACGACGTACACGTCTGCTTCGATCCAAGGCCAGCGGCCATCTGACTCGAAGAAGAATTTTGAGTGATGTCGTCAATGTATGGAAATTGTACGAAAGTTTACATTTGGGATTGAATTTATGTGTTGTATTTGTGAGTAAAAATATAAGTAGATAATAATTTGCTAGTTTAGTTATCTAGCTTTCAAAATCACACAACAACTCAATTACTGTTAAAGGCAAAACTGTAATGCGTGTTGCTCAAACGGAACTCCATATTTTGATTTTTGGATACTTTTAGTGTCGATTTGTAGAGAATTACAGCAAATAAAAAATATTATGCCGTGAAGAGCCGGTACACGGCTTCTTCGTGAACAAATTTACGTATAATTTAATGCAGTTATTAAACATTTCTTGAACAAATTGATTGCACAAAGTGAGCTCTAAATCGAAAACGTCATATACCGTCCCCTTAAGATGGCCGTACTAAACAAAGTCGAACTAATACCTAAATCCCTTTTTTACGCTATTATCACTCTGATGCTTATTTGCTCGATGTGTGAGCGCTAGGCACGTATAGCAATGTCTCCCCAACTAGCAAATTGTCGTAATAAAGGCAGCATTACGTTTCGACAGTTGCAAAGAAAAATCCTGTAGGTGTTCACGATCATGTTCTAAGTTTACAAATTTCATTAAATTGGCTTCACCGTAACCTAAGGCCCTTCGCAGCTTAACTAACGATAATCCATGGTTTTGGATTACCGTCTAGTTAAAACCATATAGTGATTGGATTAGTTTTCGCTATTTCAGACAAACATTGACGATAGTTACTGTTGAGTTTCAGTTGTACCTTCAAGGTTTTCTTTTGACGTGGTATTGTATCTACTTTCTTGTTTCATTTGTCAAAATTAATCCGACTAAATGTGTATTAAACCTTACTTCGCTTCTACATTATGATTTTTTCAAAGTTTTCGTATAATTAACAGTTTTGCAATGACATGGATCGGAAAAAAATAACTTGAGAACATCAAACTCGTTGTATTGACATACTTTTATGTTTTGTAATTTCTCTAATTTACCGTCATATCACCGTGGAAATGCAATTTATTTTACGCAAATGAAGTCTTAACGAAACTTTTTTATAATGAAGTAACGAATTAAATAGCCTCAAAAATATGTAGGTATACCAGCGAATTTGTGCTGTAAATTGTAGATATTCCAAACAAAAGTTCCTTCCTTCGATGATTCCTTCGTCTTCAATGATTATTACTGAATATACCCTCGGGACAACGACAAACATGCGACGACAGTATTTATCAGCAATTTGCTAATTGTGTTGCTTTCACTCCCACGTGGAAGTCTATGTCCACATCCACGTCTAGATGCACGGGGTGTTGTCTATGGCATCAGAAAACACATTAAGATTGATTATACTTTATCTTCGCCCTTAACTCAGTAGTTGTAGGGCGTGAGGGTGTCGCAGATCCTGGCCCGACCATGAAAAGATAAGATTTAATTACATATAAGTATTGCACAAATTCATATTTTTTCAGGTGATCCCATGAATTTGTGCTGCATAATTTTTAAGATATCTTGGTACTATTCTGGTCAAGCGGGGGGTATCGGAATCTTTTCGAGTTAGATATCGCGGTCCCATTGCATGTCTTGTGGGACTTGGGAGTACCACGATCCTGGCACGACCACGCTATTCTAAACGGATTTGGTTAATACACGAATTCATTATTTTAATTTGCTATCTTCTGCCATAATTCCCATTGTGCCTTAGATCTTGTACGAGTAGGTAAAACGAATGAATGAATCTATGGCACTAGTAGACAGTTACGTTACCTCATTTCTCACACTATATGCCGCCTCCACAGCTCGCTGTAATTGAAATCTTATTCCTAAAACGCAAGATATCTATTTCCAGCAGTCTATAAATCCCTAAAAAGGATTCGAGTTCCCGTGGAAATGAGAATTCGTGCGCGAAACGGAAAACGACCTTAGCCAGCAGATTGCGACGTTTTGTAGATTGTCTGCAATTTGCACTTTAATTTTGTCCGCCATTTTCCTTATGTTGGGGTCATGACCACCACTGTCCAGGATACGTAAATTATGTCCTGTCTTGTACTTGAATCCTTACCGTCATAAATGCAAAAGTAACTTTGTCCGTCTGTTCACGTTTAAATTGAAATTCGGTTTGGGGTTGAGTAGATATTAGTTTTTATCATGGAAATTATATCTTAAGAGAGTGGAAAAGGGGGGTCGAATTTACGGAAAGTGGGATATGGAAGTAGGTACTAATTTTACACGGGCAGAGAAACTGATGTGCCGACGAAAAGTTTCCAAAATTGCTAAATTTCTACTTTGAGAAAATTAAAAACTTATATTTTTGTATAAGGATCGAAAATTTCCATTTCCAGAATAAAACGTTTCTCTTTCCTGAAATTTCCGAGAACTATTTCTATTACATTTCATTTTCTATTTCTATTACACCTTATGTGTATAATTGCATGAATTCTATAGTAATTCAAATTGTATTTCTTTTTCCTTATTTTCTCGTAATGCATGTTAATTATAAGATGTATTTTTTTTTTAAAAGATGTGTCCCGCCGAGTTTGTTGCCGGTCCCATATTGGGATACCCTCCTTCAATTGAGGGGGGATTTAAATCTTCTCGGGGCAGAGGTGTAGGGTTGGAGCCGGTCTACCTAGCTTTATTTGAAGTTCATACGCGCATTGTAATTATGCCTACTTGAATAAACTATATTTTATCTTTATCTTTATCTATTCTAACTTTTTGTAAATTTTCCGCAACTTGCACAAATGCACATCTGTATGCAGAAACAAGCTAATATGCATATTGCATATTCAACTCAACTTACTCAACTGCGAATTCCAGAATATCGTGTTTCATCCGATAATATCCTGCTCTCATTGCGCCATTCCGATCACTCGCAATCATCAGCCATTGTTCAGTTCCGAGTAGTTTTTTGCAAGAATACATCATCACTGAATTATACCGTATTCTACGTCTACCTACTTGTAACAATTTTGATATAACCACTCAGTTTATGCATCTGCCGCAAACGCAGAGAACGCTGGTTCGATCCCAGCCTGCAACCCTGGGCACTGGTGGCCCTGGCGGTCTAGCCAAGGTGACGATCGCTATCGCTTCGCCATCGAATCGCTTTGTGTCTCCCTATCACTCTTCCATATTAGTGTAACAGTGACAGTTGCGTTTCGTTCGCTACGTAGCGTTAGCGATTGGCATATTGTCTACGGGGCCTGGTCACTTTCTTTCGTATATGATGTCTAGTTCAGTTCATATTTTATTTCTGTTTATAATAGTTTAAATAGTTTAATGTACTTGAAACAACACAAATCAAAATATTTAATAAAATTATGTGATTTGTTCCCCAGTCATGATCTACCCGTATATATCCAGTAAGCGATGAAATGATATTGAGAGTATCGAGACTCCCCATCAGTATGCAAACCACGCAAGACACACATTTCAATAATACACCCTTTCCGCAATACCTTGTCTGTGCTCGAGCGACGCTTGAGACGCTTCGACGCTAGGAATCCCTTGCAATTTCCCAAAGTGTTTTGTCTCCCACGTGAACCATATGGAGATTATTCCTGTTGCCTAATGCGCGAGCGAGCAATCGGCTCAGCTATGTATTTGGATCATACCTACACACTACCAGTACAGTCGCCATCAGATATATCGGAGCGGCCAAGGTGCTCACAAATATCTGAGCACGCCTCTATTGTCAAGGCGTTAGAGTGCGTGTTCAGATTTTGTGAACACCTTGGCCGCTCCGATATATCTCATGGCGACTGTACAAGCACATTTGGAGCCAAATTACTTCTATCATCACTGTTTATTGAAATAGTATCTTAGTTGTTGAGCAAGAGCTTTTATAGGGAGTATTTAGATTAAATGTCATGAATTAATTCTTAACCTTAATAGTTAAAACAAATCATAGCATAGTTGGTAGGTAATGATCTCAAAGTTTCAACTTATACAACGCTTTAACCGCTGAACTTAGAAATCGAAGATCACACGAGTGAAAGATAGAACGAATTAAGAAAATCAACATTTGAGGTCGACCCCCTACACATGGTTCCTTTGAGACAAACTCTACATGCGCTTGTTAGATGATGTAAATAACATGTCTCACATGGTTTACAAGCAAAGATATAAGCCCTTTCAATAAACTAGAGCAGATCTTGCTTCTTACATTATTAAAACCAGCTTGAAAACGCCCTGAAACACCTATAGTTCCAACTGAAATTTAACCTTATCGCGATACGTTTTTGGTTGAAACTCGAACAGTGTGACATGTATGTTGGTCTGTCTTTAAATTGGACGGTTTATTTATAGGTGATGTGACGTAAATTGCGTCTTCGTGCATTCTGCAGGTATATTAGCGCAGGAGTAAAGAAACAGAAGAGAGTAACTCAGCGACGTTCTCATAAATAAGAGCTAGTTGTGATCTTTCGTATTGTCGTTGTTGCTGTAATGTTTGTTGCTTTAGACAAACTAGTGCTCAGAGTAAATACTTACTTACTATACGGAACAAGCGCGAGAAGTGTTAGTCTTAGTATACTAGGTGTAAGGCGTGCTTTCAAGTCGAAGGTTGTGGGTTCGAATCGCGGCTCATACCAATGAGTTGCTCAAAACTTAATTAAATAAAAAATATCATTTGATATTTTTGCAAATTGTAAATTTTATCATCCGAGGTGAAGGAAAACATCGTAAAGAAAGTAGTCTAGCCCAAAACCTAATACGACATAGTTTCATCATGGAAAGGAAGTACCGCGCCAATTTTTGGAAAAAGATTGCCAGTCGGACCCTGGCCTCTCGTTTAGTGACTATTATAGTAACGAAACGAGTCTGTTACCAGAGCCCGTACCATGAGTCACTGACAGTGTCAAAACTGACATTTACGTTATCGAGAACGTAATTTACTTTCTATACATCTCGTTTGCACAAAGCACGAGCGAGATGTATAGAAAGTAAATTACGTTCTCGACGGCGTTTATGTCAGTGCCAAACTGATGGTAGCCGTACTACTCTGTTTCGTTACTTTACTCCTATACCTAATACTTGTATGGGGAAGATGGATCGAGTAAACACGAGTGTTTACGAAGAGACCCGAGCAACGAAGTTGTTTATGATTTATGGTTGTTCTTAGTTGGGTCATTATTGAGGACAGTGAGGGGTGTTAGGAACTTTAGGAAGTTTTGCGAAGAAGAGTAAAGGTACTTTATGATCTGTTGTTATCAATAGACATCTACAAATATAATATCAAACACAAACACTACAAACACAACAAAAAAAGCTTCGTTGGCTTTTCAACTTAACATGACTTATCTAAATGTCGCTTTCCGTGAAGAAATATACAAAGTATCTACTATAAAAATACCCATATAACTGTAAGTACTATTTGAGAAACTAAATTCCCTCGATATATCCAGGAAGTCATCAGTCTGATCCTGATATGATGTCAATGGGACTAACTGAAGTAGGTTAGGTAGGCCCTTTCATACAAAAAATAATTTTCGTAATTGGTCCGCCTTCCGTCGGTTCGCTTGTTTGTCACTCTCATAGTAAAACAAAGTCGACTTCGAGAAATCAGAGAACATACTTAAATCCCCACGAGTTTAAAATCCTTTTGATGTCGGTTAGAATCATAGTGTAAGTACTTACCATCACGCTCCGCGATTGTTGCGCGATTTATTCAGGGTCCTAGCTAAATTGGTTGTTCAATACTTACGACAGAATTTCTAATTCAGCAAGAACCCTCAATGGCATATAGCAATCCCGTAAGATCAAATCTTCTTCCTTCTTCCAATTGTAAAATCTAGACTAACTAACGACTTCAGAGATCCAGTGCGATGTTGTCTTGAACCGGACTGGTGCGCCTATCCTTAGTCCGGAACTAATGTGAATTGCACTGATTGCAGCCGGTATAAAGTAGTAAGTTTGCAACTGGGTCAGACAAGTGCACAGATTTACCGACGTGGCTACTAACAACACTCTTAACTGGTCATCGGTGGAGTGGAACCATGTTGTAGAAATTGTTAATTTCAACGTACTTATTTAAATCGTGATGGTCTTTCTCCCATTTGGGTTATTTGGCATTTATAAACAATACAACAGTCGTCGTTATCTTAGCGGAACCAATGGCTGACGGGGAGTCCTCCGAGGAATTGTTCGGATTAATCCCTGCCGCCTCTTCCGCCATCGCTCTACGCGGCAACATTTCCATCGTCACCACTTAGTTAGATGATTGGCAGTCCTCAACTGGGCGTTTCTCCAGAAACTTCCTGCGTCGCGAAGCCAAACTGTGGAATGAATTGCCGCCTGCGGTATTTCTTCATTGACACTTTACGACAATGCTATGACATAGTTTGCTTTGACAGACTCTAGGCACTTTAATTATAAGACAGTTCCTTTATTCTTATTTTCTACAGATTGTGAAACGCAAACCATCTTTTTTGAAGCTCCCGTAACCGGATAAGTAAATATTAGTCGTCGTGCAGAAATACATTTGAAGTGGAGCATGCAGATTGCTTCTAAATTTAGAAACAAAGGATTTTGCTCCCATTTTCATTTCATCAGATAAATAAAAGTGAGGAATGAATTGCATCAAGGAGTGTAATGAAAGTCGGGCGACGACCTTTGTTTTGTCTTCTGACAGCGATATATGCAACCTAGAGTTGGTTGGTAATATCAAATATGATTTTATTTCCATGAGTATTAGCATAGATAATTAGATATATTGGCCCCATACATTTAAGCATAGATTCAAGCCTCATTGGCTCTTTATATTCCTTAAATTTCTGCAAAAGAAATAAATATGATACTTTCGTCTAGCACTTTTTAAGATTCGGCAATGGACGTACTATAGCGTGTTTTCGAAATACTATGCTGGTGTTGCTGTTAAAAGTTAATGCCATCCGAAATGGCTACGAATATTTGTATTTTCTTCACCTTCAATCTCTATTGATACTCGACACTAATTGAAGTAAAGTTCCCAATAATGCAATTGATTGATCATTTATTTGTCAATAGTGGGTTAACAAAGAGGTCTTAAACCTTGGCAATGAATTGTCGACTTCAATTGTTCTACAACATGACAATGGTTCTCTGTTTAAATAGATTTCACAAGCCTTGATTGCAAAATGACCCGGTGCACATTTGCTTGATGACCCAGCCATTTCGCTTCAACAGCACCCTCCAAATTACCAGGCACTATATCATAACGTTCCAGTAATCAGCCCAGAATGCGTTCGGGTGCCAAAATACCATTCACAAAACACCAACCAATCTAAATCTGATCCCTCTGCGTATATTTTGTTATTGAACCCAAGGTCAAGTTATGCTAGCTAAGCACAGCACTTGGGATATTTTGTGAATTAAGCATCCACGACCTAGGTCAACGCGGGTCGGCACGGTCACTAGGTCGCCATTGTTGTTGAAACCGGACGAATTGCGGACGCCCTCAGAGCGGAGCGGCGCGGTCGATGCAAGCGACACTTTAAATAGGTCGGGTTTTGTTTGTTTATAAACCGGGATGTTATGGATGTAGCTCGAGTTGCAGGGAGTGGTGGAAGCGTGGGGTTGTTGGAATTAGTCGAATTATGTGTGCGAATTGTGGCGGTGGTAATTAAAATTAGTCCGTTTGTGTTACATTAGGTCTTTAGAAAAGCTCTGTCACTAGGACAGTTGTATGTTTTAAAATAACATACGTAAGGACTGCGGCTGGAATATGGACATGTCAGCAGTTTTAGACGAGTGAATGACTGATTCTTGTGACAATCGCATTTATCGCGTGATAAGGATCAGAATAAGCTTTTCGATGCGAAGATTTTCTAGCTGTTTTAACTACAAAACAGTATATGTTTACTCGTAATTGCTACGGGCTACGGCATAGCGCTACGGAATAAACCTCGCAGTGAAAACATTTTCTCACCGCACCTGCTTGTATAGGCTCGTACTGACCAATCGTAATCGAGACAGAAATAGCCGTAATAACTCCATAGTTTCATTTACCTCGGTTGAAATTAACAATGCATACTTTCATTTTTACAGCACACTCATTTTGCGGTATCATTTCCACTGAAGTACCAGGATAGCAGAAGATCAATGGAGTTGAGTTGAACAGGTGAATGGGGCCGGGTCTAGTTACTTCTTTTAGGGATCTAGAAAATACACTAGGAATCCTGCCATAAATACTGGAATGTAGTTATTATATCAGATACAATAGATCTAGATTTAGAAAATTTCTTATTAATCTGAACATATCATGTGGCTAAGTTATCTTTCTATTTCCATGATTACGGTCTCCTGGGTCATTTCTAAAGACTGGTTAAATATAAATATTCTCTCGCCTTATATTTGAAATAATCAAACATACATTTTTATAGCAGTTTTATTTTAAGCCCTATCCATAATGGGTTAGCCTTAGCATACTAGTAGAAGGGTCATTCCATGTGATTTCAACAAATTTGAATTAAAAAGTGTGCCGCATGATTTTTGATTTGCAATTTTGTCATACAGTATAATATCCACATTTCTTACCTAATCAAAACAAGTAACAATTATTTCGTTACCTTTTATTGAAAAAAAGTTAGGTCTGATTTTGTACAAGCAGGAATTTAACCCCACTGTTAACTTCGAATGGGCAAAACTTGGAAATTAAAAGATAAAAAAAAAATGGTGGTGGTTCAGCACTTCTGCCACCATGAAGTATATCCTCAATTTTTTTTATTCCAATCAAAAATCATACGGCACACTCGATTTGTTGAAATCACCTGGAATGACCCAGAACTATGCTACTATATGCCTGGCTGACGTGACAGAATAACAAAACAATGAGTGGTTCTGGTTCCACCCATACGGTAATCCACTTTTCTGTGATATACTTTGCTTACAACTTGCATGCAAAAATAACACGCACCTTCAAAATATTAAGATCAACGAATGTTAGCTTTTATTATGGTTTAGTGACCGGTTAGTAATAACCTGCTATAATAGGGAATATTACGCTAAAGTCTGCATAGGGGGCGCCACTCCCAAAACAAGTAAACTAAGGGTCTACCGCAAACGAGAGAGTCGACATTTTGTTATCTAACCTCTCTATCACTCTTGCATATTCGAGCGATAAAGAGGCAGATAGCTGAGTTTCGATTTCGCGTTTCCCGGTAGGCCCTTTGTATACAAACCGCCTTGATGTATCAATGTCATATTTGATTGTCTGTGAAAACTTGACAAAAAACAGTTTAAGGTATAGTATGTATAAGTTACTCTATGGTATACCTACTTAAGTCACTAGTGCTGCACTCTGGCGGCAAAACATTGCAGTCATGCTCCCTATTATCCTATTAATTAATTATCTTATACAATGGTGAATGTAAAATATCTCCACAGTTTTATTTAGAGTTGTAAGAGGTTGTTAGGTATTTATTTCTTCACTACGCTAGCTCGTAAAGGCTCTCTTTATCCTTCAAAAACGAATGACTACGTTGCATTTTATGTTCAACTAGCGACCTGCCACAGCTTCGCACAGGTTTACAAATATACATAAACCTTCCTCTTGAATCTCTCTACCTATTAAAAAAACCGCATCAAAATCCGTTGCGTAGTTTTAAAGATCTAAACATACATAGGGACAGACAGACAGCGGGAAGCGACTTTGTTTTATACTATGTAGTGATTTCCATGATTATTTATTTACCTATTTAACTTTATCGCACGATATGAAATCGTACTAGTGGTAGGCTTAAAACTAAGGCAGTCTACCAGTCACGCAGAAACAGAATAGGGGCCCGATTCGGATTTTGAAAGAGACATCTATTAGATATCTTTTAGAGATCACCAAGATACGATAACGATATGTTTAAGATCTAACCTGTCAAATTTGACATTTGCGCGATTCTGGAGATACTCTTGAACGATTTCCACAGGATATGACTTAGAGATCCAATTCACATCTAATAGATATCTAACTCTATCTAACGTAAAAGTGACATTGGTTGGCGCTGACAAAAGTGGCGCTGCAAAAGAGGACTAGTTGATATCTAAACTATAACGTATCTAGAATGGATCTAGTACGTCTCTTGTGAATATCTTGAAGTTCGAATACGACAGTCTGTATTTAAGTTCCTTGCAGCTGAAGGTGTCTATAATTAATTGTTTTTATTACAATATCGTTACTTTCCTTTATTCCATGCATCCATAAAAGTAATTAAATTAGTAAGCAGTGACGCAAAAGCGGTTTCACTTTATAAATAAATCCTTTTATACAAGTAGGTGTTTAATTTGGTTAAGTGCGGTTGAGGGTTGGCTACTGTTTTCATTTTTAGTCAGAAAGAGTTTAATTGTGACTGACTTTACATGGTTTTTGTTTTTAAGGCAATTATTTTCAGATTATATCTGAATTATTAATATTTTATTCAAGTATACACATTCGGACTGAAAACCTATTTATTTGTTTCTAGAGTTAGTCTACGCTAAGTTTTGATGCTACGGTGTGCTACGTCAAGTAAAGAATACTGTATGACAGCTTAGTCATGAATACAGGAATTCCGGAATCCCGAAATACCGGATTATCGGATCGATTATTACGATTCCGATATTGGTTTTTTTTAGTTTCATTTTATAAAAAAAATATGCAAGTACGCAAATCTATACATATTAACCCGTTTTTATTATAAGTATCAAAAGACAATAAAATACGTCATATAAAGTTGTCATTTACTGTACTTTAATTGAATCCAGTCTGAGGACGAAGGCACATAAAGGACTGCTGCTTCAAGTTTATGAGCAATATGCGGCGATATCAGCAGTGTGGTGTTTTTAAAGTGCATACACACGTACAGTACATATGCAATAAGTACCTATAAATAAATAAATATTTTGAGGATGTCTTGCGTTGAGAACGGGGACCAAATATATACCTAATATTTACTTATAAATAAACATTGGACATACAAGCGAGCATAAATTAACACTTAGTAAAATATTCCTCAACTGACAGACAACATTTCTCTCCCAATTCATATTCACTTCGCGTTTATTTAAAACGGTATAATAAAATCGGACTCGTATATTCGCAATAAAAATGACATAAAACGCATATTGTCTTGACTCGCTCGTTCAACATAAAAATGAGTAAGATAAAACGTACAATGTGTGTTTATAGCTTAAATTTATTATATATTTTAATGGTCGGTTACAGAACCAATCACGCCAAAAGTTCACGAACTCGACACAATGGCAAGTGGCAACTATGGAACACGTTAGTTATTTTTATTTGACCGTTGACTGGTATCAAATAGTGTGGTGATTGTGTTGATTTCAAGCTGAGTGTATACTGTAGTTTCCTAAATGGCAGTTAATACCATTCTCATTTTTTTCCTCTTTTTATTTTTCTCGTAAGCTTCATTTATCAATAGCAATTATAATCATTCTCATATTTACCCATTCTATGTATTTATTAGTAGCTTATTTTCTTGATATGTTTTTGAACCGTTTTCATATTTACCCATTCTATGTATTTATTAGTAGCTTATTTTCTGCCTGACATAACAACAGCAAACTATGAAAAACGCTGGGGTGTCCATCAAATCTGGAGTTCGTCGGACTGTTTCTTTTCAAAAAACATTTCCTTTGCAACTTAACTAGACGGAGCCCCGCTTCGCGGGGCTCCTATTTCTGAGCGGTTTGCCCTTCGGGCATCTGAAACTACCTAACGAACCTAACCTACCTAGCTATTGATTTAGTGAGACGTCCGTGAAAACATTACACTTTGGGGAAAAAAGCGTAGGTAGGTAAGTAGGTTAGGTTCGTTAGGTAGCTTCAGATGCCCGAAGGGCAAACCGCCCAGAAATAGGAGCCCCGCGAAGCGGGGCTCCGGCTATTTAAGTTGTGAAGGAAATGACTACGACATATATAATAAGTGTTCCGGACGTTTGTATGGAAAATAATGCGAATGGTTACAAAACATACCGGGAAAATAAGTTTTAAAAAAAAAAATAGAATGGAAAAATATGCGAATGACTAAAGTTGCTATAGGGAAAGGAAGATTACGAGAAAAATATAAAGTGAGAAATAATGCGAATGGTATTAACTGCAATTAGGAAATAACGATTTTCGGAACATACAGTATACACTCTTCAAGCTATGCAAACTTCACTTGCACGAAACCCAGACATTCAATATTTATAAAAAAAATGCTATTAAGTTTCAAAAGCTTGTTACTTGTAATACAAGTGGAAGTACCTTTCTAACAAACGCTGTCATAGAGTGACATCCGCTTGTATTACAAGCTACAAGCTTTTGAGAAACGGGCCCCAGCCAACTCGAACTTTCCTCATTATAGCAGACCCTAACGGTGTTTATGACTTGTTATTTGTTTTATACCCGCTTGCCGGGTCGGTGACATCTCTCAGTATATCATTTATTAACCTCTAGAAGCTGTAACAGGGTGTTACAGTTTACAGCCCATGCATGAAGAGTCGTACAGTAAAATGGTTCGTGAATTTAGATTGAACCTAGATAGTGTATAAAACTCGTAATACATACCTATTATGCGGGTCAGACTTGCACAATCAGTAAAAACAATATTATCTGTTTGTAATTAATAACTATTGACAGTGTAGTGTTTGCAATGAAATGGTTCGATTATATAATGTATTAAGCTCCGCGAACGCCGTAACTGTGGGATTCAATTGTTGATGCCGCGCCATGCCACAGCAGCTTTTCGTGGTAGTTTCAGCTACGCCGCGTCGAAGGTTTGGAATAATATACCTCCGCCATTGAGAAACCTGCAAAGTATTCATAGTTTTAAGTCAAAGCTTAAACAGTATTTATTTAATCACCAACTTAACCAGGAAGCCTACAGACTTGATACGAGCTGCCTGTAGTTTGTAAGTACTTTTACTTATGCTTACCACAAGTGTTTTGTTCCTTCAGCCTGGCAAGAGTTCATTATTCCTGATACGCCATACTTAGTAGAGTATTATTATGTTAGTATTCGTTTACCTACAAATCCTACGATGCTGTCTTGTTAAACTAATCTTATAAAATTGATTTCATGAACGCTCGATATTGGTCTGGTCTGTCATTGCCTTTTTTTTTTTTTTTTTTTTTTTAGTTAGTGTAGCCACCGTTGGCGCTAGCTGCATATGCAGCTGTAATGTACAGCCAAGGTATGGTTGGACCGGATCAATACAGTGTTGCGAGCACGATGCTTGTTTTAATGTTGTTTTATATGTATAAATTAGTCTTAATTTAATTTAATATAGTCGTTATGTTGTATCTTCCTTCTGTGTAACTTTTATTTTACTATTTGTTCACTTTACGTTATTTGATGTCTTTTTCTTCTTGTCTGTTACCCTCCGTGATTCTTCTCACTTGATGGTCTCATCGGAAGACCAGCGCTGGAAGCCACCAGCAACATGCTGAGATGAGGCCATTTCGTGGCACTTTAATCTTATTTTGTGTTTCTTTTATATTATGTATTGTCTGTGCTTACGAATAAATTATATTCTATTCTATTCTATTCTATTCTATAATTGTAATTTATTATAATAAAATGAAAAAGATAACAATATTGAGGTCCGTTTCAATCATATAACCATAAGTTCCAGTTTATTCCAGGCCCAGGTGCTTAACAAAAACGACGATCTCCTTTGTAGGTACCTAGTTTAGGCGGGGGAAGAAAAAATTTTGCTTGCATTAATTCGTACAGTTTCGAAAGCTTCTTCTAATCAATATTTAGGGTTTACAGATGCCCACAATACGATTATCTCCAGTACCGTAATTGAGCTCTTCATGAAATTAATGACCCTAGGGTCAATATCTAGAACACTATACAGACTAAGTCATACAGTCGGGATAATGTATCAATTATATGTCTTAAGTTAGTTCATGATTAATAACAAAGAAATCCCGAGAGTTTCCTGTGAGCTGTGTACGGTAAGCTCAATCTATAGTTTTTTTTTAAATAATCGATATAAATGTAACTTAAAAATTCCTACACAATTCGAAAATTTGATGATTAGGTCATAATATTAATCTCCATTGATATGGAAATTGGCACCACTCGGATACCGTGAGATCTATTTATTATGATTTTTTATTTTTTATTTTATGCTTAAAAAATATGTTTATTCATCCTACACTCGAAAATTTTATATTTCTACAATTATCTGTTTATTTAACACGTGTTATCAAAAAAATATTGGAATAATAACAAGTGCTTTGCGAGAAATCAAAATAAATAACAAATAATTTGAGCCCAATACTTTTAAAATTGCTACGCTCAAAACAAAATAGCTACGTTCAAAAAGCCTAATGACAATACTTTGAAAGTCAATATTTATAAAAAAAAAGGCACCTTTCTCACTTGTTTGACCCTCAGTGTCAAGAGTGACGTTTCTTCAAAAACGTCACTTTTGTCATTTGTTTGACACTGACATAGCCCATCCATACATGTCAAAAATGACGTTTCTTTAAAAAAAGTCACTTTTGTCACTTGTTTGACACCGACATATCCCATCCATACAAGTGTCAAAAGTGACGTTTCTTAAAAACGTCACTTTTGTCACTTGTTTGACACTGCCATAGCCCATCCATACATGTCAAAAGTGACGTTTCTTTAAAAAAAAAGTCACTTTTGTCACTTGTTTGACACCGACATATCCCATCCATACAAGTGTCAAAAGTGACGTTTCTTAAAAACAAACGTCACTTTTCTCACTTGTTTGACCCTGACATATCCCATCCATACAACGTTTCTTCAAAAACGTCACTTTTGTCACTTGTTTGACACTGACATAGCCCATACATAGATGTCAAAAGTGACGTTTTTTTAAAAAAAGTCACTTTTGTCACTTGTTTGACACTGACATATCCCATCCATACAAGTGTCAAGAGTGACGTTTCTTAAAAAAACGTCACCTTTCTCACTTGTTTGACCCTGACATATCCCATCCATACAAGTGTCAAGTGACGTTTCTAAAAAAAAACGTCACTTTAGTCACTTGTTTGACACTGACATATCCCATCCATACAAGTGTCAAAAGTGACGTTTTTATTTGAAGAAACGTCACTTTTGACAGTTCATGAACGACCAAAAATCGTGATGTTAAATAAAATTATCAGTTTCGTACTGTAGTCCCCACGCTAGCCCAATGCGGATTGGGGACTTCACATACACCTTTGAATTTCTTCGTGGTACGGTAGACTTTTTAAACTTAGGTCAGCTAAACGTGGGACACATGTCGTTACAAGTTTCGCAATTTATACATTTTAAACTTAGGTCAACTGGACGTAGGAAAAAAGGTCGTTAGTATTTTCGTGCACTAGCAGACATTTAATTTCTGGTGACTGTACGCGTACGCTCGTATAAAACGCTACTCTGGAACCGCCCTAAGATACCTTCATCCTATCCAATCCGTTGCTTTGCGGCCGTGCAGCCTTGAGGTATCGCCATCGCTTCCCCTCCCGCCCCGCGCCGATCATTTAAATAATTTAACGATAGCCAATTTTACAATTGTGACAAAAGCTCATTGTATTAATAGGAGATTCTTTGACGTTGTGATAACATTAATTACAGGCTGTGTGGTGCATTAAAAAAATATACTGTAGAATTAATGCGCGTGGGGTAAAATACGTTATAATTGTTTAAAAAATAGTAAAAATAAAATCCCCTGGTTTTTTATTTTATTAGATTGAGTAGAATAATTGGCGTAACAATATAGTGGAAAATCACCAAGTGTTTAATTAATGTTGTATTGTAATTATTTATTTCAAACATTTTTATTGCTCGTGACGTATGCACCACTAAAAAAGTGGTGCATATTTTACTTACAGTGTAAAATATTTAGTTATGCCTTTTGAACAAAAAATCGCTACTGTAGAATTTGATGTTTACATCTTTTTAAAAACTAAATTTTTAAAATTTTTTTTTCCAAAAATCTCAATATATTTTTTAGAGATAACTTTACACATACATTCACAAAATTGTGTTCTATTATATTCCAAACACAAATATACTGTAGGATATAATGTGATGCTCTCGAACAATTTAAAGTTTAGTAACCGGCCTAGTTATGTTTCATACTCCAATATGCCTCTACTCTACTTATTTTGGAATGAATCGAATTATTGTATGTATAGGTATTACTCTTTTTCAGATTCATACACCTGAGTAAAAGTGTGCATATCTATTAATAAGAGCTCGTAAATTTCCACGTTCTACAATGTTTCGTTATGTTATCAAGTGTACAAGAACGATACGGCCTGGGAAAGCAAATATGGCTGCGGTCCCAACGCATTTATAATTGTGGCAGATGATTGAATCAATCGGGGGAAAAAAAAATAGTAAACGGAAACGTTTTATATTTAATTCAATTCAATCACATATTTTATATCAGACTCTGGGTCCATACGATTCTTATTATGTTGCTTCTAACCCAACCTATGTATACTTAGTCAAAGAGCTCCCAACTATGGCCCAATATGAAACCCATTTCTCAAACGGTAGTCTAATATTCTTTTTCTACTCCAGCACTTAAATGTGTCAATTAAATGACTGACAGTGATATCTAAAGCAATGTCATTTGAATGATTTGTCTATAGGCTCATAAGATGACTGCTAGCAGTCATCTTATGAGTATAATACAACTGCTTTATTTTTTTTAAAGATACAAGTTCCGATCATCTTGATTGAAAGAGGTATGTTTTCATTTACAATAATAACTCTTTTTTTTTTTTAATAATAACTCAATTTTTTTGAAATAATATCTTTTTTTTTTTAAATAATAACTCAAATTTTTTTAAATAAAAACTCTTTTTTTTTAATAATAACTCTTTTTTTTTAATAATAACTCTTTTTTTTTAATAACTTTTTTTTTTTTTTTTTTTTGCTGCAGCTGTCATAGAAAAAGTAATGTATGCAACAGCTCATAATTGGTTCTTAAAATTCTCGGGTCTTTTTTTACAAAACTCGACTACGTCTCGTTTTGTAACTTCGACCCTTGAATTTTAAGAACCCTTATTATATCACTGTTGCATAAACTACTATAATAGTGTTGCCATGGTATGGTAACCCATACGACTTGACAGTTCGTGGGCTATTAATATTAGTCTAATACCGTTCGAGAAATAGGTGTGACTATTATTTAAACTTCGTAGTTCTGTGGCAAAATATGTTTATATAGAAGACAAACCAAGAAGAAACTACTGTATGAATGTTTTTTTTTTTTGCCTTGATACTAAAATAATCGAATGGGTCGATATGTCCAACTCAATAATAAAGCACTACAAATTTAATATGATTGGTGGTATGGTATGGTATCACACGTCGCTCTCACATTTATACACACATCATCATCATCATCATCATCATTATTCCACTGCTGAAGTTGCGGGCAGAAGTTAGTTAGGTCGAAATAACAAAATTTGACGAAATCGTCACTGTCTTTAATTTTTTGGTGAAAAACACAACTTTGACAATTCCTTAATAACTACCCATTAAATTTTATTATACAAAATTTAATTTGTGTGGGTAGTTATTTTCAATCGAATGATACAATTTCTCTGGATATTTTTGAAGAAATTGTCAGGTAAATTAAAGATTCAAAGATTTATTTGTTCAACATAAAGTGTATTTTTTTATTCGGTAGACTGAAATGACAGTTAATAGTATGAAATGAAATTTCATGTTCATACTATTAACTGTCATTTCAGTCTACCGAATAAAAAAATAGACTTTAGGTAAATTACATTTGAAGTGTTGTCCCTATTCACCCCAGCCATGCCTATTCACCCAGGTTGACGGTACCTACATCCCGCATAAGCACACATCATATCCACCGCTTGCAAGTTCGCAAAGTGTCAGCTCAGTTTCATGCAGTTTACCAGGGATGTTGCGAACATCCGCATCCGCCTCCGCAAACGCGGAACTTCCGCATTTTTTTTCAACATCCGCATCTGCATCCGCATCCGCATAAAATCGATGCGGAGCTTATGCGGATGCGGATGTCGAATAAGTCGGTACAGGAACGTCTTAGCGGCGGCGTAAGTGCTAGGTAATTTCGTCATTACCTATAACAAAATCGTCTAGATCCAGAAAAGTCGGCGAAGTTACTGTTTATTAAATATAAAGCACCTATAATTCTTGCTCAAATACTAAACGTTTCGTTTTTTTTTAAATAAAAAAATACTAAAAATGTAATACTTGACGTTTTCTAAGTACCTAATCTTGACATCCGCATCCGCGGATGTGAGCCTTTAAATATCCGCATCCGCATCCGCATCCGCATCCGCGGATGTCAAAAAATCTGCATCCGCGACATCCCTGCAGTTTACCCTAAAACAGTGGTTTGGACCGTAGCGTCGTAGCCCTGACCCGCGCAACCTGGACGTGTTTATGCATAATGTAACACGCTTAATTAATTATGCCAGTGCAACAGTATTGTAATTTATACAATGTAAATAGTATCCAGTCCACTCGCATTGTCTTATATTTTGGTTTGAATTCAGGGGCGCGATATACCTACGTTATTTAAATATCGCATTCGATTATAACTAGGGAATAACGTAAATTAAAATTAAGATTTATTTTATGTTTCAGGTAATTTCAAAATATACAACGCTCGATGAAAGCTAAGTCTTCCAGAATGTAGGTATGCCAAGAAAATAATCCAACAAACTAATAAAGCAGACATATCTTTCCTCTTCCACTTCGATGTGTACATCCATGTAAAATACGACTAGATGCTTACCCCTCGTATACACTTTAAAGTGCTGTTGAAAAATGAATCTTCTGAAAATAAGCTTAAGACGTAATTCAACGTGTACATTTCCAACGATAGAGGTGCTACAGATGCTAGATCCTTTCCAAAACTCGTATAAACTTTATAGTATAGTTGTAGAATGAACCGCCCAAGGATAAACTTAAGATGTATTTTCTAATAAACATTTGAAGGTTTATGGGTGCTGCAAGGAATTACACGTCGATAAGGTTTATTACGTAGTCGTCGTCGTCTAGACTGGGGTACAATTGGCATCAGATAACTTAGAATGCTGATATAAAGACGACTCTATGTCATAGAAAGTAAGAGCACGTTTATTTGGACACTGATGGCCTACCGCGAACCACGTTCGACGTGTTGCCTCCCTGTCACACTTACGTACGAATTTACAAGTGCGACAGAGAGGCAACACGTCGAACGTGGTTCGCGGTAGGCGCTCTGTTTTTGTGACTCACTGTTTGTTTACAGTAGGTACATACATGGCTAACAATAAAATACGACGTTTCTCGTTTACTCATTTTTCGAATCGGATCAAAGGGCATAAATATTACCATAAGTTAATTATTTTTCACACTATTTCATGAATTACGTAGTTATTATTTGTATGTCTTTCCCATCACGGAACAATGGTGTTCCGGACATTTGGGATGCATGTGCGGAGCCTAATTCAACACGTAGAGGCATTTGACACTTTAATTACTTGTATGTGGTACACCGAGCGGTTGCTGCCCTTGCCGCCAGATGCAGCAGCAGCACCAACTAGTGTGTAAGGCATTGACGCATATCTCAGGACGGGCCTTACGGACTCTAAAAACGGTACTAGTTCAGCGGTGTCACTCACGAATTCGAGCCAACCGTGCAGTCTAATGCAAATAGTTGCGACAAATCGCGTGCGAGATACGAAATCATCAACCAATCGCATTGTAGCGGAGTCACACCGCTGTACTGGCCCAATTCATGCCCCATTCTCATTGCCCGTAAGGCCAGTCCAGAGATATACGTCAATGGTGTAAGGACTATTGAGAGTTGAGGGAATCTAAAATCAAATATGAAAGCAATGGATAAATACTGGGATATGGGGTAAATAAGTTTTTGGCAAAAATTTAATTTTTGGTACAAGCTTTTATCGCTGACTGTACTTTCCTTACGATAGACAACTAATACTCATCGAGACAATTCTAAAAACCCCTAACACAATTAGGTTGCGTTGTCTCATCACAGAGTTCCTATGGCCACCTCCTGTCTCCACCATCGGTCAGTTCGACAGTACCATATATATATTGTATTGTCATCAAAACTACATACAGCTGCCAATTTTCATGTCACTACGATCCTTGGAAGATCGTTAAATTAGTTACCTTAGATTCCATTACGTAGTTAGTTACATACAGGTCGACCTAATAAAAGCTTGTTAAAAACCGGATTATTATTAATAATACTAGTATTTTACGTATCTGCTTTGTTAGTACAGCTGGAAGCACTGCAAAACCTGTGATGCTGCCTGTCCCTTCTCAATAAGGAATATTGATATTTATTGAAAAAAATTTTTACAGTATTACAGCTAACGCCAATGCGCTGTAAAACTAAGTAAGTAATAATGAAGGTAATAAAATTATAAGATAAATGACATAATTAATAAGCTACCTATGTTGATTCGCAAAAACGTAAAAAATCTTTAAAAAGTTTGGGGCATTATTGTTGAAAGCCATTCTTTGTGATATCTTTAACAAAACGACGTATAAGTGGAGTTCTCATGCATCGTTGAAACATTGATTCGCCACAATAAACCTAATTGCAAAGGTATAAGGTATATCCGTGATCAAACTGTGTTGCTGATAATAGTGATAATACAATCGCGAAGATGTATACTTGTGGAGTCCTTTGTTGTCTGCGCGAAGAGTCTGCTGAGGATATATTACTTATGTGTATACGTATATAAGTTTAAGTAGTATTTAGAGTAGATAATAGTGGGACAGCAAGGAAAATGCAGAGCGTAATTAGCGTAACGTTTTTGTTTCAAAATATGTATATCTTTTCCTGACAATATCATCCCAGATATTATTATAGGCATTAAGAAATCGGTTCATCGTAATGTAGACAGGCAGGTAGCAGGTATTATAGTTGACAAAATTAAATATAATTGTGTTTTTTAACTATAGGAATAACCAGAAAACTCCATTTCAATCGCTCAAAATTTTTACCCTTACTTTCATAAGTATATGTATGTATACGGAACGGATCCTTTGTACCTTGTATATTTCGTACCTTGACACAGTCACGATTAATATGAAAGTCGCTAGAGACCTCATACTATCGTCACTGTGACATGGTACAAAATGGGTCAGAAATTAAATTATTTGACTGTACGTGTAGGTACGTTATTATTATCTGCCTGTGTCTAGTCTTAAATCTAGTGCTTCAATTTCTCTTCGGTCTGACATAATATCGATCTGTCTGGAATATAGAATAACGCCCTCAAACGACACTTGAATGAACTTAAATTTTCAACAGTCTCGCACCGCACTTATCTTATACTTACCTTTAAACGAGCAATAGTGTCCGACCGAAACATGTTTTTTTGCCGAAACCGAAACCGAAACCGAATGTTCGGCTTTGGCTCTAGTTTCGGCCGAAACCGAAACCGAAACTTTTGTAGACTTGTTAAAATCGTTGAAAAAATGTCATAAAACCGCTTTTACACACATATTATGGGGCTGTCAACACCCAATGTCCTTGAAATTGATGTTACTTAAGCAGTTTTTTATGAAAATTACTAGAGTTAGACCAAGATAATTCTGCAACGATTTTGATAAGTTGATAACACACGCAGTGCAAGTGTTATTTTAAACGTCAAAACTCTATGAAATTATGACGTATAAATAACATTTGCACTAGTTGCACTGCGTATGCTATCAAAATCATTGCAGAATTTTGTTGGTCAGACTCTATTCATTCACCAGTCAAGCTAACATGTAGACACAGGGTCAACCAAAAACGCGAGCGCAGCGAGCGCGAAATTTTTTTTAACAATATCGCAAAGCCGGTTACCGATCTTCACCTGGGCCGAAAAGTCTGAAGTGCCCCATTGAGGCTAACTTTCATGCGAAGTCAAAGCCGTGCTTAAGGCTTCAGGATAAGTAGTTGAGCACAGACTCCAACCAATGTCCATTGTATTCAAAAGCGAGACCGCAGGCCGAGCATGGCGCAGCGAGGCCAAAGGCTAAGCTGAAGTAGAGGACATGTGGAACACAAACCAATGGTAAATTGAGGTAAAAAGTGAGGCTAGTTTTCTTATTATTATCTTGCCCAGGGCCCAGTAACATGCGACAGTGCTATCTCATTCACTTATATGTATTGACAGCCTCTTAAGACTGCGTCAACCGTCCAGTGACGCCCTCATTAGTGGAATTGTGTTTTATAATAAACCAATTAATGTCTGTACCTAATATACATGAATCAGTATATGTAGGTATTAATATTGTTGTCCTACTTATTCCCCAACTTTTGGTCTTTGTCCGAAGTACCATTTCGTAAGTTTCGGCCCGGCCGAAAGGTTCGGCCGTTTTTTGGCCGAAACCGAAACTACAGCCGAAACATGATTTTTTGGCCGAAACTGGCCGAAACCGAAACCGAAACCGAACCTTCGGTCGGACACTAACGAGCAATTCTTGTTTATTTATTTACTAGCTTTTGCTCGCGACTTCGTCTGCGTGGAATTAGTAATTTATGTAGAAAGCTATTTATTTTATCCAATCAGCTTTTTGTTGATTCCCCATACAAACTTCTCCCCTTTTCAACCCCCTAAAAGGGTGATTTCTGGATAAAAAACTAACCTTTACTCGGGCCCGGGACTCAAACTATCAAGCTACATATTATACCAAATTTCAACTAAATCGTGCACCAGCGCAGTTCCTATTGACAAAGTTTGTTATGGGGTTGTGCACAAATCACGCGAGGTGTTTTCGGCTACTTTTTGCCGAAAAGTAACAGAAGAAAATTAAAGTTCTTATTCAGGAGAAAACGCCTGGACAATAAGCCTATTTCGTCAAAAACTCTCCAGTGAAACCCAGTTTCCTTTCATATATTTCTTCTTTTTTCTTCAACCTAGCGTTTTCCCGGCCTAGAGCCAGGGTCCGCTTTCCTGCTCAGTCTTCTCCACTTTGCCTCTCCTTTCATATATTTATTTGAAAATAATTTAATATGCCCATCAGCTTGAATTCATTACTACTTATATTAAGTTGTCTGATATTCATTAATGAATGTATTGTTTGCCCTCATTTTCGTTAGTCATAATTTATTTGGTTCAGAAACGCGTACGTTTTCAGGATTGCCATAAAACAAACCTAACCTAACCTATCTATAGGATAAACTTGCGAAAATCCTGAAAAGTTAACGGTTTCAGTTTTAGGACCAATGATATTATGACAAACAATATATTATGACTTAAAACTTTATGGAAACCCAAGGGACCCCGACTGTCTTTATTATTTACAAATCTCTGGTCCAAGTGTCTAGACGGTGAAGGACGAATTACCATTAGGTTAGCGGGATATTTTATTTTGCTCAATTTGCTTGATAACTGTAATTGAGAAAATGAGGGACTCTGTTTGAGAAAAAAATATAAGACGACTAGGTATATTTTAACTATTTAGGGTGGAATCACATCTGTCAGCATCGAGCCGCATTTTGTATATGAGAAATCGAGCGATTTCTCATATATAAAATGCGGCTCGATGCTGACAGATGTGATTCTACCCTTAGGGCTCCGTCGGTATCCTGGCTCCTCTACACGATGGGCCAACGCCGGCCACTCCAAGGGACGCATTTATGCGTTAGAGGGAGCAAGTGATATTGCTATCTCATTCAACCGTATGGCTGCGTCCCTTGGAGTGGCCAGCTAAGCGTTGGCCCATCGTGTAGAGGAGCCATCCGAAGTGTGTCAAACGCATAGACTAGGAATCCTCTAGCTAGACGGAGTTTAGAGCAATTATTTTATCAAACCGATGCTGCCAAAAATACGGGGTTGCGGGGGGACGAGGTCCGTTCAAAGACACGGACCAATCACGGCACGGGATTCTAACACTTTGACTCGAAAATGGAGTAAAACTACCGTATATAGTGGCAGAGGGGGATCAAACGTGACCTTTAGCAACTTTATACCTACTAGACGGCCTGCTAGTCTAGTTGAAGCACAGAATAAATAATAGTACTTGGTACAGAAGCTTCACTCTCTAACAAAACGCGTTTATTACGACAGATATGACCGCTAGGTGGCGCAAGCGCGAGCAAGCATCCGTTCCATAGTGGTGCGTGGCAACTACTATTGGCTAGACACCAAAATTGGTGTGGGCCGCATGTACTTGTTTGGTACTTGTAGCGACGCGACGAAATCGCGGAGTGAGCCACTCCCGAATAATTATTATGTTATGAACTAGGTATAATAAGAATACAGTTGGAATTTACTGGAAGTTATTCCCGTCAAAGAAATTAGATTCGCTCCCGAAATAACCAAGAACAATTGCATTCTGCATCTGCAGTAATTCTGCGAAACGAGGTCGAATCATATGGGGCATTATCTATGAAAAGGGACCTTATTGTCGATGGCGCTTACGCCGCACAGCGTCACGCGACATTGTGTTACTATTGGAGCATCGTTAATAATGGCATAAGCGCCATCGACAATAAGGTCCCTTTTCATAGATAACGCCACATATAACTGATTGGTCCCCGACGAACGAAGCTTAATCATACTGATGCGGACCCGCACACCGCAACCAAGAACTTGGGTGAAGAGCGAGACCGCACTACGCAGGTATAGCAATGTCCCGCTTGCTCACCGTAGCGGCGTGCGTGCAAGATCGCTATCGGGCTTTGTCCGGCTACTACTGTCACCACGATTGCTTGCTATTTTATTTTACAAGCTTTTATTTAGTTTCACCTGTCCCGTTGTCTGTCGGTCTGTAATCAAATCTTGCAAGTTAAATTTGACCCACTTCCCGGTTTCCGATGAAGCTGAAAATTTGCATACACATGTAAGTCGGGTGACAATGCAATATCATGGTACCATCGAGCTGATCAGATGAAGGAGACAGGAGGGAGTCATAGGAACTCTGTGATAAAACAAGGAAACCTAATTGTGTTAGGCTGTTAGGGGTTTTTTAGAATTGTCTCGATGAGTATTAGTTGTCTGTCGTAAGAAAAGTACAGTCAGCGATAAAAGCTTGTACCAAAAACCGGCCAAGTGCGAGTCGGACTCGCGCACGGAGGGTTCCGCACCATCAACAAAAAATAGAGCAAAACAAGCAAAAAAACGGTCACCCATCCAAGTACTGACCCCGCCCGACGTTGCTTAACTTCGGTCAAAAATCACGTTTGTTGTATGGGAGCCCCACTTAAATCTTTATTTTATTCTGTTTTTAGTATTTGTTGTTATAGCGGCAACAGAAAATACATCAACTGTGAAAATTTCAACTGTCTAGCTATCACGGTTCGTGAGATACAGCCTGGTGACAGACGGACGGACGGACGGACGGACAGCGGAGTCTTAGTAATAGGGTCCCGTTTTTACCCTTTAGGTACGGAAACCTAAAAATGAAATTTTTGCCAAAAACTTATTTATTATTGCTTTAATAAAACGCAATGGGGATATTGGGGATATATTACATAACTAACTGCACCTAGTTGTAACTGTACCAAGGTTAGACAGGCCAGTTGGCCTGTACCTATGGCCAAATTACACAGTTTAATCTAGACTTGTTTGCTCTGATATAACTTGTTTTTATTAATATTAATTTATACATTAGATAATCGCCAATAGTGTTAACTCAATTTATTTGTAGGTACACAGAAATAATAGGTAAAGGTCCACCCTACATATATTTTTAGATTAAACGTCCACGCAGATTATTTTCAAATTCATAAATTTAGATATAATACCTAAAAATATAATAATTAATAATATTTTGTTAAGACCAAATTTTCGTCGAGGTGTGTCTATTACGTAAGTATTGGAACGTCGGAGTTCCAAGGCAAAATATTCTCATTAATGGAAAACGGAAGAAAAAACTCAGACAATACCAGAAAGAAGATTGGTATTAAACTTGCGCACCACAGCACAGTGTAAAAAGTATACAGTGGACCGACGACTTTGTCGTGTACCGAGCTACTAACAATAGCGAATGTATGCAGCTCGGGTGCGCGCGGTACACCCCTAGCCCCTCGTACCCCGCACGGTTGCGACTGTATTGTTTTATAGACTGTGGTTGTAGTATATAAGACTTAGGTATAGTACGGCCCTTCTGAGGTGAACTTTTCGCTTCAAACCTTAAATCTTTCAAACAAAGGCCATTGTCTCTAATGTCTCTATTATCGCAAAACCGCTAGCTCCAGACTTAGCACGTGCCAGTACAACATTCATATTCAAAAACAACCGGTATCGTCATAGTATTAAGGTTCAAATTTAATGTCACTGATATTCTAGATATTACGTTTTGGTAGTGTAGGACGATAGACCGCCCCGAAGCGATACGGCACTCATATTATTTTGATAATTAGTGTGGTGTTAAAAATGAAACGCGGTTATTTATGATAAAGCGTTGTATATTTGTTATATAACAAAATCTAAGGTAACAATGTAAATTTAACATTAATAAGTTTAACATAGGTATAATCAACATTTTTCCGTGTAGGTATATAAACAGTTATACGTACTACTAGATAAAATCGTGTCATAAAAAAATCAGATATAATCAATTTATTTCTTATAATTATAAACCTTCAATAATCAAAAATAATATATTACAAGTGAAAATGATTTTTGTTGCAAATAAAGTTGGGATAGCAAGAAAAAGACAGCTGAATTAGCACATGCACACCGCTCTTCTCATAAACCTATTGTATTTAGGTGTAAACTCATTACCACACACACCTAATTTCGCGCTTGCACTAGACTGGGCTGGAGTAGATAGGTCAATCAATTAATTCAAACCACAGTTTTCACTTTAACAACTATATTTGAAACACTTGTTCACACTTTGAAATTCCAGCACAGAATGAATCGGACCTGGTATCGGTGACCAGTTTTTAACAACTCAACCCTCCCACTCTGTTCAATAAAATAGCGCGAACCGGAACTGGTAACCAATCCCAAGTCAGTGACATTACTTTATTTTCATTAGCAATATTAACTATTGTATTTATACATTGAATATTTCTAAATTAGAACGACTATTATTTTTAATTAATTGGATTCGTTATTTAATATGTTTATACAATAAATTTAAACATAGAACAATATTTTAGTTCCATATTTTCACACTAGGGGATTCCACTCGAGTTTCGTTTAGTCAAAATATGACTATTAATAACCAGTAGCTTACAGATTCGTCCATCCTGACAAATCATGTCACGACCTCGTGTAAGCCCCCCCACGTGTGACAAAATGTACCAATCAATAATCGTTGCTTGATTCGGGAAACATTAGCATCTCATATTTAATCATTAATTGTTTAACCTATTATATAATTTATTTGATTAATTATACAATATCTTTTCAACTCTTACTAAGTTTCAACAGCGAATCCTCTTTTTTTTATTAACATTAATTGATTTAATAATCTCAGGTATTAATTTATCTTCCAGTTCCTTTACTACTATATACAAAAATCTTTTTTATTTTTCTATTCATTCAAAATACCCAATTTTTGTTATATTACTAGCCAATATCCTTCCATACTTTATTAGATAATGACGTAATTAGCAAATACCATCAATTACATCGATATCTCATCACATAGTATTTAATCATCCTTTCTAAGAAAACAAAAGATTAACATCCTTCTATCATCCCTCTGAAAACAATTAACATCCTTCCTTTCGTCATCCCTCTGAAATAAAAAGGTTAACATCCTTCCATTATCTCTCTGAAAAAAAAAAGATTAACATCCTTCCAATAAACATTTTAATTTATATCCAATTATCCTTCCATCCATTATACTATTTACGTGATTTTTATCTCATTTTACAGCTGCTTACATGTATATATATTAATATTTTTTTTTACACTATGTTCCCTTGGATCCTGATTCCTGAATGTCATCTACCTCTAATCCATCATTTGCTATATTTATTGTTGTGTTGCTATTATTAACGTCATCCTCTTCCATCTCTTCAGCGCTCGTATCGTCTTCTGACCTTTTGAAATGTAACCATGGGTGTATCTTTTCTACAGGATATACGCCCCTATAGATAGCCTTTCCTTTACGCCTAGTAATCTGAGTATCTTCTACCGAATATCTGTCATTACTCATCACCCCAACGATTTTATATGGACCCAAACATTTTGACATTAGCTTTTTACTCTTTCCCGGACATAAAACGGACCTCTCTACTCTTACCAAATCTCCTATTTTAAATTTTCGTGGTTCGCATCTAGTTTTATCAAATCGGGTTTTCTGTTTTTGTTGTGCTAACTCTATGTGTCTATCAACGTCAGCCCTAATTTCTGTAAGTTTATTTGTAGCAACATTTTGCTCTTGATTATTATTTATCGTTGACCGCAATTTGCCCTCTGCCATGCTTGTCAGATTGAACCCGAATAATACTTCTGCGGGTGTACGACCTATACCTTTATTTTTCGTATTGTTTAATCCCCATTGGACATCCAAAACTTTACTATCCCAATCGTCCTCATCCCGTCCATGGTTCATTGCTGTCAAAGAATCTAAAATCGTGCGATTGTACCTCTCCACATGGCCGTTGGCCCGTGGAGTGGCAACCGCGTTCATTATATGTTTCACCCCTACACTTTTTAAGAAATTGGCAAATTTCTTACCCGTGAAGGAAGAATACCTGTCGGTAATTAATCTTGTGGGGCACCCAAACATAGCAAAGTATTCTTTAAACGCTTTTATAGTTGTAAACGACTTCGTACTTTTTACAGCTTTTAAAATTATAAACTTGCTGTAAGAGTCTATAATCACCAGCAGATATTTATTTTTACGTTTACTCGCATTAAATGGCCCCAAATGGTCGGCGTGTAAAGTATGAAAAGGTTGAGCAACCTTAGGTATCGGGTGTAAATAGCCCGACTTCTTTCCCGATGGCGTTTTGCTATGAGCGCACTCCAAACAAGATTGGACATATTTCTTTGTGAACTTATTCATGCCAGGAAACCAATAAGTTTCTTTAATTTTTTCTAACGTCTTCTCTACGGAAAAATGTCCAATCTCATCATGGCACGCCTTCAACACATGCCATCGTACTCCTTTAGGTACCAACCATTTGTTACCATCCTCAGTCATCCTATACACACAATTGTTTTTTATGCAAAAGTTTTTCTTTATGTCTACTACATCATTACTTTTGGGGTCTTGTAATATATTTTTTATTCTTTCAATTTCACTATCATCAGATTGTACCGTTTTTAACCAATCGTCAGAAATTGCAAAAACAGTTGGTAACTCTGGATCCGTTAAGGGGGTGTCATCAGATGAACTAGCAATCGGGTTTCGGCTCAATGCGTCTACGTGACACATCTTCTGACCGGATTTATATTTTACTTCGCAATCAAACTCCTGTATCAAACTCCACCAACGAGCAACCCTAGGAATCATGTCCCTCTTCATGAAAGTAGCCCTGAGTGAATTACAATCCGTTACTATAGTGAACGGCATACCAATGAGATAAGGTCTGAACTTTACTAAAGACGATACAACCGCCAAGGTTTCCAATTCGTATGACGAAAAATGCTGTTCAACAGATGACGTTTGGCGGCTGAAGTATGCCACAGGCTTTAAATCTCCGTTATATTGCTTCTGAAGCAATATGCCCCCAACACCCCACTTACTTGCATCGGTATGCAGCTCAGTCTTTAGCAACGGATTGTACAGTGCTAAAATAGGTCGAGAAACCAGTCTTTCTTTTAATTCATTAAACGCCTCGTCCTGTTCACGACTCCAAACCCAGGGTGCATTATTCTTTAACAAGCTCGTTAGTGGTTTTGCTATAATTGCGAAGTTTTTAATAAACTTCCTAAAAAAACTTGCCAAACCAATGAATTGGCGCACGTTATGTACATTCTTAGGTAGCGGAAAAGATTGTACTGCCTCTATCTTTTTGTTGCCCGGTTTGATACCTTCAGCCGTCACTTGAAATCCGAGGAAATCAACAGATGTTTGAAAGAAAAAGCATTTACTTGGTTTTAAAGTTAAATTGAACTCCCTTAATCTCTTGAAAATTAACTCTAGCTTTGTTAAACCCTCCTCAACCGTAGCCGAAGGTACTAAAACGTCGTCCATGTAGGCTACAGCCGTATTAAAACGAAGCGAACCCAAAGCCTTGTTCACAGTTCTTTGAAACACTGCAGGCGCGTTGGCTAGGCCAAAGGGCATTCTATTGAATTCCCATTGGCCATCTGGTGTTATGAACGCAGTCTTTGGTTTCGCTTCTTCCGCTAGCTCAATTTGATAGTAGCCGCTAGCTAGGTCCAACGTGGTGTAAAAAGAATGACCCGACAGTCTATTCATTTGGTCCTCCATACATGGAAGAGGGTAATGCTGTTTAATGGTTTTTCTATTTAATGCCCGATAATCCACGCAAAGGCGTTTATCACCCGTTTTCTTTCGAACTAATATGATCGGGCTAGCATACGGTGAACTGGATTCCCTAACTATTCCATTGGCACTCAATTCGTCTACCATACATTGTACCTCTTCTCTTTCTTTCTGCGAGAGCCTATACGGTCTATATACTACCGGTTGATCATCGCTCAAATCAATGTTCATCTTCTCTACTTCTGTACAGCCTAATTCATTCAACGATGTTGCGAAACAATCTCTGTAAGAATTAACCAAATCCAATAAACGTACTTTTTGTGACTCGGGAATGTTGCCGACATTTAATTGTTCCAACGTGAAGGGTTCAAGTGATTCCTTACTTTCGATTCTATTAATTTCGCTAAGATTAGGGGAATCTATGACTATTTCTACTCTTGCGATCAGTTCGTCTTTCTTAAATTTAATGGGATTTTTGCTTAAAGGAGTCACAAATACATGACCTACCCCATTCTTAATGGCGTATATACCTTCTTCAATCTGGTATTCCCTGCCAGGTTGCCCTCGGTAATTGTTACGGGCATATACGCTTCCTGTCAAATCCGAATCACCTTTTACCTCTAACAAATCTACCCCTTTGATAGTGACATCGCTAGTTACTCTTAATTTCACTAACTTTTGAACTAACTCATCAGCTTCATAATTGCTTGTAAAAATCAACTCTTTATTAGTTTTTACTATTTGAATGTGAGGTTGTTCGGTGAAGGTCTGACCGATTAACAAAGGGTACTTAATAAGATGATCTGCTACAATCATACATTTTACATAAGCGCTTACATTCTGGATCTGTACGTTAGCCATACATGAACCTAAAGATTCAACAACCGCACCTCCAAATCCTACCATTCTACTAACTTCATCGTCCAACTTGCCAAATAACCGTTTAGCATCACTATTTCGAACTAGGGTTAATTCACTCCCAAGATCTATAAAGCATGTTGTATCTTGTCCATTTACGAAAATTTGTTGTACGTATTTATTTGACCTTTTATTAATCTGCGATTGTCCAATCATCATCACCGATTTATCTTTTTTATCATTTGGCCCGGGGCGAAAACATTCAGAGTCGGTATGACCAACTAAAGAGCATTTACTGCATTTTTTTATAGGCTTAGGACACCTTGACAAGGGGTGCCCATCTTCTTTGCAATTATAGCAACGGATATTAGTATTAACCTTGTTTGTAGAACCTACAGTAGTATTAGACTTTAGCTCTCGAGTCTTTTTATTTGAATTATTAAAGTTTCTAACAGGCCCTGTTTTAACATTTCGTAAATACGCCAAAAGCTTGTCTGTATCTGTGAATTGTGCTGCCTCCGCACCAAGGCGCACCGACCTGTCGTCTATACCAAATAGGATGCATTCAACCGCTCTTTTCCCTACTATGCCGCAACGATTTAATAAGGCAACTTTTTCATAATAATATTCTTCGAGTGACTCTCCAAACTTAGCCCGCTTGGCCAACATGTCCGTCAACATTTGACCATAATTTTCTTCCGAAGGGAAAGCAGATTTAAGTTTGGCTTGCCACTCGGACCATGAATATAACAAAGTTGGTAGACCTTCGTACCATTTTTTTGCGACGCCTACCAACTTTGGTAATGCATAATGTATCGTTTGACGTTCTGACCATTCGTATAACTTTGCGCATTCATTAACCTTTGTTAACCAGTTCCTAATTGTTTGGTTCTTTAGTGAAGGATCAAATTCTGGCACTACGTTAATATTTGAAAAAGTTTCCTTATTGCTTTTACGAAAGGATCCAAGGTTGCCTAACAGCTTTGTAAAGTGAGACAAAAACTCACGTGAGGTGTCCTCTGTGGCTGGAGACCGCTGATGCCGAGGGGACTCCCTGGATCTGCCTCGTAGTCGCGATGGTTCTCTGGATCGGTCATAGCGTCGTAGTGGTTCCCTGGATCTACTGCGACGCCGTGGTTCCCGTCGATCGGCGTGGTCCCCGCTTCCTCGTTCATTAACAAAGGAAGGAGACTCCCTGGATCTACTGAGATGCCGTGGTTCCCGTTGATCGGCGTGGTCTTCGCTTCCTCGTTCATCAACAAAGGAACGGCTCCGGCTTCGAGTACGGCTTCGGCGTAAATGGGAGCGTGACCTCGCTGATGGTGAGCGTTGACGCCGTACCCTCCGTAGTGAAGGGCTCCGCAGCACTCGTCTTCGTGGGGTTCGTCTTATGCTACGTCCGCGAGCATCGTCGAGACTCGGGTTATCATTGATTGCATCGGCTTGGGCCTCCGCCGGCAGTGGTGCTTGATCTCGGTCACTCATTTGTAGCTGTAAACAAAATACTCAAGGACATAATATGCTCATACTTTATTTTAGATTTTGTTTACATTTCACTACTGTAAACATTTCACTACTGTAAACATTTCACTACTGTAAACATTTCGATACTGTAAACATTTCAATACTGTAAACATTTCACTACTGTAAACATTTCACTACTGTAAACATTTCAATACTGTAAACATTTCAATACTGTAAACATTTCACTACTGTTTACATTTCACTACTGTTTACATTTCACTACTGGTTACAATTAGGTATTGTTTACTTTACTATAATTTAGTATATAGAAAAGAAAAAAAAACCTAACCGACTACACACATAATATCAAATAAAGTAAGGTACGTCTATAACTGTCTCTCAAACAATCGCTCATTGAGTCATCACTTGTCCGTTAAGATTTGAAATTTTCTTTCTTTTCTCACACGTGGAATTGAAGGTTGTAATTTCTACGATATTCGTTTTTGGTACTGCATTCAGATTCAAAATAAAGATTCAAACTAATAATGTAACTACCACCACCGATAAGCGGTAGTAAATAAATCGTTAGGTAATTAGTAACCGAAACGACATTATTAACTATATCACCATAGGTCAAAATTTATAACGCAAAACAAAATGGAAGCATTATGAAGAAATGAAAGTAACACGTACCTTTAAATTATCCCACTTTCTGAAATATGTAAACTCATTACCACACACACCTAATTTCGCGCTTGCACTAGACTGGGCTGGAGTAGATAGGTCAATCAATTAATTCAAACCACAGTTTTCACTTTAACAACTATATTTGAAACACTTGTTCACACTTTGAAATTCCAGCACAGAATGAATCGGACCTGGTATCGGTGACCAGTTTTTAGGGTTCCGTAGCCAAATGGCAAAAAACGGAACCCTTATAGATTCGTCATGTCTGTCTGTCTGTCTGTCCGTCTGTCCGTCTGTCCGTCTGTCTGTCCGTCCGTATGTCACAGCCACTTTTCTCCGAAACTATAAGAACTATACTGTTGAACCTTGGTAAGTAGATGTATTCTGTGAACCGCATTAAGATTTTCACACAAAAATGAAAAAAAAACAATAAATTTTTAGGGTTCCCCATACTTCGAACTGAAACTCAAAAAAATTTTTTTCATCAAACCCATACGTGTGGGGTATCTATGGATAGGTCTTCAAAAATGATATTGAGGTTTCTAATATCATTTTTTTCTAAACTGAATAGTTTGCGCGAGAGACACTTCCAAAGTGGTAAAATGTGTGTCCCCCCCCCCCTGTAACTTCTAAAATAAGAGAATGATGAAACTAAAAAAAATATATGATGTACATTACCATGTAAACTTCCACCGAAAATTGGTTTGAACGAGATCTAGTAAGTAGTTTTTTTTAATACGTCATAAATCGCCTAAATACGGAACCCTTCATGGGCGAGTCCGACTCGCACTTGGCCGCTTTTAACAACTCAACCCTCCCACTCTGTTCAATAAAATAGCGCGAACCGGAACTGGTAACCAATCCCAAGTCAGTGACATTACTTTATTTTCATTAGCAATATTAACTATTGTATTTATACATTGAATATTTCTAAATTAGAACGACTATTATTTTTAATTAATTGGATTCGTTATTTAATATGTTTATACAATAAATTTAAACATAGAACAATATTTTAGTTCCATATTTTCACACTAGGGGATTCCACTCGAGTTTCGTTTAGTCAAAATATGACTATTAATAACCAGTAGCTTACATAGGTATGCAAAACAATAGTGGTCAGGTCGCAAATCCTTATCAGTGTTTTTATTGTCACTATGCGTCGGCATCACATCAGAGGTGCTAATTTCACAGTATTTTAAAGATAGGAAAAAATAACAATGCTTGCAGCTGCATCTTTGTAAATTATTACATTTACCACCGCAAGCTAATAATTTAAATAAAACAATATAATAAATAACCACGTTTCATTTTTAACACCACACTAAGTATCAAAATAATATGAGTGCCGTATCGCTTCGGGGCGGTCTATCGTCCTACACTACCAAAACGTAATATCTAGAATATCAGTGACATTAAATTTGAACCTTAATACTATGACGATACCGGTTGTTTTTCAATATGAATGTTGTACTGGTCGTGCTAAGTCTGGAGCTAGCGGTTTTGCGATAATAGAGACAATGGCCTTTGTTTGAAAGATTAAGGTTTGAAGCGAAAAGTTCACCTCAGAAGGGCCGTACTATACTTATAGTTGGAACGTTTTGTGGTACATACCTCTATACGCTAGGTATATAACCATATTACTTTCCTAGTCTATACCAAATAGCGGTTTCCTCATTAACTTGCTATTTATAATGCATGATCGCTCGGGCTAAGCTAACGCTGGCACTTAACTGTTAAATGGTCCCGCCCCTACATTCTAGTACATATAAAACATGCATATGTAAAGCAGTAAGTTAACTTTGTAAAAGCGAAAATATGCGAGCAACTACAATGAAAGCAAACGAGTGAAAAGCAAAATTAGTATTATGTATTTTTAGTTCCTGACGCAAGCATATATGGTTTTAAGTTTAATGTGGGTATAAGTAATGTATATTTATTTATCTATAGCACCGTAGGTAGTACACAATTTCGTGTCACAGTGAGTCAAAGTTGGTGTCACAGTGCTATAGATAAATAGCACTGTGAACAAACTGGCAACATTGGTCAGGTTGAGGCTCGATCCGACGTTTTTATTGATTATGCTACCGATTGATACTACAATCGGTAGCATAATCAATACCCTAATGTTGATCTAAAGACACTTTCGAGTGTCAAATTCGATTTATTCGTACCTATATGTTTATTGTTTTCGCATTACACAAACTAATACAAAGCTATCCTTTCAAATCTGGCAAATTAATAAAATTTATTTTAAAGGTAACCCTCCAAGTTAAATTACTGCTTCTGCATAGCATAATTATGGCATTTGCAGGTACATACTGCATTGCATAGCAGGTGGTCACGACAGCGTGTGATAGAAAGGTTAATTGCAGTTCGATACACCTGGAACAGCTGAGTGCGCACGCGACAAACACACACACACACACACACACACACGCAGTTACATAAAAACACACATACCTTACGTTATATACCTACACATGCATACCAGTAGATGGTAAAACCATTCATTTCACAAACTTGTATGACGGATCACACAAGTTTATGTGGAAGAAAACAAAAAGTAACGAACTGTCATTTTTTTAGTATTCAGTATCCGAAGCTTTCCAATAGGACTAGCTATTACTAAGCCCTCTTATGTCAATAAAAAATACAGATAAAAGATTATTCAAGTAGGCTTAATTACAATGCGCTTATGAACGTCAAATAAAGCTAGGTAGACCGGCTCCAACCCTACACCACTGCCCCAAGAAGATTTAAGTCCCCCTCAATTGGAGGAGGGTATCCCAATATGGGACCGGCAACAAACTCGGCGGGACACATCTTTAAAAAAAAATTACATTATAATTATGTGCTGTGTGCTGTGATATACTGAAATAGGTGGGAATTTCACAGAGCTTGTGTAAGTTGTGTACCAGCAATATACGCTCCTACAACAACAATATCAACAATTAGTACCTAAAAATTATACAGTATTTTTTCTACTCCAGCACTTAAATGTGTCAATTAAATGACTGACAGTGATATCTAAAGCAATGTCATTTGAATGCTTTGTCTTTTTTTTAATAATAACTTTTTTTTAATAATCTCTTTTTTTTTTTTTTTTTTTTTTTTTTTTTTTTTTTTTTTTTTTTTTTGCTGCAGCTGTCATAGAAAAAGTAATGTATGCAACAGCTCATAATTGGTTCTTAAAATTCTCGGGTCTTTTTTTACAAAACTCGACTACGTCTCGTTTTGTAACTTCGACCCTTGAATTTTAAGAACCCTTATTATATCACTGTTGCATAAACTACTATAGGAGGCTCAAGAGCATCACGAAATAAGTCACGTTATTTGAAGTAAAAAATGAGTTTTTGCTATTTAAAAGTGATAGTGGCTTCTCGCCATCACAATAATAGGGATGATGACACATGTTGAATTTTATAACAAAATCTAGAAAAAAACGAGCAATTTATCACAATAATGTGGATGTTAAAATAAAATATTGAAAAATTACAAAATTACAGGACCTGAAAGTTTCAAAATTTAAGTTTTTTTTAACTTCCAAAAACGATAAAAGTAAGGGTACCTACCATTCGATTCCTTACATTTCATGCAAAAAAATATTGTATAACAACTATATACATAAACGCAATATTTCACCGACAAAAACGCAATTTTCTTGTTTTGTCCATACTACAAGATGGGCGATGACGTCACGGCCTCTGGCCGTTTTGTATAGGGCGTTTCGCGAGTGAAGTGCGACTGTCGGCCTTTGACTACAATTTCTGACTTTTGTGTTACTTTAATGCAATGGGTCCCATATAGACATTTGATCCTAAAAACAAACCCGATCGATTGATACCATAAAAAAAAATTAGTTATGTAGCCTATTAGGTATTCAGGTCCAATCTTTATAATTATATGATCTTCAAAGACTACGAATAAATCTGTGAATCCTGATTTGATATATTTTTAGGATCAGAAGGAGGTTCAAGCCGTACCCCTCCTTTAAGCGACAAAGTGGATCAAATCGCAATAAAAACATAAGAAGATCAGATCCAGGGATCAGACCGACATATAAAACCCCTAAATCCCGACCACATCCAGACTACACAAAAAGGATGGTATAAACATTACATTTCCTGATAGAGTATTGTCTAAATGTCTAGCCAGGGCGTCTAGACTGTAGTAGAGCCCTAATAGGTATGTAGTATACTTTGGCTAGACGGTTTATTGCAATATCGATAACTAGACTGCGCTGCTGAGTCCTCTATTTGTGAAGTAACAAAGTTATATTGCGTTGCTCAACTATACTCAATTGCTGAGCTACTCGAGAAATTCGAAAAAAAATGAAGTTGCTACTTTTATGCATTCCACAACCTGTTGCAAAAAATAAATTTCGATTCCTCCTTTTATTACATGTACAGTGTTTCGTGCCCCTAGCCATCTTGCCCCCTTGAAAGCATGCCCCTCTGATAAACTCGTATCCTAATCCTATCTTATTCCTATCTCACGTAAATATTTATTTCATTTATACGAGTTGATCTGCGCAGCGTGGCAATGCTAGCATATTTCGCAGTTCATTATTCAGAGGGCCCCGAAAATCGAAATTGCATATGCGAGCAACAGAGTGGCCGATAATTTTGATTTTTCGCAGGAGACACTTTAGAAGTATCCCATATTTTAGTCACCCCACTTCATCCTGACTCGATTTTACATCCGCATGATTAAATAAAAACAAAAAATAAACATTAGCATGCCGCCTCCACGGCGCGCCCACATCATCGCGATGTCAACGCCCCAGCGAATGACCGAGGCGGTAATGATGACACACTAAGAGGGTTACTAATTTGAGGACTTCTGAGAAGGGGGAAATGCAACTGGGGTTTCTTTTGTGTGAAAAAAGTTGCAGTTGTCGGTAAATTCTGGCTTTTTCTTAGTACTCTAGAAGTCCAGATGTCACTGGGAGTTAACAAATTTGAGGATTGCTGACTAAACGTCAGTGTTAGCTGATGATGACGATTTGAGGGGGTTACTAATTCAAGAACTTCTGAGAGGGGTACGAAATGCAACTGGGTTTCTTTTGTGTGAATAAACTTGCGGTTGTCTTTAAATTCTGTTTTTTTCTCAGTATTGCAGACTTCACTGGATCTTACGAGTTAAGAAATTTGAGAATTTCTGAGTTAATGTCAGAAGTAGCTTGATGACAGTCTGAAGGGGTTCCTAAATTGAATGAATACTGAAAGAGGGGTAGGAAATGCAACTGGGGATCCTTTTGTGTGGAAAAAGTTGTGGTTGTCGGTAAATGGTGGTTTTTTCTTAGTACTCCAGATGTCACTGGGAGTTAACAAATTTGAGAATTGCTGACTAAACATCAGTGTTAGCTAATGATGAGAATTTGAGGGGGTTACTGATTCAAGAACTTCAGAGAGGGTGATACGAAATGCAACTGGGTTTCTTTTGTGTGAATAAACTTGGGTTGTCTTTAAATTCTGGCTTTTTCTTAGTAGGTATTGCAGACTTCACTGGATCTTACGAATTAACAAATTTGAGGTTTTCTGAGTAAAGAAACAAGATGACCTGTGTCTTACATTCTTAAACATAGCTTAACCTTCATATTGATTAGACATTTTATTGCTTTATCGCAAGGAACCCTAATGTCCCTTGTTCAGTTGTTCCAGAAAAAGACAATTTTCCGGCAGACTGTTTTTTCCTAATTCCCGCCGATCCGTCTGGCTGCACTTGCAACTTGCATTCCTGCATGCCACAACGTTAGTGGCCGTGGACGCGGTCGCTTGTCGCGCGCGCTCCTAGTATTTATACCTGGTATTTGTACCTGGTATTTGCCGCCTCTGTATTTTAGTGACTCGTTGGATTGGTTCGGTTCTGCGGCCTTGTTGAAAGGTGTGTTTACTTACTTTTCATTTTAGAGTAGTTTTTTTTATACGAACTTCGTTTAATTATGTTTTAGCGGTGTTTAATATTATTCTTTATACTTAAATCTGCCTGATCAAAGTGAAACCATTTTCAATACGAATACGGCGAAAATATTTCATTCGGAAATACGCGTACATTTACATTGTTTCTAACACGCAGTTTTAGAGTTTAAAATTGCATTTTAATCAAATTATTAATAGAAGCAAATGTTTGACGAAACCTACAAAATTAAAACCTCATTCAACTGTTTACCGAGCTAAACTAAAACTTAATGAACACTGATTCTCTTCAAAGCGCCCACAGAAAGGGCTTTGACCACTTTAGTTGGTACAAAATGACTGGATTTTATTAAATTTTGCATTTAGTTGATAAGAGCTCTTCGTTTAGTTAATTGATATAGAAGATAAATCGATATTCAGTCAGCAGCAATAGTCGCTAAGCGGGCGAGGTGTTCAAAATGATCTTGACGCGAGTTTATTGTTAAGAGAATAAGAGCAAGTCAAGGTAATTTTGAACACCTCGCCCTTTTAGCAACTTCTGCTGCTGACTATTCACTGTTCATATAGTAGTTATTACTCATGGCGATTTGCGAGAGAATCGAAAACCAGTCCCAGGGGCCCGTTTCTCAAAAGCTTGTAACTTGTAATACAAGCGGATGTCCCTTTTTGACAGCTTTTGTTAGAAAGGGACTTCCACTTGTATTACAAGTTACAAGCTTTTGAGAAACGGGCCCCAGGGGGAGTCGGACCAGGCTAACCCTGCATGCGGCATTTGCAATTACAAATAGTGACCATGTCATCATTAATGTCTAATTACAATGAAAAAAATTACGTTATAATTACACTCTCTCACTTGGTTTTGTTCAAGTCGGTGCAGACTGCAGAGTTAGCTTAGACGGGCTTATTTTTGTTTTAATTTAGTTCAGGCAACATATACGTTATAGACTAACAGTAACATACATATAATTTTAGAAACTTAAAAACCATAATCACTATTTTAAAGAAGTATCCTTTAAATTACAGGGCACCCGCCTGTATTCCTATTCCTAATTGGAAGATTAACATTTTTAGGGTTCCGTACCCAAAGAGTAAAAACGGGACCCTATTACTAAGACTCCGCTGTCCGTCCGTCCGTCCGTCCCGTCCGTCTGTCACCAGGCTGTATCTCACGAACCGTGATGGCTAGACAGTTGAAATTTTCACAGATGATGTATTTCTGTTGCCGCTATAACAACAAATACTAAAAACAGAATAAAATAAAGATTTAAGTGGGGCTCCCATACAACAAACGTGATTTTTGACCGAAGTTAAGCAACGTCGGGCGGGGTCAGTACTTGCATGGGTGACCGTTTTTTTGCTTGTTTTGCTCTATTTTTTGTTGATGGTGCGGAACCCTCCGTGCGCGAGTCCGACTCGCACTTGGCCGGTTTTTTTTTTGTAGAAAACTATTTTGTCCCTGCACGAACTTTATACGCTTCACACACCTTACTTATTATTTATTTATTTAGAAATTTAATTCTGGCAACAAGGCCCATATTACAAATACCTTACAGACTTTATAAACTTAAAACTAAACCCTAGTTATTTAGTCGATAAAACGGCGTGGCTCCGTTGCATCGGCTGCTCCTGTGTCGGATTCGGCAGTTTGCCCCGGAACCTCCGAAACACGACACCCTTCGGCCAGAATAATAAATCAATTAATAATAAATTATTAATAATAAATTAATTATTAATAATTAATTAATTAATTAATTAATAATAATAAATTAATTAATTAATTATTAATAATAAATAAATTAATTAATTATTAATAATAAATTAATTAATTAATTATTAATAATAAATTAATTATAATTCAGTAACTGACGACAGGGACGCAGCTATATTAAACATGGTAGAGATATCTGCATCTCACTTCTACGTATTCCGATAGTATACAATATTATGCTACCGTAGTAAGTTAAATTTCCTATTTTCGCCGACTTCATCAAATATGTACGCTCTGTATCATAGAATCACCATCGCGTGGGTTGGAATTTGGAATTAGAGTGCTACGTCTACAGCAATAATAGATTTATGACAATAGCAGTCTATACCGATCCTAATTTTACTATTTTATGATACACGTGTTATAATAAGATATATTCCAACAAGGCACGAATGCCGTTTAAATGACAAACATATATTACAAAATCCTCTAGGTATACAACTTTGCTGGGTTCCGCGCCAGAAAAGTGATGTCACTTTTCATACAAAACCCCATCAATACCTTTGATATATGACTAATTAGACTTTAACACACTCGTATAACTTTGCATATCTGTGTTAAGGGTCTCTATTGTTTCCCTAATAGTTTTCAGCCATAATGTATTGTTTGCCCGCATTTTCGTTAGTCATAATTCATTTGGTTCAGAAACGCGTCACTTTTCAGGATTGCCATTAAACAAACCTAACCTAACCTAACCTATCTATAGGATAACCTAACGAAAATCCTGAAATGTTAACGGTTTCAGTTTTATGACTAATGATAAAACTTTATGGGAAACAACGGGACCCCCTGTGTTAAATTTTGTTTTCAACAAACGCAAATGTTATTATCATTATCATTGTTCAACGGCATTTTAGCTTTGACAGACGTTATTTTATGTCGAAACTTGAATGATTTTAAACTATTCATGCTTTTAAACCTGTCTTTTAAGGGGCCCACTGCTTAACAGGCCGCCGGACGATATCGGCCTGTCAGTTAGAACAAAAAGTTGACAGCTCCGAACAACACTGACAGGCCGATATCGTGGGGCAGATGGTAATCAGCCCCTTTACAAGTATTTTAACCCAAAATCTAAGAATAAGAATTTTATAACAAAATCTAGTAAAATAGCAAACGAGCAATTTATCACAATAATGTGGATATTAAAATAAAATATTGAAAAAATACAAAAATACAGGACCTGAAAGTTTCAAAAATTTTTTTTTTTTATCTTCCAAAAAACGATAAAAGTAAGGGTACCTTTCGATTCCTTACATTTCACCCAAAAAAATATTATATAGCAACTATATACATATACGCAATATTTCACCGACAAAAACGCAATTTTCTTGTTTTGTCTATGGGTTGTTTTGTTTTGTTTTGTTGTTTTGTTTTGGTTTTGTTTTGTAGTATGCTACAAGATGGTCTCCCAGAGACCTAGCTTGACGTCACGTTCCCTTGTCGTTTTGTATAGGGCGTTTCGCGAGTGAAGTGCGACTGTCGGCCTTTGACTACAATTTCTGACTTTAATGCAATGGGTCCCAATATAGACATTTTTGATCCTAAAAACAAACCCGATCGATTGGTACCATAAATGAAAATTAGTCATGTAGCCTATTATCAGTAGTCATACTAAAACAACCAATGTGACAACTCTCTAAGAGTTAAGCACAGATTCTCGTGAAACCGATTCTAGTTTATCTAATTTATAGTTTTTATCAACTCTGGACAGAGTTAAAAGGTTACAAAACCGAAGGCCGAAGCATCAACACAGAAGCTTCACAATGGCTTTAGAGCAGCAAACTGGAGCAGGTCGAGACTGTTGAGAGCCATATTCGTAGCAACCCATACTTGACACCGTTTTATCCATTCATAACCAATTTTCGTTTTGCCTCTACAAAGCATTTTTGCTACATGCCGAGAAACTCTTGTTATAGCTACGACTTAGCGTTACTATCGTAGCTTAACAGTAAATCAGTTAGGGCGTCCACTAGCTAGGTGCCATTGTAGGTAGGTACAACCCGTTGCACGCGCTTGGCTAGGCCCCCGGTTATTGACACCTCGATAAAAAGAAACGCACGCAATAATCAAACTACATCGTACATCTAAAAGTTGACCCTCTTGAGTCAGTAGGTAACGACTGACAGACAACGCGCAACCTAAACCGTTGAAAGTGGGACCTAAAAATTTGAAACATACTATATTCCTCAAAAGATGTAGAGTTAAGAAATATTTTATTGGACATTCAAACCCTAAGTGGGTAGAATTGGGTCGAATGTTTAAACAATTTCTTTGCCGACAAAGTCGCCAGCGGAGGAGGCTACATACTCGTTTAATATACCTATAATATAACACAATATACTTCATATAGGCTACCTATAGGTAGCATAAAAGAACAAAAGTCGACGAAAAGTGGCGGAGAGGAGGTTTTGAATCTGCCCTATTTCTGAACGGGTCACTTCCAATCGGTTAATTCGGTGGTTAAGTTAACCTAATTGCGAAAACAGAATTGGGTTAAACAGAAGCAGCTAGCTACCATTATACCTACGCTCATCTAGTTACAATTTACGTATACCTAAAGTAACATTTGATTACAATTACACGTGTGGCAACTTCATTTACAAAGTGAAGGTTTTTTCAGTGCCTTATTTGTAAAATTGTGATTCCTAATTTCAATTCTGTCTAGAGATTAAAATTAGTTAGATAAATCAAATCTAATTATTGACGTACATACCAAAATTTTATTGTGGTTCTTTTCCACTGGACTACAACCAATGCTATTGGTTGAATCCTGCACGTCTCCTCTCGTCTCCGCTCATCTTCGCCTCAGTGGAAAGGCAGCCTAAAAAGACCCCCCTTTTACAACACTTATTGAAACTGAATACCACCACGGAACTCGTTTGAATGTACGAGAAACATTTTCGCAATTTATTCGTTTCGAGAAGCGATTTCCCCAAAATAAAATGCCAATAACACTTGTATAAATCGAGATCCAAACAACATTACAATAACGCCGCTCTTGAGCGCAAAATGCGTTATTTATGCGCTTAAGCGCTCAGTGGATCGTTCCAATTGCTCTTCGAATACGCGCGAGTTAATGCTCAAGTGAACTAGTATAAAACGTTTACCGATTACACATCATTATCAACATTATGGACATATGGCGTCCGCTAGTTGGCCCGAGTGCGCGGAGCGGGCGTCCGCACCAGTTAGCGTTTCTCATCCCGCTCCATGCAACGGAGCTAGCGCCCGCCCATAGACCGGCATCGGCATTGAAAATATCTCCAGCTTCACCACGACTGGTCGTATGTTGCTGTCAAACAAAGGTTTCCTACGATCTTGAGCGCAGCTCTATCTTGTCAGGGATGGTCTTTGGTTACGTCTCAGATTAAACCTATGGTATAAAACCTTAGTGGCTATAATTTCAAGACAGATAACCTGCAAAATAAGTATGTAAGTTTTCTGCTGACAGTGCAGTTGAATCTCCAGATCATGCTACTTCGTTTCTTCTTCGTCGTCGTATCCTCATGACTGAGCGACTATGCTATCCAAGCCGCTCTCTCTAGGGTCCGTTGTATGCTAGCTTGTAATGTGGCTTTCGTCTCTGACGTTATTCTGTCCACCCAACGCGTGGCCACACATTTATCCCTCCACTTCCTTGCCATGCAGCCATCGATCATAAGCTTTTCCAGACTATATGATCGTTGGCTCGTTGGGTGGACGATATTCGGAAGATTCCGGGTCACTTCTGGATGAGATTGGCTCAGGACCGGTATAGGTGGCGTACTCGAAGAGAGGCCTATGCTCAGCGGTGGGCGATAAAAGGCTGATATGATGATGTATGATCCTACTCTTCGCCGATGGCCGAAGAAACTTAAGCACGCGTTGGGTGCAAACAGTGGACATCCTTGTTTTGATGTCGAATACTTCGAGAACAGATTTATTTTTATCATGCTACATTTGTCACCAACTCGACTCTTGCACTCGCGTAGCTATCGGAACAAACACCAGTAGTATCTGGACGTGGGTTGCAATAACACTCACTTGACCTAGTGCAGTAATAATTTATCCAGCTTGCATTATCGTATTAGGGTGAGGGAATGGATGTACGTAATTGGCTTGGAAACTAAAGCACTGTATTATCCCACTTTACAAGCACTAAAACCATGCTGGTTTTAGAACCAGGATAGTTAGCCAAGACAAATTAACAACAGTAAAAGCACGCAAAAATCACATCCAAAATAGAAAAGGACATCAAATCATACCTATCTTATAGATATTTCGTCACTGCTTTCAAAAAATCTCGTATACCTATCAACCTATCGTAATGCTTTTGTAAACATTTTAGACCGAGTGCAGCGAATATCTTCGCTTCAACTTGAGCAAAAATGCACATTTCCTGTTGCTCTTTTCGTCAGGACGCATTTCTCCGCCGATTCTCGTGAAATTTTGTGAGCGGCTCTGCGGCTCTATAAAATGTTTTTTTTTTCGATTTAGTTTATGGATTTTTTCAAGATGGCGGAGCCATGGGGGTCTAGGTAAGGTCTACATAACAGCTCCACTCTTATACCTATGTTCTAAAAGAATATTTCAAAAGTCTGTATAAATATTCGAGTATTATTGTGATTTGTATGGAGGACGGCCATTTTTACGGGCACTTTTATCACCAACTGCACTCCATTACTTAATTATATTTGAACTTCCAAGTACGAAGTGTAAAGATGGCGTTCAAGATATTTATGCATTTTGCACCTTATTGCAATGGTATACGGTTTGGAATGTAAATCTGAAGTACTCTACAAACATTTAGGTAATTAAAACATGGTTTGACTTGTGGACCCATCAACTTCCTTTTAGCGATAGTATACCTACTTAAGTACCTGACTAATAAATATACTTAATGCCAACGGTCTTTAGACTCTTTAGCGTGCTTTTGGCGAAGTTCATGGTGAGAAAACTGACCTTCCAACCCAGAGGGTAAACTAGGCCCGTATTGCCTTACATTTCACAGATATACAGGCTAAATTAGATCCGGCTTGCCCAATGTGTTTGCCCCGCCATTGTTAAGTTAGGTACTTAACCGTGAAGCATTGATTCGTGATTACTAACCTTTCGACCACACGGTGTTGTAAAAAAAGCCAATAGGTATAAATAAAATTTACTAACACCTTATAGACTTACAAAAAACTAACAAATCAAGTTCGAGGACAAAAAATCAGAGACGTAAAGCGAAGGCCGAAATCCAAGTCGAGATTTGTAACTAGTAGAAATTCGCTCCCAAGTACACACGTACTTTAAATATAAACAAATTTGAATCTTTATCCATTGATATAAAGAACAAAATGTCATGTAAACATAGTTCGAGATACTGTTAAATACCTTTTGGTTTTGTTTAAAGGAGTGCCTTGACCCGAGATATTTTCTGTGAGATCAAGCCCTTGGCACGCAAGCGTTAATATGTACACAAATCTGAACCTTATTTAGCATGGCATAAGATTCAAAGAGTTCATGTTTTAAAATGTGTTAAGTCTTAATCTTCAAGCAAGGGTTGATTATAAAGGCGTACTTTGATGTTTGTAACGGAATTTGCGGTATGAAGCAACAAAAATAATGTGAATAGTAAAACTGATTAAACAGTACAATCATAAACAATAAAATGTAAAAGATAAGGATAACGTTTTCAACAATAAATGATGAGAAGCTTGAGAAAGTTGCATTTTATCCACAAAAGTGGCAAAGTAATTTGATGCAAATTTTGAGTTGTTTCTTCAAGTTGGCTGATGGAATTGACTTTTATATACTAACATATATTATACTAGCACAAGGAGTTAAACAACAACTTTGCCCCCTTGTAAAACAAATAACTACGTATTAACACACCATTCCGAGTATGAATTTGGCCCTATAAAAACTCCTTTTTATTTACAAGTCTGTACAAAATGTATTTTAACATAAATTGGCCACACCAAAATTTGAAAACCCATTTTGCCTCGGTAAGCGTTGCAGTAGTCTAAGTATTGCCTAAGTATGAAATGCTTCTGGCACGCTTCTGGTTAAGTAATAAGTACGAGTATGTATGTATGTAGATATTACCAACCTAAAATGTACTGTAGATCGATAACATTTATGATGAAGCTCACTTAGTGTAAGGCCTGAGTAGACGCTCGAAGCGGAGCGTTCGGCGGAGCGTGCAGCGTGGCGTCGGGCTCACAAGTGATTTGAGCAGCGTGCACTAAGGCCGCTCCTATACGCTTGCATTTGTTTAACATGCACGCCGCACGCCCCGCCCCGCTGCACGCCCAACTCGAGCGTCCACTCATGCCTTACACTTATACATCGATTTTTCAGTGTCAGCCTGTTGGTACAGAAATGATCCGATAGCTCCTCGTTACGTTACCCGTGGCTATTATTTTCAAGGACAGATCGATGGCAACATGACATGACATGAGCATGATGTCATAGATGACAGATTGATGGATTTTAACCTTTGTTCAGAAGCTTAAGGACTAGCACGGCTACCAGCATGAGTTGGCATTGGCATTTGCCATTTACCTACGCTAGCGACTGTGTGAACATTAAGTGTTAACTCTTGATAGACGTGCAGAACCGTATAATTAGGGCCGATACAGACGGACTGCAATCCAACTGCAATTAGCAGTTCTACTACACGTTGCCGTATGGTTGCAGTCCGTCTGTACGGCCCATAATAAGGTCTAAACCTATATTAAAACTACACTACAGTTCAATTCAAGTACCTACTAACGGTTAATAACGTTGGTCTTGTACTAAGTAAATGTCTACTCTAAGTCAATGTTTGGCGCTTGTAACCGATAGTTCGAACTAACACGTGTAGGGTAGAGGTCCTTCGATAACTTTGTGACGTGTGATTGTGTGTGTGAGCGAAAAATGACATTTTTCGCTGAAAAATAACGAGGTTGGGTTAGAGTTTTAGGTAAAGAAAAAGAAATACTTTAGTGGACAAAAAAGGATAGTCTCAAAATTGTTTATGGATTCTTTATCTTTATTATTTACCTATAGTTACTACTAGCTCTTCTCTTTTGAGACACGCTCCAAAACACTGGAAAAGGATATAAATCAAAAGACTGAAGTTTTTTAAGCGCAGAATCTTATAATACTGAGAAAAATATGTACTAATAATTACTAATTATATTTGTACTTAGTCCGTGGTAAACGATTGTAGTTGTCTTCAGTTCTGCCTTAGAACGTCGCGAAATACAAAGCTAAAAAAAAGAAAAACTCCGACGCTGGCAACATTATTAGTAGCCCATATCAGTTTTTAGTTTCGCGCCTAACGTGAACGTTATGCGAAACCGATTTTGTTGAAATTCGGTGTTTAAAAATAGTTTTTCAGTGAAATTTCAGGAAATATTATATCTACAAATGATAAGTGGAAGTTTGAATTACTATAAGAAGAAGAATTGTTGTGAAGATTGGAGAAATTTACTTATGACATGTTACTGTCATCTAAACAATGTTTTTGTTTCATACGATTACCAAACAAATACTATTACTGGCATAGTATGTTATACTTTGCCGTGTTTTCCGGTGGAAAACAACATTATTGTGACAATATATACAAATCATTATTACCTAAGATAAGAATAAGAAGGTTATCATAACCTCTCAATAATACGGCGTTGCCGCAGTATCGGAAAATGTCTATTAACGATCACGACTGATCGCTTTTTCACTCTTTTCCGTTGGACAAGGGTGCTTTTCCGGTGGAAAAGTATGCACATTATCAAATTCACGATTTTACTCTGATTGTTTTTTCACTCTTTTCCGTTGGACAAGGGTGCTTTTCCGGTGGAAAAGTATGCACATTTTCAAATTTAGAAGGAGTAATTACGACATCTTTGGGAGACAAGAGGTATAAAGAAAGATACTCAATCACTCATTGAGTGAAGGTTTATAGTATAAACCGGTACATATACTGTTACAAGTTACAACATAATACATTGCATTATGTTGTCTGATGAGCAGGATAGAGGCGCAGGGCTCGGCGTTGGAATGCAACGAAGGATCGTGGTTATGTCGTCGGAAATAAAAGCGGCAGCTTGCTCAACAAAATAGTAGTTTTAATTTTCCACAAATTACACTACATTTCGTCCATGTCAAATAAATGATTAAATTGGATTAAAATAGTCACATGTTATAATAATAACTTAAAATTGGGAACGACTTGGTGGAACCATAATTATATCGAGAGAGAGTTTTCAAAGACAACCCGGATACATTGATAGACCGGTAGCATAGAGCAAGACGGAAGGTGTTGCCTGTGCTATTAATAGACAATGACATGTAAAGGGTACGATTTCTAACACTCCTCCTTACACTTTACATGCCTAGAGAAAGCTCTATAAGTATGGCTCTACATAAAACATACTTATAATTAATTACATGCTGCAAGCTTAAGTCTAGTAAAAACACATAGACATAATATAGTGATAGGCATGCAGCTATAATTATGTAAGACAGGAATGAATATCACAATTGAAAATCACAAGTAGAGAAATGAAGTAAAGCTATCAACATTTCAAAGATTTAACATTAAGTCCCTGAATAAATTTACAATGTTTTTCAGCACATAAAGGTTTTGTTAAAACATCTGCTACCATTTTGTCAGTCTGCAAGTACCTTACACTTAAATATCCTTTTTGAATCAGATCTTTAATAAAGTGATACCTTAGGTCTATATGCTTTGTTCTTTTGTGGGAGTGCTCTTTAACTAACAGTAGTTTTTGAGCACTTTGGCTATCATTATAAATGACAGTGTCAAAAGTTTTATCGATAATTTCTGATAAGAAATTTCGTACAAAACATATGTCTTTACAACAATCTCCAAGAGCTACGTATTCCGATTCGCAACTAGAAAGAGAAGTACATTGTTGCTTTCTTGCCTCCCAGTTAATTACATTGGATCCTAACTTAATCACAAAGCCAGTATAGGACTTGCGGTCTGAAAGGTCATTGGCCCAATCTGCGTCAGCGTATGCAGTAAGATTGAAAGTATTGCTCTTTGTGAAACAAAGGCCATAATTAATAGTACCTTTTAGGTAACGGAGCACACGCTTCGCCATGCGCCAATGATTTTCATCAAAACATGTGTTGAACATACTAAGTTGGCTACATGCAAAAGAAATGTCCGGTCTAGTACAGACTGATAAATACATTAGACTTCCTAATAACTGTCTGTACTGATAGACTTCATCATCTAAACATGTCTTATTTGATTTCTGTAATTTACAATTAACCGGTAAAGGTGTTGAAACAGTTTTACAATCTGACATATTATATTTAAATAATAAACGCTTTATGTACTCAGTTTGATCTAAGGTTGTGATACCATTTTCTCTACAAACATTCATTCCTAGACAATTATTCAATTTGCCCAAATGACGGACTTCAAAATTACTTTGTAAAAGTTGTAAAATATTATTAATACAATTATTGTGAAATATATAAAAATCATCAACATACAATGCAATAATAATATATTCAGTCTTTGTCTTCTTTGTATAAATACATGGCTCACATTTGCTCTGAGTAAAATTATTTTGTGCTAAGAAATCATGTATTTTGATATTCCACATTCGGCTTGCTTGCTTAAGGCCGTATAAGCTCTTCTTAAGCAAACAAACCTTATCACAGTTTTTAAAGCCTGAAGGCTGCTCCATATAAATCTTTTCGTTTAATTCGCCATTTAAAAATGCAGTTGTTACATCGATATGGTCTATTTCTAAGTTTAATTCAGTAGCAATAGAAAACAATATTCTCAGTGTGCTATGCCTCACTACAGGTGCAAAGGTGTCCGTGTAGTCAATGCCCTCTACTTGACTAAACCCACGGGCAACCAACCTAGCTTTAAATTTGGCAGGCTTACCTGAGGTGTCGAGTTTCTTTTTGTAAACCCATTTACACTTGACGATGTTTTCATCTGCAGGTCTGTCTACCAGGATCCATACCTTGTTTTTAATTAAAGAGTCATACTCACATTGCATTGCCCGCTGCCAGTCTTCTTTTTCAGAAGATTGTATGGCTTCACGGTATGATGTAGGCTCATCTGGCGAATAGCCTTCTGCTATCATAGATAAATCGTAGTCTCTGAGATGCTGTGGCACATTACCTCGTGTTTTACGTACAGGACGTGAACGAGACGTGTCGGAAACAGCCGGCAGCGTCGGCTCACTTGGTGCAGACTCCGGCAGAGAAGACATGGGACCCCTTGGAGCACCCACTTCATCACCGTCGTCATGATTATCAAATGATGACTCCGGCAGAGAAGACAAGGCGTCACTTGCACCTTCTTCGCCCGTACAGTAGTGCTCAGAGAGCGGTGACCACGCCGGTGGCGTCGGTGTCTCTGCATCTGAAACATGATTTAAAGAGGATGAGCACTCAGCTGATTTATCTTTTTCATTATTTTGAATGACAACATTAACATTAAAATCTTTGTTAAAATTAGAGTCATCATTAAAATTATTCAATGAATTATTTTCATTATTAGTCATTGAAATATTAAAATTGTCTTTATCGATATAGTAATTATAAAAATTGGCTCCACAAGTCTTTTTACAACTGTCATGTTTTCCTATAAATTTATCCTCATTAAAAATAACAGATCTGGACTGTATTACTCTATGAGGTTTAGTGGGATCAATCAAACGGTATCCTTTAAAAGTTTCACCATAACCAACAAAAATTAACGCTTTTGCTCTTGCATCAAGTTTTTGACGCTTTTGACTAGGAACATGTGCATAAGCAGTACACCCGAAGACACGTAAATGACTGATGTCTATAGGAGACCCAGTCCATAAGCTCTCGGGAATTCCACCTGAAAGCGCTCTGGTAGGAGACCTATTTTTCAGGTAAATGGCTGTCATAACTGCCTCTCCCCAGTAACGGTTACACAGGCCAGATTCCTGCAGCATAGCCCTAGTTTTATCAAAAATCGTTTTAAAAGCCCTTTCCGCTGTTCCATTTTGAGCAGAATTGTAAGGGACAGTGGTTTGATGTATAATACCATGTTCTTTAAGATAATTGGCCAGTTTATTGTTTGTAAACTCAAGGCCATTGTCACTGCGCAAACATTTTATTGAAAATCCAGATTGTTTCTCAATCATAGTTTTAAAATTAATAAAATGTGAACTCACCTCTGATTTGTGCTTCATAAGGTAGCCCCACGTTTTTCGGGTATGGTCGTCTGTGAAGGTCAAAAGGTAACGAGCTCCACCCCAAGTTTCGACTTGCATAGGTCCAGCCACATCTGAATGGACGAGTTCAAGTGGTTGGGTAGTGCGCTTCGTGCTGACAGCAGGATACGGTGCTCGCACCATCTTGCCTGTCAAGCATGGCTCGCAACTACCACTGATGGTGTCTTCTTTCTGAAAAAGTAAGTTCATGCATTTCTCCCCATCACCAAGATTCCTCATACCTTGTTCAGACAGATGACCAAGACGTCTATGGATTAGGTCCATTGGCACAGTCGAAACAGCGTGAGCATTCACTGTCTCTTGCCTAGTCCGCAAGAGCTTGGAAGACTCCTCCTCAAGGATGTGTCGCACTTGAGCCTTATATTTATACAAACCATTTTCCTTAGAAGCAACTAATAGTTGATTGCCAGTGATTTTAACATTATCAAAGACTTTACAATGATCCCTACTAAAAACGACAGTATAACCCTTGTCAGTGATTTGACTGACGGACAGTAAATTGCTGGAGAGGTCAGGCACATGGAGAACATTTACAAGGCTAATATTGGAGCACAAAGGGACCCTACCACTACAATTGCTATGTAATTTATTACCATTAGCTATATAAATAGTAGAATTTTTACCTCTAGGTTCTTCTAGTAGCTCCTTATTAGCAACCATATGTTGGGACGCACGGGAATCCACGACAAGTCATGGCTGCTGCTGCCGCTGCATACCATGGCTGATGCAAGCATAGTGTGGTTCTCTTCATTGTTCTTCAGCTCCTTCTTGCGCTTAAAGCAACGCTTGATAGTGTGTCCGCTCTTCTTGCAGAACTGGCAAAACATAGGCGATGACTTCTTCTTTTTGCTTCCTAGGTAGGCCTTCACACCCTCCTGATCACTCGCACTTCTCCGGTGTTCTTCTTGTAGTAGTCTGGCGCGCACAAGCTCCACCGTGAGTTTGCTCGTAAGACAGGCGGTTTCCAGGCCTGACACCAGGTTGTCAAATTCCTGCGATAAGCCACTCAGCAGGATCTCCGCTACCTCATCATCGTCTATCTTCTTGCCTATATCAGCGAGCTGTTGAACGAGCCGCATCACCGCCTCGACATACTCCGACATGCCGCTGTACTGATTATATTCTATTCTATGCAGTTGACGCAACAAGAGCACTTTTCGGTATAGACCCTTGGACTCGAAGGCATCGGCGAGTTTCTTCCAGGCATCCTTTGCCGACATGGCATCTCGCACGTACTGGTACAGGGCGGGCTTTATCGATAAACATATCTTTGCTAAGGCGCGGCTCTCGTGGGTCGCATCGGTGTCCGCACCGTCCACACAGCCCCATAGACCATCCAGCGTTAGTAACATCTTCATGGCAAATTTCCAATTCGAGTAGTTTGCCACGCCATCCAACTTCTCGACGGGAATGTGCCCGTTATGTTCATTATGTGACGACATTTTGGACTAATTTGTTGTGGTATTAGTTGAGCAAGCGAAGAATGTGTTAGGTTATTTATCACGAGGGCAGTGATAACCTCAAAAAAAATGTCACTATTTCCGCATACCTTTCTTTGGTTTCGTTTCCAGTCTCCTCGCGGCACTCTCTTCTGGGTACATAAACTGATGAGCAGGATAGAGGCGCAGGGCTCGGCGTTGGAATGCAACGAAGGATCGTGGTTATGTCGTCGGAAATAAAAGCGGCAGCTTGCTCAACAAAATAGTAGTTTTAATTTTCCACAAATTACACTACATTTCGTCCATGTCAAATAAATGATTAAATTGGATTAAAATAGTCACATGTTATAATAATAACTTAAAATTGGGAACGACTTGGTGGAACCATAATTATATCGAGAGAGAGTTTTCAAAGACAACCCGGATACATTGATAGACCGGTAGCATAGAGCAAGACGGAAGGTGTTGCCTGTGCTATTAATAGACAATGACATGTAAAGGGTACGATTTCTAACATTGTCCTCCCGGTGGGAGAGAAGTGCATAAGTTTTTGCAGGTATGTAAATAAAGCATCATTAGATACTTACCTTTCATTATTTCAAGCATCTGAATATCCATTCATTCTGGCCCGTTGGGCTAAGAAGACACATTTCTACAGTTGTTTTTAGTCGAAGATAAATTGACTTGTACCAATTCCCATTTCCATTTTTATTGGAACTCTAAACGGTTGGGGTACCTATACAATATATTTTGGATGATCCGACTATACAAAAATTTATATTTGTCCTTACATGCTAGTTTTGGTTACACAATAATCTGAAATGTGCCTCAGATCCAAGATATGTTTTCATTATCAAGAAGTATATTTAAAGTTGTTTTTTACAAAACTTTATACCATTTTTTTATTAAGAATATCTAGACCGGTTGGATATACCTAAACATATAATATTTAGAATCCAAGTTTAATATTATGCTTGGAATACCAAGTACAGATAATATAACACATAAAAGAATTTTTCTTGATTAAAACTATTAAATATATAATGGATTGGAAGAAGATAGTGACTTAAGATACCCTTGAAAAAGGTCTTTAGTAACGACAGACATTACCGTCCCTGCTGTCAGTCTGATAAAAAGTTCAGTGTTTTATATGCTCAGATACAAATAATATCTTTCATAAACATGCAAGTATGCATTCACATTACCTTACCCACACAAACTACTGCAAGTGCGACGGGTGGTTGACAAACATGAAGTCTGTGTAAAATGCAAGTACTGAGAAGTATTGGTAATTAATTCTTGCACTAGAGGAGCAGTCTATTATTCGGGTAAGTAGATACCTGTTATTGTGATACCATCATGTGGATGTTAGCAAGGTTCTTGCTTAATTGAACAGATTTAATTCCAAATACTGTACTGTAAAACTGCAAAAGTAAGTCAGAATTTTATTACTCAAGGAACATCAAGATGTCATAGTAAGTAAGTACAACAAAGTACTTGATACCTATTTTACAACATTTATTTCCTCTCTTACACAAATATTAATGTGCAACAAACGCCAAGTGGATTTGTATGCTTATATGCTGATGCATGCTCATGCTGCTGTAATATGCATATTGTCAGAATGCATCATAAATAAGAGATTTAATTAAAAATCTATTTACTTAAGTGACTTTGTTCACACAAACTGAAATCCCAAAATGGATAATTGGGGATTGCAAGATTTTCCAACTTTTATGGGTTAAGTTATATGTATAATTTTAATATACAATACCACATGAGTGGATACACCAAGATCTTAAAGCGGGTTAATTACAAATAGATAATTATATTCTTGGACCTAAGTAGTATTTATTTCTACAAAATATATAGGATCATTTGTTGGATCTTACACAACCACAACCAACCATCAAGATAGGTTTGCCTAGGCTCTAGGCCTATCGATAGCTATCTTTATGAACTGTATTAAGTATAGCAGTCCTTTTAGGAACCATAGATCTTTTTATTCTAGTTTGGTTCCTCAAGAAGATAGGTGTTTAAAATCTATACTACAAAATACACAGTACAATGCAGGTTTGCATCTATATATATATATATATAGCAAGAAATATTTCAGCAGTGGAGTATATACTGGTTTTTAAATTTCGTGTCATAAGGAAGGTGATTTTAATGCCAATGTTAGTATAGTAGTTTATGCAACAGTGATATAATAAGGGTTCTTAAAATTCAAGGGTCGAAGTTACAAAACGAGACGTAGTCGAGTTTTGTAAAAAAAGACCCGAGAATTTTAAGAACCAATTATGAGCTGTTGCATACATTACTTTTTCTATGACAGCTGCAGCAAAAAAAAAAAAAAAAAAAAAAAAAAAAAAAAAAAAAAAAAAAAAAAAGTTATTATTAAAAAAAAGTTATTATTAAAAAAAAAGTTATTATTAAAAAAAAGAGTTATTATTAAAAAAAAAAGTTATTATTTAAAAAAAATTGAGTTATTATTTAAAACAAAAAAGAGTTATTATTGTAAATGAAAACATACCTCTTTCAATCAAGATGATCGGAACTTGTATCTTTAAAAAAAATAAAGCAGTTGTATTATACTCATAAGATGACTGCTAGCAGTCATCTTATGAGCCTATAGACAAAGCATTCAAATGACATTGCTTTAGATATCACTGTCAGTCATTTAATTGACACATTTAAGTGCTGGAGTAGAAAAAACAATCTAATGATCTAATTTTCGCTCGGATATATTGACATAATCCATTAAAAAGCAATAAGAAGATAACAAATATCCAACTATCTTCACAGATTTTATAGTGAGTCCTATATAATAAATATAATAGGTACATATATTTCATTCATAAAACCCTATAATTGCTCAGAGAAATAATAACATAAGCAATCACAGGAGGATTTGGCAATAGAGCGCAAATTAGAATGACACCTTTAAAGATGAGAATGAAAAATCTTTATAATGGCATTTTTAGGCTATTTACCTGGCTTCTTAGGCTAATGTTAAATAAGATGGTTATAAAAGATAATATACAATAAACACATAAAATACCTAATTTAGTCATTAGTGTGTATATATATTTACCAACATTGCAAACAATAACATTTAGTAATTAGAGACATATTATATAATGTATGTCTATCATATATTAGAAAGATCCGGTTCTGAAAATGGTTATTGTCTTACTGTCTCTCTTCTGTGGATAACAGCTTTTGATAACATGTCTAACTAACTATTCAAGGATAACCAGAATTTGAGATGTACAAAGTAATATCACAAAGTAATTTCAATCTGAGCCTTATGTATATGTATATAGATTGAATGCCCTGAAGACAGGAAACACATGACATAGTACTTAGACATGTCCCACCTGTACCTTAAGGAATGTGATTCACTCTTCATCATGATATTAAAAGAAGCTGGAAAAACAGGGAGTAACCACCACAAGATTGGGATAACGCAATCTTTCCAGGTATTCATAAGGATATAAATAGTCATGGTAGATTGATAACAATTTTGAGATACATACTGATTGCTACTTTCGGAACTATTAAGAGACTTAAAATATAGGTACCGAATGATTTGCTGATAGGTGGATTATATGGAATAAAGAAGTAGCATTCAGAACTCATCATACAGCACATATTATACTTTTCTCTATATACAAGAATCTTACCTATATGAGAAGATGAAATATTTATTCAATTTATTTAACTAAGTCGTCAGATACTAATAAGGCTGACAAATATATTTCCCATGTCGATTTTAAACTTTAAGTCAAAGTGATAAGGTGCAATTTTGTATTAATAATTCCTGTTAAAGGGTTCATTATGACATACTTAATGTATCTTATTTAGTTTTTGTTAACATGCATACCTGTAACTACTTCATAGTAGATCATAGACTCGGTTTATTCCTTATTTTGTCGCCGCACACGCTACTAGACATACTTCCTTTTAGCTCTCAATTTATTAAATCCGTATGGATTAATTCTACGTCTAACGATTTATCACGTTGGATATGGCGGTACTTATATCGCAATGAAAAAGAGTTATTTTTTTTCCATGATTCTCTCCACCTTATCTATAATTAATTACTTTCACAACATTTGTGACAAATGGATCAGTGTCGCGCTAGACATTGTTTAGCTTAATTGTAGATATGTACAATCGATTACATCGATTTGGAAGTTCAAGGAGAGTTTAACGTACATACATATATATATATATATATATATATATATACATATAATGTTTCTACTTTACCATTTCGTTAGTCTTGTCAACAGTCACAGAGTGACAGTTATAAATGGTGCAAGCTTATTGAATAAAATGGAATGTGTTAAACAGAAATATAATTAGGTAGGTAATCATTTAAAGCGAGAAAGAGAGATGATCAAGAAAGTAAACTTCAACAACAAGAGTTCAGCTAGCTTTCATTGATAAATAACAATTATTGTTTTTATTTTCAAGGCGCGCCTCAAGGCCCAAATGACAAAAACAAATAGTGGTTTACTTGAATACATACCTTGCGATGTACCTACTTATCCAACTATTATATTATTATCAAATAAATATTGTGTGGATAATTTGATTACCTCAGAACCAGAATAAATTAGAAACTAATTTGTTTTTAGTATACCTACACAAATTATTTATGCAATTCATGATGATTAATAATATCATGTATATACCTACTTGGTACACGTTTTGGTTGGTCTTACAGACATTAATCTGTAATACGAGGTACCTCTCTAAAGCTTAAAGATAACAATGAATCTCAGCTAGGTCATTGAAAGATACATCTTGATATATCAAGATTTGCTCATACATATGCCTAAGTCATTACCATTTTTATAATGCTAATTAAACGTTTGACCAATAGTTACAGATATTTCAATACAGGCTCTCATGAGCCACGCGTAACGACGATGAGATATTTACAAAGATCGAGAGCTCTCGAGAACCATCCCTAGGTCAGTTATTAATTGTATAACACAGTTCTATAAATTTGTTAATAATAAACTTCCACTTGTTTTTTAACTGTGTACTATCAATAATTATATATTACGAATATGGACAGAAGTATGTTCCTACGAGGCTAAACTTTATATCATCAGATCACAAGTCATATAATATATTGATGTTAAATACTCTAAACATCTACAATCGTTTACCACGGACTAAGTACAAATATAATTACAGGATTAAACGAACTTACCTGAAGTGAAGTTCTATCCTGATTATATGAAGTACTTAGTCCGTGGTAGGAGCTTCCCTCCCTCCCAAGTTAACATTAATTTTGTTAACTTCTTCCCTTGTTAGCCTCTGGATGTAGCTCTAAACTTACTGATATGGGCTACTAATAATGTTGCCAGCGTCGGAGTTTTTCTTTTTTTTAGCTTTGTATTTCGCGACGTTCTAAGGCAGAACTGAAGACAACTACAATCGTTTACCACGGACTAAGTACTTCATATAATCAGGATAGAACTTCACTTCAGGTAAGTTCGTTTAATCCTGTAATTATATGAGATTCATTTAAAGAGCTATTTCTGATGTATATTTACGTCAAATACTGAAAGGAAGGACTGGCTGTGCGACATAAAATGGTTTGTGAATTTGGTTGCTTCCAACGATCAGGTCGACATGTTTCATTGTCAATAAAGCATGAGTGGCCAAAAGTCTTAAGTCGTTCCTATTATTGCGGTGTAAAGTATGACTTAGCTGCTTTTATTTAAAGCGCAAATTGACTTATAGAAAAATATAATGGTACAATCTCCAATTGATGTTATATTTTTGTTTTTCACGCTTCCCAACGCTAGCCATGAACCTCGCAATTTCGTATCTCACACCCACGCGTATGAAAATAGATTTTAACACAACAGAATACAGTTTATATTTGAGTAGACGTAAAAATGAGTGAATTGCGTTGAATTGTTTCGGTTTACGTATTTCAAGTTCAAGGGTGTTAGTAGCGTGCCAATATTAACCTGGCAGTGTGCTGCCATCTCGTTTGCCGGGCATTTGTAGGGTTCAAGAACTTGTGTGCAATATTCGATACATTGCTAACTACAGTAAACCTACATCGACCAAATGCTTAGAACTGTAATAAGTGGATCCTTAACTCTTACCTCGGACAGATATGCCTGTGATGGTATTGGCTACATATGTAAAAAATATGCCCTTGCCTTTAAGTTAGTACATACTCTTCCTTTGACGTAGGCCTCCTCCTTAGCTTTCCATTTGTTTCTTTCTTTTGCTGTTTGCATTCATTTACCTCCTCCGATTCTTGTTAAATTATTCGACCATGTAAACTTTTGTGGACCACTCTTTCCTTTATTATATCTAGGGCACAGGGCACCACTCTACAAGGTCCTTTGTCCACTTAACCAGGGTTTCTCTCATCGTTAAGGCACATGATCTGATATTTTTGAGCACCTTCGCCATTCTAATATATCCGATGGCTACTGTCCCAATACATATAAAGAAATGCGTTCCTCGTATTTTCGCCGTGGCTCGTCGTCCATGTGTGAACGCAGCACCGCGTTGATAACTTGATAAGATTGTTATTTTTGTGAATTGTGAATGTGTTTTCACGATTTGGTGTACGTGTGAGCTAGTGTGCGTATGTTTATTTACATTGGCTCTACATGTGTGCAGTGTATTGGTGTTGATAATCTATTGAGGTGAAAATAGTGAAAATAAGATTGTATATCTTTAAGCTCTACTTTTTTTTATGAAGTGATAACTGCACTCCAAAACACGAATAGCTAGAGGCACGGGGGTACGGTAGATTTTAATGAAGAATCAAAAATCATTACGGTAATATTATTACCGAGCGCGAATCTACCAATCCGGTCATAAGCAGGAGGCGTATTCTAATTCTAATAACAGGTTATGAATTTGATCTGGATTTGTTATGAATATTATCTAATCATTGTCTTTCCAACCGTCTAACTTTCTTCACCCAGAAAAGTCATGTTTGACACTGACAGATCATGTCCGTGTCCATAACTAATTCAGATAAAATTCACACCTGTTGTTACAATCAGAATACACCTACGTATTAGTATAGTAACCACAGACTTGATTGAATCGCAAGAAAAACTCAACGACACCTTCGGATTTTCACTTCAATTGTTCGCGTGTTCATTCACCGCACGCACATGTGTGCGTAAACTGCGCATGTGCGGCTGCGTCTGCGCCTTTGTTTGTTGACAAGCCGCTCCGCTGCCTCAGTTCAGTTCTGACCGTGCAACCATCTGGACGTATAGCACGCCAGCGCTCCTTCTAAATATAGTGCTGGTTATTTTCAAGTTTTCCTCTTCTGCGTAATATTGTGCTGTGTTTGTGCCCAGTGTTTTGCGAATTAGGATTCACTTTTTATATTAAAAGGTTAGTGTTGTTATTATTAAACTAAATATCGATATAATGTATCTATGTGTCCGTTATGCAACTGCAATCGACGTAAACATATAGTTGTTATGGTGTGACGTTCGTAAATCAATAAATGGCGATAATTTAATCTGAACAGATGTTGATGGCTGCATAAATATCCGGTCGAAGGACCATCTTGTTCAATACATTGTGATGTTTGTATGTTACTTTAGCGTGTCTGCTGTTTCGTTCTGATTTATGAAATCTTACATTTTTTGCTGTAGCACGTGCTAATTTTCATACAATAGATTATTTGTGACTTTTTTGAACTTATTATTAAAACCTTAAAAACGGAATGTGTTTAAAACCATTGTCAATGTCTAAAGTAACTAAGTACATATGTAGTTGTAAAACATAGTAAAGGGGCTTTAGGGCATTCACAACATTTATTTTGGAAATGTAGAGTCTTTGTTCTTACCACGTTTGATTGTGAGTAGTTAGTAGTTAAACTATATTACAAAACCGCAAAGATGTATACTTCAGACAGGTTTTAATTCGATCTGACAACATAATTGTTATTATAACTAACACAAATATTAAATAATTAAATAAAATCTTTAAAACAATACGAGTCAATAAAACATCACATTTTACTAAGTTATTCTTTAATTAAACATGAAACTGAGCATTAAATCAAATCAAACGGGTACCTATATCAATATATAATATACTTACGAGTACAGCAGATTAACTTTTGATAATTTAATAAACCGTGACCAGAATCTGCTTGGCGATTGACTCTACAATTATTTTCCACTTAAACGCAAACTACAACAACTCTCATTGTACTATTTGGACTAACGATGAAAATGTGAGTACTTACATATATGTGACGTTATCTATAAAAAGGGACCTTATTGTCGATGGCGTTTACGCCATTATTAACGAAGCTCCGATATAAATACGAGGCCGTGCGGCGTAAGCGCCATCGACAAAAGGTCCCTTTTAATAGATAATGCCCCATATGACAGGATATGAGATAAGAAGGTAAATAAGTAAGTGAACAATCGTCTCCTGGAAAATGCAAACGCAAAGACAGTTTGTTTAGATATAAATAAAACAATGAAAATTGAGAAAAAAAATTACCTCAACTAAATTTTTACCACATTTATTTGAGGGCAGAACCATACGTACGACTACTAAAAATACCGGGGAGAGAACTATCGAAAATCAAACTGTGTCAACGATTCCTCGCGAATTAAATTCCTATTCCGAACAAAATAGGAAGAAAACGTTTAAAATACCTAATTTATTGAGAAGGTTTACTTTTCAGATCTGAAATTTATTAATATCTAAAAACGAAAGTTAGAAACAAGTTTGCACATATAAAGACATTGGTCTATGAGTTCTATGACAGTGGGATAATGCCTAGCGAAAATTGCCAGACAAAATAGAACCTTATATCGTTGTCACAAGGCTGACATGTGAACGTTTTGTTGTAAGAAGATATGACTGTTTGCTTTAGAAAGCTTAAACAGTTACATTTGGCCGTAGCGGGACCGTATAACGGGACACACGCATTCGTCACCTGATTCGCTTAAGCTTTGCTTAACCTTTATTTAATGGCTCCACTACACGATGGGCCATTTGGCATGTTGGCTACGCACCAAGTGCTGTAAGTCGCCAGCATCATGCTGATGGCTCCACACGATGGGCCAGCGCCGGCCACTCCAAGGGACGCATTTATGCGTTAGAGGGAGCAAGTGATATTGCTATCTCATTCTACCGCATGGCTGCGTCCCTTGGAGTGGCCGGCGCTGGCCCATCGTGTAGAGGAGCCATTAAACGGCCGTGTGCAATACACCGGCGCCACCTTGGCGGCTATAGGCCACCTAAAGCTATGCCATACATTCCCACTTCCTTCACTACCCAAAGAGTGTCTGGGAGAGACCGCGTTTTCCGTTGTTGATTTTTTCAATAAAATACAAAATTGTATTTTATTGATCAAATAAATCACACGGAAAGGAAGTACAGGCCTGTTGGGTTAGAAACTCGTTGATGTCTATTGTTCTATACATTGAGTAATTATTACGTAATGTAATTAATAATTATACATAGTTGTTGCACTTGTTTTACAAGTGTTAGTTAGTCATTACTGCTTGATTTATAAAACCCTAATTCTCTTGTATCGTTTTGTAGTAATATGTATACCTATGTATAAATCCTACATTTACTTAGGTACAATACATCGAAAAGCTAACCTCGAATACTTCGCTAATGTTAATAAGACGAACTTTTCATTGCATAACTGATGAATTCACATAACAATAAAGTTCATCATCTTCCTTGCGTTGTCCCGGCATTTTGCCACGGCTCATGGGAGCCTGGGGTCCGCTTGGCAACTAATCCCAGTAATTGGCGTGGGCACTAGTTTTTACGAAAGCGACTGCCATCTGACCTTCCAACCCAGAGGGTAAACTAGGCCTGTATTGGAATTAGTCCGGTTTCCTCACGATGTTTTCCTTCACCGAAAAGCGACTGGTTCTTAGTTCATATACAAACTAAAATAATACAACAAAGTGAATTATCAGTAAAAGTTCAGAGTAGATAAATCTCCTCTATCCTCTTCTTGTGTAAACCTACATACCCAGTTAGAGAAGGACGGGTGTTAACCCCGCGATTAAATTAGCATTAAAGCGCCTCCGATTTGTTTATTTACATCGCTACCGACTTTACTTTCACACGCTCGTATCTTCTTATATCGCTTCATCGGAAAAATAACTCTATGTATTTACAATAAGCTTCAAACTTCTTTGAAGCTTGAATAAATATGAGAGGTTAAGGAAAAGCATCCGTGATTGTAGTTTGGTTTCAGGGCAAACTAGAGACATTTGCCGTTAGTGTCATAAAATGTAAGTACGTTTATATAAAAGTTCGAGTAAAATGAAAGATCGTAGCTACATCTCGAACATATTCATGACTAAAGCCGTTATTGTATATTATAATAAAGTTTATTATAGCTTGACTATTTTCGTAGGGTCCCATGATAAAGTATTACTGTTCCATTTTAAAACCAAGCCAATTCGAGTTTTAGTTATTCGATCTAGTTCCGATATGGTTCTGATCTGTCAGTGTCAAAAGTGACGTTTTTGGTTGAAGAAATGTCACTTTTGAGTCTTTTGACACTGACAGATCAGTATCATATCGGAAACATGCAGATCGAATAAAACTCGAACTGACCTTGTAGCTATGGAAGGGTCAATTCAGGTCAAACGCCCGTGCAAATAAAGGTCCTGATTTAATTTCCCGACGACTATTTCTCGCTTAAGCAGTAATGTTACTAATTTAATTGATTATTCAATTTATTTTCATCAATGTATCTTTATTTTTATTTCGTTTTTTTTTTCGTTAGACTTGAATAAAATTTGAGTTTGAAAAATACCGAGAATCTCAAAGGGTTTATGACCAAATCCGGCTTTCGGAGACATGTTCATTCTTATTGTGGAAACATTTCAGTCATGTTAACTTCTCGTAAGGTCGCCAACCAAGGACAAAGACTTCAATTACTTCAAACACACTGAAGTCAACAGCTGTTTAAATCAGCGCATTACTACAATATTTCAGTAGGTATAAACTACCCATTCTCACTGCTATAAATTGTGGATGTTTTTAACGCTAATTGATAACACGAACTAGTTTCGCCAATGCTTTACCATCCGCTCTCAAAGCGTTACGTCCATCGGCACCATCATAAAACGTGAAATAAACATTCAAGAGTCACTCCCACTCGAAACATGTACAATATTGTATATTCGTATCGCATATTGACCTCCTTTGCGGTCAACGGAGTTAAAAATAAATAAATGAAAGTTAACCAACCTCTAAATTGATACAACTACTACTTTTGAAGGATGCAAATTGCTTCCTAAATTATTAAATTGTGACGTTCCGGTGAGTTTTATCACAATTTTGGGACATGATAGTTGTTTTGAATGTTTACGGTGAATGGAATTAATTATAAGTATATTTTCATCATCATCATCATATCAGCCCTTTATCACCCACTGCTAAGCATAGGCCTCTCTTCTAGTACGCCGTACGCCACTTGTCCCGGTCCTGAGCTAATCTCATCCAGAAGTGACTCGCAATCTTCCGGATATCGCCAGGGGCTTCTAATGTCTACGTGGATTATGTGCAAAAAACCACACGCGAAAGTTTGTCAAACTTGGTTGTAACGACTTTTTACATATCGTGTTTTGAGGTTAACCATTCAATGGCATCGTTTTGTTTATGACATACTATACAAAAGTCGTAAACATTGTCTAAGATTCAGAGAATTGTCATTAGAACTAGAACGGGTTTTGTAACCATGTGGAATTGTTCGTGTTTATTATTGTGTAGCAGTAGTACACTGCGAAAATAGAAATACACAGAAATAATTTATTCGTAAACACAAACACAGAAGAGAAAAATATACAAAATAGAAAAAAATAGGAAGACGTAAGTGCCACGAAATGGTCTCATCTCATCATGATGCTGGCGACTTCCAACACTTGGTGCGTAGCCAACATGCGAATCGTTTACTCTCCGTAGCGAGGGAGAGTGATAGAGAGACACAAGAGTTTCGCTGTCGTAGCGCAAGCGATTATTACCTTGGCTAGGCATCCAGATCTTCCAATGAGATCGACCATCCCGTGAAACAATCACGACAGGTACCAAAAATAATACCCTAGTAACAAAAAAGAAAAAACATAATAGACATAAATAAATTTAAACTTAAATAAATGTCATATACTAAGAAAAAGTGACCAAGGCCTCCAGTATTTATATATTTAGTAGTGTGTCTACTTGAAATAAAAACAAATTAAAATATTTTCTGAAAATAATTTAATTTATTCTAATATATAAATAAATTTACAAAATATGCTGAATTTATACTTAAGATACAGAAAAAAAATGCAACATAGCACTGCAGTCCTCACTACACTGTGACCCTTAGTATTGTCCACATCGCAATCTAACGTGTCACTTAAATCAGTACCTGTTCAGATGAAACCAGTCCAACCAGTCAGATATCTAGATCGATCCAGTGTCTTTGTCCGCGGACAAAAAGCTGTGCAGCGGAAATGCCGGATTGGCTTATTTCACTCGGAATCCACGCCGCTAAGAATTCGATGAGTAATTTCCTTCGTTCTAAATTTGAAAATGAATAAATTTGAATGTTTTTCACTTTTTCCTTGTCCACGCATTATAGACCGCGAGCCAGGAACAGATTTCCATGACCAATCGCCTCCCAGGCGAAAACTGGTATCGTGGTTAACGGCTATGTATGATGAACCCTCGTGGACGTCAGCTGCCGCTCCGTTGGTGGGTTGAGGAATCACAGCCACCGAAAAACATGTAAAAAAAATCTTTTCAGTCATCGCCTTTTGATACAATGATACATTAAAAATGTCAGTGGCTGATTTTACTAAACATCCGTTATGTAAATAATTCGATGAGTAATTTTCTTCGTATACATTTAAACTAAAATAACAAAAACAATAGGGATGTTGACATGAATCGCGAATATATAATATGTTATGTTTTTACCATAGCAGGGAATACTAGAACGCGGAAAATCATATTTTGCAAGTGTAAATATCTGTAATAAATTAATTAAAAATAATCAAAAGTATTTAAAATAATGCCCAGTATCACGTGACTGCAAACGCCAATCGGAGCGCGTGACGTAATCACAGTGGAATCACCAAAGACAAGTTATAAAACCTGCCTAAGTGTCTACAGATTATCGTACCGAAACGCGATCTTGGTGCGGTGCGGCGCACGAATCGATAGTGTGTAAGGTGGTGCGTTAAGGACGCAGCTATAAGTTAGAGCGAGAAAGAAGGTCGCTGTCCGATGCGGTAGTGTGTTAAGGCTTTAAAAAAAATTGTCAGTTGCCATATAAAGAATTTAAAAAAATTACTGACAGCAGTTTGTTTAAAACGCCGTTACGTCATCAAGGTCACGTGACAGTTTGGAGCGTTTAGGCGCGAAATTTAAACACGAAACTTATTATACATGTTTTCTTATTCAAAATTAATGAATATATTTTTTAATATTTTTTTCTGTAATTATTACGTGTCTATCTACAAAATGTAACCAGTTCCAAAAAATTGTCAACATCCCTATTGACTGACTTTCGGCAACCTTTAAAGTTTTCCGCGTACACTCGCCATCAGATATATCGGAGCGGCCAAAGTGTTCACAATATCTGAACAAGCACTCTAACGCCTCGACAATAGAGGCGTGCTCAGATATTTGTGAGCACCTTGGCCGCTCCGATATATTTGATGGCGACTGTACCTCAACAATTAAAATAAAGCATTGTAACGTTTGTATTAATAAAAACTAACAAATTACGATTACAATTAAACGCAACACCGAGCCGCCATACAGTAATTACATATGTCAAACCGAACAAATTATAAGAAATCTTATTGTCATAGTATAAGGTTCCTTTTTGCTGAGTAGATTTACGATTTTTCTATGCATATAGAACATTTTAAAATGCACCATTAGAATACTTTCCCTGTTATCTTTATGCTAGTTAACATGACTTGTACATTCAAAAGCAAAACGTAGCAAGTCGCCGTGATTCTGTTTAGTACCGTATCACACGGTAACAGAGTTCAAACTAGAAGTGATTAGACTTTAATTTTTATCGCACGAATGTCTATAACTGCGCCATAAACAAATTATAACAACAACATTGTGTATTCATCTTCGCCTTCTTTTGTGTTCTGTTACAGTCGGCAGCAGAAGTTGCTAAGCGGGCCAGGTGTTCAAAATGATGTTGAAGCGACTTTATTGTTAAGAGAATAAGAGCGTGTCAAGGTAACTTGGAACACATCGCCCGCTTAGCAACTTCTGCTGCTGACTGTACATAAATGGTCGCAAGCTATTCTTTCGTGAAATATCTCATCACGGATTTAGGATTTCACCGTTCTAGCTATCACCGTTCGTGAGATACAGCCTGGTGACAGACGGACGGACGGACGGACGGACGGACGGACAGCGGAGTCTTAGTAATAGGGTCCCGTTTTTACCCTTTGGGTACGAAACCCTAAAAAGGAGTGCGTTGGTTAGTTGAAATTGCTTACCGTTGCCTGTCAGTTGTTCGGAGCTGTCAACTTTTTGTTCTAACTAACAGGCCGATATCGCCCGGCGGACTGTTAATCAGTGGGCCCCTTTAGTTGAGCCATATCCTTGTTTGCAACGGACGTGGTACGAAAAATTGGTAGGTTATGTACCAAGTAGTAGCGATAATAGCTGTCATATTATCAGTTTCCCGTCCACGACCTTGCATGACACTCATGCGACGTGTGACGTCACAAAGACGATCAATCCATTGCATTGCATTACCTAACAGGCCAATTCGAGTTTTAGTTATTCGATCTGCTTCCGATATGTATCTGTCAGTGTCAAACATGACATTTCTTTGAGACGTTACAGTAATAAAAAAATTGAGAATCTCGAGGTCGGTATCGGTAAACAAGCACATGGTTTAAATTGACAGCTGTAGTTGTAGGCGTGCAGACACTTGAATGCGTCAGACATGAGCATGTGAGTGGGTATACGGAAAATATCATACAAGTATTTATTTATAAGATCTTAAGTGGTTACACTTTACATTTTACATTATCTTAAGCATGTCTGTCGGTGTCATTCGCATCGTTTTTCAAAGTCACGAATACAATGTGTAATTGTGTATTGGAAATTGCTTAAAACCACTAAACTTGGGTTTCGCATCAAAATCACTTGAAGGACCGACCTTACTCCATGTAGTGTATAGGTACAGTCGCCATCAGATATATCGGAGCGGCCAAGGTGCTTACAAATATCTGAGCACGGCTCTATTGTCAGCGCGTTAGAGTGCATGTTCAGATATTGTGAACACCTTGGCCGCTCCGATATACCTGATGGCGACTGTACTCGCGCTGTTGTGATTTCGCCATACTACACGATACGGTGCGTCAACGTACATTTATTATTCAATATTCAGTACTATATCTTCTCTTATCACCAAAAGTTAAAGACACTGGCAGAAAAGGGCACTTAGTGGTTGTGAATCGAGTTTCTCTTCGTTAAGCTACTAAATATAAAAATATCTGACCGTCTGCCACTGACAGTTAAGATTACAATGCGATATGCAATAACAGTTACGTTTATTATGTTGGCATGGGCAATTAGAAACATATTAGCTAACGACACAGGGAAGTGACGGCCCGCGCAATGTTGGCTTAACGACAACTAAATAAATCGTTAAAACTGCATTAAACGACGGCGGTTGACCGCAGATTAAATAATCATCGCAAATGACTTCTGGAATTGACCATCTAGTGTAGGGTTTTTGGTATTTAGCATACCTATTTAATTCGTTTTTAAAGTTACGGGTAGTTTGAAATAAGACCTAGCATACCTACTTAATAAGTTTTTAAAGTTAAGGGTAGTTTGAAATTGAAGACTGTTATTGGTTGGGTATAAAAAGAAAGACACTTGGCGGACAGCTCTCTTTTGGTTGTTGAGTCGTGCTAGCAGGCGGTTGTCAAGAGAAGAGATTATTGTGAATTGGAAGAAGACAAGAAAATAAATGGATAAATATCTTCAAGGTGTTGTTATTTTTACACTTCAGAAGTGTGCAGAACGTAAGTACACGCCTACTGCTATTACTTATTGATTTAGTGAGATAACTGATAACATGACCCTTATTCTGAGCTTGGAGATAATTAATTAACTATACGAAATTCTAATGGATTACGTAAGAAAGATGGTACTGGTAACATTTTTATTTAATTTAAATGAGTACCTGCATCATTTATTAATAATATTATGATGATTATGATTATAGGCTATCTAATTGCATATCAGTTAAACTTAGGTTAGTTTGACCCATAAATGTAATTAAATGGACATAATATCAATGTGTAATCATAAGAATATATGCGTCAGTTGGTCGAGAATTCAAAGTATTTAACCACCATGCCACCGACAGCTATAATAATGTTCAGTTAACAAAATCAAGTACACGTGTTCTTCTTAATAAATAGATACGTGACTGTAGTTATTAACTTCTTTGCTACTTACTTACCCACACACATGTGGGAATTAGGCAGAATATGTCAACACGTGGGTCTTGATATGTGTTGGTTGGAGTATTCAAGGGTGCCTTAATTTTCATTATTTCTTCACTACCGCGCATAGTTTCAGAGATAAATTGATATTTATGATTTATAACCAGGTCTCGCAATTTAATTGAAGATTTTGAGTTTTGATTTTGATCCTTAATGTTAAAATTTGTGGAATATAAGTAGATGGCTTACTATGCAAACGGAGCATTGAATTTTCAGTCATTTTTTTTGCTACGACGCATAGTTTTTGAGATAAATGAATGTTTATAATTTGAACTACCATTAAACATTATTTTGTCATATAATTCCTTTATAGTTTATAAGGTATTATGATATAGTATATAGGTATATGTAACACCGGATACTTTTACGTTTCATGCCGAGTTGTTGGAGAATATGGCTGACGATGACTCATGATGATCAACGGCGCTTGCGAACACCAGAAGCCTCGGTCTTCGCGGAAGGGAATGTAGCTGGAATAACAGCGGCAGTGAAAAAGGAATCCAGACCGAAGCAGAGTCCTGTTGTGAAAGTCAGGAGTAACCCCGCTTCGACAGCCTTAGCGAGAGGCACGCGCCACTGGACATCAGGTCATGTACACCTGCTTTTACTATTATATTATGAATGATTTGATATGGTAATGTGTGTTAGATACCGTGAATTGCTTGACTTCATCTCGTTCATCGACATCTAGCACATATAACATAAGTATAAGATGAATATATTGCCAGAGGATAAGTTGAGAAAAATAAATTTGATGAACCGATAGAAACTATTACTTGTGTACCAATTATGAGAAATTTTTGCCTAAATATGTCAATGCGATATAATAACGCGTATATATCTTATCTTACGAAATAATAGATACGATCTATGAGTGGTTCTCAGCCGGTCAGGCCTTTGACCCACTTTTGTGATTTCTATTTGAACTGCGAGGAAGCTCCACATTTATAATGCCATCTGATTATAAACAAAATTGGACAATAGTTAGCTCATTAACGGCACATTTTCTGTGAATTGATTGATTTGTTGCTTTGTTTATTTATTGGTCGAGTATCGAGTATCGAGTATCGAGTATCGAGTATCGAGTATCGAGTATCGAGTATCGAGTATCGAGTATCGAGTATCGAGTATCGAGTATCGAGTATCGAGTATCGAGTATCGAGTATCGAGTATCGAGTATCGAGTATCGAGTATCGAGTATCGAGTATCGAGTATCGAGTATCGAGTATCGTGTATCGAGTATCGAGTATCGAGTATCGAGTATCGAGTATCGAGTATAGAGTATAGAGTATAGAGTATAGAGCTCGCATAGTATAGAGCAAAATCGCTAAGGAGCTGCTGGGGCTCAAAAGGCACAAAACTTGCGCGGTGACTAGAATACTGACTGGACACTGTAAGTTGAACAAGCACATGTTTCAAATTGGCAAGAAACAAGATGCGACATGCAGGTTCTGCCAGGAGTCAGAGGAGACTGCAATGCACATTCTCTGTTCCTGTGGACCACTAATGTCAAAAAGAAGTACCTACTTAGGGCGGCATGTATTGCAACCCTATGAGGTACAGAACGTTACGGCCCAAAGCATCTGTAATTTTCTGGATGCAACGGGCATTAGTAATGAACTTTAAAGGGCCGTCACAATAGATCAATACTTGGTCGACGTGACACTCAAAGGCCCGATACCACCCCAATAATAATAATAAATAAATAGAGTATAGAGTATAGAGTATAGAGTATAGAGTATAGAGTATAGAGTATAGAGTATAGAGTATAGAGTATAGAGTATAGAGTATAGAGTATAGAGTATAGAGTATAGAGTATAGAGTATAGAGTATAGAGTATAGAGTATAGAGTATAGAGTATAGAGTATAGAGTATAGAGTATAGAGTATAGAGTATAGAGTATAGAGTATAGAGTATAGAGTATAGAGTATCTAGTATTGATAGTCATTTGGTTTATTGAATTATAGTCATTTGGTTTATTGAATTATAGTCATTTGGTTTATTGAATTATAGAGTCATTTGGTTTATTGAATTATAGAGTCATTTGGTTTATTGAATTATAGAGTCATTTGGTTTATTGAATTATAGAGTCATTAGGTTTATTGAATTATAGTCATTTGGTTTATTGAATTATAGAGTCATTTGGTTTATTGAATTATAGTCATTTGGTTTATTGAATTATAGAGTCATTTGGTTTATTGGATTATAGAGTCATTTGGTTTATTGGATTATAGAGTCATTTGGTTTATTGGATTATAGAGTCATTTGGTTTATTGGATTATAGAGTCATTTGGTTTATTGAATTATAGTCCTTTGGTTTATTGAATTATAGAGTCATTTGGTTTATTGAATTATAGAGTCATTTGGTTTATTGAATCATAGAGTCATTTGGTTTATTGAATTATAGAGTCATTTGGTTTATTGAATTATAAGAGTCATTTGGTTTATTGAATTATAGAGTCATTTGGTTTATTGAATTATAGTCATTTGGTTTATTGAATTATAGAGTCATTTGGTTTATTGAATTATAGAGTCATTTGGTTTATTGAATTATAGAGTCATTTGGTTTATTGAATTATAGAGTCATTTGGTTTATTGAATTATAGAGTCATTTGGTTTATTGAATTATAGAGTCATTTGGTTTATTGAATTATAGAGTCATTTGGTTTATTGAATTATAGAGTCATATGGTTTATTGAATTATAGAGTCATTTGGTTTATTGGATTATAGAGTCATTTGGTTTATTGGATTATAGAGTCATTTGGTTTATTGGATTATAGAGTCATTTGGTTTATTGGATTATAGAGTCATTTGGTTTATTGGATTATAGAGTCATTTGGTTTATTGAATTATAGTCATTTGGTTTATTGAATTATAGAGTCATTTGGTTTATTGAATTATAGAGTCATTTGGTTTATTGAATTATAGAGTCGTTTGGTTTATTGAATTAGAGTCGTTTGGTTTATTGAATTATAGAGTCGTTTGGTTTATTGAATTATAGTCGTTTGGTTTATTGAATTATAGAGTCGTTTGGTTTATTGAATTATAGAGTCGTTTGGTTTATTGAATTATAGAGTCGTTTGGTTTATTGAATGATCGAGTCGTTTGGTTTATTGAATGATCGAGTCGTTTGGTTTATTGAATGATCGAGTCGTTTGGTTTATTGAATGATCGAGTCGTTTGGTTTATTGAATGATCGAATCGTTTAGTTTATTGAATGATCGAGTCGTTTGGTTTATTGAATAATCGAGTCATTGGTTGATTGAATTATAGTCATAATTTATAGTCATGGGGCTTGAATTATAGTCATTGGGCTTGAATTATAGTCATTGGGCTTGAATTATAGTTATTGGGCTTGAATGATAGTCATTGGTTGATTGAATAGTAATTGGTTGATTGAATTATAGTCATTGGTTGATAGAATTGTAGAGTCATTGGTTGATTGAATTGTAGAATCGTTGGTTGATTGAATTGTAGAATCGTTGGTTGATTGAATTGTAGAATCGTTGGTTGATTGAATTGTAGAATCGTTGGTTGATTGAATTGTAGAATCGTTGAATTATTGAATTGTAGAATCGTTGAATTATTGAATTGTAGAATCGTTGAATTATTGAATTGTAGAATCGTTGAATTATTGAATTGTAGAATCGTTGAATTATTGAATTGTAGAATCGTTGAATTATTGAATTGTAGAATCGTTGAATTATTGAATTGTAGAATCGTTGAATTATTGAATTGTAGAATCGTTGAATTATTGAATTGTAGAATCGTTGAATTATTGAATTGTAGAATCGTTGAATTATTGAATTGTAGAATCGTTGAATTATTGAATTGTAGAATCGTTGAATTATTGAATTGTAGAATCGTTGAATTATTGAATTGTAGAATCGTTGAATTATTGAATTATTGAATCATATTTTTAATTCATAGGTTACTGCAGTTAATGTTGCAGCATTACATTGAAATGATTTTAATATGATGATTTTAATATAAGCGATAATGAAGAGTGCATGGTTGAACCTGTAGAACTCACCACAATTAAACCGAGATCGAGGAGGATTGATGGCCTCTTATTGGTTGTACAATAATAAACATTATCTCATTACTAGATAAGCTGATATATTAAATAATGCATGAACTATAAAAAACTCGTCAAATAATAGTAGATTACCATTGAGGCAGTTTTTAAAAGAGATAATTTAATAATAAGAGATATTAATTTCAACTGGGAGGTTATTAAAGACACGTATTGCGGTAAAGAATTCACTTTTATACTTTTACTTATTGCCGAACTTGAAATTTGATAATTATATTTATACTAGTGCGCAAATCGTAATTAAAAGATTTATTCTTAATATTTTATGTTTACAAAAAGGCGAAGCTTCAGTATGTAGATCTCAATTAACGCAAGTATTTCCTTGAAGAAATCTCTGAGTGGATATTGGTGATACATGTTGCGTGGGCAGTTTTCTTACAACCTAAACATAATTACAACGTCGTCGTAATCACCCCAGTAGTTAAATGATACCATATTTCAGTTACGAAATATATGCGATTCCATGGTATACATTTTTGATTGTATTCTAGAACAAGTCGGAAGGTACGGATAGGTAAAACATCAGGTTTTTGCAGTTCTATCGTTTATGTCTGCCATGTAACATTTGAAACGTATAATTTATTTAATTCAACATGTAGAGAAAATATTACTGGTCCTTTTTCTGCGGAAACACGCCTATTTAGGTGCTATGTTTATTCCCGAACTGCGGGATTTGGTATGCTGTAAAGACGTTTAGTGAATTAATATACTGTTCAAGTCTTTCATAAAACAATATGCATATTATAAAAAAATCTAATAGTCTGAAAATCCCAACGCGTCTTGCGATTGATGGACTAAGTACTTTGTCAGCTTGGATAAATCCTAACAAGCTAGAATATACGACCTTCTCTGAAAACATTGGGAGGGGAGCTATTAGGTATAGGTTTTTAGTACCAGATGATTAATGCATTGATAATGGGAACATAATAGGTCAAGTTGTACACAATAATTACTTAATTATCGCTGTTATTCATCATAGTAATATTTTATAAATTATAGTCAGGGTTAAAGTTACTGAAAGGTTCTCGGGAAATATTCCTGTCTCAAGAGTGAGGTTTATAATTGAAGATTTCTTGACATGATAATGGAAAATGATGTTGAAGCCACGAGAATTTGATTTGATTCGTGTGCTGACACAGCTAAGTACTACCATTTTAGAAAAGATTTGAACTGGTTCATATTATATATGGCAGGAAGATTGATAGTGCTTCAGTCACGAGAATTGAATTGGTTCGTGTACTCTGTTGTTTCAGTCACGAGAATTGAATTGGTTCGTGTACTATCTACCTGCAGATAGAGATGATCATTACTCATTAAAATCGAATAATAAATGGCAATTAATGATCTGTTACCCTGAATTACTAGTCAAGGTGTACACTGTTGTGATTATTAACCCAATGTTGGATATTTTTAGCAAGTTGAGCGCCGCATCTCTACCGGCGTCCCCCGCCTCGCGCCGTCTGAGTCCGATGCGAGCCGTCTCCAGCAGGAGCCCGCCTCGCGCCGCCAGAGTCCGGTGCGAGCCGTCTCCAGCAGGAGCCCGCCTCGCGCCGCCAGAGTCCGGTGCGAGCCGTCTCCAGCAGGATGTCTCCGGCAGAAGAGTAACAATTTTAACCCTTCGTATGCTTTAGTCAAAATTTACCACTGAATTAATAACCTTGAAACTGTAAATTCTAGTCCAAATTGTGTGGCAGGCATACGAAAGGTTATTTAGATGATGTTTTTGAGATTTTGACTTGCTGATGCCTGATTGAAACTGTTTAGTATCCTATGCGATTAGTGTATCCACTGTTAAGTAGTATACGTAGCCTGTCGGCCAAGTGTAGGGTTTCCACCTGGCACGTGTATGACGACATACACGGAGTCAGGATGGACGAGTGTAGGGTTTTTGGTATTTAGCATACCTATTTAATTCGTTTTTAAAGTTACGGGTAGTTTGAAATAAGACCTAGCATACCTACTTAATAAGTTTTTAAAGTTAAGGGTAGTTTGAAATTGAAGACTGTTATTGGTTGGGTATAAAAAGAAAGACACTTGGCGGACAGCTCTCTTTTGGTTGTTGAGTCGTGCTAGCAGGCGGTTGTCAAGAGAAGAGATTATTGTGAATTGGAAGAAGACAAGAAAATAAATGGATAAATATCTTCAAGGTGTTGTTATTTTTACACTACTTTTACCGCTTACGTATTATTAGAATTTTCCGTCACAAATCTCATGCCAAATGCCAAACCTTGTGACATTATTGCCCCATACAGTATAGTGTGTACACAGACAAGACATCCTCTAGACTGAGCATAGTAACGCTACCCCCTCTGCCACTATATACGGTAGTTTTACTCCATCTTCGAGTCAAAGTGTCAGAATCCCGTGCCGTGATTGGTCCGTGTCTTTGAACGGACCAATCACGGCACGGTATTCGCTCACCTCGTCCCCCCGCACCCCCGTATTTTGGCAGCATCGGTTTCATGAAATAATTGCTCTAAACTCCGTCTAGACTAGAGGATTCCTAGTCTATGAGTGTGTACTGTGTAGAAATTTGTTTGCAGGGGGGGGTCACTTGTCTCTGCAGCTGACTGTACATATTTTTAGCACTTGTCCGTCTCGATATTTAATCCCTTGACTCAGGGATCGGAACCGGTTTTTTGCAAAAACTTAGAAATAACCATATTTTTCGAATTATTTTATACTCGAAATGTAGGACTCAGTTGTGTTTTTAGGTTCCGACTTCGTATTATTAGATTGCCCAATTAGAAATGAAGTAATTAGCAAAGAACGAAAAAATACCGTTTCCGTTCCCATACAAAAAATACCGGTATCCGATCCCTGCCTTGACTATCCCTATACAGGGTGTTTGGTACATCGTTTGCCAAATTAAAACGATAGGTTGAGTCATTTGCTATCTTCTCGTGACTAGAAAAAAAAATGCCCACTGTTTTTCTTACTACTGCGCACGTACTTAACAATAAGAAATTTACCAAAACTGGTGTAGAGTAGGAAAATAAAACGTGAACATTTTTTTTTTCTAAGCATGAGTAGATAGTAAATTATTCAACCTAATGCCATTTTAATTTGGCTAACGATGTACCAAACACCCAGGTATATTGGCCGTGTCTGCCTTCACGGCTGGGCCACCCCACATCTCACGTCTTTCGAGCGTCGGCGTCTGGTCAGCGCTATGGAAAATGACGTTGCGTCGACGTTGCGTCGACGTTCGGCCATAGAGTTGTAGACGCCGACGCTCGAAAGACGCTAGATGTGGGGTGGCCCTAAGGGTCACAAACTCTGGACCTTTTCAGACAAACTTGCTCATTTTCTAATTCCTATACAAAACGAATTTCCGTAGCGATTATTGGCAGCAAAAGTATGACGTGCAAACTGTGTCCTGCGACACAGCGACAAGCGATCGACTATTTTAGTAGATTCAATGTAAATAAAAGAGTTAATCATCAGCATACGTCAATCGTTGACTCTGCGTCTTTCTAAGAAAAAACACGCCCACAAAGTAACTACTCGCCCCAATGGGTGATATCCATTATTAGTAAGTAAAGTAGAGTAGACGTGACCTTCACATACGATAAACTAAATTAATAGGTATTGTACTAAGCAGAGTCGCCTGCAGGTGATATTATACAACTCTTAATATAATTTGGGACTCTTCTGCCGATGCCGTTAAGATAGAATATTCATTTCATTCATTGGTAGATTTTGCTTTGCATGTAAGTATTTCTGGGTGCGTAGCCAACGTGCAATCGTTTACGCTCTGTAGCAAACGAAACGCAACTGTCACTGTTGCACTAGTGGGGAAGAGTGACAGAGAGATAGAACTACGATACGCTACGGTGCGTAGAACCAGGGATGTTGCGGATGCCGATTTTTTGACATCCGCGGATGCGGATGCGGATGCGGATTTTTCGAGGCTCACATCCGCGGATGCGGATGCGGATGTCAAGATAGGTACATAAAAAACGTCAAATATTACATTTTAGTAATTTTTATTTCAAAAAACCGGCCAAGTGCGAGTCGGACTCGCGTTCCAAGGGTTCCGTACAATAAGTCCCACTCACGCTTGACTGCTAATTTCTAATAGGTTTTTTTGGCTAATTACTAAATTACCTAGCAGTCTAGCACTTCCGCCGATGCTAAGACGTTCCTGTACCGAACTGTTCCACATCCGCATCCGCATTAAATCCGCATCGATTTTATGCGGATGCGGATGTTGAAAATAATGCGGAAGTTCCGCGGTTGCGGATGCGGATGCGGATGTTCGCAACATCCCTGGTTAGAACGACCGATGTACTGAAAGGTGGCAAGCTCGAATTTACAATAGGTATCTGTAGGCCTAGCACATGATTGGCGCGATTATATCTCGCCGCGAGATAGACTACCCGTCTTTTTCTAACTGTATTAGTCAAAGAGGGACAGGTAGTCTATCTCAAGCGGCGACATACTGTCGCGCCAATCATGTGCTAGCCCGGCCTGGAGACCGAGCTTTGCTCGGAAAACATATAAAAACTCAAAATATACAAGAATCGTCGGCTCGTTTAAAGGTATACTCACGATACGATAAACTCACGTGAAATAAAGCGTTTACAGCACAAATTCCCAATTAGTCAAATTGTTTTGATCACAGCGCTGTTTTCATAGTGAATGTGATTCACCGTGAGACGTTTGGCTCGCGGCCAACGTGAGACAAAGCCCTTGCACGCTAAGGCTTTTAGTTAGCACGCTTTTCAGGTTTTAAATAGAGGTCTATTTTAAGTCTGGATAATAATCGTGGCTTAATTAATATGAAGATAATTAGTTCTTCAAGATAATCATTTCATTTCGAGATCAGCGGGCTCAGCACGGTTCCATTTTTATCGACTATCACTATGCCCGTCACTTTCGCACTTACATACTTGTTAGAACGTGACAGGTATGGTGATAAACGATAAAAATGCGACCGTGCTACTAGGGCAGGATGAACTTCCCAATGTTGTATTTTTTCTATTTGAAGATGGAAGAAATATCGAAAACACGTTAATAATTAAGAAAATTACAGTGTAAGTAAATATAGGTACAGTACACAAATTTTGAAGTTCGCAGTAACTTGCGCCCTTATTTTTATATTATTCCTAATGTATGTGAGTATTAGGATTAGGTAGTTAGTGTAGTTACCCTTAATGGTGAACAAAATACAGTATACAAACTAAAATAAAATGCCATGTTCATAGTATTTAATGTTGTAGCTAAATTGCACCCAAATTGTAATTTACCCTGGGCTGAAAAGCAGCCAAGCTGTGCCCATACCATATTCCTGAACGTAACTTATAATAAGACCTACGTTGGTTGTAAACATTAATGAAAATAAATGATTTGTATTTGTAGACTTCATCACCTTATTACAGCATGATAGGACGCCACACTTAAGACGAAACAGGAGCTGGGATTTAAATATTTTAGGTAAATATACCAGTCTCGCTAACGGAAGTGGCTCCTAAAACTAGTGCGATAAGGACAAGGCGAAAAATCCTGCGTAAAAATCTCAAAAATCGAGGTTTCGTACTCGACTGTTTCCTCTTCCAAAACTTAACCAATTGTAACCAAATTTGGAAATCTAAATGATTATGAAATTATCTGTGTCGAACCGTTTTGCTTTTTTGGCTAATTGATATCAGTTTTGAATACTACGCATCTCATTGCGGCATAGTCAATTAGGCCATTTTGGCCATTTGAAGGGCTCTAGCGCCAAAACCAAAATATCAAAAAAAGCAAAACGGTCCGACACAGATATTGACAATCGTACGTAATCGATCTGTGTTGAAAAAAGAATTGCTCTAGCTTCAAAACCCACGGAGGAAACAGTCGAGTACGTTTGTATAGAGAAATGACCACTCCTGTTGGCTCTTAAGCCATAGCGGATAAATCACGCCGTCGTTTTCACGTCTACGGCACGTAAACGTAAGAGGCACGCGCCGTCTACTGCGCTGTTAACTGAAATAGCCGCTGCGCACTCGCGTCTAATTGTAAATACAATACTATTTACTAATACAGTTACACGAGAAAAAACATTTACAGGTGTTTGGTATTTGCGCAAAAAGTGTACCTTTTACGTTTCAACTAAATACGTTACCTATATTTTTCTACTCGGGATTAAAACTGTTTCAGTGTACTAAATGACTAAAATATTTAATTTAATTCCGCTTTTTTATATAGGTACTACGTCGACGTTAAAAAATAGATAAATTATTGAAGGCTTCTATAGACGTTGCGATAATGGCATGTGCAAATTGCCGGCTAAGTACCTAGGAGCAACGAATTGAATCGATCGATCAAATGCCGCAATGGATTGCAAATCGCATGCGACTATCGTTGACGTTTGGTTTGGAGAGACCATTACAGAAAACTAATGCAGGATTCATTATAAAATACTCATGTTAGTCAGCCGTTATAGTCATACTCGTATAATCATAATAAGTGGTTTCTTTGTCTCATACTGTCCGCGTAATATGAAACATGTAATTTCCAACATTTTCTTTGTGAATCACTTTATTTCATTGTCGTTATTTCTGTTGCAGGTAAATTGTACGAGTTTCTTATTCAAGAAATTTATAACTAGTAAGTTATTTGATAAACCGCTTTTTAGTTGGCTTTTTGTGAAGTGCGTGGTTGATACTTATATTAAAAGTGACGAGATTGCACGCAATACCCAAAACGTGAAATTTCGCGGGTCCATTTTAATTCCTTGACAGATATCAACTCTCAAATCATTATGCATCGCCATCAGGCGGCGCCACTGTAACAGCGATCTGTCAAGTTTTGCTGTTAATTTTTTTCAGGGAGAATAGGTATTGAATAACCAGCAATACACGAGCTAATATTTTGGACCTTTTATTTTACTGAACTCCTATAGTCTCGTGCTCTAGGATTCCATTCCATAGATATTCCTTAGCTACGGAACCATTATGTATATAGATTTGATCTCACAACTGATACCAAACTAAGCATAATTGGCAGGACTTTGCAAGTTGCAGAATTATGCAGACCGTCTGCAGTTTGGCCAATTATGCAGACGAGGTAATAAATTCTCAGGGTGTTACGGAGTCTAGACGTGCGTGCGTAGCTGCATACTGTAATATTGCACGAAGGATGCATATTGTTTGGTGTTCATTATGTTTATACGGGCTTTGTAACTTCTATAATATCTAATACAAGAAAACTTTTCATTAAATTAAGGGCATTGTTGAAAGAAATAGTTATTAAACGTATTTTCTTAAAATAAAGGTTTTGCATCTTTGTTTTGAGACTATATTATTCAACAAAATAAAGAAAAATGTTTGCATATCGTTATATGCAAAAATCGTTATTTTTACACGTTTGTTATTTAAAATCCCTTTGCGTTTTTATTTTCTATGCTAGTTTTTACCTGCGACTACGTGGAATGATGATGACGATAATTAATAAAAACTATTGTATATACTTCCCCGGACTTCAAACTAAATCCGTTCAGCGGTTTAAGCGCGAAGAGGTAACAGATAGACAGACAGTCGTGTCGTAGTTCAGCCAATTTTAAAGGACGTTTTTGTTAGGTTTATGTACTGAATTATTTGGCTCTGTTAAGTAAGGCTAGGCATTCAGAAAGTCCTAATAGTACTTATTAAGCTTTAATTTAACTTGTGTAGCCGACTGTAAGGCACTTAGCCCTCTTTACGCTCCAAGTAATACTCGTAAACGTATAAGACAAAATGTTATTAGCCAGTCTAGACATCTACTTATTTTGTTATACATTTTTTGTCAAACATTTCATTTTTGATGAGAAGCTTTTATCGCTAACTGTACTTCTCTTTCAACAGGCTACTAGGTTATACTCGTCAAGACAATTCTAAAAAAACCCAAACACAATTTACGTTACGTTGTTTTATCACAGAGTTCCTATGACCATCTCCTGTCTTTATAATCAGATCAGCTCGATGGTACCATAATATTGCATTGTCACCCGACTTACATTTGTATGTGAAATTTCAGCTCAATCAAATTATGGGAAGTGGGTCTAATTTAGCTTGCAAGAGTTGACCCGAATAAACATATTACAAACAAACATTACAAGTTAAATAAAAGCTTGTAAAATCGAGTTCGAAGGGACAGGATTCGCAGGATTAGAATACAAAAATGAGATGTCATTGTTGATTTAGAATTATTACGAAACCACAATCAATGTTGCAGTTCATTTACTAAGGGTTGGCAAAACTCCTAAATTCGCCTATAGTACATAATTTCGCTTTTGTACTAAGTAGGTATTATGAAGAGAGAATGTTAGGTTCCGATACCATCATTAACAACATGGATAATGTGTAACGGGCACTCCAATATTTAATGAAGAATAAACGTTTACTCAGCAATTTAATAAAGTATACCGTCTAGACCGGATCTCCGTCTTATACTTTACCTTTTGTGTTTCATATTTCAATTTAGCCAAAGGAAATGACTCCGCGTAAAGGTTTTATCAGACTTCTTGGATTTCCGAACGATCCGCGTCCGAGTCGGATCGTGGCTTTGCAATGTTGACACTTGACGCAATATGGTTGGAACATTTTCGACGCCTTTAAGCAAAAAAAAACATGGAAACAAAATATAATATTTTACAAATCAAATGAATGTAATCATGTGGTATAATATAGAAAATTGTGCTTAGGATTAACGAGACGGATAAAAAACTGCATTCAGTGATTTAAAATATAACTCATAAACGTCGTTCAGACGGTTGACTTAAACTTAAAACTCATCCAGGCCAGGCCATAACATAACTGTAAAAAAATAAACGTTCGGGCTTTCAAGCGCGATCAAATTAATCAGACCTGAGTTACAATTTTTATTTAATTTATATAATTAATTAAAGAGAAAGGATGGAACCTCTGATTAATGTTTGTTGCGGAATGCTCAATTTCTTTATCGGTAACGTGTCAATGAACTTACATACATATTTCTATTTGTTATTTTCCTCAATCGTGAGTCACATAATAAACGTATTTCGTAGTGACCATTGCCAAATCGTTCGGGCGTTGAAACATTTATTTGAAATAAAATAGAGATGCCTAAATTAAACAGTTTGATGGTTGACAATGACAATATTTACGAAAACATTGAGATTACTGTAGTTACGAGTAACATGTTAAAAACTAGTGCCTGCGTAAATTCTTGGGTTTCGTTACCAAGCGGACCTCGGGATCCCGTGAGCCATGACAAAAAATCGAGACTACGAAGACGGAGATGACGCTAATAGGAAAGAATAGACAAGAGTAAAAAAAACAACGGGTCCGGGTTCCGGGAGTGCCGACAGAAGTGAAAACTCAATGACTAGTCCAAAATATCTCCAGCCCTATGTATAATTCACCCATCCTCCTTTCTATTGAAAAACTTTAGTTCCGAAATTGCTGGTCAGAATTCGAAATTCAAATTTGTAGCGTTAATTGTTTAAAATTCGAATAGAAATTGTAAAGTTACCTTACAGACCTCGCATCTAAATATATTTTTGGTCATGATATTTTGAGTTTTATTCACCAGTACTAGAGTTCACTTTTATTAGCGATTTCATCAAGATGTAGCTATTGAATTATGTCATTGAGTTTTTCTTTATTGATTCAAATGCCATCTAAATGAGTGGCCATCTAAACCTTACGGTCACGTGATCACCTTACGCTGTCTCGAGTTTATCATTTTTTCCCACCTCAAAAAGTGCCCAGCGCCTAGGGTTTGCAATCCGGATCCGAAATGTATGAAATTATCCGGATCTGGATCCGGATCCGCGGATATTCCCATACATTTCGGATCCGTCGTGCAAACCCTACCAGCGCCGCTAAAGAAGTTTTCACTTCAAAAACCATCCAATCCGAAAATAATGCTTAACCCTTCAATTCCCAATGAGGTAACCGCAAGGGTATAACCCTATTACCTTATACCTAACAAGGCAGAAATGTTACCTTTGCGTCATTTTACATCTTACCCTGAACATAAATGTACTGACTTGACCGTATAGTAAACATTATGAAGGTAAAAAAAAAGATTCATTGAAAAACTACTACGATGTTGTTAAAAAAATACTCATAAAGATAGGTACCTACAATGAATACCTAATACGTGTTAAAATTCTACGAATCGAGTAAACTAAATTGACTATTTATACTTTTTTTTTACATAGCGTAAATAATCGTAGGTACACGAGCAACAGATAATCCTTTGTCTATGATGATGGTATTCTTTTTTGTCTTTGGTACTCAAGTATTTAAAAAAATACGTTGACCCATTCTTTTGTTATGTTCTACGGCCTCTATTGGGGCAATCAGTCTTCTTTAGAATTCTTTTCTATTGAAGTGTGAATGATCGAGTGTAAAGGACCTTTTTCAAGATCAAGTGCTTTACGCCGTCTAGTTATAAGTACTGAATAGGAACTATTGAACTATCCCGCTAAACAAATAGTACAAACAATTGCATAAAGAGAGTGTATTTATTTGCATGAATAGTGCTAACTGCTAGTTACGGTTTTATTCATAAAAAGAAACAACCTCTATAATAGAACAGCGTAATTTTTTTTTGTTAAAAGAGTTTTTCCGATAATGTGGGTTTGCATTTCGGGTGGCTTTTATAAGACCATTATTTTCGTATAATTGTTTCGGTTTTCAAAGTTAAATAAAAAAGCGTCAAATTCAAAATTTGATTCTCTACAAGTTTAGTCCTCTTCATTTATGCCGTGAAGTTGAAAATAAACGAGGTGATGAAAATATTTTCAATTTGTCGTTTTATTTTTTTTTCAAATTTAATTTCCAAAATATCGACCCTAGAAGAAAAATTGTGAGGACCAAACTTGTAGAGAATCAAATTTCCTACAATTTTTGTCCTCACGGTTTTACTGTAAAATCAAAAATGGCCGAGTTATTCAAGAAAAACCGTTTTTCGAATATACACAGGAGCCTGATTCAGTCTACATTTTGAATTTACACTCCCAGTGACCCCCCCCCCCCCCCCCGAGGGACCTACGAAAAAAATTCGGACGAGTAGGGTCGGTTTTTTGGATATAATGACTGGACTAAATGTTGAGCGAGCATTTCTTGGAAGGTTGAATTGAATTGAATAGTTTAATAATCTCTATACATCCAAGTTTTGACAAGTCCTTACAGCGAATCCTGCGACACAAATTGACTCAGCGCCAAATATTTTTTTATTTTTAACCACCCATAGCGTGCCTCAAACAAAAATATTTACCTCATACATTTCATATAAATAAAGCAAGATACATGCCAATTGGAGTTTTATTTTAACACAGTTATGGCATATAGGTATCATCAAAGACTGGCATGTGTGTAGTTGTTAGGGTTCCGTACCCAAAGGGTAAAAAACGGGACCCTATTACTATAAGACTTCGCTGTCCGTCCGTCCGTCTGTCACCAGGCTGTATCTCATGAACCGCGATAGCTAGACAGTTGAAATTTTCACAAATGATGTATCTCTGTTGCCGCTATAACTAACAAATACTAAAAATAAAATAAATATTTAAGGGGGGCTCCCATACAACAAACACGATTTTTTTGCTCTATTTTTTGTTGATGGTGCGGAACCCTCCGTGCGCGAGTCCGACTCGCACTTGGCCGGTTTTTTTCAATCTGTACCTACTTAATAAAAAAGAACCTAGTCAAAAATATTATGATAAGATCCAAATTCCAATTAAAGGAATGGTAAGTACATTATTTTATCTTTACTATTGTTTATAACTTCATCGTATTTTTTATTAAGTGTTTCCTTATTTATTTCCTTATATTGTATACTATTACATGCAGATGATGCAGAAAAAAAATCTTTCTCCTTTTACAATTGTAGGGTTTTAAATACGGTAAATGCAGGATGTCCCAAAAACACCTTGACAATAAATGTTAAGAAATATTTTTACAGTACATATGGGGCTACTTTTCCGCACTAGTGCGTAAAATAGCACTTTTCGTGCGTATGTCGAATCTTTAAAGTGCCATATGTACTGTAAAACGTTGTTCGATACACGTGCGAATAGGTAATTCGCAACTCGTGTCGATTTAAAACACTCCCTTCGGTCGTGTTTTAATTTATCGCCACTCGTTTCGAATTTCCTCTTTTTCGCACTTGTATCGAAAATAACTATTCTTACACGTCTTTTATCTATTTTATTTATTTAATTATGTCATTAACAATCATCTAAAAAACACATTAAGGTAATTCGCCAGTAACTGGCCACCTTCAATAACTAGCCACCTTATACTAAAATGAATTCTGTTTATAGGTGAATAGAATCTTTTTTAGTTTAGGGTGGCCAGTTACTAACAGGTGGCCATTTACTGGCGAATTACCCTACTTTATTCAAAATATTATCCTTTCGCTTTGATACATAAACGCAAACATTTGTTAAACTTATCAATATGCCGCATTTTTAAGCCAGCTTGTACACTAACGTCTTATTTGAATAACCTAACTTAAAGAATCGAAGTCTCGAACAACTTAACTGACACACTTTCCATCAGAAAGTACACATATCAATAAATATCCGACCGATGACACAATCAATAGGCTAGATGACAAATTTTCATTTATGGTATCAATCAATCAGGTTTGTTTTTAGGATCAATTGTCTATATGGGACCACAGACAATGATGGGACCCATTGCATTAAAGCAATACAAAAGTCAAGAGATGATAGTCAAAGTCCGACAGTCGTACTTCACTCGCGAAACGCCCCGAACAAATCGCTATGTGAACGTGACGTCAAGGTCACTGAGATTGCATCTTGAAGTATGAACAAAACAAGAAAATTGCATTTTAGTCGGTGAAATATTGCGTTTATGTATATAGTTGCTATACAATCTTTTTTTGGATAAAATGTGAGGAATCGAATGGTATCCTTACTTATTTCATTTTTGAAAGATAAAAAAAACGTAAATTTTGAAACTTTCGGGTTGTGTATTTTTGTATTATTTCCATGTATTTTATAAATATCCACAATATTGTGATAAATTGCTTATTTGCTATCTATTTTACTAAATTTTGTTATAAAATTCAACATGTACATATCATCATCCTATTACAAAGAAGTCCTGATCCGACCCAGACCCGCGCCAAAACCACTTTATTTTTAAACGGAAATTCAGCCACAGATAACATATTGCAGCGAGGATGATTCACTTCTTTGTGAACATCCTTTGTCTGCAATTAATTATAATTGCGTAGTTAAAGGGAACTTTGTTCTAAATTTAGATAAAAATAAAGTTGATAAAAGTAGACGAGAAAATCGTAGTTAGATAGGTACGAGTAGGTACATATTCAAAAACTTCAAAAATAAGTAAATCATTGTGAATCATTACAACTACCACGCCATCTATTCTAGATAAGTACTGTTTCTAGGTTTAACTCTCAGTGCGACTGGATCCTTAAATCGGATAACCTGTTCATTCAATTCATCCCGGTAAGTTGCATTTTACATTAAAATACCTACCTGAAGTTATGTAGGTAAGTATGTTAAAATTGATTGCGGAATTTTACAGTTGCTGTAAAATAAAACTGGTAGTTACTTTATCGTATCAGATGGATAATAAATCAATAATTTTTACGGACCGAAAAAGTAAAGCCTAATTACGTTCCTTATACACTCCATCTAGGGTTGCCAGATCGAATGGCGCTATTATCGGGAAAAAAAAATTTTTTTTCGGGATTTTGGGCCTTAAGTCGGGAAAATGAACCATTGAAATTAAATTAATTGTATTAAAAACAACGATATTTTACATTATTGGCACTACGTCAGCTGCTCTGCCCAATCTCGCCACGCGCGCCCCGCGCGCGCGCTGTCGGGCTCGACGCGGGTCGCTGGTTCGCTCGACGACAGCTGTTCAGAACTTGAAATTATTGTTTTAAAACATGATGCTGTTTTTCGGGACACTTTTCACTTTGTCGGGAATCGGGAACACATGCTAAAAATCGGGGGAATCCCGCCGAATCCCGACCATCTGGCAACCCTGTCTCCATCCTCCGTCTAAGCACTAGGTACAGTCAGCAGCAATAGTTGCTAAGCGGGCGAGGTGTTCAAAATGATCTTGACGCGACTTAATTGTTATGAGAATAAGAGCGCGTCAAGTTAATTTTGAACACCTCGCCCGCTTAGCAACTTCTGCTGCTGACTGTACTTGACCTTGTATTTATAGCGGAGTTCAACTACAAAAGAGGAAACTCAATCACACACGCACAGTCAGTATTGCAACTTGCAAGTTTCCATGAATAATGCAATATCACTATGCAAGTAGTTTAGTATACGGACACGTATACATTTATTCAATTAGTTATTACAAGCTGTTCGCTTGGTCAGTGTTTGAAAGACAATGCATATTCATTTGTGTGTTTAAAAACGTTGCTAGGGCTTTTTTAATTACAATATTAATTATACAATAGTTAGTTTTAGTTTAGTTTTATTGTTTAGTTTGTCTTTATAGGTATGTCTCAATAATTAAAATAAATGATTATATTATAATGTATCGTCATTCTAAGACAGAGACGCAAGCCACGACGCAGACTTCACTACACCTTATAAAACAAAGTCCCCCGCCGCGTCCGTCTGTTTGTGTGTATGTATGTTCGCTATAAACTCAAAAACTACTGAATGGATTTTCACGCGGTTTTCACCTATAAATAAAGTGATTCTTAAGGAAGGTTTACGTAAAATAAAATTAATAAAAATGCCTTCACTGTTTACTATTCTGTGTTGGTGCCTTAGGATCGTTGGCCGCGATTTCGGGGCATCAACCGAGTAACGAACCGCGGAAGGCCCGGGGGTATATCTCTGTCCTTTGTCTTCGTTTAGAAACAGCTGAAACGGAACACTTAACGACGGCGACATTTTCAAACTTCTAAAAACGATGAGGTTCCCATTAAAGGCAAGTACAAGGATAAAAGCTTGTACCTAAAATGAAAATTTTTGCCAAAATCTTTTTCTGTACATCTTTATGTAAGTACGTATTTTTCTTGGGTATGGCGGTCTTCATTTTAGAAACGTGCAGGATATTGTATGCGAACCTTGTCTCGCTCACACCGCCTCAGTGTGATAACTGATAACCGCTTAAGCAGAAGTATTATAATTTATATCCCACCAAAAACATTTTCATGTAAAATGTTGCCAAGACGAAACCACAAGGCTCGCACTGTCAAAAAGTTATCAGATCACTTGTAGAGCCAAAAGCTTCTAACTCTACAAGCATTAACTTCACAAACTCTACACCTTAGTTAAAATATGTGGCTGTGGTTTATCTATTTCAGTCTGTTAATCGTATTTAAATAAATGTTGAACTTTTTCAAAGTAGCTCGAAAGTGGTATATTGACATTGAAGGTTGTTTAACCGGCTATTATTAAATATAATTAACCTCGAAATAGTTTTAAATGTCAATAATCTTTTAATTTGTCGACAATATCTATTTAGACTAAGATTATCAGTAGGTAGGTATTCATAACAAAAGGATTTACGTCTGTTAGATATATTATCAGTATAACGCCAAAACATTATTATAAAGATAACTTCCTATCTGATAACGATCATAACAATAACAAAACGCGTCACTAATCTCACTATTTTTTACGCATTCCGATTCTAGGAATTTAAGCTTTACTGTTAACGAAATAGAAGCGTTATCTGTGTACTTTTTTACATAGGAATTATAAATAGATTGTGATACAACCGATAACATTTGTCCCAAATATGTAACGAACCTAAACTAATACAATTTTCTAGAAAGGATCGCCCATGAACTCAAATCCATTTGAATACAGATACAGATCTTTATTGGTAAAATATAGTACATTGTGACACATGGGGCGTAAGTTTAATATTGCAAACGAGAATCGCGACCGCTTGCCGGAGCGTTTTATAGACTCGAGTTTGCAATATTATTACGCCCCGAGTTACACAGTGTTTTTCGTCACACTTGCGATACAAAAATGAAGTACATATAAAGACAAAAAACTGTTAATTATGGTACTAGAAACTTCATTACTCCCTAGGAAAAACGCTTTTTCTATTGCTCCCGCTAAGCCTGCGTGCAATTCTACATTTATCCCATGTGACCTATTTTTCTCCATATGATATATATGTAGGTACTGTTATTTATTTTGCTCTACCTAGAAGCCGTGATGCACCATTTGGCAGTTCGGGGGGCTATATGTACCTACAGGGCATCGAATCGAAGAGGCAGACGATGACAAAGTGTGGATATGTCATCATTAATGGCGTAGTCCTACTCGTAGTTTATAGGTACATAGCCCGCATTAAAGTTTTGACTCTTTCTTCCTACGAAGTATCTTTCCGGGTTTTGTCAGACAGCGGAACTTCTGCGATGTACAGTTTATATTTTGTGATATTTTCTAAATTGTAGTTCAGTTCCAAAGACAGGTTTCTTGCAACCGCAGTGTTTATTGGGAAGATCCCTCGGCCGTAGCCACGAGACCATAGACGCGGAAGAGCCAATAACCCAGTCCCAACCGGTCCGGTAGGCTGCGACCCGTTATTATGCAAACTCTAGCCTGTTTCAGCTGTCAGCTGTCCTTAGTATATAAAAACCCGGCCAAGTGCGAGTCTGCTTCGCGCACGAAGGGTTCCGTGCCATTACGCAAAAAACGGCAAAAAAATCACGTGTGTTGTATGGGAGCCCCACTTAAAATATCTGTTTTTTTAGGGTTCCGTAGCCAAATGGCAAAAAACGGAACCCTTATAGATTCGTCATGTCTGTCTGTCTGTCCGTCTGTCTGTCCGTCCGTATGTCACAGCCACTTTTCTCCGAAACTATAAGAACTATACTGTTGAAACTTGGTAAGTAGATGTATTCTGTGAACCGCATTAAGATTTTCACACAAAAATAGAAAAAAAACAATAAATCTTTGGGGTTCCCCATACTTCGAAGTGAAACTCAAAATTTTTTTTTTTATCAAACCCATACGTGTGGGGTATCTATGGATAGGTCTTCAAAAATGATATTGAGGTTTCTAATATCATTTTTTTCTAAACTGAATAGTTTGCGCGAGAGACACTTCCAAAGTGGTAAAATGTGTCCCCCCCCCCCCTGTAACTTCTAAAATAAGAGAATGACAAAACTAAAAAAAATATATGATGTACATTATTACCATGTAAACTTTCACCGAAAATTGGTTTGAACGAGATCTAGTAAGTAGTTTTTTTTATACGTCATAAATCGCCTAAATACGGAACCCTTCATGGGCGAGTCCGACTCGCACTTGGCCGCTTTTTTTTTAGTATTTGTTGTATAGCGGCAACAGAAATACATCATCTGTGATAATTTCAATTGTCTAGCTATCAATCACGGTTCATGAGATACAGCCTGGTGACGGACCGACAGACAAACGGACAGTGGAGTCTTAGTAATAGGGTCCCGTTTTTACCCTTTGGGTACGGAACCCTAATAAAACAGTAAATTTTGTAAAGCTACGTTAGTCTTTGGTTCCAAAGGGAAATCAAAATATTACTAGGCACACTACTATATATGAATTATTTACTGAAATAGATATCATGTTAGTCATAAAGAAAAAGTGACCAAGTCCTCCGGTGACCGAGGCCGGAATCGAACCGGCTTCATTATTGCGACACGGGTGCAAATGCTATCATCTCGAAATAACCTTTTGAGACGAGAAGATGGTAATGTGCAAATGTGACGAAACATCGGAAGCTCATAAAAACAAATATAGGTACATGGTAAATACCCAGTTTTTATTGTATAAGTACTTTTTGGTTACGGATTTTTTACAAACCTAAACCAACTATATCTAGTAGTACAAACTCTACTAATCCGAGCTTATGTCAACGACAAAATAAGTGTATAGGGACAAACGAGAAAACAAGATTCGACATAACGACAACGGCATTGCACTGTACTACTAATACGGATAAGTCGGATAATACATAATACCTATACCTACCCACTTTACTTGTAAAGCCACAATGGATTTGACCTGGATACAGAGTATTCAGTTTAAAAAACCTATTCCAAGAGGTTTTACATAATTGAATTCGAAGTAATTGGATTGGATCCGGGGTTTATTTTGTTTCAACGCATACAACACGGGTTTGTTGGCCACCTAAAATGTTTTCCAATTTTTGGTTCCTCTTCGAAATTTTCCAGCCTAAAAGTTTATTCTTGTCATATTAAAACCCCTCGCAAAATTTAAGTTATAGTTCAAAAGTTAATGAGAAGTTTTTGTCATAATAATGATTGATATTTTTTATAAACAAGTGTAATTCTACTTTTAAAGAAATTGCTGTCTTATACGAATAGTTAAGTTCCTAAATGCAATTTCGAAGAAGAAAAATCTCAGAAATACTTTTCCTAGCGTCAGCGCTACTAACTTTACCATGTCATGTCCATCAATCTACGAGTATAGCCGTGACATGAAAGGACATGACAACGCTTCAATTACATCGGGCAATCGACCGTCGATATCTCCGTATCCGTCTTACGTCTGGCAATGAATTTGTTTGTCCGGGTCCATTTGTGCCGTTATGATGCCTGCCAAACATTCGGGAGCATTATTGAGGGCTAAACGTATTACTTATTGCAGCATTGTCAGCGAAATAGAGGAGATGCTGCGTCATTTTAAGGGTTATTCCCACTAGTTACCACCAAGTTGTTACCAGTGGTAACTACCGGGAATTTTTTTCCCACCTTTTACCACTGGTAACTACTGGGAAAAATTATTCCCAGTAGTTACCACCAAACCGAGTTGGTGGTAACTACTGGGAATAATTTTTATTCACAGTAGTTACCACTAAAAATTTTGTTAGAGTTAAATACTAATAAAAACAGTATAAAATAGTATAGTATAAATATAGAGTGATTTTGAATTACCGAATAAAATCACTTAAAAATAATCTAAATGGATTATTAAATTTATCTTGCATATATTATAGTTTTTGTACTTAGTACCGGTTAAACTGTTTCAATATTTTTTCGTCACTTTTAAGGCAGTTTACTAAAACACTAATCGACTTAATAATGATTTATTAAATCACTCTATATTTATTTTTAATTTTTTTGTACTGTTTTTATTAGTATTTAACCCTAACAAAATTTTGGTGGTAACTACTGGGAATAAAAATTCCCACTAGTTACCACCAAACCGAGTTGGTGGTAACTACTGGGAATTATTTTTCCCAGTAGATACCAGTGGTAAAAGGTGGGAAAAAAATTCCCAGTAGTTACCACTGGTAAGAACTTGGTGGTAACTAGTGGGAATAACCCCATTTTAAGAGGAGACGAGGAAACAAATGGTATGGCGCGCTGTTGTCTAATTTATTATGGCCGTCGCGCTAGTTTTTACGTTTTTACACAACTTTACTGCCCAAAAAAGCTACCATAAGTACATTGTTTCATTTTCTTCGTCGTTTCTGTTCAGTGTTTCAATGCCTCTGAAACAAAAAAATGTGGTTCATGTCTTTGACAACACACTATACCTACTGACACCCAACTCTTAATTATAATCAAAAAAAAAACATTTTCTGTTTACAAAGCAACATGACCCAGTAGCCCAGTACCACCCATCCATATGTCCAAGCAAAACAGTTATCCAGCAATTTTACACTAATCATTTTCACATTTGACCAACAAACGAACGGACTCTGGTAATTGAGATATTATTCACCAAAATGGGTGGTTGTTTTCAAACTCTTTGTGCTGAGTAACCTACTTGCTTGGTATTTAACCTCGTGTGGGGTCGTTAGAGTGAAATTTGAGGACGTTATTTTGTTGTTGCTTTTTAAAAGTCTTTTGTTCGCATATGCTGACTATTCTGTATTTTCTGAACGGTATTAAGGTTAAAAATAGCGTTTTCAGCATACGTAAACCTATTCTAAAAATACAAATAGAGGGCAGAAGCACTTTTGGATAAGTTTTTCTGCTATTAGGTATAGGTAAGTACAATACCCCGTTCTAAAGTTTCAAAAGTATATGCATAGATACGGCCTTTATGGATATTTTATGTGGGAGAGAAAATGAATAATATAGATCGATTTTTTTTATTATTTGTTGCAAATTTTAAGCAGTGGGTTTTATGATAGTATATTAGATTCTTACTTGGAAAATATCCAAAAATTCTGAATGTTGATTGCGAATTTTACTGTTCCTTTAACAAAAAAGCTTGTATAAAAATGATTTCAAAAGACGCTTTCGGAAAGTCAGTATGTAAATTGAAAATACATTTATTTCCCATGTCTATTAAATACTTAGTTGTCATTTTAAATATTTGCTTGTGTTTGTATCCTGCAATGAGTTATTTAAAGAAAACTAAACACAGTATTTATCCCTCACATGGCCACATGCATTGCGCGATAAGGGCATATCATTATGTTATTCTTAGCTTCCCTGGGAGGTGCCCCGACTGCCCTGTCAGCGATCCTTGATACATGGACCACCGTGGGTCTCAGCTGCTCGTGAGTGACACAATACAGGCTCGTGTTACACAAAACAATGGGAAATAAATTGTATTCACTTAGCCGCCTACGAGTTAAAAATCGTTAGTTTAGAAACTGATTTCAAAAGTTTCACCTTGCACTGTGTAAAACGGTAAAAATCGCCAAACAAAAACTCTAATAACGGTAGTAGGGGTAGACTAAATAAAAGTTTTTGGCAGAAATTTCATTTTTGTTACAAGCTTTTATCGCTGACTCTACTTTTCTTTCCACAGGCAACTAATACTCATCGAGTCAAAACCCCAAACACAATTAGTGTCAATTAGTTTGCGTTATTTTAGCATAGAGTTCCCATGGCCACCTCCTGTTTCCATCATCAGACTGTTATCATAAATCATAATATGTATTGCATTGTAATCCGATTGACATGTGTACGCAAAATTTCAGCTAACGAACGACTTCTATCACATATTGAACTAATAATTTAAGGACCAAACTAAATTTGGTATCAAAAACTTTCGAACTAGTGATTTTTATGTGTCCAAATTAGTATCGATTGATCCGCTTTCTATTTTGATACATAAACACAATGCCATAAGCGCTATCTAAAGTATTGCGATAATGGCTATCAAACGTAATAATACTTGTTGTCAGACAAAGCGTCTGCCGGCATTATTATTAGGTAAATTAACTAGGTTACAGAGTTATTATTATCATTATCAGTCTGCAAGCTTCATTTCCTATTTTACGTAACTACATAATATGTACTTACAACCTTACAACTACGCATTAAATATGTATGTATCTAAAGTCTATTCTTATTCGGTAGACTGAAATGACATTTCGTAATATGAACATCATGTGTCATTTCATACTATGAAATGTCATTTTAGTCTACCGAATAAAAAAATACACTTTAAATAAAAATGTTCAATCAGTTCAATGAGATTACCGTTTTATATTATAAATAAATACCATTAAATCTTACACTTTATATTAAATATCTGGAACACCGAGCTTTGCTCGGTAAACATATAAAAACTCAAAAATAAGCGTTTTCTCAGAGATAAGACCTAGCTATATCGATTTTATGCCCCCGAAAACCCCCATATACCAAATTTCATCGAAATCGTTAGAGCCGTTTCTGAGATCGCCGAAATATAAATATATATAAATAAACAAACAAGAATTGCTCGTTTAAAGGTATAAGATTAAAGTAACTTTTAGTATTGTTCTAGGTGCATCTTTCTATTTATATTTCTAAAAAAAAAATACATAAAATACTTCATTTTAATAATAAATATGCTAACCAATCGGTAGTTTAGACTGTATAATATGGGTTCGGTGCACCTAACTTACTTATAACAAAAACTTAAGCGCGCTTAGAGTTAAAGTTAGTCAGGTGTTGTGTTACGATTAAGTAAACTTTTCTAGACGTTAAAACTTCAGTTTAGTAACTTAACCTGCTCTAGCGCAATAGGTATTAACTTTAACCTTACTACTAAACTGAGACGGTTTATGTAAGTAGGTAATTGCGTCGTTGTACGTTATACTTATAACCCTAATCGTGTAGGCTTCTCTATTTAAATTTAACGTTTACGTTTAATCACGTTCAACTGTCACGTTCATCCGACGATGTGAACCAATCGGCGGGAATCAATAAACAAGATGGATGACATTGTCCATAGACTATTAACACATCCAGCTCCGATAAAAGAAAACGAGCGATATAATTTATGGCCAGTAGCTTTTTTATGACACATTTATTACGACATGCCGTAACGTTTCTTCATATAATTAAGGATTATACTGGATTTGTCTGGTATGGTAGAGGTATGGAAGAAAAATACATGCTGCGCCGACCCCAAATGAATGGGACAAAGACAAGCGAATGATGTGATGATACTGGATTGTTTGGATTAACCTTAACTGTCAATATACATATTAAGTACATATTTATGCAAAATAATTTTTACATATGGGGCATTTCATATGAAGCGGACAGGAAAAAAAAAGTGAGGTTCCCGAATTTGTTTATATTTGGTTTAGTTCTTCTTCTAGTAGGTATAAAACCGGACGCCAAATATTTTTTATATATGACGTTTATTTTAAAAATTATGAGCTTTTCAAAAATTACCGTAATTGAAATTCCGATTTTTTTAAACTCGAATATCGAATAATTAAAACATATAACTTATTATTAAACCAAGCGTTTTGTATAGAATTTTTAAAGATCTTTTCAGCGAAGAAATCAATTTTGAAAAATAAATAAAAAATAATGGTTAAAACCGGAAGTAAACTTTTCGTAACCATTTTTCGAAAACTTTGACCAGTTTTTTTTTATTTATTTTTTGTCTCAAAATATAACCCTAAGTATGTACAAAATACACTAGAAGTTGCAGAATGGGATCTCCATTGGTTAAGACAATAGGTCAATAAATGTACATACATGTCGCCCTGCACGGCTAGCACATGATGGGCGCGACAGTCGACAGGCGAGAAAATGCCGCGACATAGAGCTCTCTCGCGAATCGGTAGCATAAGAGCCGCGCGACAACCCGCTGTCTCGCGGACAAATGTCAAAGCGACATAATTTTGTCGTTTGACAGTTCCACGCGGGATACTCTCGAAAATCGTAGCACGAGTGTACTATGGGAGACAAAATGTCCCGCGTTTGAACGTCAAAATGAGAGAAATTGTCTTCGAGGCTAGAGGGTCGCGACTAGGGTTTGCTCCCGGTACTGAGTTTGGCGACAAGCGCATTTGGTCGAAGTTTTGTTGACTTTTGTTCTAAAAGAAAGATAATTTTCCATATTTTATATTTATTTCATACTACAACACTTTTTTGTTTAAGTATAATTTGAATCTTGAGTTTCATGATCATGCTATTAATATCAAAATTATTATATTTTTTCACAATGACTTGTTTGTTCTCTTAAGTTAAACGAAAATCCGGCAGAAAAAAATCTAAGCCTAAGATTGTACGATCACGACCACATCAACAAAGCAAACCTTTGGTGGCGAATTGACTGGGGGATAATTAATAGAAACATAAATAATTGATACAAAAATATTACATTGCTAATCCGGGAAACAATTACGTGCTATCAATCAGTGCTAACCCGTTATATTTACACGCGTATTTTTACATGCAATTATTGTTGATAACCTATATTATGTCGCTCCTTAGGTGTTTCCATTCATTGTGGGATATAAACAACACAATCCCGACCTGAATATTGCGATCAACCTCACTTATAATAAGTAAATGCAAAAGTAAATCTGTACCTATGTACAGTCAGCAGCAATAGTTGCTAAGCGGGCGAGGTGTTCAAAATGATCTTGACGCGACTTTATTGTTAAGAGAATAAGAGCGCGTCAAGGTAATTTTGAACACCTCGCCCGCTTAGCAACTATTGCTGCTGACTATATGTTACCTCTTGACGCTTAATCCGCCGAACCGATTTAGACGAAATTTTGTGAAACAACATTCCACAAAGAATGCAAATAATGAATCTGGCAGCTCAACTCAAACTCCACCTCACAGAAGACCACAGCCGTAATACTTACTTTGTAGTGTACGAGTTGGTACTAGCCTAATCCTTAAGTTACGATTCCCACCGACCGGCTGGAGTTGGGCCGCGCCGGAATGCTTTTTCAGTGTACCTATTTACATAATGTGTGGCAGAAGCGATAGAATCCGTCCGGAGCCATCCGATCCGCAAGCAGCCGACCGGCTTTGGGCATACAAATGTGAAATGCGCTCCGACTCCGACGAATCGTACTTAAATCTGAGTACCTATCTCAAAAAGGTCAAAGTAAATAAAATCATTTAAAGTTTTTGGTACTATTTATTTAAAAGTCACATTATTTGAGAAGTGTTATCAACACTCGACTGTCCTTGCACGGAGTAGGTTCCCAACTTGAGCCCTTCTATGTCCTCCGTGATGGCAGGAGGGCTGCGGTTAGCAGCAGCATGCTTAGGTGTAGAGAATACCTCCGTGTTTGATGATAGGCTTGTGCATGATTGTCATTCAATCTATCTTCGAAGCCAGCAATGCAGCGGCTAGCCAGCCATAAGGGAGATATGTCGGGGATTAGCATAAGATATTTAGTCTGTAAATAAGATTTAAAAGGAATGTAATTTTTTTGCAAAAGACAACGGAAAAGAGCTTTATGAAGATTGAATTGTGTACGTAAGTACTTACAACTTGACTTCTTCGTAAAGATGGTATTTTGTTAGCCAAAACTTTTAACAAAACGCCAATTATTCGTAAGGAGTTGTATTTTAATGATTAGGTAGGTAATCTTTAGATAATTATAATAATATATTCCAACTTGTAACGACAAAGCGAATCAAATTTTGATTGACAGTATTGACACTGACATTTTCGACTTAAAAATAATATTTGCTATTTCTTATTCTTCATACTGCGAGAAAGAGACAAAGTTATCGTGACTAGGGACGCTCCGTTTCTAAGGCTGACTATTCATTACGTATCCGATTATTATTTTACCGATTCAGTGTTGCCACGAATGAAAAGTTTGTTCCATGTATAAATGGCCACATTGGCTAAGTCGCGCGCGGGATGGCTCTCTCTCGTGGAACTCTTTTCTCGATGTGCGAACTCATGCTGCCAAAATCGAGGAATTGACAGATAGAGATAGAAATTTGTGACGGGCGACTGCCGTCTCTCGCGGCGCGAGCTATCCCGCGGGTAATCATGTGCTAGCCGTGCTGAGTGCGACGTACCGTACTGGTATACAAACATATAGCAGCTGTTTAGCTTATTAGAACATGTATTCAGTAAGACTGCTGGTAAATTCTAATCATAACATAATGAAATAAGAAAGTCAACAATTCTAACCAGTTTTTTTATAATTTTTATTACTTAAGAGCTGAAAGAGACTATCGATGAAGGGAAATCATCGTACAGTGTGATTTTGCAGAAAATTACAGTTTCGTAGTCCAAGATTCTGCCCAATCGTTTCATTGGAATAACGACCAAGCTACACTCCTAACTTCGGTTTATTACTATAGAGATGGCACTGAAATAAAACACGGCAGCATTGTCATGATTTCCGATGACTTAAAACATGACACAGCTACCTATTATGCTTACCAAATATTACTGCACAAGCACCTTTCAGAAAAAGAAATAGTTGCATCTAAAATCACATACATAATCGATGGTACCTCACAACATTTTAAAAATAGGTTTAACTTTGTTAATCTTATTCATTACAAGGATGATTTTAATACGAATGCAGAGGCACATATTCACGCAACATCTCGGAGGGAACCTGAAACGTTTGGCGAGGCGTGCAAGTTTGCAGTTACCTCCAAGTAGATCAATAATTTCACCAATGCGATTGTATGACTGGGCAAAATCATCTTTGAAGCAAACGGCAATCTACTATTGCTCTAAAGACGATATTCAACGTCAGAGGATATTTTTGCAGGCCAGGTTTGATTCCGCAGTCACGATTCCAGGAACAAAAAAGTTTTATGCGTTTATTCCAAAAACTGACTGTCTTCTTGTAAAAAGAACGAGCTCTAGCATAGATTCTTATTGTAAAATAATAAAAATTATGAAATAAACTGGTTAGAATTGTTGACTTTCTTATTTCTTATTTCATTATGTTATGATTAGAATTTACCAGCAGTCTTACTGAATACATGTTCTTATAAGCTAAACAGCTGCTATATGTATGTATACCAGTACGGTACGTCGCACTCAGGGCGACATGTATGTACATTTATTGACCTATTGTCTTAACCAATGGAGATCCCATTCTGCAACTTCTAGTGTATTTTGTACATACTTAGGGCTATATTTTGAGATAAAAAAAAATTAAAAAAAACTGGTCAAAGTTTTCGAAAAATGGTTTCGAAAAGTTTACTTCCGGTTTTAACCATTATTTTTTATATATTTTTCAAAATTGATTTCTTCGCTCAAAAGATCTTTAAAAATTCTATACAAAACGCTTGGTTTAATAATAAGTTATATGTTTTAATTATTCGATATTCGAGTTTAAAAAAATCGGAATTTCAATTACGGTAATTTTTGAAAAGCTCATAATTTTTAAAATAAACGTCATATATAAAAAATATTTGGCGTCCGGTTTTATACCTACCAGAAGAAGAACTAAACCAAATATAAACAAATTCGGGAACCTCACTTTTTTTTTCCTGTCCGCTTCATATGAAATGCCCCATATTTAGATTTTGAACATAAAATCGACCCAGTAACAATCTTAACTAATCCGAGTCATCTATTCTCGTAATTGAAAAACCGAAAAACAAATAAAATATAAGTGCTTGACTTAGGTACTTACCCAAAGATATATATTAAGTATAGTAGAGCTACCTATAATATCAAGTCAGGTTCATCTGATATTAGCTCAACAATAGCTGATCATACAAGTACCTACCCTGTTCGTATACGTAGTTACTATCAGTATAAATACTTGTAACTTAATGTTATCAAAGTGTATTCCATCATCAATATTTATTTACAGTGTTTACTAACTCCAATCGTAACCCGCGAGAACTAACTAAATACCAACGTCAAACGTCTTACGCCGTTGGCCTAAAGTTCATTATTACACAAATTCACAATCGTTGTTCTGCTGTAATCATATAAGACCTAAGTCCGTTAGAAACTTGGAGGTTGGTATGACCTTTTCACTTGGGTTTAGTTAGATAGGTCATCGCGTTGGCGTCAAGCGTTCTGGTTGTGTCGTAACAGTTGGCAGCACTGTCACAACTTCATTTACGATTTGCATGGCCCATTGTGTTTATAATCTGTGGTTTGACAAAGGAAAACGAATGACGAATGAGTAAATAGTTAACTGTATTAACTCTGAATTTTCCTTTCAAAATGTACCTAATTTGAAGCACAGTTTGTTTTTACTGTGTCAAGACTATGGAATTTAGTTTTTATTTTTGTTTTGCGTTTGATTAATTGATTAATAAATTGTTTCTTTTTTTCAGGTAATGACTAAGAGCTGCTACTGCTAATCGTGAAATTTCTTTAAGGGTTGCGTGAGTTTAAAAGATAATAATAATAATAACCTACTATGGATTTGCGCTATTTCTTAATTTTTATTCTTACAAGCTGGCTTGGTCTAACTATCACTTTATTAGTGAACTACCGAACGGCGTCAAGTTTTACGAGCAAACTTTTGACATTGGCGAAATCATCGTAAATTTTATGGAAGCCATATATCTTTTAAAAGAAAAAGAAACGATTAGGTATGACTTAATTGGTTAGGCCCCGAAAGTCTAAAATGGCCCCGAGGGTCTAAATATCCCCGCGAGACCGTTAGAAGTTAAAATATGAATAGGGAAGTACTAGCATAAGTTGGTAGTTGTTAATAATTAATTATTTATTATACAATTGTATACCTATGTAAAGTGAAAAAAGAAACATACCTATTACGTACTTACGTAGTCACGTCACATTACACTTCGTTATCTACACTACTTTTGCGTAGTACACCCAACTGGTAAGAACATAACAATAAATACACGAGTTAGTCGTCGCTGAAATGTCGCAATACAACCAACTGACACGTATCCATTGTGCACATTGTCCCATAATGTGTCCATCCTTAACCTAAATAAACAGTCACAGGAACTAGTAATAGAGGTAAATGAAAACTATTATTTGTTACGAAACTCTCCGTTTGCTTTATGAGCAATTGTTCAACTGCCAGCTATGGAGTATCTCTACAATTATTGTAGAGATACATCATAGCTGGCAGTTGAACAGTCACCTGCAATAATTATGTTACCTTTTGGAGGCCGCAAAAAAATGTGACACGCTTCACACGCTCTTATGGCTTTACAAATAAGATCGTTGATCGTAGGTATCAGATATTCTTGCGGCCTTCGTTGTGTAACATATTATTGCAGGTGACTGTAGATATAGACTGTAGACTTCCATGTGATTATTTCATGTAAAGGCTCTACAATTGCGTTTTTCAGGAGTCCAGGACAAATAGTAAATACGCACTGCACTGCATATCAGATTTATCTAGCAGATGTGACTGAGTGGGATTTTTTTCCATGTTTGGCAGTACTGGCCTGCGTGTTTAATGCTCATCATAAATTGACAAACTGTGAATGTATTCTGTCTGTAATTAATACACATGTATAAAATAGTATACGTTACATAGGTATGTATTTTATACATGTGTAGGTACACATGTATAAAATAGAACATATATTTTAATTCCTAAGTTTTCTAATCCTAAAGCCTAAAGATATAAGATAGTTTAATCGTTTTTATTAGGGTTCCGTAGCCAAATGGTAAAAAACGGAACCCTTATGGATACGTCATGTCTGTCTGTCTGTCCGTCTGTCTGTCCGTCCGTATGTCACAGCCACTTTTTTCCGACACTATAAGAACTATACTGTTGAAACTTGGAAAGTAGATGTATTCTGTGAACAGCATTAAGATTTTCACACAAAAATAGAAAAAAAAAACAATAGATTTTGGGGGTTTCAGTTCTAAGTATGGGGGGGGGTCCCCATACTTAGAACTGAAACTCAAAAATTTAGATCTAGTAAGTAGTTTTTTTTAATACGTCATAAATCCCCTAAATACGGAACCCTTCATGGGCGAGTCCGACTCGCACTTGGCCGCTTTTATATATTTCTCATGTTGTAAAAACTATCAGAACCAATACCCTTTGTTCCTAACCTTTCTATAAACAATGTAGGTAATCATCGACTAACTCCACGGAAGTCGCCATTCGCCATACACATGGCGATTAAAGAGAACAATGGATTTTGCACCTTATCGCCATTACTTTTAATTGAATATCGACTGACATGGAGCGAGATTATGTAAATTTCTAACACAGCTGTGCAGGTCGATATTCCACTCCTTACACCGTCGACTCTTACGCTTAACCAGTATAAGTGCGTTCTCGAAATACGCATAATGTTATACCCCCGCCACACTATATACTCCTGACGCTGCTCCTTGCGCTACCGTGATGTTGCTCTCTCTGGCCACACACTACTATACCTGCTCGTGCATTTAATCGCGACGCTCCACACTAGGTTGAAGTAGGTTGTTTGCAACACAATGGATGTAGATACTGTGGCAATGTGCATTATTACTAGAGATGCCCCGAATAGTGGTTTTGGCCGAATACCGAATATTCGGCCCCTCTCTCGGTCGAATACCGAATATTCGGCAGGACATGCGAAAATTTTGAGTCACAATTATTATGAAAACTGATCGCTAACAAAGCTCAACGTTAGATGACGTTAGCTAAGATATATTTTTGTTGAACAGCATTAATGAATAGAGTCAAACAAAACAGACATGTGATAAAAATAAAATGTTTTTTAATCAACAAATGCTCAAAAAAGGGTCTTCGTATTTAATAACTTTCCAAGAACACATTCTAAATATACCTACATAGTTTTTGGTTATTTTTATTGTGATTTTTTCCTTTTTAAGTAGGTGCAATATTCGTGGCATCTCTAATTATTACTATAGCGAATTACGTCATTTTTACGTCCACGCGCGTGATTGTGTGGCCGGCCACTCGCGCTCTTATTGCCGGTTCCTTGACTCATTGACCAAAAACCGACAAAATTGGGAGCGGTGGGCATGACGAATAACGTTCCCACACTTCGTCTCCGTCTCTACCTACTTTCCTCGCTCCTTCCCATGCCAATCGACGAGTGTGTGGCACAACCACGGATTTCAAGCAAATGCTACACTGGTTTTCTAAAAGTCAGACTCACTTGCGCTCGGCAATAAATGTGAATACACGAGCTTACTCAATACAATTAACTGTTCATCGTATAATCAAATCAATTCGTACTGCACTAAGGTTGGTGTTGGTGTGCCGTTGGTATATGCGCAGATCTTGCATAAGCAAAGGGCCATTGTTCGTTATCAGCTGTTATCAGTCGCAATATGAACCCGCCTGTTTCACAACTTGTTTACGTTGTGGTTAGTACAGGCTTAGGTTCTATTTGACCTATGCTAGGTTTTGTTGACCTATATATGTAAGTACCTACACCTACGCATTAAATTTATTTAAATTTTAAATCATATATCATAATGTAATCTTATGCTAGATATATATTTTTCGATATAATTATGACTTTTTTTAATTTATACTGTAACAAACTACATAATTATTAACATACGACCAAAATGCGATACCTGACCAAATTCCTTCCATAAAAAACTTCTAATCGATAATTCGATAGTCGATAATTAGTTGAAGGGTCCACGGAAAGAACATGTCTAGTCACATTTTTCGGAAAATAAGATTTTTATCTCAATATGAAGAGCTCTTAATGAACTCTTTATCTTTTGCTACCACTGTATAATAAATGTAACACAACTTTATTTTTAGTTAAACAATACCTGGTCACGGAATTACCATACGTTTTGACATTGTTCCAAATTTTAAAATCGCGATTACTCAAAATGTCACTAGTGTGACTAGACATGTTCTGTCCGTGGGCCCTTCAGTTCAGCTAATCGATATTGTTCATATTGTGATGTCATAATGCGTTACTACGTTGTAATTATTAATACTTACTATACGATACGACCTATACTGTAAAAAGTCATAGGTTATCAAGTAAATTGTGTTATTTTGTACACTTTTACTATCACAGAGCAATGACATATTAATTACACTTATTTGCGTAAACATATACTACTTATATTATGAACCATTCCTAAATTTTCAAATTATATCTAGACACGCGGTAGCGTGTCCAGCCAAGTTCAAAGAAAAAGGAACTGGCGACGCATCAAGTGTGTGTAATATTACACGAACCATTTCGAGCTACTTTTGACCCCTTCACAACTTGAAACCTACTTAACCTACACACATGAAATTTGGCACATGTATTCAAGTCCCTTAGCTTGTACAAAATACAAAATTTCATAAACATAGCTCAACCAGTTATTGACAAATTAACGTTTAAAAACCGGCATTTTTGTGACTGACTGACATATAGATCAAAAACCTAACCCACTTCCAGATGACCTAGAAACTTGAAAATTGGCATAAAGGTAGACTATTAGGTGTATATAGAGGGAAAAATGTGAAAACTGGAAATTATTTATTTATTTATTTAAACTTTATTGCACAAAATATATACAACAATGTACAAATGGCGGACTTAATGCCAAATGGCATTCTCTACCAGTCAACCACAGGGCCAAACAGAGATACCTTCAATTGGTGCAGAGAGAGAAAATATATTGAGTGAGTTAAAAAAAAGCAAACTATACTTATAAATTACATAAATAAATAAAATATATATAAACTACCACATATTTATAAAATACATACTATAAATATAATAATGATGGATATTATTCGAACTCTTGCTTTAGCAAATGCTTACGTAACATCCGCTTGAAAGAAAACTTACTAGTAGCTTGTCTAATATTTAGAGGGAGTGAATTCCAAAGACGGCTAGCCTGGACGGCGAAAGAATGAGTTATGAAACCAGTACGGTGAGAAGGTATGGCCAGTTTGAGAATGCGGGAGGTACGCAGCTCACATCCTGGGCGCGGAGTGTCGAACACGAATTTACTTTTGAGATATTCTGGAGCAGAAGGCTCAAACAGGATCGAAAATAGGACACAAAGGATCCGGAAGGACCTACGACGACGGATGGAAAGCCAGTTGAGCTGCCGGCGGTAAAAGGAGACATGATCGTATTTACGAAGACCAAATATAAATCTAATGCAGTTATTGAGAAGACGGTCTAGTTTATTAAGCCATTCCTGAGTGACATTAGTGGTGCACACATCCCCGTAATCTATTATTGGTAACACTAAGGACTGCACTAACATCTTTTTCGTGCTTACAGGTAGAAAGTTTTTAAATTTATAAAGAATTCTAAGTGTACCTGTGACCTTCCGACTTGTCTCTGAGAGCTGACCAGACCAGGAAAGGTTGTAATCTAAAACTAATCCGAGATTCTTAACCCGACTACTCACCGGAATTAAAGTATCCTCAAAAAGGATTGGAGCAACAGGTACTATTGATATTTCGATGGAATTTTTTTTATTAATACTTATAGACCAAAAACCTAACCCAGTTCTAGATGACTTAGAAACTTGATATTTGGCATCAAGGTAGACTATTAGGTGCATATAGAGGGAAAAATCTGAAAACTGGAATTTGTTGATATTTAGGTGGGAAAAAAATTAATTAATACTTATAGACCAAAAACCTAACCTACTTCTAGATGACTCAGAAACTTGATGTTTGGCATCAAGGTAGACTATTAGGTGCATATAGAGGGAAAAATCTGAAAACTGGAAATTATTGATATTTCGATGGAAAAAAATTATTAATACTTATAGACCAAAAACCTAACCCACTTCTAGATGACTTAGAAACTTGATATTTGGCATCAAGGTAGACTATTAGGTGCATATAGAGGGAAAAATCTGAAAACTGGAAATTATTGATATTTCGATGGAAAAAAATTATTAATACTTATAGACCAAAAACCTAACCCACTTCTAGATTACTTAGAAACTTGATATTTGGCATCAAGGTAGACTATTAGGTGCTTATAGAGGGAAAAATCGGAAAACTGGAAATTATTGATATTTCGATAGGAAAAAATTATTAATACTTATAGACCAAAAACCTAACCCACTTCTAGATGACTTAGAAACTTGATATTTGGCATCAAGGTAGACTATTAGGTGCATATAGAGGGAAAAATCGGAAAACTGGACATTATTGATATTTAGATAGAAAAAAATTAATTAATACTTATACACCAAAAACCTAACCCCCTTCTAGATGACTTAGAAACTTGATATTTGGCATGAAGGTAGACTATTAGGTGCATATAGAGGGAAAAATCTGAAAACTGAAACTTTTTGACAATTAACCGCGCGTTAGCGAGGGTTTCCTTTTCAGCTTAGGCAAACTGCTTTCATGATGAATACTATAGTAATTTCTGTACAAAAAGTAATGATATCCCAACAAAAACATAAATGTGAAATGAAAGCCAAGTTCAATAGGTATTAAGAATATGTGTCGTTGTTGACTCGCCGACAAAAGAATTGAGATCTATATGAGTGCCAAGTTCTGTGCTGTGTAGAAAATCCTGAATTATAAAGGATTTGTCTTGGCTAGTTTTTAAAAACAACCCAATTTTTTGAAAAATAACAGATAAATATATATTACTTATATGCCTATACGTAAAAACTAGCCAAGACAAATCCTTTATAATTTCAGGATTTTCTACACAGCACAGAACTTGGCACCCGTATAGATCTCAATTCTTTTGTCGGCGAGTCAACAACGACACATATTCTTAATACCACACTTGGCTTGAACTTGGCTTTCATTTCACATTTATGTTTTTGTTGGGATTTTAATTATACTAACGAAAAGAGATAAATAAAAGTTTAATTAAGTTTACTCCTTTTAAGTAAGCCACAATAGAACTGGAGACTTAAAAGTAAACAATACTTATATTGTTTTATAAGCTGTAAGATGTTCAAACTTAAAGACACTCGAAATCAATTCAAACGAGTCACTTCACATAGAAATTTCCATAGATAACGACTCGATTTCCTTATTTTTTAGTGTAGTCAATTTAATAGAATAGAATTATTTTATTATCAAATTTATTTAGTCGTATAGCATTAATAAAATTCATGGTCGCTTTACAAATTAACAAATTATTATCTAGGTTTTTCACCCAATCAAACGAGACAAATTACATATTACCTACAACAAAAACATATGTAGAAGGAAAGAAGTGCCACGAAATGCCTCATCTCAGCATGTTGCTGGTGACTTCCAGCGCTGAATTTCCGCTGAGACCATTAAATGAAAAAGAATCACGGGAGGTAACAGACAAAAGACGAAAGACATAAAATAACATATAACAATACTAGACCTATTGTTATATGTAGGGGTCGGACAAAAAGTGCGGATGACGTAAAAATTACGTAATCTTGCACACAGGATGATGTTTGAGTTTGTATTTAAACTTCCGTGTGACATGTAGTAACAAAGTAGTATTAATGAAGTAACAAAATAATCGTAAATAAATCCATGGAATTAATAATACAGGTGGTAGGGTGATGTAGTGAATAAAATAAATTTCACGAAACTTGCCACAATATTCGAGTAAAGATGACATTTTAGAGCGTTTTTTTATACATTAGTAAATATAAATTTTAGCTAAATATAATCGTGAAGATACAATAGCTAAACAATAACGAAGTCAATTTATTGTTCATCTGCTTGACAATGTGTCAGTCAAAAACGTACTTACTCATTTCAAGTGGCGATATCGTCTAATAAAGAAGTTGATAAATGATAAGTGATAATTGTTTATGAAAATCAAAAATACTATTTGAAATCATCCTATAAGTGGTTTGACGTCATCCGCACTTTTTGTCCGACCCCTGGTTATATGTTATTTTATGTCTTTTGTCTATTACCTTAACAAGAACCCCAAGGTTCTGTTGCCCTGAGACCTTGGCGTTCCAACTGTTCCAAGCTGCACTGGTACAAATAGCCAGCGTATTTTAAGAAGTCTATAATGGGATGTGCATCACCTCGAATCTAATTTAGCCCAAGACCGAGACAAGGAAATACCTGCTAACCGCCAATTTCAATGAATCGATTAGGTATCTACTTTCTCGTTCTCTCATTGCTGAGGATCACGATCATTTGTAATTTGTCTCCATTTTGTGCAGTCAGAATGCCCGCTTTCCATCAAAAAAGGGTAATGAGCGAATGGAGGCAACGGACTGAGCGGACAGGAGTCAAATGGAGTTCCGCTCTTATCCAGTGGAAGCGCTTAAAGTACCTATACATTTCACCACCTTTGCAAGTTAAGCGGACTCCGAACGCAGTGGAAGGCGGGCCTAAGCCATATAGACTGCACGGTGTAGATGTATATACTTACTGCCGCCAGCCGACGACCTCTTCTTAAGGGGCCCACGCACTAATTAACAGTCCGCCGGTCAGTTAGACCAAAAAGTTGACAGGCCGATATCGTCCGGCGGACTGGTAATCAGTGGGCCCCTTTAGCGTTCGACCTACCGTGACCACCACTCACCCGGAAGATAAAACACCTCTCTTTTTATCCAGAGGGTTTGAAAGAACTGAATGAGATGACAGATTTCTGTAATAAATATAAAGTCTATTTTTTTATTCGGTAGACTGAAATGACAGTTAATACTATGAAATGACATTTCATGTTCATACAATTAACTGTCATTTCAGTCTACGGAATAAAAAAATAGACTTTACCTAATAATAATTCTGACATCAAATTAAGGCAATAAAGTGATTCACAAATTCAAATTCCTATCTCAAATACACGACGTAAACAAACTTATCTTTATCAAACTTTAAAAATTCATTATTAATACTTAAGTACTTGTCAATTACCTAATTTTTTGTCGTACAGTCGAGCTAAATATTGTCTTATTGCCCATTTTAACGACGAAAAGTGTTCCCTTGTTGATCGGCAGCGTATTAATAAAACCATACGACTGTGAAACATGTATTAATGCCTTGTACTGTAGACAAAATAATGTCAGTCAAGCAAACAGTGAAAGGAACGAGTTTCCCGCGCACACATAATGCACAATGCATCATTGTGCTAATTTGGTGCATCCAGCAAGGTTGCAGTCTCCGAGAACAATTGCATCTTGAGACAAAGGTGCAACTCGTACTTGCAAAGTCAGGAAGGAAATTTAAACATAGTAAAGAATAAAAAAAAATCTTAAGGCCAAAACGCATACCGCATACGATATGTGTTAGCCCTTAATGCATGTTTTCTGTTTTAGTAGGTAATATCCTGCCCCATTAAGCGGTATCTCAAATCAAAATTTAATGCAAACATATACTTTAAATTCTTTATCTTATAATTCAATTTTCAACTATTTTTGTTTTTGAGATACCGCTAATTGGCTTAAGGGGGCAGTATCGCTCTTTCATTAGTTTAATTAATAATTTTAGTTTTATTGTACATACTGAAAAAAATTACTGATTTTGTTGTTACAAGCCTACCTGTTTTTGTGTAAGTATATAGTAACAAAATTTTGTTACTTAATAGTAACAAAATTTTTTTGCTAATAAGAAAAAGAACATCGCAAACATTACTTTCAGTGAATTTGGCCCCTTAAGTTACCCCTAAAAAGAAACCCCTTTTTGGCTCGCGGACCGCAGTTTGAAACTTAGGAGACCGCTATCTAGAGAACAAATCATGCGCAGTTATTTTTGAACTTCTGCCACTGACTGTACACGAGAGACAATGTTTTCATAACTTTTGCGATTTAATTAACCTAGGAAACCTAGGTACTGGTTTAATCTGCGGTCTAGACCTGAAAGGGTAGTAAAGCTAGCTAATTGACATTCCGCAATTATGTTCGTTTTGAAACCCGGCCTGACGTAGAGCAACGAGTAAGTACTAGGCGTATACTAACTACTAATTAAGGTTTTCTCACGATCTGCGACTGAACGCTACGGTAGGACGTACACTTTAGAAGAAAGTTTCAAAACATGCTTACGAGATTCAAAGTTTACATTTAAAATTCAAAATTACCAATTATATGTATAAGTTCACGTCATTGATTCTTATTACCATGTAAATTAGTTTTAATTGCCAATTTAAATTCCCTTTTAAATGTAATTTTCATTTGAAAATTGCGTATTAGGTAGGTACTGGTGAAATTTTATTGAATAAGTAATATTAGTAATAAAGAATACAATTTTTTTTGTAAAACTAGAGAATATCGGCCTGATTCGAACTATCCGTCAAAAATTTGCTGAAGATACGACATGGATCGGATATGTCAGTGTCGAATCAGGCCGTATGTGTACAGTCGCAAGAGTGAGGTGCTCCAGACCGGATTCGAACCGACGACGGTGGCGTCAGCTTTCGCGATGTAGAAATAGAAATGGTTTATTTGGTGTCAAATCTTAACCTATAATATAATACAATATATCTTATTCTAATACAAGACACCAAAATGGATGCCACTCAGCATCTGCCGATGACTATTGTTCTTAGCCATGGCGCTGGTTTTCAGGGCAACCAATTTAAATTAAAAACACAAATAAAATTAAATGCAAAACTTGACCATAACCTCTACGCCACCCGGTCACGATGGCGCTCCCAGCAGGGTATATTTGATATACAGTGTGTAAATCCAATACGGGCGAATATTTAAACGGTGGTTAGCACAGGACCTAAAAAGTATATTCAGATACATTTTACTTAGAAATGCAATGAAAATTTTAACCATACAAAATAATTCGGCCCGCAATGTAATACACCACACGTTACGGGATACGAGCTTTTTAAAGTAACTGTCAACGCTTGTTAGCAGTTACAATAAAAAGCTCGTATCTCGTAATGTCATGTCATCTTCTGTTTCTTAATGTTTGCAGTACATTGCTGCTTGGTACATGTGAAAAAAATTCATTCAAAATTCATTACGGATCATATTAAGTGTAACTTTAAAAAACTTCTTAATTAATGATTAGACGGGTAAATTCTTATACCTGGTTTAATTTATTGCCCGTATTGAACTTACACACTGTATAGCCGCTATTCTGTTTATTTGGCCCTCGATAAAACAAACAGGGTCCACGTGCAGTTGCGCAAACAAACGTGATACAGATTGATCTCTGGCCCTTTGTCGGCCCGCGTTGGGCGAGGTGAGGTTATGTAATAGATTATCCTAAGGCTTTAAAGGACCAGATTTATCCACGGTCCAGCCGCATTAATTCGTAGTTCTAAAAATTATCCATATTTTTTTTTGGATAGGTACTTTTTTCTTACAATATGGATTGTTACCTACGGCCTCGCGACCAGCAACTCTCCCAATGGCCTCACAGGAACCTTGCTCTAGGGTCCCCCGAGGCCCTCGTATGCCTATAGGTTTAAGGCGAGTCCACATCTGGCGAACGTTTTTTAGGTAACTGCTTACTAACCGCTCGCGCACTGTATGCTTTCGCAAAATGCGGCGAATCTAGAGCGGCGTATTTCCATGATCTGGACGCATCTTTAAAACAACCAATATTTGTAAAAAAAATCGTTTTCTAAAATGGCAGTATAATTCGTACAAAAAATGTTTTTAATTCGGTTTTATTGCGGGGAAAATTTGTTTTCCCGAGTTTCTCGCATTCGCAGAAAACTCCTATAATTTTTGTACGAGCAATTTAAAGATCGGAATTTCTTCGTCACCCTAATAGGTCTTGTTACCTACTTATTTAAATTCCTCTAAAAATAAAGTCGCATACACTAGGTAAGGTAAGTTGGACTTTAAGTGATATACCAAGTGTCTGCATATCCCTTTTTGAGGACGCTCGAGTGATTTTATTCACACTTAGTAACTAAACTAAACGGGTGCTGCAGCTGTTTGAAGTTGCAGGTTTGGATCGAGAGTTGTAGTAGGTGGCGATCACAATAGATCAGCGATGGTCGCAGTGATACATAGGCTTTGGAGCCTTATATAGCCCCTAACAAGAAGAAGAAGAAGAAGAACTAAACGGGTCAGGTGTTCAAAATGATCTTCGCACGCTCTTTCAGATGTTTTTTGACACCTCGCCGGCTTACTTTTTCTCCAACTGTATTTATGCTGTGAACCAGGGATGTTGCGAATATTCGCATCCACATCCGCATCCGCGGAACATCCGCATTATTTTCAACATCCGCATCTGCATCCGCATCCGCATAAAATCGATGCGGAGCAAATGCGGATGCGGATGTCGACCAAGTCGGTAACAGGAACGTCTTAGCGGCGGCGTAAGGCTAGGTAATTTCGTCATTATATAATAACGAAATCGTCGAGATCCCGAAAAGTCGACCAAGTTACTGTTTATTAAATAAAACGCACCTATATTCTTGCTCAAATACTAAAAGTTTCGTTTTTTTCAATAAAAATTACTAAAAATAAAATATTTGACGTTTTTTAAGTACCAAATCTTGACATCCGCATCCGCATGCGCATCCGCGGATGTGAGTCTTTAAATATCCGCATCAAAAAATCTGCATCCGCAACATCCCTGCTGTGAACTATGAATGTGTTCATATGCCATGTTTCTGTAAACTACGTCGCAATTATATGAATTAGTCTGATACATTGTATGACACATGCAACAAGGTGAACGCCCTGCTGGATTGAAACGGGTGATTACTATATCTACGAGCTACGAGTGCGCAATTTATTCACGCTATTAAATGCAGCGCAGCTGTTGGCTGTTTGTGCCTTTCGTTACTTCATTTTTTACACACTAAAGTCTATATTTTTATTCGGTAGACTAAAATGACATTTCATAGTATGAAATGACACATGATGTTCATACTATGAAATGTCATTTTAGTCTACCGAATAAAAAAATAAACTTTAGGGTACAATCTAACATCAGTTTTCCCTAGAGTTACTAGGTTGGTAGGTATGTTGGTAGCCGAGTGGTTTAGCCATTCTTATTTCAATCCAGAAGTTAGCTAGATAGATAGAAAAACCGGCCAAGTGCGAGTCGGACTCGCGCACGGAGGGTTCCGCACCATCAACAAAAAATAGAGCAAAACAAGCAAAAAAACGGTCACCCATCCAAGTACTGACCCCGCCCGACGTTGCTTAACTTCGGTCAAAAATCACGTTTGTTGTATGGGAGCCCCACTTAAATCTTTATTTTATTCTGTTTTTAGTATTTGTTGTTATAGCGGCAACAGAAATACATCATCTGTGAAAATTTCAACTGTCTAGCTATCACGGTTCGTGAGATACAGCCTGGTGACAGACGGACGGACGGACGGACGGACGGACGGACGAACGGACGGACGGACGGACAGCGGAGTCTTAGTAATAGGGTCCCGTTTTTACCCTTTGGGTACGGAACCCTAAAAATGACACTAATTAATCCATAAATCATTAGTCAATTATTCAACTTCTCATTGAAAGATTATTCCAAGGGTATCTTCGTTTTTTCAACTAATTGATTTACTATTATTCACACTGATGCATATCTTTTAGATTATGACGAACAACAATGTTTACGCTTCAAATTTACAGCGCAATTTCAGTACTATCAAAAACATACAAACATACCTACTTACCTAAACAAAAAACAATAATTAAGGAAACAATCATACTTGCGCAGGCTGGTTCAACTTAGGTTCGATTCATCTTTTAGTATCTACAGCTCGTAGGTTCGTAATTATTAGACATCGGTTTCTGCCAGTGTTTCTCAAAATGTGGGGTTTTTGTCATTAGCTGGTCACGATGCCTCCTTATGGGGTTTCGCGTAACCTTAGTAAAAAAATACAGGTCACAATCAGTGAAGGATGGAGGGTCGCGAATTTCATTTTTCATTCCAAGATCGGTCTCGCAAACCTTTACTAAATACACTCATCAATTTTTTGAAATGAAAACTTCTTTAGCGGCGCTGGGCACTTTTTGAGGTGGGGAAAAAATGATAAACTCGAGACAGCGTAAGGCGATCACGTGACCGTAAGGTTTAGATGGCCACTCATTTAGATGGCATTTAAATCAATAAAGAAAAACTCAATGACATAATTCAATAAAGCTACATCTTGATGAAATCGCTAATAAAAGTGAACTCTAGTACTGGTGAATAAAACTCAAAATATCATGACCAAATATGTAGGTATATTTAGATGCGAGGTCTGCAAGGTAACTTTACAATTTCTATTCGAATTTTAAACAATTAACGCTACAGATTTGAATTACGAATTTTAAACAAGCTCACTGACCAGCAATTTCGGAACTAAAGTTTTTCAATAGGAAGGAGGATGGGTCAATTATACATAGTGCTACAGACATTTTGGAATAGTCATTCAGTTTTCACTTCTGTCGGCACTCCCGGAGTGCAACCCATTGTTTTTTAAAATTTTGTGACATCTCAATGACATCCAAATATTCCCTATTGTATTATTTGTATCTTTATAAATGTAACAAAGTTTCACTAATTTACAATTAAACAGTTTGAAATATTCAACGAAACGCGTATCGCATTATCGAAAGCAAACAAGGAATTTATGAATATCTTTGCCAAGACGAATATGAATATTCATAACGAGTCACGCTCCCAGTACGCGTGACGATTATTGACAGTGTCAACGCTCAGTCGAGTCTTCAATCTTTAATGACAGTTTTGAAATAAAATAAAACGTAGTTATTGTATCCCTTAATCGTTGCTTCCCAACCTTTGTGAAAGAACTGTTGATCCAGAGATCCCAGCGAACATACATTAAACATGTGTTATCGTCTCTAACTACGCATTTAGCAAGGAAAACAAACTGAATATAAATAATATAAATAGATACATATACATTCTACAAATAATATGACTTATTTTTAGATAGTCAGGCGATGTTTTGATGTTATTTCTAGATATCATGTTCTAGTTATAGGGGTCGGTAGTTTAGTGTTAATCGTGATAGTGAAGTTACTGAAATAAAATAATGTGCCTATTTAGTTAAAATTTCGTTATCTGCCTCTCTATCGCTCTTCCACATTCGTGCAAAAGAAGCTAACACAGAACAAAAATAGAACATTAAAAAAAAACCAAAGCCATTTACAACCACGAGAAATTAAACTCCATCACGGGTCACAGACTGGCCAAGGCAAGCCGGCACATTTATAAACCATCGAATCGATCGACTGACAATCGACAACGCTTCAGCTGCCTCAATCGATACAATGACAGTGCTGGCACGACTTAAATCGGTGTGATTTTGAATTTAGAACGAAAAGCGGCCTTTGAATGTTCTATTGAATTGGATTTAGAACCGTATTCTTTTCGGCAGAGAATTGGTTTTGATACTTTTGATTTACCATGCTTTTGTTAGTTAAATTGTCAGTACAAAATCGCAAACAGTTTGAAAAACGCACAGTGTGTTAAAAACCCTCATTTTGTCTCATTCAGTTTTTATTTGAAAAACGCTTAGTTCTAATCAGGGCTTGTTAACGTTACCAATTCACATTATAAAGTATCGTTACTTAACGTTAAAATCATAAAAATACCTTATTACCGGTAGTAAATGGTAACGATACTTGATAACTTAACATTATTATAACGTTAGCTAGTTAACGTTAATTTTACCGGTAATTTTACTTTTTATTGCAGGGCTTGTTAACGTTACCCAATTCACATTATAAACTAACGTTACCAAACTAACGTTAACACTATCATTCTTTAAGCTGATATTTGCTTGTAATTTCATACACATTTTTAAGGCCAGTAGACCTTATTGACCATAAATACGGCAGGGCTTCTGTCAAATTGAAATAGAATCAGTCAAAATACAAAGATAATTATGTACGTTAGTAAAACTCAACTTTAATTCTAGTAGTTAGAGTTTATAGTCTTTTGTCATTATTCTTTATGTTTATCAAATGAAAGAGGTGGTATTCTACTTGTTTAAGGTCTTTGTCCAATATGCATTGCGTCTCACTCTCTCATTAAGCAAAATGTGAGACGCAAATACACATTGGACCGATATTGGACAGATAGAATACCACCCGGCTGTGTCGGAATATATTTTCCAAAATAAGAAGGTTGCAAAACGTCATAAATTAGTTTGTTAAATATGATGGTATAGCTAATTCGTTACTTGGTCGGTTTATATTAGGTACAGGCATCTTTGATATAATATACGTCAAGAGTATATAGGTTGGATAATGTCTTGATTTATTTTGTGAAATATGGAGGTGTTGCTGAAATGTAATTTATTCGGATTATATTAAATGAGACACCTATTTATTGATGTTACTGCTTGCTTGTAAAAAAGATTCAATTAAATTCGATTCGATTATAGTAGTTTATGCAACAGTGATATAATAAGGGTTCTTAAAATTCAAGGGTCGAAGTTACAAAACGAGACGTAGTCGAGTTTTGTAAAAAAAGACCCGAGAATTTTAAGAACCAATTATGAGCTGTTGCATACATTACTTTTTCTATGACAGCTGCAGCAAAAAAAAAAAAAAAAAAAAAAAAAAAAAAAAAAAAAAAAAAAAAAAAAAAGTTATTATAAAAAAAAGAGTTATTATTAAAAAAAAAAAGAGTTATTATTAAAAAAAAAGAGTTATTATTTAAAAACAATTGAGTTATTATTTAAAAAAAAAAAGAGTTATTATTAAAAAAAAAGAGTTATTATTGTAAATGAAAACATACCTCTTTCAATCAAGATGATCGGAACTTGTATCTTTAAAAAAAATTAAGCAGTTGTATTATACTCATAAGATGACTGCTAGCAGTCATCTTATGAGCCTATAGACAAAGCATTCAAATGACATTGCTTTAGATATCACTGTCAGTCATTTAATTGACACATTTAAGTGCTGGAGTAGAAAAAAGATAATTATGTAGGTACGTTAGTAAAACTAAACTTTAATTCTAGTAGTTAGAGTTCATAGTCTTATGTCATTATTCTTTATGTTAATCTAGAATGGTGAAGCTTAAATTCTTATTTGAGACATTATTACCAGGGATGTTACGAACATCCGCATCCGCATCCGCAACCGCGGAACTTCCGCATTATTTTCAACATCCGCATCTGCATCCGCATCCGCATAAAATCGATGCGGAGCTTATGCGGATGCGGATGTCGAACAAGTCGGTACAGGAACGTCTTAGCGGCGGCGTAAGTGCTAGGTAATTTCGTCATTACCTATAATGAAATCGTCTATATACAGAAAAGTCGGCGAAGTTACTGTTTATTAAATATAACGCACCTATATTCTTGCTCAAATACTAAACGTTTCGTTTTTTTAATAAAAAAAAATACTAAAAATGTAATATTTGACATTTTCTAAGTACCTAATCTTGACATCCGCATCCGCATCCGCGGATGTCAGATATCTTTCTCGATCTCACCCATGGGTGCGACGCTTCGAGGCCGCGGCGCGGTGCGACAGTGTGTTACCACTTTAATGGCTGAATGCCACGAAGGTGTGTCACAAATATCTGTGAAATGGAAATTAAAAAAGCAGCCAAGTGCGAGTCGGACTCGCCCATGAAGGGTTCCGTAGCAGCAAGTAACATAATAAAATTGCGGTTTACGATTTATGACGTATTAAAAAATACTACTTACTAGATCTCGTTCAAACCAATTTTCGGTGGAAGTTTGCATGGTAATGTAATTTTTTTTAGTTTTAACATTCTTTTATTTTAGAAGTTACACAGGGGGGAGGGGGGGGACACATTTTACCACTTTGGAAGTGTCTCTCGCGCAAACTATTCAGTTTAGAAAAAAATGATATTAGAAACCTCATTATCATTTTTGAAGACCTATCCATATACCGCACACGTACATGGGTTTGATGAAAAAAAAAATTTGAGTGCAGTTCTAAGACTTCTAAGTATGGGGAATCCCCAAAATTTATTGTTTTTTTTTTCTATTTTTGTGTGAAAATCTTAATGCGGTTCTCAGAATACATCTACCTACCAAGTTTTAACAGTATAGTTCTTATAGTTTCGGAAAAAAGTGGCTGTGACGTACGGACGGACAGACAGACATGATGAATCCATAAGGGTTCTGTTTTTGCCATTTGGCTACGGAACCCTAAAAACGAATAAAAAGAAGAAGAAAAAGAGAGAAAAATCTTTATAGGGCTGGATCTACTAAACAGTGCTTCGTAGCGCAAAAATAATAAAATTTTCGTTCTTCTTCAGAACCACACGCACTGAACAACCTATCGTATCACTCCCTGAACGTATAAAACGACATCCATGACGACTTTTATGACATACTGCATGGTCGCCATCTTGGATTCCAAAATGGTCATTTTCGAAATCTGCACACCTGATTCAAATAAGGTGCATCTATATCTATTAAGCCAACATCAACAACATATCTACTATCGAAATGTACTTTTGATAGTAGTAGTACGAAATGTAATCTGAAAGGAATCAAGTAATGCATTCCAGTAATGAGGAATCGACATTGATTCCAATTACTAGTAATTGTTGTAATATTAGAAAAGGTGATTCCTGATTCCTTAATTGGAAGTGTACTTAGTAATTCGGTATTGTTAGATTACAAAGTAATCTGGGAATCGGTAATCAGATTACAAAGTAATTTCGAGTAATCGTGGAACCAGGAATCAATTACGAAATGCCCATCTCTGCTTGAGAGTGAATGAACATTCGCTCGATTGTCAACGATGATGGCATGTATCAGTGAATCAAACGGTAAATAAGCAGCTGTTAACGTTACCTACTAACGTTAAAAATGGTGTATCGATACCTTTGTCTTAACGTTAGCTCAAATTGACAGCTGCTAACGTTACCATTTTGTTACCGGTAAAGAGTAGTATAACTAACGGTACCTGGTCTAACGTTAGTTAGAACTTAACGTTAAATCTGTCACCTTGTGGTAACGATACCAACTTTTTAACGGTATTTAAAGCCCTGGTTCTAATCGCTCACAAGAACTCCGGCTTGCCAAAATTTTCTAGTTTTTATATTAGAGTTTGTTCGAAAAGAAGAAGCCGTGAAATGTATTGGGCCCTATACATTTCACGACTCTTCTCATTCCGCACAGACTTTATCAGATGTCAAAGTTGACCCGGGTGTAGGTGAAGGAAGGAAGGTGACCAGCGAGGAAAATCGGAACTACCCCACCACTATCCTCTTAAGGATAATGACTTCAAAGAAGACAAAGTTCTAAAGCATTGACTTCACAAGGCCTTTCTATATGTACCGTGGTCAACGCTCGGCCGGCCTTCTCGGTCCAGTGCTCGGTTCAGACACCTTTCCACTAAGATAGCTCCGTAGAGTGGTACCTACAGACCGCTTGGCATGCCATCTGTGTGTAGGTATTAGACAGCGTGATTTTTTTCGACATCATTAGCAAAAATCGTCATACTTCAACCAATTTACACAAAACCTTAACAAATTATACTCCTAAACCTTCCTCAATACATAATGTTGCCAACATATTATTGCATGTGCCCATGTAATGGCTGATGGCTCCTCTACACGATGGGCCAGCGCCGGCCACTGGCAAGGGACGCAGCCATGCGGTAGAATAAGATAGCAATCACTTGCTCCCTCTAACGCATAAATGCGTCCCTTGGAGTGGCCGGCGCTGGCCCATCGTGTAGAGGAGCTATAACATTGTGCGTGCTATTTAACTTAATGTTAAATATTAACATGTTGCTATATGTGAGATCCTATAATTGGCTCTGTGTCACTATTGATGTTGTTATTAGCATAGTTAATTATAGCTGTTGGTTCTTCATGTAAATAAAATAAATAAAATAAAATAAATTAAAAATTATATTGGTAACATTTTGTTTTGTAAAGTCTTTCTTTAAAAGTTATTTAATATACAATTTTGTTATTTCCAGAGGCTGGCGGCGTGTGTGGAGCGCGCGGCGCGGGGCACGGGCGCGCGCGGCAGGTGACCGTCGGTGTACGCGGCTGATGTGGGCGGCGGGCGGCTGCTGCTCGCGGCAAGCAGGTGGGCACACTTACATACGCCTGTACGTAAACGATGGCCCAGCGCTGGGCCAGCGAGATGGCCCTGCGATGGGCATGGCTCCTATACATGATGGCCCAGCGCTAGACCAGCGAGATGGCCCTACGATGGGTATGCTCCTATACACGATGGCCCAGCGCTGGACCAGCGAGATTGCGATGCGATGGATGAGAGCACGTGTAGATGCGTACGCACCATCGCTGGCCTTTGATGTGCGGACGAAAAACCGACATCGTGGCCATCCCATAGCCATCCCGCCGATAAGTCATCCGACACCACTACCCTCTCTGGCCCATCTTAGTGGGCCAGTAGGATGGCCCATCGTGTAGACGTGCCATAAGGTGTGCAAGCGGGACAACGCTGTATAAGCCCCACACTATACCGTCTCCCGAGCGACGGCGTCTAGTCAGCGCTATGGAAAATGGCGTCGCTGCGCAGTTCCGCTGCGTCGTCGAGCAGCAGCCATAGAGTTGACCAGACGCCGACGTTCGACAGACGCTAGTGTGGGTTGGCCCTATACGTGCGAAGCGCTCGCTAACACACCATGAGGATCATTGTGATAACACTGATAACCGTGTAAGAGAGAACCCAGACTAGCGCATACCGAGCGTCGGCGTCTAGTCGACTCTATGGCTGCTGCTCGACGCATCGTTGGCGCAACTGCGCAGCGACACTAATTTCCATAGAGCGCTGTCTAGACGCCGCCGACGCTCAAAAGACCCTAGACCCTCACTGAGGCGGAAGATGAGAGGGGCGTGCGAGAATCAACCAATAGCTTTGATAACAACCAATTACAGTCCATTTCTTAGATTACAATCCAGCGGAGCAGATAAGACATGTAATTTCGTCTCCTCTTATTTCCCCTCCTCTCCGCGTCAGTGGAGAGGTAGCCTAACACGGGGTCTCCGCGCGGGATCAAACAAATACGTCTTGGTCTACGGTTACGGTTGTGGAAACTCAACGTTTAGCAGGTTGATTCATATCGTACTCGCCAAATACGAAGTAGGTATTATCACAGGTCTGCTTTTTATATAGAAGTCAATACTTATCATTCGCAAAGACAGTGGGTTGGCAACCTGTTAATAGTAGTTTATGCAACAGTGATATAATAAGGGTTCTTAAAATTCAATTCAAATTAAAAAAAGACCCGAGAATTTTAAGAACCAATTATGAGCTGTTGCATACATTACTTTTTCTATGACAGCTGCAGCAAAAAAAATTATTATTTAAAAAAAAAAGAGTTATTATTGTAAATGAAAACATACCTCTTTCAATCAAGATGATCGGAACTTGTATCTTTAAAAAAAATAAAGCAGTTGTATTATACTCATAAGATGACTGCTAGCAGTCATCTTATGAGCCTATAGACAAAGCATTCAAATGACATTGCTTTAGATATCACTGTCAGTCATTTAATTGACACATTTAAGTGCTGGAGTAGAAAAAGGTTTTTATAGATGGCGCCAACCTATCTCTGTAGTTTTATTCTATAATATTTGGCTAAAAAAGGGCATCCAGGCATAAGATTCTATTCTTAGGCTTGACAGGTAAAAACCTATGCTGGCGCCATCTGTAAAATACTTCGACCGACCAACCCCATTGCAATAGGTGCCTCTGCCTGGCAACCGGGCTTAGTCAGTGTCATATTCATATCATACTTAGGTCAAGTCGAAATTATAAGTAACTGTAATAACCGACATTCAAAACATCCGTAACAATATTCTTAAAATAAAAAAAGGCTTCAGCACATTTGGGCAATATTCAAGCGAAATTCTATCTTATTATTACTACGAATAAATACCTGTTACAAAGTAATCATTTAACCGACTAGGCAAAACGAACGGAAACGTTTTTTTAATATAAACAAAGAAATATTCATCCACACACTCAATGAGGCTTTATTGTTCTTTAGTTGTACAGGATGTCCAGGGACAGAAGCTCGGTTTCAAAATTTATTAAAAATAAACAAACAAAATGCACTATGTATAATTTAGGTTAACGCCATCTAGCGTTATTTCGTCGCATTACTTGAAACCCCTAAGCACATCACTGTTAGTACTCGAGTTACATTAATACCAGTTAGAGCGAAACTCACTAGATGGCATTTAAATCAATAAAGAAAAACTCAATGACATTAAAGTAACAGTTTTTCGATCAGGTCACGTGTCCGTCTTACTTCTTACGGTCACGTGACACCTGTTACGAGTTTAACATTTTTTCCCCATCACAAAAAGTGCACAGCGCCGCTAAAGAAGTTTTCACTTCAAAAATAACACATGCAGACCAAAACTGTTTATTTTCTAATTGTCAACCTTCGCCATGTACGCACACTATTTCAACCTATTTCGCATGTTTCAAAATTCGAAATTAATGCCAAATAGGTACCTACCAGGGATGTTGCGAACATCCGCATCCGCATCCGCAACCGCGGAACTTCCGCATTATTTTCAACATCCGCATCCGCATCCGCATAAAATCGATGCGGAGCTTATGCGGATGCGGATGTCGAACAAGTGGGTACTAGGGCTTCCAATACCGGGATCCCGGTATTTCGGGATCCCGGGATCCCGTCTTATTAAACGCATTTTTCAATACCGGTATTTTTAAAGGCAATACCGGGATCCCGGTATTTTAAAAAATGAGGGAAATGCGCAGTATAAACCCTTTAAATCCATTATATTCGGCTGTATCAAAAAGCTTAATAAACGTCAGATGCATCTAGAGTTAGACCAAGAAAAGTCTGCAACGATTTTGATAGCACGCGCAGTGCAAATGTAATATTAAACGTCAAACTTCTATGAAATTATGACGTACAAATAACACTTGCACTGCGTACTGCGTATGCTATCAAAATCGTTGCAGACTTTACTTGGTCTAACTCTAACTGGTATCTAGCCCGCATTTTATTATTGAAACAAGATCGTTGCCTAATGCGTCAGATAAATATTTGGTGGTTGGTGGTGGATGAATCCTGAAGTTATGTGAGTGATGAATATGATGATAGTGACATTAAATAAAACGAAAGAGCAAGGATAACTGTAATAATGGCAAACCAATTTTGACGGAAATTTGAAAAAAATGTTGTCTGGTTGGTTAAGTTGGACTACAAATGTGACTGGTGAGGTGAAGTCAACAAATTGGATAAAATTATTGCAGACGGCGGCATTGATTGTTTATTGTTGTAATAGCTTTTAGGACATATCTAGACGAAAAGTTAGCTAACTTTAATTCCGTTCTGTTAAATCTTTTCGATACTCATGCCCCGGTTCGTGCTGTGAGGCTGAAGCGGCCACCTGCTCCATGGATTACGAAGGGTGTTCGAACGGCAATGGCTAGGCGTGATAAAGCTTTTCGCTGTTACAAGCGGGATCGGTGTGATGCGAACTGGGATTTGTTCAAGGCTGCGAGAAACCGATGCAACCAAATGGTAAGAGCTGCGAAGCGCCGATACATCCATGAAAATGTTATGTCTTCCTCTCTTGCTGACACATGGAAATTCCTAAGGTCACTCGGTATAGGTAAATCTAATGGTGTTGTGGACTCTACCTCTTTCACTCTAGATCAATTAAATTGTCATTTCGCTAAAACTACTCCCCTTACCTCGCTAGTAAAATTTAAAACTGTATGCCTTATTGCCTCTCTCTCTTCTCCTGATATTGACCCATTTACCTTTAGTCCTGTCTCTCTTGAAGAGATCCGCAAAATTATTCTGTCAATTAAATCTAAGGCTGTAGGGCATGACAACGTGAGTCGAGTCATGGTCATCCACATTCTTGATGAAATACTGCCAGTAGTTTCGCACATCATTAATACATCTTTATGTACAGGGGTTTTTCCATCTTGCTGGCGTAAGGCCTTTGTCATTCCTCTTCCTAAAGTTAATAACCCCAGTTCTCTCAATAACTTTCGGCCGATCTCTATTCTTCCATTTCTTTCCAAAATTCTCGAGGCGGCGGCCCATAAACAGATTTCACAATTTATACACCGGAACAATCTTCTTTCTCCCCTTCAGTCTGGGTTCCGTCCCGGTCACAGCACCACCACTGCCCTACTTAAAGTTACAGAGGACATTCGGCTTGGGATGGAAGCATCCAAGGTCACGGTGCTGGTGCTTATAGACTTCTCGAACGCCTTCAATGTGGTTGACCATGACCTACTCCTCGCTGCTCTGACTCACTTGCGGGTGTCTGTTGAGGCGACAAAGTGGTTCTCCTCTTATTTATCGGATCGTGTTCAGGCAGTCCGAGCTAACCGTTCGCTATCTGATTGGTGTGCACTGAACACTGGAGTTCCTCAAGGTGGTATTCTATCGCCCTTTTTGTTCTCCGTATTTATTAATTTGATTACCACCAATATTCGTAGCTCTTACCATTTGTATGCGGATGACCTGCAGTTGTATGCTCAAGCTGATGTGAACGATGTTAACTCTGCCATTTCATTGCTAAACGCTGATCTAGAACACATCGCTGAATGGTCTAGCAGTTTTGGTATTAGTGTTAATCCAGCCAAGTGTCAAGCCGTAATTCTGGGCAGCCAGCGCCAAATCTCAAAGCTCAGTTCAGTCGCTATCACACCAATCCTGTTTGATGAGTCTGTCATTCCCGTGTGCACTAAGGCTAAGAACTTAGGATTAATTTTTGATTCTACCCTTTCCTGGAGCGGCCAGCTAGGTGATGTAAGTCGTAAGGTTTCGGGCACACTAAGAACTCTGTATAAATTCAAGAATTTTCTCCCAGTAAGTACAAAAAAGATGTTGGTACAGGCGTTGATTTTGCCAATTATTGATTATGGTGATGTGTGTACAACGAATGCCACTCAAGAGTCCCTCAACAAACTTGAACGTCTCCTCAACAACGGCATAAGATTTATCTTTGGTTTGCGTAAATACGATCATGTTTCCTATTACCGTCGCCAGCTCAATTGGCTCTCCATCCGTCGCCGTAGATCACTTCGAATACTTTGTACCCTATTTTCAATCTTGTTTGAGCCTTCTGCTCCTGGATATCTAAGAAATAAGTTCCCGTTTGATACCCCTCGCCCTGGAGTTGAGTTGCGTACATCTCGTGTTCTCAAACTATCAATTCCCGCTCACCGCACTGGGTTTATGACTAACTCCTTTGCTGTCCAGGCGAGTCGTCTCTGGAATTCACTCCCTCTCAATATAAGACAAGCCCCGAGCAAGTTAGCTTTCAAGCGGTTGCTACATAAGTATCTGCTGAAACAAGAGTTCGAGTAGCGTTCATCATTATATTATATATTATGAGTATGTATGAAATATGTAGTAGTATATTATTTATATATATTCTAGTGTTTTTATTTGTGTATTCTACATGTAGTTTATCAGAATTATTAATTGTTTAGTTGTTTACTAAGTTCTAATAATTAAATTCCTTTTTCTCCTTGCACCAATTTTACATGTCTCTGTTTGGCCCGATGGTTGACTGGTAGAGAATGCCATTAGGCATTAAGTCCGCCATTTGTACATTATTTTTGTGTATTGTGCAATAAAGTTTAAATAAATAAATAAATATCTGGTATTCCAGTGAGCCTTTCTAATTCCCCTTTTTAATAAAACTATATATTTTAAGCGATTCATATCCAATACCGGGATCCCGGGATCCCGGTATTGATGAAGACAGTTTCGGTATTAATACCGGTATTGTGAGAAGTCCGGTATTTGGAAGCCCTAGTGGGTACATGAACGTCTTAGCGGCGGCGTAAGTGCTAGGTGATTTCGTCATTAACTATAACGAAATCGTCTAGATCCAGAAAAGTCGGCCAAGTTACTGTTTATTAAATATAACGCACCTATATTATTTCTCAAATACTAAACGTTTCGTTTTTTTTAAATAAAAAAATACTAAAAATGTAATATTAGACATTTTCTAAGTACCTAATCTTGACATCCGCATCCGCATCCGCATCCGCGGATGTGAGCCTTTAAATATCCGCATCCGCATCCGCATCCGCGGATGTCAAAAAATCTGCATCCGCAACATCCCTGGTACCTTCGGTCCTACGCCTTGGGGGCTGTTCATAAATTACGGGCGGTTGTTTTATGTGATTAACGCAGGGTTGAACGCATGCGTCAACGGAATGTAGGAAAAATTACAATGCGCTTACCGCTCCGTTTACCGAGTAAAACAATGTAGTGTTATTAAATGGGTGTGCGGCAAACGCATTGCGTTTATCGCATGAAGCAACCGCGCGCTTTAATCAAAAACCTTTGGTAAGATACGCTTCAATAGAATATGCTCGCTGCTCTGCTGGTCAGCGATCAATCCACAACACTCACGAAACCAAAACAAGCTCTAGCGTCTCCCTCGCACTTCGCTTTCGAAAACTATTTGAATTTGTAATCGGAATTTGCTGCTGGACATCCTGTATATCAAAATGCTTATCTAATGTGGGTACGTGGGCTTGACCAATGACCACTTCATTGGTACTCAGTCCCTCAACATGAGCTGTTCGGCTGCGTTGAAATTCGTATACTTACCGTTAACTTTATAATACATTTGTGTAAATTCGGATCAGTAGGTATTTTAAAAAGGAAAATCTATTATTGAAGAGCTTTTGTTATGGGTTATTGAGGTAAGTCTTTAAATAAATATTTCATATTTAATTTTGTTGGCTATTTACTGAATTTATGTCTTCTGGTTTTCGTGTATTGAAAGTAAGAAGGGTATAATTTCTCGCAACTCACAAGTCACAACGATCATTTTCTAAAATATTTACTTAGACCAAAAACTTGTTAGAGTCTGTTCAGAAAGAGAAGAGTCGTGGAATGTATTAGGCCCCATACATTCCACGACTCTTCTCTTTCCGCACAGACTCTCAATTTCATAATATTATACGCGGCTATACGACCTATCTTCATTAGGAATGTCAATTTGAAGTTGAAAAAATAAATTGGAAGTTTAATGTCAATTTGTGAATAATTTAGATTTTAAAAGTTTCAGTTGGAAAAAAAGCGCGGGAAACGTGAAACGTGGCGGTCAAGTTTTAGGTTTCTTGTAAATTTAATTTGAATTTTAATATTGTAGATCAGGGAATCGGTAATTTGTACATAATTTCTTAGATAGTTTGTATATATTATTGTATTTGTATATATAATTAGTGTGATTTCATCGTAGTTGGTAAGTTTTTTCTTGTATATGTGTAATGGGGGACAAAGAACCCCCGGACCCTGGAGGTGAAAACCTCCAGGTCGGAAGTAATGTAACAATAGATTCAGCCATGGACACGGACACTTCTGTGGATAGCAGGAGTGAACTTAAAAGAAATAAGATTGACAAATTATGCAAAGCATGTAATAAAAAAAGAAGGAAAAATAATGGCGGGGACTATTCGTGCGATTGTCAGGAGAACATACAAAACACCCAAGCTCCTTCAAAATCTAATATTCAGCCTACCATAAACTCTTCGGATAAATTAAATACAAACAATGACACTACTGGCGCCAAGGTTGGCAGAAATTTATTTTCATCTTTAGATGTTGCTCCCTTTACGGTGCACGTCCAAATTAAACAAACCGATGCAAAATCATCTTTACACCCGGTGTCCTTTGGGAAATTCTTAGTCAAAAAAGGCTTCAAAAACATTATAAATGGAAGTGTTAAGCGTATTGGTAGGACGCGTATAGCAATGTCATTTTCAAATTACGTAGATGCGAACTTATTTGTTACCAATACTTGCCTTGAGTCAGAAAATCTTACTGCATACATTCCGTCATTTTCCGTGACCCGTATGGGCTTGGTTCGCGGTATTCCTGCAGAGTGGTCGGAGGAGGAAATTGTTTCCAATATTTCCGTGCCCGTGGGGTGTGGAAAAGTACTAAAAGTACGACGTTTGAACCACAGAGTCGTGGTTAATGGTTCTACTACCTGGCAACCCTCAGAGACAGTCGTATTGACATTTGATGGTCAAGTATTACCGAAACGAGTCTTTTCGTGCTACAACTCTCTCGCCGTCGAATTGTACATATTTCCAACCATTCAATGCTTTTTATGCTGTAAATTTGGCCATACCAAAAATAACTGTCGCTCGAAGCCCAAATGTTTCAAGTGCGGGGAAATGCATGCTGGAAACACCTGTGTAGTGGAGGAGGAGGATGCCATTTGCTGTTTATGCAACGGCTTTCACTTCGCCACTAACAGGTCATGCCCAGAACATGTAAGGCAAAAAGAAATTAAAGTTAGTATGGCACATAACTGCATCTCCTATGGAGAAGCTGTCAAACTGCACCCAGCCGTATCGAAATCGTTTGCAGACATGGTTAAGTCACAAGTGTCACAACCACATACTCGATCAGAATCACCTCGTAGCAGTGTCCAAAGTACAGTTCCAGGCACAAGTTCGAATATGCGCTCTTCTAGCTATAGCAGCAAAAAAAAACATTTTTTTGAAACCTCGTCCTTCTGTTAAAAAGACTACCCATGGCTATGATGTGGCTGCACATCGGGCCATTATAAGTGAATACTCCATTCCATCTTCTGCAAACGGTTGTGCTCTTCGTCAGGAAACAGAAAAGGAAGATCGACTAGTAATCACAGAGTCTATCGAGGCCCTAAGATCTCTTTTGTCAAAGCCAAACCTTACTTTACCGTCCCACGTTGCCCCTATGATTGACTCTCTTACATTTGCAATTAAAAATAATGTACAATATAATACAATGGAATTGCAGAAGTGTAATCAATAAAAAACATGATTTAATTCATTTATTAAATAAATTTAATCCATGTGTTTTTGCCCTATCTGAGACATGGCTTAAGCCTGGAGCTCTTCTCAGAGCTACTGGTTATTCATGCCTCAGAGAGGACCGTCCTGACGGGTGGGGTGGAGTAGCTTTACTCGTCAGGAATTCTGAATCATTTTCATCTCTTCATCTCCCATCTCATAGCGATGATTTTTCAATTGTCGCTGCCATTTAGGGCTTGCAAATATTCGAAACTTTCAGATATTCGAATATTCGACTTTTTCTGACGACGTATTCGAATATTCGAATAATTATTCGAATATTATAAAAAATAAGAAAAGGAACGAGAAATCGGTTTATTATCGTTTTATTCAAAAGCTTTTTTCACATATTGCTAAAACTAAGGATATTTGGCAGAAATCCACTTAATTGACTAGATTTTATCATCCTACTATTTATAAGATGCCCACAGTTATAAAAACAAGTAAAACGCCAAAATTAGACGTATTTAATATTTCTAGATATAACTTATTATAAATGCGCCGTTGCGTGAAATAATATAACTTTAACCATCCAAACACCTAGGTATGTAAGATATTTTTTTTAGTAGGTAATTTTTTCCGATTTAAATTAACTTGTAAGCACTCAGAGGCCTGTAAAAAGGCCTTTAATTTCATTGTATTTTGAATCTTTATTGACTTTATTTGTTTTGGCAAGTTATTATTCCTAATGGTCGGCTAATTATATAATATTGGAATATTTAAGGGAAAAAGTTAGTTGAGTACTGGGTGGATTATTCGTCAGCTAAAGGTGCATGGTTAGATTACCAAGTTGGGCAGGTTTGGTATGATTAAATTTGAGAATTGCGATAAGTGGCAAGGTTTAGACTTCAAAAATTCGCTTAACGTACGCTTGTACTGAATAAACAGAATGATCCTTTAACTTAAAACTTACGCACCGTATAAATAACATATTTTATTATTTCGTTTTCTTTTAAATTGAGTTAGGTTTCACTGAATATTCACGAAGTCTATCGAGAGGAATACAGTAAAAATATTATTTCCTTCGTATTTGGGTACCTACCGTTCCTCATTCACTGTAAATACCCGTAAAACACACAGAAACTGTAACTACAGCGGATGACATAGATTTTTTTATAGTAATAAAAAATATTCGAATATTCGAAACCTGAGCGGCCGAATATTCGAATATCAAAACAGGTCGAATATTCGACAAATTCGAATATTCGAATATTCGAATTGCAAGCCCTACTGCCATTGTAAATAACATATGCATTCTCTCTGTATATATTCCTCATCAATCATCTTCTATTTTTAATGAATTAGAACAAATAATTTCTTCTCTACCAAGGCCCTTGTTGATTCTAGGCGATTTCAACTCACACCATCAGTTTTGGGGCAGTTCAGTATCCAACTATAATGGCCATCGTGTTCTAAAAATCTTAGATGATCACAATCTTTGTGTTCTAAATACTGGCTCCCCGACTCGCCGTACAGCGCCTACAGAATCACCCAGCGCTGTTGATCTATCCATTTGCTCTGCTGAACTTGCATCTTCTTTCACCTGGCAAACTCTTGATTCTACATTTGGTAGTGATCATTTTCCAATTATAGTCTCATTTCCTTCATCTTCACGACCATCTCCGAAACCTAGCCCTAGGCTTAAGTACAATTTATGTAATGCAGACTGGAAAAATTTCAAAAGCTGCGTAGGGAAGAAATTGTTGGTTTTGCCTAGTTTAGATGATACTGATGTTGTCGGTTGCTCGGTTGCTTTGGCCCGGGTGATCACGGAAGCAGCTGATGATATATTTCCTGTAAAAAATAGTGCAATTAATAAAATTCCCTCTCCTCCTTGGTGGGATCAGGATTGTTCCCAAGCAATTAAAAATCGAAAGGAGGCTGAAAAACGTTATCGTCACTTAATGACAACTGAAAACTTTGAATCGTACATGCAGGTTGCGCGTGATACTAAGAAATTGTTACGTAAGAAGAAGTTTGAAGGTTGGAGGCGATTCTGTGCGTCTCTAAATCCTAATGTAAAACCTTCGACAGTATGGAACAACATCAAAAGGTTCAGACATGCATTCAACGAACCCTCAAGGCGTACACTGCCTCCTAATCTTGCGCAACAATTTATGGACAGACTAGCACCTTCATCTGTTCCTGAAGAGTTTGTGTTCCAGCCCGCAACCTTTTTATACGATCCTTCCTTAGATTCCACCGTTAATTGCCCTTTTAAAATGGAGGAATTAAAAGGTGTATTAAGCAATTTAAAAGATAGTGCTCCGGGTGAAGATGGAGTGCCCTACTCATTTTTAGTAAATGCCAGTGATGGCATACTTTCTTATTATTTAAACATAATTAATTCGGTTATTCAGTCCGGTATAGTCCCTGATTCATGGAGATCCCAAATAGTTATTCCTATTTTAAAACCCAATAAACCAGCATCAGACGTTTCTTCCTATCGCCCTATTGCCCTTTCCTCAGTATTTGCAAAAGTAGCTGAACACTTAATTAAAAACAGAATAGAATTCTTTGTTGAAAAGAACCAATTACTATCTCATAGCCAGTTTGGATTCCGAAAAAGTAGATCTACCTATGATAGTCTGTCAATATTTATTGCAGACATACGATTGGCATTTTCTAAAAATGAGTCGTTAGTAGCTGCTTTTCTTGATATAAGTGCTGCTTATGATAATGTTTTGGTTTCTGTGTTACAAGAAAAGCTTCTCAAGTTAGGCATTCCAAAAATGTTAAGTAACTTTGTAACAAACCTTTTATCTGAACGGTCCATTAGTCTTCTTATAGATGACAAGAATAAAATATCTCGTGTAGTGTGGAGAGGACTACCACAAGGATCTGTATTAAGTCCTTTGTTGTATAATATCTATACATCTGATTTAGAGTCTTCCCTAAATGGTTCAGTTAGAATTTTACAGTATGCTGATGATTTATTACTTTATTCATCAAATCTTTCTCCTGAGCAGGCTAGTAGATCCGTCACTTGTTCCTTAGGTTCCTTGAAGTCATGGTTAGATTCTAATGGTTTAGAACTTTCTGTTCCTAAAAGTGTTGTGGTTTTATTTACTAGAAAACTATTTCCTCCTCCAATCAATGTGCAATTTGGGAACTGCTCCATTTCAGTAAAAGATAAAACTAAATTCCTTGGTGTCATTTTAGATAGTAAATTAACAGGCCTCCCACATTGTGAGTATATAGTTTCAAAATGTGAGAAAAATATTAATATCCTTAGGTGTGTTTCTGGTGTTTGGTGGGGTTCACATCCTTTTTGCATGAAACTAATGTACAATGCCTTAATAAGAAGTATTCTAGATTATGGGACATTTTTGTTAGAGCCAGGATATGCAGCTGGCTTCCAAAAACTGGATCGTATTCAATCTAAAGCATTGAGATTGATTTGTGGTGCCATGAATTCAAGCCCTATCAATGCTATGCAAGTTGAGTGTGCTGAGCCTCCACTTCATTTACGACGCCAATATCTTTGTGATAGGTTTCTTTTCCGTTGTTCTCAATTTTCTAATCACCAACTCTGGACTATCCTGTCTAACCTCCTGCTTCAAATAACTTCTTCCAACTATTGGAAACATAAGAGTCCTCCTTGTTTAATCAAAAGTTTTCGAAAACTTAAATCTATATCAGCTCCTACTGTTAGCTCTTCAACACTTCCCATTTTCCAATATGAATATGATTCTCTGACTCTTGTTCCTTCGGTTCTCCTCGACATTGGTGTCTCCAAGAATGATGTTGAACATAATCAACAATTCCTGGGATTCATTGGAACAGATGGCCTGGGTGCTCATCATATGTACACAGACGCTTCTAAGATGTCAGACAATGGTTGTGTTGGCGTTGGTGTTCTCCACAGCCAATCTAATATTTACCAAAAAATTAAGTTGCCACCGGAATCCTCTGTGTACAGTGGTGAGTGCTTTGGAATCCTGAAAGCAATAGAGTTCATCATTATAATGCATCTCAAAAAAACAATAATTTTCTCAGATTCCCTAAGTTCCCTTCAGGCAATATCTAAATTTCCTTTCAAATCTAAATCTAATAACCCAATTGTATATCAAATCCGTAGCCTTCTGTTAAAATGTCACCTTAAAGGTTATTCGGTTTCCATTGCCTGGATCCCTGGACACAGAGGGATTAAGGGTAATGAAAGGGTGGATGACTTAGCTCGAGATGCCATCAGTTGTGGGGACATGTGTCCGTTTAAGAATGTTGCTGAAGACCTGCTTGCACTGCCTAAATTATTCCTACGAAAGGAATGGGCGAAATTATGGACATCTGGTGGGGGTGCCGCTGCGTTACATTATCGGAGCATTCAAAAATCAATTCCTGCCAAACCTTGGTTTGCTAAAATCTCATTGTCAAAACCGGCTACCAGTATGTTAATCCGAATGAGGTTGGGTCATGTATGTACTCCAGAACACCTGAAATTGCAAAATCGCGTGGCCAGTTCTGCGTGTATTTGCGGAACTGATCCCGCTCATGGTCTAATAAAACATGGTCTTCTATTCCCAGAGTGTCACTTGCCTACGTCACAATAACATTGCCACTTTATTTCAACATAACATGTTACATGGGTACATTATATCTATGGTTAATAAGTTAAAATATTTCTTTATAATTTTATAATTTTCATTTATATGTATTTTATCTTAAATTTTACAATAACACGTCATTTTTAATTATTCGTTAGCAATATCTTCCGATTCACGACAGAAATTTCAGACGTTCGGGTAATTCTGTTTACACTACTGGCAACACAGGATAGCGCTGTCACATTTGACAATCCGCCATTTTGTCCCTGACCGTCATCCTTGTCGAACGCGTGTTAATTGTTATTTCCTTCTCGCTCAGTGTCAGCAGTCGCAGTGTTTTCCAAACTTTTCACGTCGTAAGCTTGGTAATTAATGTTTTGTTACGAAAATGGTTGGCTGCTCTATTCGGAACTGTAAGAGTAGGAGTGAAAAGTGCAGTATAGATTTGTTTTATTTTACTATGTTTCTACATGAATAACTTAAAATTAATGCCGTTAAAATAATTTTCACCGTTGGTTAAAATTCTCCCACATTTTAAAGTTTGAGAACCTGTAAACAGCATGATGACGTAGGCAAGTGACAGTTAGGTCATTCGCGAATCTCGGAAGAGAGTACCAGGCGGAGTATATTATTATACCATGATCCCGCTGATCTTAACCCAGTGTTGCCAGAGCGCTTCCAGCTTATGTACGGTCGTACGTCAAAAAAGGTACGATTTTGATAAAAAAAGTACGGTTTTTTTTATTAGTATAATTTTCTTACAGAAACAATATTTATATGTGGGTGTGTGGGTGGGGGGTATGGTGGGTGGATGAGACATGAGTATAGTTTTCCTGATTGTTACTGACTGACAAATTGATTTGACCAACTATAAGTGTAGTGTACACGTCATATACTTGGTCAACCAGATCTTGTCAGTAGAAAAAAGCGGCAAATTTGAAAAATTTAGGCGCGAAGGGATATCGTCCCATAGAAAATTTGAATTTCGCGCCTTTTTTTACTGACAAGAATTGGTTGACCAGCTATAGTTAACCAATTTTGTTTGCATTGATATAGATAGGTACATGAAAAAAAAAATTTGTCAAGCCATTTCCGTCAGTTGAAAAAAGCGGCAAATTTAAAAAAAAAATGGTGCGAAGGGTTATGGTCCAATAGAAAACTTAAATTTCGCGCCATTTTATACTGACTAAGTTGTTTGACGGGCTACAAATGGCCGGCTGAATTTTGACTATCTGGATAATAATGCCAAATAAAACGAAATACACTCAGATGACTAAGTAACTTTCTACTGGATATGCAAATGTACATAAATTAAAAAGAAATGCATGTGAATAAGATTGGTAAGATAAACAAGTAGGATTTATGGACATGACATGACTTAGGTACCTGACAGCCCGAGAACAAATTCTTTATAATTTTTTTAACTTCTTTTAGCGTTTTTATTATTCTTCGAGCAACTGCACTGCATTAGAAGCAATATTAATAATATTACACATAAATTATTTAATGTAGTTTTATGGATAATTGCCAATACCCTACCAGGGTGCCATGTCATCTATTTCCATTGTAACATCTATTCTATTGTACCATGCTTAACATGGTTTGCAATAAACGATATTACTATTACTATTAGCAAAGCACAGGTAAGAAAGACACAACTGCCGACTGCAACTAAAGAAACGTGTATTTTCTATAGTACATGGTACTTTTTTATGGTGGCTATTGTTGTCAGATTAGATATTTTGCCCTGAACAAACCATCCTGAATCAATACAACGAAAAAAAAAGTTGATAAACAATCGTACATCAAAAGGTACGGTTTTAGTACGATGTACGCTGCTTACAAAAAAGGTACGCAAGGGTCCAAAATAGTACGGAAAACCGTACTAAAAGGTACGATCTGGCAACACTGTCTTAACCATATTTTTTTTGCTTGTAATTGTAACCTATATGACCGTTCTATATTATTAAGACAGCTGTCAGATTTGAAAGTTCCGTTTCCCACATCTATTACTACACTCCTGTATATTAATGATTCCTCTCCAGATATATTTAATAGTAGTTTATGCAACAGTGATATAATAAGGGTTCTTAAAATTCAAGGGTCGAAGTTACAAAACGAGACGTAGTCGAGTTTTGTAAAAAAAGACCCGAGAATTTTAAGAACCAATTATGAGCTGTTGCATACATTACTTTTTCTATGACAGCTGCAGCAAAAAAAAAAAAAAAAAAAAAAAAAAAAAAAAAAAAAAAAAAAAAAAAAAAAAAAAAAAAAAAAAAAAAAAAGTTATTATTTAAAAAAAATTGAGTTTTTATTAAAAAAAAAAGAGTTATTATTTAAAAAAAAAAAGAGTTATTATTGTAAATGAAAACATACCTCTTTCAATCAAGATGATCGGAACTTGTATCTTTAAAAAAAATAAAGCAGTTGTATTATACTCATAAGATGACTGCTAGCAGTCATCTTATGAGCCTATAGACAAAGCATTCAAATGACATTGCTTTAGATATCACTGTCAGTCATTTAATTGACACATTTAAGTGCTGGAGTAGAAAAAATATTATATTCATTCCTTTCACGTCATAATATAAAACTATAATTTATTATACGTTACCTTTCCCTGATCCTTTTCCAAAATTCCGACTTACCCGTTATAATGTAATCCTTTAATTCCGTTTCCCCGTTTTACTCGTTTGGCTGAATGCGCCAGGAGCGCGATGCCATAAAAAAAAAAAAAAAAAAGTTTCAGTTGCATAGTCTATAATTTAAAAAAAATGTTTTAGGGACAGTACTTACATGGATAAGATGATTCTAACAGAATTACCCGTTGAAATCGGGGCTTTAATTGTCACTTATCTTGATACGAAGTCAAAGATAAACGTGAACAGCATAGTACAATTGCAACACTTTTTCGCACCATGTGTTTTGAAGATAGATATATCCCGGAGTACCCTAGCCTCATCGAAGACCCTAGATCTGGATAGATTCCAAAGCCTTGCCGTTAACATACAGGAGTTAAATCTGAGCGGTATCAATGATTTGACGTCAGCCGTTCTTAGTAAACACATACACAGATTTACGAATCTAAAGACGTTGGATGTTACCTTTACTGAAATATCTTTATCAGATTTGCAAGATATATGCTGTGAAGGATTAAAGAACATTAATATTAATTACTTCCAACCTCCTTGGAAACATGCTAAAGATGAAATTTGGGTGAAAACCACCGAAGTTTTTAAGAGACAAAAGTTTGAGAGTGTCCATTTTGTTGTGTTGGATTTCGATTACTCAGATTCACCATACAAATTTATTGAAGACGTTCCCATGCCTAAGGATTTGAAAATCACTCTTGCTCATTATTATAGAAAACAGCTCTGGGCAGCAAATGGAATACCCATGTGTTACATATTAATTGACAATTTTGGAGAGATGACAGATATACATTTCGAAAAACTCGCTTATAATATTCGCGATTGTCGACTAGCTGAAATATTACCCGACAGTTCTGCATTGTTGAGAAAGTTATTCAATTTAGACTACACAAAAATAGAATATATTTTTATAATGTATTCAAAAAAAAAAACTATATTCATTTCTGTATCACCAGGGATCCACAGAATATTCAAAGATCCACAGAATTATTGCAATGACCTGTCTATTGATGTGAGTCCACATTTAGCCTTAAACTTCAAGTTAGATGGAAACATTTTCTTCAAAGCTTGGAACAAGGCCGCAACTGTTTTCAACGACGATTTCTTCAAAAACTTGCTTACCGAATTTACGGATTATTTTCCTACTTACATCTGTACGAAGAGTAAAGAAACATCAAATATTGCAACAACACCTAGCCGTTGGTATTGCCTGGACAATTGCAACTTTGAAGAAACTGTTCATCATTTGCCAGAAAAGATTTCTTTTTCGGATTTTTGTAGAAATCTCGACGATGAGGAAGCAAAATGGGACGCTTACTTTAATCATAAATGGTCACCGACACCTCTAGCAATAGAAGCGAACAACCATGTGACATTTTTAAGTTTTTCAAACATTTGCTGGTTTGATGACTTCTACGGTGTCCTTTTCAAGGAATGTAAAAGATTGCGCACTCTCGATGTACATATTGAATGCAATTACGATATGAAGGACTACAACTGTGGTGCATTGCGTCTGCTTGACTCTTTACATCTGACAAAGAGTCTGCGGAATTTAAGGATATTGGCAGAAAGCGTAGAATATTTCCATAGAGTTTTTGATGCTCTATCCACTTGCCAAACATTGGAAAACGTTCACATCAGCGAAACTAGCTCTGATTTTGAATATGATAGTGATCAATATGATGTGCTTGAGCATGCAGACAAAAAAAATGTATTATCTTTTATAGAGAAGTGCTGCAACCTTTATAGTTTGTTTATCCAAGCGAACATAGATAACAATGCATTGATTACTTTGGAGGACTCAATGAAGTTTGCCGCAGGGAAGTTCGGAAGAGATTACTTGCGTATTGAAATTTGCAGTAGCAAAGGAGGCTGGAACCCATTCGCGGATGTCTTCAGCCCCAGTCCACTGCACATAAAAAATTAACAATACATACTTCATTACACCTAAGGTACGTATTTATACCATACACAATATGATACCATAAGTACCATAACCATTTGATAACTTACGAATAAATGGCAAAATGTCTTAAAATGAAATGGATCAGAATGTATTTCTTATTTATCGCAAATTACTAGCATGCTTATACGGTAGGTAGGTACGAGTACTTGATGCGCAAACACGATCAACCTGCTAAACTTCGAGTTTTATCAGTTACACTACACTAGAGCTCATTTAGACGGAGCGCGTACTCGTATACGATTTTTGTTACATTGCGGACCATTGAGGTGATATCAATTCCAACTGACCGATCAAAGAACGCAATGTAATGAAACTCGCATGCGAGTTCTCGCACCGTCTAAATGAACCCTGGCTTAAAAAGTAAGTCCTAAAATGTACAATTTGAAATCAAATATCTTTTACACACAATTATCTTAGCCATTGAGTTATCAATTACCCAAAAACAAAGTTGTGTGTGATTTTTGTCATTCAGTATCCGATGAATCGAGCTGATTATACACCTTGTCTTAAAATAATCTTGCCCCTGAATCCCAATGTAATAGATATACATCGACAAAATTCACGTCAGTTTAGATTTTCTGAAAAAACTGTCGTTATTTATTGGAGAATGTATTTCCTTGAGAATTTTTCCTATACTTACATGTTTTGTTTATTCTAAGACAGGGGGTCGTGTGTAGAATTTTCTGTAATATTTTTTTTATCTGTATTGATTTGTGATTTGAGATTTCGCATGAGTGCTGTTAAACTGTCGCCCTTGTGCGAATTAAAATCGTAATACACTTCTGTGGAGATCCTCTGGTACCCGCAATATTCCCTTCAAGAAAAAAAATATCCTTTGGTAAATAATCAAATTCTTACTACCTATAAAATTAATTAATAAAAATATTAAAAACTGTTTAGTGTAGTTCCTGACACTCGCATGTTAAAATTATAAATTCATCTCTCCATTCGTTACATTGACGTGTATAGAATGCCAAATGCAACGCATCTGAGAAGGCTTCTTCAAATACCTAATACCTATCCATCAAATCGGTTATCACGATCTCTAAATGCGTTTTAATTTCTAAAAGCTCGGCTTTGGCCAAGTTTTTGAATTCAAAATATCCCACTCGACACTGCCCATTAATTAGTTGGCATGATCAATCTTAATACCACGTGTGAATTCAGGCAATACCTACCAGTTGTCTATCCTAGACCTATTCCTGTCATTGGGTTCTCCACAGTAGTGTAGATACGCCTAACGGCGTTTTTATTGGTAGCTAGCAGGCACTCATGCGTGAGGGGCTGACTAACCGTGGCCTGGCAGGCGAGGGCGCGGCCCGGACGCCGGTCAAGACGTTCCAGGCGTACCTCCCGCCGGCGCACAGGACCTACAGCTGCATACACTGCCGCGCGCACCTGGCGAGCCATGACGAGCTTATATCTAAGGTGAGCTAACCAACTATCTCCAATGTTTTGATCGCACCTATGGCTGCCACAAGGGCAGAGATGAGAGGAATAACATTGGTGGTTATCCACATATCTTTTCCACTCCGCAGGATTACAACCTTGCTATTGGTTGATTCCTCTCATCTCCGCTCACCTCTTCCTCAGTGGAAAGTAGGCCTAAATGAAGCAGCCCTATCCGTTTCTACATACCTACATACATTACAGCTATTTTCTCTTTTTAGGAAAAGAGTAATACTCAGTTTGGACATAGTCCTCCCATCCCATGAATCATTATTGGGACATGCAATAAATGATTCTATTCTATTCTATGGCCATAGAGAAATCAATAACAATGATCTTTAGCTTTCTTCAAAATAAAACGTTCGCTGACATACGGTCGTTTAGTTCAATACGTTCATTTCAAGCACTTAGGACATTATTACGAGTAATTGGACATCATTTTTAACACATTTATAATGAAGGATAAAATCACTGCGGTTTTATCCAGTTACGTTTTTATTTAACTTAACCGCCTGTAATTGGCGGTGTAGTTTGCAATGTTCAGTATTCTAAATCAATTTCTCTCATTTTTTACCATATAATACATCTCTGAATAAACTAGAAGTAGGTACAAATATATGAGTAACATTCTTCGTTTAACGACTTCGAAGTCTTAGAACATCAGCTAATGAGAGTATTTAGGGGATCAGCATTGTCAGTTTTCATGCAATAATTTTTAGCACACACAAAAACCGTTTTGTACAAATCTGTTTAAGCTCCGATTGTCGTCCTTTTCAAAACATTCCACAGATAAATAATCTTTGTTTGTTTTTCTTTATCGTTTGTGTATGTGTGTGGCAATAAACAATTATTATTCTATTCTTATTATAAAACCGCGAAGCATTCCTTTGTTTCGTGCAATTCTAATTCAATTCAAAGGTCCCGACAAACAGACAACTTCTAAACAGAAAACTTCTGTGTTTCAACGCTCACAAAAAGCGTTTCCTGGACACTTTTTGCTTAGGTAATGTACTGGGTACTAGAGTCTGATATTAAGACAGGTTTTATGTTTTTTTTTATAGCGTTTGGGTCATTTGAGTCTTTTTAACTGTACATCGTTGGACCTTGTAATAAGGTCCACCAATGTACAGTTAGAAGTGTTGCTGTTTGTACCGTGCTTACCTATGCAAATCTTGATGTATTTGGTACTACATATTACTATGGGTTTAATAAAACTAGTTTTAAGAAGTACGTATTTTTATTCTATGAAATACTTAATCGTAACTATTATATTTTCCAGTCGTTCCAAGGCAGCCAGGGGCGCGCGTACCTGTTTAATTCAGTGTGAGTATGAACATCATAATATCAAGTCAAAATCTCAACCTAGATTCGATTATTGACGTTTGACGACTGGTCTGGCCTAGTGGGTAGTGACCCTGCCTGTTAAGCCGCGGTCCTGGGTTCGAATCCTAGTAAGGGCATTTATTTGTGTGATTAACACAGATATTTGTTCCCGAGTCTTGGGTGTTTTCTATGTATTTGTATATTATATATATGGTTGTCTGAGTACCCACAACACAAGCCTTCTTGAGCTTACTGTGGGATTTAGTCAATCTGTGTAAGAATGTTCTATAATATTTATTTATTTATTTATTATTGACATATTTTACTGCGCCTAGAGAGTAGAGGCTCTAACTTTTTGTCGACGCGATATCACAATGGTGGGATTACAGACGAGTTTATGTTGAAAACAGTGTAAACGTGGGCTGCGGGCCGGCGGAGGAGCGCGTCCTGCTCACGGGCCTCCACGCCGTCGCCGACATCTACTGCGAGTGCTGCAAGACCATGCTCGGCTGGAAATACGTGAGTACCTTCATCTAAACCGTAATCCTTATCAGGCGTGGCTCACTCCGCGATTTCGTCGCGTCGCAACAAGTACCTACAAGTACATCCGTCCCACACCAATTTTGGTGGCTAGCCATAGGCGTAACGCGTTTTGTTAGAGACTGAATCTTCTGTACCTAGTACTATTATTTATTCTGTGCCCTTATTGCCAATTGTCACGTTATAGCTCAGACATTTCCAAACTTGATCAACTGCAGGCCTTCGGCTCTCCTGATGGTATCTTTTCCCCTTATTGTATGGCTTTCGGCTCTCCCGTTTCCTTTCCGCGAGCCAAAATTAAGGGCTCAAGGGTTTCGTTCAGTTCCTTGAAATTAGAGCTGTAGATTACTGTATTAGTGTCCTTTCCAATAACTATACATGTTCTTACCTTCGTCCATATATAACTGTGCTCAATAAGTTCTCTTCTGGTTGAAATGAGGTTTCGTTCTCGATTTCTTACCTACTCCTTCCATTCTGTACAGACCACCCACTGTGACAGTCCATATTGATCGTTATACTGCAATAGTAATTATTTTAATACATATGCCCTTGCACAATTTATCGACCGGCATGTATATAGACAGTTATCGTAATTTTGCGGTCAGAACACAGACAATCTGCGAAATGTTAATTTAGTCCCCTAGGGTCATAAGGTAATGCGGTCAGGGAGGCAGGGTTATCAGAGGTTACGATAGTTCGATGTTAAATGGAAATAGGACGTTTCATATTTTATAATTTCGTACAAAATAATCACTAACGTGTAAAGAGATGTTTCATGAATTTCAGAAATGTCATCAGTAATTCCTATTCAGGAATAGGAATAGGCGTTTAAAATATGGCGTCGCTCGTCACAAATGGCATGGCCGTCTTCCAATACCTATCGATAGTTGTCTATAAGTGTCAGCTCTCTTAACAGTACCTCTAATTTTTCCCTATTTTGCTTTATCGGCAAGACTTTATACTCCTAACCGTAAGAATACGTAATGTATATGAAAACTTACTGCCAGTAGCAACAACCTTTGTTGCCAACTAGAGAAGAAGAAGAGTAAAGGAGTCGTATAGGAGGTGCAAGCACACACTATGCTCGCCCTTACAGTTGGTCAAAGGCGCCTAGCCTTTCAAAGATATAATAGCATACACCAGAGAATTTAGGACGGGTACCGCCGTGGCCGGGTGGTCTAGTGGTCAGGACGTTAGCCGCGTAAGCTGAAGACGCGGGTTCGATTCCCGCCTCGGCCACCGATGATCGACTTGGTCACTTTTTCTTTAGTATATGATATCTATTACAGTTATAGAAAAAAAGAATTTTGGATATAGCTATTCGAAATCACGATCAGTAATTCTAGTGTCATCGAGCTCCACCAACAGGCCCAGGCCTGTTGATGAAGAAATTGCACTAAAAATTCATTTAGGTACAAATGCTTCCGTAGGATCCTGTTACAACAAAGACTTGTAGGCGTTTATCGTTAATCCCGTCTCTCTATTCCAGGAGCACGCCTTCGAGTCCAGCCAGAAGTATAAAGAGGGCAAGTTCATAATAGAACTGGCTCACATGGTGAAAGAGAACGGGTGGGAATAGGCGCGCGGTCCTCGCACCCCTTGGGCCGCGCGCCGACGTGTCATATCGGAGACTGTGCGAAGGACTCAGTGATGAGACAGTGAGCGGCGACCGTGCCGCGGCGGCACCCAGAGCGGGCCTGATGGGAAACCACAGGGGCCGGCTCCAACATACCCAACCCGGTCGCTCCCGACCTAGTTGCTCGGCTTAATCCGGCCCCGATTCCGACGCAGCACGCTCAGACGCCGCAGCGAACCGAAGTATTTTTGACACACTAATTATTATTGAGCGACGGCGGCCGATCGCGCTGCGTGTGGGGATATAGCCTCATGTGCTCCTTTCGTACTATAGTCGGCTTCCCGCTTACCCGCCAGTCAACGTAATACATAAGTTATCGATCTCAGCCTCTCAAGGCTCCGCACGGGCTTAGGATTAACTATGATTTGAAACGATTTCGGCCGAACGGCTTTCGTACGTCGTAAGTTGTCTTAGTTTTTATATCGTACCGTATTAAGAGAACACTTATTCTTTCTCTTGTCCCCTTAACCTGTGATAAGTATGTTAGTGTAGAATTTTTGGATCACTTGGAAGGATTTCGAGATGCTCAGATGTCAGTTGTATGTTCCTAATTTCAGCTGTACAATTTGCTTTTTATTCGCAACTCACAAGGTAACTAGTCGAAACGTGGAAGTTTCCTTTAAGTTTTTTTGCGCTTGTTTAAGTGATTAATTTTTTAGTTTTAATCAATATGGAGCCTGATTGCTCCTCTTATTTTTTTTATTGGGACATCTTCATTAGCTTAATTAATAGCTATTTTATTTTGACATTGAGAGAGGGAATCTTTCTATTGAGAATAATAATACTATAGCATAGAAGAGACACTTCACACTTCGTGTCAGTCGCTTCTACTTTAAATATTATTATTGTCGATTTATGATTAATTTTAGTTGACAGAGAGCTGAATAAGGAGAGGCGATTAGAAGGTTTTATTATTCATTTATTGTTTCTATGGGGTTTTAATAATTAGTAGTACGTTTATCCAATATTTTATCTTAACTGCATGGTACTTCATTTACGTAATTGTAAACTTACTTTGTAAGAACTTGCATGAGCTTCAAATGGGTTTCGTAGTCAGAGCGAGCGAAACGACGCGACAGACTTATCTTGTAGTAGAAAATGTCCAACGCCTTTCATACACACGAAAACATTAAAAAAAAAACAAAGTCATTTTAACATCTAAAGTATCCTTTATACTTTCCGGAATTCAGGACCCGTTTTTAGTGATGCGGGTGCCCTATGCAAATGAATTATTAGGTACTTAATTTAAAAGTACGACACATACATTATTAGTATAACATAACGGATACTTTAAAAAAACTTCGACTAGACATTTTATTTCGAAACCTATTTGATTTTCGCAAAGAACTGGTGTTTGAATTAGAATAAGGTAAGTTTGTCGCTTCGATTGAATAATTTTTCTAAGAATTGACGTCCGATTTCTGTAGAGCTATAAAGGATATCTATCTATGGAGTTTTAGTATTGTAAAGATAATTTGGGACACAGAAGAATGAATGATAATATTCAGTAAAAATCTATTTTGATAAAACTACAAATAACGATTTCTTGCTGGTAACCCTATTTGACTAATGTACGACAAAAAAAGTTTTGTTCTAGTACATTTTTATGTTTCACTACTACATTTGCCATGTTTTTCTGTATCCCTTATTATCTAAACGCAATGTTCAGCCGTCGCATACCGTTAAACCAGAGTCATAACTGCCACTAGCGTATAAATACATCTGTAATATTTATAAAGATATATTGTAATGGTATAAAGTGACGCTCGGTGTATACAAGTTGGATTTTGTTGTACAATAAGACGTTTCTGGTTTGTGAAGCCACTCTACCCAACCGTGCTGCTAGAATGAAACAGGCAAATGTTTTCAAGCAAAAAACCGGACGGTCAAATTAAAAGTGACGTTCAAACAGTTCGTTCAACGCGCAGTACAAATAATAGGCATAATAAAGAAAAGGTGCCTTATATCTTTTTAATTTCCATAAAGACCAGAATCGTTAGCATGATCGAGATTATGTATTGTCTGATATTAAAGATTTCGTCCCGTTCTGACAAATATGTAAGTGCGAAAGGGATATACGCTCTACATAATGTGGTCATGCTAACAAGTCAGCGAAATTTTACTATAGTTTTAACAGTTGGATAGGGTGGCCTAGTCTCAGACTAGGGGACGAAAAATCTTAAAAAAAAAAACAGTAGGTAAGTAGTAAAAATATGATTTTTCTTTCCCTATCTAGTCGCGCATTTTTGATAGTTTTTTTATTCTGACAACACCAACAAGAACTATAAAAAAACATTAGATTTTCAGAGATTGTACTTATAGATAAATATGAATACTTATCTCATTGATCTGAAGGTAAAGTGTTTCGATTTGTCTATACAGGTACATGTTGGTAGTATTTAATCAATAAATTGAATGTTTAAGTAATATTGACGACATTTTCAATGCAAATTGTTGTAAGATTGTGCTATCAATGTGTAACAACTTATCTAACAAAAATCCAACTTATTTAAACTTTTGGAATTATTTTCTTAAACTTTTCCTAAATACATATTTATATATCTATATAGCTATTTACACACCACAGATAAAATAACAGACGCGTCTTAATGTTCAGTGTAAGTGATAGGGATAAATGTTATCCAAACAAACAATATTTCTATGTAGGAGAGTAATATTGAACATACATTTTGGCAAATACTTAGGTACCTTTTGGCCCCCCGCAGACGCTGCGGAATTCCGGACGAAATGTTTAGTTCCGATGACGGTAATCCATCAGATTAAAAAAAAAAGACAGACGGAAAAAATACCCGAAATTTGTAGATTTGGCGGGCCTATCAAAATTACTGTTCAACCAGTGTTACCACTACTGACAAATAATTTGTTTCGATAATATTGTAAACGAAAATACGTTGCAAGTTCACTTGTCTATATAATAATCGTATTAACTTTTATCATAGGATAAAATTAAGTGTACTGCTGCACAGTGTTCAATGAAAATAAGTGGCTGAATAGAAATATCGTAGTCTCAAAACCCCATTTAAAAAAAAACTGTACATTGTTTGTGGTTCGCAGAAGACACGCTTGTAGACTCGTGCTTTCGGTCAACGAAATCAGTTAAGCGATTATAAGTCTTGTTGTATTTGGATAAGGTTTAAAATTAATGAATGACTGTTTGTAATAAGCTAAGCCGGACTTTTCGAAGTTTTATCAATGTTTCATCTTTTTCTCGTGCCGTTAGAGTGAATGGGATAGACAATGGCTTACATTCGGCCAGTCCGGTGATAGCAATAGATTTAATTGATTGCCTTCTATAAAATCAAAATATCATCTTAAGCGGTAATCTCATTTTTATCTACTCAAGCACATCATACTAGTGATTTTCAAGCTTAGTTTTTCCATATATAGACTAAAGAGTCAAATACGTTAAAACGTAACTATAGTTGGTCAAACCAATTGGTCAGTAAATAAGTACAAAAAAAACTAAACTCATTCTTTTCTTTTGGGTGCTATTGTAAGACAAAGATAGTATGATTCTCTCTATGTTTGAAATGAGACAGTCCTTTGACAAACTATACGTGCGAAGTTCCTGAGAGAAAAGGACGGTCGATCATAGCTCACTTTGTTGAGTCTGTTGCATACATTTTAAATATCTTTAAAGGCCTCTACAAACGTCACCAGTAGTCGCATGCGATTTGCAATACATTGCGGCATTTGATCGATGTATTGAATTCGTTGCTCCTACATAGCCAGCAATCATTTAAAATTTGTTGCAAGGTCTGTAGAAGTCTTAAAGCAACATTTTAAAACGTCACATTTGTCAAATCAAGTTATGCTCGATGCGTGTGGAGGGGGCTTTTAAACTCAAGCTTGCAAAACTCTAGTGTGAAATCAAACTGTTCAAAAACCTTGTCAATTTCATTTTGAACATTATGCAACAAAATGGCAATTTATTTCACTCCGTCACTGAACTTTTTTTTTAATTTAAACAAGTTCGCGTCACGGAAATTTAAAAAATTACGAGAATATCAGGGCAACTATTTCCGTCGCTTCCCGAGCGTTCATCTATAGCCATTATAAGCGTAATTTTTAAATATGTATATTTAATAACACTTCAGCATACCTCTTAGGGCCTACGGGGCCACCGCACGACACTAGCGTCTTTCAAGCGTCGGCGTCTAGTAAGGGCTATGTAAAATGGCGTCGCTGCGCAGTTAGGTCAACGTCGCGTTGAGCCTTGGACGATAACATAACCAAACGGACACGCCTTGCCTGTAATTTTCTGTACAAAACAGTCTGCCGATTTTTACGGGGGAGGGGGGCACGTCAAATGTATACGTAACGTAAAAATAGCCATGTCAGATAAACGTCAGTCCATACATTGTGTATGACCATTGGCCGCCTATTTTCGACAGAGGGGAACGCCTGTTAATGGATAGGTACTCCGTTTCGTTATATCCTCTAAGCGTTGAGCAGCAGCCATAGAATTGACTAGACGCCGACGCGACGCTCAGGAGACGCTAGCTAGTGTGGGGCCTCTAAAAGTCACGCTTACACTGGTTATTCGGTAAGCGTTCGGAATACGCCCGGCTAGGAGGCATATTTAAAAGTATTTTTCTACTTGATCGTTTAGGGACGCCGTGTAGATATTTTTGGACCATTGTTGCGATATGATCAGTATTGGATAGTGTTAGATGGTTGGAAGTGATTTGTCGAGATTAGTAAACGCTTTGTATAGACATAATGCACCCTATAAACATTTGAACTTCTGTCTATTCCTTGAATACTAAAACAATTAATTTTGAAGCATTTATTCTTAATAGAACATAGATAGCGGTGTTAACGGCAAAAAAAAATATAGAATTTTTCACTTGCTCGGGATTCAAAATTAGCACTCGCAGCAAAAAGTAACTTTGATATCATGTTGCACAAATAACGTTTTTTTCAACTGAATGGTAATAACAGCTTGCCATGTTTTGAAAGGCGCTGGGAAGCGCCTCTGTCATCCACATACCACTACTATTTCTATCAGCAGATTTGCAGGTTTTACCTTTTCTGCATGAAACCATTCGTCTCTTCTCGTTCTAGCTCGTAAGAGTGAAAGGGACGAATATTTTTCTGTCAGCAAGTTTGTTAAATTATTCTAGGAATAGACAGGCACGGTCTTAGTGTAAGGCCTGAGCGCCTACCGCGAACCACGCGAAATTCGTACGTAAGTGTGACAGGGAGGTAACACGTCGAACGTGGTTCGCGGTAGGCCCTCTGAGTGGACGCTCGAGTTGGGCGTGCAGCGGGGCGGGGCGGCGTGCATGTTAAACAAATGCAAACGTATAGGAGCAGCCTTAGTGCACGCTGCTCAAATCCCTTGCGAGCTCGACGCCACGCTGCACGCCCCGCCGAACGCTCCGCTTCGAGCGTCCACTCAGGCCTTACACTTAGAAGTGTTAACTTGTCTTGTGACCACTGTATGGGCAAAGTATTTATAAATGGTGCATTTCATTATGTGTAACGCATAACGTCCTTAACTGTACTTCCATACAAGTATATGTCGCCGAACGAACCCATATGTCGCCGTCGCCGCCATTTTGAAAAATAAATAGTATAAGAACGGAATCGAGAAAAAATCTGCTCAAATAATTTTACAAGAATCGATTACGAAATGCGACCTGTGACAGGACAAACATACGAAAGCATTTTTGCCGAAGCTAAAACGACGAAGAAGCTAAACGAAACGAAAAAAGAAGCTTGGGGTTGAAAAAAACCGGCCAAGTGCGAGTCGGACTCGCGCACGGAGAGTTCCGCACCATCAACAAAAAATAGAGCAAAACAAGCAAAAAAACGGTCACCCATCCAAGTACTGACCCCGCCCGACGTTGCTTAACTTCGGTCAAAAATCACGTTTGTTGTATGGGAGCCCCATTTAAGTCTTTATTTTATTCTGTTTTTAGTATTTGTTGTTATAGCGGCAACAGAAATACATCATGTGTGAAAATTTCAACTGTCTAGCTATCACGGTTCGTGAGAGTCTTTTAGTAATAGGGTCCCGTTTTGTACGGAACCCTAAAAAAGTACTTCTACGAGGACGAACTCGAAGAGACCTATTTTAACACATTCACTGCCAGCGATCCGCCTGGCGGGTTCTCTGTTCGTAGGCGCTTTTCGCTACATACGGTTTTTCCCGTGTCATCGGCTATGCTGGTAGCAACGGCTACTTTTCTACAAAAACAGGTTCCAATGACTGAGATACAGATCTTGACGCGACTTTATTGTAAAGAGTATAAGAGCGCGTCAAGGTAATTTTGAACACCTCGCCCGCTTAGCAACTTCTGCTGCTGACTGTACCTTTCAATGGCAATCATTGGATAGATTTATCAGAGGAAATAAAATAATTGTTAAAATTAGCAATGAATGGACGCATATATTGCCTTTATGGCAGATATCAATTAATTTTCTACCTTATACCTAACATCTTTAGGTATAATCTCGCGTGTACAATTGTATGGAAGTACAGTTAGCCACACAAGTAATCCGTTAGGTACAGAACCGCTTCATATTTTTGTATTCCCTTAGTGTAAAGGAGTTTGGTGTCTTCTTAAGGTGTACGCAACATGCTATAGATGAATATTTCATAAATATTTGGTTGAAATAATAAGTGCGTAATAAAACACTTTTTCGTATCAAAATGTTGTTTTTTTTTTTTATCAAACCTATTAATAATATATAATAAACAATATACATATGTACAAACTTTTATGTGAACAGTGGATGGTCAATTTTTGTCATGTTTTCTATGCCTTCAGATTTATCTGAGCGGCCATGGTATAATAATATACTCCGCCTGGTTTGTTCCTGGTTCATCGTATTCCTGTTTCGTCGTATTCCTGTTTCGTCGGATTCCTGATTCGTCGTATTCTTGTTTCGTCGGAATTATATACATATAATTAAATATGTCGTGCAGTAAACCAGTATTTACTACCTAAATATGAAGATTTAATGTAATCAGCAGTGATCGTACTTTTAGCATTTTTAGCACATTTCGACGAATCAGGAATCCGACGAAACAGGAATACGACGAACCAGGAACAAACCCTTCGCCTGGTACTCTTTTCCGACCACGTGACTGACACAAGCCTACGTCATCATGCGACAGCGCTATATGATAATATGCGATAGCGCTGGCAATGTTATTGTGACGTAGGCTTGTGTCACTCTGTAAAGAGAAGACCATGTTTTATTAGACTATGTAAGCGGCCAAGGTGCTTACAAATATCTGAACACGCCTGTATTCTATTTTCAAGGCGTTAGAGTGCGATGTAAAATATATCGGGGCGATAGATGCTACGAAATAGTCACATCTTGGCCCCCAGGAATTGTTAGTATCGATTGTCAAGTTGGTCAAAAAGACGCAAGGGAGTAGACATTTTGTCATTTCAATTAATTTAACTAAATAAAAAATATCATTTGATATTTATCACTAGCTTTTCGGTGAAGGGAAACATCGTGAGGAAACCTGTATACATCTGCGAAGAAATTCAAGGGTGTATGTGAAGTCCCCAATCCGCATTGGGCTAGCGTGGGGACTATAGCCCAAGCCCTCTCGCGCATGAGAGGCCTGTGCCCAGTAGTGGGACGTATAAAGGCTCAATTATTATTATTATAAATAAAAAACAAATATAATAAAAACAATACCTAATAAATAATAATTTAGGGCCGATACAGACGGACTGCAAACCGACTGCAATTTGCATGGGAACTGCACGCCAAATGCAACTTTCTTAGCTCATTCACGTTCCCTGTCCCAATCTGAATTGTTAACCTTACGGCTTTGTAATAGAGGCTTGCCGTGACCCATACACGGGGCACGGACAGTGAATGTGTTAACTTTCCACTTTCGCCGTAACTTTCGTAATGTCTTCACTCCCAACACCTACTGCACAATACTGTTCTATATAAGAGAGGAATTCCTCGTTCGGGTCTGGGATTTCCTCCTTCTCGACGGTGCAGATCGGCTCGTCGGATTTGAGGACCACCTTGGCTTGCTGGATCTGCGTGTCGGTCATCATTGGCAGCTTTTTGAAGAACATCTGGAAATAAGTAGATTGATGAGCTAGATGTCAGATTTAAAGCCTGTCCAGACGAGGACAATTGTTCGCCGATCTGATTAAATTGTCCGATCAAATCAGGACGTGCGGACTCAAACGCCAATTTGGCTCGCAGAATTCGACCGCCGATTATGACCGATACTACCGATAAAATGGGGTGCGGACGCAAGAATACCAATTTGTGACGCTAGTATTCGCGGTTAGGCATTTTTTTAAATTAATAAATTTAAAATTGGTGAAAGTGGCCAAATTGGCGTTTGCGTGCACCACCTGACTTGATCGGACAATTTAATCAGATTGGCGAAAAATTGTTTTCGGCTGGATAGGCCGTTATCTGGTGAATCCCAGTGTGGCCGTATGAAAAACGTCGATTATCGCGATAATAAACAGCGTTTCCCGTTAGTGTGCATCTTGGCTAGGCCCTCTTAACATTTCAAAATAGTGGTATTAACCTTTTCGACGCCGTGTCAAACACAAAAGCTGTCACGCTGACGCCACGTCACCGAAGTGTCAAAACTGAAATTGAACTTTATGCATATGCACGTAGGTCTATGTTGCTCTGTGGGCTGTGACCGATTAATCGGTCTTTGGCGTTGAACCTACGGTGCGTATATATCGGTCATTGGCGTCCAAAAGGTTAATACACTATCGCACCAAGGTCGCGGTGCGGTGCGATAGTGTTACCAACTTAAAAGTTAGGTTACCTTTCTCGTCATCAAGAGCAGGCCATGTGCTTTCTTCATATGAGCCTTTAGAAGCGTCATTCTTCGATACCTGAAAAAGGAATAAGTACATACTTTTATTTATGGTAAAAGTCAGGCAAAACGCAATAATAGGGAATATTACGCGAAAGTCTGCGTAGGGGGCCCCACTCCCACAATATGTCACAATCTAAGGGTCTACCGCAAACGAGAGAGTCGAAATTTAGTTATCTAACCTCTCTATCACTCTTGCACGTTCGACGTGAAGAGACAGATAACTGAGTTTCGATTTCGCGTTTTCCGGTAGGCCCTTTGTAAACAAACCGCCTTGATGTATCAATGTCATATTTGATTGTCTGTGAAAACTTGTCAAAAACAGTTTAAGATACAGCATGTATAAGTTACTCTATGGTATACTTAAGTCACTAGTGCTGTACTCTGGCGGCAAAACATTTCAGTAATAATATGCGAATAAAAAAATATGCTATTAAAAAAAGAAAAACATTTTAAAATTTAAAAAAACGCTGCATGATTTTTTAATAGCTAAAGCGTACTACTCAACCCAAGATTTTTTGTCAGACTTTATAACCTTTTAGTTGGTCATGTATTCTTTTACTAATTATTAAGTTTTAGTTTCAAATGCACGTTACATGTCTTTTGTAACTATTTGTATGCCATATGGCGAAGCATAGTGATACATACGTATCTATTATGTGTATATTTAAGACCTACTGTTTAACAAATAATTTGGAATTTGGAAAAATGATATCCTACCGTTTCGGACATATCTGGCAAGCGCAGGGCGGTGGTAACTTCCGATGTGTTCCGTTTATGTGTAGCAACAGGGCACTTTTCTGAGCAAACCGCTTTCCGCACTCTTCACACCCGTGCTTTCTGTACGCTGCGGAACAGAGACGAAATATTTAGGCGAGTTAAAGTTGGTTTGGTGCAACCGACCTTTATGTTTTCGGTTCTAGTAGTTTCCGGGATCGCTTGACTCACTATATTTTTAATTCTTTCGTTAAATATTCAAACCATCCAATATCAACCCTATTACCTACACTTTAGAATGTTTTCTTGTATGGCTGGGCTTTAGGAGGATATAGGGCAATTCCTGTGACCTTATTCCGTTGCAATAAAGTTGAAATTGGCTACTCACGCAGATGTGTGTCTAAATGTGAGACGAGGGCAGCCTTCACTTGGAAAGAGCGATTGCAGTGTTCGCACACGTATTTGACGTCGCTGTGTTTCTTCATATGTCGCTGCAACAGACAAACACGGTTAAAATAGGTATATAGCTGGTCAAGCAAATCTTGTCAGTAAAAAAGGCGCGAAATTCAAATTTTCTATGGGACGATATCTCTTCGCGCCTACATTTTTCAAATTTGCCGCCTCTTTCTACTGACAAGATCTGCTTGGCCAAGTATATGTCATAATTTACATGAAACATATTTTAAACAGACAAAACCACTTATATTGATTTAAACTAACACGATTTTCACTCATACTTTTATAACTAACGTCAGGCCATAAATAAAGGTAACTTACGTTTATTTATGGCCTGACGTGGACAGCAGACCACGCCTCTGTCTGCCTGTGGCCTCGAACATAACGTCACGTAAGTCCCGTGTTAGTTATAAAAGCAAAACCACTTAATTTGGTCAACCAATTGTGCCTGTGGTGTGGATGGATGAAGTGTCGTCCCCTGGGTTACTTTTTAAAACTATGGTTTTGTAGTTAAATTCATCAAACATCCATTTTTGTGGTAACTCTACAAATTAAAAGCACTTCCAGTGGGAAAGAGATAGGAGTGAGAAGGAAAAGATTCTCCTACAATATCCTTCTAGAAAAACTGGGCTTGTACTGTCTCCTGGCTGACGGGACAAAATAACAATGGGATAAGGTTGACTCACCAATGTATTAGGGTAGGGTATGCATGTACCTATTATGTTATTCTCCGAATAACCACATACAATTACTTTAATACCTACTTAACTTTATTTGCAAAAATATGACTCAGATTTTTTTATACTATAACAGCTATGTATTCATTAATTGTATAGGATGGGTAAATTTTAGGACAAATTCTGATAGATGGCGTTGTACGGCTCCGTGTTACACATAATACACATTTAACCTTTTAACCGCCATAGAATTCATCATCGAGCGTGCTCGTGTCGCCGGGGGTTACGAAGTTTTGTCTTATTTATCAGACAGCGGCGAAATGAGCCCGATTTTGTATGTCTTATATATCAGTCTACGGTGGTTAAAAGGTTAATAAATCTTAAACATACTAAGAAAAATACCGAGAGCGCAGAGTGTGAGGTGTAAGCAAAAGGGCACGCCGAACATTTAAATGGCCGCTCGCCATTATGTAGGTGCACGTGCGACTCGAGCGCCTGCTTGTTGTTGAATGACGCCGGGCACTGCTCGCACGCGAACCTGTAAAAAATCCTTTTGAACCTTATTGGTTAGAGGGTAAACTCACTATTCGTATGATTACCCGAATCTATAACAATGTATTTTGCACCTTATTGGTTAGTGTGCAAGTGGGTATGATAGATATGTTTATTAAAAAACGCCGGGCACTGGTCGCACCCGAACCTGTAACACCCGATTTTGCACCTTACTGGTTAAAGGGTAAAGTAAGTATTCGTATTCTGACCTTATCACGGCCACAAAAACGAATATTTCGTTTGATGCCTGCAATACGGCCACGTGGGCACCAACATTTTTAAAGGAAACTCAACTTTATTATTTTTAATTAAGATTGAATGTCCATTCTCCAATAATCATACATTTTGAGATGTAGGCCATATTGCACACAGGCGGCGATTTAGTGATCTTAAATCTTATGAAAAACTATTTTCACTCAACGAACCTTATTCTCATCTTTACTTGACCACCTTCAGTTGTCCTGTAAAACAAATATGTCAATTTTATGATGCAATTGATTGATTATGGTAAAATTTGTGCCATTTTCAACCAAATTTATCGGTTGTCAAGAAGGCGCGATTTCCGTATAGGCTTCATTTGAAATCAACCTTATCGACAACCGACAATGTGTTACCTTTTGGTTGAAAACGTCACATACATTTATATATATATATATATATATATATATATATATATATAGATTACATCGTATGTCAGGTATATTTATAACTTATATTGCATTTTTCTCGTCAAGACTTTTTCTCATGTCACGACTCACGAGTGACCCAGGAGATAATTAAGGAAAATAGGTAGCAACCATTTTATTAATTATGAAAATCACTGAGTTTCTGTCCTATTCGAGGGTGACCCAGAAGACATTACTTTAAATTCATCAGTGAAAGAGTAATAAGAGTAATTGACAGTTTTAATTACATTGTGAAAGGCTCTTAACCTGTCGAATCCCACGATATGACGTCACCATAAGCGTTCTGGCTCATATATGAGCCGTGGGAGCTGACAGATTAAAGATATGATTTCAAGAATATTCTTTAGATACCCTTATCTATCTATCTAATTGCCCCTGCATGGCACAAAGCGTTAGATTCGAAGATTTTTGATTCGAGAGATAGGTGATTTTTTTAATTCCTTTAATTTAATAATACCTGTAGCCTGGTGGGCGCAGAGCCCGGGGCTGCAGGAAGGGGCGCGCGCGGCCCTTGTTGCCGACGCAGCGCGCGCGCGCCCGCAGCACCACCTCCGCGTCCGGCGCCAGGCAGCGCTTCTCGTGCTTGTATAAGTTTGTTGTGCTGTCAAACACTTCTTTTTAGGGTTCCGTACCCAAAGGGTAAAAACGGGACCCTATTACTAAGACTCCGCTGTCCGTCCGTCCGTCCGTCCGTCTGTCACCAGGCTGTATCTCACGAACCGTGATAACTAGACAGTTGAAATTTTCACAGATGATGTATTTCTGTTGCCACTATAACAACAAATACTAAAAACAGAATAAAATAAAGATTTAAGTGGGGCTCCCATACAACAAACGTGATATTTGACAAGTTAAGCAACGTCGGGCGGGGTCAGTACTTGGATGGATGACCGTTTTTTTGCTTGTTTTTTGTTGATGGTGCGGAACCCTCCGTGCGCGAGTCCGACTCGTTTTGGCCGGTTTTTTTAATTTAATACATAAGGTTTTTTTACCATCAATGGCTATCCAAAATAAGATGATGTGACGTTTACAACATTGTTATAAATAAATGATTATTTTTTTATTAAAGTTGAAGTATGAAATTTACAGCAATTTTCCACCCTCAAAATCAGCCTCTCCCGAAGAGAACTAACAACGAATTTGGCGAAAATAGTTTTACTAAAAATCAAACGAAAGATAAAACAAGTTTTACATCTATGACCTACATACATTTATTGAGTTTATCTACATACCTTCTGAAATCGACTCCGCAGGCGAAGCAGATTAGGTATCTAGGTCCATGTTTCTCTTGATAGTGCCGGCCGGCTGCGGGAATGGTTTCTATTATGGCATGACACTCGGCACACCTGAAAAGCAAATAATGAATTTTTACATCTCAATACATAAATAAAATAGCCTTCATCATAGAAGTTACTAAAAAATGTTATCACTTTAGCAAATAAAGTTATCCAGGAGACATCATCATGATAACTAGTGACAAAAATACTACTAGCCCCTTAAGGCGCACCATACAAGTTTTCTTATTTTGAATTTGGACCTTGATGTATAGGGAATTGGGATGAATTTTGTTTGTTTGATAAAAGTTAGTTGGAAATCAGCATAGAATGGGTCAGTAAACCAGCTCTTTTCGATTTTCCATAAATTAAAATTTACAATTTTAGAAAGATCCAATCATGATTTGGAGACTCCTGAACTGGTCATTTGCAATGGGTGTTGCTGTAGAACATTCATACTCTTAAATGGTTTGCTGATACCTGACAGAGATACTTGTACTAATGTACTTACTCAAACAAGATGTCATTCATCATGTAGTGGTCTTTGGGTAGCGGAGGAGGTTTTATACTCTTCATGATTTCGGCCAGGGAGTTCACCAGGAGCTCCTCATCATCTTGCAGCTCTTCATACTGTTCCCGCAGCTCCTAAATAGATGTTACCATATTTTATTGTTAACTGTCCCTATGTCATGCATAACAAGACTGTAATGGGACACAGAACAGAAGCATTTTTCTGACTAATAAAAAGAATTTCATTGGTTGAGTGTGAAGTTATGTCCAAAACTAAACAAGTAATCATCTTAAAATCATTTCCTATTTCAATAGATATTGAATAAAAAGAAATAATTCTAGGGCATCCTACCAAAATTAATGCAACTAGCTCAATGCTTAAATACCCTAATTTTATTATACTAAGCACATTAGCTAAATTGTTAAGTTCTATGCTGGGATAAATTAATCACTCTGTCAATAGCTGTTGGTGTAACTGGCCCTTTATTACCAAAGTTTTATATCACAACAATAAAACTAAAATAAACAAATACCTTTACAAATGACTTCCTCTGCCATGGCTTTAATTGCCTGCGCCTCTTCCTACTCTCAATATTTTCTTCAGGAATGTCTTCATCAGGGGGCTCTTCCTCGGGCTCATAGTCATCATCCTCACCAACTTTATACAAATCGGAGTCGTCAGGAACAAAATCACCATAGACTTGCTGGTCTTCGTATAAATACTCCACTGACTCGTCCATATCCTCATCTAATACCTCCTCCTTTATGATGAGGGGCTTTATTTCTTGACTAGAGAATGTACTGTCCGTCTCATCCAAAAGTTCGTCTTTAATTTTTGTTTTTGGAAAGTTTCCCACGGATTGTTCGTTATCAGACTCGTCTCCTATTACAATTACCATTATCTCGTCATCTAAGACGTCGAACTCCATCTTTTAATACTGCTGCTTAGCACTGGCTAAAAGAATACGACTTAATAAATACAAATAATAATCAATTAGTAATGGTTTGTTTGTGTTTTGAATTTATTTTGACAAACACACACCGAAATTATTTTTATCAAAACAACGCAAAGGATAGTTCTATGGAGCCATTGCGTCGATCGAAAGAGTAGAGAATTATTGATAGGAACCCACAATCGCAAAATTTATTACGAATAAATAGAAAATGAAATGATTTTACCTTTAAACAGTAAATTGATGTTTTTTGCTGCGTAATATTCGGTAATACTGCGTTTTCTTTAATAATTTGACAGAATGAATTACAGCCTTTGCCACAAAATGGCCACGTTGTTTTTTTTTTCCTTCGAATATGTTGTTTTATTCGGGCGTTTATGAAAGAGACTCGAACCGTATTTTCTAGCAGTTTGACGTTGACATTTGACTTTGACTGGTGTTATAATTGATGATTGTTTCGTTCGTATACGCGTTTCGTGTTTTTTTTGTGACTTTTCCAATTTCCATTTAGAAATACACAACGATGGTTTATTCTTTTGAAAATGTAGGCGAATGTTCACTGTCCAATAATAAATCTGTGATAGCTCTCGAAAATACTTTGCATCAAAGTATAATTCATTTGAAAGGTTAGTATGAAAGTATCCCTGTTTTCGCGCCTATCCTATATGAATTTAATATTTTCCTATAAGTACGTTTCAGTAAGATAGTTGTAGCTGTTTCGGGATTATTGCCATTTAGGATCGTAATCCTGGAAAGACCCTGTATTTCTTAGGTTGATAATTAGCAACGATAACCTATATAATGTCCTTTAATATTTATAATTGTGATTATTACTGTGATTACATTTTTCCAGAGCTGGTTGTAGAATTTGATAAACTTCAAATAGAATCAGACGACTGTAAAACCCAAGTATCAATACTAAAAGAAAAATGTGAAAGGTATGCTTTATTATTTCATTTCATTAATGATATTTTTTTGCTTTATGGTTTTTTTAATTTGCTTTTTTTTTTAGTAAAGTCTGTGTTGGCTCTGAGGCCTTGAAAAAAGTTATAGAACTTAAGGACAATATTATTCAGTCTGTTGGTAAGTAATAAATTAATAATGATTACAAGCTTTTATTTACTTTCACCTGTCCCGTTGTCTGTCTGTAATCAAATCTTGCAAGTCAAATTTGATCCACTTCCTGGTTTCCGATTGAGCTGAAATTTTGCATACACATGTAAGTCGGGTGACAATGCAATATTATGGTACCATCAAGCTGATCTGATGATGGAGACAGGAGGTGGCCATGGGAACTCTGTGATGAAACAACGCAACCTAATTGTGTTAGGGGTTTTTAGAATTGCCTCGATGAGTATTAGTTGTCTGTCATAAGAAAAGTACAGTCAGCGATAAAAGCTTGTACCAAAAATGAAATTTTTGCCACAAAACTTATTTAGTTTAAGATTATTACTAGTAGTAGCTTTTACAATTTACCTATGTCATAGTAATTCCTTCTATCATCCATCTAAGAAAAAAATTAACAAAACAAAGATCTGTGTTAACACATTCATTGTCACCCAGCCAAACAAGACATCCACGAAAGCCCACAAAAATTTTGTCATATGAAGCTGTAGTACCACAATCCCGATTATCGGGTCGTCCGGCCTGGAAACGAAATCATAATACCCACAGACAGAACATATTAAAGAGGTTAGAATGGCTATCGCGCGCACTTAGTATCGGAACCGGTGTCGCCGCTCGTTCCTCTCCACATTTACTAACACTCGCGCAACGGTAGTAAAAACTTGTGTGCGTAGTGAATTGATACACCTCCTTTAGACAGATTTGATGTTTAGCTTCTTAATCTGAAGGTTATTGTGGCGCAAAAGGCATGTTTACTTCGTTTTTCGGTCAGTGCGGGCGAGTAGCATGCGAGCGTTTGCTCAAAACCGGCGGCGACACGTACCCTGCTCGCATCGCCATTCTAACTTGTTCTGTGATAATACCCGATAGTTGGGTTTTCGGCACTGAATGTGTTAAACTGTATCCTTAAAATATGTCAGCGAGGATGAGGACGTCCAATATGGCGTACCGCAGGGAAGCGTTCTGGGTCCGACTTTATTTTTAGTTTACATCAACGATCTCTGCAATATGACCATTCCTGGCGCAAAAATATTCTCTTATGCAAACGATACAGCTGTCATTTTTAGCGGAAAATCATGGGGAGAGGTAAATGTCGGAGCTGAACAACCGACTACTCTAATAGATTTAAAAATTCATTCGTGTCAGCAAACTGATTTTTCTACTTGTAACTAGGGTTGCCAACCGTACTATATTATATAGTATTGTACTATATTTTGGCTCTCTGTACTATATACTTTTGGAAAAATATATAGTACGCTATAATACTATATTTCCGATTAAACGTATGTTACACTTATGTTTAGTATTTTATCTAAAAGTACCATATTTTTTTTGAAATGTACTATATTTTTGATGCCCTATTCTGGAAAATACTATATTCTACCAAAAAATAGTTGGCAACCCTACTTGTAACTGTCCAACTATTGAAAAAGTCTCTGAAACGAAATATTTAGGTATACAACTGGACGAGCATTTAAATTGGTATTCCCACCTTGACCAAGTAATAGGTAGAGTCAGAAAACTGCTCTGGATCTTTAAGTCGCTAAGGCACATTACACCAGGTAAAACAAATCTTACAAAGCCTCGCAACATCTTAAACGAAATCTATGTCTCCATGGTGCAATCTGTCTTATTGTACTGCATATCGGTCTGGGGTGGTGCAGCGAAAAGTCGCTTTATCTATCTTGAAAGAGCACAACGTGCACTCATAAAAGTGATGTACTTCAAAAAAATTAGATATCCTACTGAAATGCTTTATCAAACTAGTGATCTTCTATCGGTAAGGAAATTATATGTTCTGCAATCAATATTGAAAAAACACAAACTAATACCCTACAACCCTAATTATAAAAACAAAAGAAATATGGTCAATGTAGCTAAATTTTTACGTACGAGAACTTACTTTGCAAGATCGCAGTCTAATTCAAAGTCGGCCTACGAGGGGCGTTCAAAATATTCTCGGTATTGATATCTTACAACCTCTTCTAAAATTTCTTTCGTTACTGGCCGCTAAGGTTTATTCATTGACATTAAAAAAAAGTATAATTCGAACCGAGATGTTCTTTTGTTTTTCTGCAATTGCTGAACAAACATGAACATCATGTGGGAATTGACAATGTTAACTAAATTAGAACATCGATGCGTGATAAAATTCTTGACAAAACAGGGTAAAAATCAAAAAACCATAAAAGAGGAAATGGATTGTGTTTACCGTGAGTCTGCTCCTTCTTTATCTACCATTCAAAAGTGGTCAAGCGAGTTTAAACGTGGAAGGGAGAGTGTTGAAGACGACCCTAGACCTGGCCGGCCTGTAGTAGCTACTTCACAAGAAAATATTGATAAAGTGGAAAAACTTATATTGGAAGATGGTCGAGTGAAGGTAAAATCTATAGCACAAGTAACCAATCTCTCTATTGGTACCGTACATGATATTATCCATGACCATCTTAATATGTCAAAAGTAAGTGCAAGATGGGTTCCGCGAATGCTGACTCGGCTTCAAAAAGACATGCGTGTAGCTTGTTGTTCCGATTTTATTGACCTGTGCGGTGAAAATCCTGATGAGGTGCTGCAAAGAATAGTTACTGGAGATGAAACCTGGGTTCATCATTATGACCCAGAGAGTAAACAAGAGTCCATGCAGTGGCACATTAAGGGTTCAGCTCATCCCAAGAAGTTCAAGGTCATCCCTTCAGCTGGCAAGGTCATGGCCACGATATTTTGGGAATGTGAAGGAGTATTACTGATCGATTATAAAGAAAAAGGTGTAAATATCACAGGACAGTACTACGCTAACATTCTACGTCAATTAAAGGATGCAATCAAAGAAAAGAGGCGAGGAAAGTTAACCAAAGGTGTTATGCTTCTGCATGACAACGCCCCCGTCCATACTGCTCATATTGCCAAGGCAGCTATTGTTGAATGTGGGTTTGAAACTGTTACTCACCCACCGTATAGTCCGGACTTAGCCCCCAGCGACTTCTTTTTGTTCCCCAATCTTAAAAAGGATCTGCGTGGAAATAAATTTTCCGATGATGAAGCATTGAAGGCGGCAGTGGAGGAGCATTTTTACACCAAAGATAAAAAATATTTTTATGCAGGATTAAAAAAAAAAATGATCGATCTTTTAAGTGTATGAACATAGGGGGGGAGTATATTGAAAAATAAAAATATCAAACTTTTCGTACTTGTTTGTTTTCATTCTCATACCGAGAATATTTTGAACACCCCTCGTACCTTTATAATAAAATTAACAGAGAATTAGATATTCATTCAAAAACATACCACGAATGTAAATTACATCTCACTAAATGGCTTAAAACTAAAACCTTCGACGAAACAGAGAAGCTGCTAAGAACAGAGTACTAGAATACACTCAATCACTCACACGCGCACACACACACACACACACACACATATACACACATACACACACACAAACACAAACACCTGTCTCAGTCGATATTCACACCTTAAATCAAACGAAACTAGTAAGAATTAACAGAAACAGTGTACTTGTAGCTGTTGTAATGCATGTTTTAGAATTAAGTTAAAAACATATTAACTAGTGATTCTGTATAATTACCTACATATCTTAGTTACCTTAATAAAATAAAATAAATATTGTACTACTTATAAACCTAGGGAAGAGCGGTGCCTCCCAACACAAGCATAAGCTTACCGGGCGGCTCCATCCCCTGTATCACAAAAATGTATACTATTATGAAATAAAGAATTTTGAATTTTTTTTTAATTTGAATTTAAAAGACAATTCAAATGTCACGCAAAACAGGCGCTAGTCGTCGAGTACTAAAAAATCGCCCATGCTACAATACAATAGAATACACAGTCAGAAAAGAAGAGCTATGCTCTTTCTGCTCTACCAACCTTCTGCAAGTAGAGTATGTGTACAAACACAAGAGTTAGAAGCAACAAAATTGTATATACCATATTCTGTGAAATAACTTTAATATAAAAAAAGGACTTGTAGACAGTGTTCACCACTCTCTTCTTCCTCGCGTTGTCCTGGCATTTTGGCCACGGCTCATGGGAGCCTGGGGACCCTGGAGTCCGCTTGGCAACTAATCCCAGGAGTTGGCGTAGGCACTAGTTTTTACGAAAGCGACTGCCATCTGACCTTCCAACCCAGAGGGTAAACTAGGCCTTATTGGGATTAGTCCGGTTTCCTCACGATGTTTTCCTTCACCGAAAAGTGACATGTAAATATCAAATAATATTTCGTACGTAAGTTTCGAAAAACTCATTGGTACTAGCCGGGCCGGGGTTTGAACCCGCGACCTCCGGATTGCAAGTCTCACGCTCTTACCGCTAGGCCACTCTTACTCTGTCTCATTTCAAACATAGACAGAGATAATCATACTATCTTTGTCTTACACTAGTACTAGCACGCAAAAGAAAAGTATAAGCATTTTTTTTTGTTCTTATTTACTGACAAAATGGTTTGACCAGCTATAAATATTTTTATTTCAGCATCAGCACTAACAAGACTAAACGAAACAAAAGACATGAGCATCATAGATGAAGCATTCAAAATACTCTGCGGGGAAACAGTCTCACTCACTCCTCCCAAAGACAGTGCAGATTGTCAACTTAAGACCCCCAGGAAAGAATCACCTTCCTTTACAGAAGCAGTTAACGATGAATCCGTGTCTGAGATAGAAGGGACTCCTACGGGTAGAACTAGCCCTATTATTGTGTCTAGGAAGGCTAGAAATGCTTCGGATTATAGGGAGAAAAAGAAATGTCCAGATAATTGGTAAAAAAATGTTTATAGTTATCTCTTTTCACAAGTTACTGGTTTTTTCTGAACGAATTGTTGCAATGAGGTTAATATTTTTAAGCATTGCCAAAGTCTGAAGTGCTTCTCATTTGGGAGAAATCAGTCAGTTTAGTTTTATCCTCGTGCCGCTGAATGTACATTAGGATGTACACTCAGTTTCGATGGAATGTCAACCTTAGCAAAATGCTTTGTAACTGTAAAACTTTCATGAGTTCATGCACAGCTTTGAAGAACTAAAAAGTAATGATATCTTATATCCTCCTATAAGGCCCAAGGTCCTACCTATCGTACTTATTCAGTTTGATGTAATTTAAACCATGTTCAATTGCAACAGAGTTGCTTTTGCTTTGTTTCGTTCAATTTTCAAACAACGCAAAATCAACTCTATTTCCTACATTCTAGGTTCAAATTTCAGTGGCAAATTTTGGATGTTTCATTTGTATTGCTGGGCCTTAGGAGGATAAACTATGTATGCAATATGCATAAGGTTTTCTTTTCTCAAAAGCGCACATGTCAGAAAGTACATCTAGCACCAAAACTCAATTTGCACTTTAACTTTAACTATTCTAGCAAAGTGATTTTAAATAATGTTTTTTTTATTTATTTAAACTTTATTGCAAGATATAAATAAAATTGTACAAATAGCGGACTTAATGCCTTAAATTTTCCAGGCCAACACCAAAGAACAAGACCTTGAAACTGACATATCCCAACTGCACTCCGCTTGGCAAGGGCAAAGGCAAGCTGCGGCAGACCAGGTTCACGACTGTCAAACAAGCTTCTGTGCTCGACATTTCCAGCTCACCAGAATTTGCTGGCTTAAGAAGCAAAGATACTAAGAGCATGCAGGTTTGTATCTTGAATATTTTTTAATAAGAGTTGAAGCCTAACCCTTTAAATGCCACGCTTATTATATGCAAGCATGAATGGTTAACATTGCGCGTCTGTGGCCATCTTTGGGCGTCAAAGGATTAAAATATTTCCTGAAAATATAGTTATTTATGATTAAATGGGTCTTATAATTTTTTACCATCGAATATTCGTGGCATCTCTAAGTTTAAACTGTTATTTAATATGAAAAAAATAATAGCTTAAACTTTTTCACCTGGTATTTTTCGTTTCAGTTAACATTAAAAGCTCGGCTTAACATTAAAAGAGAATCACTTGATGACGAGGACACAATAGAACCTTCACCCACTAGCATCACGTCCAATTTTTCATCCATGTAAGTTATTACTAATAAGTCTAATAACACTAGGTAGTGTTATTAGACTAGAATATCAAAAAAAGGAAATCGATGTTATATAATGTTACTGCCTCTGTGGTTGCAACACTTTGGTGCAACATGGTGACTTACTGGTATCAAAGTAAATCAAAATCTAGAATTCAAATAGTGGACACACGCTACAATATATGTCAAACTATTTATATGTGTAGGATTATTTTAAAATATAGATTTAAGACTAGGCTTTAAATACTATTAAACACAAAAAAGATTTTTGAAGTGATAACTTCTTGTGAAGTGATGTGCTTAGGGGTTTCAAGTAATGCGACGAAATAACGCTAGATGGCGTTAACCTAAATTATACATAGTGCTGCAGACATTTTGCACTAGTGAGTTTTCACTTCTGCCGGCACTCCCGGAGTGCAACCCGTTGTTTTTTATTATTATTTTATGAAAACACCAGCAATCAACTAGTTGATAATTTACAAAATACAAACTGCTGCCTTCTATAAATCTCCTTTAAAGGCATCTCTATTCAATAACGACAATAACTCATTGCCGTTTTCAGATATAGGTCAGCAGTTAGAAGTAGCCCTTTAAAATTAAACAAAAATAGTCCACACAAAACAGCAAAGGGTAGCCCAGCGAAACTGAGCTTAGTCAAGAAACCCAACTCCAATGTATCCAAGCTGCAGATCAAAACAGAATGCTCAAGTAATGGAGAAAATGTGGAAAATAAACTGGAGAATTCAGACATCAAAGTTAAAATGGAAGAGTCAATCAATCTGCTAAGGCCTCCAAGGTATGTACCTAAATTTCCTATTGACTTGCCATATGTAAAAATAAGAACTGCTATTATGCCTATGTTCACACGTGTTGTCGATAGGGCATTGTAATATGGGGTGTATTTGAATGCTCCAAAAATAAGGCAATGATGCTGATCCGCGTATAAAAGTGATTATTTTTCCTGTGGTTACACTGATCTTTAACGACACAAAAAAGGTATATTTGATTTATTTATTAAGTTTTAAACTTCGAAAATCTCACGTGACTGGGTACCCTGCGAAAGTTATTTTAATTTATTGGAAATCTGACGATTTGGGTAGGCAATAACACTTACAGTAATCATACTAATAATGAACACCTAAACCTTGTCATAGATTTCGCACACCAGAGAGATCACCAGCAAAGCTGAAGGACCCAAATGAAACGGAATGCAACATCGATTCCAGTATATCGCTATTTCAGCATGTCCAAAAGCTGGAAAAGACGTCGCCAGATCACAACAACATATGCAGGTAACTAAGAGCAACACATTCAAAGTTCAATTATACATTACTAGCTTTTGCCCGCGACTTCGTCTGCGTTCGAATTAGTTCCAACAGTTAGAGTAAGTATAGCGCCTGGATAAAATTAAATAGCAATAATTTTGAACATGATTCAAAATCATGAATCATCTTGCCTGTTAATTGACACCAATTAACAGGCAATTCATTAATTTTCAAATTTCAACCAAATAGGTTCAGCGGTTATTGATTTCCCATACAAATTACCACCCCCTTAAAGAGGGATTTCTGGGATAAAAACTACCCTATGTCCTTTCCCGGGACCCAAACTATCTCTGTACCAAACTTCATCAAAATCGGTTCAGCGGTTTAAGCGTGAAGAGGTAACAGACAGACAGACAGACAGACACACTTTCGCATTTATAATATTAGTATGGATAGTATGGATTCATGTATTTGATAGGCTATTGGTAGATCTTATGTCTTTGCTATAAGGTTCAGAATGGAACAGTTTACTTAATTGATGACGCTGGAACATAACCACGTATCGTTAAGACGATAGTGGACGACCGCCTCTCTATATTAGTCCCCATTTTCCTTCCTAGGTATTCGACATTATAGAAAATATTTTTACACAATTTAATTGGTTTTTATTTCCATTCCGTCACCATTTTTCATAGACTTTGTATGGCGGTCGCGGAATGGAAAGTTCGAAAAATGTATGGAAATTTAGGACACTTTTTTTCTCCTATTAGGATAGAAAGAGCTCGTGACTCTGAGTAGAAATACCATAAAAAAAAGGGTAGGGGACCACTTAAAAAAAAACGCCCAATTGCTACATTATCTCGCTGAATATTACACACTACATTCTACAAGTGGTCTATTGCATTACAAGAGGTTCCTTTAATATTACAATAAGCCCCTGGGAGTAAGTTAATAAAGGAGTGTAATCTTATGGCGTCATTTATAAACGGCTGCCATGCTAACTTAATCAGTTGATGATCGTCGTTTGTCTCCATCTGTCGTTATGCCACAGAGAGGGACAAAAACGACGATCATCAGCTGATTAACTTAGGACACGTTTAATGAATAACGCCGTTAATCTCCATAGATAACTTCAGAACTCCTCGGAAAAAGCTAATATCCTCCAGGGTATTGACAGTTCGGCCACTTCATAAAACAATAACAGTTCTTGTTCTAGGTATGAATAAAGTCACCTTTTTTATTTTCAGTCCCACCAAACGCCCTCTAGCGGAAAACATCAATCTCACCAACCTTCAAACGCAGTGCGACACTGAAACAAGCGTCTCACTCCTCAACCACAACCATTTCGTAGACAATAAGAAAGATGTAGAAAGCCCGAACGAAAACCCAACATTTGAAAAGTTTGTAAGAGAAACGAAGAGAAATCCGGCTATAGAAAGTATTGTGAAGAAAGACTTAGAGAAGTTGGAGCCGAAAAGAGAGAATGGGAAAGTAGATGTCATTTTTAAAGAGCCTACAGTTAGGACGAAAGCGGAAAAGAGAGCTTTGCCTGGGTGGTTCTGTGATGAATGTAAAAACGTGAGTTCAATAAAACGCTATTTTAAATATAACTACAAACAAACACACTAGCAAACAAGCAAACTAGGAGTCGTAGTGGTCGCCATGGCCGAAATTGGCCGGAAGGATAAATAAATAAATAAATAAATAAATAAATATTAATGGACATTTTTACACAAATTGACTAAGCCCCACGGTAAGGTCAAGAAGGCTTGTGTTGTGGGTACTCAGACAACGATAGATATAATATACAAATACTTAAATACATAGAAAACAACCATGACTCAGGGACAAATATCTGTGCTCATCATACAAATAAATGCCCTTACTGGGATTCGAACCCAGGACCGCGGCTTCACAGGCAGGGTCACTACCCACTAGGCCAGACCGGTCGTCAAAATCATCATCATTCAAATTCGTCAGGATCATCATCATTTTAAATATTTTGCGTTAGTTACTACAAAATCTCTGTTAATGAAATATTTACTTGGATATGCCTTTTTTATCCGACTGCGACGAAGCAAAAGAAACAAGGAGTATGTTATGTATTTGACCTACGTGTTTTCAAAATAATATTTTTCCAAACCTATCGGGTGGGAGAGATACAAAACAAAAGTATTCGAAAGGCGAAAGGCCACTTACCAAAATTTTATTAATGTTTAGCATGAACAATTTGAAGGAGGTGCGATTCTGTACAAAAAATAAAACATACGTAACACTACATTTTTACTATTATAGTTCGTTTTTTTAGCATTAGAAATACGGTAAACAATCTTGATGTGTCTTTTAATTGAAAAACACATTTTAAAAATAAGTTACGGCAAATATGTAACAATTATGAATCTAATACGATCATTTATATTCTTCTGCTTTCATAAGTAATAGTTACTGATTTTTAAAAAGCGTTTTTCAATTAAAAGACGTGTCAAGATCGCTTACCTTCTTTCAAGTTCTTTCTAATGCTAAAAAAAAAACAAACTATAGTAACACTACCACCACTTTAAGGCCAATTTTTCTTTTCAGTTCTACGCCGAGCTATACAAGAACGACCCAGTAATGTTAGCCCAGAAGATGGACGAGTGCTCCAAGCACCGCGGGCGCCAGAACCCCGCGCGGCCCAAGACCCCGCCCGGGTTCTGGAACCCGAGGTGGGACGTGCCACAAGACACCGAGGAGTTCAACCGGAGGAACAATGCTGTTTGATGGCCAACCAGTTGTTCCAACATCTTTAATATCCTTTTTTACATAAAGCAATTAAATAGTATCACTGGGAATAACCCTTTTGGAAGGTTAGCCAAGAAGATGTAGAGTGTAGGTACAAAGCACCGCGGGCGCCAGAACCCCGCGCGGCCCAAGACCCCGCCCGGGTTCTGGAACCCGAGGTGGGACGTGCCACAAGACACCGAGGAGTTCAACCGGAGGAACAATGCTGTTTAATAGCCAACCAGTTGTTCCAACATCTTTAATATCCTTTTTTACATAAACCAATTAAATAATATCACTGAGAATAACCCTTTTAGAAGGTTAGCCAAGATGTAGAGTGTAGGTACAAAGCACCGCGGGCGCCAAAACCCCGCGCGGCCCAAGACCCCGCCCGGGTTCTGGAACCCGAGGTGGGACGTGCCACAAGACACCGAGGAGTTCAACCGGAGGAACAATGCTGTTTAATAGCCAACCAGTTGTTCCAACATCTTTAATATCCTTTTTTACATAAACCAATTAAATAATATCACTGAGAATAACTCTTTTAGAAGGTTAGCCAAGATGTAGAGTGTAGGTACAAAGCACCGCAGGCGCCAGAACCCCGCGCGGCCCAAGACCCCGCCCGGGTTCTGGAACCCGAGGTGGGACGTGCCACAAGACCCCGCCCGGGTTCTGGAACCCGAGGTGGGACGTGCCACAAGACACCGAGGAGTTCAACCGGAGGAACAATGCTGTTTGATCAACCAAGCCAAAGAATAGTGTATAGAGAGTGGTAAATTTTGTAGCCACAGTACATTAAGTGCCATCTTTCGACAGACGTTTAAAACTGTTAGAACGCTAGTTGACTTTGATCCTTATTCTTTCACTGACACGTGTCAATTTGTTAAATGTCAAAAATTAACGCCATCTACTCGACAGTAGGCCAAATGTATCGCACGCGCGAAAAGATTGCGCCATTCTTGAATTTTTAATCTTCTGTTTTTTTTTCGTTTGTTTTTTTCTTCTTGTTGATTGAAGTTTTAATTCTGTCGAAAGATGGCAGTAAATTTTCTGTGGCTACATAATTTAGTTTTACAATCCGCCTCTATTTCAAACTCTCTTTGATCGAGCTGTCACTGACATAGCACGGGTGTACCTACCTTCATGTGGAACCGAATAGTTATGTCACGTTTTTGCTAATCAGTATTGGGTCTTATTTTATCACCTAGGAAGAAACTTGATAATAGGAGACTAGAGAAAGTTGTCCCAAAGAGAGGATTAAACTAGATATAAAGCCCCGTGTCCATATAGCGCGGCAAGCTATCGAACATTGGCTCGCGCGGCAGCCGCGCACAATGGATACCGGGTTGGCTCGCGAGCTAAAGCCCTTGCTACACGGTCGCCGACAAGCCTTCTAACCGTCTGACCATGGTCAGTTTTGGTCAAATTTTGTTGGAAACAACTAGACAGTGTAGACACACGGTCCGGGACGGACCAAGGCCACGCGGTCTGAAGGCTTGTCGGCGACCGTGTAGCAAGCCTTTAACTCGCACGCTCGCGCGGCAGCCCGGTATCCATTGCGCGCGGCTGCCGCGCGAGCCAATGTTCGATGGTTTGCCGCGCGATATGGAGACGGGGCTTAAGACTGTGTTCAGTATTGTCTTAAATTGACACATTTGACTTATATGTATGTAGTAACGTTCGTAGTTGGTAATTGTCTTCTGTGCGTCTACCATCAGTTTGGCACTGACCTAAACGCCATCGAGAACGTAATTTACTTTCTATACATCTCGCTCGTAAGTCGTACTCGCATATTAGTGCAAACGAGATGTATAGAAAGTAAAATACGTTCTCGATAGCGTATGTCAGTTTTGACACTGTCATCAGTGACTCATGGTACGGGCTCTGGTATTAAAGTCATGGTTCTTTAGAGTAAGGTAATTTACATGTATTTAATAATTTTAAATTTTTTTAATAGAAAAATTATATGATAATTTTTATTATAGGTAGATACGGTGTGTTGATTGACTGTGTTGTGATTGTTACATAAAAGATAGACAATTAAAAGTTTATTTTATAGGTATAGTTTAATACAAGAGTGTAGTAACATTGTAGGTAGGTATCTCAGCTTTCTAAGAAAATAAATATTTCTGAACAACATTTTGTTTTTATCGTTTTATTTAAAAAACTGAAAGATGATAAAAGAGAATTTAAGCTGTCTAGAGTCTAGATATATTTTAAAACTTCTTTTCCTATCCTTTAAAGCACCTAAATAAACTACAACTGCACTATAGAATTGTCCATCCCTCCATCAAATTAAAATTACTCGTCAGTCGGCGTATAGAGAATAATTAAGTACCGTATCGTAAAAGTATAACACTGTGCCCTTTAACATAACTTTGCCCACGGCCACTGTGGGCAAAGTTTTATACTTTTATGGTACTTGAATTAAGTAATCGAATTAAAACGACTCGGGAAAATACCCGTCAGTTATTCTTATTATAGGTACCTATTTTGTAAAATTATTCGTGTTTTAAATTAAACACCCAACTACCATTTCAGTTTGTATCTTATTGCCTATCCAGGAAGGTCGATAACTGTACAAATAGTTTGTAATTACAAAAGTTATTCATTGAGTTTTTTTCATGCACAATAATTACCTACCTATTTACCATGATATCGAGAAATCTCCATTTCCGTATTTTAAAAGCGGCCAAGTGCGAGTCGGACTCGCCCATGAAGGGTTCCGTATTTAGGCGATTTATGACGTATTAAAAAAAAACTACTTGCTAGATCTCGTTCAAACCAATTTTCGGTGGAAGTTTACATGGTAATGTACATCATATATTTTTTTTAGTTTTATCATTCTCTTATTTTAGAAGTTACAGGGGGGGGGGGACACACATTTTACCACTTTGGAAGTGTCTCTCGCGCAAACTATTCAGTTTAGAAAAAAATGATATTAGAAACCTCAATATCATTTTTGAAGACATACGCCACACGTATGGGTTTGATGAAAAATAAAATTTTTGAGTTTCCGTTCGAAGTATGGGGAACCCCAAAAATTTATTGTTTTTTTTCTATTTTTGTGTGAAAATCTTAATGCGGTTCACAGAATACATCTACTTACCAAGTTTCAACAGTATAGTTCTTATAGTTTCGGAGAAAAGTGGCTGTGACATACGGACGGACAGACAGACAGACATGACGAATCTATAAGGGTTCCGTTTTTTGCCATTTGGCTACGGAACCCTAAAAATCAAGAATCTAATGAACGATCGCAGGTGAGTGCGTGAATGTAAGTTTCTATAAGTGTGTACCTAACGTTTTCTCTAACTCCAAAGCATTGACCTCATTATGCGTTGACGTCACCTAACGGAAATGAGTTTCATCATATCGTAAAACTATTGAGGTTTTAATTAAAAAGGGTTACTAAATAAAACAATAATTTGTACCAAGACTTTATTGTTCAATACCAGTACCTAATTCTAAAACAGGTTACAATTAAAATTCAAGTATGTCAACAGGGTCGCAGTCAGGTTTTTACCTTTTAAAGTAGATTCAATGCAAGCCAGCGTACCGAATTAAGGTCAAGAGATGTATGTGCAAGGCACTTCAGTGGATGAATCACGGCACATATGCGTTGCCAACTGTTTCAGTCAAAATAACATGACTTGCTCAATTTTAGCGTGGGCGAAAGTGAAGCAAACAACGATGGGTTAACCTTTTTATTTATTCTCAATAAAACAGAATATAATTTTCACTAGCTTAAGTTAAAATGGGAATAAATCAAGTGATTAGTATTTCATCTTTCTTGCTGCATAAACATATACATAAATATATTGCATTCAGTATTCAACTTCGGAACAAAAATGAAATTTAGTCTGAAAATAGTTTCCATATAATCTGAACTGAAAAAATTATGGTTAGTTTTGATATTTATATTTTTTAATGCTACAACAATTTTACAGAAGTCTATGAGAGTTTCTTGGCTTTCTGGTAGAGAGTATCGACAACCTTGCTCATATGATGGATGGTTTCCAGAACAGTCTCATAGGTTTTCTCAAGGGGGGACTCGTCAAAGACAATCAGGACGCCTTCTCCTTGGTCTAGGATGCCATTCAGCTTCTTATCCAGGATCATTTGGGACAATTTCTTCTCTACTTGTACAACAGGGAGACGGATGGAGCGGGCTACGTGTTCCACTTGGACGCGCATGTAGGGCTCCACTATACGGCATAAGTTCTGTTCCAACATAGTATCATAAAGGGCACCGAGGTGAGCTCTCACTACTGCATCTTCTTCAAGTTCTGGCTTGTAAGTTTTAAGTGCAGCTTGGAAATCAGCTAAGGATCTCTTGTGAGAAGCTGTCGCTACTGCTCTCATCGCTTCTAACTCTTTCCCGGCATATTTGAGGGCCGCTTTGCTGCCACATATAACAGCAACTTCTTCAGCCTGGTTCAGCATAATTTTAGACAACAACATGTATTTTAGTCCCGTGAGTGCTTTGGGACTATCAGCGCCATCATATCCTTCAAAAGCTTCATAGAAATATGAATATGCGGTTTTGAAGTCCCGTTCGTCGGCAGCATGCAAGATGCCGGACTGCAGGTCGAGCGCAGCCTGCATCTTCGGTGGGCAGTAGATCGCGTTGGCAGTGGTCCTAGCGGACGTCAGGGAGGCGCGCGCTTTCGGTAGATTACTGAGGGCATGGAAGGTTTTACTCTCGAAAAGGAGCACTTCCACTAGTAAATTTTTGTCATCGAGCTTTTTAAGCTCGCGCAGCAGCGCGGTAGCGAGGTCCAGCGCATCCGTGTACATGCCCGTGTCGTAGTAAAGCGCGATCAGACGCGCCTCCAGCGACTGCCGCAGGAACGTGCGCCGTTCCTCTTTCGCCCATTCTATACACTCTTTACATAACTGGACTTCTATGCCGATACCCGCCTCCAAATCCAGGAAGAAATCGACCAACGCACGAACTAGTTTCGCCGCTTTCGCCTTGCTTATCAGGCTGAGAAACGGCCGGGTGGCTTTGATCAGTTCGGCTAACTCCTTGGCCTTGCCCTCCTTTTTGTACTTCTCGCCGAGGTTCAGGATGCCCTGCTCCTTGGCCCGTATGTTTTCTTCATCATCTTCAGGCAATTCTCCAGTACTGACCATCTTGTCGGTCATGCGGACGTCCTCCTCTCTGGTTGTTGACGAAGACACACGCGAACGCTCAAATAACATCGCGCCGGCCATGATGTGGATATTTATACGCTTAAACTAAAAAAATCCTTCAAGTAAACAGTGATTTCCAGTACAACTGCACGATTTTTCCTTTGTATAATTTTGTTATATTCGCAAAGTCATCGACGACCTCACTTTATTTTTTTTTCGTAAGTCGTAGACGGCAGACGCTGGCTGGGTTGCCAGTCGAATTCTATAAAACTACTAAAATTTGTCTATGTCTAATGTTCAACGAAACAATAAAAATGATTTTGGTAATAATAATTATTAATAAAATACTACAACTACATTTTCCTAATTTTAAATCATAATTACATTTTTTATTGATTGCTATACTGTGTTTTACTCAAGCATTATTATAACTGGTTGTCATAAAAAAAAACAATTACAAACTAATATCATAATATGACACTGATTTGCGTCAAAGTTTTGTTACTTTATTAATGCCAATTTATTGAATTCCTATTGCTTAGTTATGATATAATGAAAATCCTGCATTATTGAGAAGCTTTGAATAACTTCGTTTCACAATGAGTTCGCAAACCAAAGTAACTAAAGTAAGTAAACTAACCAATACAGCAGTAAGTACCTACCTAAGTAAGTCCCTTTTTCTAATAGTCGTAAGGTCGTAACACACTACCGCACCGCACCGCGACTTTGGTGCGCCACACCCACAAGTGAAAGCGAGAAAGTGATATCTGTTTATTGCTCTCAATTATGGACCCGGCGCACCGTGACCTTGAACGTTGTGGTAATGTGTTACGGCTATAAAATTTGTAACGCAAGAATTATTTGCAATATTCAGATTATTTCCAGTTCCAGGAAGGCGCAAGTTCTAGCTAAGATATGGCCCATGTAGGTAAATCACGTATTTCTTAGCTAGCCTGCTAGTGGTGATGTGATAGAAGAATTAAACTCATGTGTTTTTTTTGCGGATCCACATTCCGGGCTATGAAAGGTTAACAGATAAGGCTCTAAGTAAAAAAACACAGAGTTTCATTTTACTGTCACCACTAGCAGACTGGCTAAGAATTACATGATTTGCATGCTGAAAATCTTAATTTAAATTAATTAGAATTGAATATGTCCGCCGCATACGAGAGTCTAAACAAAAATTTTATCCAGTATACGACGAGCTACGAAACGAAAGTACCGTAGCTTTAAACCGAAATGATTAATGTTTCAGACAGAAGTAATCGTATCCACTACAGAAAATCCAGAAAGCGTTTGCATGCTGTTGGATATATGTAAAGAAGTCAAGCTTTATTATGAAAGTCCAGTTATTTTTCTTACCAAAACAGATTTTTCGGAAAAAGCATTTAACGTCTTGTGTACAGTTCACAGTATTCTGAATGAGGAAAGAGATGAGAAGACCAAAGGTCGGATTTTAGACTTGATTGTCGATTACCACTTGCAATGGTTGCAATATGTGAACGCCATAGAAAACTTTGAACAACTTGTGATTGATCGAAGCTTGCCTAAAGAAGAATTATACCAAGCAATAAACTACACTATGGACAGTATGACCTATCGCTTAAAGCATTTTCAAAGATTCATTGAAAAGAATCGATCTGGTTTATCTAACGCAAACCATGCTATATTAAACGCAGAGCTGGAAATCGTGGAAGAAATGCATAAAGAAATTGCCAAAGCCTTGGTTGACAAGTTGAAGTGTTTTCGAGGTATTCAAAGCGGTCCAGAATTCGACATTAAACTTAAATCTGAAGTCGAAGATCTGTTACAATGGTTAGATAAAATTAGCGACAACTTAGCCATTCTGCTTAGTAAATATGTAAGTTTTAACGTGCTACGTTTAAGTAGCGATTTAACAAAAACGTTACAACAAATAGTTGAAGAATTCAAAACCGATGAGTCGCCTTCAGCTAAAAAAATATTGGAAGAACTTAAAGAAAAAGGAAAAGATTTGTGTTCTATGGTAAGGGCTACAGCAAGCCATGATCTTGAGATAAATAAAGTTGTAGAAAAAATAGCTGTTTTAAATGACCGTATTAAACGTTTAGAAGAAGAGAATGCTCGTGCAGCGCTTGGGGCACTTCGGCACAAAAAGGAATTTCTTGAAGCAAGATTAACCTCGTTAGACAATTTGAAGACTACTTTAAGGAGCTTTCACAACTTAGCAGATTTCATGCCGGATATTCCATTAGAAGAGTTGTGCCAGTGTCCAGATTTTTTCCAAATGAGAATATTTAACCACGCACTTCCATCTCCAGAGCGCGAGCGTTTGATTTCCGAGTTCTGCTACTTATGGGATATAGCCGTCATTGGGAAAAAGAAAAAATCAATCATATCAATTCTCAGTGCAACTGAGGAAAAAGAGGAATTTACTGATGACCTTGGTACATTTTATATAGACGAACATGGTAGAAAAATATATAAGAAACCAGATGAACCCACATTGTATCAATGTAACGAAAATGAGATGTTGGTTCCTCTTTCTGATGATTCAGAATATATCTATTTTTATGATGAATGCGGGAGACACTTCTTAGATCCTCACACTAGACAAAAGATTTACAAAGCTCATGCAACAGCGAGTGAATTCATGATGGATAGCGCTGGAGCTCTTATTAAGCTGAAGGAAATCCGCAATGGCATCACGTATTACTACGATAACTTTGGGCGTTACTATATAAACGAGGAAAACAAGCGTATCTACATAGAAGAAGACGCTACAAGTGAATATGAAAATGATGGGTTTGGTAATCTTGTACGTATAAGAAGCCAATTAGATATTCTTGAACCTTGCCCCGATGATGAAAATGTTACCGAAGATTTCAACTATTTGAAAAGAAACGTTGGAGCGGCGTTGCGTGAATGTATTGCGAAGACAATTGTTGCGCAGCCCGCAGATCCAGTGAAGTATTTGTCTACTTGCCTATTTAAATATAGAGACAACATTGAGCAAAGAGAAAAGAGAGTCAGAGAAAAAGAACAATTGGACGTAGAAAGAGAAATACGTGCAGCTGAGGAACGCGAGGCTTTAGAGAAAGCCGCCAGAGAAGCTGCCCTCCTGATGACGCAAGGTGGCAGTGAGGCTACTTATGATTCGAATCTAGTTAACTACCATCAGCATTCACCCGATATTTTGTCAACAAGTTCAAAACAATAAAGCGAAAGTAAAGGTTCAAGTTCAAATAAGTTACTTATTGACTGTGATGTCAACCAATATCCTGATTGCATCTGCGCAGTAGGGTTGTTTTAGAAAGAAGTTCTATTTAATTTATATTTTTAATTCTTTTGCGTTACGTATGTAATGTAATCGTATATTTATCCAAATTTAATAAAATGAATATATTTCCCACATACGGCACTTCAAACATGTGTTCTATTTTCGATCAGTAAGACTGACATTCGATTGTAATTTTTGAACTGTAAAAAATAAAGACAAGCTACGCTGGCGCCATCTGCTAGATACTTCGACTGGCCAACCTTTTTTTTTATGACCCAGGGGAAATCCCTTATGGATCCCACTGGATTAGCCAAGCAGATCTTGTCAGTAGAAAAAGGCTGCAAATTTGAAAAATGTGGGCGCGAAGGGATATTGTCCCATTGAAAATTTGAATTTCGCGCCTTTTTCTATTGGCTAGATTTGCTTGACTAATAACCTTGTCAGAAGAAAAACTACCATAAATAATTTAATTTTTATTAGTAGCAACTTCACAAATTTTGACAGATGTCGGCCATATTACGATTACGAGTTGTGAATTTGACGAATTGCCTACTCCTCGATAATATCATATCATATCATTTAAGTTAAGCGAAGTAATACTTTACCAGGAACTCGGTTCGACCGTCAGAAACGGGCCGAATTTGCAACGATGTTTCGTAGAAGAAATTATGCTAGGTACTAGTAAATTTACTAATTATATGTGAACAGAGTGAAAACAATTTGTGGTGTCTACGTGCTTCTTACAATGATTAATCTTTTAGGACAAGGTTTTCCAATATTTTATGTAAATTAGCTAGCATTAGTCGGAGTGACGTATCGGGCTTCGAATGTTTTCGTCACGTGCCGTCGCGAGGATCGTGTGTACAAATACAAGTGCGTGAATGTTGTAGGGTGTTTGAATTATTGTCGTCATTTTCCTTTACTCATGGCCTTGTAGGCCGGTTAGTGCGACAGTTTCGCGATGGCTCCCAGACCGCCCGGTCCTCCGCCGCCTCCTGGCCCTCCGCCGCCACCGGGGCCGCCTCCGCCGCCTAGTTTCGGAGCTTCGTCGAAGGGAGGTTCGGGAGACAACAGGAATGCCCTGCTTAGTTCTATTAGGCAGGGGGCAAAGTTGAAAAAGACTGTTACAGTGGATAAGAGTGTACCGTATATACCGGGGAAGGTGTCTAGTTCTGGTGGAAGTGCATCTCCAGTTGGCAATGGGGTCAAGAGTGGTGGTATGCAGAATGGTGGCAGCGCAGCGCCGCCGATGTTGGGAGGGCTGTTTGCGGGTGGAATGCCCAAGCTGAGGCCCACTGGTGGCAAATTTGGTGGTGAGTATCTTTGTAAAGATAAGATCATACTAGTTTTAAATTGGTAATATTGTTGTCAAACACCCGAAGTTGTACTCATCAGTGTTTGCCTCCTGTATTATAAAAAAAATATTAGAATGCAATTATACTATTAGCTTGCTACTTGTAGTAAATGAATGTCTCTAACATCTATTGTCTCCAGTTTTTATTGTTTTGAATTATTGTTCTTACATCATATAAAAACAATCAACATGCCCTAGCTGGATTTATAGAGAAATTATGGATAACAACATCTTCAATAATGATAATAATTTTATACTAGGAGAATGTTATCAACTAATTCACATTTTTTTGGGTTCCATACCCAAAGGGTAACCCGTCTGTGATAGCTAGACAGTTGAAATGTTAACAGTTGATGTATTTCGGTTGCCGCTATAACAACAAATACTAAAAACAAAATAAAATAAATATTTAGTTGGGGCTCCCATACAACATCATGTTTTTTTTGTATGGGAGCTTGCATGCTTCGTGCGCGAGTCCGATTCGCACTTGACCGGTTTTTTTCTCTTTAAAAACCTAACAAGACATTGGTTTCTAAGAACTCTGAAATAGCTTTACAAGTCGAAACCGAAACTACCTGTTAGTTTATCATTATCACATCTAAACACATACATAACAAGTGCACACTGATATGATATCTGGTATTTAATTACATTATTAATTGTTCTCCACTCTGCTGCAGATAAAGGGGAGATTAATGATATCAAGTTATGTTTATTATAAATATCAACTGAGAGGAAAATGGTTCTGTATTATGTTTAATGCCTTAGAACTTATTATATTATTATTAAAGCCTTTCTTATACGAACTGTTAACATTTCATTTAACCATTATATGTGTATATATATTTCTACATGCATGTTCGTAAGGTCTTTTTGACTCGTTGACTTTTGGCCTCTTCCGAATCGCCTTTTTCTAATATATTTAAGTATTTGTCCAACATTTTCTTCCATTCTTGTCTATCTATTGCCCTTTCTTTCCAGTCTTTTCCTATTGTTTCTATTAGGTCTTTTTCCCATCTTGTTTTTGGTTTGCCCTTTTTTCTTTTACCAATTTTTGGATTCCATTTTGTTGCTATTTTTGTCCATCTGTTGTTTTGTCATCACAGAATGCCTTAGAACTTAGTGCTTAGATAATAAATAAAGAAAAGATCAAAGTATTTACATTCGTATTCAGGGTTCATCCACATGTATTTATACCTTTTTCCTATGAAAAAGTGTCACAAGGGCGGGGGCGGGGCTAAAAATCGATATTTTGTGTGATGTAATTAATGGATCCTCAGGCATAATTATTTCATGCCTAATATGGTCATTTGAGGTAGGTATTGTTAATTACTCAAATGGCATGTTATCCTTTTGCTATCGCTAAATATTCTGGAATGACTATTGACCAATATCAATACTTAAACCTTATTGTGGTTTGATGATACTTTTACTGTAGTTTTTGTTTGAGTTATATAAGCCTAAAAAGGCTTACAGACTTTTTTATTCCAGTTAATATTTTTTAAATATTGCCTATAGTTTTCTGAAGCATTTCCAAAATTAAGGTAAACATACATAAGTTACATAACATAAGGTAAGCTGGGTTGGTTTGGAGCCTCTTGGGCTGACCTATCTCCGGTGTCACTGTAACAAGCTATATGGGACTCCCATTATCACATCCTCATTTCTATGGTAACAAAGTAGCTGTGGTAAAAAAAAACAAATATCAAAATTTATTATTTGTGATACTTCCCAATTTTCCCAATTCAAATCGCACTTAACAACATTATAAAGTTTATTATAGATTTCCATATGCCTACAAGCGAAAAGCACATAAATAACGAATGCGTAAATCTCGATTTTGGGCAAACAGGACTTGTGACAGCATGTATGATATAACTTGTTACGTATACTAGATAGGCAAATAATATAGACTGTCAACCTCGGTACAAGTTCAAATTGCGTGTTCCCTATTATTGTTGTAGATAGCGCCCGACGCAGTTAGTGAGGTCTCAGATCCATATATTTTAGCGCTTTTACTTACATCCTAACCCGGAGTGTTTGCTTGGCAATCTAGTCCCAAGAACTTTCACATTCATTAGTTACTACTGTCAGGCGTGGCTCACTCCGCGATTTCGTCGCTTTGCTACAGGTAGCTAAAGGCTCCGTCACACAGGCGCGTTTTGCTGGCGGGGTGTGAGCGGGGCGCGACGCGAGCGCCTCGCGCGCGCGATCTGCGCGTGGCCGCAGCGCCCCGCCGGCGCGCCGTGCGTTTCCCCCGCTTTGATCGCGCCCGCGCAGTCACACACAACACAGCGCGCGTTGCGTACGGTTTGGGTTGTGAGCGCGGCGCTGGCGGGCCGCGAACGTGACGTTGGCGCGACGCGCGCGTTCTGCCGGCGTCCACAAGACGCGATGCGGGCGCGGGCGCCGCGCGCGCCGCTCTCATCGCGCCCCGCTCGCAAAACGCGCCTATGTGACGGAGCATTAAAAGTACATCCGTTCCACACCAATTTTGGTGGCTAGCCATAAGCCGCGCGTGGCGCTGTCGCCACCTAGCGGCCATATCTGTGCTGATCGTAACAGACGCGTTTTGTTAGAGAGTGAGTCTTCTGTACATAGTACTATTATTTATTCTGTGCTACTGTCCAATCAAGAGGGAAAATAGCTATAAGTATTAGTCTTGTTTCAACATGATATTTTAATAACACCCAAAACCCGAAGAGCCCCTAGTAGGTAAATATATATTGACATATTATTTTGTACAAACGTTCGTTTCGTTTTCGAGCAAAACTTGACATTATACCTACTTATATTGGTACGGTTTTCTAGCCCGCTATCTTACCTCTTCGCTACCGAAGTTCACGTTATTGACAACATTGCAAACGTTCCATACTTTCGTTCCAGCAGTCTTGGTAGCAGTGGCGTAGCTAGAGGATATGGCGCCCGGGGCAGGCACCAAATTTGCGCCCCCCCCCAAACGAAATGAACTAACGAAAGGGTTACTTTTTACTTATTAAAGTTTACTTTTGATTTAGACAAATAAGTGTTTTTTTAGTCCATCGGTGGCTAACAAGCTTACGACTCACCTGATGGTAAGCGGTCACCGCATCCTATGAACGTCTACACTCCAGGGGCGTTACATGCGCGTTGCCGACCATTTTAAAACATATACACTTCTTTTTTGGAGATCTCCTTAGACTTGAAGATTCAATATCGCTTGTAAGTTTGGGATCGTAGATTATTCATAGCGCGCCTTTGGACTGATTTGAAGGGACCAAGGTGGCATCTAGGTGCTCCTGCCCAAAGGTGACAGCAGTACTCATTATATGGGATCTGTCCATGGTCGTACGCAGCATTTTTTAAGGGGTGGGGCAGAAGTAGGGGAGGCTGGGGACGTTGTAACAGGGTACGGTTGAAACAGAGATTCTTAGCTTATGGTCAGAGACCAGGGTGGGACAACTACCCCACCTTGTCCCACCGTGGGTACGCCTATGGATCTGTCTGCCCCAGAGTAAAGTATCGCCTCCCTTTATTGAGCACACCGAGTTTTTTGGATACGAGCGCAGCCTACTCAGCAAGGTGGCTACGAAATTATTGGACGTCACTGATGGAGATGTCAACACCGAGGCTCCCAATACTCCCTGACATGGGAAGGGTTGTGCCTTGAAAAATGAGGTTTTCTTAGCGCAAAATTGGGCCTTGGTAGGATTGAATTGGACTAAATTGTCCCGATCCCACACCGAAACTCTGGATAGAATGCTCTCAATACCTGACACAGGTTTTTCACGGCATTCTAGTATCACCACAGAACGAGCGATGTTGGCACGGCATGTGTTAGAGACAAACCAAAGAAAGTCTGCAGCGCTAGATTAAAAGTAGTTTTTAAAAATCAGTATGCGACAACACCACAGAAAATGGATTAAATAGTCTTGATACTTGTGAAATTTCTACCATATTTACCGTCTATGAAAAAATTAAGCTGTATGCACAGCTTAATTTTTATGGTAAAATAAATTTCATTCCAACAATAGATGTCACTATTAATATGTAGACATATACTAATATTGATAAATAATATTGGGAGAATGTGACATTTGGCTTCATCAAAATTAATAACCTTTTGTAATATCCGCGACGGCGGTAAATAGGTACAGAGGGCCTAACGCGAACACCGAAGTTCTCAATATGCGAGCATCTTTCTCTTTTACTCCCATTAAGGCGTAATTAGATTGACAGAGAAATTGCCCGCAATTTGCGAACTAAGTAAAGTTTTCGGAAAAACGAAATAAACCATTAAAACAATAAACATATATTAAAAATTAATTTTAGCTTTATCTAGTAGGTACCCATGCCGTGAGCATAAGCATGGAGGTTGTGGGTTCGAGCTCAAAACCCGGCTAGTACCAATGAGTTTCTCGAAATGTTAGAGGAAGTTCATAAGTATGCCTATACCTATTAGGTGTGTTCAATTTGCTGTGAAAACTTAGTCTAAACCAATATTATATTATCTAAGTAGGTACATATGGTGAAGTATTAAGATGTTTCATTCCACTTACCCGTCATCAACTCCAAATTTTGTAAACATTGTCGTTTTTCAGCTTGAATCGCCTCGTGCTGACTTTTTACAAGTGTAAAATTATTCGTCATGCGGAAAAGTAACTCCCGCACGCCGGTTTTGTAAGGTTTCACCATGTTTATTCCGTTCATCACAAAACACAATGAATATTTAAACGATTTTGACAAACAGATACCATAGTGCATGACGTTTACTGACTGCTTAAAAAACATTGCCATATGTAGTTTTTTAATTCGATGTCAAATTATTGCGCTGCAGACTTTCTTTGGTTTGTCTCTATACAGGTTGGTCCAAACCTTGCCGTACAAAATTTTTTTTAGATTCCTCACGCTGTGGGCTATCAGAATATGTAGGTATGTTAGCCGACTTTTCGTAGTTTTCGAATTATGATTTTTATTTTTATTACTTTTAACTTTTGTCGAGAAATTCCGGGGTGAAGCAATCTTTTTGTAACATAATCCTTGACAAACGGCGCAGTTGCTAAAAAAAATCAGCATCCTCACTTGGCTGAGTTGGGAAAAAAAGACAAACTTTCAAAGTCAAACTTAGATGTTTACCTAAATAAATAAAAAATACAAGCGATTTCAAGGACCTTTGGTTATTTTAGAAACTACTAGACCCTACGTTTTTTTAAAAGGTCAAAAAAGTGATACTTAATAGTCATAATTTGTCAGAGTCGCCGGTCAAAGGAACTGAGGTGGAAAGCTTCCAAATTAGTAATTCATTACAAAGATCCTCTTTTGTTATTTTTACTATTATTTTATGGGGTCACTTCCCCATCGCTATTTCATGTTATCAGTGCAAATACCACGAACAATTATTAGAAGGCATAAAAGCAACGCAAAGCTTCACCCCGGAATTTCTTAACAAAAGTTAAAAGTTAAACTCGAAAACTACGAAAAATCGGCTAACATACATGTATATTCTGATAACCAACGACGAGGATTCTAAAAAAATTTTTTGGACGTCAAGGTTTGCAAGGCTAAAAAATAACTGCATTTCCGTTGCCAGAGAGGTTTTGGGATTATACTGAGCAATTTTTACTATGAGACCAACCCCTAAGTCGCGAAAAAAAGTTTGACTGTTTCCTATATTTTGGCTGGTCCATTTTCTATGGGAGGTCTTTTGCCCATTTTGGCGCCCCCCCTTGGACGGCGCCCGGGGCACGTGCCCCCCCCAGCCCCCCCTAGTTACGCCACTGCTTGGTAGTCTTTACTGTGTACTCGTCTCTTGTATAATCGTATAATTAATGAGATACAATACGATGGCAGTTCGTTAAATACGTAACCTGAATTAAAACGAATGAAACTGGTTACGGGCCCAGATTTCTACAAGATCCTTCGGATCTGATAAGGATCCAACTACAGTATAACAACAAATACTAAAAACAGAATAAAATAAATATCTAAGTGGGGCTCCGATACAACAAACGTGTTTATTTTGCCTTTTTTACGTACGTAATGTAATAGTAGGGAACCTTTCGTGCGCGAGTCCGACTCGCACTTGGCCGGTTTTTTTATGTACTTTAATAAAAAATAAAATGTACACCTATTTTAACGGATTTAGATGAAAAAAAACCTTTTTTTTTATTTAATTAAAACTCAACCTCATACATAAAATACCGTATGGTCAAGGGCCTTTATTACTACATTTTATCATTGAAAAAAAATACATAAAACAATAAAAATACATTTAGATTTAGTGCAACCGCAATTTAAATCGCATACAATAATCATATTGTTATAAAGGTCGCGTACCTATACGTCCACAGTACGAACGGAACTAATCATTTGCGGTAAACTGGGGCACACATCAGCACGCAGGATGCTAGGATGCGCCTGGGCAATGTCATCTGGCAACAAACGGGTCACCGACAGGTCAAAATGGCTAAAGCAATGAACTGGACACACATTGCATTTTTTTTTGGATTAAAAAGAACTTCTCTGAAGTAAATGCACATAAGTAATTCGTTAGATTGTTTTTGAAAGCATGAATTTGAATGAGGCACTTCATGCCGTAAAATTATGGATACCTGACTACTTGATAATCGTGATATCTTGAAACTGATTCATTGCACGATACAGATTTATTTACTAATTAAAGGCTTCGTCACACAGGCGCGTTGTCCGGGCGGCGCGTGAGCGGGGCGCGCCGCTTTAACATATAAAACGCCCACGCCGCGCTCACGCCCCGCCCGGAAAACGCGCCTGTGTGACGAAGCCTTTAATATTTTCTAAGTTCTGTTTTCATATCCCAGATATTAAAATGGCAGGCCGCAGGTCCAATATACCCCTACCTACACCCACATTTTAAACAAACCAAACCCATACATTATGATCGACCCAATGTTTACGGACAGCCAAAAAATTGTTTTCCAATTTAAACATTAGAAACCTCCCGCAGTGCAAGTGAAAATCGACTGTTCCGTGCCATCGTCACGCTTAACTTACAATTGTAAACCTTAAGCCAAAGACATAAAGTCCACCAATGATCAGCAAAGTACAACGGAACTGACGGTTGCCAATGAAGTAGGGCGCGAGGATGCGATTAGGTTAGGACTGCGTTACCATTACACATTGTTCACTGATCATTCGTAAACCTTATTACGAAGGTATAAGGTTCACTTACGGTGTCCATCTTCGGTCAGTTAAGTTGCTTATGTTTGGTACTACCAGTAAAAAAAGCCGACCATGGATGGGTCTTATGTCGTTGCAGTAAGGCTCACGAACGGGCAGTTATATGACGATGGTACTGGCGAATTTGTATGCGTTACGTTTACGACGTTCGAACATTCCATGAGAGGTTAAACGCCCTTTCGTTTCGATTTTATTTTGATTGTATACATTTAATGTTCGCTTTTCTTAGAAAAAAAGGATCTGGTCTAAGATTAGACCCAATTTGCCTGACTAGAATTACTGGAACAAGGATAAGCTGGGTATCACAAACCGTGTTCTCAGGGCAATACTATTATACTACTCATACATTTTGTTTTATAGCACTAACAATCTCCTCAAATCATTTCGCATCTTGGACCTTGTAAATGAACAATCCAAAATCCTGTATTAAAAACCCTCGTGTAACCTCTTACTTACCCCCTTATTCATAAAACTTACCTCTTACAAACACCTGTTAGACTTGTGTCTCTTTCTCACAAACAGAAATGTTAAAATGACAAATAGGGACAAACGACTATAAACGACTTGTTTTTGGCAGACGTTTATAAAAAACACTATGCATTAATCTTTGCAGGAACCACACCCAACGGCCAGATCAAAACCGAAGCGCCGCGGTTCCCCCCGCCCCAGCCCAAAACCTCGCCAGAACGCAAACCTGGCAATGTCAACGCGCTCTCAGCAGCGCTATCGGAGGCCTTGGCCTCCAGGGACCAGCAGGCCTCGCAGGTGTCCCAGGCCCCGCCGAGGCCGGTGGTGAAGAGACAGCCGAGCGAGGCAAGGGCGCGGGGGCCGCCGCCGCAGCCGCCGGTGCAGAAACAGATGCCTTTGGTAAGTTTCAAGCTTTCAGCAGAACTGTAGGGCTAAGATGGTCGCCTCTTAACCTGTCAGATCCCAGTGGCTCCAATATGAGCCGGAATTGTATGGATTTGAGAGGTCCTGGGAAACGAGGGGTTAATCGTTCATGCCTGTCACGTATGTAAGTTACAGATGACACGAGTCGTGTCACACGACAAGCGATAAAAATGCGACCATATAGTTATCGGCGCTAGTTAGATTTACAATTTTCATGATTATTGTTTTACAAATTTGTTTGACAAAAATGTAAGAAATGTCTCTAATAATAAATAACGTTGCCAGCTTAACCCATTTAATGCCAAGGACGTGCAAGTAACGTCTGTAAATACGATTTCAAAATTAATTGAACAACCGTTTACTGTGCATTAGATTCCCTCTAATCAACTTTTCTTGCAATCATGGCTAATGTCGTTTTGTAATCGTCCATAAATTAAAATACAGCTGACAAGCATATCTACAATCAAGAGCAATAAAAAAGGGATTACTCTTCAAATGTAAACTGATATTTACATAGCTCTTGATCCTCGACACGCCGAACGGACCAAATTCACAGAAAAGTAAAAACAGTTTTTTACCCCTTACTACTGCCTCCCAAGATTTGATCATCCCGACAATAATGAATCTTACTAGCATGTACTTAAAGCTCATTTCTAATACAAATAACATAAGTCCTTACCACTAAACAACGTATGAAGTGTTTACAATCCCGCGAAGCTTCCAGGAGCGTCCAAATCGAGATTACCGTCATCCTAATATCCTTTTATAGGACCTTATGGACTAGGCTGTAAGATTTAAAGTTGCACGCCACTTGCACGCTTATTTTAGGCCTGTCAATGTGCATTTTACGGGTGATATCGAACGATTGACATTGTGCAAGTGGTTTATATTTAAACGCCCCGTGTGAGTCTGTAACTGAACAAGATCTATATTTTCGTGTTGAACTGTACTAAAATAGAGTCATTTGTCAAGCAACTGTTAAATAGAGTGGTATAGCCGCCATCAGATGTATCGGAGCGGCCAAGGTGTTCACAAATATCTGATCAAAACTTATCAAGACGCATATCTTATAAAGGGCATGTTCAGATATTTTGTAGCACCTTAGCCGCTCTGATATATCTGATGGCGGCTGTACAAGCGTGATTTTAGAATAGAATAGAATAAAATGTATTCAGGACGCTTATACTCGTACAACACCATTTTACAAAAACGTCACAAAAACGGTTTAAAACGTCACTGAAAAGGTTTCCACTCAGCTTGGTGTCAAGGTATCTTATGAGTACATTGACGCTGGTCTTCCGTGGAAACCCTTCCAAAAAAAAACGAAAGTATAAGAGATATAATAATATATTTAAATTATGTGAGATCAGCCACTAAACATATGTATATTAATATAAAATCTAATCGTAATTAGTCACATTTTCAAGTCTGAGTTGAGTTAGGTTCAAATCCTGATTCGTGACATATGCGAAATCGAATGCGATATGGAATAAATACCATTTGATATATCACAACTATCACAAGCTATGTACTGGAGGAAATGATTGAGGTATACGATCGGTTTTCCCCTTTGGGGTGGAAGGTCGCTTTTATTTAAACTTAGTGCCTATACTAATACTATTGGTGTAAGCTACCAACTATTGCTTTGAAGGAAGTCAACCAGACCTTAGGACCCTTTATGGCCCTTTTATACGAAGACAATAAACAAGACAATCTGCTCTACCCATGCTTGAGCATGGCCATTAAGAAATTTTAAATGGTCTAGACTAGAGCAGGGGTCACCAGCTAGTTTCTTCTGGGGTCACCAATTAATTACTTAAAATAAAATGACCATCGCGGTCCGTTTCTCCTTGAGTTTATTAAATAAGCAAAAAAATAAAATAGGTCGGCGGTCCGCCATTTGGTGACCCCTGGTCTAAAGACTAGAGTCTGGGGGCCTACTGCAAAAATCTAAGTTCGCGAATTGCGGGTATTTTTTTTTGTCACTCTAATTAATTATGCCTTCTTTGGAGTAAAAGAGAAAGATTCCCACAATTTGCGAATTTCGATTTTGGCGGTAGCCCCTCTGTGCATCGCAAATATCGAAAATCGTTATTTCGTTATCGACCTCTCTATATTCGCTCCCTTGCATATTCCATCGATACTACCGATAGCGAGTTTTTTGGTAGGGCTTCAGCCTTGAATACCAGGCCGCGTAGCCAACGTGCCAATCGCTTAAGATCGGTTTTATTAGGATAGCGGTGCCGTCATATAGCGGCCGTCTCCATACTAAATAATACGGCTAAATATGGATGTCGTAGTATTTGTATGGAGACGGCCGCTATATGACGGCACCGCTTTCGGAGGAAACCAAAGCTTTACACTCCGTATAGCGAACGAAACCCAACTGTCACTGTCGCACTAATATGGAAGAGTGATAGAGAGATCAGCGATTCGATGGCGAAGCGCAAGCGATCGTCACCTTGGCTAGGCCGCCAGTGCATTCAGGTGCGATATCAACGGACGCATATGCAAATATTATGTTTTATTACATCGTGCGGTAACCGGGCTAGGCCGTGTTTAGATAGCGATAGCGATAGCGATCGCGGTCACTACATATCAGTCTTACAATAAAGTTTATTTTTAACTGATTCAATTGTGGATAGAGTATAAATACATGAGACGATGGAGGAGAAGGCCTCGCAATTGGGTGGACGATAAAAAGTAGTCTAAATACGAGTATAGTCATACTCGCATTCTCAAATTTGCATCTTTAAATGGCTTGGCTGATTTAAAACCGCGGTTTTAGAATACCCGTGTGAAAACCAAAACTTAGTCAAATAGTAATTTGCTTACTTATTACGTAATTTCTATTGTCATCGAATAAAACTCGAAAACTCATTAACATAAGCCACCGATCGTAAATTAAGAAGATTATTTCCGAACGCACGAAAGAGTTCAAGTTCGCCCACACGCGGCCGAAAACGCAAAAATATCCTTAGCGGGAGTGTGGCGTCATCCTCACTCTGTGGGAGTTTGGGCTTTCGTTATAACCTTGCATTAGTCTGTTTAAGAAAAATTCACGTGTACTCTTTGTACAGTCAGTACCAGAAGTTGCTAAGCGGGCGAGGTGTTCAAAATTACCTTGACACGCTCTTATTCTCTTAGCAATAAAGTCGCGTTAAGATCATTTTGAACACCTGGCCCCCTTTGGAACTTCTGCTGACTGTATCTATAATAGGTACATTCACCTCCAACAAAATCTTGCAAGGAAGCGCGCAAAATGTTGTTAGCTGCTTTTGCAGGGTCGGCTCGCGCATGTAACACCCCTCAGTCACTGCCAGTTTCAGGCATCCATAGGCTACGGTGATCGCTTACCTGGTATAAAAAGGAAATATGGATTGCAACGTGCAATATTGCTGTTATGATGGATTCCTGTAATTTTGATTATTTTCAATTGTATCTTACTGTTTTGTGCATTAAGATGACATGGAGTGAGTCGAAATGTGATTGCGTTATACCTTGTTAAAATATTTTTAAATACTTTGTGTCAGTGTCCAACAATGACAACTGGGCAACAGTGATATTATTATTATTCGGAACCCATAATCTCCCACTACTGGGCAAAGGCCTCCCCTACTTTTTCCGGTCTTCCCGACTCTCTGCAGTCTCTGTCCATTCCTTTAAAAAGGAGTCTTAACTCGTCTCGCCATCGCCGACGTGGCTTAGCCAACTCCTTGTTTTGAGCTGGGCTGCCACTCTGTGGCGATCTTGGCCCACAGCTCAATTGGCATTCGGCAGACATGACCAACCCAGTCCCACTTTAGCTTGGCCGCTTTCCGAGCTACGTCGACTACTTTTGTTCTGGAGCGCAGCGTGGTGTTTCGGATACGATCCATTAATTTCACACCTAAAATGCTGCGCTCCATAGCTCTTTAAAAATCATCCAAAGATTATCGTCTTTCACTATATCTATCACAAAACGTATGACTATCTTTCTTTATCGACAGATACGGTTATCTGTGTATTTCGCTGTTTTAGTCATTGCGCCCACCGCCTATAAGCAGGAAAATACACTAAATGCTAACATCTTTATCATATCGACGCTTATATCTCACATTGTAGCTGCGTGACTTTGTTTTTAGTATAACATGTAATTAGTATTTGCGCGATTGTGTTTTAATTGCTTTACTTTATTTTTGTGGTTTGTTCAAAATGTGGGCACCTGAATATTCATTGACAACTAGGGTATGTTTTACTTCTTAGGTGACTAATAATTACAGTGGAACCTCACTAACTCGAACCTCGATAAGACGAAATCCTCGTTACCACGAAATAAAATGCATTTATTTCTCTTCAAAGCCCACCTCCATAACTCGAAATATTTAACCTCATGAAGACAAAGTATTAAGTAATCAACGATTCCCTTCACGGCTATCCAGTACAAATTTAACATTCATAACTCGATATCTGAAATTTGACCTCTGTAACTCGAAATAAACGGGCCAAGTGCGAGTCGGACTCGCGCACGGAGGGTTCCGCACCATCAACAAAAAATAGAGCAAAACAAGCAAAAAAAACGGTCACCCATCCAAGTACTGACCCTGCCCGACGTTGCTTAACTTCGGTCAAAAATCACGTTTGTTGTATGGGAGCCCCACTTAAATCTTTATTTTATTCTGTTTTTAGTATTTGTTGTTATAGCGGCAACAGAAATACATCATCTGTGAAAATTTCAACTGTCTAGCTATCACGGTTCGTGAGATACAGCCTGGTGACGGACGGACGGACAGCAAAGTCTTAGTAATAGGGTCTCGTTTTTACCCTTTGTGTACGGAACCCTAAAAAAGACGTATTGTAATATCACCTCTATATCTCGAAATTATTTATCAACAACCCTCTGCAACTCGAAGAAAATAATAAGACAGTACTTTATACGTTTGTATAATTACCTCCCTAATACGATGTTTACATTCATTTTACCTCTGTAACTCGAAACCTCTTTAAGATTCATTTATAAAAAAAAGACGAATAAAAACCTATTAAGTCCACACCCTTGTAAAAGGAAAACTCGTTATCAAGAACTTTTTGGCTATTCCCTTCACATTCGTGCTAACGACGCTCCACTGTATAATTGCCAAGAGTTAGAAGGGTATTGCATGTTGTACTAAATTATAATATAATACTCAATTTAATAGTTTATGGATATTCGATATGTATTCTAAGATTTACACCAGGAAAATTTTAACACCGTTTTATTTTTAACGCCATGGTAATGTCATGGCATTCTGTCATTTCCTCATTTCCTATTTAAGGAAGGCTAAAAACTGCGTTTAGTATGAATACATACTCATAATTAAATGTATTTGTTCTTCATATCCTTATCCTTATTACATCGATGTAGATGTATTTATTTTATATCATTATTGTAGTCAGATGTGCTATTTTTCTTTAGTAAAGTTGCCATTAAAGGAAGGAAAAGTAAATTGACCATTGTCCGCAAACCACAAGTACTTTGTATACTATTAAATGTATTCTATTATTTTGTACTATTGAGTATTGACGTATATTTTACGTAAATTGATTTCTTAGTAAGTATAACTCATTATGACTATTCATACTTCGTGTCTAAGGCGGTGATGCATCTTCCTGGTTCCTTGCATTGTAAAGAGTTTACGACTGATTTTTACTCAATAATTGCATACTAATAATGAATAATTAATAGACTAGTTTGCGTAAAAATATAAGCAACTATAAACACAAGACGAATGTTTAACTAAAGCTGAACGTACCGTCGCCCACACTGTTACCTGACAGTTCCTAAACCTTATTACAAAAGGCATAAGGTCCACCGATGGACAGTTAAGACTGTTTCGGTTTGTACCACAAACTGTAAATTAATCTATTGGTTTTATTAGGTAATATGATCAAAGATTCACACATTGTGTAAAGGAGCCCACTGATTAACAGTCCGCCGGACGGTATCGGCCTGTCAGTTACAACAAAATTTTGACAGTTCCGAACAACTGACAGGCCGATACCGTCCGGCGGACTGTTAATCAGTGGGCCCCTTGAGACATGTAAAGTTTATGAAAAAATTGTACTCCGAATTTGACAGGTGTTGATGGTGCCATATATTTTTTGGTAACAGAATTGGCAAACGTATATTAATTTCTTTATTTTCCCTTTATTAAAAGAATTTAGTTCCTACACCCCTCATATCAAATGAAATCCGCCAAGTAACAATAAAAACTGTCGTAGAATAAAATCAAGTTTTTTTATTACCACTGTGTGGGAGTTACGTCACTAACTCAATAACGAAACCACAATAAAAATGCAGCTAAGTCAAGCTGTTATAGTTTCTATAGATACGAAATAAGAGCTTTCACATCGCCTTTGTTTCGCCGTAGCATCTAAACCGGTAAAGCTAATTAAAAATAATTACCAGAGAACTGATTATCGCAATCTCGTATCTAGTGGAACACTATTAAATCATAATGAACTTTATTATGAGCTGTTTAAGTATCATTTAAGATAACCAGATATCAATCTGATTGTCTTAACGGTCATAGGTCAGAATCTTTGTCGTTCGGTTAACAAACAAAAATTTGTTACACCTTGATTGCCATGTGAAAGAAAATATTCAACATACATAGTATTGACTATGTTTTCTTACATACAATGGAAAACTATCGGTTTCTGTGACAGAAGTCTTATTAGGTAACAATATATAGAAACGTGGGCAGTATTATTTATATGCGTGACAGTGGCGCCAGCATGGCGGCTGTGGGACATATTCGTTATTTGACATCTGTCAAATAGCGTGTAAATTATGTCCCACGATCCCACAAAATTTCTCCATTTTGCCAAAACTTGTTGATCGATTATAGTTCCTCCACCGGGCACTTCAAACATAGCCATTAGGCTAGCTAGGCTGTATACTTAATGTAATTAAATTCATTTTGTTACCTTTGATTAAATTTCGTTTCTGTTTCCCGGGCCTTATTATAGATTTTTTCTACTCTTCGACTGCAATGCTTGAATTAAGAGTTCGTATACCAAAGTGAAATCGCATACTTTTTTCACTATGGGACCCCAACTCAAATATAGTATTCATTTCGATACAGTTTAGTCAACTATAATATTCATTTCGATACAGTTTAGTCAACTATAATATTCATTTCGATACAGTTTAGTCAACTATAATATTCATTTCGATACAGTTTAGTCAACTATAATGAAATTGACCAATCAAAAGCTGTCTAAAAATTGAATTTAGTGCGGAGAAAGTACCAGGGCCTCATGAGTTACGAGAAGGTGTCGTTGACCAACCGGCCGGGGGGCGCAGGGCGCGGGGGCCGGGTCGCGTACGAGTATGAAGGTATCGCGGCTGCTCGCGCATCTTAGCTGTATACTTTTGGTTTTTTTATTCTTCTACTAGTTTTAAGTATTTTTTTGTTGACTCGTAGAAAAAGTATTGTATACAATAGTGATATAATCAAGCTTTTCAATCTCGTACCTTACTTAGGCAACTCAGCAAGCTTCGTTGCCTAAACACGGTACTCGACTGAAAAGCTCTCCATTATATCACGGTTGTATAAAATACTAATACGTACTTATATGGTTCTTTCTCATTAGCATTCAGGTATTTTTAATAAATAAAAAAAATAAGACAATAGTTAAGTTTACGTACTGACGCGATCTCTTGGACAGGTCTCCACGGAAGACCAGCGTCAAGATACCTAGAGGTAACTTGACACCAAGCTGAGGGGAGACCTTTTCAGTGACGTTTATGCTTGTAGTATTAATAAAAGTGTAATAATAGATTTAAGCGATTTTGTAAGCGTCCTGAATAAATTTATTTTCTTTCTTCTTCTTCTTTCTTTCAATCTGACACAATTCGGCCTAGTCCCACAGTAAAGCTCAATAAGGCTTGTGTTGTGGGTACTAGGCGACGATAACACGCCTTTCATGTACCTAGCTTTAGGCTTACGTTTGTAGCCGTCAGACTCGGCATATACGTAGGGTTGCCAGATGGTCGGGATTCGGCGGGATTCTCCCGATTTTTAGCATGTGTCCCGATTCCCGACAAAGTGAAAATTGTCCCGAAAAACAGCATCACGTTATAAAACAATAATTTCAAGTTCTGAACTGTCGTCGAGCGAACCAGCGACCCGCGTCGAGCCCGTCAGCGCGCGCGCGGGGCTCGCTTGGCGAGATTGGGCAGAGCAGCTGACGTAGTGCCAATAATGTATAATATCGCTGTTTTTAATACAATTAATTTAATTTGAATGGTTCATTTTCCCGACTTAAGGCCCAAAATCCCGAAAAATTGATATTTTTTCCCGATAATAGCGCCTTTCGATCTGGCAACCCTACATATACGTGATATACGATTAGCTTCGCGATACCCCAGTTCACCAGTTTCCGCGGCGACTGTACACTTGTATATACCTACAGTGTCGTATGTGGCCTATGTGGGATTCGAAGTTGAGATGTTTGTTTTTGTTTCGGATCAGCATTTGACTGCGACTTTCCGTGTTGGTTGCTATCGGCTTGTCTGAAATTTAAATCTCACATGGAAATAGGATATGCCGTTTTGTAAGTAGGTACTCATTGACTTTCATGTGCCCATTGAAAGTGATCATGTGCCCCTTAAGCCCAAAGTATCCCTTAAATACTTGTACTATGGGCACTGTCCTAATGGATTTTTTTGCATTAAGTATAGAAGATTTACTTTCCATGCACCCTTTTTTTTAAACTGTCAATATTTTTTATAGCAAATGTATGTTATTTTAACAATGGTATTGTATGTCAGATGTCAATACCCACTCAAATCACTCAATACCATAAGTTCGTCAACTCCCATCACCGCACTGCTCTTACTTAATAAAATGCGTGGGATGAAATAGCATGGCGCCATTAACCCACTAGATTTTAATCAGTCCACTGATTTTGAAATTGTGACATTACGCTTTGTATCCAAATTGATAAAATATCGATAATCGAGAGTTTTACATACATACACACCGGCGGTACACCATAAATTATTGACCTTTGCCATTAAACCCATACCTAAAGGCCTGCTTATTTTGGGCCTGTTCACTGATTAGCGCTTAGTGCGACTTACATACACATCCATACATACATACACGTATAACGAAATTTAGGTTTAAAATTTCACGGTAGGTCCTCATAAACGACCTTATAAATGTTTTCTGTGACCTTTTTCTGTGAGGAAATTATTATGAGAACACTCAACATAGTATTGGTTTCCTTTGTCTGCATATTATTTGAGGATTAGGAAATGATTATGTACTAAATGCTTGCACGTCACTTATCATTTATCAGTTATTATGTACTACGCCGGAACGCGAGATAAGATTAGGAAAATACGCGAGATGCTGCAAACTTCATTTCGTGTTAGGTATAGAAATAATAGAAATCATTTTAGATATACTATTCTATTCCAACTCATGGTAGCCGAGTAGTTCATTACTTTTTAACCCAACTGTGTTTATCTGATACGTTTTATTTTCGTCTTTGTTGATAATGATGATATGGCATCGTTGTTTAACGACTAACGCTAAAACAGATGTCTTCATACCCGAATTTAAGTCTTCTGACACTTAATTTTAATCGTTTGGGTCCTCGCTTAAGAAATTAGGATAATTACTTGTCCAGTTATGAGTTTAACACGGTCGCGTTGTATATCAGCCGAGAGCCAACGCCAACTAAAGCCGAATTTTTTAACGATAAAACTTCCGTGGGACTTAAATTTAAGTATTGGTTTCGGCATAAAAATCATGTTTCCGTCGAAGGTTCGGTTTCGGCCGAAAAACTGCCGAACCCTTCGGCCGTACCGAAACTTACAAGATTGTATTTTCGTTAGTGTTTGATCGTAGTTTCGAGCATCAGATAAAATCGGCTTCCTAGAATTTTCAGAAGGATTAAAAGCTTACCGCCCGTTTCGTAAGCGACAATGACTCAACGCTAGGAGCTGTGAGGGCTTACACTTGGTTCGTTCGTCTATTTCTCTCTATCGCTCGAATGTGCAAGAGCGATAGAGAGGTAGATAACGAAATGTATATTTCTCTCAGCAAAGCTTCAACGTATTCCAGTTGTGTGCAGTGCACTAATTGCCACGCCTTTGTTAAGGGTAGGTAAACGTGACTTGGCGATATGCCAATCCGAAAACTTCGATTTCGAGGCTCCGGTATTTCGGACCTCCTCTTAATAAATGATTTTTTTAAAATTCATGTTCGTTTATGAAATAACCAGTTTAATTGATATTTTTTGTTTTTTACCGGTGAGGCGAGAGGCTTGGTTAAATCTTGTAGTTCTTCCCTGTCCCTAAAACTTGCATGTTGGTAAATGGGTGACTTAAAAGTTAGTATATACAGTTCTTCTTTACTGGCAAAGCAAATATGTCAGTAAATAAGAACAAAAGAAACTACTCATCCCTTTCTTTTGGGTACTAGTACTATATAGCGTAAGACAAAGACAAGTATGATTCTCTCTGTCTATGTTTGAAATGACCATATCTGTCAAACTATAAATCATATTTTTGTTAGGTACCTAAGAGAAGACGGTCTATCAGGTAAGACATCTACAAGCTCTTTCGTCACTTCTTACTCTTGCGCTTGTGAAAAATAAATGCAGCACAAGGCCGCGCTGGCAGGGTCGCCATGTGAGGTGGGACGTAAAGGAGAACTCGTTCGTACTGAATATAGGTTTGTTCTGTCTTAAATAACAAGTACAGCCATTATATACTAAGCTATGTACGTGTGTGGGTAAGGCGTAGTACACACACTACACGCTTGTACACATACTACACATAGAGAAGGTCGGTAGAGCAGAAGGAGCGAAGCTGTTCCTTTCTGACTATGTCCGAGAGTTCTTTCCCTATGACGCTCTTCTCAAACCAAAAGGTTGTGTTCTCCACATGGACCTTATATAATAAAATATTACATTAAAAGTTGAAGTCACTACTTGAATATTCACTCAGACACACTTAAGTGTCCTGTGAACCTTACTTCAATCGAATGAGATAAACTTACCTATTGACTGTTATGTGATGCTTTATTTTGTAGAATCATCATTTTGTATCACATACACCACGCTTGTCGCATATTAGTGCGAGCGAGATGTATAGAAAGTAAATTACGTAGACGTTAGCGTATATGTCAGTTTTGACACTGTCAGTGAGTCATGGTACGGGGACAGGTAAGGCTTTTGACGAGCTTGTTTGACGCGCTTTAAGTATCTTGGACACTGGGTGAACGATAATCTCCAGACCAGACCAGCTATCATGGTCGCATTTTTATCACCTGTCATGCCATGCCTCACTTTCGCACTTACATATATTTGTTAAAACGTGACAGTCATGGTGACAAATGATAAAGAGCCAGCCATCTTAGCCCTACAGGACCACTCGAGAGTCGAGAGGGAGCGCGGGGCATTGGGCGTTGTTATGTGTTGTCTCGCATATTCTCAAACGAACACTGTTTAAAGCGTTTTGCCAGACCCTTTACACGGTTTTTTGGCGGTGAGTTCGTGTGACTCTTGTGTTGTTGTGAAATACCTTCACTTCATCAACACTCTTAATCTTAACACATTCAGTGCCGAAAACCCGACTATCGGGTATTTTATGATTTCGTTCCCAGGCCGGACGACCCGATAGTCGGGATCGTCGTACCTGCAGCTTTATATGATGAAATTTTTGTGGCCTGGCGCGGATGCCTTGTTTGGCTGGGTGGCAATGAATGTGTTAACTGACAATTTGCACACCTATTGCAATGACAAGTTTTAAGATTGTTCAACATATCGTATGGGGAATCTAAGCTCTCGTCACATAAGGTGTTGGTGACTAGTACTACTAGGATTGTCATTGCAACAAAGACATTGTTTTTTGAGCACGATAAATATTAGTCATTGCTGGCGGCCCTGAATGTTAATGCACAATGATTCATTCGCGAGATGATCGCGATTTTATACGATAGCTTACATGGGACAATGGAATTGTACGGTTGATGACATCTCTCTATTGGTAGGTACTTGTCTCTGGCAGAATACATGTGTGGCATCTCCTTTATGTCTCTAACTCTCAACAGATGCCACAAGATTCCAACAGATGACGTTATAGTATAGTATAGGTATAGCTAGGGTTTGCAATCCGGATCCGAAATGTATGACATTATCCGGATCTGGATCCGGATCCGCGGATCTTCCCATACATTTCGGATCCATCGTGCAAACCCTAGGTACAGCCAATGAAGCGCCGTACACCTCCTACATCGCGCTTACTAAAACACCTCGCGTGATTTGTGCCCCTTACGTAAGATCACACATATGCGCGGAGGGAGTCAAAAACTAGAAAACTAGTATAAATCGTCTTACCTAATAATAAATGAATAGCGCATTAACTAAATTGAGTGATTTGTACGGAAACACTGCCAACATATTAAACACAAGACAAATTCTACTAAATTAAGCGATTTTCACGGAAATACTGCCGTAACTACCGCAAGGCTGACAAATACAGTGAAACCTGGATAAGTGAGATCTCAAGGGACGAGCAGATTTGTCTCACTTAAAGAGGTATTTCACTTACCCAGGCTCTCAGTTAGCCAGGTACAAATAAATTTCTGTCTCATTTACAGAGGGTCCCACTAATAGAGGTGAGAATAGAGGATATATTTCAGTTATAGAGGTGGTTAATAAGGTATTTTGTAATTATCTTTAAAAATAAATAAAATAAAATACCTAATCCTTGTCCCTAAATATTTTATTAATCTGTTTAAATATTTCATCGAATTTATTTTGAATGATTCTCCAAAGGTTATATTTTTTCAATTAAATTTGATACGGACTTCATTGCGTCTTAGAAATCTATTAAATGAAAATTTATTTATTCGTGTTACTATCAAGATTTCAGCTTTCGTTTCGATAGTTTTAACTACACAAAGTACCTAAATAAAACTTGAAGTCGTTTAGACACAAATAAGCAAATGCGGAATTCGTGGATAGACTAAGATTTAGTAAGAATACGGAAATTGATCAATAAAGTCCAAGTTAGAGAGGTCATAGATTGACGTTATCTCAAATACAGAGGTCAATTCTTATTTAATAAAAAAAAACAATTAGGAAAATGTGATCTTATAAATATAGTCTCAGTAAAAGAGGTAAAATACACTCTCTGTCTCAATTATAGAGGTAAATGTGACTTTAAAATCACAACAACTAATCCCAGTTATAGAGGTTCGTTTTTTCTCACTAACAGAGGTAATTCAGTGCTAAAGTGTCGGGACCGCACCATGAGTCCCAGCTATAGAGGTTTCTCACTTATCCAGGTCCCACTTAACCAGGTTTCACTGTAGTAACGTAACAATGTGTCGTTATTTACCAAAAGGGCTTTCACCGTGAACTCTTGCCAGTATCATTAACTTAACTTCCTCACACGTACAATGTAATATTATCTATGCTAATTCTTTAGTACACAATACGTTTTCGATCTGAAAAGCGGACTTTTGTTTGGCTCGGGTCTGATGTTCCCAACGCTTTACCAAGCGATCACCTTTGGTTAACCACAATAAGGATGATTTTCGATTAGGCACAGTTGTTTTGAATCTCGAGGTCTCATTAAAACTGGTCAACACAGTACTATTGTTTAGTACGTGTTGTGAATAGTTTGGGTCGACGTGTGCCAAGAAAGAGCCATGAATTTGTATGTTAATGGGTATGACGTTGGCTCCGTGTGCGTTTATATCATGCCTATATCATGTAGATATATAATGTGGCTAGAGTCGGACCAAGCTAACTCGTGGCATTTGCAACACATGACAATGTGTGTAAATTAAAAAGCTTACGGACGGCCGTGTGTTGGGGATATTATTGTTAATTGAAGTGTTATTTTTAACAAAAATAAAAGTAACCCTATGGTCGATCAAAAATAACATTACGCATTTTAAGAATCAATTTTCATGTTAATAGCTTATATGTAAAAAGCGAAAGTTGTTTAATCAGGTTTTGAAACGATAATGTTACTAAGTAATACTAAAGGGGGACTCCCCCAAGATTGCTATTCATTATCTTTTGAGATTTTTAAAAAACTCCGCTTGCTGAACCCACTGCACCTTAATAGTGGCTTGCCTGAGGCGATGCACTCGCTATGCGTTGGGAACAGTATTAATTGCAGATGTAAAATGAATGCAGTTTGTCATATAAATTAAGCCCGGGCTATTAAATTGAATATTGACATTTCAAGTCAACTTTTACTTGGAAATTAACCTTGTGAAGTGCTGGTTTCGTTTCGAAATTTTAATTTTGGTGATAAAACCTGAAAGCTTTTGATTATACATATGTGGGTATGTTTTAAAGTCAGTAGCAAAAGTTTCAATCAGTTGCATGACTACGCGGATAAAGTCGCGGGCAGAGTCTTGTCTAGTATAGTTTTCTATAACTGTGACAAGTAATTTCTAGGATTATTACGTACTTATGTTACTTATGACCCTGGCTTAGCGACATTAAATACAGACTTAAAATTGTCCTTCCTTGTGGTTTTCTTTACCTTAAGATTTGTGACCCTCGGATCCTATTTTGAAAACTTGGCACACTTTATTTACCTGATGGTGATGACTCAATAGCATTGTATCATTGCAACCTTAGGTATCCCTTCGAAGCCTACCAATTATCATTGTGAGTCATCATGACATGAGTCACGGTCAACATGACTTGTCACTGACCTTAGATACGATGTTGATATAATCAATAGGAAATCGTGTCGATTCAATAATTGTGGTCTTGATAATTATGACACAGATTCACTATTTTGTAGAGCAAATGGATCTTAAGTTCATAATCTGTCAGTGATAATGAACTACTCAACATTTCTGTGTTTTCAGAGACCACCAAGAGTTTGGTTGAGTACTTAATATGACGAATAAAGTCAACAAAGGATTGTTCTATTTATACTTAGCACCACTTCAGATGCTTAGATGAGCACTGTTTAAAAACACTGATGTAAAAATAATAAGAAATATTCTTGAGTAAACGGTTACTCAAGAATATTTCTCAAAGAACGGTCTTTGATCAATAATTTTACATGATCAAGATCATAGCCTTAGAACTTACTTAAGGAGGCGACTTTAATGTATAAAAAAACCTCTTGGATTTTTCTAATCTAACCCCGTTACTTATCACTACATAGTATAAAACAAAGTCGCTTCCCATTGTCTGTGTGTCCCTATGTATGCTTAGATCTTTAAAACTACCCAACGGATTTGATGCGGTTTTAGATAGAGTGATTCAAGAGGAAGGTTTATGTACGTATAATTTGTTAACCCGTGCGAATCCGGTGCGGATCGCTATTGTCTATATAATACCGTTCTTAAGTCATCTTTGATGTAACGTTCTACTCGCATAATCTGCTATATACCCTAATTCAACGTCCTAAAAGAATAAAGCGTGTGCACGATACGAAGTAGCGCCCTCATTTAGGTCAGACCAATCAATCGTTAGGTCACTCGTCAAGGACGGTGTCCAAAAAGTGTCAGACAGGGACCGACGGTACACTGAGACATACGTGAGGCTATTTGTTCTGTCCTTTAGTCAGCGGTCGGCAACCCGCGGCCCGCGGGCCGCATGCGGCCCGTGAACCTGTCACTTGCGGCCCGCGAGCCTCTCTGGCTATTTTGTATGTAATATTGACAAACGATAATGTCTAATATAGTCATAAATATTAACAAAGTGCGGCCCGCGTCAACTTCGTTAACTACTATGTGGCCCTTGGCTGCTAAAAGGTTGCCGACCGCTCCTTTAGATAATAGAATGGAATAGAGAATAGAGAGCGTTTATTCGTGGCCAAATAAAATAAGAAAATAACACGTAACACAACTTAACATTTAAACCTGGGTTCGAAATTATTCAGATAATTATCCCAGGTATGGATGGTGCTATATTTATTTTCTTTGAATTATTTGATACTAAAAAATCATGATTGGGGCGTTTTTAGGGTTCCGTAGCCAAATGGCAAAAAACGGAACCCTTATAGATTCGTCATGTCTGTCTGTCCGTCCGTATGTCACAGCCACTTTTCTCCGAAACTATAAGAACTATACTGTTGAATCTTGGTAAGTAGATGTATTCTGTGAACCGCATTAAGATTTTCACACAAAAATAGAAAAAAAAACAATAAATTTTTGGGGTTCCCCATACTTCGAACTGAAACTCAAAAAATTTTTTTTTCATCAAACCCATACGTGTGGGGTATCTATGGATCATCATCAATATTTAAGAGCTATGCTCTTGTCGGTGGAGTAATCGCCACTCTTCTCTTTTCTGGGCCAGCCTTTTAACTCCCTCGTACGATACGACAGAAACTCTATCTTTTATTTGGCTGAGATATGTGATCCTAGGCCTTCCTCTGCGTCTTTTACCCTTAATCTTGCCCTCCAAGATGTTTAAAAAGAATCTGTAGTGCCGTATCCGGTGGCCAACCATCTTGCCCCTTCTGTTAGCTATTGTGTCTAACAGGCATCTCTTCTCTCCTGCCATGCTCAGTACCAGGCGCGGCTGGCCTTAAGGAGCGCTTGTGCGGTGCACTCCCATAAATAATCAAAATGTAATTATACCACCTATTTAATATATTACTATTTAAGATCTATCGTAAAAAACTCAATACCAATTAAATAATAACCTTTATTCATTATAAGGTAGACAGCTCACCACTACCTACTCGGCGTAATTTCATAGAAATCAAAGGTAACGCGCGAAGCGGAGCGCTTTGGATTGCGCTCCTATGGAAAAAGATTTAGTACATTCGATCAATAGGAAATTCAATAAGAGCGAAAGAGAAGTTTCGACACAGGTCCGCGCGTGAAACAGAACATTTTCTATGAGGGAACAGGCAAAATCGGTGCGGCGCTCCGAGCCCGGTTGACCTTGCGCGCGCATCCCGCGCGCCATGTTGATGTTGTTGTCACTTGTTTCTAAACTGTACCTTAGTCAATTTTAAAGGCGGGAATGCAATTTTGGCTTTTTTTTCATTATAAATAATGAGAGAGAGAGAGAAACAGCGAAAGCACATAATTTGTTTGTTGTGAGGTGTTTAAAAATTAATGAATTTAACGTGAGAATGTGAAATAGTTTACAAAATCGACTCGAGTTCAATTATGGACGACCTTGAACTTTCGTAACAATGTTAGTCAAAAACAAAAACTTATATATTTACTATTCAGATCAATATGCAAAAACACCGTGGTTGTGTTGTGTGAATGTGATAAAAGTAACTAGCTTATTATGTTTTTCGTGTTACTTAAAGGTCTTAAAGTATATGTTTTGTGTTTGGCTCGGGCGCGGGCGACGTGCGGTGAGTTTGTTTGGAGCGAAATAAGTAAGTAGGTGTGTTAACAATTTAGTACATCTTTCCATAAAATTTAAATAAAAACAATACATCCATTTGTAAAATGAACTGCAGTTGGCGTCTATCGGTCGTCAAGATATTCGTAATACCGAAAATCTATGAGAGAGTTCAATGACCGGGTGGACGGAAACCGACATCTAGGTACTTTGCGACGGTTAATTGAATGTGTAGGTTTAGTTTTTGTTTTTTATTGTAAGTGAACACCCATAATACATAGCTACCAGCCGCCGCTGCTCAGTACCTCTTCGTTAGTCTTCCTTTCTGTCCAGCTAATCCTTAGCATCCTCCGCCAACACCACATTTCAAAGGCCTCCAATCGCCCTCTGTCCCGTTGTGTCAGTGTCCACGTCTCACACGCATATAAAGCAATGCTCCAGATATACACCTTAATTAAGCGTTTTTTCACATTCTTCGAGATATGTGCTTTGAGCAGGTGTTTTTTGCTATGGAATGCTTGCTATGGATAGGTCTTCAAAAATGATATTGAGGTTTCTAATATCATTTTTTTCTAAACTGAATAGTTTGCGCGAGAGACACTTCCAAAGTGGTAAAATGTGTGACCCCCCCCTCCCCTGTAACTTCTAAAATAAAAGAATGATAAAACTAAAAAAATATATGATGTACATTACCATGTAAACTTCCACCGAAAATTGGTTTGAACGAGATCTAGTAAGTAGTTTTTTTTTATACGTCATAAATCGCCTAAATACGGAACCCTTCATGGGCGAGTCCGACTCGCACTTGGCCGCTTTTTTATATTTTAGGTTTTAAACCTTGCACGTTTATTGCAATGTAAATTAAGTTTGATAGTTGCTAACGTTCATTTGAACCAAATGCGAACGAGAACGTTTTACAGGACAAAACAAATATACAGGATTCAGGACATAAATATAATATATGAGGAAAAGCTAAAGTAACATCATAAGAAAATAAAAGAAAAAGTAACATCGTAATTGACCGGTAAAACTACTTAGTTTTAAAGAAAAAGGTCCCGCCCAATGTTCTCAATAAAGAACACTTTATTTTATTTGGTTCCTGCCTAAAATTCCGTACACGAAACAAAATTGTTCTTGATTGAGAACATTGGGCTGAATAAGAATCCTTTATTTCTTTAAATAATGATTGGGTACGATGAGGTTAGAAGTGTTAGAACTAGGTGATATTCTATCCGTTCCGGTTCAGACACAAGTTTTTAAACGGGACAGGGACACTAAAAAAATAATCACAGTATCAAGTAAAATGGCAGTTTTCGGAATTTTTCTATGAGTATTTAACCTCTACTGTCCGAGTGAACGTAAAATTGTTTCTTATGCGAGTAATAGTGATTATTAGTAAACAAAGTGAGCCATAACATAACTCATAATAACTGACACGTAATATAAATAAACATGTTAGTCACCATTGAGGTTATCTCGTAACTGCAATCTTGACCGATGTCGCTGGTTTTACTTTCCTTTATGAATCATCACAGTAATTTAAGTTTTACATGAAAAATGTTCTAAAAAGAGGCAATTAAAAATATGTACGTTTACTGTAGGTACAAAGTAAAGTTTTTATACAGCTATTAGAATGATTCATTTGTGATATAAGAAGTTAACTATTGCAATATTTGCAATTAATAATAATATGTCTTAGAGTTTGTTTTGAGACACAAGAGTCAAGACCAGCCTTAATATTGAATTTGCATATAAAAACAAAGTATAGCAAAATCTAATATGTTTGTCGCTCTTTTTTGTCTTATCTCTTAAAGTACAAAATAACAAAAGAGGTGTGAAACATAATCATAATTAGGACACCTGGGTTTCACATTCACACCTCTTTTACTTAAAGAGATAAGGCGAAAACTGTAGTAACTATTTTCTTATAAAGCTTATATACACTGTCTTTAGTATTACACGAAGAAGGTAAACTTTAGTCAGGATGTTGCCGGTTAATAGATTTTATAGTTTTAAAGTCAGCTCATTTATCCCAACAGTCAAATTTCCCCGGTTAACCTTATATTGAAAATCCTAGCTGAACTACAAGACGTAATTTCACAAAGACCTATTTTTTTTCAGAGTTCTTCAGACTCGGTGCTAATTGGTGGCGTGGCGGAACGAGTCCAGAACATACAAGCGCCTGTCGCTTCCACGCTACACCGCAACAAGAGTGCGCTGCACTCTGCTACCCCAGTTGCGTTAGGTAAAGAGAACCTTGTCAACCTTACTGGGTAGTGCCGTGGAATGTATATGGTATATGGTAATTATGAGAGTCCTAAAGTAAGAGCCAGAACATACAAGCGCCTGTCGCTTCCACGCCACATCTTGCATCATTCTGTCACCCCTGCTGCGCTAGATAATTATATACATGACAATCTTTAGTAATTAGTACTACTTCGGCTTTAGAAGTGTATCACATAATCAATTATCTTCATTTACTTCGTTTGAGGTCTTATATTTTGACAAATCTTATCTTCCAGGAGGCAGCATGACGTCACTAACCTCAGCCCCCACAACACCGACCCCCTGCGCGTCCCTCTCCACCTCCGACTTATCAGAGCGGCCTCGAATCAGCCACGGCAAGCCAAACCTGGCGCCTCGGCCGCCGGCCAACCCGCCGGACCGGCCAAGCCCGCCGCCCAAGAAACTTAACATTAATGGCGGGAAGATGGCCGGCAGGGCGCAGAGCATGCGAGTGCCTAGGTGAGGAAACTAGCTTCTTTTCAGAGCTTTGTAACTTTTTCTGCATATTCGATGTGTTTTTGCTAACGGGCCACCATATTGTCAAGGTTATCTACGTTGATTGTCCACTTTGTATTTTGGTTCTTGTCATCTCAGTCATCTCTTACGGCTAGTCGATTATCAATGAGATTCATACATTATCAAGTTTATCTATAAGTCATATCAGATTCCTACATGGCCTTTTAGTACACACATAATATTTCTGACATTTCATTTTGCAGTATTTTATACGTTAGTTTTTATACTTTGGCAACACAAGAATTAGGTTCAGTTCAGTTGTTTCAACTATCTGTGGTCGTAAGTTAAGTTACGTTCGGTAGGTAAATAAACTTTAACAGTTCTATATGAAATTACAGTTATCAGCAACATATTTAACATTAACCGGTTAGTTAAATGTGTTTAGTTTGGTATACGACTTACCGATAATACGACTAATCTCAATACCGTGTTGTTACAGGTCGCCGCCGGTGTCGCCACCGTCACCGGTGGGGTCGCGGCCGCCGCAGCTGCCGCCCGCCAACCCACCTATCGGGACCAAGAATCCGGCATCACACTTTGGTAAGAGCATTTTATTATTTACTTACTGCTATGGCGCAACGACCCGAAGTGGATCTTGGCCTCCGACACCAAAGACCGCCATGATGAGTTCGCTAAGACACTGTCTATTCGCTGGGAGTTTATTACATTTCTTAATACATATTGGAGTTTTTATGCACATTATAGGATTCTTTTTAGCCTTTTAGACATGTATTCTAGATATATACTTAAGAAATTCAAATAGAGAATTTTTGGAATTCCAATATCTTGAAAACATCAGGATGCAAAATTCACCAAAAAGTAGTACCACTGGAAAGATTTACTACATAACGCAAAACCAAGAATAGAAAACTATTTTTTTTTAATTATACAAAAATACATTAATTAAAGAAGAGTACCTATTAAGTACTTGATTCTATTTGTGTTGCCCAATTCAAATACAATACAAAACAAAATACAAAATTCTTTATTTCAAAAAATACACATATGATGCAAGGGATGGAGCTACCCTGTAAGCAAAAATATGCCCGTGTTGGGTAACACCGCTCTTCCCTATGTAACATAATGTACTTAGGTATACAATTAAATTAAACTAAACTAATTAATTACACAAAATTACAGTATATTATAGTAATTCGATGTAGTAAAGTAACTAACGTTTTCTAGGTGGCACTGTTTTATATTTTGATATGGTGTGTAGGCACAATGCGAGCGCCCCGAGGCCTGCGGCCGCCCGGCGTGTGTCCGCCGCCGCCGCCCGGCGCGCCGCCGCCGCCGCCCGCGCGCAACGCGTCGCTAGCGCAGCCTCCGCCACCGCCGCCTCCACATCATAGGCAACACGTGAGTATATAGTTACCTTTCATTTAGCAATTTTAGCATATTTACCACAGAATAAGTAATAGTATTATCATACATAACGGACACGCACCGCCCCGCCCCGACTCGGATTACCTCGCCCCGCGACTGGCCGCGACATGAATCTGACGGACTTCTGGCATGCTCTCAGTAGAGCGATTTACGCACACATAGACAATGACGTGTGTACACTGTACAGACGTGCCGCGCACACATATAAACGCAAATCATTTTTGATGTATGGCGTGTCCGCCCTGTGATATTTACACATTGAGTAGTATTTAATGCGAGTTCATAGATTTGCTACTAAACGCAAGTACATTAGTATGTACTCGTTTCAAACACCAATCAATGCGTAAATATTCCCTTAGGCTCAGTGCGTCGTCGCCCGCGCACAACGCTTCACTAGTGCCAAATGTACTATATGAGACTATGAATAGTAAATATGTATTTCATGTAGTACATTTGACAGTTAGTATAGTTTCTAATAGAGCCCGACAGCTAATCCTATTGTCTATTGTTAAGTAAAACCGCTCGTGCCACGTGCCACAACCACCTGCATAAAAAATCGTTCGTTCACTTTACCCAGGTAATTGTATTACAACTCCTATGGAAATTGCAATAAGATTCAAAATGGACTAATGGATAAATATGTGTGTGGTCCGTTCAACTCAGTAACCGAAATACTGAGTGCCGGCGAGTCGAACGCTACAGAACCAGTCTAAAATGTGTCATCGAGATGCGTAACAAAGGCGCGTTATCGGAGAGCGCACCTACACTGGTTTTTTGAGCGTTGGACTAGCCCGCGCTCAGGTGCCAAATAGAATAATTAAGACCCTTTTTTGCAGGTAAGTAGCACGTGCGGTTTTACTGAACAATAGACAATAGGATTAGCCTTCGGGCTCTATTAGAAAGCTACAAACTATACTACAAATGTTAACTACACCCCGTTTGACAAATTGACAGTTCAAAAATGGCAATCGAATCGTCACTGATGTCGTGCTTACTTTCCAGAGCTCGGTTCACGAGGAGTACCCCGCGCCGCCGCCGCCGGTGCGCGGCTCGTCGGTGCGCGCGCCGGAGCTGGAGGCGCGCTTCGCCGAGCTGTTCCACCCCCCGCACCGCTTCCCGCCGCCCGACCCCTTCCTGCGCATCGTCAAGGGCTACTCCAGCGCCACCGCCACCGCCGCCGGTAAGTATGCGTGATCACTCCAATCCAGTGGTACAAGTAGCATACGAGATGCGGCTCGTATGTGCGCGGCATTGATAAATTAATATTATAGTCTCGTAAGTCCCCGTGTACTTGTACGAGTACAAATTAAATTCGAGTTTTGAAAACATTTAGAAATAAAAGGAAGTTCCAAATTCAAAAGCGCGAAAATTGCCTTGGGTCTTACGAGGTTAGGCCATCTATAATTAATGTAAAACAATTACCCAGACAACACATTCATCTAGATAATTGTTACTATAATAATGATAACCGGAAAAGAAATTACTTTTTTTTCAGTAAAACGTACATACAAGCTGCATCCCGTGCAAAAACCGAAAGGCATTTTTTGTTCTCAAATCTTATTATGACACGAACTATGAACCACTGAATTCTATTGTGCATTATCACACTGACGTAGAAATTGCCATAATAGATACATTTTACTTTAGAAGAAACGAGCCTATTGACTCTAACTGCTACAGATTACATAAACACTCCCGAAACCTATCCTAACCTCCTGCCAGACGTACTACACGTAGGACGCAAACCCTAACTTTTTGTCAATTTCATAGAGCTAATAAATTGACACTGGCAAATCCCTGCCTCATTTGTCAGGTTTTTTTTTTCTTTAAAACTTAATATGTCCTTCATATAGTACATACGAAATTGAGTACTTAGATAGTCCGCAAATGTTGTTAAAGGCTCCGGCCTATATTGTTCATGATAGAGTTCAGTGGAATTCACTTAATGCTTGTATTTGTACATTTTGTGTATTTATAAGTAATAAAAGTAGTGATAAATCGAACACAGTGACAATCAATAATACCTTATCTCGCTGCAATAAGGTTAACCAATTGCAGAACGAAGTTAAGACAAAACGTCGAAAAAAGTAGTTAGTTCTAGACCAAAAGTTGTTTAGTAGAGTTGTTGTTATACAAAGTGCACTTTCTAAGATACAAGACGTTTTACTTAAGCATATAAATAGTGATTAAATGTATTACTTACTATTATTTAACTTGAACTGCCTAGAATTATTCCATTTAGTTTATGTATACGCACATTTGCGTAGATTTGTATCAAATTAGTATTATTATGTACATGGTACATACTATACAGTAAGTGCAATAGGTACAAGTCATGTGTTGACATAATAATTAGGACGTATGTAGTTAGTAGTAAGAGTCATTTTATATCGTTATCCGTTACATACCAAATTATCAAAACTTTTGTAGAAGTTTTACAAAATTGAGCCTTTTGCTTCCTTTTTCATTTCAAGTGAGGCATTTCTTACTAGTAAGTTATTGAAAACTATTTTTTTTAAAGATAATTCATATTTTTAAAAGGGAATTGCGGAAATATCTTAGACTTTTTAGTAATTATTCGTCAATTTCTTGTTTTGTAACTGTCAGAAATGCCTCAATGCACGATGCATGTGTAAGGGATAATAGTTTTCGAATAATTTTACTATTGCACTTTTTGAGTATTAATATTTTCAAAGAAGTATTTCAATTTAAGTATCCCTATTGCTCATAACTTTATCTTTTTAAGTAAAAAGGAAAACGCCCATTTAAAAATTGCATTTACTTCAAAGTCTGAATAATTGAATTTGCGTTTTTCACAAAGTGTTTTCACTTTCATCCACATTTCAACAACTCACAACCACTGTGCTTCACTGGTCATCGAAATTTCTAATTAACCCCACGGGAGTTTGGTTCCATTGGCCTCAAAATTCAGTCATTTCAGACCAAACATATATTTTTTTGTAAGTTTCTATTAAGGTAGAATAAATTATTTTTCATAATGAATATGTAGATGTTTAATTATGTTTACGTTGAGTCATTATATTAATCGTATGTATATGTAGTTTAGTTGCTGTAACGCAAAGTATTCTCCCGGCTGAGAGGCAATCGCTAGGAAATAAATATTAATATGTATAGGTGAACCAGGATCTATTGAGGGTGCGCCATGTTGCGGAATTTCACTGGAACAAATTTTTTCATACTACACTGAATTGTCACCCTATACATGAGAATAACAGCGCCCTCTTGACAATTATCATATATTACTGGTCAGGCTATAGTTTTGTCGAGTTTAAAATATATTTAAAAAAAATCCTATAATTGAATTGAAATCTGCTTTTATTTTTTTTACGAGAGTTAAACACAAACACACGCAAGAGTACTTTATTTTGTTAAAAATAGTACGCTGACAAACATAATATTATTTATTCCATACTATACATGCTCTGTGATCTCCACTATTTTAAGCCTATCAAAGTTTCAGTATTTATTTTTCCGTCCAATTTTTTTACAAATAAAGGTTTGAAAATTTAACGTAAAATGTTGCCGTTGTTCTACGTATTTTTTATGCAATATTCATCAGAAAAATTAAAATTTATTTTCTTAATTGATAAGACCCAAATAATAAAAAGTATACGATTAGCATATTACTAGCGATTGCCCTCGATAATTAGGAATGTTAAAAATACGTATGTCGTTTGTGATCTATTATTGTAATAGTGAGGTGCCATGTACTGCGAATTTGTGTAATTGTTGACGGCTTGAAGTTATTCACATTATAATTTTAGTTCAAAAGGTTGCAGCCTTTCTTAACTAGCGTAATAATTCTGTTGACGATGTCATTCTGGTAAATTGAACCCGATAACGAAATCGATTCGTTGATATATATCATACAAAAAATCGTTAATAAATTTCTGGACAACGTCAGTAACCTCTTGTACTTTATATAGTACAAATTAAATTTCAAAACATTTTATCAAAATATAAAAAAAAAGAAAAAGGTTTAATGAGGCAAAAAAACATTAGTCTGGGGACCACTATCAATTTGTTTGGATGTAACGTTTTTTATATTTTGATAAAATATTTTGAAATTTAATTTGTGCTATATGAAGTACAACAGGTTACTGACGTTGTCTAGATCCAATTTTGAAAAAGGCCATAAAATCGCTATACTCATTTATATTGTTTTTCTTTGCTCAGTTAAGAAATGAAGCGACCTTTGAAAGCTTTTTGTACTGAGAAGCAACAGGTATTGTGATACAGTGATGTGGTACGATGCTTAATAATTATTTACATTATTATTTTTAAATAAAAGAGTAATTATTATTGAAGAGTTATCATGTATTTCATTCAACCTAACATTTTCGTTGATGCTTATTTTGTGTCTGTTCCTTTCATGCTTCCAACATAATTACATATAAGTATTTTGTTTTCTTTTGAATTTGAAGTTACAAAATTACTATATTTATTGTAGTTTGGTTTTATCTCTTTTTAATACAGGTTAGGTACCAAAGACAATTTTCAATTGTATTTCGTAAGACTTGAAACGGAAATGAAATGAATTTGTATCCTATGATAATTACGATAACAAAGAAATGGCGTTTTCCGCCAATAAACCATAGGACCAAACCGAATTCACATATAAACTCCGAGTCGTAATTAGATTCCAAAAAAAGTAAGACAATGTTGCCACTTTTTACTAGCGCGTCTTGTATTTAATGTAAAAACAAGTAAATAAAAGTACTTTTTTAAATCATAGGAGTAAAATTACCAATAAATTATCTTAGCGTGTTTATTTATAAAAAGGAATTTACTATTTTACAATCAAATTATTGCAGTGGCAACATTCTCTTACTTTTTTTGGAATCTAATTACGACTCGGAGTATAGATGATGCGTTAGAGAGTACACATTTTAACTGTTATCAAGTCCAAGCTGACCCTAGATTTTTTAATCAAAAGTAACGTTTTTATTTCCCAAAAAATATATGAAATTAGCAAAGTATAAAGTTTAATAAGAAGTATGACGTATATTTGAGCGTAGTCGTCACGATGAGCTCTCTATTGGTTGTATGATGTCGTACGTAAGTGTTGTGGTCCGCAGAATGCGAACAGCATGTCACTGGGTAAGTTTAATTACTTTCTTAGAGCATGGTAGATTTAGTTTATGTATTTACTTAAGTATTTAGGGCTCACTTGCATTGTGCTTTGTTTTCATAGGCAGTAGTTTAGCATTTGAAACTTATAAAAACGTATAGATGCGATCTTTATAGATTATTGTTACGGTGCCATCAGGCTTGAACTTTTTAAAGTATTGAATAAGGTACAAGGATGTCGACAGACGACACCGAAAGAAGCAAGCAAACTATGGGGATTATACCGTTACCTAAACGTAGTGGTTTTGTCACTTACCATCGCTTCTATACGTTGAATATCTTTTAAGACGTTTTCACGTTTTTTTTAAAACAAATCCGCGCCATAAAAGGTTTTTTTCCTACTTTCAATACTCTAATCTAACTATTCTAAGAATTTAAATAAAGGACGTGGAGACGGAAGCTACTATATTAGTGCTCATTTACATTTGCACGCGCATCGCATGTTGTCTGCACCCTTGCACGGCACGTCCGCATGAGAACACTTTGGTTACGATATTGAAGAAAAAAAGCACACGGAATATTCTGCTTTTTATATCCTCGCAATAATGAAAAGTTCCCTATCTAATTAGGTTCTCAGCATAAGGTCTCACAAGGAATATCCCTACGTGCTTTCGCCAATAACGATACATTGAATAAGATAATGAATATATAGGTACCTAATGCTAGGTACTTTCACAAAATTTGGCTGCACTTGTCTGTACCTACTGCAGCTAGATTGTGTGAAAATGGAATGTTTTATAAAACGATCAGCTTTAGTGAAAGATGTCATATTTCACGAAAGGTTTGGCTATACTTGTGCGTCAACTAAGGAGCGCTCTCGAGTTAATTGTGCACAAATATATTCAGCCCACTTTAGTGAGATAAACTATTTAAGTATTACTATTTTATAGTTTGGTTTTATAGGACTCCCATTACTGAATTACAATAAGACGATAACAAATGTACATAATACTTATATTAAAAGCTTGTGTAATGTGTATTCCGAATTGCTCTTAGTGACAAGTCAGTCGCCATCAAATGGGTACGCAACTGTGGGCAAATATAACCTTTATTGGCTCCCCATACGAGACAAATAAGCATTGAAATTAGAATAATTTATTTATTCTTTATGAATTAAATTGGAATTGTTTTTAAATTGAACGAAACAAAACAAATTCAACTATTTAATATGAAAATGAATTAGTACTATAGGTAGAACATACGGCCTACGGAGGTTGAATATTCTAATTCCTTGGTAATGATGAACCGCGTTTTGCTTTGTTGCACCTATTTGATGGCCACTATACAAAAAAAAACGGTTTTCGAATTGTGTTTTTACCTATCTGAATTTTGTGTCAGTTTTATTCAACGGGTATCGAGAAACTAAATATCTGAAGTGCGAATGGAATTGAACCGAGGAAATCACGTCAGTTTGCTTGTCTAAACACTACCTCGTAAACCTCGAGTCTCAACTTTGGTTATTCAGTTTGCCGATACTTACCGTTTGTGTTTTATCCCAAATACTTACGATATGTCGTACTGCAGCGCGCGCGCACTCGACGAGCAAGGCGCAGGCGCCGCCGCCGCCGCTGGCCGTGCCGCTGGCGGGCTGGGCGGGCACGTCCAGCGCCTGCTAGCGAGCGCGGGGGGCGCCCGCCCCCCCCGCCACCACCGCGCACCTCGGCCCCGACTCCCACCCCGCGCACGCCCTACTCTCCGTCGCCCACGCTCTCCTCTTCCCCGCCAACACCATCGCCACCAAGGACAACCTCCTCCCGATCGAGGAAGTCACCATGCCCTCCGATGACGTCAGCGACCTGAGGGACGTCGTCGACGCCATCAACAAGCTCTGCGACACTATGAAAACCTCCAGCTGCGACGAGGAAACTTTCGAGAGCTGCTCCCGGTCGGGCAGCTTCGACTTAGTCGACGCGCTCGTAGCCGAGGAGACGATCCCCGAAGAGACCGTTTTTGAGGAAGTCGAGACTGACCCCGATTGGTACGTGGCGTGTCACGTGGAAACGGCGGATCCGAGCGACGTGATATTTAAGAAAGTGGAGCATTACAATACGGAGACGTGGCGACAGTCCGTCTCTAGGCTGGAAGTGGCCTCCCCGGATGACGTACTCGTGAGCACCGCCGAGACGTATGTAGCGGAAACGTGGAGAGATCTGCAAGCGGAAGTTATGAAAACTGAGCAGGATAGATGGAGTGAGTCTTCGAAGTTGGAGCAGAAAACGCACGATAGATTGAGCGAGAGGTCGACTAGAGAAACAGTGAGTCGAGAGGAAGTACTGCAGAAAGCCAAAGCCGAGACGCAAAATAGATGGAGTGATCCTTCTTCGAGAGAAATAGCGAGTCCAGAATTCGTGCAAAGAGCGAAAGCGGAGACTCAAGACAGATGGAGTGATCCTTCTAGGTCAGAAATAGTGAGTCCGGAGATAGTGCAGAAACACGAGGGTTCAGTAGAGAGATGGAGTGATTCCACCGTGTCCCTGCCGGGGCAGATAGAAGAGGAGACTGTGACGTCTGACGAGCGGCAGGCTCATGAAAGCGAGATGTACTATACGGCTTCGTCTGAAGTTTCCCTGCTCTCTGATTTGGACGGAGCTGATAAAGTACAAGAGCCAGTAGAGACGGATGATAGGAAGGAGTGTGTGATAGCGGGGCACGTGGCCGCGATGCGGGAACGCTTCGAGAGTATGACGCGCACGAACACGCCGTGCCCGGACCTCATGCGCTCGGGGTCTCCCGCGCTAGACGTCTTTAGAAACATTACGCCTTCCCCTGATCGTTTAGGATAAAAGTTAGAGTAGGAGGGGCATAGGGCATAGCCACAGACAATCCAACCTCTAGACATAGCATAGTTGCGCTACCCCCTCTGCCACACATACGGTAGCGTTACTCCATCTTCGAGTCAATCCCGTGCCGTGATTGGTCCGTGTCTTTGAACAGACTAATCACGGCACGGGATTCGCTCACCTCATCCCCGTATTTTTGGCAGCATCGGTTTCATGAAAGAATTGGCCTAAGCTCAGTCTAGAGGTTGGATTGTCAGTGGGCATAGCCAAGCTGACAATCGTTGATAAAAAACTCCAATCGAAACTTGTATGGACGTAGTCACGTGACTTTTCGTTCGCACCTGATGTCCCGATACATTTACTTTTCGATTGGCGTTGTCGAAGATTGTAATGTTGGCTACGGCCTTAGGTTAGGGAAGAGGTAGATTAGTTTCATTAAACATTGATAGAGTAAGACCAAGATAACACTGCAGCGAATTGGATAGCACAAAGCGTGGAAGTGTCACCATAAACGTCAAATGTCTATGAAATTATGACGTTTAAATAACACTTGCACAGTCTATGTCTATGCTATCAAACGCGTTGCAGATTTATCTTGGTCTTAACTCTGTATAACCTTTAGAGTAAGTACTTGAGATGTTAGAAAGTGCTATTGAAATATATATTTCAATTTCTGTCTAACATATCTTGAACGGATATACCTATTACTAGTTATTTGTGGTTGTATGGTGCATTTATTTTATAGGTATACGTGTAGACTACCTTAGGTAGTCAGGGCAATAGGTTTTCATATAAAGACTTATTTTAAGGTACCTAAGCGTTACAGTTATTAGCTATAACTAGTCTACCTCTTTTCTTAGGTATCATAGACAAGACTGTAGAACATCGTAGTTGAAAAATATATCGTGAACTAGATGGCGCCACGTCATACGATTTCTGGTAAAGATCGGTTTTCCTAGGATAGCGGTGCCGTCATATAGCGGCCGTCTCCATACTAAATAATACGGCTAAATATGGATGTCGTAGTATTCGTATGGAGACGGCCGCTATATAACGGCACCGCTTTCGGAGGAAACTAAAGCTTAACTGGACTTGAAAACGTAAGCTAGCGCTTGATAATCTACTTGCTGCGAAAATATATGGTGACTTGCAGCGCCATCTAGTTCGATAATGTTCTTCAACTATGCACTGTGATTAGGTCTGTTGTCTATGTTAGGTATAGTTGTGGTGTGATTCAATTTTGTATTCTCTTTTTACGAAGTAACGAGTATTTAAAAGTATTGAGACGCAACCTTTGCTAGTCTTACGCGAACACCAACAGTAACGAAAGTGCCAAGGTGTTTCACACTTAGTAGAAGGGTTGTGATTTTTTTCGTAGCTCATCTTATGAATTTGTGCGAATGCAATAAGTCTTCTGATAGTCAAAAGGTTATGTCGCTAATATTATCTTGGGGTTATTTTAGAATTGCCCATATTCTGTCCCTACGCATTTTTCAATTTGAAATCTAACTAAAGTCTATTTTTTTATTCGGTAGACTGAAATGACAGTTAATAGTATGAACATGAAATGTCATTTCATACTATTAACTGTCATTTCAGTCTACCGAATAAAAAAATAGACTTTAGTGACTCCATACATTTCTTACTGTCAGAAGATTCATAGGCGAAGAGGTAGGTACATATCGGCAAGTTGCATAGTTTTTAGAAAATGTAAGGGCAACGTTTGTATTACTACGAATTCTTAAGCAGTTTATATTATCTTCAGTATATTTGCACTGCACTGATATACCCAGTGACTAGCGACATGTAACAGTACTAATTAATCTATTGTGATCTGGAGAAGCTCAAATTTTGTAGTTTTTTAATAAAACTAGCCTTGAACTGTTGCGTCAGACCAAGTATTATGTATCTGCTCTGATTAGCTTAGCTTACTCTTTAGGTCCACCCCACATTAGCGTCTTTTGAGCGTCGACGTCTAGTCAGCCGGCCTAGCCAAGCGGACAATCGCTATCGCTTCGCCATCGAATCGCTTTGTCTCTCTATCGTTCTTCCATATTAGTGCGACAGTGACAGTTGCGTTTCGATCGCTACGGAGCATAAGCGATTGGCACGTTGGCTACGCGGCCTGCGCTATGGAAAATAGCGTCGCTGCATAGTGAGTAGCGGCAACCAGCAGCCATACAGTTGACTAGAGTACTAGACGACGACGCTCGGGGGACGCTAGTGTGGATGGCCCTTAAACTGAAGAGTTTATGGGTAATATTCGGACGTTCAAACCTTATCCTAGTTGTTTCCGCCCATCAGAGGGCCTAGCCAAGATGCCAACCCTTTACGCTGTAGCGAACTAAACGGTAATGTATCTCTATCACTATTCCTATAAGTGCGACAGAGACATTAGCGTTTCGTTCGCTACAGCTCAAAAAAATGGATTGACAATCATCTTTGCTAGGCACCCAGAGCCTTAACCTTTTCCACGCCGTGTCAAACACAAGAGCTGTCACTCAGGACGCCACATCATTGAAGTGTCAAAAGTGAAGTTGAACTTTATGTATATGCACGTAGGTCGATGTTGCTCTGTGGTCTGTGACCGATTAATCGGTCTTTAGCGTTGAACCTACGGTGCGAATATATCGGTCATTGGCGTCCAAAAGGTTAAAGAGTGTGCGATCGATTCTGATATCAGACCCTCCAACGCGCACGGTCCCTGCGCAGGACGCAGGTTACTGCGTTCTGTAGAATACTATAGATAGATTAACCCAACTAGTCGCAGTACATAGTTTTACAAACTCTGATCGTGATCTATACAGAGAGCGAAAACCAGCATGTTATTTTTCAAAATCCAGGATAATGGTAGCGGTTCGAATGCTACAATATTAATAGGGGACCTTACGCTAAGTCAATATGACGTCACGGCAGGACCCCGAGTTGATTGGCCAGATCGCCGCCATTTTATTCATAATCTGCTCTGATTGGCTGACGACTTATGCTTCCCTATTTACATAATCGATTATATACTAATTATATAATTTATAAAAAGTTGCCATAAAAGTTAAACATTTGTTGTCAAATTATTTTATAGAAATCATTCGGTTACTTTATGACTTTTGTCTGTTGTGAATTTTGTACCAAATGTTTATTGGGTGAAACAATTTATTTAATGGTGATATTAGTTGTATACAATATGAAATCTTGTTGTAATCCATGTACTTTAGTGTTATCAGTCTTCTAACAGTGTAGTTTTTAGTCCTAGTTATTATATAAACGTGTTATGTGTACAGACCAGACCTTTAACAATATACGGCTACTTAATACAATATTTTATTTTATTTCCTCCTAAATAAAGAAAGATTCTTAAGATTGAGATTTTATTCACAGGTATTAGCACCGATGAAAAAAAAAATATTCGCAGTGTTTACCTACAATTCTTTTTAGTGTTCAATACTAATTAAAATACCTAGATAAATATTGAATTCACCACTACGTTTTTTTCTCAGGTGTTCCATGTGGACAAAAAAACAGTTACTGAAAACAACTTGGTTACTAATAAGTCTAATAACCCGAAATGACAAGTCAATCATGTATTCTCGTAAAATCCCGGTGTCTAAAGCCCCGTCTCCATTATCGCGCGGCAAACCATCGAACATTGGCTCGCGCGGCAGCCGCGCGCATAGAGTTGGCGTTGGGATGCGCCAGGTATCCGATGCGCGCGGCTGCCGCGCGAGCCAATGTTCGATGGTTTGCCGCGCGATATGGAGACGGGGCTTACTTACCTCTTTGAACGCCAAGAATCCTAAACAGCTTTGTACTCACGACTGCACCGCCTTCAAGAAGTGTGTTATGGCGCGCTGTTCGAGCTTTCAAGTTATATTGCTGGTTTGTTTGTACCAAAAATAATGGCGTGTGAGTGACATTTTTGGATAGAACCATTGGCGATCAAAAAGTTAAGACACCAGAATGGGTTCTTTATAATAATAAATACTCAGACAGGGGTGTAGGTTTTGGAATAAAAGATAAAAATATCAAATTCCAGCGCATTTATTCGGTAAAATAGTCAAAATTCTACAAGATTAGGCAAACATCACAACTTCATAATGGAAATGCTTAAGAAAAAAATGGTTTCAAGGCAGATAACATTAACGAATCTTAGTCCTTACAGCGGTCCTTGCTAACAGTATGGTAGGTAATAATGTGAGACAGGGGGCCGTCAATCCAACAACAGTCGTTGTGACAGCGCGTCGCCTGCTCGAGCAGGGAACTGGCGGCCCAGCCACGCCGTGGCGAGCGAGTCACCTGTCCTACCTACCCTGCCTACCCTAGGGCTGGTGCCGAGGACCGTGTCTACCGTTTGACGGCGTTATTCTATTGGTTGATAATAGATTTAGTTTAACTCGCCGTAATTTGTGGTAGCATACAACTTTTCTTAGCCAGACTATTTTGAAACATTATACGTGGCAAGGGCCTCTACAAAACAATCAAAAATGTCATCAAGTTTTTAGAAAAGTAGCGGAAATGCGCTTGCAAATTGTGGTCGAAAAATCCACTGAAATAACAATATTGGTGTTATTCATTGACTATAAAATCTACAATCTAACCAATGTGACCAACACACGTCAAACGGTGAAACGTCCATGGAACCAGCCTTTAATGCTATCCGTATACGGGCTCAGGAGTATGTGCTATCGAAACTAACATCAGATTTTTTTCCTTCAGTTCTTTAAGCCCTTTTAGTTTGTATTAGAATCTTCGATAAAACAGCAACGCACTAACTTACCAATGTAGACCTTATCTCGTTGCAATAAAGTTTACGAATGGTGAGTTAATACACAGATGGTTCGTTTCGATAGCACATCGATAGCATGCCAAGTTTCTCGCGGCCGCGTCCCTCAACTACGCTAGTGGGAGGGACGATAGCAGCAACAGTGGCACGAACTAAGAGCTGAAAGTGACTTTATCGTATAGAGAATACGGCTGCTTTTTCAACAGAGCTGCGCTGCGATTATATACAATTGACACGGCTTATAGTAGTCGCAATACCAAGAGGCGACTGAAGTTTTAATGCCATCTCATTCAATAGCGCTGGGTCTGAACAAGCATGAAAGTGATAGCAATAAGACTTCATTCGCCAATTGGTATCGCGACTAGTATAGTGTCACCAATTTGTATGTAAATGTAGCGTAGTTCTGTCAAAAAGGAGCTTAAAGATCGTTTTCAGCACTTCGCCCGGGTACCTTTTGTTGCCGTGTGTAACGGCTCCGCGAAAACGCTAGCGCTAACGTTTGGCGCGAGGCACGCAACGGAATTTGGATTATGTCGAATTTGATACAAAATAAACAATCGTGTTGTACTAATCGTCCAATATGGACATTTTAACGCTTTTCGAAGTAGATCGAAAAGTCTCAAGTTAGAAATTGACAGACGAGAATTTCAATCAGAATTATGGGTTAACATGGGAAGCGATTAAATTGATTTTATTGCCATAATTAGCTTAGTCAATAGTCTATCATATATCTAGAAATAACGCCTTACACAAAAAATAAAATAAATAATTCTTTCAAACTAAATTGGCATGTGGTTCCGTCCATGTCCGTTGCGCGCTCGCGTGTGCGTGCGTCTTACCTTGTAAGTATCCCTTCACCGAATTAGCAAGAGCATTGGACACACAATCGTCAAGCGGACGTATAATAAGTACTAACGAGCGCCTACCTGCGCTTGCTGTCGGCGCGGGCCGACCCACCCTCTGTCAACAGTAAGCAACTCTTTATATTAACACAATTTTTATAATTATCATAAAGCCCCGTCTCTATATTGCGCGGCAAACCGTCGAACATTGGCTCGCGCGGCAGCGCGCGCAATGGATACCGGGCCGCGCGAGCCAACTCGATGCGCCTGGTATCCATTGCGCGCGGCTGCCGCGCGAGCCAATGTTCGATGGTTTGCCGCGCGATATGGAGACGAGCCATAAGACCCTACTCGCTTGGCTTGTCGGCTATGGAATGTTAAGTGAAGCGTTATGTATTGTATTGCCAAGTTAGATTGCTTTAAGTTTGTGGACGATAGGTCCGCTTTGGAACTATGAATCATGCTAAATGATTGAAGTTATTCAGAAAAATTGAATTGTTTTATTTTAACTTCCATAGTTCATCAACAACAACTGTCGCAGAGTGGAGGTTGATAAAGATTTAATATTGACGTGATTTCGGACGGTTTGCTTAAATTAGGTGAAATTTTGCAATCGAATAAGAAATAGTGAAGTATCAGCTATGATAGTATTGTATAGTATAATTTAAAACTACCCTCCATTCCGCATCAGTTGGTATATAGCTCGGCCACGGATTGCCTTAACATTTAATAGTATAGGTAACGGGAAACTATATAGAGCGTATTGTGGTTTGGGCGTTCAGTTGTTAATAAAGTAAAACTTCTATAGATGTGAATATTGAGTCGCGCTAGAAGCCAAGTCACTGTACAACTTTGATATTTAAATTAGGATTTGTCTTTACGACAAACTGGATCTGAACTTATTTTGGGTGTTTTTTTTTAAATTCAGAATCGTTAGATACTTGAGATACAGACCTAGGTATTCTGATTAAACACCAAAAAAATTTAAAAATAGAACATCACCGTATTTCGACTTCAACTGCAAGGCTCACAGACCGCATAAAAGAACAGAGTAACACTCAAACCCAACCGCAACACGCCCGCCCTAGCCAGACGAGAATACACACTATGTTCAGCCAGCGAGTCGATCGGGGCGCCGCTATCGGAACCGGTGCTGCATCATCATCCCCGGCACGCCGCCCGGGAACATGGCGCCCATGGGCATCATGCCGCCCATGCCTCCCATGCCGCCCATGCCGCCCATGCCTCCCATGCCGCCCATGCCTCCCATGCCGGGCAACAGCATCCCCTGCATCCCTGCGCAAAAAGAACACGTTGTAAAGGATTGCGATGCAGGCGCGCTATAGCATAGCCCCGGGGTAGCAGAGAAAAGGGAACCCTTGGAATTTGAAAGGTAAATGCGCGTCGCCTAATGTATGTATCGTTATGTAGTGATCTTGTTTGATGAAATTTGTGTTTACAGTGCGATTTATTTTGAATAAATCAAACCGGTTAGAAAGTTGATCGATCAATCAATGTAATGTTGGTTACTAGAAAACTGGACTTAAAATTGGATTCAGATAACCATTACAATAAGGACTATCATTGTCAAGTTAAACAATAATTTCCTTAGGGCACCGCGCCTAGGGGGCAAAATCTCTACTATGGTCTACTACCATGGTCTAGAATTGCTTAGAACATCAAAATATCTTAATCCGGCACTGGTAACTATCAAAAAAGAAGTATTATATTTAATTAGGTACATCCACCAGTCTTACCACAAAACCTTGAAACAAATAAAAAACGTATAGTATAATAATGTAAAGTGACACGGCCTTTCTCGGCTGCCCCGGCAATATGCTTTAGCAACAGGGGACCTAGGTCCAACACACGGCGGTGCCGTTGTGACTGTTAACAATCGCCTGCCGCCGGACTAGCCGGACCACCACCGTACATCCATGTGCCGACGCCACTGTTCAAACCAAACATACTGATTTTGTAATTAAATTGTAGCTTTTTGAAACGAAATGAGCATTAAATCGTGTTTACTGGTGTTTTACTACATACTTTGAATAAATGTCAATGCTCGTGACCCACAGGTCAAGTTTAACGTGAACTAAGAACACTAAATAAGCTATGTATTTACAATGAGATTTTTTGGAAAATTTTGCGCTAAAAACGAAAATAAATGACGATTTATTTGCCCACTTTAGTTTCTTTTCAAGCTATGGAATAATTTTAAGTTAAGGTATAATGTATTTTTAGTTTGAACGGAAGCAACCGATTGCGCGTCACTCGTCGCGTCGGACATTCGCGGTGTGTATAGGGTTGCCACCGACATCGTTATGATCACGACAAGTGTATACATGTAACTTAAAACATAAATTAGTTAGCCCGTTTGTTGAGCTTTGTTTGACAATACCTGGTTCCACGGGGAGCTGTTCACTGGTTTAATTTATTAGTTCCCAAACGCCCTCAAAAGGTGGCAACCCTAATATCGAAAGATGGGGTCAGTTCGTTAAGATGTAAGGTAGAGTTGTAATGTCGGGGCCCTGCGCCGGACACACGTACCGTACCGAGGTCACATGTATGCACTTAGTGTGGCGACTGATAGGTGCAGTAAGCAAAGGAACACAGGTAGGTAGGATAAATAATTCACATGAAAAATCACACTTCCAAAAATACTCGGCGATATAACTGTATCCTTCATGCATGTTCCGGTGCGATCGATACGGAGCTCGTAGATCCAACTCAGCCAACGACTATCATCGGTTCATGCACATTTTAAAGCTTCAAACTACTGTACGTAAATATAATATTAGTGTACCCACCCGTAAACCGACAAAATTCACATATCTTATGACACTACTAGAAAATCGAGACAGTAATAAGATAGAGCTACTACATTAAGCAAATCCATTAAGGAATGTGAAGAAAATTACCGCTCGGTTCATTCCGTCCCTCGGTTGTGCGAATGGCACATCAAAATCAAGGTTATACTCGGCAGTGGTATATCTAGGCTAGCCGGTTAGGTGTATCTACAGGGCTCGTTGGCTATCTCACTAACAAAACGAGACCTTATATCGATGGAAAATACAAATCATAATTAATACTAAGACATTTATTTCATAAAAAAACATTCAGTCCATTTCCACGCTTTTACATGATGAGCAGACTACCATAGTCAGTTATATCTAGTGCTAACCTACAATCGGAACAAAATGCGATCGTAAAGGAGACTTTAAGCCCCGTCTCCATATCGCGCGGCAAACTATCGAACATTGGCTCGCAAACTATCGAGCCAATGTTCGATAGTTTGCCGCGCGATATGGAGACGGGGCTTTACATGTATCTATACAAAAATACTCTCGGAATATCTTGCAACACTTATTTGTATTTTGGAATGTGAGAATGCCATGTGTGCCTAGCATATAACGTGAAATAGTCTTATGCTCTTAGGCTCTTAATACAAACAACTCAATAGTAACATTTGGACCGATCATTACTTACAAGTTAATCTTTTGAACTTACATTATCGTAATAATGTGCCTCAACAATAAACTTATAGCTAAGTCTACACTGGTCTATAATAACAACGCAAAATCGTAGCGTTAATTAATGAAATAAAGATTGTAACAGTTTCAAGTAAAAACTTACAAAATAATATCGAAATACAAAGTTCATAAGAGAATTTGCTATGTCGATATGTTAAGATAACTTTAACATTATGTATCAAAACATCGGAACGCGTCCTTTTGGTTTTTAATCATTAGCTAAACAAATGAGCGTTTACCGATTTTAACTGTAAGTTTTAGTGAATTCCATTTTATTGTAATGTTTGATTTATAAACGTTTAGTTTAGCATATGAGTCAAAAATATTATGCAACAGTGTTAAGAGATTAACCGTTACTTTATACAAATTAAAAAATATGTATCTTAAGACGATAAAATATGTATCTATTTCATGGTCAATATTTTCTCATACCATACATACGGAAAAAAAAACATTACAATACTAATACTCATATTTGCAAAGTTTGATTAAACGTTTCAATATTTTTTAACAGTTAGTTCATTTAATTTCGCCAACAATTCTTAAAAAGATGCGATTGGACTACTCCGCTTAAAAAACAACAATTAAATGTTTCGTTACACATTTAAATCGAATGAAAATTGAAAAATCACAATGCGCTTACCGCGTAAAACCATGTAGGGTCATTAGATGATCTCAATTATCTGATATAAAATGGTTGGGCGGCAAAACGCGCGTTTATCGCGTAAAACGACCGCGCGCTTAAATCGGTAAACGCCCTACCGGTACTGCTGCATATAGTATTGCATGTGTGTGTGTCGGTACTGACCGGGCTGCAGCGGGCGCACCAGGTTGAACTGCGGCAGCGGCAGCACGCCCATGACGGGCGGCATGGACACGGGCACGCCCACGCGCACGGGCTGCTGCAGCACGTGCACGGGCTGCATCATGGGCCGCCGCATGGCCTGCTGCGCCTGCGCCGCCGCCGCCGCCTGCTGCCGCGCCGCCGCCGCCACCGCCGCGTTCATGTGCGCCTGCACCTGGGGCACATTGTACACTTTAAACACGGGGAAAACTATTATTATTATATGTGAATGCATGCAAACCTTAAAGCTGATAAGTGCTAAGTCCACTTGTGTTTTGTAGTCTACGAAAGTGTTCTAGTTAGTTTTTAAGTTTTTATCGAGGGTGCCCTGATCACTGACTCGGGTAAACTGTTCCACACTTTCACTACGCGGTTAGATAAGAAGTGTCGTCTGGGGTTGCTACTACTATCCTCTATATAGTGTCCAGCGAACACCGGCCCTGTCTCAATGTAAATTGTTTTCATTCTTATCACTATATTCAGTATCGATAATAAATCACACTATACTAGAGTCCACCTAAATTAACTTTACATCGATTTAGCAGCAACAATGTGTGGCCGCGCCACCATAAACGTCATACTTTCACAAGAACTTGATGTTTATTTTGTGCTAGTGTGTATACACTGTCGCTTGCACGCAAAATAGGCACAATGGATGTCGATTTGCGGAAAAATGCCCAGAAGCACTAACTAACTAACACTGTCGCTTGCCAAGTCATTGCAGTTAGCTTATACAGTCTAAGTTCGTCAGAGTATCTTAACATGCATACCTTAGCCTGCCTAGTGTGGGGTGTAACCAGAGCCGATGTCAGTTGGTGGGGCTCTTCGGGCTTGAGTTGGGGGCACAGATCTCCTCCAGGTAGCTTAGAATCTAGAGAATTATCGAAGTGTCTTACCATGTTTACCTCAACCTGGCTAGTGCGGGGTGTGAACAGGATAAGGTGGGTTGGTGGGTGCTCTTTGCGCTTGGGCTGGTATTTGACGTGGTGGGCACAGATCTCCTCCAGGTAGCTTAGAATCTAGAGGATTGTCGGAGTGTCTTACCATGCTTACCTCAGCCTGGCTAGTGTGGGGTGTGACCTAGACCAGGTAGGTTGGTGGGTGCTCTTTGCGCTTGGGCTGGTATTTGATGTGGTGGGCACGGAGCTCCTCCAGGTAACTTGGAATCTAGGGAATTGTCGGAGTGTCTTACCATGCTTACCTCAACCTGGCTAGTGCGGGGTGTGAACAGGATATGGTGGGTTGGTGGGTGCTCTTTGCGCTTGGGCTGGTATTTGACGTGGTGGGCACAGATCTCCTCCAGGTAGCTTAGAATCTAGAGAATTGTCGGACTGTCTTACCATGCTTACCTCAGCCTGGCTAGTGCGGGGTGTGACCTAGACCAGGTAGGTTGGTGGGTGCTCTTCGGGCTTGAGCTGGTATTTGACTTGGCAGGCACGGATCTCTAACAGGAGAACTATTGTAGAGGGTAGTCTGCGTGTCTTACCATGCTTACCTCAGCCTGGCTGGTGGCGCCGCTCCTGCGGCTTGGGCCGGTAGCGGGGCTGGCGCGCGCGGATCTCCTGCAGTTAGCTTAGATTGTAGAGGGTTGCTGCGTGTCTTACCATGCTTACCTCAGCCTGGCTAGTGCAGGGTGTGACTAGGGCCGGCGTGGGTCTCCTCAGACTCAAGCCGGTACTTGACTTGGCGGGCACGGATCTCTAACAGGAGAACTGCTTAGATTGTAGAGGGTAGTCTGCGTGTCTTACCATGCTTACCTCAGCCTGGCTGGTGCTGGGTGTGACCAGGGCCGGCGTGGGTCTCCTCAGACTCAAGCTGGTACTTGACTTGGCGGGCACGGATCTCCTGCAGTTATAGATTGTAGTCTGCGTGTCTTACCATGCTTACCTCAGCCTGGCTGGTGCTGGGCGTGACCATGGCGGGCGCGGGCTGGTGGCGCCGCTCCTGCGGCTTGGGCCGGTAGCGGGGCTGGCGCGCGCGGATCTCCTGCAGTTAGCTTAGATTGTAGAGGGTTGCTGCGTGTCTTACCATGCTTACCTCAGCCTGGCTGGTGCTGGGCGTGACCATGGCGGGCGCGGGCTGGTGGCGCCGCTCCTGCGGCTTGGGCCGGTAGCGGGGCTGGCGGGCCCGGATCTCCTGCAGTTAGCTTAGATTGTAGAGGGTTGCTGCGTGTCTTACCATGCTTACCTCAGCCTGGCTAGTGCGGGGTGTGACCTAGACCAGGTAGGTTGGTGGGTGCTCTTCGGGCTTGAGCTGGTATTTGACTTGGCGGGCACGGATCTCCTGCAGTTAGCTTAGATTGTAGAGGGTAGTCTGCGTGTCTTACCATGCTTACCTCAGCCTGGCTGGTGCTGGGCGTGACCATGGCGGGCGCGGGCTGGTGGCGCCGCTCCTGCGGCTTGGGCCGGTAGCGGGGCTGGCGGGCCCGGATCTCCTGCAGTTAGCTTAGATTGTAGAGGGTAGTCTGCGTATCTTACCATGCTTACCTCTGGCTAGTGCGGGGTGTGACCAGGGCCGGCGTGGGTCTCCTCAGACTCAAGCCGGTACTTGACTTGGCGGGCACGGATCTCCTGCAGTTAGCTTAGATTGTAGAGGGTAGTCTGCGTGTCTTACCATGCTTACCTCAGCCTGGCTGGTGCTGGGCGTGACCATGGCGGGCGCGGGCTGGTGGCGCCGCTCCTGCGGCTTGGGCCGGTAGCGGGGCTGGCGCGCGCGGATCTCCTCGAGCGACACGTCCTCGGGCGGGTGGATGATCTTGGAGGCGGCGCCGGTGGCGGTGACGAGCGGGCACGCGTTGGCGGCGGGGGGCTTCACGTCGCCGTTCTCCTTCGGGTCGTGGGAGGCCGAGGTGGTCGGCGGGGCGCTTATCGTCGCGTTGCTGCAATGTTACAGGGACATTTATACTTGGTCAACCAGATCTTGACAGTAGAAAAAGGCGGCAAATTTGAAAAATGTAGGCGCGAAGGGATATCGTCCCATAGAAAATTTGAATTTCGCGCCTTTTTTTACTGACAAGATTTGGTTGACCAGCTATATTATTATTATCTTTTTTTTTTTTTTGAAACAAACAGTCTCGTAATGCTACATTGGATACAATAGCATTTAGTAATATTGTAGACTTACAGTTTCCTTAATTGGATTATATAAACCTGAACATTAAAATATGAAAATACATAAGAATTATGAATTATCTATATAAATCAAACATACTTAAACGTATTATACTGTATTAATGAACAGTGCCAGAAAACTTGAAAGTTAACAATTATAATTATTATCAAGCACATTAAAGCATATTGGTGCCGAGGAACGATATTTCGTCATAGACACTAAATTAATAACATAATATTTCGTTTCAGCATGGGAATTTAACTCACATTTATAGACGGGTCTAACGCGAAATTTATTCAATTACCTTTATATACCGACGTTTCGACACAGGTTTCACTGGTCATGGACCCGTCTATAAATGTGAGCTAATATGTGTTCAAAACGCGAAGGTTTTAAATATTATATGGGAATTTAAGTTTAAATTTTCAATTTGTTTATCCACTAATTTCCTTGGATATATTATTGTCAGTGTTTCGAAATCGTGATGATATTTTTGGTCGTACTGTAGACTTCTCGAGACCTTCGAATCGACCGAAAATCTCATCCAAATGTAAAAATACTGTCAAAAATAAGTCTAATAAAAATGTCAAGCGTTCGAAACGCCCGTGACACTAAAGCCCGGTATCTATTGCCGAGCCGAGCCGGCCGCGCGAGCCAATGTTCGATAGCTTGCCGCGCGATATGGAGACGGAGCTTAAGCCTATCACGCCTGTAATGCGTGGCGAGGCAGTATTATGACAATGACAATGAATTCCAGCTAAATAACATAAACTGTAAGTATGGTGTTTACCTGTAAGCAGGGAAAGTAGGCTTGCTGGGCGTGGAGACCGCCACGCTCGCCGCGGGGAACAGCGGCCGCATGCCGGGCATCATCATTCTGCAACACGACATACTTAGTTTAATCATCTTTCTAAAATATATATAGTGTGTCAAAGGACTGTCCCATTTCAAACATAGAGAGAATCATACTATCTTTGTCTTACACTAGTACTAGCACCCAAAAGAAAAGGATGAGTATAGTTTTTTTGGTTCCTATTTACTGACAAATTGGTTTGACCATCTATAGATAGGGGTTTTTTTCACGATCACTCAAAAGGGAAGCAATTTGTTGATAAGGCAAGGAAGGTTAACAAATTGAGTCCCACGAGCGCGATATAGAGTCAGCAGAATAGTCACTAATAGGTCCCACAGACGAGATTTAATGCCAAATGTATGAAAAGTGTATAACCCATGGAACAGACGTTTTTGACATTTAAAAAAGTGCTGGGACTCGAGGGCCTCAAAGGGTAATTTCTTCTCATTTTTGATTTAAATCATGTAGTGATGTAGTCTCTCTGTTGTTTTCTGTGACAAGCAAAATAGCAAAACAAAATGTTTCCATTATTCTCATCGAATTTAACTGAGCCTTAAGCCCTAAAAAATGTCCTAAAAGATACAGAAATTATATATTCTATAAAAAAATAGGAATGGACTAATATGTTAGGTGTTTTAAAGGATAAATTGATAGACGCCAAACAAGAATGATGATTGGAATAAAGGTTTTACGCATAAATCAGCATTAGTTCAGTATTAGAATCAAACGGTTACAAAAAAACAGGCAGTTTGTATAAGTTATTCTATGGTTTACGATAGGCGCTAGTGCTGCACTGGAGTTACTGTTATAGGTAAAAGTTATTGATGACAAACAATAGCAAACAACTTTTTATGACCAGTCGCATACTAAAGCAACATGCCAGGGTTTAAATATTTTTCCAAATTGATATTACAATAATGATTTAACGTTTTCTGTTAACAATTATTCTACTTTTTCACTAGGAGCAATAGTTTATATTTATCGAAGTAAAACTATAATTTTTTTGTTACATACACAAAAATTTTTTGTGTTGAGGATATACCAATTTTTATTTGGTGCTAATATTTTCATCGGGTGAAAACTGATGTTGGTTTTCTAGTGAATAATAATGAAGTATACATAATTTACTTATAATACATTAATTGCTACCAAACACATTAAAAACCAATTTATTAATTAGGGAACAAAATGAAACGTATTAGTGAGTTATGGGGTTCAAACAGTGCATACCTTAAAAACTTCTGGGTGTCATGTTCAAATATAGTCATGGGTCTAAAATAGAAAGAATAACTGTAATTCTGCAGGTCATAGGGTCGGAATGACCCAGTTGATGTTACATAATGTATAATATAGCAAATTTTCTTCAATATCAGTAATATTTTAGTATAAATAAATAAATATTTTAGCACAATTTTACACAAATTGAATAACTCCTACAGTAAGCTCAATAAGGCTTGTGTTGTGGGTACTTAGACAACAATATACATAGTATATAATTACTTGAATACATAGAAAAGCGGACCCTGGCACTAGGTCGGGAAAACGCTAGGTCGAAGAAGATTGAAAACACCCATGACCTAGGAACAAATTGTGCTCATCATTAGTATATGCCCCATTGGGATCCAAACCCCATCAGCCACATCTATCTATCTATTTAGCCCTTTTGTTCTGAGTTAGAGTATGTCTCTAAGCTCAGTGTGCCGCTTGGCAAAAGCCTCCTCTAGCTCTTTCCATTGGGGTCTGTCGTGGGCCACTCTTCTCCATTTCGGGCCCGCTGTGAGATTGAGTTCATCCTCCCATCTTGTTCGAGGTTTCCTCAGCCACATAGGCACGGTAATAAACTGCTAATTAGGCCAGGCAGGTTGTCAAATCAACCATTTAAGCTTCCTATCTCACTTTCCTATCCTACCTCTTTCCTACCTCTTGCACCAAATGATCATCCATTTGACACTTCATTCTTATAATATATGAAGTAGCCGTTATGTAAAAATGTTTGTAGACCTTTTTTTCAAGTATAGCACATTAATTTATTCAAAAATGTGATATTTAAGTAATAAAAATAAGGTAAAAACATATTTCTTTAATTAAGCCCAATCAAAACAGACTTGAAGGAACTGTCATAGCGACCATCACTTGGTGCGAGAGGTAGTACTTTTACTAAGAAACCTCACCTAGCCTGTGCCTGCATGAAGGGAGGCATCATCGGATTCATCTGCATGTGTCCAGGGTACATTCCGGGCATGCCAGGTCCCATCGGGGTGGGCAGGATACCCGGGGTCACTGCTGAAGGTCCTGCACCTAACTGTAAACATATATTTGAGGTTGTTACTGGACCGGATATCTGTGTAAGATAATTCTAATCTTAAGCAAAATCAGTTTTATTATTAATTGAAATTTAAATAACACAACAGTGGCGGCGCGTCCATAAAAGCCGATTTCCATCAGATTGCCTATTTTTGGACGTTTGAGCAGAGTTGTAAAGGAAATATGTAAGCCAAAAAAGCCCCGCCTTGCCTATGTATATGTTTGACGCGCTGCCACTGCTAGGTAAATATAATTTATTACATTATTTATGTTTTGTTATGATTCAGAAAGCACTCTCATCATATTATTTAATAGCATAGTCTGTGTTATGGATAAATACCTATCTTTGATGGAAAGAAAACTGTTCAAAGGTGAAATAAAGAAAATATTAGGTATTATTATAAAAAGAGAACTCACTAAAGCGGGAGTAGCTTTTTTCTTTGCAGCAGGCTCGTCATCTTCACTGTCGGACCCTTTGCCTCCACCTAAACACAATTCAGATAATAAAGAAACAAACTTACAAATATCCCGGCAAAAACTTAAAAGTGGTGTAACAACAAACTTCAAAGGTGGTTAGTTTGCCGGAAAACACTAAATTTAACTACACACCGAGAAACACCTAATAGCTACTGTGTCCTGAACTTAGTATAAAATTGAATAAAATGAAATGTACATACAGATGGATCCAAAAGACCAACTGTCCAAGTCGAAAATAAATCTTTTATACCTGATTTCTGCTTCTCATGCTCCCTTATATCTTCAGGTGGAATACCTTCCATACCATAAATTTCTATTTCTATATTTGACCTATTTGGTAACGAATTTGGTACTTTGTCTATGGCTTCCTTGTGGACCTGTAAGAAAAATAAAAGAAGGTAGGTCATGGCTATTTTAGATATTAGTAATGTGATAATGTAATTATCCAAGGGATCATGGCGGATATTTACGTACTGTTATGGGGGCAGAATTAGTGCGTATGGCGCGCCAAAATACCACAAGCTAATAACAGAGTTAAAAGAGTACTGGCGCATTGACCGTGGGCGGATGGCCGCCCGCCAACTCCGCGTAGGGCTGACGTACCTGCATGCAGTGTATAGACAAGCCCGGACCCGTATATAATTTCTTATGACAAATGTGACATTTGAAATGCTTCGCTTTCTGGTGTTGAATCAAAATCTTTTCGTCGTCGAACTCCCTGTTGCAATACCTGACTGAACGCTAAGGAAATCATGTATAAATATCGCCGCATTGCTAATTGACCCATTTTGCTAGGTCGGCTTCGCTATTCAATATGTTGAATATTTTAAAAGGATACCAGCACCATGGTTTAGATGCCTTCTTCTTCTTCCTGCCCATTTTCACGAGTCACAGACACTTAAAAACTAAATAAATTAACAATAATTAAGTATATTATTAAACTTAACAGCTAGCTATCACAGATTACTTTATTTAAACACGCTTGCGATAAGGCTGTAACTATAATTTTAACACAATATGCGACGCACTTTACAGCAACGCAAACGAAGCTATGCAAAATGGCGGATTCAATTTCAATTCACCCAGGGCTGCCAGTACATAATTTTTGATTATACGATCCCTGTACCTGGAATTATACGAAATTCGAGTGCATTATACGAGAACACAATTTAAAAAAACATCGATTAATAAAAAAAATCGATATTGTAAAAACTGGGGTCTTACCGCGAAGACCGAAATTCGAAAATTGCGGGGGTCTTTCTCTTTTACTCCAATGAAGGCGTAATAAGAGTGACAGAGAGGGACGCCCGCAATTTGCTATCTTCGATTTTTGCAATTATAGCCCTGACGTACGGTTCCATTAAATTGTATAACAGTATTGACACACTGTTTTTTGAAGTAATGTCAGTAGTTTGTCATCGGTGTTTTTTTTTCGTATCCAATTATACCGGTTGACCACTTATACGTAATAGATACGAAAAAAATTCCATTATACGAATTTCGTATCCAATTCTACGATCGGGCAGCCCTGAATTCACCACAGACACAGACAGTGAAAGACCATAGACAACCTTAAGCTTTTGTTAAAGAACTCGTATCGGGAATAATTTCTGTACAGCCAAAATGTAAAAATATTTTATAAAAATATTATAAAAAATAATTTACAGCCACGACAAAAAGGATATTCTAAAGCAAGTCTCAAGCAAAGCTCTAAAGGCACATAATAAATAAAATATTTCATAGTAAAGAATGGTAGTTTCACTCGGGCAAACAAATCGGAAAGCACGTTGCTAATATATTTTAGTCAGGAACTTTATTAATTCAATTGGGGCAATGGCGCGCAAACTTTTACCAGTTTCGCTTTTTGGGTGAAGAGGTAACGGACAGACAGACGGACATACAGACAGAGTTACTTTCGTATTTATAATATTAAGTAGGGATGATTTGACACATGGCACTTCCTCACCTAGCCTTTTTTTAATGATCATTTTTTAATTGATTGGTACGTCGACCGTGGCAACGGGCCGGCAAACCAGCAAACGTTCCGCCTGATGGTGGGCTTAATTACGTTTTATTTAATTAACTATAATCACTGCTGATAGGTTAAGGAGGGGGGTCTCTTGACTAAACAGTAGTCATAAAAATAGGTACCTATCCTACCTACAATCAGACACATGTACTTAACTACTTACCTATACCTAAAGGTATTACGGCAGAAGTTCTAACTCAGGCCTTGCAAGGAAACGGGTGATTTACTACTATGCTATGTGTAATATATATAAGTAAGTATACTACTTGGTTGCCCAAATCTTAGTGTCTGATCTGATGATTTACTTAAGCCTTGATGGCTTCATCCAAAACGTATAATAACTACCTACATTCTGCATCATTAAGTATGTGTCATCGTAAATATCCTTTTTATACAACTTATTATATCTAGGTGTGTCATCCTACATATAAATTCGTATAAGATAGGATATGCTGCGGAGGCACGGCAGGCAAAGTGCTTAAGTCGTATTTGGTCAAGGCTTAACGGGATATCAGTTTTATCATCTGTCACGTCAAACCACAGACTAAATAACCGGTATCAACGTTCACGCGGGCATGAGAACCATGAAGCGTGGGCGTGCAGCCATACATCCAGCTGATTGGCCAAAAGTCAAGATGCCACATCATCATGCAAAGTGTCGTTGGAGCATAGGATTACGTTTATCATGTTTTCAAGTGCTGGAAGTGTCTGATATGAGACGTAACGTTACTAGTACTTATTGCTAGTTTATCTCATTAAATAAAGAGTTAAATCTCTATGAATATGATCGCTAAGTTCAAAATTCTATGACTATTCAGGATTATTGCGCAATAATTAAGACATCAATTACTTCAGTGTGGTATGCCGTGGGCAGGGCAGCTAATCGCATTCTCAGGAGGAAATAATAAATGGAATATCCTATAAAAATAAAGTTTAGAGTTATATACCTACACCATGTATCGGCAGTGAACAAACTTCACCACAGGTTATGGGCCCAGCACGGTATATAGGTAGGTAATGAAATAGTGTAATGACAAGAGCAACACAATAAAATAATGGAGATTGAATATAAAGCAAATTTTTGAGTGGATGTACCTAGGTAATTTACGCGTCGGGGGCGTCATGGCGGAATGTTCGCGACCCCATACGGTAATGCGGGTGAAGTCGATGTGGGTTTAGTGGGTAGGACGTCTCCCCCTTTTCTCGCTAAGAGAAAGGAATGGGAGATGGGAGTCCCACATAACCCCCGACAGGGGGTATGCATAAAAGCATTAGGTACCACATCCGTAAAAAAAAGGTAATTTACCCGTAAGTAACTGATAAGTTAAATAGTTCATAATATTCTTGCGAAGAAGCCAGCTGGATATATAATATTAAGAGGGTAAGTAAGCTAAGTTACTAAGGCAATGTACTTGTGGCAGTTCTATGATTTCCGGACAGTTTTTTTGAGATGTGAATATTTCGCTTATATCATACACTGTTTATAATTGTCGGGTTTACAAATGTACACTGATAAAGTCAATATGAGCTTGTTGTTTGCTGAGGGCCTACCGCGAACCATGTTCGACGTGTTGCCTCTCTGTCGCACTTGTAAATTTGTACGTAAGTGTGACAGGGAGGCAACACGTCGAACGTGGTTCGCGGTAGGCCCTCTGATCCAACATTGTTTGCAGTTTACTTAGCGCGGATTCTCGCTATCAATCCGCTTGTTGTTGTTTAATGTTTAATACTCAATTAACGGAAGAGTACTTCATACATATTCCAAGAAAATTTACAAGATTAACTTACATGCCACTCTTTTGGTGCAATAGGCAGGGCCGTCTTAAACTACGCTGGGGCCCCTGGGAACAAGAATTTGGGGCCCTTTTGGAAAGTAAAGAAAGCTGATTAAACTAACATTTTTCAACTATGATCTTCTATTTATTATGGGTAATCAAATATACTGTTACTGTCTGCCCTTGGGGGCCCCCGGGGAATGGGGGCCCTGGGCACGAGCCCCGTGTGCCCTTATGGTAAAGACGGTACTGGCAATAGGTAACAATTAGGTACTTTGGTATGAAACTTTTCAACACAAGATGGAGTTCTAAGGTAACAAACATACAAAAAATACTGTCGAATTGATAACCTCCTCTTTTTAGGGTTCCGTACCCCAAAGGGTAAAAAACGGGACCCTATTACTAAGACTTCGCTGTCCGTCCGTCTGTCCGTCCGTCCGTCTGTCACCAGGCTGTATCTCATGAACCGCGATAGCTAGACAGTTGAAATTTTCACAAATGATGTATCTGTAATGATGTTGCCGCTATAACAACAAATACTAAAAATAAAATAAAATAAATATTTAAGGGAGGCTCCCAAACAACAAACACGATTTTTTTGCTCTATTTTTTGTTGAGGGTGCGGAACCCTATCCGTGCGCGAGTCCGACTCGCACTTGGCCGGTTTTTTTAAGTCGGTCAAATAGAGTTGATTAGGTAGGTAGGTAGGTAATTAGGTATATATGTATTGGTAAGTATACATTTAGGTACCTAATCGAGGGAACTCTCTTCGCATTACACTCCGATACTTATGATTTAATAAGTGATGCTGATGACCGGGAATCGAACCAGCAGTTTCTTTGTTACTAAAGCACTTGACCTACAGCTACCTACTGGTTTAGTTCGATCTATGGTTTAACAAAGAACTGATTAATATTCAAGTTTTGCTTCGTAATTGCGTGATGTGTATTATCATAATTCCTGAAGTGGTTGAAATGTAGGTACAATGTATGGTAAGTTTTGCTGCTTAAATATATAGATCCTATCAGCAAGGAAAAACTAAATATGTACCTACATAATATAAGTTTAAGTGTCATATTCAGGCATCCCTACTTAATATTATAAATACTAAAGCAACTCTGTCTGTCTGTTGTCTGTACTTAGTAATAGTACTTAATAGGTAGGGGAAACTGGGGAGGGTTGATCACCCCTTTTGTTTTTAGCATACATTTTCTTAACTATTTTTAGTATTGAAAAACTTTATAGACCATACGACTCAGAATTTATCTCTTCATTAATAGTTTGAATTAGAACAGATTTGTGCAATAAATTAGATCATTATTTAATGAAAACCCATACTGTTGACTTTTACCATGTGTCCCCTATGTAAGGGAGACTTGTTTACCCCTGGTCGGGAGCCTTGATCCTAGGGGGATCAAGTGACCCTGGTTCTTGGGACACATGGTAAACATATTTTTACCATGTCTCCCCATACCAGATTCTCATTGATTATATAACTCGGATCGCTATTAGCAATGCATCTATAATTTGTAAAATACACAGCAAACATATATATATTGCATCTTCCATGCTTTGAAGTTGTATTTCCGGTAATCAGATGTCTAAGCCGAAGGGATCAAGTCTTCCAGATTTGGGGACACTTGGTAAAAAGATTTTAAGTGGCAATGTCATATTTCGAGGGTAGTATCTACATTAATTTATTCACTTTATCTACAGAAAATTAATATATGAAGATATCAAACACATATTAATCCATAATCTTATACTTTTAAAAAACAATGTAATCGTATTATCCATAAAACAACATGCAATAGGGAATCAATTTTTGTACAAAAAAAAAAACAAAAATCTAAGTTATTAACATAAAATTTCTTGTAACAAGCTAATTTTTTTAAAGTTCTTATGAAGGTATTTTTAGCGTCAGATACCTACAGCAATTTTAATTGTTTTACCCATTACTGGTCGTTATTGTTTACTATAATAAATAAGTTTAGAAATTTACTGCTCACGTTTCGAGGACGGTGTTTGTGCTGCATAATCCTAAAATCCTTTCTATGGACCGTCGGTTCTATAGTACATAAGGTCGGAAAGCCATTGAAATAGCATTTCATCCATAAAAACAAATATCGCCGGTTGAAAACCAAATATCGTTATAAGTGTTTTTTGTCGACCGAGTAACATCCCCTGTGTGTAAAACGTTTAACTTGATAAAAAAAGACCAAGTACGGGTAGTTCGTAAAATGTTGATGTCAACTTTAGTCAGTCTTTTCAAAGGCCACGGGGATAATTCCGTTTTCGGAGTCGATTGTATAATTAAAAACTGAATTATACGCCATTAAATTCCGTTTTAATAAACAATAATGAGTCAAAAACCTTGAAAGTTTAAATCAATGTTTCTCGATCAGGTCGTACTTTCGCGGCATGATTTACTAAAGAAAAGAAAATATTTATGATAGGTCTATGAATCATTTTGTAAGTAAATTTATTACAATGTATACTTGATCGCTTTGGGGGTGACATGATCCCGGAATCATATCTCCCCTGAAGAAAAAGACAAAGTCTCCCCATACATAGTAAGATTACAAAACGTGCCGTACTCGAAACATATGTTCGCGTATATCAATGTAATCCAAGTTAATCATCACTTCAATAAACAACAAATAAAATAAGCACACTCACTAACATCATTTCCATCTCATATTATAAAATAAATCCAGTTAAAGCTTACCGAAAATTGAATATAGTACGCAGAAAATCTTTCACCGTCCGCCATTTTTGAACCACTGACTTTTCCGATACAGTGCCATGACAGAACGTGAAGTTAGGTACGAATGAATGAGTGTTACCAGCGCAAACAATTGTATCTCGTTTGGTTTGATTAAAAATGAAGTTTACCAAGTGTCCCCTAGGGATCGACCCTCCCCACCCTCACCTACCTATGCAGAAAGTTTGAGACCCGGGGAAGAACAATAGGATAAGTAGAGTAGTTCTCATCATCATTCACCGCGTCAGACAGACAGACAGACAGAGCTACTTTAATAGCATTTATAATATTATTAGGGGTATGGTTGCGTTACCTACCACAGATGTGCGAGGATGCGTAGCGAGATATGTGTTTGTTAAGAACTAATAGAAAATTATCCACTAGACCTGCACTAAGCGAGAATAGGTAAATGAAGTGGTTCTATAAATACCGGTTTCCGATCCCTGGTTCTAATATATTGGTTCAAACACATTCCTCGCTCTCGATACGCATTCTCACACATCTCGGGTGGAAACGCAGCCTAAGAGTACCTAATATATGCATCGTCCTTTTTATAGCTAACCGTTTGGCATATTCAACCTTTATATAGTATACCTATTACACCCGAGAATTATACCTATCTTTTCACTGACGCCTTCTGACAATCGACTTACGTCACCATTTGTCAAATGAGCTCCCTTCGTTCGTTCGTGTTATATGTTACATATTGTTAAGTATTAATGCTACATGTATTTATGTAGTGTTTAGTTGTGTAGGGTGTGTATTTAGTGTGATATGTGAGCTAGAAAGCTGCCGCAGACAACGGGGGAGGAAGGCGATAGGCCTTCGAACAGCGGGAGCCAAGACCGGGCACCAAGTAAGTAATCTATACCAATACCTATTACTTTCAGCTTATTTTAATTTAGTTAGGTTTAGTTTATAAGTTTTGATGCAATATTTATGTTTATTTGTTCCTAAATAAAAGTACTGAAGGTATACATTTAATTGTGGGGAAGACAAAGAGATATACATTTTTTGTTTGGTAAGACGACCGTTATAGGGCAAGAATTCTCAGATTCTGTCAATGTCAGAAAAAAAGAGTTTGCTCCTATTCTGTTCTCCCGACGTTCTGTTAAGTGGAGTGGAGTAACGAAAGCGTTAAAAGCGACGAGAGAGCTTGTAGGCGGTCTTTTCTTATAGACGCTTTTTTCTACATTGACCTTACTAAGTTTACAGTCCCCTTAATTTCGTATTCACAAACTGTAGGTCAGCATCGACATCTAATTCACACAACTTCTTTATACCCAAAGAATCATGAATACCGTCAACAAAGAACATTAACGACGAAACCAAAATAACTTGAGCTGCGATTTGTATGCAATTATTTGTCGTTGAAGATCACTATTATTTCGCACGCAAGGATTTAAGGGGGCAGATACAAAGAGACGCCCGCCTTTGACCATTTTGAATGGTTGGATATATGTATGAACCGGTTTTTATTACGCTTCCGGATGGAGTACAGTGCTACTAAGATGACTGATATTAATAAGTACAGTTATCTGCAATAAAATTTTGCTCTAAAAGTTCAACGTAAAATATTATACCTATCACAATGTTTTGCAGCCTATTATGAACGTAATGACAATATTTCCACGCATGTTTGAGTAAAAATCTATAACAATCTTATTTATTGAGCCATAAGTATTGTTATAATATATTTTAGCACGTCTTTGTTCAAGATATTATTACAGGTGACTGTGCGTTACTAGCTACTAGCTACATGTTTTCATTATAAAGTGGGAGATACGAGGGGTAAAATAGGTACTTGACGACTTGTTTTCACTTCTACACATGTAAAAACTACGTAGGCATGCCTCGTTTCGTGGGTTCTGCTGAATTTGGCCGTACAAACCTGACAACAGGTATTTATGGCTTAATCCTGAAAATGTTCTCTTCCTAAAGTTTTAACTCTAGAACCAATTTCTGCATCTATATAACTTTACAGAACTGGACAAAGTGGCCATATGTTATGGTCTCTATAGGTATCCGACCGATTTTTTGCAAAACAGTTTTTAAGAAGTCTCATCTGTATAAGGTCTCCGCTCTAATTTAATCGTTAAATTTCAAAATAGTGGTCACACATGCTCGTCATATCGGGATTCATTATTCAAAGATTTCGAATCTGCCTCTAGTTAGGGTTCCATTTTCAAATGAGATTCTCGTTACGAGACACGTTTCAGTTTCGTAGTGAGTAATGTAAAACCAGTTCCCAGGGTGTCCCAAATTCGGGAGTGGACTTTTCTTTGCTTGTAAGTCTTGTAACTAAGCACGGGGAACGCGTGTCTTGAATATTAAATTAGGTAGGTATATATAGATAGTGTGTGAAACATAGTGTATGTTTTGACTGATATTCATGAGTTACTAACGTTTCAACGTTTAAATAATTTATTTAGTATGCGAAAGTTTTAGTTGTACGTTGTAAAACTTCAGGCAGATGTTATAATTATTTATACTTTCCTTTTTAAATATTGACTTGTATAATCGTAATGCATATTAATTTAAATATGTATATATACTTACATATTTTTGTATTTAGGACCTTGAAATTTGAATCAGGTAGGTATATGAATGAATACTCTCCAGGTCTTCACTAAAAAACTTTCTAAGGAAGTGAAAATAGGGTTTGATATGTAAATAGTTACTTATATATATACGCGGACGAAGTTGCGAGCGGAGGCTAGTTATGTATTTTATATTTCAATCGAAAAATGACATAGGTATTTCTTTTCACTCTACAGATGAAAAAGCGCGAGTTATAATTTAATTTAAGCAAAATCGGTTGCCTTATTGCTAATTGCTACTTGAAATCTAGACACGTGATATAGTAACGGCACCAGTCATGGGACATTTAAGAGGAAATTTGGAGTATTTGTGATATTTCCCTGATACATGTAAAAGTTCTACCGCTTAGCTTGTTAAAAGATGAATATCCTATCCTTCTTTCATGTTTCAGGCGTGTTGTATCAAAGATACTGCAGTTAGTTTCCACATAATTAATAAATTAAAAGTATGTTTTTTTTCTCCAGTCATGGACACCAAAGCTCCAGTAATGGAACCCCGGTAATGGACGTGGATCCAGTAATGGGCCCCCTATAATGGGCATACCCTATCAGTATAAGATATTGGAATAGGGAATAAGTTTTTGGCAAAAAACTAGTTATTAGTCATTTTTGTCACCCGATTGCATTGTCATCCGATTTGCATACGTATCCAAAATTTCAACTCAATCGGAAATCCGAAAGTGGCTCAAATGCCATTTCCAAGATTTGAACCACACTAATACAGGGTGGATTTTCTTTTTGGGTCAGTGAGGGCATAGAGAAAAAAATACATAGAGTGCTCACTCCATACATCAGTTCGGACTATTAATTTCAGTGTCTACATCTAGCGTCGAGTAGCGGAACTATCAGTACTGCTACTTGACAATAGATGTAGCACCGACCGGAAAGTCTTATGCTGTTGAGATAAGACTTTCCGGTCGGTGCTACATCTATTGTCAAGTAGCAGTACTGATAGTTCCGCTACTCGATGCTAGATGCTAATAGTCTTTTTGGTACTAAAACTGATGTATGGAGTGAGCACTCTATGTATTTTTTTCTCTATGGTGAGGGCAGCTACCAGATCCCGTGCTGCTACGAGAAAACGGTCTTAGAAGACCTTCCCTCGATTTCAAATTAATGAAGATTGGCTTTTACAGATTTTGGAAAAAACATACAGGGTGCGAGGAAAAGGTAATTTTTGACAAACTTTTTTTTTGATGCCAATCGATCCCATTCCTATTGAGGATCAAAAGCTTGTATGGAACAAAAAAAATTCCGGCTAGAAAAGCCACAAATCGAGGAAAACATTTCCCATACAATTTGTATGAAAATGAAAACTTATATTTTTCACATGCTATTTTTGTATGCCAATCGATTCCATTCCTATCCAGTATCAATAGTTTTTTTGGGGTCAATGGAAAAAGTTTTTATTAATTTGTGGCTTTTTAGTACATTATCGTAAGTTGACCCCAAAGAAACTATTGATACTAGATAAGAATGGAATCAATTGTCATAGAAAAATAGCATGTGAAAAATAAAAGTTTTGATTTTCATACAAATTGTATGGGAAAAGTTTTCCTCGATTTGTGGCTTTTCTAGCCGGAATTTTTTTTTAGCTCCATACAAGCTTTTGATCCTCAATAGGAATGGGATCGATTGGCATCAAAAAAAAGATTGTCAAAAATTACCTTTTTCTCGCACCCTGTATGTTTTTTCCAAAATCTGTAAAAGCCAATCTTCATTAATTTGAAATCGAGGGAAGGTTTTCTAAGACCGTTTTCTCGTCGCAGCACGGAATCTGGTAGCTGCCCTCACTGACCCAAAAAGAAAATCCACCCTGTATACAAACTAACAGGGCAAGTTAAATAAAATTTTGTAAAAACGATATTAATTTATCCGAAGTCCGAGAAGACCTCCTGACATAGTTCGTACGAGTAACTACATTATACTTCTGTATTGTTTAAACATGAAATTACGCCATGGCAAGCATCATTATGTAAATTATCCCATCATAGGAGGTATGCAGTTTTACAGCTCCTATAATGGGATTGGGCAAAATACTACTATTTTTTATACATCTCTAGAGTCACAACATAATGTGTTGTATACCTTATCTCATGGTAAATGCAATTAACAAAACACATTCTAGTTTACACCAAGTAATAATTAATTACAATTTAATATATGAACTCACCTCTCTTAGCGAAGTTGTTAAGAATTCTTACTGGTTATTTTTTCCAGTGACACGACAACTTTTGGGTTGGCGCCAATTTCTTAAAAATTAACCGAAATTAATAAAAAGTCAAACTTAAACAGCTCTATGACTCTTATTTATGGTAAAATATTGCCAGTGTTTATAAACTACTTTTACATACTTATTTTAGAGGATTTGTGGTTTTATGTCCCATTACCGGTTCCACGTCCATTATAGGGTCCATTACGTTACCTAGTGTGTCCGGCCATGTTAAAAAAAAGTCGTTCTTGAAACTGTGTTTAACTATTGTTTTCTGTCACAACTATAGTTCTCATAGACAGGTGTTCAAAAGAACCCTCAATTAGTATTCAGCGCTGGCCACTTAAGTATAATTGCAAATGTCATTGTAATTAAGTGATTAACACGTTACCGACGTTAAGCAGGTCTTTTTACTTTTTCCTACAATCTCTGCTGGCCTTTAGACTCGTGCGCAAGCTCATAATAGTAAAAGTGTTTGGATGCGGACAGGATTTGTTCTGTGAGCATCATTATTATTATAGATATAACGGGTAATTATTAGGATTTGTGAGTATTGTATGTTGACTACGAAAGTAGAATATGTAGAATTTTAGAAAAAGCTGTTATATTGTCTCTAATCTCTAAATCTCTCTAAAAATTTAGGCTTTAATTAACCGTTACACATAAAATAACAAAACGTACAAATGCCAATTAAAAAACCGGCCTAGTGCGAGTCGGACTCGCGCACGGAGGGTTCCGCACCATCAACAAAAAATAGTGCAAAACAAGTAAAAAAACGGTCACCCATCCAAGTACTGACCCCGCCCGACGTTGCTTAACTTCGGTCAAAAATCACGTTTGTTGTATGGGAGCCCCACTTAAATCTTTATTTTATTCTGGTTTTAGTATTTGTTGTTATAGCGGCAACAGAAATACATCATCTGTGAAAATTTCAACTGTCTAGCTATCACGGTTCGTGAGATACAGCCTGGTGACAGACGGACGGACGGACGGACGGACAGCGGAGTCTTAGTAATAGGGTCCCGTTTTTACCCTTTGGGTACGGAACCCTAAAAAAAAACTTACAGTGAAAATCATATTTGTACGTATGTATTTAGACATTAAAAGAATGCTTATTCTAACATTCCCCGTCATTTAAGTAGGTAGTTAGCCTTAGGTACCTACGCTGAGCCTCGACAATTATCTTGTTTTTGGTTTGCAAAAATATTAACATTATACAAAGCATCATTCAACTTAGGTTTTATACTTAAACATATTTTGGTAATTATAATAATAGATACCAGCTGCTGCTTATCTTTTAGTGTAGAAACCTTAAAAAATGCCTATCGGCTTACACTGACTTTACATCATTTTTCTTTCTAAAGCGCACTGTAAACAATGGTTACTAAATATGTACGTCGTCGGTATGTTATGTATTTGTCGTAAACTTTCGCTAATTAGTGGAAGTCTTCAATCTCAAGAATGGCTAGCCACTTAGCGGAGTTAAACAGTCAAGTACCTGGTAAAATGTACTAACACTACTAACAACAACAATTTGACCATCGGTGGAACTTATATCTGTCATGCAGTAATGTGTGGATGATGGTACTGTAGGAGCTATCATGGTTATGATAAGCTGAAGATAAATGCGTACTTATTACTTGTAATTATATACTGCACTGCACTTGCATTGTTATACTAAACAGAGATCTTGAAAAACAAGTCAAACGAAAGTAACTCGTAAAGGCATAAAGGTGTCTTGTTTTGCAATCAATTATCGTCACTTAGGTATACCTATGATCAATGGGGGAATGAGGCTTATTACGGCTTACGCATCTGTTAAACACTTGTAATAATTTAAGTGAAACTAAACAACTGAAAAACTAAGCATAATATATTAATTCCAAAATAATTTACAATAGGTACATATTTTTCCCCTTTTTTATCAGCGGAATAAAAAAAAAGTACTTTAAATATTGCGTAAGTATCATGCGCCAATGTTATCAATAGCAGGTAAGTTTACATGTCCGTACAATTTTCAAATTTGTAGGTAGACGTGATAAGTAGGGTGTGTAGGTGACAAATGTTGATCCACTTGTCATACTCGCACGTGCAATAATTGTCGAGCCGGCTCAGTTAAAACCACCTCTTGTCCATTGTACCGCGACAGTCGACCGTACTACCTTCGCGGGCGAAGTACGCCACCACACGGCCGAACAACTTCACAATACGCGCGGAAAAAATCGTAAACAAAAACTAACCAACTAAATGGTTCAACTACCAATAAAAAATATAGGTCAAAAATAGAACAGCCTATATGGAGCGCGCGCTGTAGTTCGAATCTTTAAAAGTGCGCGGTTTTTAAGTTTAGTTTTTTTTTAGTTTAATTTTGCAGTGAAAATGGGTTTGAAGCCGGAAGATGATAAGAGGCCGAGCAAGATGGCGATTATGGATGATGTTTCGGATACACCACGTAAGTTTTTCACAGTTTTCTTTTTTTTTCGCATAAACGTCAACTTACACGACTAGAGTTAGACCAAGAAAAGTCTGCAGCGATTTTGATAGCCCACGCAGTGCAAATGTTATTTTAAACGTCAAACTTCTATGAAATTATGACGTATAAATAACACTTGCACTTGACTTGCACTGCGTGGGCTATCAAAATCGATGCAGACTTTTCTTGGTCGAACTCTACCTGTTTTTTGAGGGAATTAAAAAAAAAACTTTATTAAAATATTTTTTTTTTATAGATGGTCAACCAAATCTTGTCAGTAAAAAAAGGCGCGAAATTCAAATTTTCTATGGGGCGATATCCCTTCGCGCCTTGGAGGACATAATCAAACGGAGACGCCATGTCTGTAATTTTTCTGTACAAAACAGTCTGCCGATTTTTGCGGGGGAGGGGAATCAAATGTATGCGTAACGTAAAAATAGCCATGTCAGATAAACGTCAGTCCATACATTGTGTATGACCGTTGGCCGCCTATTTTCGACAGAGGGGAAAGCCTGTTAATGGCTACTCCGTTTAGTTGTATCCTCCAAGCTTCGCGCCTACATTTTTCAAATTTGCCGCCTTTTTCTACTGTGAAGATCTGGTTGACCGAGTATAAATTCAGATTGCACACTGCAATATGCAAACGCAAGCTACGTAGGTTCGTATAGGTATCAAAATAGAATTTCAGTGTATATAAATAATAAGGTACAACAAGTTATTAATAATTTCGAATTAAAATTATTTATTTTCGTTATATATTTAATCTCTAAAGTATATAGGTATAATATAAAAAATTAAAATCAAAACTCTACAAATAATTCAAATAAAACTCAACCTACGATAAGCATTATTTATTATAATGCAAAGTAATCATAAAACAACAATTAAAATCTGAAAACAATAGCGATTACAAAATTAATTAATTTAATAAACGGACGAATGAATAGGTACCTCGGATCTTTATAGCCAACACGAGTATCGTCAAAATTTCTATTCTCATAATAAATAAGAACTAGGGCTCCCGGTATCCGTGTTACACGCCGAAACGAATACCCGTGTTCTTAAGCCCGGCGGTGCTAAGAATACGGTTTACACGGAACCGCCGGGATCCGGATACGTATCCAATAAACGTTCCCAAGACACGTTTCTCAGACACGTATCTCCGTTTACACGGGTACTTAACACCGGCCCGAACGGATCCGAAACAGGTTGACCCAATCAATGCTCTAGGTCTGGTTATGTAAGGTCTAATATTGAATGTTGACTTCAGATGAACTCGTTTGGCGTACGATTTTTTTTTTAATTATTTATAACTGTGTTGATATAACATATTTAGTCAACTATACAATATATTAAACGAAGTAGGTGTCCCTATCCTATATTGTTTTTATTTACTATTTTTAATTTTAAACCTACTCGTCCCTAGTTTAAATTAAAACCTTCATTTTTTTACTATTATTGCTTTTAAGCTAACATATTTATTATTAATTACATAATTAATTATATTTCAATCAAAGAAATACATTTTATACATGTATAATAGGGATGATGACACATGTTGAATTTTATAACAAAATCTAGTAAAATAGATAGCAAACGAGCAATTTATCACAATAATGTGGATATTAAAATAAAATATTGAAAAATTACAAAAATACAGGACCTGAAAGTTTCAAAATTTAAGTTTTTTTTAACGTCCAAAAACGATAAAAGTAAGGGTACCATTCGATTCCTTACATTTCATCCAAAAAAATATTGTGTAGCGACTATATACATAAACGCAATATTTCACCGACAAAAACGCAATTTTCTTGTTTTGTCCATACTACAAGATGGGCGATGACGTCACGGCCCTTGGCCGTTTTGTATAGGGCGTTTCGCGAGTGAAGTGCGACTGTCGGCCTTTGACTACAATTTCTGACTTTTGTGTTACTTTAATGCAATGGGTCCCATATAGACATTTTGATCCTAAAAACAAACCCGATCGATTGATACCATAAATGAAAATTAGTCATGTAGCCTATTGTGTAAGTAATATAGTTTCGTGAAGAATAGATGTGCAGACAAATACTACCTATATTAGTTAAAAATAACAGTTAAGAAAATAAGTATGAATTACTTCGTGGTTATTTCTTCTTGCAACGGGCGACCCCCGCGCGGGTAGCTTTCTCGCGCAGAGAATAATTGCAATCACAATCCAGCGCGGGAACGCTGCCTGCGTATTGGGCACCCTCCCGAGGGCACCAAATCTTATTATTATCAATTTACTGCTGAGCGAAAACAGCAAATCTGCCAACGACGCAAAAAAAAGTACACACAAGCGGCATTCGAAACGCAAGATTTCACGCGAGAACCTTAAAAAGAAACCCATGCTACCTTGGTTACCTAGCGATTATATTGTTAAGAACATTAAGATAGATCTCAAAATTGGTAATCATTCATGTTCACTTGGGTCACTTTCACACGAGTGTTCAGGTAATAAATGCCGGCCGCTGGTGTTCCATTCATTAGAACGTGTTGTTTTCCAATACCCTTTTGTCTGATATCGCCGAAAACAAGTAGGTTCCCAAACCATTATCAGAACTGCCACAACCAATTATAAGCTTTATGTCGGTGTAATAAGGTGAACACGTTTACACAAGAAATTGTAACAAATGCAGCGGCAGACACACATGATTAGTTATCATGGTTTACTATAATACTTAATACCTAGATTGGCTGGCTTACGTAAGTTAAAAAATAATACGATTAAAAAATATACATTTCTTATTTATTCGATAAAATATACCTATTCGAGAAAACTCACACATACATTGTAGGTAATATCAGTAATATGATTGACAATTGATTGAATTTTAATTATAATTATACATACTTATAGGACTTATATCTACAGATTATTAAAAATGTAAGAACTGTTTAATAATGTGCAATTGGTAAGAATATTGTATGTATTACCAGATCATGCATGGCCAGTTTTTATCGTACAGTCTTCTCTTTATACTCTTTATTGCTTTTATTTTTTATTACTAGCACTTTATATTTATTGCTATCAAGTTATATAATAAAGCATAAAGTATTAGTATTTGAAGTCTTATATAAAATACTATTTTGATAGTAGCATGTAGGTATACCTACTGTATTTCTAATTTTCTACTCGTATTGCAACATTGCAAGCAAAAACTACCTGCTCAGAAAAGGGTTTTGTAAATCGTTTATTGAATTTCGACTCTATGAACCACGAAATAAGGTTAAATATGACAGAAACTCCTCATGAATCTTTTGTCTATTCATTTGTAGCTCTTAAGTACCTACGCCGGTTCGTTCCTTCGCTACTCGTCAAGGACGTCTCCGGAGCCACGGGTAAATAAGATCCGTTTCTTCGAATACCCGTTTATCCGTGGGAACGGATCTTAATTACACGTTTCTTAATTACACGTGCGGAACGGGCCAGAAAACCGTGTACGTGTTATTCGGAAACGGGTATTCGAAACGTGTAAACGAAACACGGACTCGACCGCGAGCCCTAATAAGAACAGCCTTGATGGAAAATTAACGATCCATATCATTAGTGAAATAAATATTCGCAAAACTTCGCCAACCCCAAGTACTTAAGGATATACATGAGTCATCATGGTTATGGTTGCTATGCTCCCTAAAAAGCTAGCGTGATGTCTCGCAATCACAAACGTTGAATAGAATTTACGACACGACAACGAATTAAATAGGGGGACTTCAATAACATGAGTCAAAATAAAAAAAAAACAAAATCTTATTCATTTCATTAACCTTGTTGGCTGTATGGTTATTTGACCGTAGCCCTCATTTTTACGTTTTTTAAAAACTATGTCTAATGACATAGACACAAACAATTTATCTTTTTTCTTTTTAACCGCCTTCAAAAAAAAAAGGAGGTTCTCAGTTTGACCCGTATGTATGTATGTATGTATATTTGTTCGCGATTATCTCGCGTTTGGCTGAACCGATTTTGATGCGGTTTTCAGAAAAGTGTTTCTTACATTCTGGAGAAGGTTTTAGTATACATAGATCTGAGCTGATGCTGAACCCTGGCTGTACCCAGTGGAACTCAGGTTTGATGCAACATAGGCTCACGCTGTTTTGGTCATCCGACACGCCTTGATGAGCACTTGGGAGAGCAGTACCCAAGATAGAGCTGATGCTGAACCCTGGCTGTACCTAGTGGAACTCAGGTTTGGTGCAACATAGGCCCACGCGATTTTGGTCATACGTCACATCTTGATGAGCACTTGGGAGAGCAGTACCCAAGATAGAGCTGATGCTGAACCCTGGCTGTACCTAGTGGAACTCAGGTTTGGTGCAACATAGGCCCACGCGATTTTGGTCATCCGTCACATCTTGATGAGCACTTGGGAGAGCAGTATCCAAGACAGAGCTGATGCTGAACCCTTGCTGTACCCAGTGGAACTCAGGTTTGGTGCACCATAGGCCCACGCTATTTTGGCCATCCGTCACATCTTGATGAGCACTTGGGAGAGCAGTACACGAAATAGAGCTGATGCTGAACCCTGGCTGTACCTAGTGGAACTCAGGTTTGGTGGACATAGGCCCACGCTATTTAGGTCATCCGTCACATCTTGATGAGCACTTGGGAGAGCAGTACCCGAAATAGAGCTGATGCTGAACCCTGGCTGTACCTAGTGGAACTCAGGTTTGGTGCAACATAGGCCCACGCTATTTTGGTCATCCGTCACATCTTGATGAGCACTTGGGAGAGCAGTACCCAAGATAGAGCTGATGCTAAACCCTTGCTGTACCTAGTGGAACTCAGGTTTGGTGCAACATAGGCCCACGCTATTTTGGTCATCCGTCACATCTTGATGAGCACTTGGGAGAGCAGTACCCAAGATAAAGCTGACGCTGAACCCTTGCTGTACCTAGTGGAACTCAGGTTTGGTGCATCATAGGCACACTTTGTTTTGGTTAACCGACTTGTCGTCGTGTGCCTATGTTGCAGAGTTCCACTAGGTGGGTCGATAAACTTTTTTCTAACTGCCTTTAAAAAAAGGACGTTCTCAGTTTGACCCGTATGTATGTATGTATGTATGTTTGTTCGTGATTATCTTGCGTTTGGCTGAACCGATTTTGATGCGGTTTTCAGAAAAGTGTTACATTCTGCAGAAGGTTTTAGTGTACAGTACATGGATGGTTTGAAAAACCAATTGGACCCCGTAGGTGGCCATGCTATCCGTATACCTACCAACAAATTTAAGTTGCTGAAACCGATTTAGATAAAATAGTGGGAGTGGGAGGCGGACTCGGACTGGGACTGGGAATGGGAGTGGGAGGAATATACATACAAATCGTTTAACACCAAAACGTCATATTATGTTGTGTCGCGATTATCGTCGAGTTAGGCCATCACCAACATTAGTAGGTAGTTACTAGCCCAATATTAAATGGAGAGCCTAACAAACATATTTTAGCCCAAAACCTAAAATAAATGAAGTACCTACCTATCACTAAAAAGTAAAAAATAAAATAAAATAAATAAAAAAGAATTAAAAAATTAAAAATAAACAAAAATAAAACCAAAATAAAATAACTTAATATAATATCTTTTTTTTAAAAAAAAGGGAACCGCCTTCAAAAAACCAACCCACTGAAAAGTACAAAATAATTTTTATATGGCACCCCTTTACGTGTCCAGTCCCTATCCCGTCGTAAAGCAAATTTTTGCCAAAAAGTAATTAATACCTAATAATAAGAAAAATGATAATCATCCGGGTAATTACTTAGTTTTTGAAGGCGGTGCCAAACCAACAAAAACATTCTTTACTACCAATCAGAAAAAAAATACGAGTACGTAGTACCTACAAAAACTAAATTAATGAGTAAACTAAGTATGTCTTTATAATGCAAGTAAGTGCAGCATTCTTCGTTGTCTAAAATATCGGTTCTCAAAAATTTTGGTTTGGCACCGACTTCAAAAACTAAGTAATTACCCGGATGATTATTAATTTTCTTATTATTAGGTATTAATTACTTTTTGGCAAAAATTTGCTTTACGACGGGATAGGGACTGGACACGTAAAGGGGTGCCATATAAAAATTATTTTGTACTTTTCAGTGGGTTGGTTTTTTGAAGGCGGTTCCCTTTTTTTTAAAAAAAAGATATTATATTAAGTTATTTTATTTTGGTTTTATTTTTGTTTATTTTTAATTTTTTAATTCTTTTTTATTTATTTTATTTTTCGTTAAAGCGGTTCTATCATTATCATTAGTCCCGATCATTCTTCTTATTTGATTCTGCTTGTAGATATAATCTGAAAGACAATGCTCAAATACCTAGTATGTTTTCATTTAATAGTTTGGTTATTTTGAGACGAACGATTGATTGCCATTGTTGATGTACTGTAGTGACTCTCACGCTCGAATCTGAAGGCGCGACCATACAGTTAGTGGGAATAATTTCTGCTAATATGACTCGGATATTTAAAAATATATTCCTATAATATTTTTACTTATATTATACATATTATAACTCCGTAATATATATAAAATAATATACATAAATCGACTATTAATAAATAACATAGACACAACGATAAATACATTGCCATTTGGATCACGAAGTAGGTTTCATTAGAATTTTCAGTGTGAGGGGCTACCGCGAAAACCGAAATGCGCAAATTGCGGGGAACTTTCTCTTTTACTCCAATGAAGGCGTAATTAGAGTGACAGAGAAAAATGTCCGCAATTTGTGAAATTCAATTTTTGCGGTAGTTCAGTCCCAAGAGTTGCAAGCATCCATAGGCTATAGGTAATCAGATGCTGCCTGGTACGCTTGTTTGCCGCAGGACTCGCAGGAGTGGTCAAGGAAATGTCCTATGGATTGCTAAAATAGCAGTCCTCGATCTCCGTTTATGTGTAGGTACAGTCGCCATCAGATATATCGGAGCTGCCAAGGTGCTCAAAGATATCTGAACACGCACTCTAACGCCTTGACAATAAAGAAGTGGTCAGATATTTGAGAGCGTCTTGGCCGCTCCGATATATCTGATAGCGACTGTACGTATTTTGTGTCTCAGCCTTAATAAACTCATCCGGTTATCATATATACAATGTAATGTCTCATTGTGAAGAGTATTTAGGTCACGTACGCAGTCAGGTGTCCTGCTTAGTGCTGGACTTAGATTAGAGCTAAGATACATCCCAGCCTTATTCCAAACGTTTAAAAAAACGAACGAACCGTTCAATTTTGCTATTCAAAATGAGTTGAGTTAAAGATATTTCATCAACATGGTGTATCCCTATTTGTCCCTGTGCCCGGCGGGGAAATAGGTGTTTTCATATAAATCATTCCCATTTGTCCCCGCCTGATATACCGTCGGGTCACGTGGCTGGGGGACAAATGGGAATGCAGCTCAATACACCAACATCATTACTTAATGCATATAAATATGCCAATACCCTATACCTATTACACATATATTTAGGAGCGCCATACTTGACGTAGCACTTGGCATGAACACTTTGCCTGGTTCGACTTTAGCGATAGTTTGTCAATTGCGTTACAAATCATACGTCATTCACTTACGAGTATGTTCACCTACTTGACAGTTTCGCAATCTGTATCAGTGACAGATAACGTCGATACTCTGTAAAATGATCTTGAAAGGTGAGATACGCAATCTTTGGTGTCATCGATCATTGTAGATCTGATATTTTTATGGTACTAGTTTGACATATTGTTTCTATGTCACAATAGTTTTGTCTAGGTACCTAATTAATATAAACGATACCTAATTTTAGATAGTTTAAAATATGCGTTAAATTTTAAAGATAATTAGTGATGTTCTCAGGCTAAACGACAACCACAATAAAATTGTACAGTGGAAGAAAACCCATTTAAACAGTTCACCCTGTATGTTAGTTCATAACAATAAAAAATACAAGCGGATGATTTAATATCTCTAAAGATTTTCTACCAGTCAACCATAAGGCCAAAGAAACACTTTCTAACGTGTCAGAAAATTAGTTGAAAAAAAAAGGAATTGATGGAAAATTTTAAATCTAGTGTTTCAGTCGTATTTTTAAATAATTTCAAATATCTATACATTGCAAACTAAAATACCAATATTTATTAAAACACGGAAAAGTTTGTACGTTGAAAATTGAATAGCTTTACCTAGGTATTTTATGTTTAAAAGGTGGGTCGGAACATTCTTTCCTACGACATTAACCGTTGCTATGTTAGGTCTTGCCTGTGCCGATGCCGCTCCGTGAAAACTAGCTTGATTAATTATCCACATATACCTAGCATATTTTAGTATATATATAATGTAATTTTCGCCTGTCTACAAATAGGTTTCAGTATAGCGTGCACCACGCACTTCAACGAGAAAAACTGCGTAAGGTTAATGCCTGAGGTCATCTGAACCGTCCATATTATGTCGATCTAAATCCATTCCGAGAATTATTAGAGCAATCTTATTAGTTCTGATAGTTTAAGCCATCATAAAACTATTAGACACGTGACTCGTGTGGTTAATTAAATGTATGGGTTTTTCACGAGTTATTACAAGTATTACCTAGGAGTTGCAAGCATAAACGAAATACTCTGAACTTATTACCTACTTAACTACTTATAAACTAAATATTCTTACCTTTTTTCTACTCCCGGCACTTTTATTTATCGATTTTTTCAATGACTGCCAGACTAGTGCCAGTGAGATCGAAATCATCTTCATAAAAAGTGCAGCGCGTGGGGGGCGATAATTATAACAGTCTCTGGTGTTTTTAAAATATTCGTACATAATTTATTATGCTACTGTTGTACCTATTGTTTTTAATGCTGACTTCTAGGCAAAGTTCTATAAACCAATGTTATTTATTGTTTACTAATTATTACTTAAGTACTTCAATGTACCATGCACAGGGTTGTATTTCGATTTGAAAACAGAAGAAATTCAAACACATTTTCTAGGTAAGTACCTACACTATTGATTTCAAGTTTTTCTGTAGAGAAAAATACAATAAGGAAAAAAAATAGAATTTAGATCTTCCACCAAGGTGCGGAAGGCGCGTCTAGATAGGATTATTTACATATTTTTATAATGTAGGTACACTATATGTGTGTGTGCAAAGGCTCTCTTTTATCTTAATGCGCACTTTCGTAAATCCTTATGTCACTTTCTTAAGATGCAGCTTACTGTACCTATCTCGTATTTGGTTTTTCTTGAAGTACTTCCTAATAAGACCAGATTGTTTAAAATAATCATAACTACTCTTTTATTTTACCGACCGACAAAAGTCTTTTAACACAAATAGTATTTGACACAATCAAATTAACCCAGTCCAACCGTAATCTCGATAGGGCTTTAGTTGTGAGTATGTATACTTAGACTAATTAAAATAGTAGGTAGGTACTTAGGGACGGGCGTGGCTCACTCCGCGATTTCTTCGCGTCGCTACAAGTAGGTACATGCGGCCCACACCATTTTTGGTGTCTAGTTGCCGTTGCCGCGCACCGCTATTGAACGGCCGCCTGCTCGCGCTTGCGCCACCTTGCGGTCATATCTGTCGTAATAGACGCGTTTTGCTGGAGAGTGGACCTTCTGTACCTAGTACTATTATTTATTCTGTGCTAGGGATTCAAACAGTAACAGGAATCTAGTATCCTATCGCTAACGCGGTTTCCACAAAGAAATAGACTAGGTACGTCGCCATTCCAAAACTAGAGGAATAAACACAGAAAAAAGTAAAGAAAAAGGTAGGTAGTGTCTGGCCGAAACCGAAACCGAAACTTCTGTCGGAAACTACAAAACAGTACCTAGAGTACAGATGTAATGCATAATTGTTTTCCATCGTATTTTCTCGGAAACTTTCGTATTTGTCAACCTCAGTACTTTTTGTACCGAGACCGACTGAAGTAGCAAGACACGTTTCCGTGAAAACACGAAGGAAAATAATTAGTTATGCACTACATCTGTAACTCCCTACTTAAGTATTTTCTTTTCTGAAGGACTAAACGAGGTGACTCGAAACAATTGCCAAGCTGCCAAGGACACAAACAAGCATCTTGCTTATTCATCGTTCAAAAGATGATCGATTTGGCCGTAAACTTCTCTAAATTATATTCAATGGACGCCTTTATATGGGTAATTTATCGTGGACGTGAATACACATTTTTATCGCCCACGATAAATTATAAAAGCGACCGTAGAAAAAACGTTTCTAATTATTTACACAAAGCTAAACATAGGTACCTACCTACTTACTGTAGTATAATTTAGTGCGAAATAAACATGTTATAAATTACTACGAGGTGCAAATCATGTGAACATTGTTTAGTTAGTAGGTACCTACATGTAGGGTTGCCATACTCGTACCTATATGAAATAGTGCAATGAAAAAATCCGACTATCACCCTAAAAATCTTCACATTTCCTGTAGGAAAACTTAAAAGGCAGGTGGAGTGGTCATTTCTCTATATATATAAACGTCTCTGCCCTCCCTCATTCATTCATTTGCAGAGAAAGGGTTAGTTACATAGTCTTAAAATTAGGTTAATGATTGTTTCACCTTGAACCGCTATCTCAAGACAGCATTCAAATTTTAAAATTATATGTTTAAAAGTACTTACAACATTAATATATTTACAAAGTACAAATGAACGAATACCTCCCCGGCTCTTTATATCTCGAAGTTTTTGAAACTATTAGCTCTTTAACGCGATTTACTGCAGTTAAGGTAAATGTGGCTAATTCCGTCGTAGGGGCTGAGCGTATATTTCTTTGATTTTCAATCGTAGGAAAAAAAACCATCTGCTTTTGATTGCTGAAACTAAAAGCAGTCGCTGCTTTGTCGATGAAATTATCAATTTTGTTCGTTGTTCGCGAAAAACGCTAGTAGACGGAAACTTCCGTTTGGCAGAAGAAAAGGAAGGACAGGGCAGTAAGGTCAAATGTGGCTAATTCCGTCATAGGGTAGTCCCTAAAATAAATAAATTTATAGCTAGCAGTTAGTTGAGATTTTTTAAAAACCCTGACACTAGCCTAGTCCGGTCGCAAAAATCTTGACATGTCAGGAAAAATACTGACGTTTGGCAACCCTGCCTAACTTTTCGAACAATGGATCATTTAGTGATGACGGTAGCTCATTTAAATCTAGTCAGAAACCATTTAGCTATAAAGGACTTTACAGTGTACTGTGTAGTGTTATCTGATGAAATTACAACTACCTACCCTTGAGATGTAATGGAGTGTTTAACTAGGCATAAACTGAGGTCTAAATTACTTGTTTCCGTGGTTGAGGAGGCACGTAGTTATTCGCCCTGAACTGGGACCTCGCGTTTTGCAAAAAAAACTTGCAATAAGAAACCGTTAGTAAAGCTACGCTTTTACCTACCAGCAAAATTTCATTAAAATTCGAACCAAGAGGTAGTAGAAGTAATTGTTATCATATCATGACAGACCCTATAAAAAATCAATCAAAAAATCAATCAATCAAAGACGCTGACAGCGAGCTGGAAATCATTTTAATACCTCCGCATCATTTTACCTAAATGCGTGTAGGTAATCCGAGTTTGCGCAATCACAGGAGGTGTGACTTTTAGTGTCTACGCTACATCAAACACTTAGTCAAGACCCTTGATTCGCTCGGTCAATTAGTTCACGGTTGTCACTTAAAACGCTGACTAAATTTATTTATTGGGTTATTTCGTATTGGGTTATTTTGCACATTGTAATTTCTTCTTAATATATTTTTCCTCAGTTTCCACGAACACTGTAAAGTAATGTAAAGGGTTCGAAACGTCGTCGGGATGAATTTTAAATTCATTATACGCGATATAATCCGAATAGTTTTATTTCGTGATTGCATATTTTTTTATGAGAATCGTATACCTAAACCTACCTAGGTACTGCCTTTTGTTTCAAACTTTTTGTTTGGTTAGCTGGTTGGCGTTACGCGGCCAAGCGGGCCAAGTTTCTTTTCCACAGCTGCTTTTGAAATGTCAATTGTTCTATTTCAAAAAACTACAACCGATAACATTGTCACCTGCCAGTATTTTCTAAAATCACGCACTCACGTGCTTACGAAATTTAATTTCACGTAATTTTATCGATTCACCGACACAATCGATTCGATAACAGAGCTTGCGAAACTCAAATAATACCAACATGAGAAAATAATTAGATTGTTTACGATTCAAAAACATGAAAAATCGTGTCAAGGGTGGACACGTGGAAAGTGTGTAAATGTAATGAGTCTGTGACACTAGAGACGTGTAAGTAATAAGGACTCAATCTTCATACAATGTCGCATTCGTTGACATTATTTCAGATGACGATGGCGTTGTACCGTTAAATGGTGGCTATGACGCCAAATAGGTACATGATAACGTGACGCCACAACACATATAGTTGCATGGACACAATTATACGTATTGAATAGGAACGGACTCCGTTCAATACCGGATACGGCGAATGATCCAAAATAGGTAATTATATAACGATAACAAAACAACAACAACAACTTAACATTAAGTAGCTTAAGTAATACGTAAATAGCTAACATACTGACACTGACTGATGCTAATAATCATATTAAATGCCTACTCACACAGTCACACGGTTGCGGGACACCGAGAACGCCGTGGTAGACTCGCACGCTTAGGTACACCGTACACGTGTAGCGGTGCCAGTCGGTGTAGGTGAACTGAATGTAAGACTATTATTTGTCTTTATTATTTACATTTCTCTGGTGATACAAATCATCGAAATTGCCATTCGGACCGGTTCGCTGCGCTCAGTTGTAAAAGGATGGGCACCATAATTACGATTCGCATTTACGTTTTTTACCATGCAGGAATCAGGATTGACATGCCAAAATTTGGTACAAAAAAACTGGTCTTATTGCCAGCATTTGGTACAAAAAAGACCACGTGCAGAGCATTAAGCATGTATGAAAGTTCGACCTCCAGATGCCTTTTTGGGAGCCGGAATACCTACTCTGATTGTTTTGTTGCCTACATTTGTTTGTTATGCTTGTTGTGTAATGGGTAAGGTGTAGGTATGTGGTCTTGTTGACATACAAAGCAGTTTTAATTTTGTACTTGGTTAGGCAAGTGGTTGTGTGTTTCGGGCATGTATACTCAAGTAGTTTCTTTTGGTTTTTTATACGATTTCAAAATAGAGGAGGTTCTCAAATCTTCGGGGTTTTGTTTTCTATGTTCCCCTATCGCCCGAAGACGGCTGAACCTGAATTGATTTTTGTTTTTTTTATAACATTTAATAAATTTTCGCGTTATCATTTCTATTTTCTTCGATTTTTAACGACGACGACGATGTTGGAATTTTATATAAGTAAACAAACTAAATTCGCGATAGGCTCGATAAATATGATAAATTTCTTTTTCTTTGAAAAGATAACATCAGTGCTGGTTTGGCCCTGAAAAGATCCTGAAGTACTCGAGTCGAGGGTTCACAAGCAAAAACAGTTCATCTTTTTTGTTAAAGATTATTCTTCTGAAAATACGAACCAATAAACTGAAGAATGAGGCAAAAAGTCGTACCTAGAAATCGTTCGTACCTGTAACCGTAAGCCATCACGGGTCTTACTCTTACCTCTTGGTTACAATCAAGATAAAACATCCGAAAAATCCTGATAGCGTCAAGCGTTGCCAACACGACCGGATTGCCCGCCTGACGGATGTTGCTAGTATTGCAAGAGGCAAATTGACATCTTCCTACGACCTGAGGGGCTACCGCGACAACCGAAATTAGCAATTTGCGGGTACCTATATTTCTCTTTTAGATAGATAGATAGATAGATAAACCATTTATTAGCTTGCCACAATACACACATTGACAGAAAAAACAGAAACAATATATAACAATATCAAACTAAAACTAAAATCAGGAACAAGATGTATCAATAAATGTGCTGTGTGCGTTGCAGCAAAACAAAAGGGTTCTGGCTCAGTAATACGCTCCACTCTTTCGGGTGAAGCACTGATAATTCTGCTAGAACCCAGATCACGGACAGATTATCGAGTAAAAATTAATAATACAAAAATACAAAAATATTTAGAAACTTGCCTATTAAATAATAAATTAGCTACGGATTGTGTAAAAGTGTGGTGCCTGTTAGTGTATATGTAGTATGATATGGATGGGGGATAGAAAACGGCCTACAATAACATAAAGTATTGTACACATAGGTACAGACTAGATCCGGTAATCTGCAACCAAATACCCGTGCGGAATTCCTATATTTTGTTTATTTAAAAGGTATATTTTAAAATGAAACTTAAACGATTGTTTTGTTTTAAGACATCTTAATGGTGGAGGGATATTATTCCAGCACTTGGTTGCGAGATACCGGAAACAGCCTGTAAAAGCGACAGTTTTGTGTGGGTGTGTTTCTAAAAGACAACGCCTGGTGGATCTAGTACCATGTCGTCTGTGGAATGAAGAAACGTGTATTTTCGAATATAAATATTCCGGTTTTTTGTCGTTCAGGACACTAAACAAAAGACTTGCAAGGTGTAGGTGTCTGCGAGATGTCATATTAAGTATTGAAGCCTTATTTAGATGCGGTGTAATGTGACTCCTAGGCGGGACTGAATAACAAAAACGGTAACAGGCATTCTGAACTCGCTGTATAAGACGACGAGTTTTGTCTTGTAGACGTGGCCCATACACTATGTCCCCGTAATTTAGTTTGGAGAGAACTAGTGATTCGCATAGAGTCTTACGTACTTCCTCACTTAAGAGGTTTCGAATTTGGTATAAGACTTTCAGGCGAAAAAAGCACGACTTGACCAACTCTCTCACATGTTTTTCGAACCGCAACTGGCTGTCGATCACGAGACCTAAGTTCCTAGCCTCCTCCACTCGTTCTATTAATGAACCTCCTATTTTTATCTTTGGATCAAGATCCAAAATTTTTGATCTTTGTGATTTGGAACCTAATACTATGAACTTTGATTTGAGAGGGTTCAGTAATAATCCATTTTTATCAGCCCAAGTAGATATACTTTCCAGATCCGCATTTATTTTGTCAATTGATTCGGCTAGGTCACTAGGACGGGTTGAAAAGTACAGTTGTACGTCATCAGCATATAGGTGGTATTTGCAGAAATTAATACTTTTTATTATATCTGCACAGTAAATAATAAATAACAGTGGACCAAGTATAGAGCCCTGGGGGACTCCCCGGGTTAAAGATCTGGCGTCAGAAACCGAAGGAATACCATTTTCGTTTGACAGTTTGACAGACTGCGTTCGCTCGCCAAGATAACTACTAAACCAAGCTAATGACTTTAAGTCTACTCCATAGTAACTCAGTTTTGAGAGTAGCAAGGCAATATTTATGCAGTCAAAAGCGCGCGAAAAATCTAAAAGTACCAAACAGGTACCCTTACCTGAATCCTGTTCAGAAAGAACATTATCAACGACATCAATTAGAGCAGTTATGGTACCCATTCCCTTACTCCAATGAAGGTGAAATTGACAGAGAAAAATGTCGAACTTCGATTTTCGCGGTTATAGCCCTGCATAGTCTGTGCGGTGTGAATTTGGAACAATCTAGTGCTATATATGTTTGTAATAGTGTTGCCAGTGTTGGTATAATGTTTGCGCGAAAGATATAGGTACTATATGAATGTCGATGATTTGAAGATCGACTTTCTGGGCAATGAGGTTGGAAGCCTCGATTGGATTATAATGGCTCCTCTACACGATGGGCCAACGCCGGCCACTCCAAGGGACGCAGCCATGCGGTAGAATGAGATAGCAATATCACTTGCTCCCTCTAACGCATAAATTCGCCCCTTGGAGTGGCCGGCGTTGGCCCATCGTGTAGAGGAGCCATAGGCGATCGCAGGATCGCCTTTATAACGCCTATCTGGAGCGACATATGTCGTGTTCGTGTCGCGTGGCGAAAATGCTTGTCAATCAACGCGACAATTGTCGCGTGTGAGCGACTTCCCTAAGTGGTTGGAATCCGTGCGAAGTCGGTATTCAGATTGGTGCGGATGCGGGGATACGCCCCGGTCTCAGATATCTGCGCCAATAAGGAAGAAATACTGCATACTAGGTAGATACCGATACTGCTGTTTCCTGCTAAGTTAGGAGAGCGTTTCTTTCTTTTTTTGCCATTTTTACATATTGCAACCATTTTTGTCCCATTTTTGTGTTATTTCTACTCAGAATCACGAGCTCTTTCGATCATAATGGGATTAAAAAATGTCCCAGAGTTTTATGCTATTGTGTTACCATTTCTTCATATACTTTGTATGGCGGTAACGGTAACAAAAAGCAAAGATTGACAAATTTATGGAAGTTTTAGGACACTTTTTCTCTTATAAGGATGAAAAGGGCTCGCGATCCTGACTAGAAATAACACAAAAGTGGCAAAAAAGGTCACAATATATAAAAAGGGCAAAAAATAAAAGAAACTCTTAGGAAAGGACTTAAGGATCGTCTCAACCGAATGAACGCTAAAAGTAACTCTGCGATACTTTAACAATATTTATAATATCGCCAAAGTAGGGTTACCAGATACAAATTCTGACAAAATTCCTGATTTCCGAATATTGTTCCTGACATTCATATTATTATTTTTCACGACGACGACGGGGGGGCTAGCCGTTTATGTATGCTTGATTAAGGATTTGTTAATTAATAATTACGAAGTTATTGATAACTTGAGTGGATCTCATTTATTTATTTTTTTACAATGTTTGATTAATTTAAGTAAATAAAAAGGTACTTTGTAATAAAGTCTATCAATTCAAAAAAAATCCTGACATTTTCGTGTTCCGTCCCCATTCCTGACAAAAGTCCAAAATTCCTGACATATAAGGAAAATTCCTGTCATCTGGTAACCCTACGCCAAAGCAATGCCAGCAACTATCAATACAACCTCGCATTCTTTCTTCGCGTGACACACTCACATTTTTACAACATCCTCATCTTTTAGCGAGGAACCTTGGCGATACCTTCGAGTCTTCAATGAGTTGTTTGTTTTTTTAAATGATGTTTTCCTTCCTCCAAACCTGTCCGGATCCGGATATAGTTAGTCCTTGGGGGTGACTAGATAGGAATATTAATTAAAATTATTATGCGAGATCCACACTTTGATAGTGTTTTTCCCGTCGCCCCTTACCCGTTCTCACAGATTGGGAAAACACACATGCCCCATTGGTGGCTTTATAGATAAGAAAAGAACCCACTATAGATTTGACAATGTCATGAATATTCCTACAATTAGTAAACATTCTTGTAGATAATATTCTTAAGGCCCACTAATAGTCAGTTAAATAACATTGCATTAATACTGTATATTTTGCTACACCCTTTCCAGGGTCCATGTATGTAACATCTATACTATGGAATGCAAATAAAGAATTAAAGATCTCTATCTCTCTAACCTTATAGCAACACTTACGAAGTCATCTTGCTTACTGTTGCTACAGTATAGAAAGACTAGAAGCTAGCTTCTAGTTTAGCATTTTCAAAGTTACCCCAATGCGCTTAATATGAAGTTAAAAAGAACTTGTATGAGCACAATGGGTAAGTTATCCATCTTTGGTCGAAGGGAATAAAAGGTGGCTTCACACTACAAACTGTAGGCTGTATGAATCTTCATAATATTTTTTTAACAAATGCACGAAAGTCAATGACCTTGGTATTTACGCAAGCTGCTGTAAGCTAAGTAGGTAGTCTAATATAAGTACTATGCATACATAATTAATGAAATATGTTCTTCATACTTTTACAATCGGTATTAAAATTTGTACGTATTACTTACCTACTTTAAAATTGCACACACTCTTTACTCTTCACACGTGCACATTATTGGCGCCTGTTGCATATAGGAAATATCAATGTACATTTAGGTACTTGAATGTTTTATTACTTTATTTTCATCGCCTGTATGACATAATATGGTTGCGTTTATGACGTTAAAAGAGATGTTGACGTGATATGTGACGTAGGTATATGTATTCTATATAGCACTACCTTCAAATTTAGTGTAAGGCCTGAGTGGACGCTCGAGTTGGGCGTGCAGCGGGGCGGGGCGTGCGGCGTGCATGTTATGGCTCCTCTACACGATGGGCCAACGCCGGCCACTCCAAGGGACGCAGCCATGCGGTAGAATGAGATAGCAATATCACTTGCTCCCTCTAACGCATAAATGCGTCCCTTGGAGTGGCCGGTGTTGGCCCATCGTGTAGAGGAGCCATTAAACAAATGCAAGCGTATTGGCAAGGTGCGCAGTCGGTGGAGGGGGAAGTGGCGCTGATCGTCACAAACACAGGTAATCTTATGGAATGTCTGACATTAGTACTAGCGGCACCCGCTTGAACTAATTTTACTCCATAAGATTTAACGTAGAAAGTCTGCCAAAATGAGGGCAGTACCAGTCGTGCACCTAGCGAATAGGAGCGACCTTAGTGCACGCTGCTCAAATTACTTGTGAGCCCGACGCCACGCTGCACGCCCCGCCGAACGCTCCGCTTCGAGCGTCCACTCAGGCCTTACACTTAATGTTAGAATGTCGTTTATTTTTTTCCAAATGAGAACGTTACTTCGTTAGTATGGCGGCGGCTAAGTACGTGTGACTGTTTAATGCCAATTTCGTCAGATTTTAGTTAGGTTACAGCAATTACCTTGTTCCAAATTCGTCTGATTTTTTACGCTATACATTTACGAGTACTTACATACCTACTGCTGAAATACGTTTGAGGCGAGTGTCAAACATAACCATATCGGTATCCAACTCATAAAATATGAAATTGTAATTATAAACACGTAATCTATACATGCCATTAACATTAAGTAATGAAAGTAAAAGTAATCGTTAAGTGTAATTGTATTATTTTTTCTACTCCAGCACTTAAATGTGTCAATTAAATGACTGACAGTGATATCTAAAGCAATATCATTTGAATGATTTGTCTATAGGCTCATAAGATGACTGCTAGCAGTCATCTTATGAGTATAATACAACTGCTTTATTTTTTTAAAGATACAAGTTCCGATCATCTTGATTGAAAGAGGTATGTTTTCATTTACAATAATAACTCTTTTTTTTAATAATAACTCTTTTTTTTTGTAATAATAACTTTTTTTTTTTTTTTTGCTGCAGCTGTCATAGAAAAAGTAATGTATGCAACAGCTCATAATTGGTTCTTAAAATTCTCGGGTCTTTTTTTACAAAACTCGACTACGTCTCGTTTTGTAACTTCGACCCTTGAATTTTAAGAACCCTTATTATATCACTGTTGCATAAACTACTATAAGTTGATATATTAGATTAGGTACCTGACGCAATCAATACGTTATAAAAATATGTTACATATTGCTTGTAAGTATAAAATTATTTATTGCTTTAATGCTTATAACCTGACCGATATTGTAAATAAGTTCAATTATAATTTTTACCGTAAGGCGCATATGTTATGGTTGATTTTTGAACGTAGATTTTTGAGGTTTTGACACACTTGTAAGATGTTAGGCAGAAGGGGGTCAATGTAGTGGAAACGAATAGATCAATAATCATCATCAACATAACATAACACTTAAATGAAATAATGAGCTTAGATGCCATTGTATTAAAATTAAATGGGTATTCCAGAAAAGTGATTTCTGATAAAGATTAAAGCTAAGTTAGGTCAACCGAGGTAAATGCGTCTCTTGTGGTAAATGCGTCATTTGAAGATATCTTCGAAACGCAACATATTATAATTGTTGTAGCCATCTGCATTAAAAGTGCAGTGACCACACTTCAAAGAGAGAGGGTTTCAATAGTTCAAAAATGTTCCGTTTAGAAGAAATCTTTAAGACGCATTTACCTCGGTTGACCTTAGCCGATATTTGGCATGATAACATTTGATCACTTAGAAATTTAACGGTACCTATACAAATAATACGGATATCTGCAGGTTAGGTAGCTGACATGTGTAGTGACACATACGTCACGTCCCTGACAAAGTAAACTCTAGCAAGGTTTTAATAGTTACCTGATGATTCTTCAACGAAGCTAATTAACCAATAACGTCAAGTCACGCTGAAATAGGTATTATATGTATTTGGAAATAAGAACTTATTTTTCTTGGAATTCAATATTATTTCTAAGCGTGGGACAAGAATATAGTTTTCTTTGAATGTCCCATTTCACCTAGCAGGTTATGGGCCGAGCCCGACCTCTTATTCGCAATATGAGATGCTAATGTCGCTGACACTAATGCACCTGACAGTGACAATCTCATGTACATTTTTGGATCGGTAACGACGGTACAATAATATAAGTGTCAAATGTTTTTACTTGTTGCACCAGCAATGTGCGGTATTTTGATATTGTCTAGTGACAATTGTCACAGTTGTAAAATAGCTGCCAGGAAGTATATTATGGCTAGTGATGACGCTCGAAAAACCCGGATTGTATTTTTTATCTCCAGACTCCACAGACATTTTGAAAAGGCTTAAACCAAGGCCATCCACTTTGGTGCACTTGAGATAAGCTCTAGATGATAAGTTGCTCAGAAATCGCGAAGGTAAATCCTTGACGTTAAATATGTATAAGTAATCCTTTACTCGTGGCTATTCCTTTTTTGGGACCGTGCACGTCAGAGGATCTGTTACTTGATATTGACTCTTCACACCATGAACAGGTGCCCTACAGTTTACGTTGGCTTTAAGACCCGAAAAAAATTTTCAGAACTTGTTACGGACCCGAGTATTTTGTAGAGACTTGAGTCCTCTTCAGAAACTCAAAATTGTATATAAGTACAAAATTTTAAAACGGTACCTCTATTCTTTACTGTTACCATAGAGAAATATAAGACAAGAGTGCTCACTCCATACATTTATTTATTTATCGTATGGCATTAAAGTTACTGGATTCAATCCAAACACTATCCTAGAGATCGATGTTTGCACTCTTCAGATACTCGATGGCCCTTTCACTGAGGTTCGTGAGGTCTTCGATCCGTCCGTTGAATTTGGTGAAAGGGCATTCTAGAACAATGTGTTCGACTGTCTGCTCAGGGTCACCACAGGCGCACTGGGGGGAGTCACACCAGCCCCATTTATGCCAATGGTAGGCACAGTTTCCCACGCCTGTTCTGATGCGGTTCAATTGGCTCCATACCCGGCGCTGTTTGTCGAAGCCAGGTGGACGTGCTTTTGGGTTGAGTGTGAAAAGTTGTTCACCCTTAAGTTGTTGGGCACTCCACTCGGTCATCCATGAGTCGTGTATGTCCCACTCGTTGTCAATATGCACCATCCCAAGAGCTGGCGGGTTACGAGACTTGAGTCGTTTCTCTCCAAAGTCAGTGAGGTCTTTATGGATAGGCAGTGTGGGTTGACATTTGGTTTTTATAGCCTCTCGGAGCTGGCACTTTTTTCGTCGCAGGTGTGGTGGTTCTATCGCGCTAAGAGCTGGGAGCCAGAATGTTGGAGTGGGTTTGAGGCAACCAGTGATCAGCCGCATGGTTTCGTTCAGCTGTACATCCACGGAACCAGCATGTGCGCTGTTCATCCATACGGGGGCACAGTACTCGGCCGTAGAATAAACCAGGGCTAGCGCCGTAGTACGCAAGCAGGATGCAGAAGCTCCCCAAGAGGTTCCAGTAAGCTTTTGGACTATGTTGTTCCTGGTCCTTATTTTACTCTTCAGCTTCTCGGTGTGCAGTCGGAATGTCAAGCTTCTGTCGAGTGTGACACCGAGGTACTTTGGGGCATTGTTGTGCTGTAAGGTGGTATCACGGAATTTAACTCTCAGGGTCTTATGTGCGAGCCTATTGGACAGGTGAAAACAGCAGACTTCGGTCTTAGAGGGATTTGGGCACAGACGCCAGCGGGTGAAGAAGTCGTCCAACTTCGCCAGATCCTTCTCCAGTATGGGCTCCGATGACTCCATGCTCCGCTGCTGGGTTACGAGGGCAAGATCATCGGCATATCCAAATTGGCGTGATACAGTGCCGGGGATGTCATGTATGTATAGATTAAACAGCATTGGAGCTAAGACAGAGCCTTGAGGGAGACCATTATTGAGCACTCTCACTTTACTGGCCGATTCACCAAGAAACACCTGAAACGTCCTGTTTGTGAGTGTGTCCTCAATTATCCTGTAGAGTTTGATACATGGGATGACCTTAAGGAGTTTGTAAAGTAGTCCCTTCTTCCAGACGGTATCATAGGCTGCGGTGAGGTCAATAAAGGCTGCAGATGACTTTAGATTTTTATTAAATCCGTTTTCAATGTGGGTAGTCAGCGCCAGAACCTGATCACAGCAGTTCCGGTTTGGTCTAAATCCAGCTTGCTCCGGTGGTATTACTGCGTTGATAGTAGCTTGGATGCGGTTGTAGAGTATCCGTTCCAGCAGTTTATACACGACGCTTAGCAGAGCGATAGGCCTGTAGCTATCTGCCCTGTCCTCGGGCTTTCCTGGTTTCAGCATCGCTATTACTTTAGACCGTTTAAGAGAAGATGGTATTTTGCCAGTGTCTAGTATGGCTGAGTAAAATTTTGCCAACCAATCGTGCGTCTTGGGCCCACTGTGCTTGAGGAATTCGGGATAGATTCCATCTTCACCGCAAGCTTTATCAGTCGCGATGTCACCAATAGCCGTGGATAGTTCGGGTAAGGTGACAGGGCCGCAGTAAGTGTTACTTGTACTTGCGTTGGCTTTTAGAGTGGTTAGTTCCTTCTTTATGTTACGTGTGTGTATTTTGTGATTTGGAGCCTTTGATAGTTTTACCACTCTATCGGCTATTGCATTGGGGTGAACATTAGGTTGTCTGTGCGGTATCCCGGTGCCCACGGTGAGTCTTCTGACGAGGTGCCAGGCTTTTTTGCTGGAGTGTGTGAAATTCATCCTCTGGACAGTTTCTTCCCATTTTTTCTTCCTGGCATCATCAAGTGACTTAACTAGCTCATGGGCGGTTTGGGGTTCTCCTGTTCTTTGGAATTCTTTCCATTTCATTTCAGTTTCAGCATTCCAGCATGGTATATAGTCCTTACGGTAGCCTCTTGGTATTGTTTTCTTCGCGGTTGCTACGATAAGCTTCCTGAACCGCTCGTAATTACCGGGACTTGGAGGTATCCACCTAACACAGTGGTCTAGATTTTTACTGTAGCTTTCCCAATTGGCTTTTCGAAAGTTCCAGCGGGGCGCCGGGTACGACGGGACTATAGGAATTTTGAGTCCAATTTCGAAAAGTATCGGCCTGTGCTGGCTATGCGGAAAGTTTTGAAGAACGGTCCTGGTGGTTGTAACGGGTTGGTCAAGTGCGTCTTTTGTAGTAAAGGCGAGGTCGGGGTTGTATTCTTTTCCCCATCGGGCTGAGAAGAATGTGCCCCTGCTTTTTTTGTCGAATAGCAGAAATGCGTTCGCGTGGTCGGCCCATTCCGTTATTTTAAGTCCATTCTCGTCATTATTCTCATAGCCCCAGCTGGAGTGGTGACTATTGAAGTCCCCGATGTACAAAGCAGGATGTACGAGCTTAGGGAGTGCAGGTGTGGGCCATTTGCTAAGTGGTGGCTTATAAATGTTGCAAAGCTGTATCTCACCCACTTGGACGACAGTTGTTTCGATGTTGTCCTCGCTTGTATTACTGGTATGTATGATGCAGGTGTGGGCTATTTGTTGTCGGACGTAAATAGCGGTGCCGTACTGAGCATGGTAAGTAGCTGCGATCATTGAGTATCCGGCGATATCACCTCTTCGAATCAGTTGATGCGGGTCTTTTGCGTGAGTTTCTTGGAAGAGGGCAACATCTACGTCATTTTCTTTTAGAATTTTCGACATGCACTCTGATTTCGCTAGGCTTATACCCTCTATGTTGAGTGAGCAGACACGGACTGAAGGCCCGATGTCTCTTGTCCTATGACGCGAGTAGGCGTCTTTCTTGACATTCGCTTTTTTCATTGTTGGCATTGTTCGAGTATTTTGCATCCAGTAAGCACTGCGAGGTCCTGGAGGACAGTGCAGTTGCCAAGTTTGTTGCTCTGTTAGCACCACCCGGGGATCACGTGTAGGGTTATCTAAGGTAATTCCTACGGACGTAGAGCAACAACGATCCCCAGTTCCATACATCACTCCATACATCAGTTCAGACTATTAATTTCAGTGTCTACACCTAGATAAAGATAAGATAAGATAAGATAAAGATAAAAGATAGTTTATTCAAGTAGGCATAATTACAATGCGCTTATGAACGTCAAATAAAGCTAGGTAGACCGGCTCCAACCCTACACCTCTGCCCCGAGAAGATTTAATTGGAGGAGGGTATCCCAATATGGGACCGGCAACAAACTCGGCGGGACACATCTTTTCAAAAATAATTACATCTTATAATTACATGCATTACGAGAAAATAAGGGAAAAAATACAATTTAAATTACTATAGAATTCATGCAATTATACACATAAGGTGTAATAGAAATTTGATTTAGAAAGTATACATATGTACATGGAATCATACAAATTCGTAGCTCTTTCAGAAAACATATCAAATTCTTACAAAAGGAAAAGAAAATAAAGTTATTAAAAGAAATGGGAAAACATATTATAAAAATCTGATTGATTATTATGAATTACCAACATATAATATTTGATGTGCTTTCCTGCTTACCTGAGCTGTGTCACCTATAACTCTATACATAATACAATGTTTTTAATTGCTACTACTTTTATTAGTTTCTGGTTTGGACCATGCATGTTTGTCTGTCAAGTAGTCCTCGACTCTGTAATAAGCTTTTAACATCAATTACTTTTTTAAGTAATTCTTAAGAGCTGGAAAGCGTAATATCTTAAAGCATCCTCAGGTAACTTGTTATAAAAATGAATGCATAAAATGCATTGCCCAACGAATGACGTTTGTACTTTACGGACACGAAACTTTCTGATAGCAAGCTTATTTCTATTTCTAGTGTTAAAGTTATGGACTTCAGAATTCTTAGTGAAGGAGTCTAGATTCTTAATAACATAAATAATACTATCATATATGTATTGGGAAGCTACAGTTAAAACATTAATTTCTTTGAAAAGTTCTCTTAATGATTCACGCGCTCTTAAGTTATATATAGAACGAATGGCTCTCTTTTGTAAGACAAATATAGTATGTATGTCAGCTGCTTTGCCCCAAACCAGAATACCATATGACATTACACTATGAAAATAACTATAATAAACAAGGCGAGCTGTTTCAACATTAGTCAATTGTCTAATTTTCCTCACGGCGTAAGCGGCCGAACTTAATTTGTTAGCTAGTGTTCCGATATGAGGACTCCATTGTAGATTTTTGTCCAATGTTAAACCAAGAAACAGAGCTTTATCTACCATCTCTAAAGGTGGCGACTGACTTGTACCATTTCGGTGTAATGTAACACGATACAACCCGAGCATTACAGCAGTCAGTACAGCGAACTGAGCCGCTCGACGCGAGCGCCGCGTGCTCCACTCGGCTGTCGGTTTTTACGCGAATCCCTTTGAGTGTTACATTACAAGTCAGTACAGGTTCACGAGTCGCCGCATGAGCACGTCTCGCATGATTTTGTTTTGGGACTGGATTTTTCAATAAAAAGCTTCGAAAATGAAATGGGATAGAGAGAAAGTTCTATCATTTATTGACAAATACAGAGATGAGAGATGACTTGCTTTACCACTAACGGCCCAATTAAATTAACGAGTCGGTCAAAATCGGTTGACGACATTCTAATGAAATTTCTGTATTGACCAGTAAACTCTTGGTTTCGAAGAATATCCATTATAGTCGTATCGTTGTTTTTCTTTGGTACAAATTACTTATCCAATATCGTTTAGTTTTTTCCTTTTTTGTCCGACCGGAAAGTCTTATGATGTTCAGATAAGACTTTCCGGTCGGTGCTACATACTGACACTCCGACTGATAGTTCCGCTACTCGATGCTAGATGCTAATAGTCTTTTTGGTACTAAAACTGATGTATGGAGTGAGCACTCTATGTATTTTTTTCTCTATGCTGTTACCTACATATTTAGATATACACCTACAAAATTGTTCACAGACATTTTATTCGGACATTTTGCTCCAATAATAATCTCCCTATTGACGATGACGAACACCTGCAATATTTTTTTTACACATCTCAAACATTCTTAATGCCACCTTGTCAACCATGAAGTATTTCATTTATTCTCTACAATCCAACGTCAACGCCATAATGGCTAATTCCATAATTCCATATCCTCATTCACAAGAAGTCATTGTAACTTGTCTAAACATGGCATTTACAATATTCTACAACTATAAGGACTTAAGTGACAGTAGTATGTAACTAAGATACGCCATTTTGTGACGGAGGGTAGATTAACCAGATAACAATAGACATAAGTGGTTGTTAACAAGGAAAACAGCATCACTCGACGATTATGAAATTTATGATAATTTTTCCAAAAACGAACTTCTTTAGACAAAAGGTCAATGAGATAAGGTCCACTGTGTAAGGTGATACAGGATATTTTCAACCCTGAGACTGAGACTCCATCAGATACATCGGAGCGGCCAAGATACTCAAAAATATCTGGACTGAAAATGCACTTTACTGTCTTGATAACTGTTTATATATTTGTGAACGCCTTGGCCGCTCCGGTATCTGTATTAATCAGATGGTGACTGCATGTACACTGCCACTCTGCTAGATAGCATATCGTAGGTTTGTCAAAAACAGACCAAAAATGGGATCCTATGGAAAATAACCGATATAGCTAGTCAACCAAATCTTGTCAGTAAAAAAAGGCGCGAAATTCAAATTTTCTATGGGACGATATCTCTTCGCGCCTACATTTTTCAAATTTGCCGCCTTTTTCTACTGTCAAGATCTGGTTGACCAAGTATATTTTCTCTCTTGAATGTAGGGTTCAGGGATGTCGACCAAAAGTATAAGGTTTATTGGCAGCATCGTTCGCATCGCATGTAGCACTTAACGAAGTTTACACTCATGTTAGTTTTACGTCAATCAGAGAGCAATGACCCGGAGTAACTGACGCACAATTTTATGATGAATTTACCCCGTTATTCATAAAACTGATTACTGAACAACCTCTTTTAATTAGTTTATTCAGAGACCATACTTTTATATCCGCAACGCAGGCTTCGTCAGGTAAACACAAACTTACAATCAGCTACAGGCATCGTCACAAAAAACTACAGCGATAAAATCCGCAACAGGCTTCGTCAACTCACTCTAAAAATACACATTAATAACAAAAAAAAAAAAGAAAAAAAAAAAAAAAAACCTACAAATAAAATACACCCTCCAACTCACCGCCAGCAGGCAGTGTACCCAGCAGGCTGGCCGCATTTCCCCGTTGAATAGCTATACTAATTCTCTGGGCAAAATACTGGCCTGCCCTCTGGTCACCCGAGGCATCGACCAAACGCGACGCCAAATCCTTAAATAAGCGCCGGGCGCTGGGCCCCCACGACCCTAACGTTTAACAACCTCTTATAAATTATGTCCGTTCCTAACAAACAGAATTGTCAAAGAATTGTCGGACACGGACAAACGATTATCAACCGTTAGCACAGAATAAATAATAGTACTAAGTACAGAAGACTCACTAACAAAACGCGTCTGTTACGATCAGCACAGATATGGCAGCTAGGTGGCGACAGCGCCACGCGCGGCTTATGGCTTTCCCCAAAATTGGGGCCGAACGGATGTACTTTTTAGCTACCTGTAGCAAAGCGACGAAATCGCGGAGTGAGACACTACGCCTGCCGTTAGATTTGACGGACGTTTATTGATTATAATATTGTTTATGACTAACGAAACCCTTTGCATTCAAACTTTTACAGTTTTTGTTTTTTTTTTCTTTTGCTCAGGGAAAATTATCGCTCTCGTTTATTCCAAATTTTACTTTCTTTTCGCCTTTCCCTTCTCAATCCCATAGGGTTTTGTCGCATCAATTTGATTGTTTACATATGGATCGAATACATATTCTATTAAAATTAGAATAGGTACGCTTGTTATTTGTCATTATAAACGAGTTGAAACTGTATAGCGTACATTTCAATCGATAGCCGGACGGTCTAATTTTGTACCTATGGGATTTTGAGTTTTCCAAACGTCTCGCTTGGCGCGCTGTTAAAAATCCCATATTACAAAATGAGATTTAACGCAAACGCTGAATGAAATGTAGTACACTAGGGGCTCTGAAAGGAAAGTACCTAGTTTGAAATATGTTTATTACATACACTGTAGGTAAGTTAAAAGCCATTGAGATAAGTAATAGTAGTTTATGCAACAGTGATATAATAAGGGTTCTTAAAATTCAAGGGTCGAAGTTACAAAACGAGACGTAGTCGAGTTTTGTAAAAAAAGACCCGAGAATTTTAAGAACCAATTATGAGCTGTTGCATACATTACTTTTTCTATGACAGCTGCAGCAAAAAAAAAAAAAAGTCGAGTTTTGTAAAAAAAGACCCGAGAATTTTAAGAACCAATTATGAGCTGTTGTATACATTACTTTTTCTATGACAGCTGCAGCAAAAAAAAAAAAAAAAAAAAAAAAAAAAAAAAAAAAAAAAAAAAAAAAAAAGAGAGAGTTATTATTAAAAAAAGAGTTATTATTAAAAAAAAAGAGTTATTATTAAAAAAAAAGAGTTATTATTAAAAAAAAAGAGTTATTATTTAAAAAAAATTGAGTTATTATTTAAAAAAAAAAAAAGAGTTATTATTGTAAATGAAAACATACCTCTTTCAATCAAGATGATCGGAACTTGTATCTTTAAAAAAAATAAAGCAGTTGTATTATACTCATAAGATGACTGCTAGCAGTCATCTTATGAGCCTATAGACAAAGCATTCAAATGACATTGCTTTAGATATCACTGTCAGTCATTTAATTGACACATTTAAGTGCTGGAGTAGAAAAAAAATATTGGCAGTTATTAGTCTGTACCATTATGCACTTTATAGGTACAATGTAATTATGTATTGTCTTCATTATGTACAGCCGATGTCAAATGTTAACAATTTTGCACCTTACTTCGTTGTAATATGGCGAAAAATGTGTACATATCTTTGACGTTAAGCGTACACGTGAGTATTCTCACGTTGATCTGATAAGTGAATATTTATTGCCATGCATCTGTTTCTAATTGATGTAAAATCCTCAAAAATTATAATACTTAATTCTATTAAATCTATCGCGCATAACAACAGTAATCTGTGTAATAGCCAATTGTTTTCTTTTAACATCGCGTCATGGACTCCTGCAACTCCAGAGATGTCACGTCTTGTGTATTTGCGTCTTAAAACAAGTTTAGATTTTTTTACTTAAGTAAACACAGATTTAATATACATAGTAATAAAAATCATAACAATCATAACATAGGCAGGGTAGATAATACATAGGTAGAGTAGAAAAGGGGTTTCAATCGATGTGTGGAAGGGCGGCACCGTCGTATAGTAAACACAAATTGTCAAGAAAAGAGCGTAGGTAGGGCATGCTCCCGGGAATACCCGGTTCTCAAATTCCCGGGAATTCCCGGGAATTTTATAGTGTTGAAAGAACCGGTACTGAAGACCCGGTACCGGTACTTCCCGGTTCTCATCAGTTTGCGTATTTAAATATTCCCATTTCATTAGTAGTTATCTTTTAGTAGTTTAGTTTTAGGATATTACGAGGGGCGTTCAAAATATTCTCGGTATTGATATCTTACGACCTCTTCTAAAATTTCTTTCGTTACTGGCCGCTAAGGTTTATTCATTGACATTAAAAAAAAGTATAATTCGAACCGAGATAGTCTTTTGTTTTTCTGCAATTGCTGAACAAACATGAACATCCTGTGCGAATTGACAATGTTAACTAAATTAGAACATCGATGCGTGATAAAATTCTTGACAAAACAGGGTAAAAATCAAAAAACCATAAAAGAGGAAATGGATTGTGTTTACCGTGAGTCTGCTCCTTCTTTATCTACCATTCAAAAGTGATCAAGCGAGTTTAAACGCGGAAGGGAGAGTATTGAAGATGACCCTAGACCTGGCCGGCCTGTAGTAGCTACTTCACAAGAAAATATTGATAAAGTGGAAAAACTTATATTGGAAGATGGTCGAGTGAAGGTAAAATCTATAGCACAAGTAACCAATCTCTCTATTGGTACCGTACATGATATTATACATGACCATCTTAATATGTCAAAAGTAAGTGCAAGATGGGTTCCGCGAATGCTGACTCGGCTTCAAAAAGACATGCGTGTAGCTTGTTGTTCCGATTTTATTGACCTGTGCGGTGAAAATCCTGATGAGGTGCTGCAAAGAATAGTTACTGGAGATGAAACCTGGGTTCATCATTATGACCCAGAGAGTAAACAAGAGTCCATGCAGTGGCACATTAAGGGTTCAGCTCATCCCAAGAAGTTGAAGGTCATCCCTTCAGCTGGCAAGGTCATGGCCACGATATTTTGGGATTGTGAAGGAGTATTACTAATCGATTATAAAGAAAAAGGTGTAAATATCACAGGACAGTACTACGCTAACATTCTACGTCAATTAAAGGATGTAATTAAAGAAAAGAGGCGAGGAAAGTTAACCAAAGGTATTCTGCTTCTGCATGACAACGCCCCCGTCCATACTGCTCATATTGCCAAGGCAGCTATTGTTGAACGTGGGTTTAAAACTGTTACTCACCCACCGTATAGTCCGGACTTAGCCCCCAGCGACTTCTTTTTGCTCCCCAATCTTAAAAAGGATCTGCGTGGAAATAAATTTTCTAACGATGAAGCATTGAAGGCGGCAGTGGAGGAGCATTTTTACACGAAAGATAAAAAATATTTTTACGAGGGATTAAAAAAAATAATTGATCGATCTTTTAAGTGTATGAACATAGGGGGGGAGTATATTGAAAAATAAAAATATCAAACTTTTCGTACTTGTTTGTTTTCATTCTCATACCGAGAATATTTTGAATACCCCTCGTATATTCGAATATTCTTCTAGTAAGTTGGTTTTATATGAAAATATTCCGTTCTCGGGTTGAATTTTTACCTTCTGACCCTTCTATTATATCTTCTTCTATCGTATATGTGCCGTCATAGTGCTGAGTGCATCAACTACGACCGTGTGGCTCGTACACCTTAAAGCCCAGGCGGAGGCAAAGTGTGCCCGTTAATTTCGTAAAATAGGTTGGAACGCTAATCAAGTGTTATTTTTTTTTATAAAATAAGTCTTTTATGAATGTTTATGCAATTATTTATATGAAAATAAGTCATTAACGCTAACACAAACAATTTCTTAAAAATAATCATAAGATGCCTAGAGAACCGGGAAAAACCGGGAATCCCGGTTCCGGCTATACCCAGAACCGGGAAATGAAATTCTTGGTACCGGGACCGATACTGCATACCCTAAGCGTAGGTACTAATCTCAAAGACCGGCAACGTGTACGCTAACTACTCGCCGACTGAACAGTTTTGACTACCCCTGAACAAGATGCATGTAACTGCGTCGAAATATCGGGAGCTCGAAAACAATACAAAAGGTAATCACGGTTCATACCCCGGTCGATGTCGATATAAGTATAGTACGCCGACTTCACGCCAACTGCACATTTTCCATAAAAATTGCAGCCGGGTTGCACTTGCACCGTCCCTCAGACATGGAGGTGACTGCACGATCTGCATACTTGTCTTCCAACACCAACAGTTTACCCGCTCGCTCGTGACATCATATTTACATTTCAACAGCTGCGACAAAGGTCGGGACAAACATACAAACACGATTGTTGTGATTCAGCGCGGCACGTTCCTGAAAGACAATAGGAGATAACGGGGTGATTCATGAAGCAGACATCTGGTTCAAAGAAAATGCTAATCAGCGTGAAAAAGAAAAATATAAAGTCTGGGAAACAAGTTTTGCCAGTAATAAAAAACCTATTTTAGGGGCGATAACTGATAATACTATACTCAATTCCAGATATGATTAAACAGAGGGAAAAATGGCGTTAAAGAGAATGATGGAAAAAGGTGCAAATTTAAGGATGTGATTAGGTAAATACTTAACTAATATTTCTCAATTATACGCTCCTAACCTTCTAAATCAAATATCGAAGAATACCATATTTCCACCTAATTTATCCACCCCCATGTTTTATTTGTTTATTTATTACTCGTACTTGCGTCAGCCCCCTGACGACAATTACGCCATAAAGTCTTATTACATTTCTAAGAAAAAAATACTTATTACAAGAGATATTTGTCGAGTGCTGTTATAATATTTCTACACTTTGTGAGTAGGTAGGTTATCAATGCAGTTTGTGATGCAATTTACTAGATAAATCAGTGCATTTTTTGCATACATAAGTAATTAACAATGGAATAAAGTTTCAAGACGTCTCGGTAGCCTGACTAATTATCATGTTTAATGTATTGAGAAACTTCTCGTTGAATTGTTTTTTTATTATGCTTTGAGGCTGAGGCCCTAGGGAAAGAAGTATCATTAGATAGTTAACTTGAAGTCATGAATGCAAAGTATAGACAGAAATAGTATTTAGTAGTGAAAGTTTTAAACTTCTTTAATTGTTTGAACCTGTTGAAGTACCTGATGTAGTGATGTCCCTAAACGTGCCGTAACATCTATATCGATTTATCGATATGTCTGGGACTAGTTTTCGTTTCTCTGAATTATTAATATTATTATACCTACAGAAAAAATATTAGAGCGAGTAGAATGTATGTACTTAGGTATGTATACTGTACAACTTTGTATTTCAATTTCTAGCATCGAAAACTAATAGGTATGTTACTTGAATATTCATGTCTAATTAATTTCATGATATATCAGACTGTCGTTTTAAAGTGAGAGCGTTACTTCACGTACTTCCAATGTTTGTCGGCGGCGATACAACATGATACATCTTTACTATATAAATGTCTATGTCTTTATCTCTCTGTCTCTGTTTATGTTTTCTTTGTATAAAGAAAAAAATGGGGAAGGAAGCCTTCCGACATTGCCGTAACAACGGTCGTCACGCTTTAAATAGTTTAAGGAAGTCATCAATAAAAAATAATTACTTCTTAAGGGCATGAATGGTGATGAGGATCATTAAATATACTGTAATTATAGTTAATCTAGTAATGATACACTGATATCGACATTAGTGATACAATGTATAGTTATGTAGTATGTATAGTAGGTATAATCACTACATAGTATAAAACAAAATCGTTTCACTCTGTCTGTCTGTCCCTATGTATGCTTAGATCTTTTAAACTACGCAACGGATTTTGATGCGGATTTTTTAATAGATAGAGTGATTCAAGAGGAAGGTTTATGTATATTTGTTAACCCGTGCGAAGCCGCGGCGGGTCGCTAGTCTCATAATAATCATAATCAGACTGAACTTTTTATACCTCGTCGGTGGCAAACAATTAAGTTAAGGGGCCCACTGATTACCAGTCCTACATTTGCATGAGTAGTAAAATGAGTCGTGACCGTCATGTTATCGAATAAAGCCGAGCCTGCACGTTAGCGATTGCTTGCGATAATTTCCTAAGTGCTAAATTATCTATCTACTATGTAGGTTGTTCATGTGGTACTTGGCTTACAGTAGCTAACAATGTGTGATGATAACAGATATAAAGTATTACCTGTTTTTAATTAGCATGTCACATTCACAGCTGCGCAAAGTCATCTCCTTTTCCACTCCTTGGTTTGTTAGGGTTCCGTACCACAAAAGGAAAAAAACCGAACCCTTTTAGGCTCACTTTGTTGTCCGTCTTGTTAAGAGTTCAAGACCCTTTGTCTCGGGAACGCGTGGAGGTATCGAGTTGAAATTAAAATCATACAGTTTCACTCAGGTCTACAGCCCCTTAAAGCTATGAAAAAATTAAACTTCTAAGGTAACGTAAAAAAAAGATACGGCCGTTTAACGTAGATACAGTCAACAATAGTTGCTAAGCGGGCCATGTGTTCAAAATGATCTTGACGCGACTTCATTGTTCAGAGAATAAGAGCGCGTCAAGGTAATTTTGAACACCTCGCCCGCTTAGCAACTTCTGCTCCTGACGGTACTTATTTCGACACTCTCAAGGATTCTTTCGTACCAAAGAATCTTTCGTACCAAATTGGGATTTCTCAATTATACCGCTGAGAATGAGGGGTTCTTTAAACCATCCAAATTTTATTCCAAACTAACGAAAAAAAAACGATAACTAAATAAAAATAAGCCCGTAGCAGTTTGGCGTATCATCATAGATCGGTTGCGCACCTATTCCTACTTTAAAATTAAATATTTTATGATGTGATAGGTCTATTTTACCCTGCATACCTACTCATAATTATCTGATTATTAAATTGGTGGCAACTGGTTGTTCTAATTTCATGGTCGCCGCAATGAAAAATGCTGTCGGTTATCCTTAAGGATGTAATAATATTATCGAACGAGCGAGCGAAGCGAAGCGAAGCGAAGCGAAGTTCTTACATTCGACTTTGAACACGCGGCTGGCTAGCGGCACGTCTCGGCATTTCGATGTTTTTAAGCTGAACTGTCAGAAGATAGTTTGATACTCAATAACTTAAGTAAATTTGTTCTAATTTAAATGAAATTGGGTAAACGTGTAGTCTAGGGCATTCTATTTTAGTCATTAAATTATGAGCAGGCCCGATCAAGAGGTTATTAAGCTAGAAGAGCTTAGAAGGCCAAAAAGCAGTTTGTGAGGGGTCTTGCTATTCTGGTCAATTTTTTGCAAGAAACATGGTCGAGTTTAGTATCAAATGAAAGTGCTCGACTTACACTTTTATAATATCGTTTTTAAATTTACCATTTTGAAATAATTAGCAAGATAAAAATAAAATAGAATAAACATAATATATGTATGTGACATTTGACAAGAAATATTTCGGCTTAGCACAGATACAGTTTATTTTAATCTCTATGGTGGTGACTTAAATCCAGGGGAGGGACAGCCGTATACGAAGCCTTTATTCGAAAAAATAGCGCCATCTATATTACTTAACGCTAAACTTGTAAATGGCGCTTCAAAATTGATGCAAAAAAGCAAATCTTGTCAGTAGAAAAAGGCGCGAAACTCAAAGTTTCTATGAGACCATATCCCTTCGCGCCTACATTTTTGACGTGAAACGTCTTTAAAAACCCGTAGTAGAGGTGCCGGACCAAAAACCAAGTGTAACGAAAAGTGTTATGGCGCGGTGGCTTATATCTCTGTAACTGTGATACCTATATGTATAGTTATAACATCAGTGTATAGAGGAAAGTAGCCATTACTCGGAAAAGCATGTTCTCCTGACATAGATGGCGCTGATTCTACGCTAGAAACGACGCAATAGGAGCTAAAATGACCCCTATTTTCAGTGTTCATTTAGTAATTACTCACCAGCCCATTAACCGATTTCGGTAAAGTTGGAGTCATTTAATAGATCTTATTCCATTTTAATGAAATAGGAGAAAAATAAAACACGCGAAATTATAATAAGCTGCAAAAAGGTAAAAGAGTGACAATTTTTACAGAAATTTTATCACTGCTCTTGTTTGAGGCCACTGTGTGCGAAAATTAAGGCGCAAAACTGACGCAAATTACCTGAAGTAGTAAGATAACGCAAATACGGTTCTTTACATACCACTTTTACTCTAGTGAAACCTCTTAATCTCCTCAAATAGTTCATTAGAATCTATGGCGGCGCGGCGGCGCGAGTTAGTAAGAACACGTAGAAAACGAACGTATGGCGGCTGCTTGACAATCTCGAGTTCCTATTCCTAATTACTATCTTAGTTGAGTACTTTCTGCTGTATGGGTCAAACAAATTTTTGAAAAGGTCACTTCTGTGGACAATACATTAAAAGGTAACGACTCTGGTACGTATATATCCCGTTTTTCTCATTTGAGTCTCAAGAACTGAAAACATGTATTCCGCCTGTAAAGGTGCTGCGTAAAAAAATGATTTTAGATTCCCTTAAATTAGCGATGTCTACAGGAAAGACGCGAACGAGATTGCTATAAAACGTGTATTACCCGTATAAAATATCTATTCTCGTAATTATGATGTGTAATTTACAAAAAAATTGTACCTAATTATTACATTCATTACTCCAAAATGAATTGATCATTTATAATTAAACAGGTGTGACGCTGTAATTTATTATTTTAAAATTTCCCATAAATGCCGTGTTCATTTCTTAATCATTATCACCCCAAATAATCTATACAGATAACATTTAAGATATTACTCATAATTATTAATTATTATAATACATCAAACTCGCGAGATGCGCGACTTCGGTATTCAAACACAAAGCAATACATAGTACAAGTGTCCAACGAAATGCGAAGGCCGAAGGATGTACCTAAGTGTGACACACAACACACATAAGTGTGTCAAAACACATTCTGGACGCTTCGGGCCTTCGGCCCTACGCGGAGCTCGGCCTTCGGCCTTCGAACTTAGACACTAATACTATTGTTCTGTGTTTAAGCTGAAAGTAATGACGGTCACATCATTGTTTATGTACAACTCCGTGCTAGAAATTCACAAGAAAGCAAGCACTCTACTTAAGCGTAGGCTTCGCCCGACCTTTAAGTGTGAAGGGCGCCGTAGGCGCCCTGTACTTAAGAGCGCGCGAAGCGCGCTGAATGTCGGGCTTCGCCCGACCTTTTAGGGTGAAGGGCGCTCTGTATGTAAGAGCGCGCTTTCGCGCGCTGAACGTCGGGCTTCGCCCGACCTTTAAGTGTGAAGGGCGCCGCAGGCGCCCTTTATGTAAGAGCGCGCGAAGCGCGCTGAATGTCGGGTTTCGCCCGACCTTTAAGTGTGAACAGGCGCCCTGTATGCAAGAGCGCGCGAAGCGCGCTGAATGTCGGGCTTCGCCCGACCTTTAAGTGTAAAGGGTGCATTCTTTAAGTGTGACTAATAATGTTCATGTGCCAGCGGCATTCGGTCGGCCTTCGGCCTTCGCACTTAGACACTTATACTATTGTTCTGTGTTTAAGCACGCATCCTAGACGGGACACGTTTACTACTATGACTCTTCGGGCCTTCGGCGCTACACAGAGCTCGGCCTTCGGCTTTCTCATTAGCTATCCACACCAACGTTTCACGTCAACCATTGCGGCTGTGCCCCTGACACAGCCTCTCTCAATTTTTTTCTACTGACAAGATCTGCTTGGCCAACTATATATACATATTAATCTTTGCTTAAATCAATCAGTTAAAGGCTCCACAGACCTTGCAATAAATCCACGCGATCTTTGATCCCTTGCCGCCTATAGAGCGACATAAAATAGTAGAAATTAAATAAAATGGAACTCAAAAATGTCCATACTAAATTGTTGTCATGTGTAAGCATTTTACGTCAAAAATGTGACAGGTACGTAGAAAGTGGCGCCCTCATTTATTTTCTATTATTTTATGTCGCACTATACGAGTACCTAAGTAGGTGCAACAAAGTCAATCGCTATATAATTTTTGGTTAACCGCGAGTTCTAAGTTCGGGGCGAACTACTAGTTATATTTGTCTAACATAAATCACTTAATGGGCGCTTTAATACTTTATCGTGGTTGTCCGTGGCAACGATACGATTTTATCGCCACGACATAGCAGGAGGAAATGTATGAGATTGTACGTAATATACGTATGCAGTCACTTTAAGACCGTTTTCAGATTTTAAGATTGTCTGATACGATATCGGATGACCTTACCTTTTTTAAGTGGATTTCTAATTCTATTAAATAATTTAAATGCCAAATTACAAAAACCTTACGTAAATGCTACACTTCATTTCGCATGTATCAATCAGCGGGAGCGATCTTCAAGGTCGTAGTAATAAAAAAATTCAACGTAACAAGTCAAATCTAAATCGGGCCCATAGTTATAGGTAAATAAGACCTACAAACACTTAAAAATCCCTTATCACTAGGCATAGTAAATATTTATAAATGTTTATTACTGGATTGGAAAAGACTGTCAGACCGTGGACGAAAAAATATAGGTACTGTGGAATACATAAGTATATAACGCTCAAAGTCACAGGCAACCCAACTTTATGTTATGTTTCTATGTAGTTTGATAACCACAAATTATTGAGGGAAAGACTTACCACATCATACGTGGCTGGGTTATCGTGTACAGTCTTTACACGCCTTCCAACCTTACCTATATTTGACCGAAACCAGACAGATGTTTACAATAAATTAGTCAAGCATAGTGTTCTAATCAGTAAGTTTTTTACAACTAAGTGCCGTGTCGAGCAAGGTTGTGATTGTTTAGATTAGCTATTATGGTTTGGGTTGGGACTGCATATTGTAAAGTTGATGTAAGTAATACTTTTCTAACCTATGTTTTGTATGTTGTATTAAGAGTCCCAAGAACCTACAGCCATATTCGAACTTTAAGATATGTACGTCAAATATTAGATATTTATTTAACATCACCTAGATATGTCAGTGTCAAACAAGTGTCAAAAGCGACGTTTCTTCAAACAAAAACGTCACTTTTGACACTTGTTTGACACTGACATATCTTGGCGATGTCTAATAGATATCTAATAGATGTCTACTTAGTACAAAATCCGAATCGGGCCCCTAGTCGCCGCCATACAATTGAAGTTTCGCACTCATTTTAAAACGACATTAGAAATAACATACAATTTGACATGAACATTCAGTACAGATGTAGTGCATAATGTCGTGTAAACGTCTTGCTATTTCAGTCCGTCCCGGTACAAAAAGTACTGAGGTTGACTGAGTACTGAGTAGCATGACAAATACGAACGTTTGCGTTTTTTTCGCCCGGTAAAAGTATCTAACAAGAACACAACACAACCAAAGGGGCAACCGTATGAAAATTACATGCAAGTGTCGGGTTCTTTTCCGGGTGATCTCCTTAACCTGGTGATCTCCTGACTCACTCGGACCTTACTTATGAACTATTTGGTTAACATTTTTTTTTTCTTGTGCCTGAACTCTTGACTCCTGAAGATTCCGACCGCGGTATTCGGAAAACAAGATCCGTTCTAGACGAGAATGATACGATATGTACTAGATACGTTGTAGTTTAGATTTCAACTAGTTCTCTTTTGCAGCTCAATTCGGGCAACAAATGTCACTTTTACGTTAAAATATCGTAATAATATCTTGTGGAAATCGTTCAAGAGTATCTTCAGAATCGCACAAATGTCAAATTTGACAGGCAAGATCTTAAAAAATATATCGTTGTCGTATCTTGGTGATGTCTAATAGACATCTAATAGATGTCTAGTTCATAATCCGAATCGGACCCCGATCCCGATTGTGGTTGTTGGGGAGTAAAGTAATAATTTGTTTCAAAAATTTCATGTTTAGCTTCAGTGCCGTAACATAAACACAATTATGTTAAACACTCTTAAAATGATGAGGTCAATCGCTCGAAACGAAACGTTTCAAAATGACATCCTGTCGCGTCAATGGCCATTGGCCAATGTCAGACAATAATGATGATGACGGGATGTCGCCGATTGACAGGAGTCAGCAGTCGATGATCTGTCAATTCCGTGTTGATTTGCGCAAGTAAATACATGGAAAAATAAGAGTCCGACCAGGGGGCCTAGCCTAGGTTACATTCGCTATCGCTTTGACAGTTGCGTTTCGATCGCTACAAAGTACAAAGCGTAAGCGATTGGCATGTTGGCTACGCGGCCAGGGGGCCTATACAAGATGACAATCGCTATCGCTACGACAACGAAATGCTTTGTGTCTCTTTATCACTCTTCAATATGAATGCGACAATGACTTGAAACGTGCTTGAAATATACTGATTTAATTTAACTAGTAGTTCGCCCCGAACTGAGAACTCGCGGTTAACTAAAAATTATATAGCTATTGACTTTGTTGCACCTACTTACGAGGGGTGTTCAAAATATTCTCGGTATGAGAATGAAAACAAACAAGTACGAAAAGTTTGATATTTTTATTTTTCAATATACTCCCCCCCTATGTTCATACACTTAAAAGATCGATCAATTATTTTTTTTAATCCCTCGTAAAAATATTTTTTATCTTTCGTGTAAAAATGCTCCTCCACTGCCGCCTTCAATGCTTCATCGTCAGAAAATTTATTTCCACGCAGATCCTTTTTAAGATTGGGGAGCAAAAAGAAGTCGCTGGGGGCTAAGTCCGGACTATACGGTGGGTGAGTAACAGTTTTAAACCCACATTCAACAATAGCTGCCTTGGCAATATGAGCAGTATGGACGGGGGCGTTGTCATGCAGAAGCAGAATACCTTTGGTTAACTTTCCTCGCCTCTTTTCTTTAATTACATCCTTTAATTGACGTAGAATGTTAGCGTAGTACTGTCCTGTGATATTTACACCTTTTTCTTTATAATCGATTAGTAATACTCCTTCACAATCCCAAAATATCGTGGCCATGACCTTGCCAGCTGAAGGGATGACCTTGAACTTCTTGGGATGAGCTGAACCCTTAATGTGCCACTGCATGGACTCTTGTTTACTCTCTGGGTCATAATGATGAACCCAGGTTTCATCTCCAGTAACTATTCTTTGCAGCACCTCATCAGGATTTTCACCGCACAGGTCAATAAAATCGGAACAACAAGCTACACGCATGTCTTTTTGAAGCCGAGTCAGCATTCGCGTAACCCATCTTGCACTTACTTTTGACATATTAAGATGGTCATGTATAATATCATGTACGGTACCAATAGAGAGATTGGTTACTTGTGCTATAGATTTTACCTTCACTCGACCATCTTCCAATATAAGTTTTTCCACTTTATCAATATTTTCTTGTGAAGTAGCTACTACAGGCCGGCCAGGTCTAGGGTCATCTTCAATACTCTCCCTTCCGCGTTTAAACTCGCTTGACCACTTTTGAATGGTAGATAAAGAAGGAGCAGACTCACGGTAAACACAATCCATTTCCTCTTTTATGGTTTTTTGATTTTTACCCTGTTTTGTCAAGAATTTTATCACGCATCGATGTTCTAATTTAGTTAACATTGTCAATTCGCACATGATGTTCATGTTTGTTCAGCAATTGCAGAAAAACAAAAGACCATCTCGGTTCGAATTATACTTTTTTTTAATGTCAATGAATAAACCTTAGCGGCCAGTAACGAAAGAAATTTTAGAAGAGGTCGTAAGATATCAATACCGAGAATATTTTGAACGCCCCTCGTAGGTACTCGTATAGTGCGACATAAAATAATAGAAAATAAATGAGGGCGCCACTTTCTACGTGACTGTCACATTTGTGACGTAAAATGCTTACACATTAGGGTGGAGCGAAATCTAAAATTCTTGAATATAGCAATGGAACCCCTCTAAAAGGATGTCTAATTTTTTTATTATTTAAGGGAAAAAAAATAAAAAAAATATTGGTATATACTTTTAGCCCTCTACTATTCGATTATATACGGGGTGGATTTTCTTTTTGGGTCAGTGAGGGCAGCTACCAGATCCCGTGCTGCTACGAGAAAACGGTCTAAGAAGACCTTCCCTCGATTTCAAATTAATGAAGATTGGCTTTTACAGATTTTGGAAAAAACATACAGGGTGCGAGAAAAAGGTCATTTTTGACAAACATTTTTTTTGATGCCAATCGATCCCATTCCTATTAAGGATCAAAAGCTTGTATGGAACCAAAAAAAAATTCCGGCTAGAAAAGCCACAAATCGAGGAAAACTTTTCCCATACATTTTGTATGAAAATGAAAACTTTTATTTTTCATATGCTGTTTTTGTATGCCAATCGATTCCATTCCTATCCAGTATCAATAGTTTCCTAGGGGTCAACTTACGGTAATGTACTAAAAAGCCACAGATTAATAAAAACTTTTTCCATACATTTACTATGGGGAAAATGTGAAATGTTATTCTCAATTTTCTATCTCGCCCATCAGTCCTACAGCAATGTCTTCATACAGTATTATGGTCCTTAAATGTAACAGGACTGATTGGCCAGATAGAAAAATGTGAATTAAATTTCACGTTTTCTCCATAGTAAATGTATGGAAAAAGTTTTCTTTAATTTGTGGCTTTTTAGTACATTACCGTAAGTTGACCCCAAAGAAACTATTGATACTGGATAGGAATGGAATCGATTGGCATACAAAAATAGCATGTGAAAAATAAAAGTTTTCATTTTCATACAAATTGTATGGGAAAAGTTTTCCTCGATTTGTGGCTTTTCTAGCCGGAATTTTTTTTTTTGGTTCCATACAAGCTTTTGATCCTTAATAGGAATGGGATCGATTGGCATCAAAAAAAAGTTTGTCAAAAATGACCTTTTTCTCGCACCCTGTATGTTTTTTCCAAAATCTGTAAAAGCCAATATTCATTAATTTGAAATCGAGGGAAGGTCTTCTTAGACCGTTTTCTCGTAGCAGCACGGGATCTGGTAGCTGCCCTCACTGACCCAAAAAGAAAATCCACCGTGTATAGCAATATATGCATATTTTTAATTAATTTAATTTATGCTTATTTTTTTATAACAACGTCATTCATTAAATAACATCGTTTTGTTACAGATATACTCGATTGCTATACTTATTTTTGTTTATAACGTATATTTTTATGACACGGTAAAACCACGTAAATCGAGGTTTTATGGAAAAGGCCCTTTAACCCGGATACTGTGCACAAATTGGAGTTTACAACTAATTACAGAACCGTGAAAACTATTTTGAACGTGATAAGATAATAAAAATACTACTAGTAAAAGTAAATATATGCCTAACATACGTGTGAACATGACCCAAAAAGGGCGTAAGCGACGCCGAAGGGCAAAATTTAACGCTCATTAAACATATAAATAACCCATTTTTGCAGTAAAATGATACTTTTCGTAATCAATAACACCGTTACTTTGCCACAAGAACGTCTAAAAAAATAACTGATATATATTTTTTACACTGTAGCATTTTCCTTGTTTTGCATGAAATTGCTGTTTAATATGGGGCATTTCATATGAAGCGGACAGGAAAAAAAAAGTGAGGTTCCCGAATTTGTTTATATTTGGTTTAGTTCTTCTTCTAGTAGGTATAAAACCGGACGCCAAATATTTTTTATATATGACGTTTATTTTAAAAATTATGAGCTTTTCAAAAATTACCGTAATTGAAATTCCGATTTTTTTAAACTCGAATATCGAATAATTTAAATATATAACTTAATATTAAACCAAGCGTTTTGTATAGAATTTTTAATGATCTTTTCAGCGAAGAAATCAATTTTGAAAAATAAATAAAAAATAATGGTTAAAACCGGAAGTAAACTTTTCGAAACCATTTTTCGAAAACTTTGACCAGTTTTTTTTTATTTATTTTTATCTCAAAATATAGCCCTAAGTATGTACAAAATACACTAGAAGTTGCAGAATGGGATCTCTATTAGTTAAGACAATAGGTCAATAAATGTACATACATGTCGCCCTGAGTGCGACGTACCGTACTGGTATACATACATATAGCAGCTGTTTAGCTTATAATTCTTATTGTAAAATAATAAAAATTATGAAATAAACTGGTTAGAATTGTTGACTTTCTTATTTCATTATGTTATGATTAGAATTTACCAGCAGTCTTACTGAATACATGTTCTTATAAGTAAAACAGCTGCTATATGTCTGTATGTCGCAGGGAAATTATCAAAACAGAGATTTGATCAAATCACGCAGGATGTTAAAATGGCGAATCCATATCATCATTTCCCTAGAAAAATTCAGTCATTTGACCAAATCACTGACTCTGTTTAGTGAAAAGACAAAATCGGCCAATAAACGCGAAACGCTTTTTCATTTCACTAGATTTGTTTAGGAATTTGACAAAATCCCTAACCACGACAGTAAGTTGACGAAACGAACTTAAAAAGTCAACTAGTTTTATCATTTCGCTAAACAGGTTTAGTGAAATGATAAAGTCTCAACTGGAAGATGGTATATGGTGATTTGATTAAATCTCTGAACGGTTTAGTGAAATAACGAAAGCAAGTACAGAATACAACAGTTTACTTTACAGTTAAGCGATTTGATCAAATCTCTGACTAGATTAAGTGAAAATGTTTGAAATTATGATGCCGACAGATGTACCGATTTGGTACGGATAATTTTAAATACCTATTTAAAACAATCCCCGGTACATTACTTCCATCTAATGAACCTCTGTCTACCTTAGGGACGTCCATCAACACGCTTGATTTGATTAGCAACTCTTTAAATTTGTGCAGAGAAGTCTCTTTCATTTTTTCAGCCGATATTTTCAAAAATTTTCACTTAATCTAGTCAGAGCTTTGATCAAATCGCTTAACTGTAGAGTAAACTGTTGTATTCTGTACTTGCTTTCGTCATTTCACTAAACCGCCGTTCAGAGATTTAATCAAATCACCATATACCATCTTCCAGTTGAGACTTTCTCATTTCACTAAACTTGTTTAGCGAAATGATAAAACCAGTTGACTTTTTAAGTTCGTTTCGTCAACTTACTGTCGTGGTTAGGGATTTTGTCAAATTCCTAAACAAATCTAGTGAAATGAAAAAGCGTTTCGCGTTTATTGGCCGATTTTGTCTTTTCACTAAACAGAGTCAGTTATTTGGTCAAATGACTGAATTTTTCTAGGGAAACGATGATATGGATTCGCCATTTTAACATCCTGCGTGATTTGATCATATTCCTTAGAGATTTGTTCAAATCTCTGTTTTGATCATTTCCCTGCGACATGTATACCAGTACGGTACGTCGCACTCAGGGCGACATGTATGTACATTTATTGACCTATTGTCTTAACCAATGGAGATCCCATTCTGCAACTTCTAGTGTATTTTGTACATACTTAGAGCTATATTTTGAGATAAAAATAAATTAAAAAAAACTGGTCAAAGTTTTCGAAAAATAGTTTCGAAAAGTTTACTTCCGGTTTTAACCATTATTTTTTATTTATTTTTCAAAATTGATTTCTTCGCTGAAAAGATCATTAATAATTCTATACAAAACGCTTGGTTTAATAATAAGTTATATATTTAAATTATTCGATATTCGAGTTTAAAAAAATCGGAATTTCAATTACGGTAATTTTTGAAAAGCTCATAATTTTTAAAATAAACGTCATATATAAAAAATATTTGGCGTCCGGTTTTATACCTACTAGAAGAAGAACTAAACCAAATATAAACAAATTCGGGAACCTCACTTTTTTTTTCCTGTCCGCTTCATATGAAATGCCCCATATGAAAGTTTGAAATTTTATTATTTCATAAATATTGAAAAAGGTACAAACATTTTGGTAATAACTTATTATACGCTTATTAAGTATTATATAATTTCAATAAAATGTACACATATTAGTGAAATTAGTATATTTAAATAATTGATGAAAATGTACCTTTATTAATTTCTTTAGCGGCTGGATAGAGGGCTAAAAGTAGTGTTTATTTTGAAACTTGATATAATCACTATAATCTACATGACAAACTGCAACTTTTTGTACCGGTTCCACATTGATAATCAAATTTTTATTTTTTCCCATACAACGACGCCCCACCCTATATTACACATGGCAACAATTTAGTATGGACATTTTTGAGTTCCATTTTATTTAATTTCTACTATTTTATGTCGCTCTATAGGCGGCAATAGATCAAAGATGGATTTATTGCAAGGTCTGTGGAGCCTTTAACTGATTGATTTAAGCAAAGAGTAGTATGTATAATATAGTTGGCCAAGCAGATCTTGTCAGTAGAAAAAATGAAGGCGCGAAGGGATATGCTCTCATAGAAAATTTGAGTTTCGCGCCTTTTTCTACTGACAAGATTTGCTTTTTTGCATAAATTTTGAAGCGCCATTTACAAGTTTAGCGTTAAGTAATATAGATGGCGCTATTTTTTCGAATAAAGGGCTTCGTATACGGCTGCCCCTCCCCTGGATTTAAGTCACCACCATAGAGATTAAAATAAACTGTATCTGTGCTAAGCCGAAATATTTTCTGTCAAATGTCAAATACATATATTATGTTTATTCTATTTTATTTTTATGTTGCTAATTATTTCAAAATGGTAAATTTAAAAACGATATTATAAAAGTGTAAGTCGAGCACTTTCATTTGATACTAAACTCGACCATGTTTCTTGCAAAAAAATGACCAGAATAGCAAGACCTCTCACAAACAGCTTTTTGGCCTTCTAAGCTCTTCTAGCTCAATAACCTCTTGATCGGGCCTGCTCATAATTTAATGACTAAAATATAATGCCCTCGACTACACGTTTACCCAATTTCATTAAAATTAGAACAAATTTACTTAAGTTATTGAGTATCAAACTATCTTCTGACAGTTCAGCTTAAAAACATCGAAATGCCGAGACGTGCCGCTAGCCAGCCGCGTGTTCAAAGTCGAATGTAAGAACTTCGCTTCGCTTCGCTCGCTCGTTCGATTAGTATTTTTTTGTAGGTATGTAAGATTTATGTTAGTTAAGTTATTGTAGATTCCTCGTGAGAATTTACATAGGCATTATTTGTACAAGTTTCCATTATTACGCCGCCCGAAAATTGCGACGGACGGAATCGGAAGACATGGCCGTGGCGACTGTGGCGAGGCTTTTTACCTCTTAGGTATCTGAATTACTCGGCAAATAATTATATTTCTGTTTAAAATTTTGATCGTCAACTCCCTCTGCTACATCACTAGCTATTTTATCTTATACTTTTAAACGAGTTTATTCTCGGAAACGGCTCTAACGAGTTCGATGAAATTTGATATACGGGGGCAAAAAATCGATCTAGCTAGGTCTTATCTCTAGGAAAACGCGCATTATTGAGTTTTTATTATATGTTTTCCGGTCTCCCAGATAATATAGGTCTCCATGTATGCAGGGTAACGATATACCTACAACTGAAAATACTTAAATGAAAATTAGACATGTTTTCGTGATTTTTAGGGTTCTGTACCTCACAAAGGAAAAAACGGAACCATTAAAGGATCACTCGTGCCGCTCGTGCGGCTGTCTGTCTGTCCAACCATTCCCCCCCCCCCTTTATCTCTCAAACTACTGGGTCTTAAATTTAAAAAAAACTACACAAAATAGTTCTTTACCTATAGATGACAAGAAAACCTATTAGAAATGTGCAGTCAGCTTGTAAGTCGGACTTAATGTACGGAACGCTTGGAATGCGAGTCCGACTCGCACTTGGCTGGTTTTTTTCTATCACGCCAATTTTAACCTTTTAAGGTTTTGGTTAGACTTGGCCTTGCATATATAGTCTAGTTTCAGTGTAAATTTTTTTCACGGAATTGCCGTGTTACAATTCAATACAAAATCTACAATTTGCGCTGGCGGGGGCAGTGTGGGCGATGGTTCTAACAGTATATCAACCAACGGGTCTCCAAGTCAATTATTATTCACTAAACGTGATGACAGCCATTTGACCATTTTCCTTAACATGTCAACTGACTCATGTTATTTTTCTTTACAGGTAAGTTACCGGAGACAGGACATATTATACATGTCACTCACGTCAAGGCTGTACTGTAGGTAAGCGGCAGCCATTAATATGTCCTAAAAATTTAATGATATAACCTATTAAGTTATAGGCTATAATGGCGGGTGCTATTAGGGAATTTAATCGAGTGTTAAATGAAATCGGTATGATGTTTTGATGATTCATTATGTTTCAAAAGTTTACACAATGTTTGTTTGTAATACAATAAATTTAAACGGTAACAGAAATACCAATAGCAATGCATGTTACTAATGTGTAATTTTTATGTTACCTATACCGTGATTTAAAATAATTTTTAAGAAAAAAAAACCGACTTCTATGCGGCCCGGTGAAAGATTATTGTAGATGGTGCGCTATGTAGAAAAGGAGGTAAAACCACCCACTTTTCTAGTAGCATTTCGTTTCTGTAAGGCTCGCAGTTCTAACCTAACCTAACCCACTTTTGTTCGGTTCTGTGAGGATAGCAGTTCAAACCTAACCTAACCCACTTAACGGCGCATGCGGTGCGGTGTACGGGGGTTTGAGCGGGAGGGGTTTGGCCTCATCATACTTTATACCTACATTTTATGGTAGGTAATCATGGTCTTGTGTCCGAGTCCGGGTCTAGTCCAGGTCCGAGTCCGAGTCCAGGTCCGGGTCCGGGTCCGAACCGGATCCGGGTACGAGGCCGGATCTGGATCCGAGTCCGGGTCCCAGTCCAAGTCAAAGTCGAAATTCGAAATCACCAAACATGTACTATGCGTCGTTGAAGAGTTCTGTTCTGATCATCATCAGCAGTTCCAGTTCATCAAATGCGACAGTTTTTAATGTTAATGCTTTATTTTATGATGAAAATACAGAAAATTCTATACGTGTGCCTTTAAGATTTGAGGAGTTCCCTCGATTTCTCATGGATCCCATGTTTAGAACTTGAGCTTGACATAAATATGGCTTAAAAACCTAACTTGCTTAACAAACATAACGAAAAGGAAAAATCGCCAAACGCGAGCTATGCGTCGTTAAAGAGTTTCGTTCTGGTCATCATCAGCAGTTACACTTCCTCAAATGTTACTTTTTAAATGTATATGCTTAATTTGTTGATTAAAACACAACAATAACTATATGTATGCCTTTAAGATTTGAGGAGTTCCCTCGATTCCTTATGGATCTCATCATCAGAACTCGAGCTTGACAGAAATGTGGCTTAAAAACTAAACTTGCTTAACAAACATAACGAAGAGGACAAATCGCCAAACGTGAACTATGGGTCGTTGAAGAGTTCTGTTCTGATCATCATCAGCAGTTCCATTTCATCAAATGCGACAGTTTTTAATAAAAATGCTTGATTTTCTGATGAAAATACAAAAATCTCTATACGCACGCCTTTAAGATTTGAGGAGTTCCCTCGATTCCTCATGGATCCCATCATCAGAACTCGAGCTTGACAAAAATGTGGCTAAAAAACTTAACTTGCTTAACAAACATAACGAAGAGGACAAATCGCCAAACGTGAACTATGCGTCGTTGAAGAGTTCTGTTCTGATCATCATCAGCAGTTCCACTTCATCAAATGTCACGTTTCTGAATGTATATGCTTGATTTGTTGATAAAAACACAAAAATCACTATATGTATGCCTTTAAGATTTGAGGAGTTCCCTCGATTCCTCATGGATCCCATCATCAGAACTGGGTTTTGACCAAAACGGGACCAATCTGTATGCATATACATGTCGGCGGCAGATCGTAAAATCGGGCATATCGAGATATTCCTAGGCATATCATGAAACGCCGCCATTTCATGATCTGACTAAGATTAACCCAGGCGTATCACGATCTGCCTTATAAAAGAGGCGGCAGATCGGTCAGACCAATGTATTCGTTGATATTCCTAGCTTCATACCGGGCGCATCGTCAAATAATTGATGAGATATTCATGAAACGCCGCCATTTCATGATCTGACTAAAATTAACTCAGGCATATCACGATCTGTCTTATAAAAGATTCGGCAGATCGACGGGAGCAATGTATTCGTCGAATTTCTAGCTTCATTCATACGGATCACATCACATCGTAAAATAATTGCATTTTTTGCCACTGGTGGCGCTGCATTCTATATGGCGCTGCGTCCGAGTCCAGTGTTGCCAGATCGTACCTTTTAATACAAGTTTACGTTCCTTTTGAGCCTTGAGGTTTGCTCGATATGGCTGGTGGTCGCTAGGCATATCATGAAATGCCGGCTTTTCATGATCTGCCTAGGAATATCACCCATTGAGTTTTGCACGATATGGCTGGTCGTCGCTAGGCAGATCATGAAATGCCGGCGTTTCATGATCTGCCTAGGAATATTACCCATTGAGGTTTGCGCGATATGGCTGGTGGTCGCGCTAGGCAGATCATGAAATGCCGGCGTTTCATGATCTGCCTAGGAATATCATCCCTTGAGGTTTGCACGATATGGCTGGTCGTCGCTAGGCAGATCATGAAATGCCGGCGTTTCATGATCTGCCTAGGAATATCACCCCTTGAGTTTGCACGATATGGCTGATGGTCGCGCTAGGCAGATCATGAAATGCCGGCGTTTCATGATATGCCTAGGAATATCACCCATTGAGGTCTGCACGATATGGCTGGTGGTCGCGATCGTACCTTTTAATACAAGTTTACGTTCCTTTTGAGCCTTGAGGTTTGCTCGATATGGCTGGTGGTCGCTAGGCATATCATGAAATGCCGGCTTTTCATGATCTGCCTAGGAATATCACCCATTGAGTTTTGCACGATATGGCTGGTCGTCGCTAGGCAGATCATGAAATGCCGGCGTTTCATGATCTGCCTAGGAATATTACCCATTGAGGTTTGCGCGATATGGCTGGTGGTCGCGCTAGGCAGATCATGAAATGCCGGCGTTTCATGATCTGCCTAGGAATATCATCCCTTGAGGTTTGCACGATATGGCTGGTCGTCGCTAGGCAGATCATGAAATGCCGGCGTTTCATGATCTGCCTAGGAATATCACCCATTAAGGTTTGCACGATATGGCTGGTCGTCGCTAGGCAGATCATGAAATGCCGGCGTTTCATGATCTGCCTAGGAATATCACCCCTTGAGTTTGCACGATATGGCTGATGGTCGCGCTAGGCAGATCATGAAATGCCGGCGTTTCATGATATGCCTAGGAATATCACCCATTGAGGTCTGCACGATATGGCTGGTGGTCGCGCTAGGCAGATCATGAAATGCCGGCGTTTCATGATCTGCCTAGGAATATCACCCCTTGAGGTTTGCACGATATGGCTGGTCGTCGCTAGGCAGATCATGAAATGCCGGCGTTTCATGATCTGCCTAGGCATATCACCCCTTGAGGTTTGCACGATATGGCTGGTCGTCGCTAGGCAGATCATGAAATGCCGGCGTTCCATGATCTGCCTAGGAATATCACCCCTTGAGGTTTGCACGATATGGCTGGTGGTCGCTAGGCAGATCATGAAATGCCGGCGTTTCATGATCTGCCTAGGAATATCACCCCTTGAGTTTGCACGATATGGCTGATGGTCGCGCTAGGCCGATCATGAAATGCCGACATTTCATATGCCTAGGAATGTCACACCCTACTATTTGATATGCCTAAACGTCGCTAGGCAAATCGTCAAACGTTGATGTTTGAACGATATGGCTGGTAGTCGCTAGTCAGATCATGAAATGGCGGTGTTTCATGGTATGCCTAGGAATATCTCGATATGGCCGATTTTACGATCTGCCTCCGACATACATACAATCAAAAAAAGAATTTTCAAAATCGGTCCAGTAATGACGGAGATATGGAGTAACAAACATAAAAAAAAATAAAAATAAAAAAAATAAAAAAAAACATACAACCGAATTGATAACCTCCTTCTTTGAGATTTGGAAGTCGGTTAAAAAAACTAAAATTAACCATTTAGAATAAAATTGTCAGCAGTGCGTTTAAAGGCCTAAAATTGGATAAATACCTACAAAATAGAATAAATACCTACTTTTTAGTCCCACGAGAGGGTTACTGACTCCAAAATTGAATTGCAATGTTGGCCTTTGTCTCGTTATATTTATATAGTAGACGTCATTATGTTTTTTGTGCCACCCATTTGTTATATCATAGCGTATAAATAGAATCGATTGAATGATTTGCACCGCAAAAAGTGTCCAAAACACTGTGTACACAAAACAGTTATATCTCAATTAAGAAACGAGTGGCGTAAAAGGCATTCACTTTCGCTGATTCACACTCCTTATGTGTTATTTTGATAAGGTCAGCCGTCAGGGTGGGGTAAGATAAAGCGGACTATCGGGACTAGAGAAGAATACTTTTGTGTGAAATTTTCAAAAAATGGATTTGATCAATTTTGGTTCATAAAGAAGAATTACGGAAATCTGCAATATAGTTATTTTAGTACTTAATAAAATATTTGTATTACCTTTATATTCCTTTATATTCCTAGATATATTTGTAACAATTGTAACATAGGGTCATGTGGGGTAAATATAAAACACGGGTAAAAATAAGACTAAGTTTTGAACACTCGAAGACTTATCCTATTTCATTCCTTATTTGAATTGACAACAGTCGTTAAGCGTTCTCAATTTTTAAGGCCGCAAACTGTATGTGTTACCGTGAACATCGTTAACTGACACTGAGTACTTAATAAAATATTTGTATTACCTTTATATTCCGATCACAGTAACCAGATAATATTTTCTACGCGTGATCATACCTTATAATAAGTAGACCAGCTCCAATCTTCCACTTGCCTCATCTCGTCTCGTATACCTATTCATGTCAATGTGAATCATATACGTGGGATCAGCTTATCAAATCTGCTTAATTTAGGTAGTGTGTGTTAAGATTCAAGTCCTTTGAGTACTCTGCTTTAAGACTCGACTCGGTTAAACACACTCATAAATTAAGTTAAAACTCGAGTTATTTTCAACTTGTTAGAGACTCAAGTCTATTGTAGAGACTCGAATCCTTTACAGATAACTGTCTTCTTTATAAAAAACTCGGGACTCGAGTCCTTTTGAGTTGCGCTTAATTAATAAAAGATTCGACTCGGGACTTAAAAGACTCGGAAGTTTTTTTAGCGCAGTCCTTCAAAAGACTCGCGTTCCTACCATCACTAGATATAGGTACAGTCATGAACAGAAGTTATGAAGTAAAACTCTGAAACAAGCCGTATTCCCTTGGCAATAAAGACGTTAGTTCAATGTGTTGAACATTTCATTCATAGCAACTGCTGTGCTGAATGTTGTTATATGTGACCACATTTAAGTAGGCATTAGGGAGGGATTAGGCTTATTTGTAGGGCGATAGTTCTGCCAAATGATCTGCCCACACCAAGTGAATTGACCGACATATGTATGACATTTTCATTACGAGTTATTGAACCTTAACTGTACCTTTAAAGATGTACTCTGTATTGTGTGTATTATTATATAGGATGTACCAGAACTACTACGTCACAGTGACACCGGAGGTGGGTCAACTCAAGAGGAACCCAACCAACCTAATATGATCTCAGTAAATTCTCATTTATTAGCTCAGACACGTCCCGGCACTTATAGTGCTAAAAGATAATTTTAAACACGTTTTTCACGCATTTTCCAACAGTAACTTCGTAACTAAGGCCATTTATGTGCGATGCGAGGTTTGTTTTTATGGAACAAATCAAGTAGTATATAAATTGGATAGTATTAAATCTCCTAATGAATGATGAAAAAACCGGCCAAGTGTGAGTCGGACTCGCGCACGGAGGGTTCCGCACCATCAACAAAAAATAGAGCAAAACAAGCAAAAAAAACGGTCACCCATCCAAGTACTGACCCCGCCCGACGTTGCTTAACTTCGGTCAAAAATCACGTTTGTTGTATGGGAGCCCCACTTAAATCTTTATTCTATTCTGTTTTTAGTATTTGTTGTTATAGCGGCAACAAAAATACATCATCTGTGAAAATTTCAACTGTCTAGCTATCACGGTTCTTGAGATACAGCCTGGTGACAGACGGACGGACGGACGGACAGACGGACGGACAGTTTTACAACGAAATGCCTGCAAAATATCTGACACGATCTTATTTGTAGAGCCATGAGAGCGTGTCACATATTTTTGTGGCCTTCGAAGAGTAATATATTATGGCAGGCGACTACTGTACTTCAACATAAAATCGTCAGGCATTTCAGAAATATAATCAACGCCAAATTATCTTGATATACAATCAGAAGATCTCGACGAAGACGTTAATTTGACTTGATGGTACAATCAGCAGCAGAAGTTGCTAAGCGGGCGAGGTGTTCAAAATGATCTTGACGCGACTTTATTGTTAAGAGGTTAAGAGCGCGTCAAGGTAATTTTGAACACTTCGCCCGCCTAGCAACTTCTGCTGCTGACTGTACAGGCGTGCAATTGGCAAGACCTCAGCATTGAGTATTTCGTAATTTTATGTAAGATGACTCAGCCGTGGTTGTGTTCGGCGGTTTCATTATAGGTAATGTGTATGTACAGTCACCTGCAATAATATATCACTTTTCGAAGGCCGCAAAAATATGTTACAAGTTCCTATGGCTCTACAAATAGGATCTGATGTCAGATATATTTGTAACAATTGTAACATAGGGTCATGTGGGGTAAATATAAAACACGGGTAAAAATAAGACTAAGTTTTGAACACTCGAAGACTTATCCTATTTCATTCCTTATTTGAATTGACAACAGTCGTTAAGCATTCTCAATTTTTAGGATTAAGTTTAGACAATAAGTTGACGTGGAAAAATCAAATTGAAATTGTATGTAATAAGCTCAGCAGATTTTCTTATGCATTGTATAATCTAAGTAAAAGAGTTAACGAGTCTGCTTTACTGACTGCCTACTGCATGCATATGTAACATCTACACTAAGATATGGCGTCATGTTCTGGGGAAATGCCACTGATCGAGAGGCTGCTTTTAAGACGCAAAAAAAATGTTTAAGATCTGCTTGTAGATTACCGTTACTGGAAACCTGTAAACTACACTTCATTTGGTTCAATATACTAACCCTGCCATGTCTATACATTTTTGAAACTGCGGTTTATGTTAAGAATAACATGCATCAATTTTCAACCTTTAAAAGTGCTCGTAGATGCGACAAGATTTACATCCAAGACGTGAACTCTGCTTTGCTTGCTAAAAGTATTTTTGGGATGGCACCTAAAATATACAATAAGTTGCCAAGACATATAATAACAATAGATCATTTAATTGAATTTAATAAATGCCTGTATGGATTTTTGGTACAAAAAGCATACTACTCGATAATGGAATATTTACTGGACACATTTTAATTTAGTTTTAAGTATGTACACTCGCATTTTGCTTGACATTTAACATATTATTTTCGGTTGACATCATATTATAATTAGTGCATGCTCCATCTCTTCTGGTTTTATTATATTAGTATGCCAAATGGCGAAACATAGTGGAACATAAGTTATTGTATAAGATCTTTATTTAACCTATGTTTACAAATAAATAAGTTTTGATTTTGATTTTGATTTTAATTTTTAAATTAAACGGCCTCAATTTCGCGTACCTAATACATTCGTATTATTGAATTGAATCTCCTTGTAAGGCCGCAAACTGTATGTATTACCGTGAACACCGTTAACTGACATTTTGTAGACCTTATGGCAAAGACGTAGGATCCACTGATGGACAGACATATGACAGTTAAGAACGTTGCTGTTAGTATACATGACATTAAAAATGGATGGCATCAATACCTATTTGCCAGTCTATATTATTACGCTTTACGGTACCACAGAAGACAATAGTGCCAAGGCGTCATTCTAGGACGATTGTACCGCTATTCGATACCACATTGTCACGAACACGTGCCGGATGGATAATCGGTTGACGATTGAGTTGATTGAATTCTTGACATTTTGAATTGCGGTGCTTTAAACAGTAATGTAGATATTGTAGATGGGTGACGCATTGACCGTAAGTAAATAAACCGGCCAAGTGCGAGTCGGACTCGCGCACGGAGGGTTCCGCACCATCAACAAAAAATAGAGCAAAAAAATCGTGTTTGTTGTATGGGAGCCCCCCCTTAAATATTTATTACATTTTATTTTTAGTATTTGTTGTTATAGCGGCAACAGAGATACATCATTTGTGAAAATTTCAACTGTCTAGCTATCGCGGTTCATGAGATACAGCCTGGTGACAGACGGACGGACGGACGGACGGACAGCGAAGTCTTAGTAATCACCTCACTATATATGATACCGACGCTCGGTAACGCGATACATACGTTTAGCGGAGGTATTCTATTTATTTATTATATATTATTATCATTCTCAAATAAGATCACACTTTTTCATTGACATGTTTATTTACATACTGCCATGACAACGTCAAATTATTTGAACATGGTAAAGAGTCTTGAAAAGGAGTCCGCAACATAAATGTCAAATACATTGAGTTTTTTTTTATTGATTTAAATGCCATTTAAATTATGAGTGGCCACCTTACGGGGCTTACGGTCACGTGATCGCCTTACGCCCCTTACGGTCACGTGATCGCCTTACGAACGTGAGTTTATCATTTTTTCCCCACCTCAAAAAGAGCCCAGCGCCGCTAAAGAAGTTTTCGGTGTACTTCCGTTTGGCCCAAATACATTTCGCCAAATTTCACTTCCCAACAAACTTATCGCAATAGTTTCATTTCCCAAAGGAACCTTTAGCAAAGTTACACTTCGCATATAATTTATTTGGTCAAATTATCATTTGGCATGATTTTACTTTGTCAAATGTTATTAGGACAAAAACTTATTTAGCAAACGTTTTTTATTGGCTAATATTATATTCCAAAAAGATGTTTAATCAAATTGTCACTTCGCAAATTTGGCAAATAGGCATCTCATCTCTATTTAAATTTGAACCTAAATTCGTTCTGTTAGAATTTTGAATTTATATAATATTTCTACTCAGAATCAGTAGCTTTCTCCATTCTTACTGAGAAAAAATGTCCACAAGTTTTTGGTGCATTTGTATGAAATTTTGGGGACACTTTTTTTCTCGTATTAGGGTCGAAAGAGCTCGTGATTCTGACTGGAAATAATACAATAGTAGGTACAATGCAGTACCAAAAAAATTACTATGTTATTAAAATTTTTAATCATCAAAATGTCAAAATCATAATATATTTATTTACATCAATTGTCGTATTAGTTCGGCAAACGTGAAACAACCCACACATAAATACGTTTTAAAATTGGAACTTTACGGTTACCATCAGTACCCCGAACAATGAGTCACTGACAGTGTCAACACTGACATATACGTAACCATGTAATTTACTTTATATAGTACCTACATCTCGCTCGCACTAATATGTCAGTAAGAGCGAAATGCATAGAATTAAGTAAGTTACGTAGACGTTAGGGTATATGTCAGTTTTGACACAGTCAGTAACTCGTGGTAAGGGTACTGTTGACGCTTGACGTTTACGTTTGGATCTGCATAAATTTTGGGACATGTAAGTTAGGCTTAATGATACATTTGACTAAATAATACTTGGTAAAATGAAACTTGACCAAGTAATTATTTGCTAAACAATAACTTGCCAAAAAAGACTATTGCTAACTGAAAAATTGCGATAAGTTGTTTTGCCAAACATTTTTTTGGGAAATGATAATTTGGGAAACATAGTTTGGGATGTGATACTTTGGGAAACGTTTTTGGGCCATTCATTAGTAAACCGCTGCAGACATTTTGGACTAGTCATTGAGTTTTCACTTCTGCCGGCACTCCCGGAGTGCAACCCGTTGTTTTTTTTTTAAGTAGGTACGTTCTACATTTCTCTTCTGTCACAAACTCTGCTGTTTGGCAGTAGTTATAGGTAATTAAAATTAACCGGGTGACATATTTTAAAATAACGGTTTACTAATGAATTTGTGACAGAAGACAAATGTAGAACGTACCTACTTAAAAAAAAAACAACGGGTTGCACTCCGAGAGTGCCGGCAGAAGTGAAAACTCAATGACTAGTCCAAAATGTCTGCAGCACTATGTATAATTGACCCATCCTCCTTTCTATTGAAAAACTTTAGTTCCGAAATTGCTCGTCAGTGAGCTTAAATTTGTAGCGTTAATTGTTTAAAATTCGAATAGAAATTGTAAAGTTACCTTGCAGACCTCGCATCTATATAAATATATTTGGTCATGATATTTTGGGTTTTATTCACCAGTACTAGAGTTCACTTTTATTAGCAATTTCATCAAGATGTAGGTTTATTGAATTATATTTGAGTGATATGAAGTTAGAATGTAACTGTGAGATCCGCGTATTTCAGCCCGTACAAGATTAGAACATTGAACTTTATTACTTAATAAAAAAGTCCAGTTTTAAATAATTGACCTGCGGGCTTAGCACGGGCGTATCATATTGCACGTGGTATGATACGTTGTCTTCTAACGTTATTGGTAAATTTGTCATATCGCTGAGCATGGCCCCGAGCTACGATAAGCCTACCACGTCGATATTGAATAAAGTTATCGACTATCATACGATAGTGACCACGACTGTCTATGCGTAGAGCTTATGAAAAATCTATTCAATGGCTGCCCTTATTCATATGTCGGACGTGTGTCGGACATAGTTTGAACATGAATAGTCAATTTTATTACTACACTTCCAAATTGAAAAGTGTTTAAATGAGTGACAGCTTTATACAAATTGACCTACATTATAACATGCACGGATAATCGTGTTTGACAATTGAGTCAATTGACAATAATTTGACATTGACAAGCATCGCGTACGCGCGTGATCAGTGAAAATATCAGAATACAAACCAAGTTGAAGAAAAATACTGATTTGCTGTGAAATCTAAAGAAAATGCCACGCATAATGTAAGTTTCTCTAAAAAAATTTATTTACAGAAAAAGTTATAATTCGTTTGATCATAACTGATTTTGTCATGAATATGTTTTTCAGTCGATGATTTGACGCAGAAGAAAATGCTAGCAAAATATATAACTCAGCATCCCCTGTTCGCCTACAGGGAGTACAGGGAGGACCATGAGCCTCTCGGAAGCCAGAGATAAGTGCAGTGCTGCATACAAGTTCTATGAGAGCACGATCCGTACAGATCAGTGGCATCAGTGGCAGCAGGCATGGAAGTCGGTAAGTACTATGCTAATAATTAATACAGATCAACCTCATCTCAAACTAAGCAAAGTTTGTAGTATGGACACAAGAAACATCCATAACTTAGCATTACTTAAAACATTCAGTGCCAGCGCGAGCTACGCGCTACGAGTGTAGCCGATAACACGGGCAAAACCGTATGTAGCAAAAAGCGCCCACGAACAGTGAACTCCCCTAGTGAGTCGCTGGCAGTTAATGTGTTAATGTTTGTTGTTTATCTTGTTGATATTAGCCCAAATCCAGTTTCTAACTACCGTTGCAGGTAGGGTCATCAAGTCATCACTGAATACAATTTAGCTGTTAAATGTGTCAATTATCTATAAATTCTATTTTTATTGTCAGACTTGTCGTTAATTGAGCTGCAAAGTTAGAAAAATCAATGTGGCAGCAACCCAGGCTCCGCTAGCAGTGAGCGGTAACTCAACCAATTACCGGGAGAACTGGCTTGTCTAAAATGGATCCAGAAGAATCAAGGATTGGAGATGTTAGTGTAAGTACACCTTTCTTAAACTAAAATCATGAAGAGTTTATTGTGCCATTTAAAACTATTGACACTGATCTTCTACTATGACTATGTTCTACTAAGTGACAAAAGTTTGTTAAAAACTGTTCTATGACTACTATAATTGCATGAAATTGTCATGGCAACAATGGATGTTGTAAAAGTTGATCCAACTGTAGATTAATTACCTAACTAGAAAGTTCTAGTTTGTTATACTTGTTTTTGGTAAACTAGAGTTAACAACATTGAAAGATACACTACTAAACTACCAATTGACATTTTTTTCACACTGCAGAAAAAGGTCATAATGGTTGTAACAACAATTAAAAACTTTGGAACCCGTAGACCTCACTTTCAAAATTGTTTTTTTTTTACCCTGTCTGAATATTGTAGAAGCTGGTTTTGTATGTAAGAATTCAAGTGTATTGACAAAAGAAAAACACCACCACACTTTGTGCCATGAATCTAAGACATAAGGATAAAATATTATTAATATTTAATTTTTATGTACAGTCTAACTGCACAGGTAAAAAGGCATTCGACTGCAGTTTCCAAACCGGCTTTACCTGTGCAGTTGAACTGTACAGTGTACATGCTAAACTGCGCAGGCATAGCCTAGTGTGTATTGCCAGCAGTTTAATTGAAAGATTTAAGTAGGTACTCTTATTTTAAATGTTTTCATTTGCAATACCCTAAGTGGTTTGATTGTATACGTGACAATGGGAAGAATTATGATTTTAGCAGCCTATGTATGTAGGTATGTATGTATGTGTGTGGGTATGTTTGTGTCGTGTATACCCTAGCATAAAAGCTTAACTACTGAGACAAATATTGTTGAATAAGATGTTCATTGGTATGTTTTTATGCCGCAGGTGGCATAGATTACACTTTAATACATAATAGGTACTCTTTAATAAAATAATAATAACAAAAATGCTTTAAATAACGGATTAATAGTTACTGGAACAAAATTTAATTTATTTTCAGTCGAAACGAAATCGGACCAATGAAACTATAAAATCCCCCTGACTTAAAAACGACAGCTTTCTAAAAATGACATTAATTTCTTATAATTTGCAAATGAACCTCTGTACTAGCCTGCGCCACTATAGAATCATGACCTCATCTAATCTATTTGTTTCTGTTTCAGCCATAACATATTGGAGGACACTCAAGTTATCGAGGACACGATAGAAATTAACTAAAATCTGCAGCCTCAATTATTTAATGACTTATTTAGAAAAGGGATAGTCATAATATTTAGCTATAGAACGAGAGAGTGCGCCAAAAAAAAGTTCTGACTTTCTGCCTGGAACACACTTCTCAGCAGGCACGTCCATGCATTTCGAAGTCAATAGTAAAAGTGTTTATTTGTTAAGCATATGTAGGTGAAACTATTAGAGTGGTATTTAAAAGGTTTTTTCTAACAAACCTTTAAGTTGCAATGTATGTATCAAGTACATATTACAAGATAAATTAGACCCCACGTCTCTTTATTCGATTGAGCTAAAACTTAATATACATTATTTAAGTTGGGTGATAACTGATAACGCAATATTATGGTACCACCGAATATCTGATGATGGACGCAGGATGTGGTCAAAGAAACTCTTTGATATATATAAAGCAACCTAATTTGTGTTTGGGTTTCTTAGAAATTGTTTTTATGAGTAGGTATTAATTGCCTGTTAAGGCCCCAGTACACAATGCGCCATTCTGGGGGACGCATTTATGCGTTAGAGGGAGCAAGTGATATTGCTATCTCATTCTACCGCATGGCTGCGTCCCTTGGTTTGGCCGGCGATGGCCCATTGTGTACAGGTGCCTTTATAGTCGGCAATAAAAACTTTTATCAAAAATATCATTTTTATTTGACAAGATATGTACTTACCACCTTATTCATAAAACTTTACGGACCTGATTTAGTTAAATAATTTTTTTATCCCTTTCTTTCAAATACATAAGGGAGCCGGTCTACCTAGCTTTATTTGACGTTCATAAGCGCATTGTAATTATGCCTACTTGAATAAACTATCTTTTATCTTATCTTTATCTAAGTCAAAATGACAGATAAAGACAAACGATTCATAGCTAATTCAGGGCAGTAACACTTTTATGAATAATGTCACTAGGCTAAGCGTATTATGAGACGCAGGCGACGCAGTTCATGCAGCGCAGCACAGAGCAGATTTTGTAAAGTATGGAACGTCCTTACTCTGGAGTGTGCGTACCTAAAGGACGTTCTATACTTTACAAAAATCGCTCTGTGCTGCGCTGCGTGACCTACGTCGCCTGCGTCTCAGCATACGCTTAAGTTTCCGTCACACAGGCGCGTTTCCCGGGCGGGGCGTGAGCGTTTTATATGTAAAAGAGGCGCGCCCCGCTAACGCCCCGCCCGGAAAACGCGCCTGTGTAACGAAGCCTTTAGCCTTACGGCTTGGCCATGACATTGCTCGACTGGCTTCGGCTAAGGCGACAACCATAGGTTGTAGCGAGACACAGCGATCGGACCTTTCGTTCCCATCTAGCCTTCCCTGCCTTAGCCGGAGCCAGTCGCGCAATGTGGCCAACGCGTTAGTATTTTTATAGTTTACCCCGCGACATCATTAGTAGTTTGTTTCAGTTCTTATAAATTGAAATAGATGTCATACACTAAAGATAAAGTGATCAAGTCCACCGGTGGCCAAGGCTGGAAACGAGGCAGGGTACGCGGCTAACGTCCCAAATTCTCTTATGTAAGTACATATATATGTTTTGTCGACCGGTCTGGTCTAATGGGTAGTCACCCTGCCTGTGAAGCCGCGGTCCTGGTTCGAATCCCGGTAAGGGCATTAATTTGTGTGATGAGCACAGATATTTGTTCCCGAGTCATGGATGTTTTCTATGTATTTAAGTATTTGTATATTATATATATTAGTCTAAGAGCTAGCCACGGAAATAGGTACTTATGCAATTTATAGAGCAACGAAATCCCTCTAGTTAGTGGGCCATACTATCATTATTAATTAATCCAGCATGGCAGCAGTTCAGCGGTGGGTGTGTGAGTGGATGGGCAACAAACGGGTTGTAAAATGATATCATAGCTAATTATATATTTAATTCAAATATAACAATGCCAGGCGTTTTATTTGGGGGAATAGTAGTGTCAGGTGATGAAAGTACACAAACCACTTGAGCGCCTGCAGGAAGACCATGAGCAAATTGCACCTGACTCACAATTGCTTCACGCATAGTTGTATATGTCTTCTACTTTTTCTTAACACATACCTAGGCGTAATCGAACAGAGTAGTACTATTATTTATTCTGTGACAGAGTACAAAAAGTACGATTGCGAAAAGTACGAGTGGATTATATACGTAAAGCAAAAACGCCTGGCATTGTTATATTTGAATTAAATACATAATTAGCTATAATATCACACCAAACACAGAGCTCTATAAATTGCACACCTTCAATTGATTTTACAACTCCGTTGTTGCCCAACCACTCTCACACCCACCGCTGAACTGCTGCCAGGCGACCGGATTAATTAATAATGATAGTATGGCACACTAACTAGAGGGATTACGTTCCTCTATAAATTGCATAAGTACCTATTTCCGCGGCTAACTCTCCGGTTATATCGTTGTCTGAGTACTCTGAGTGTGTCTGAGACCAAAACACTTTTTCCCTTTTCAGGTCATTACTATGTATACCTATACATTACGGCCCTCGCTCCGAGCCGTTCCTGGTGCAAAAGCTGCCCATAGTAATCCAGCGTTGAAAAGTTGCTAGCATCATGGGCACTTTCGCACCGGGAACGACAATTAATGATTTGTTTGTATACCATAATTTAATGTGAAAATAAACTTGGTTTATCTTTTTGGCAATAGTTGTGTTATTTACCCATTTATAATATTCTCTCCAGCAGCACAGAGCCGACATTGTTAAGAGCCCATCAACGTGCACACTAGCGCCACTGCTAAATAATCGTGATTATTTAAATTTAACGTCAGGTATTTAAAAAAGGGGGCCGCTACGTACTGTATTTTGTATTTGGGGCATTATCTATGAAAAGGGACCTTATTGTCGATGGCGCTTACATCGCGCGGCATTATATTTATATCGGAGCATCTTTAATAATGACGTAAGCGCCATCGACAATAAGGTCCCTTTTCATAGATTCCGTCACATTTAAGTACCTCTTGAATACATCAAACTAGTTTTTATGTTGCTGGATTCTTCAATCTATGCGTCCAAAGTTAAAACGGCCGTTTTTGTTTTAAGTTCATAGATCGGCGAATCCAGCAACATAAAACTAGTTTGATGTATTCAAAAGTTACTTTAATACTATGTAGATACAATACGTAGCGGCCCCCTTTAAAAAAATCTTTCGTTAAATTTAAATTATCACGATTATTTAGCAGTGGCGCTAGTGTGCACGTTGACGGGCTCTTAACTTACCTAGTAAACATAGAAGACTGACAACAGTGCCAACGCCGCGAGAATATTGACATTGTTGTTAATGGATTTAACATAGTTTTTTAAAATTTAACATTAATTATTAGAGTATTAAACTCTGTCTGACCGTAGTTATAGTTACTAAAGTAGGTAGACTTATAGCATAATAGAGCATTTAGGAATATTCTTATTTAACCTTTTGAACGCCACAGACTAACTAGATGCGTCTTTAAATAAGAACGTGCTTAAAATGCTTTAATTATACTATAGTGTATATATATGAAAGTCGGATTAAATACGTTTAGAAGCTATAAGTAGTAACAGTGACAGATTTTGTACGCTAAAATGAAAAATAAGAATAAGCGACACCTACATGCGGGGAATGCTGTTTTGTATGAAGATTGACCATAGAAAAATAGGTAAATAGATTAGGTAGGTATTTGTGTGATAGTAAAACATAGTTGGTTATAGGCGAAATAAGTATTTATTAAGCTGGCTCGCACGCGCACATTCTCAAGAGCCCATCAACGTGCACACTAGCGCCACTGCTAAATAATCATGATTATTTCAATTTAACGAAAGATATTTAAAAAAAGGGGGCCGCTACGTACTGTATCTTGTATTAAAGTACCTTGTGAATATATCAAACTAGTTTCTATGTTGCTGAATTCGTCAATCTATAAACTCAAAACAAAAACGGCCGTTTTAACTTGGACGCATAGATTGACGAATCCAGCAACATAGAAACTAGTTTGATGTACGAGTATTCAAAAGGTACTTTAATACAAGATACAATGCGTAGCGGCCCCCTTTTTTAAATATATTTCGTTAAATTGAAATAATCACGATTACTTAGCAGTGGCGCTAGTGTGCAGGTTGATGGGCTCTTAACAACAGCCGGTTTTGTGCATGATGCTTAGGAAGTCCTCGGGGAGCGCCTTCCTTAATTTCCCCCTGTATCCACGAGAAGTTTTCTGGAAGAAAAATAAGGAAATAAGTAACAGCAGGTTCATGTGGCAGCTATGAATGAAATATTTTCACATGAGTGCAGGCTATTTGCACCCAAAATATAGCTACTAGTAACTAATCGACGGGAACGACCATTTCGGGGAATAATATCCATTGGTTTTTATATATATTATCCGCTAGTTTTTATATATATGTATTATCCATTGGAGTCTCGTGAAGAGCAATATGAACGCTTACTGATGCACACCAAAAATATGAAAGTTAAGTTTTGTCCTAGACTCGAGGTTGCTGCTTGCTGCGCATTCCGTTAGTCATCAAGCAATAGGCCTGTATTATTTTTTTTGAATAAAAATATGACTAAGTATGTTTGTCAACAATGCAGCACATTAGAACTAGAACTGGATGCCTTAGTTAAACCTTAAATGCATTCCCAGATTATGATATGATATGATATGATTTATTTATCTCACAATATACAATTTCACTTAAAATTACACATGGTAGATTTTCAGGAATTTATATTGTGATTGTCAGTTTTTTTCACATAATGAATAATTGAATATGAAGAATAACAGTATGTATCCTAGACCCAGTAACAACTTAACATAACTATCAAACAATAGTTACCTATCTCATTGCACAATACAGCCACACTCATACTTATTCAAAAAAGTTACTAAGACACGCCTAGTGGAACGTCACAGTTTTTTATGTCTAGTAAGTACTTAATTCAGTGCTCAAAAGAACTTACCTTCTGTGTGCAAGTTGCTCGAGAAAGGTATTGACTTACAGTAGTCTGGCCAATGGACAAGCCATCATCTTGACTAGTCCCGCGTTGGTAGTTGCCATCAGCTACCAGTATTACAGCTAATACTGTTAAAACCTAAAACAAATAAGAACATAGATGTAATATTTTCAAGTACCTAGGTAAGTAGACTTTCCCCTTTAGGTTAGGATATGAATGTTGAGGTAAAAAGTGGCTTAAATAAGTAACCTCTGTTAGTAAGTTAGTAGCATAAGTATAAGATTGTGCAACAGAATATCTTAACATACTAATTTTTACAATTATAATATGAGATAGTATTTAAGAGTTTAGTAGCATTGTCATTGAGACGCCTGTCTTACATGGAATACATATTAACTTTAAAGAAACACTACAATTTTATTAAGCTTTACCTTTAAGGTGTTTTGGTAATCCATCACCGTTTTGAGACTCTGCGTTAAGTTTGGCACATAAATGCACTGCACACTCCTTACACTCTGTAAATATGCCGAAACTCTTCGTCTGGCATATCAAACGGGTTGCAAGCGTTTCTTAAAGCTATGCACGAGATTTTTCGACGCTTTGTTTCTTCAACAGCAGCCGCGAGTAGGAATAATAAAATTTGACTTCCCTGCAAATAAAATATTGACTATATTATATAAAGCGGAACATTGTAACTAATAACTCTCAATATAATCATAGAAAAACGGATATTTACCTGTAATTTGTATTTGTAATAGGTTTATTCACTAGTTTTGCTTTCACGACAAGGCTTATCGTCACCTAAGAAGCACTTAGATAAAATTAACTAAGTTGAACTGTCAAAATGGGATAATATGTCAAATTATCCAACCCCCATGTTATGCAAATTGTCTTCTGTCATCTACCGCTGTCAAATGTGGATAACTCCATATATCGTCTGCTACCATAGTATGCATGATAAAATCGTCGGTAACTAACGTTTTATTCACATATTTTATACCATATTGCGTGATAACTGCTACCGTGCTAAGCCCACTGATTATGATACGTTATAACTAAAGTTCTTTGGTGAATAAAAACGAAACAGCAGGCTTTTCGCCGCGCGGTAGAAAGAGAGGGTTACGTCTTACGCCTTACGGTCACGTGACACCTGTTACGAGTTTAACATTTTTTTCCCCATCACAAAAAGTGCACAGCGCCGCTAAAGAAGTTTTCACTTCAAAATATTTATTTGTTGAACCAGTTTTTGGCGTTTTCATTGGAATATTGAATGAGGAGAATGAGAAAATTAAACATAGAACAGCCGTTATGTTTTTAGACGATATTATTAGATACCTACGATTAACGAGAAACGTGTTTTTGATGGTAGGTCATATTTTTTAGGTTCAACTTAGAATATTCGTGATTGCGAGTATTAAAATAAGTTTTAATTGTTATTTATGTTTAATCTATGTATTTCGGCAATCTTGTCGACCTTCACGTTGTATTTAGTATTTACACAAATTTAAGTAAAATATTGTTTAGTCCGCTTTGACATTAACACATCAAAATATAATAATAAAATTTAATTAAAATCACTAAAATATTCCATCCAGTTTAAAAATAATAATGAAATGAATCAACAAACGACGAGACAAACAAGTTAGTTTTACCATGTTAGTTAAAATTTTGTTAAATCGAGTTATTTTCCATTAGATTCGAGTTCTTTGATGTCATGTCATAAGATGATTTTTAAAATGCTGGACCCCCACTTATACCACCGCCTTCCAACAATGTCATCCTAATTGGTTAATTCTGATTTTTAGGGTTCCGTAGCCAAATGGCAAAAAACGGAACCCTTATAGATTCGTCATGTCTGTCTGTCTGTCCGTCTGTCCGTCTGTCCGTCTGTCCGTCTGTCCGTCTGTCTGTCCGTCCGTATGTCACAGCCACTTTTCTCCGAAACTATAAGAACTATACTGTTGAAACTTGGTAAGTAGATGTATTCTGTGAACCGCATTAAGATTTTCACACAAAAATAGAAAAAAAAACAATAAATTTTTGGGGTTCCCCATACTTCGAACTGAAACTCAAAAATTTTTTTTTCATCAAACCCATACGTGTGGGGTATCTATGGATAGGTCTTCAAAAATGATATTGAGGTTTCTAATATCATTTTTTTCTAAACTGAATAGTTTGCGCGAGAGACACTTCCAAAGTGGTAAAATGTGTGTCCCCCCCCCCCTGTAACTTCTAAAATATGAGAATGATAAAACTAAAAAAAATATATGATGTACATTACCATGTAAACTTCCACCGAAAATTGGTTTGAACGAGATCTAGTAAGTAGTTTTTTTTATACGTCATAAATCGCCTAAATACGGAACCCTTCATGGGCGAGTCCGACTCGCACTTGGCCGCTTTTTTTTTTTTAAGAACACGGCACGTCAAGGCTTGTCATAAATTGGCAACATTACAATTATTTCATTAGAAATTAAATAGCATGCAGTGAACACAGGTTTTTTTTTTAGGGTTTTAAAATATGCTAAAAAACAGTTTTGTGCGTGTTGGCGTAGGTATAGGTACAGTCAAGTGCAAAAATATGGTTTCATACAACTTACTCAAAAATATTATCCATAGTTCTTAATTCGCCGACATAAGAGCTATGGGACATATTTTTGAGTAAGATTTGTGCAACTGTGCACCCATATTTTTACACTTGACTGTACTAAGAGTGTGTACATTACCTACTTTTTATAATTTGGCAATACATATATACTTATGAAGAGTTCAATATAGTTACGAATGATTCATATAGTTTTGTGCTCAGGGAAAAATGTCCCATAAAAAAACAACAAAAACTTAAACCAAATGTTACGTTACAATTTCCACTCAAATTGAACCTTCTATCGCCGCGAAAATTCAACGTCGCTTTTCGCTTTTGGCGTAAATTCCCCAACGAATATCTGGGCTATAACCGTGAAAATTAAAGTTTGCAAATTTCGGGCATCTGGGCTATACCGCGAAAATCGAAGTTCGTCAATTGCGGGTATTTTTCTCTGTCACTCTAATTACCTCTTAATGACAGTAAAAGAGAAAGATCCCCGCTATTTGCGAAATTCGATTTCCGCGGTAGACCCCCTGTCTGTCACTCTAATTACGCCTTCATTGGAGTAAAAGAGAAAGACCCCCGCAATTTGCGAATTTCGGTGTTCGCGGTAGGCCCCTTGGCCTTAAATTTCGGTCTGCCTTGTCTAGCGTGTCGGCAGTTTAGGCAGCCACAGACTAGGCAATTAGGTGCCTAATTCTGGCTCTTAATGGTGATAATGAACATTGCCACGCAAGGGGGCACCTTGGACCGAGTCTTCGCGGCACAATTCATAATAGATGACAGTCCGAACATCGTAAAAATCTTGTTTCCACAATTAAGTTAGGTTGCACATTTTTAATTTTTTCAATAAATAAACCAAGTTTGGTGTTGTTTGTTTTGATTTGCGAGTTCAAATTTATACTCCTCTTGGTTTTCGATTGAGATTAATAATGTTGTATTGTGTTGCGTTGTATGGATTAAACTAGGTACAATCAGAGAAGCGTTAAAAGCTTGTACTGAACCATAGAGAAAAAAATACATAGAGTGCTGCTCACTCCATACATCAGTTTTAGTACCAAAAAGACTATTAGCATCTAGAATCGAGTAGCGGAACTATCAGTACTGCTACTTGACAATAGATGTAGCACCGACCGGAAAGTCTTATGCTGTTGAGATAAGACTTTCCGGTCGGTGCTATATCTATTGTCAAGTAGCAGTACTGATAGTTCCGCTACTCGATTCTAGATGCTAATAGTCTTTTTGGTACTAAAACTGATGTATGGAGTGAGCACTCTATGTATTTTTTTCTCTATGACTGAACTTTATGTTATCACGTAAGGTTAGATGGGGTATCACTGGGGCAAGGGTCAAGACTAACGCCTGTAGGGAATCCTCATACCTACTGTTACTCTTGCCTTGCCCCGATCACGAGTAAAATAAAACTATGTTTGTTAAGACACCCCCCCTTACCCCCACACAAAAACAGTCGTTTTGAAGACTTCCTGTTTTCGAGAGTCGTTAAAAATGTTCAGCTTACACCTGAGTCTGCATACAATACCTATAGAAAGTGCGTGATGCGACTACTAATTACCATTGCGGTAATAAAACTTACTGCCAAAACAAAACGTCTTGTCTTTAAAGAAATATTACGTCAGTTACGTCCTTTTAGAATTCAATTACATTGTTTTATTATAGGTAGGTCGTCATTGTTCTAAAAAGGCTGTGTATGACTGTTCGGACAATTCAGTAAGTAGGGTTTTTTTCTCGCTGTGTGAAAAGTTAATATAAAACTGGGTGTCAAATTGTCAATAACCTAAAAATCTAATTACTGGCCGGGTGCTCTAGTGGTCAGTAGGACGTTAGACGCGTAACTCGCGTAAACTAAAGACGCGGGTTCGATTCCCGCCGCGCCGATTTTCATTAGTGTATGTTATCTAGGGTGAAGTGAATATTGAACATACTTAGGGCATATTGAACAACTTTTACTATGGGGCAACCCCGAAAACCCTAAAAAAATAATCTGCTGTCTCATCCGTCCCACATTTCGGAACAGCAGATTTTTGTACAGAGGTCGATTCTAAATTAACGATTTGTTATATGGTTTTGATACGTTTTTGACGATCGTCTTATTAATTGGCACTTATCCCATACGCGTGACTTTCACTTCATTTCGCATGCACCAATCAGCGTGAGCGATTTTCAAGGACGTATCAAAACAAAAATAGATCGTAACAAGTTGTTAACTCTGAATCGGGATCTGTGAGTCATTCACCGTGAGACGATTCTAGGTGCAAGGTCGTGGCAATGACATTGATTGACTCTAGTTTAGCTGATTTCAACTTTATTGCTATTGAATTATGAAAGGTTTTTGTATGGCGAGTGTTGTATAGGTGTTTACACCTAGGTTGAACTATTCGAGTGGAGTGAAGCAGCAATTTTGCCGACGTAAATGAAAATTACTGAGGGCCTACCGCGAACCACGTTCGACGTGTTGACTCTCTGTCGCACTTGTAAATTCGTACGTAAGTATGACAGGGAGACAACACGTCGAACGTGGTTCGCGGTAGGCCCTCTGGTCACGTGAGTCACGTCCGATGTTTACTACTAGATCAGTAGGTAATTTCTGAACTATTAACCGCGAAAATCGAAGTTCGGAAATTGTGGGCATTTTTCTCTGTCGCTCTAATTAAGTAATTACGCCTTCATTGGAGTAAAAGAGAAAGATTCCCGCAATTTGCGAATTTCGGTTTTCGCGGTAGCCCCTCTGTTTATTAAGGTTCCGTATCCAAAGGGTAATGACGGGGCCCTATTACTAAGACTCCACTGTCCGTCTGTCCGTCTGTCTGTCACCACTCACCAGGCTGTATCTCAGGAACAGTTGAAATTTTCACATATGATGTATTTCTGTTGCCGCTATAACAACAAATACCAAAAACAGAATAAAATAAATATTTAAGTGGGGCTCCCATACAACAAACGTGTTTTTGTTTTGCCGTTTTTTGCGTAATGGTACCGTGGTACGGAACCCTTCGTGCGCGAGTCCGACTCGCACTTTGTCGGTTTTTTGTTGTAGCGAACCTGCCGAGTTTATCTGACAATTTAATCAGATTGGCGAAAAATTGTCCTCGTCTGGACAGGCCTTCACGCTAATAAAATAAGGAATAAGTGGCATGTTTAAATCTTTATCAAATACTATGAAATAATATTTGCCCGTCACCGCAAAGCCTAGTCAAACACGCCGAAAACACAATTTCAGTTCATTGCCAAAGCCGAAAAACTTGGGATTGCTCTTAATGTAATTAAAGAATGACCTAAGTCGAAAAAGTGCGTTCAAATTTCAACCTATAACGCGCCAACCTCGAACGTCGGCCCGGCCGAATGAAACTCGCGGATTGGACCATTTCAATGCTGCACCGCATGAGCCAATCACGGCTCCGGATCGCGACGCACCGCGCGTGAGCGACCGGATACAGATCCGCACACGCCGCTCCCGCGCAGTTCGGCAACCGACGCGATACGAGTAATAACGTGACTATCCTATTTTGTAAATCACAACAGTATTTAAGTGCTAATTCTAATAAGTGTCATATACCCGTGTAAAGTACTTAGCAGAATACACGATTATACCGATATCTGTGTTGTTTCCACTTAACTTAGCCCTCAATCAACGAACCCCGAGCTAGCTGAGGCTACAAAATGGCTGCCCAAGTGTGAGGCTAAGTGAAAAAGTGGATTTTTTGTGCCGTGACTCATTAAAATAAACAATATAGTGTGATAAAATGCCGACGAAATCAAAGAGAAATCGACGTGTGTCGACGCCGACGCGAGAGGACGTCGAGCCCGCTCGTGAAGGTTCTTTCACCAGAGATGACGTCGCGACGCTAGTGGAGTCGTTACAACGGTCGCAAACCAACGCCTTCAGGGAACTGCTGGAAAGCGTCATCACGACCACTAGGCACCCGTCGTCGTCTGCTACATCGACACCGTTTCCAGTAGAAGGAGGAAATTTCTCTCGCTGCAAAGCTCGATTCGCTGGAAATTCCGATGAGTCCATCGAAGGTTTTATTGACGCCATTGAAGCATACAAAGATTGTGCAAATATCTCGGACGATAACGCCATTCGAGGGTTATCTATGCTATTAACGCATTCAGCCGCAGATTGGTGGCAAGGCATAAAACCGGAGACAACTTCATGGGTCGAAGTAATTGACAGCTTGCGCCATACCTACGGTGACAATCGAGCTCCGCCGCGCATTTATCGCGACTTATTTGCTACACCTCAAGGCGACGAAAACACTCATATTTACGTCGCGAAGTGTCGAGCGCTGTTTTCAAAATTGCCGCGCAACGAGTTAACTGAGAAAATACAGTTAGACATGGTATACGGACTTCTACACAAACGAATACGTAAACGTGTTAAGAGGGAAGAGTGCGCAACGTTTAAGATATTGTTACAAAAGGCGCGCGCTGTCGAAGAATCGTTGAACGAGAGTACAACCGATACAAAGGCCGCCGCCGCCACTTCCAAGAACGTGAGACACGCCTCGCCGAGTCGTCCCGCCGCCGTGTCAAAGCCGCCGCGTGCTAGCGCTAGCGCGAGCGCCGCGCCGCCGCCCCGCGAGCTCCGTGCGCCGCCGCCGCGTCGTACAGATGATAACAGTGATAATAACAATACCGCGTCTGCCGCGAAATCTAAGTCGTATAGTAAGAAGTGCGGGTATTGTAAACGTTACGGTCACGTAAAAGAAGAATGTAGAAAGTTAAATAAAGACTCTAGCACGTCTAATGATAATAATAATAACGCATCAGATGTTAACGTGTTACGTTGTTATGGTTGTGGTCAAATAGGCGTTATACGCACCAATTGCGAAAAATGTAATGCTACATTCTGTACTGTCAACTGCAGCATGGATTCGTCCAATCCAGGGTTAAAGGGCACTGGTAAGCAGACTAAGAAGCTCTCCCCGGTGAGTAGTTCTCTTATCACTATACCTAATGTTCAAAATGATAAGCTTGACGAGACCTTTTTGTCTCTCACTGATTTTCAGCATGCACTTCCTGCAAATTTCTTTGGTGACGGTTTAGTAGCAAGGCCGGTGACGCCCCGCGCCGCCGACAGCTCCCAGGACGACCCCGTAGTTGTTCAACAATCGTGCACACTTTTTGCAAAGTCCTTTATTGATAACAGTGATAAGCAAGTTAATAGTTCCCATAGTAAGGAAATGTCATTTTGCACCGTGTCAAACAATATTTGTAACATCCCTGTGCTGCCAGAGCAGGTCATTGACGCCAAACCTAGGTTGACTACAGCTGTTTTCGAATCAGCTGATAACAGTAATAATAATGGTCACAATATAACTAGTTACAGTATGTCATCTTTGGGTCACAGTATAGATAATTCCAGTATGTCAACCAAACCTTGTGAGGGAATTATATTTTCAGCTGTGGATTTTTCAGGGACAAACCAGAAGGTTGAGGACTCCAAGGAGCCTGCACCTGTAACCCAAGTTGACCAGAATGACACTGAGGACCCCGTGTTGGAATTATTTGAGACATATGAGGAATACACAAATAGACATCAGCGGCCAATTTTAGGGATCGGAATCCTGGATATGCAAGGTATTGCCTTATTGGATACAGCTGCAAAGAGAAGCTTGGCTAGTCAAAAGCTCTACTCACTGTTACTTGAGAGAAAGCAACAGTTCTGCGAGAAGCAAATGAGAGTGACATTAGCCGATGGTATACCTCAAGTTAGAAATGTGCTCAAAATCACCTTAGATGTCAAAGTGAAGGATAGAGTAATACCTCAAGAGTTCCTTATCTTACCTGAAGCTGAAGAAAATGAAACTTTACTGGGAATCGATTTTCTAAAAGCATCCCGTCTCGACTTGGACTTTGACACCCATACTTGGTGCTTTCCAGGTGGTGAGAGGTATCCCATACAGTATGAATCTGACATGCCAATGCAATTGTCAATTGCTGCAAGCAATATACTTCATGCTGAAGAAGGATCAATGCTCAGCGAAGGTGAAAAGATGAAATTAGCCGAAGTGTTAGAGAGGAATAGTGCAGTCTTCAGTCTAGGGGGAGCGCCCACTCCAATTGTTGAACATCATATTGATACAGGAGACCATGCACCTATATCTGTACCTCCATACCGGCTCACACCTGCAAAGAAGGAAATAATGAAAGCGGAGATTGAGAAGATGCTCCGGGAAGGGATAATAGAGGAATGTGAATCTGCTTGGACCTCACCGGCAGTTCTTGTCCCTAAGAAGAATAACACTGTCCGATTCTGTGCTGATTATAGAAAGCTGAACAGCGTCACAAAGACAGATAACTATCCCTTACCCTTAATTGATGAGCTGCTGCAGTCGACAGGAAGACATTGCTACATAAGTACCATAGATCTGAGATCCGGATACTGGCAAGTAAGTGTGAATCCAGCTGATCGGGATAAGACTTCAGTGATCACACCATTCGGTACTTACCGTTTTGTACGGATGCCATTCGGTTTAAAGAATGCACCTGCCACCTTCCAGCGGTTGATGGATAAGTTCAAATCCGGTGCCAGCTTGCAAAATACTACGGTTCTAGCTTACCTGGACGATCTCCTGGTTATATCTGACAGTTTCGAGAAACACCTGGAAGACCTGCAACTTGTGTTTGACCGACTACGTCAGTTTGGCTTAAGAGCAAACCGAGAGAAATGTGTTTTTGCCTGCAAAGAGGTCAAGTACCTTGGACACCTCATCACCCCTGACGGTATAAAGCCAGATAATGGGAAAGTTGAAGCTATTTTAGCCATGAAGGAGCCAAATAATCTCAAGCATCTCCGGACATTTCTTCAAACCTGCGCTTGGTTCAGAAAATTTGTTCCAAATTTCTCAGCGGTAGCTCAGCCGCTTACCAAGCTTACTAAGAAAAATGAACCATGGAAATGGCAAAACGAGCAACAACAGGCCTTTACGGAGCTCAAAACCAGATTAACTTCTGCTCCAATCCTGGTGCAAGCGGATTACAGCAAACAATTTATTCTGCGGACTGACTCGAGCAACTATGCCCTCGGAGCTTGCCTTATGCAAGGCGAAGGACATGATGAGCGTCCCATTGAGTATGCCAGCCGGCTGCTCACTCCAGCAGAACGCCGTTACAGCACAACGGAAAGGGAATGTTTGGCTGTGATCTGGGCGGTTGAGAAGTACCGGCCCTATATTGATGGTCATACAGTTTTAGTGAAGACGGATCATCAGCCGTTGAAATGGCTGCTGACTCACAAGTCACCAAGTGGTCGCCTTATCCGGTGGGCACTTAAACTGCAAGGTTTTGACATCAAATATGAATACACACCTGGCAAGGCCAATGTCATAGCAGACACATTGAGTCGACCGGTCTGCGATGAAAACTCCAAAGAAGAATGTGGAGTCTGCTCTATTATTATTGATATTCCACAAGTTAACCCGACGGAACTACGTACTGCTCAGCTCGAAGATCCAGAAGTCGCCAAGATTGTTCAAGACCTGGAAGACTCTGATCTCATTAACTCAACCAGATGGCTAGAGAGAGGATATGTCATGGCCCAAGGGGTTCTCTACTATTATAATCCCAACTCTGAGTCTGAGGAAGCTCAGCTGGTAGTACCTAACTCTATGAAGGAGGCCGTCCTAAAAGAGTACCACGACGCCCCAACAGCAGGTCATCAGGGCGTAGAAAGGACTCTCGCACGCATCTGTCAAAAGTATTACTTTACAGGAATGCGCAAATACGTCACGGAATATCTAAAACTCTGTGAAGAATGCCAACGCTACAAGATAAGTAACCAGAAGCCTATGGGACTACTACAGACCCCAGTGCTTAATCAAAGAGGAGAGGTACTAGCCATAGACCTCTTTGGCCCTCTACCTGAAGGCGATAATGGAGAGAAATGGGTGCTGCTCATCGAGGACACGGCTACACGCTGGGTGGAGCTGATAGCCCTCAAGGACGCGACAGCAGACGTCTGCGCTCCAGCCCTTATCGAGCAGTACTTCCTACGGTATGGATTCCCAAGAAGAGTCATTTCAGACAACGGAGTTCAGTTTGTCTCAGCTGTGATGCAGCAGACCATGTTCTTGCTGGGGATCAAGCAGAATTTAATACCACTCTATCATCCTGAGGCCAATCCTGCAGAACGCAAGAATAGAGACCTCAAAACTCAACTCTCCATCCTAGTGAAGAACAATCATCGTGCGTGGCCCAAGTTCCTGCCAGCGATCAGGTTCTCGATGAATAGTGCTCTTTGCGCCACTACTGGATGCAGTCCAGCTCACATGATGTTCGCTCGAGAGATGAGGACTCCTTTTGATGCTCAACGTGATTTAAAGGCTATTCTATCAAAAGAAAACTTTCTGCCACAAATAACTCCTTACTTGAAGAAGTTTATCGATAACTGGGATGTTATCAAGGAGAAAGCAGAACGCCAGCAGGACCATAAGAAAAGCGACGCTGACCAGCACCGACGGCAGTCACCTTCGTTTTGCGTTAATGACCTAGTTCTGGTAGACACTCATTTGCTTAGTAACGCTTCTAAAGGTTTAACGAAGAAATTCATGCCAAAACGGGATGGTCCCTATCGCATTAGTAAAGTAATTAGTCCAACTTCTTATGTTATATCCGACATTCAAACCAATACCGACCTGGGTAAATACCATAGTTCTGATTTGACACCATTCACACCAGGTCAAGGTATTCCTTCGGTGCCTGTCCAACCACGGCGACTGCGTGGTCGCCCTCGTAACTTAGCGCGAGATGTTAGTGTTACCAAGTCCCCAACGGGTCGTTCTGGGAACTTGGAGGGGGAGTGTATAACGCGCCAACCTCGAACGTCGGCCCGGCCGAATGAAACTCGCGGATTGGACCATTTCAATGCTGCACCGCATGAGCCAATCACGGCTCCGGATCGCGACGCACCGCGCGTGAGCGACCGGATACAGATCCGCACACGCCGCTCCCGCGCAGTTCGGCAACCGACGCGATACGAGTAATAACGTGACTATCCTATTTTGTAAATCACAACAGTATTTAAGTGCTAATTCTAATAAGTGTCATATACCCGTGTAAAGTACTTAGCAGAATACACGATTATACCGATATCTGTGTTGTTTCCACTTAACTTAGCCCTCAATCAACGAACCCCGAGCTAGCTGAGGCTACAAACCTTAATTTAAAAGTAGTGCGATTTACTTTAAAAAAAGTGAACTGTCTTGATATATGTCCCTGTATTATTTAGTGTGTTTTCTTCCTGATAATTTAATGTAAATATACGGAGTGTAATGTTATCTAAATTATATAATTTAATTTATTACGATGGCAAGGACTGTCTGGGGCTTGCGGCCAATGTTTTGATAGCACGATCTCTTTTCGTAGCTACACTCGGGTGCAAAGAAATCGGACCACCCCAGCATTTTCAACATTTTTTCAATTTGTGTAAAAACTGTAACCTCGATCATGATAATTTAAATACCACGTGGTAGATAATTTTCTGCCCTATCAAATGACATCAATATTCAGGAGTGGGGATGGATATTGTGCAAAATATGGGCCTGGAAATCACCCCCCTCCAACTGCCTCATTAGCGCATGCACTAATTGACCACTTATCATTAGGTATAAAAACAGTCATTATCATTGTTTATGCATCATTCGTGATTGGTACGTCTTCCTGAACACTACTCTCATCGCCTGAACCTGGAAAAACTGGAGAAAAATGGATACTACCTCGACTGAAGCCGGCCAAGCAGTTGCCCTATTGCAGGGAGGGCTTAGTCAACGTGCAGTGGCTCGACAACTCAACCTATCGAAGTCATCGGTTCAACGTGTCTTCCAGAGATTCCGCGTAGATCAGACGTTATCCAGAAGACCCGGAACTGGCAGAACTCGCATCACTTCTGAGAGAGATGACCGTTTCATCGTTCTTACCTCGCTACGAAATCGTCGACTGAATGCCGTTCAGCTTCAGCAGAAGCTCCTAGAGACCAGGAATGTGTCTATCAGCCGATGGACAGTTAGAAGACGACTGAAGGAGAAGGAATTGACAGCTCACAGAGCTGCAAATGGCCCAAAACTCACCCCAATACATCGTGGACAACGACGCGTCTTCGCTCGCGAACATGAAGAATGGACCCTTCAGCAATGGAGTTCCGTACTTTTTTCCGACGAGTGCAGGATAACTTTGTCTGGCAATGACGGACGGGTACGAGTCTACCGAAGACCTGGGGAGCGGTTCTCTCAATGCTGCATCGAGGAACGTGTTGCTTATGGTGGGGGGTCAATCATGGTCTGGGCTGGTATTTCTTTGGAAGCGAAGACGGACATTGTGTTCATCACAGGGCCAGGTACCAGACCGAATTCAGGCGGTTTGACTGCACGTCGGTACGTGGAGGAAATCCTGGCTGATCATGTGGTCCCATTTGCGGGTTATATCGGCGATGAGTTCATCCTCATGCAAGATAACGCTCGGCCGCATACAGCCCGGATCACTAAGGAGTACTTGGAGGAGGTCGGCATCAGAGTCATGGAGTGGCCAGCCCGCAGTCCTGACCTAAACCCGATCGAGCACATTTGGGACGAGCTGAAAAGAAGAATCCGGGCCAGAAATCCCGCCCCTGAATCCTTACTGGAGCTAAAGACTGCGATCGAAGAAGAATGGGCGGGCATCCCTCAAGACACTGTAAAAAAATTCATAAGATCAATGAAAAACCGAATGACTGCATGTCGTAGGGCTAGAGGAGGCAATATACGGTATTAAAATGCTGAAAATTGTTTTAATTTTTACTTGATATCTTTAGAATCGCAGTTTTCCCATTATGCATAAGTTTCACTCCAGTATGCATTTTTAGGGTGACAAAGTTCTTAGCCCTGAAAGCCTGAAAATATTGGAAGTAAACCTGTGAAAAGCACATCAATTTATAGAGGAAAAGCCAACCTTTCATTAGGTATATAATATGTCACAGTAGCACATACAGTTTTTACAGAAATTGAAAAAATGATAAAAATGCTGGGGTGGTCCGATTTCTTTGCACCCGAGTGTATGTAAACGATTTTAAAAAAAACCAAGGAATACAAAATATTCTTTATTTCACATCACAATCCAAGAAAATAAAAGATAAAATACAGAGAGTCAAGTAGAGGGAAAGTTAAATCTAAAAATTAACGATGTTTAAAAAGTTATAAGTTGACTTGCGTGTAACGACTTTTTTTCTTATTAAAATTACTAAATCGGGATCGGTCTCTAGTACTACGCCACTTGTCCCGGATATACAGTATTACTTTTTCTAAAGCTTTGTGTAATAATGTCCTGTATTCTTAAAGGCTTGATAAACGATCGGATTATTTGTTTTCACCTCAGCAGCTCGAACAAGGGTACTTCGCTACTTAAAGACAGTGAGCAAAATGCGATTTTGCTCACTGTTTTTAAGTAGCAAAGTACCCTTGTCGAGCTGCTGAGGTGAAAATTTAATTGTTGGTATATCTTAAGAAAACATGAGTGAATAGAGGTAAGTGATGAAGAAGGAATACATTTTTCGGGTTCTCTAATATGTTCTCACTGCTGAGGTGAAAAGTTTTGTGAACTACACGAGATCCAAGTTATTTACATCTGGTGCGCTTTTGAGTCCCTTACTACGCTAAAGATTCTAAATTAGTATAGAATCTTTCGCTTGCACGGGACTCAAAATAAGCACTCGAAGAAATATCAAACTTTGATCTCTTGTTGTACAAATAACTATTTATGTTACATTTCGCGTTATTAAAAGTTCGACGTGTGTATCTCATCCATGCTATTTACGAGTACCTACACCCGTAACCATGCCTACACAAAACATTAGTCGCACTTGTTCTCTTACGTTACGTGTTTCTAAAACTTACGTGTAAACGATAAAATTTCTTACGCCGATGAAAAAAAGTGTGTAGGTAAATAGTATTAGCAGAACGGCTTAAGAGGCACACGAACCTAGCCGCCGCCATAAAATAGTGATGAAATAACATGAAATTTGATAAGTACCTATGGAAATTCATGTGGCATATGTATAATATCACTACACTTTATAAAACAAAGCCGCCGCGTCTATTTGTGTGTATGTATGTTCGCGATAAACTCAAAAACTACTGAAAGGATTTTCATGCGGTTTTCACCTATCAATAGAGTGATTCTTGAGGAAGGTGTAGGTATATAATTTGTTAAGGTTCTGTGTAACCTGTGCGAAGCCGGGGTCCGTCGCTAGTACATATTATAATGTGTTTGGCACTAGTTTTATTTATGTAAAGAAATTATAGCAATTAGAAGTTTTACATACAATTTTCTACTTACTTACTCGTTTTCTTGTAACGAACAGTACCAGACATATTATTATTATTATTATTTTTTTAATTTATTGAATAATACAAGTTACATGCATATGTTAATATTACAGGACCCATCGTGGCCAAAACCTTGAGGAGGTTTGTGTGCCGATGGGGAGTTCAAGAAAAAGAAATCATGATACATATATCTATCTTATAATATAAAATTATTATTAGAACAGCGTAACTTAAATTGTATGCGAGCGGCTTTCTGGTGATGTGCTTGTGTGTCTCTTAAGTTTTAAAATCAACGATAGATGCATGTGTCGTTTTAGAGCGGTAGAGTCAACATTTGCACTTAAATTTTCCTTTCGTTTTGACGTTATACGGTTAGCAGAAGTTGCTAAGCGGGCCAGGTGTGCAAAATGATCTTGACGACTTTATTGTTAAGAGAATAAGAACGTGTCAAGATAATTTTGAGCATCTCGCCCGCTTAGCAACTTCTGCTGCTGAATGTACCAGAGACCGCAAACGCACAATCCTAATTTAATTTCATAGCATTATAGTAAATTGTTATCACAATACAATTATTATGAGTACTTACCTAAGTAAATATTCTACAGTCGCCATCAAATATATCGGAGCGGCCAAGGTGTTCACAAAATCTGAACACGAACTCTAACGCCTTGACAATAGAGGCGTGTTCCGATATTTGTGAGCACCATTGCCGCTCCGATATATCTGATGGCGACTGTACATACAGTAAAACCGCCCAACTACTGCTACCAAACTACAACTATGGTCCACAAGTGCAATAAATACGTAAAAGTTTAAATACCAGTGTTCTTTTTAGTTTTGCCTGAGTTTTTTAATACATTGAATAAACATGAGCTGAACGAAAGAAAGATTTTTTAATTAATTTTGGGTCATTAGTTAGTAGCTTTAGGACTATAAATAGTTGAGTGGTTTTCTGAGGCGAAAAGATACAAATAGTTTTATTTGACTTTAGTTCGGTTTCGCCAAATAAGTAAAAGCGAATTCTGGATGAAATTGCATATACAAAAAAGGTAATTATTTATTGGTAAAATTAGGCGTAACTGTGAATGTGTGTGTGTACCTCTACCTTAGGCGTCATCGACAGGTAACTGTATGTTTGTGACTGTGTGTGTGAGTGTACCTAGGTGTACCTTAGGCGTGTACTTCCGGTGACAACAAAACGCGGTCTCAATGTGATGTGGCCATTATTCAATCAAGCCATCCTATACAGACATACTAGTACCTAGTTATAGACACAGATTAGCAATAGGTATGACATAACGTACCTATATTGTTAACTAGCGACCCGCCCCGGCTTCGCACGGGTTAACAAACTATACATAAACCTTCCTCTTGAATCACTCCATCTATTAAAAAAAAACCGCATCAAAATCCGTTGCGTAGTTTTAAAGATATAAGCATACATAGGGACAAACAGACAGCGGGAAGCGACTTTATTTTATACTAATATGTAGTGAAGTGATACTTAGCTCATTCTTCAAATTTCGACACATTTTTAAACAGATAGAGTGATTCAAGAGGAAGGTTTATAAATAACTTTTTAACCCGTGCGAAGCCGGGGCGGGTCGCTAGTATGTATATAATTTAAATTTTGTGGTTTGAAAAACCACTGTATGTAAAGTTGTAAACAATAAAATATCTATTTGGTTACGAAAACGATTTGCGTGATTAACTGGCGGGTACGTGATCTTGTTTAAGTTGCGATATAGTGCGTGGACATATTTAACCAACATTGATTAGGGGCCGTGAAGAAAGTAGGGCGCATAGGGCCAAGTCTTAGATAACGTAAGGTTATAATAATACTAAAACTTATTCTGTGGTAAGGTAGGTACCTGCACCAAAGAAGGTCCTTCGTTAATTATTTTTATTTACGCATGGTCTAATAAAACATGGTCTTCTCTTCCCAGAGTGTCACTTGCCTACGTCACAATAACATTGCCACTTTATTTCAACATAACATGTTACATGGGTATATTATATCTATGGTTAATAAGTTAAAATATTTCTTTATAATTTTATAATTTTCATTTATATGTATTTTATCTTAAATTTTACAATAACACGTCATTTTTAATTATTCGTTAGCAATATCTTCCGATTCACGAAAGACGTTCGGGTAATTCTGTTTACACTACTGGCAACATCGGATAGCGCTGTCACATTTGACTATCCGCCATGTTGTCCCTGACCGTCATCCTTGTCGAACGCGTGATAATTGTTATTTCCTTCTCGCTCAGTGTCAGCAGTCGCAGTGTTTTCCAAACTTTTCACGTCGTAAGCTCGGTAATTAATGTTTTGTTACGAAAATGGTTGGCTGTTCTATTCGGAACTGTAAGAGTAGGAGTGAAAAGGGCAGTATAGATTTGTTCTATTTTACTATGTTTCTACATGAATAACTTAAAATTAATGCCGTTAAAATCATTTTCACCGTTGGTTAAAATTCTCCCACATTTTAAAGTTTGAGAACCTGTAAACAGCATGATGACGTAGGCAAGTGACAGTTAGGTCATTCGCGAATCTCGGAAGAGAGTACCAGGCGGAGTATATTATTATACCATGTATTTACGTATGTTTAATATGAACTTGCAGTTTTGTCTATGGTACTCTAGCGAACATGGACGCAAAATGTTAATCCATTCACACATACAAAAGTATGAAATTCTGTTTGCCAAATAATTAGGCTAAAGGGGTAACGATTTATGAATTTAGAAAGTTTATACAGGGTGCCTAGTAATTAATGGATAACTATCTAACTCTTATTTTAAATAATACAATTATTTTGCACCATGTGCATGTGTTGAGAAATGTACTTACACTAATAGAGTCTGTGCGGAGAAGTGTTGTACAATGTATTGGTTCCCATACATTTCACGACACTTCTCTTTCCGCACATATCTTTTGTTTTATTGTAAAGAAAATTGCGAGACTATCACGAACAAAACATGCCTATACGCTCATCCTTTAGCAAATATTGCTAAGTGTCTGTTTATCCCTTACACTTGTTCAAATAAGAGTACAGTCATTTAAAGCACGTTAATGGTAACCGTATTTGTAGAGTGAGACAGTCCAAACGACAAACAGTCACGTGCCTAATGTCTGCAGTGAGAGTTTTGCAATAAAATTGTGTGTAGCCTGTGTTTAAACATATTAAACAGGCTTAGCGAACTCTGTATTTATGACAATCTCCTTTTTTGTATCTTATGGACATACACACACGAGAACAGGTGACAGTAAATAATCACTAAAAAAAGGGTACAATATGATTAAAAGTAAAGAGAGGTTCAAAATTAAAGGAACTGTAAGATAAGGCCCATGAAAGAATTAAACTAATCGATGGGCACTGTGTGGAATGAATCGCTGCTACACCAGAATTACATTACAATCAAAACATCACTTGTTTTGAACGAAATTGTAACCAGCCCCTTGCTATTTGCCAATTAAACACGGTTCGATAGCGATGTATGAGTGATGGTCATATGTTGTTTTTCCTCAACACAATATTAAAGACAGCAAATTATTGAGTACTTATAGTATAATCGTAAGTTACTGCTTTCCTCAGGTGCAATTTTATTTGCATTTGCAGGACAATATGCCATAATTAATTCTTGGCCTAGACATGCATAATAATTTATTGCACATCTCTAAGGACACAGAATGATTTATCAACTGAATATAACGCAATTTTAATATTCATATTAGCTATGTGCATATGCAATTGCAATTTATAATTATTATAATGACTAAACGCTGAAAATTCTCATTGTGGAATTGCGGAAATGGAAAATAGCAGATAAGCACCCTTCGGTCTTCCTATTTAGCATCGTTTACATCAACTTTACATTGTATGTTTTTTGCAATTGCGATTTTCATGGATTATATGATTATAGATAATAAAATAATATTGCATAACATAAGTAATATATTATACACACATACATTGGAGTTACATTGAAGGGATGTTTACAAAAACAACATAACTGACTATAGGTACACTGGTTGACACCTGAAACGATTGACAATGTTCTTAAAAAAGTGTCAACCGCTCTAAGCAGTTATGTTGTTTTTGTAAACATCCCTTCAATTATTAGTTACCAAATAAAAATAATGTACCTGTATCTAACATTAGTTTAAATACACTTCCTTAATATAGCTTTGATTAGGTAATTTATAGGTCGTTCGTTTACAGTTGATATAATTTAGGTACATTTTTATGAATGTTGTTGTTTGCGAACTTGGCGTATATTTTATTTATTACCCTAAAATACCAATAAGCAACATCCTAGCGCCATCTCTGAACAACATGATAAAACGAATATACTGCTCGTAATCAACGAAGCCTCCACTCGTTTCAGTTGAACGTATAAATAATAGATGGCGCGGAATTTAATATTGCTTTAGGTCATTAACTGTGTTTACGTCAGCTATTAGTTAGAACTTAGAACCTTTGAAGGCATTTTTCAGAAGTACCTACTTTAAGGCCGCCTTTACACCTGTAAGTTTTACTTACGTAAGTAGGGACACAGCTATATACCACAGAATGAGAGATGAATATCGTTATCTCATTCTAACAAATAGCTTTGTCCCTTACTTAACTTACGTAAGTAAAACTTACAGGTGTAAAGGCCGCCTTATGCTAATTTTCAATATGAGTTTCTGTATGTTAAGATTGTATTTTAGTTATTTCGGTAAAACGTTAGTTCATTCTAACCAACTTACTGTTCGTTAGTTATTTGATCTCACGTAGAGTTATGTGGATAATAAAAAATATATTGATATTTTAAGGTTTTTTCCATGTTTTACTATTTCAGTATTGTCCAGCCCTTACTTGTAGTAAAATATGTATCTGTTTTCCTCATTACTTTTAAAGACTAACCGCGATTTTTTTAGTCGACATATATAAGACTATCTGATAGTGATATACATACATATATAGTTTGTCAAAGGACTGTCTCATTTCAATCAAACATAGATAGAGAAAATCATACTATCTTTTGTATTACACTAGTACTAGACTAGCACCCAAAAGAAAAGGATGAGTACCTATAGTTTTTTTTTTGTTCTTATTTACTGACAATTTGGTTTGACCAACTATATATTTTAGTACCTACCTATTTACCTTTTTGTAATTTTTGGCTCAATTATAGTTCTGTGTAAAATCTAGATAATAAAATTGTAAAAAAAGTTACGCTATGGTGTGGTCAGAATATACCTAATATCAACATCATAGTTTTCCCACAAGTATGTCTTTGGCAAAAAGTAAAAGTTATTTATCAATTAAACTACTTATTCGTTTTGTGGTCGCAATCCAGTTAACTGTATCACTCGATAGTAGTAGTTAGATGTTTCATAGTACTTATTTCCTACTCAGTCACCATAAAAAATGGCGCCTATTCTGGTAGCGCGTGGATGCGATATCGTTTCGATCGCATTTTTTTTTCGTTTGTGGTATTCAACACATTGAGTGCCGGGAATCCGCTCGGCGAGTTCTTTGTTCGGAGTCACTGTCTCTACATAGCGGGAACTAGCTGGGATCGGCTACAAGCATAGCGCTACAAAAACGATGGCAGTGAATGTGTTAACAGTTATAAATATAGAGATAGACTCAGAAACACTTGATAGCAATGAAAACGGGCCATTATGACTGTAAAGACGTTTTATACACGACTCCATGCTTCCCCAATGGATTGGAAATGATTGTCATGGACTGGATGAACCTAATAGCTAGATGTGAATATGATTTGTTATTACTTATTAATGTTCAAGCTTGAGACCTGAACATGTCAAAGATATTGATTATTCGAAATCCTTTTCACGACGTTTTGGTTTTGCAAAATAATGGGACTTTCTAACATAAAATTAACTTCTTTCTGGACTTCCTTTGTAGGTACGCCCTCAAAACCTTAGGTCATGAACTCTGAATGACTCGTTGACAGTTCCAATGACGTCCTTACTTAAGATTAATCGGAAAAGCCTATTCGATCACAGCCATTATCTACCAGAATAGTCCCTTTGACGTCACCGGCTCACCGCATGCTAACCGCGCGTGCGCCGCCCCCTCCCCCCGCCGTCTCCATACCACCATCTATCCTGAACTCACTGAAACGCGCACCGGCCGTGACAGTCCATCAACAATTCATCAATCCTCCAAAATGTCACTTTACCAAAATTCACTTGGCTCGCTTAGCAATGTAACGTAGATCGTAGATGGGTAACGTTGATTTTTGAAAGTTTTTTTTCTAGTAAAATTTTCGCGTTTTCCTTTTTTTTTGTTTTTTGAAAATGGTGTCGAGATCTGGACACGTGTTGGTGTGGGAACAGACGGGGTTGGAGGATCAGAGGCCGAGTAAGCAACGTAAGTTTGTTAAGTTTTGAAACTTGTATAATAGAATCAGTTTATTTTGTAACATTTTGTAATTGAACCTTAATCTTAATTACATCTTATAATGAGATTTTAGTCAGTAAGTTATAGCTATACCCAACTCCTGTTGAGCTGCAATTTCCGTTGGTTTTACCTAAATAAATACAGAATGAATAGGTACTCTATAATTGTTCCATAGGTTGCTCTTTTCGGCATCATCACTCGTTGCCATAGAGACGGTGACGACTCTGGCTTACTTTTTAAAATTTTGGTTTTCTACCTGTGCTCGAGTGGAAGAAAATATAAAGCAAGATTGACTTTTCTTCAGATTTATATAGTCTCACCAAGCTAACAGACTGCAGTGACATATTTCTAGGAAAAAGTTATGACGTTTTTATTACTGCTGTGACGTCGGAAAATTTCCACAATGCTGAAATTCCTTATCAAAAAATTTAGGCAATTATTCATATTTCTACAGGAATCGACATTTTGTCACTTCCGATATTTAATTTTCTTTGCCTCCTAAATTCTCCGAGAAATTTTTCAACTTTTTAAAAACTTTCCGTAACTTGCACATCTATCTGTATAGTGACGCTTCCACACTCTGTTTTTGGTTATAGGACTTAGGTACTTATGTCATAGAGTTCGCTTGAGTTGTTTCCGTCATCGATAATATCTTTATGTAGGTATACGTTCCACTTTATTGTTTTATTATTAAAAAAAAAACATTTTGCTGAGTATTTAAGGCGAAAAATATTTAAACATTACGTTTTTTTATGAACATCACATATATTCAAGTTATTGGCATAAGATCGGTACTATAGGACTTGATGCAGGATGCAGGGCACTATTTTACTAAAAATTTAAACTTAAACATCGGGGGGGACTTACGCGAAAACCGAAATTCGCAAATTGCGGGGCTCTTTCTCTTTTTCTCTCATTAAGACTTAATTAGAGTAACAGAGAAAAATATGCCCGCAATTGACGAACTTCGATTTTTTGCGGTTAAAAGTAACCCAGTTGTCCTCAAATTGACCTACACACAAACGAACCATTACCTATCTAAACTCTCTAATACTCTAGGAATATTCAGGGCTGAACATCGTATAAAAAGGCGTTTTGCTGTTGACTGCACTTAACGAGTGGAAAATGCTGAGAGAGCGTCGGCAAAACAAGCCGACAAAGCAAAAATATCGGGTTACAAATCTGTTTTGCAAGGTTCGAGTTCCAACTGTACCTAAAACGGTTCTAGTAAAACAACATGCGTTTGGTACTGTCATGTCAGCAGCGATTGTAGTTGGAAGGAGATTTAGGCGAATCCGAATAGACACTGTATCTTAATCTATCTACTTAATCTATATAAAACGAGTAATTCTTGTACCTTATACCTTTAAACGAGCAATTCTGGTATATACAGTTATATATACGTATATATATATATATATATATATATATTTCGGGGATCTCGGAAACGGCTCTAACGATTTCGATGAAATTTGCTATATGGGGGTTTTGGGGGGCGAAAAATCGATCTAGGTAGGTTTTATCTCTGGGAAAATGCGTATTTTTTTATGTTTTCCGAGCAAAGCTCGGCCTCCCAAATATTAAAATGTAAATTGAGAACTATCTCGATTTTTTAGTCGGTTAAAATTTTAGGGCATGAGCCAAGAATGTAGGTATGCATTTCCTTACCAAGAAAAACTTAACTAGTTTAGGCAGCCATCACACGTATTTACAAAAAAATAAACATTAGTCATCACAGTTCATTCAATATTGTAGTACCTAAAGTCTATTTTTTTATTCGGTAGAAATGAAATTTCATAGTATGAAATGACATTTTATGTTCATACTATGAAATGACATTTTAGTCTACCGAATAAAAAAATAGACTTTAGGTACTGGTTGGGGTACTGTACAGTCAGTAGCAATAGTTGCTAAGCGGGCGAGTTGTTCAAAATTACCTTGACACGCTCTTATTCTCTTAACAATAAAGTCGCATCAAGATCATTTTGAACACCTCGCCCGCTTAGCAACTATTGCTGCTGACTGTACCTACTCCCACTAAACTCAAGCATCATACTCACCAGTCCACTCAGTTTGATCATGTATCCCAGTTCCGATCTCAGCTTGGCTGGCTTCCGATTCGTCGTCCAAGAGATGTGCATGTCCTGTCATTGCTTTTCAATGTACTATTTAATCCTGCTTCGCCACCTTACCTTTCCGAAAGATTTAGTTTCTTAGCTGCTGGTAGTGGTCACCGTCTTCGATCAAGCGCCAACCTTTCACTCGCAGTTCCACCCAATATGACGCGCACATACAAAAAATCCTTTACTGTCCACGCCGTGAAGCTATGGAACGGGGTACCGGTGTCCGTGAGGCAATCCCAATCTGTAGCATCACTCAAGGAGAGGCTTAAAAAATTGTGGCTTTCCGATACATAAGTAATTCGGTTTTCTTCTTTAGTTTCCTTTACTTTTCTGGTTCGAGCTCATGTCTATTTGTTTTATGATATATATTGAGTATTTATTTATTTATTTAATTTAGGTTATATTTATATATGTACGCTTTATTTTTATTTATGTTTATATATATTATTTGTAACAATGTGTATTCAAAACTTGCATTTCATTAACTTTAGTGATTGTACACTATTGTTTTGTTTGTCATTCATCGTTACTTCTGTTTTGTTTTATTCGTTTCCTCAAAGGTTAACTGGAAGAGATCCCATACAGGGATAAGTTCGCCTTTGTTGTATTTAATTTACTCTGTAACTATTTTTCTCGTGTTTTTATTTGTATGTGCCATAAAGTATATACATACATACATACATACATACATACTTATCCCAGTCGCAAAACAAGGATCAAGCGTTTAAAAGTTGTGTTGACCAAACCATTAGTCGTAGTCATCGTCATCTTGACATCATATTTACTGTAAGTACATTTCATCCATCAAATCCTAGACTGGCATCTCATTTAGTAATAAATATCGTGACGTTATGATGAAATGTTTAATAAAATCCCATGATCTCATTAGGTACGTCACGACCCTGTGATACGTTATCAATGGGCATGCCTAGTCTTATTAAAACCCATGGTGTGCCAAAAATTATATATATATTTCGTTTATACATAATTATGTTCATTTTACTGTCATAGTTTTATGTAAGTAATCGTGTAAGTAATGCATATGTTATTAGATTGTTATAATCGTTGCGGTTTATAAAGTACTTGTTAGATTTTATGTAATTGTGTTCAACTGCAAAACCACTTATATGTTGTAGGTATACAGTGTGGAAAGATAAGTCGGGCCCTGGAGGGAAACTACCTTAAATCCTTAAGCTGGCTCATTTTACTTAAAGGAGACATTCCTTTATTTTTAAAAATAAACAAAACTGCATTCAAAGATTTTCTAAAACTCGACTAAAAATTCCAAAAAATAAAAACTTGCAGTTTTATTCTACTAATCGATACAGTTAATGTTAATGATAACATTTCTCCAAGAAACATTAGGTCTTAAACTCGTCTGTCGTACAAAATATCCATAAAATGTAATATTTAGTACTCAAGATTTTTTTAGACAAGCCAAATCGAAGAAAAAAAGAAAAATATTTTGAATGCAGTTTTGTTTCTTTTTAAAAATAAAGGTATGTCTCCATTAAGTAAAATGAGCCAGCTTAAGGATTTAAGGTAGTTTCCCTCCAGGGCCCGACTTATCTTTCCACACTGTATAAATGTGTTACGTAATAAGTTGTCATTGTGAATTCATAAATTGTCAATCTACTATGTAACTGTATATTCATTGTATGAAAAATGAAAAGTCCAATACTGATACGCTGATATAATTTACAATTTGGTCCTTCGATCCGGATCGTGTTCGCCCTCGCCCTTCATACTAATACAGACAGACAGACAGAGACATTTTATTGCTAAGTATTGGTCGGTTATGATTTAATTTAGATCTATTATATAATGGGATAGTCAGGCGAAGGTACAGTCGCCATCAGATATATCGGAGCGGCCAAGGTGATCGCAAATAGGTATCTGAACAAGCACTCTAACGCCTTGAGAATAGAGGCGTGTTCAGATATTTATGAGCGCCTTGGCTGCTTCTGTATAAATGTCAATTCTTATTCAAAAAACTGTAGGTACCTATTAGAAATTGCTTTATTCGTCTGGTTTCGAGGCTCGACGATGTGGCTTCGACATCACATTCAGAGTCATCAGACAGAGATTCCTACCCACGTTTAATGCGTCGGGTTTAAAAGTAGTTTCATATTTATGATCTTTTGTTTATGGAGATCGTTAGGTACGTTTGTTTGTTTACAATACAAAGAGTTAAGGGATACCTAGTAATCTTAACTTTCGTAAGCTAACATCATGTTTGAAGTCGTCATGTGACGTTTGTTTTCACACGGAGGCGAAAGTAATACATAGGTAAGTATTACCTAATGGTAATAATACTAAGTAGATTTCGACGTCAGTATTTGATAAGTATGAAATTAAAAGGAAATTGGGAACATCATTTTAATCTAATTTAGTCTCATTGTTGTTAATTCACGCAGTAAAATCTAACTTGACAAACATGAAAGGGGTGAAAAGGTAAAAAAGCATTGTTAATTAGTTACCCCTGGGCGGAAAACCTGACAAATAACATAAAAAATATTTGTTGTTTTATTTAAACTCTAAAGTACCTACAAGTTGCCACCAAATGGAATTTAATCTGAATAGGCTGAAAAACAAGCTGACTGTGCTTACCGCCTGTGACAAACACAATAGAGACGGCCTTGACCGTGGGACTGACTGTGTCTAGATTATTGCCAGATTATTACATAGGTATAAAGCTATGAAAAGCAAGTAGGTAGGTAAACTGAGACTATATTATATAGTATTGTACTATATTTTGGCTCTCTGTAAGTCTGTACTATATATTTTTGGGAAAAAATATATAGTACAGACTTACATCTCCAATTAAACTTATATTACCTACACTTATGTTTAGTATTTTATCTAAAAGTACTATATTTTTTTGAAACGTACTATATTTTTGATGCCTTATTCTGGAAAATACTATATTCCACCAAAAAATAGTTGGCAACCCTAGTCGGCACTGCTGAGGCGGAGAGATCCAGCGAAGCGAAGAAATGTGGATTACAACCAGTTGATGCTATTGGTTGATACCTCTCATCTCCGCTCGTCTCCGCTTTAGTGGGAAGGCAGCCTAGGCGCTTGAAAATCATTAGGAGGAAAAAGCGGAAACGGATGATATATATACGGTATTTTTAATAAAACTATTTAGTCTAAGAAAGCAAAGACGCGGCCAAATTTTTTCGCCCGTCTAGACAGTTAATATACTTATACAGTCTCTTGCGCAATATAACGTCATAGTTTGCCTAAGCATAACGAAAATGATATACGATACATATTTACAAGACCGCCTTACGCATCAATTTAAAAACGTTACCGACTGATACGTTTACAGGTGGTCCAGTATAAGCCTGATCTCTTAACTACGCAAAAATGTCATAAATCGCAGGATCACATTATACTAGACACAATCACAAAGACGAAGAGCTTTTTATGAACGTGTGTCGGCACACGGCTAGTGCGTGAGGAGAAAAATTAACGACCACCCACCTTGTGACGTCACATACGCGTGAGGGGTCATTTGCACTTCAATTTCACGCACGTGTTTTAGCTGCGTCATAAATATTTTAAGAAATGCGTTTCGTTCATTGCCTAAAGACATTATTTGGTTGATTAGGGCTACCGAAATGTGTTTTTACATATTTTTTGTAATAATCGTTCAGACTTTATGACCGTATGGTACCTACGCGTGACTTGTTTTTCCTTTTTTTTATCATATTTTTTATTTATTTTGGTAATCATACTATAATAAACATATTTGTGTCTCTATAAAGTGATCTAGTGGTGTGTCTGACTATATAATTCAAAACAAGAACCAGGCCGCAGCCATACTACGTCTAATTGGTTGCATTTCAAATGCTTCAGCCGCTGCAATTTGCGGCAGACTCATTAAGATGTAGGTTTTCATTCATTAAGTATAGGTACCTACTTATTTTCCTTTAAGGATCGACAGATAAGTGCTGCTGTAATATAGTTATCAGGGATATGGATTATAATAGGCTAGAAAACAACTAACTGAAGTCTCACTGTGGAATTCCCAGTACCTAGCAGTTATGTTGGTAAAAGTATTAGGTACCAATATTTGCTATCACCTACGTCATGCCTCGTTTTAGGTTTCTGGGACGGGCGACATTTTTAACCCCCGAGCCCCCGACGCAAAATGTGTTAAATACTTTTGACGCCAATATCAATGTCTGTCTGTGGCATGGACCGATTTAGATGCGTTTTTTTTACGTAAAAGTGAGTTTCCTTGCGGTTATTCTTAGCTACGTTTGATAAAAATCGATCCAGCAGTTTGAAGCGTAGGTATCAGCTATTTTAAATGGTTTAAAATATTATGATTAGAGTAGGTTTAAATTTTATTTATTTATTATATTCATACTTGTGCTCAAATGTTTGCCAAATAACGCAGCACTTCTCTCTCTGTTCTACATGCAGATATCTAGAAACGTGTGCAACCCGTATACTTAGATGGCAAATGCGGCCAAGTGTGTGAGTGTAGGCGCGTCATCGCGTCATTAGATTGATGGCCCATAGGACGTGTTTACATTATTTTTTGGCGCCACTGTGTAAACTGGAAACTAAGGGAGTGGAATAAATTTCAGGATTTTCAGTGAAAGTGCAAATGTTACATTGATTTACTTACGTTTGAGTGTCCACGCTGTTATTAATATACTTGTGGTAGGCTGGGTTAGGATCTTATCAAACAGTTACACAAGAAGCACCATACTTATGTATGTACCTATATCAGTTCAAGAGTGAAAATATGGAACAAAAACCCATTAGGCCATTAGATATAAAAGTTAAGGTACCTACCTGCGTCAAAGAAGGCCCGGTTTTTAAGCTTGCATACTTTCAAAAGATCATACTTTTATAAGGTAATTTAATCTAAACTTTTGTGTCGCGCGCTATATTGCGAGCAACTAATCCAATTTCCATACTTCACTACACCTTAATAAACGTCCCCCGCCGCGTCTGTCTGTTTGTGTGTTTGTATGTTCGCGATAAACTCAAAAACGACTGAACGGATTTTCATGCGGTTTTCACCTAGTGATTCTTGAGGAAGGTTTGTGTATAATTTGTTAACGTGCATGCGACCGGGCGGGTGGCTAGTCATTAAATATATTAGAGAATTGTAGTTCGAGTTCCAGGAGGCCTATTGAACTTAATCCACCCAAGACGCGACTTGCTAAGTCCAAAAAGTGTATACATACGGTAGGACCTAAAGTATATAACAAAATCCAGCTGGAGTTGAAACAAACCACCAGCGACCAATTTTTCAATAAAAAACTTAAATCTAAACTGGTGTCTGACGCATACTACTCAATTGATGCCTTTTTCGAGACCCAACACTGTACCAAGTAAATAAAACTATATACCTACATATTAATAAACAACTGCTAGTTCGCTGGCTCAGCCTTGCCTGCCCAACTATGTAAATACAATAAATAATTATAAGACCTAGCATTAAGCACTGTATGTACCTGACGTGTAAAATTATATTTTTATCAATAAAGTATTGAAATTGAAATTGAGTTAGAATATTATGGGTCAATTTCACCAAACGAGCATTTTTGTCTAATTCCCATGGAATTTTGAAATACCAACATTACACAAAAAAAATTATGCTGATAATTTGATAAAAAATATAATAAACATTAATTTTCTTATGGGGTAAAAAAATTCATAAAACTATAAAAGTTATTTCAATTTAAAATTTTGGTCAGGGCACGGGAATTAGTGTGTCCATGGGAATTAGATTTTACTAGCACGGAAATTAGAACATGGCACAGGAATTGTTTTCTTAGCTTATTTTGGTAGTTAAAACTATTATTTATGTATATTTTAATCTACAATAATATACTTCAACCATACTGAAGCGGCATCGAACATATTTATCTTCTTTAATTTTAGTTTCGGACGACAAATCTACGAAAGTATGATACACTAAAAACTACGTATTTGACTAATCGTTTCCTTGATTTTAATGGCAACTAATCTCTCTTTCTTAGTAAAATATACATATTTCAAAACAATACTTTGAGTAGTTGCGTAAACATGTCCGCCTTACATACAAAACTATTCATTAAAAAGTGTCATTATGTATCTGCATGTAGATAGGTACAAGGTGTATGATCTGGTATATGGCCGTATAGGAAATGATACTAAGAAATAAATAGGGGCACAGAGAGAAGAAGTTATTGTGTAAGTTAATCTGAAGAAATCGAATATGCTGCCTTCATAAATTCATAACACAAAAAATTGTTTAACCACATATGAGGTAAGGTGGGGTAAGACTATCACCGGGGTAAGACTATCACAGACAGACAGACATGACGAATCCATAAGGGTTCCGTTTTTTGCCATTTGGCTACGGAACCCAAATAAGGTATCTAATAGTATTACGGTTTAATTTATAACAACTAATCTATTAAACGAGCAATTCTTGTATATATTTCGGGGATCTCGGAAACGGCTCTAACGATTTCGATGAAATTTGAGCATATATGAGGGTTTTCTGGGGTGAAAAATCGATCTAGGTAGGTGTTATCTCTGGAAAAACGCGCATTTTTGAGTTTTTAGGCAGGTAGGTATATGTTTTCCAAGCAAAGCTCGGTCTCCCAGATATTTAAACTTTATACGGCATACGCTGTCAGCTGTCAAATTTACAAAAACAAATCATTGCAAATGTGATTCATTTTGTTTCATGTAACTTTAGGTACAGGTATTATAATATGTAATAATTCCAGAAATAGTTTTATGTTTATATAATATTTTAATGTTATAATATGATCAATGAATAAGGTAAGGTGGGGTAATACTAACAGTACAAGGATTCCATACAAGTGATAGTCTTACCCCGGTGTCGTCTTACCCCACCTTACCTTACGTATTAAAATTGCCCGGGTTATTCGGGTCCATCCTGTATGTACTATAGTACTTATACTAAAAAACTATTCACAGATTTTTGTGCATTCTTTAAGATTTCCTTAAATGTAAAATAGACAGATATACGTCGTATTATTATTACATATAATATATATTCAATGCCAATATATATATGTAATAATAATATGACGTAAACATTGCCAATTAACTTACAGTGCCCCCAATAAAAGATTTGTTGACAATATATGTAATACTTTCTAATTCCCGTGCCACTTAATCAGCTGTTTTAGGTAAATTTGCTATGGGAATTAGGGCACGGAAATTAGAATTCGTAATAAAAAAATTCGCCAAAAATTTAAATCGTGTTTGACCAAACTGATATGTTATCGCTTACATAAAGATACATAAAGGGCTCCTAAATATGACAATTGTCATTGAAAAGCTATGTGGAAAATAAAATTTATAAGGGGCATCGAAATTAGAAAAAAATTGTCGCCCACCGGATTCCGAAATACTTACGCGATTTCCTCGAACACGCCGCGGCTTGACTTACATCCGCTTGCTTTGAGAGACAGCCGAATACTGCCAGTACAGGTGAGGCGGGACACGAGGCGGTTCAAATACAAACGTCGGCTGTCAGAGCCCTTTGAGTTTTGCCGACGAAATTTTACTCGCGCGCTCGGACAAAATTTAAACATCGATCACAAGTTATTTACCACAATTAAGTTAATAGTATATGTGCTCAGTGATAGTAAATATCATCTAGTTTAAGTATTTGACACTAAATTAGTGATACTAATGTAGAATTTTTCGTAGGATTTTTCATTATGCTTAAAAGTAGATTCCGGACAGGGCACGGGAGTAGTAATTTGAGCCTTTAGGTATTTTTATGTGTACTCTAAAAACCAACTAATCAGTGAATTCATATGGAACTCGGTGTGAAAGTGTGACTTCTTTATGTAAAAAAAAAATGGTAAGTATTATCTGATGCTAACCCGCGATTTTCATCACGGACAGAAAAAAAATCGTGTTCAGAAATTGACCCTTATGTTCAGTAGTTAATTAATGTTGTAAGTACTATAGTAGTAGCAAGTAATATACCAAATAATTGGCATCTTGGCACCTGCGATCATTTGCCGTTTGGCGAGCCAAGACCGGCAGTGCCCGTGACGCCATTTAATTTTATATCAGATTTGTTTGAAATATGACTAGGAAATGCTCTGCCAAATATTATATGTGATATTTAATGGCTAATTTCCTTACTCTTATGTTTATTTAACTACTATTACGTTATCTAATAAATATTAATCAATAATATTTATAAGTACACCTAAGTAAGTATACAGCGTAAATTAGCTTTAATTAAAGTTACCAAACAATTTCGTTGCGGTTAATAAAATAAGAAGGTACTTAGTATTTTAAAGCGGATTTTCCCTTACATTGATAATGTTTAGTTAACCTTTATCAATTCTGATATCAAAATGCATAAATTTATACATTTTTAATGTAAAGCCATTATTTTTTTGAGAAATCAGTAGGTAGGTTAGTAGGTAGGTATATATAAATACACATTCTAATTCGTTTTTTCTTTCCAGGCGGCTTGGGCACACGGCACTTCGTCACTTTCATGTTGTTCCTCGGCATGGCCAACGCCTACGTCATGCGGACCAACATGTCAGTGGCCATCGTGGCCATGGTCAACCACACGGCGCTGCCGACAACCCACGAGGCCACGGACGACGAGTGCGGCGTGGACACTAGGAACAGCACTGTAAGTGGGACCAACATGTGTATAATAGCCATGGTCAACCACACTGGGCTGCCGACAACCCACGAGGCCACGGACACGAGTGCGGCGTGGATACTAGGAACAGCACTGTAAGTAGGACCAATATGTGTAGTAGCCATGGTTAACCACACGGCGCTGCCGACAACCCACGAGACCACGGATGACGAGTGCGGCGTGGATACTAGGAACAGCACTGTAAGTGGGACTAACATGTGTATAATAGCCATAGTCAACCACATCACGGTGCTGCCGATAACCCATTCGGTCAGAAAGGCACTTTTACAAGTCATGGTGCAATAGGGTCTCCAAGAGTTGAAATCCTTATACTTAAAATATTCATTAAAATAAAATATACCATACAAACAAACAAGAACGGAATGAGGTGTCTCACGTCAATTCCACTCAAAAATTATATATTAAGGTCCTCATACGGAACTGTGTTGAAATATAGAGCCTGTTCGGAAAGCGAAGAGTCTTGGAATGTATTGGCCCCATACATTCCACGACTCTTCTATTTCCGCACAGACTCTATTATTAATAAAATATATTGTCGTTGTTAAAAAAAACCGGACAAAGCCTTTGGAAATGTACCTAACCTATCTCGTTTAGTGGCGATTAAGTCCATCAAATTATGTTATCACTCGAATTATTTCTACCCGTTTCTTCACAGGTGACAATGCAGGACGGATCATTTGTATGGAGTTCCACTCTGCAGGGCTACATCCTGTCTTCGTTCTTCTACGGATACGTCCTAACACAGATCCCGTTTGGAATTTTATCAAAGAGGTAAGAAGATGTTTTAACAGTCGACAATAATATTATGCTATTAGTGTTGATCTGTCTTTCAGCTGCCCTGCCATTAATGTCATCTGTAATTCTGGGAATGTAACTGAGGGGCACTGTCCTAACCTAATAGTCTATTATATGATCAATATCAACCGGTTGAAGTCGGGGCGCACCTTACGGGCCATAGAAATTTGAAGCTTCTATAGGTACAGTAGTTGAATTGGGTATTTTGAAAGGCATCGTCAATAGTCACAAGCTATCGCCAACCGCACTGCCATTTATAAATGGAATCGATGCTGATATGTAAATCCTACATAATACAACCAAAAACCAGACAGTTGCGCCAAAAGCAAAGTCATCCCTATAAAGTAGATTCGTCGTTCAGAATGTGGGATGAGTTACCTTCGCTACGTTGTGGTTGTTCAAGAAGCGGGTATAGGGTTCTCAAGGGTGGGCAACGCTGTGGCTCCTGTGATGTTGCTTATGCGACGGTGATCGCTTCCCAGCAGGTGGCTTGTCAGCTCGTCTGCTGACTATCACTTAAAAAAAATATTAATCTTCCAGGTTCGGAGCTCGCTTCTTTCTCGGTGTTGGTATGCTGATCAACTCAGTCTTCGGCTTACTGGTGCCCATTGCGGCTGAGAGAGGCTACCAGTGGCTCATCTTAGTCCGCTTTATCCAGGGTCTCGGTGAGGTGAGTCTTGACCATATTATTATGTACAATGTCGGCATGCGATGCCGACATTGCAATGCAATGTCGGGTGGTTGGTGGTTTGGTTGCATCAACGTTGACACAATGAAATTTTTGCAAACAAGAGATAGTTTGACGTAACCGGATTTCAGGCTGCAACTGGTGCCATCGTTAGACCTTTGAGTGTCAAAGTTTGTTTGCCTAAAATGTTACATAAACTAACCCTTCTCTCAAAATCCTGGCTAAATGGTTGGCTGAATAATGTCTTTAAAGGTTATTTTCCTTACCTTTTAGGAGTATTATTGACTAGAGTTTTTTTTTTGCAGGGTCCTATAGTGCCGTGCTCTCACGCCATGTTGGCCAAGTGGATTCCACCCAACGAGAGGAGTAGAATGGGAGCCGCGGTTTATGCTGGTAAGTCGCATCAATCTAGTTAACCCACAATAAAAACCAATGACTAATAAAACACGACTACGATAATGTAATTGAAAATGTGTTAAATACTTTAGGCAAATGCGTAATACATTATTACAGCGTATTGCAGTCGTGACATTCCAATTACCTACCAACTCCAAATTGATTTATGCAATTGATAGAACAGGAAGCAAGGAAGCACATCCATCTGACAACCTGTCACCAGCTTAAGAATAGTGTTGAACAGAATGTTTGTGAAATTGGGAATGTGTCCATATTGAAAGATCCTTTTGAAAATTTTCTACAACTTTACAAATATAAATCACTTTCATATTTTCACTCACGCGTCACCCGTACAATTCTTTTTCAGGAGCACAATTCGGCACAGTCATCTCAATGCCGCTCTCCGGTCTCCTGTCCGAATACGGCTTCTCTGGCGGCTGGCCGTCCATCTTCTACGTGTTCGGTCTCGTGGGCACGGTGTGGTCACTGGCCTTCTTGTTCCTCGTGTCTGAGGATCCGGAGCACTGTCCCAAGATTAAGGAGGCTGAGAAGAAGTATATTCTCAGTTCGCTTTGGGGCGCTGCTGGGTCTAGCGTGAGTATTGGAATTTTACTTTTACTTTGATATCTTTCTTGGGGCATTACTTGTAGAACCGATGGCAGTTGAAAGAGAAAAATCGTGGCCGCGAAACGGAAGATGCGCCCAAAAAGGTGGATTGAATTGATCATCCAGAGAAATGGTCAAGATTGAAGACATTAGGCTTCAATCGAGCCGTAATCATTAAGGCAACGCTCGACTGGTAGTCGTGGAAATCCTTTGGGAGGCCTATGCACTGGTGCCGTCTTTTGACTGATATTATGATGATGATGATGTTACCATTCGGCCGAAGATGGGTGTATAAGGCCGCAATGAAGATCGGTCTTCTGAAAATGATGACAACAATGTCTATAGAACTGTTAAAATGAATATTTTCCATATTTCCAGTCGCCACCGATCCCGTGGAGCAAGATCCTGCTGTCCATGCCGTTCTGGGCGATCATGCTGGCGCACATGGGCCAGAACTACGGCTACGAGACCCTGATGACGGAGCTGCCCACCTTCATGCGGCAAGTCCTGCACTTCTCCATCAAAGATGTACGTAATAGATCTTATTTGGTTGTAATAAGGTTTATGTATGGTTAGCTAACTGTGACAGTGATGGTATTTCTCAATCTATACTTCCTAATGATTAATAAATATCATTGCTACCACAAGTAGCCTGTTTAGTACAGGAGACACCTGCAGTAACACAATTTATTAGGCAGCGTAACTCGTACCAGGCTTGACCCTATATATTACCTACCCAAACACGAAACCGTGGTCGGACGACATTAGGAAGGCGCCAGGGCCGACCTGGCATAGAACCGCCGCATACAGAACAACATGGAAATCCATGGAAGAGGCATATGTTCAGCAGTGGACGCAAATATGCTCAGAAGAAGAAACACAAAACCATGAATTTTAAAAGTGACTCAGGAAAAATACCAATGCTTACAAAACAAGACGAAAACATCCACCCACCTGGCATACCTACCTTTCTAAAACAATGAAGACAAACTTACACTTACAGTGAAATTTAAAATACCTACGAACTATAACTAGATCAAAAACTGCAATCACGTTACGAGCCCAACTCGATTAATTATCCAATTGACCGCGGCTGAACCTACGGCCTCGTGTGTAACATTTATTGTCGCGAAGCCGGCGTACATATTACGAGTAGGTACCTGATGGTACCTATATTAGATATTTTAACGAATCTAGATCAGACTGCCGGATGAGTTTGTGTGCTACAGCTTGTCAAATTGAATCAATTGAGTCATCAATGTCGGTTGTACCAGGGCCGCGTTTCATAAAAGATCCGTCATAATCGAAGAAATATGTTTCTTGACAACACATGATGTCAGTCGATGTATATCTTGTGTACCTATATCTATTTATGTAGTATGTTCCCACAGGTCTTTATTTTATTTCTGGGTATTTGCAGAACGGCTTCGTATCCGCCCTCCCGTACCTGTGCATGTGGCTATTCTCAATGTTCATCTCCGTGGTCGCCGACTGGATGTTGTCCAGCGGACGCTTCAACCACACGCAAGTCAGGAAGATTATCAACAGTATTGGTGAGTTTCATCAACAGTACCGTGTAAGCAGAATGAACCCCGGCGTGTATACTATAATCACTTCATCTGGGTATTATAGGTACTATTCACTCCACCTGTGAGTGAGTGCGCGCGGTGAGAAAGAACTTTTCACCTTATAGGCTTCCTTTGGTGCTAGAAGAAAAAAAGCAATATCGCACCAACTTGGCAGTGACAATGCATGACCGGCATAATTAACGTAGCGCTTGGTGTGCAGATTTAGCATAGTGGAATAAATGGCGACTGCGAGAGCTGGGACCTAAGTTTATTAATATGTTGAGACAACATACCTATCTTATTCTACGAATGGATACTAAATATCTACTGTTTCCCAGGTGAATACGGCCCCGCTATCGGCCTCTTCATAGCCGCGAACACCGGCTGCGATAAGTCCGCCACCGTCGCCATCCTGGCCATCGGTGTTGGTCTCAACGGTGGTATCTACTCTGGATTCAAGGTGACTAACTTACCTACTATTCAATCTGGGGTTGAATGGTTCTTGTACGATGTCTGGAAAAGGCACATTACATGGTGGATCAAAAATTTGTCGAAGATTGTGGGAATCTTCGGATGAGGGTAGCGCGCGACCGGTTTTGTTCATGACATACCTATGATGGTGACTTCAGTTGAAGTGCTAGGTTTATTACAAGTTGTTGGTGACTTAAGTTGTCAGAGAACTGTTTTGTATTTCAATATAAAATGTACTTATGTTCTACCCACAAATTATGGAATATGTATTTGGCTACATATAATAAATCCAAAACGATCTAATCCCACCTTCTGATGTTCCCAGGTGAACCACTTGGACATCTCGCCGCGCTTCGCCGGTATTCTGATGGCGTTCACCAATTGTCTCGCCAACTTGACGGGTCTATTGGCGCCCATCGTCGCTGGATATATCATTGAGGGCAATGTAAGTATAGACAAATATGTATATTAACCGGGACACTGATATTCGTACGAATATTCTTATAGTTTGTCAAAGGACTGTCTCATTTCAAACATAGAGAGAATCAAACTAACTTTGTCTTACACTAGTACTAGCACCAAAAAGAAAAGGATAAGTATATATTTTTTTGTTCTTATTTACTGACAAATTGGTTGGACCAACTATAATTTATGTGAAGGGTTGTGCGCAATGTGAGTGAGAAGAATTATTAAAAGCGCGCGAAGCTTAACTGATGGCGCTACAATCTTTTAAAAAAGACATATTTAGTTAAGCCAAATCCACAGGAACATAAATCCATTAGCCTCCCTACAGACTTTTCTTTTGTATAGACTCTATATAAACTCAGTCTAATAAAATACCTACTATTATTTTTCAGCCATCGCAAGCTCAATGGCGCAAAGTATTCTACATCGCCGGGGGTATCTACATATTCGCGGCTACCTTCTACAACGTGTTCGGCTCCGGCCGAAGACAGGAGTGGGACAACCCTGCCGAGGACGCGGCCCTGGCCCAGAAGGCGGCCGACAAGAAACAAGCCAAGGTAGACAAGAAAATGGCGAAAGACGGTAGTGAAGCTGAGACGGCACAGTGAGAGTTCAAAATGGCGGATTGCGTTAGAGTTGCCAGCTGAATAAACAATGTAATTTCAAATGTTATTATAATTTAATACCTATAGCTGGTCAAGCAGATCTTGTCAGTAAAAAAAGGCGCGAAATTCAAATTTTCTATGGGACGATATTCCTTCGCGCCTACATTTTTCAAATTTGCCGCCTTTTTCTACTGTCAAGACCTGGTTGACCAAGTATACCTATAGCTGGTCAAGCAAATCTTGTCAGCAGAAAAAGGCGGTAAATTTTAAAAATGTAGGCGCGAAGGGATATCGTCCTATAGAAAATTTGAATTTCGAGCCTTTTTTTACTGACAGGATTTGCTTGACCAACTATATCTAAGCATTATTACAAGGAAACAATACGAAAGAAAGCAACTTTAATCGCAATTCGGACCGTAAGTTTACTGAATGACATTAAATTTTAAAAAATAGGTAAATTAAGATTTGATTGTTTCCCGCGGATTTTAGGGTTGTGTTCATCTACCCGATATGAGTTTATTTTTTCTTTAACTTTTTTTACTTTCTGAAAGAAATATACATTTATTTTACCGTCCCTGTATCCTATTTTATGCATTTAATTCGTTACCTAACGTTAATTAAACTAATTAATCTTGGTACGCTAAACTGTTACTAAATATGTATAATAAAGTACGTACACGTCTCTTATTGTATTTTCAAAAACAAAATACTTAAAGAGATGCACATCAACTAGGCTGTGATATTACATAACAGGATTTTGAATATTATGCAATGTTTTCAAGCTCAAAAGCTATTATCGTTGTTATTTTTCAAATGTCCCAAGAACTTATATCGGGTGAACGAAAAAAGGAAAACGCTATTTATTTATTATTACGTAACCTAGTATTGTTAATAGTTATTAAAAGCTTGAAGGATAAAAGAGACGAGTGAAAGATGAATATGGGTCCAACTTGCTGGTCTACATGAGATTTCATTCAAAATACATGTGGGTACATGTTAAATGCAAAAAGTGACTTTTGAATTTGTATTTTGAATGTAATTACTGTCATATTACTACAGTGGATTGGGTTATAATACGTAATTATACATCACGTAAATTAGTTGTAACATACAATTTTATTGTATTTTTCGCAATTGTAAAATTGCCTGTATAAAGTCAAAAAGAAACGCAAAGATAAGTTTACCAATCAATTGTAGTAATAATCAAGATCAGTTGTACAATTTATTGAATTCGTTACCGTCCGAGCCAGTCACATAATATCTATACCTATGTATAAATACCCTCCAATTTCTCGAAAAGTTTTTGACCTACCGCAGAGTAGGTATTCCTATTTCGCTACAGTTATTTTATTATGTTATGTCAACGTAACGTAAACCTTAAAGATCAAGTTCAAAATTAACGTGCCTTGTAAACAGCAGCCTAGGAAGACGCCATCTAGCAGTGCAGTGGAATCTTTCTTGATGTTTAATTTATCATGGCCGCACGATTTTTATTGCATTCTGTTACATACATAAATACATAATACAAGTCTGTATATATTCTCTAGTAAAAGTGAATACCTATACCTACCTATCAGGGATGTTACGGAGCTCCGTTTCCGTTTCCGTTAAGTCGGAACTTCCGTTTCTGTTCCGGTTCCGTTACTTTTGAAACGGAAGTTATATCGGATGTCAATGCTTAGCGCGGCAGCGGGACATAAGCGATGTACATCAAAAACAAACAGGTTTATACCAGTCATTCGCTCATAGCCCCGCTTGCCACGTGCTGCAGTAATTAGATGTTCTGGTATATCCGTGTTTTTGAATTTGAAGTACCTATTCATATGTGTTGTGTTGTGTAATGTATACCTACTGATAGTACTGACTCAGGCTCCGGTTCTGGTTCCAGTTCCGTTTTCGGTTCCGATTCCGTTTCTGGTTCCGATAAACTATAAAACATCTGGTTCTGCTTTCGGTTCCGATAAAACCACATCCGTTACATCCCTGCTACCTATTAAGAATTCCTTCCCATGATTGTAAAATTTTGTAAAGGTGCCATTACTTGTTTTGTCATATCAGAAATTGAAATAACATCATAGTAACATTTGTTTATCGTTTGGCAAAATTGACATACCTACATTTTTAATTACTAATTCGTGTGCCAAACGTGTTGTAAGTTTATTTTTTAATTTCACTGTTCGTTGGAAGCGAATGTTGTTGCATTAGATAAGTCGTTATGTTTATGAATAAGTAAATGTAATATATTACGGCATTAGTTTAGTCTTTTGTGACGTCATTTGACGCTATACGCCCAGAGCTATTGTGATTGTATTTTATATTTTAAGGTGTAACGTAGTAAAGAAAATACTGGCTATTACCTAACAAAAAGACACTAGAAGTCCAAGAGTTTAAGGTGCAGTAATTTCAGTCAGCAACTCAGCAGTTTTTGAAAAATCGTAGCTTTTTTTGGATCATAATACACGATTGCCAAAAAATATGAATAGCAATCTTCAGGCCCGTCTCTCAACTCATTTATTCAAAATCTGTTTTTTAAACACGTTCCGTTCGATGAAAAAAAATCTCGAACATAGGTCTGAAAATTTCTAACTATGTTTGCACTTAAGCTATTAAAATGAAAATTGCTTCTAAAAATGCTTAATGTTATTTTTGATCGAACTCATTACTTTTTTAAATCTTAAGCCCCCTCCATACTCGTGCGCGAATCCGCGAACCCGAGTGTGGAGTCGATTTCGCAGACAGCGATTCACGCACATGTCTGTAGGGGGCTTTGTAACTACTTATCCAATAACATAACATTGATATCCGCGAACTGGGGCGCATGGCCGTCCGCTCAGTGCTCAGCATAGAGATTTAAATATAAATAAAGAAAGAGTGGTAACTTCATACATCAGTTTCCTTGCCAAAACTAATGTCGACTACGAAATAACTCGCGTTTTGGTAAGAAAACTGATGTATGGAGTTACCACTCTTTCTTTACTTATTTCTCTGTGGTGCTCGGCGAGCTGCGTTCGAAGAAGGGCCTGAACTCACTGCACCTCAAAAATGTAACATCAAATGGCCAGTGTCTATTATAGAGTCTGGCTAATGAAAGTTGAGCCTGAGATAACGCGGGAATTTCAATAAAAACCGCACCTGGCAATAAAATTACTATGAAATTAAATGACAGCTTCAAACTGACAGCTTATTTGATAGGAAAAAAAGTTGCCATATAAAAAGTTTTACATAAATCTCAGGCTCAACTTTCATTAGCCAGACTCTAATAAGTATGAAAGCTTGTAAACGATTTTAAAATTATAGTCTGGCAAAGGGTTATTGTAAACTTTTTTAAATTCACGCCTTTCTGTACTAATGGAAATGATTGACCAGATTATAGGCATTCTGTGATGTGATGTTGTCAGAGACAAGTGCTTTGTGCCTTCGATTAGGACCATATTGTTCGTATTCCAATTTTCAAATCCTGAGGCCGATTGCATAACAACTTGTAACTAATAATATTAGAGCCTCTTTCTAATCAAAGGAATTGAAAAGAGACTTCCGCAATCGCAAGAGGTTATGCAATCGGCCCCTGAAGAAACAAATGCCTTATAAATTCCACATTTTTAAAACAGTTATCTCTATTAAAATAAATTCTAAAATACATTAAAATGTATAAATTGAAAAGCATTTTTATTTTTAAACTATCCCTCATCGGCATCATCGCACCGACTTGAAATTTGAAACATATCGGAAAAGATCTGTTGGCTTTAAGCAAATAGAAGAAAATTGTGAACTTCAAAATTACAGATTTTGGGATTTATTGCAATTATAAAAAATATTTTTACATCAACATTTGAATAAAAGGAAACGTTCTTATCACTACACCGTCTTCTTCGACATCGCAAAAAATTTGCTTTTATCTTCTATTTGACTGTTAACCATCTTCACAGCCAAGCTTTTTACTTACAATTAGTTGCAAAACCATTAGGAGGGTAGTTTTGTACATGTTCATATTTTATCAATAGAGCGGCTTAACTATGGCAGTACACAAAAATTATATCTATTCCTCCTTGATATCATCAAACTTTTTCTTACTATTAGTCTGCGGTATGAGCGGCCGCACGTCGAACGCGCCTGTTCCTATTCTGCAAGGCTGCCCTAACATCACGCAACTTGACGCCGAATGAATGTTATCCACCTTAGCGTTCAACACGGCCTCCTTCAGGAATATCAGCGAGGACTCGAAAGACATCTGCTGCAAAGGGGACGTCGAAGATTCCATTCCTTTTCGACTCATCGGTTCGAAAACCCCATTGTAAGTCATGTAGTCCGCTACCAGCGTCAAATGCCTGGGATCTACCGTGATTCCATAAACATTGAACACATTCTGAATTTCCTTTATGATCACCTTGTTAGCTGCCTCGATGCCGTAAGTTCGAGCTATAGCATGAACGTCATTGCTGTACAGCTTGTCAACGTGCAGCAAATCGTCATATTTGAACATTTCAACAATGTTTATGCCCTCCGTCTTGAGATACAGAATATTCTTCTCCCTGTTGGTGATTGCACGCTTGATATTTTTCACTTCATGTATGACTGATTTTGCAGCGGCGTCTCTGAGGGCTTGTGAAAGATCAACTTTTAAGAATGATATAGGGAAGAGTACGGTTAATTCACACCATTGGTGGTTTTTGGTGTCGAAACAGTAGTTGGTAGCGCTGTCGATCTTGCCTACAACTTCGTTCATGAGTGTTTTGTCGGCGGCTGACACTTCGTCGCCGTTTCCTTTGTCCGCGTCTTCGTTGTCTTTGGTCGGATCATCGTTCAGATCTTCGTCGTCAGACTTTTCTTCTTCACCTGATTCTGGATCCTCGTATTCTTGTTCTTCTGCTCTCTTGTTACGTTTCTTCACCTGTAATATTAAACGTTTTCGTTAATAGTGTAGTATTTTGACTATGATTAACCATTTGCTCAATTGCCGTTAACATATAAAAAAGAAGTTAAATGGAACTCTAATTTGATGTAAATTAACCTATGAACCCAATTAAGGCTTGAAGCTTTAAATTTAGAATTGAAATCTAAAGGACCTGGCCGGAATGCCAGCTGCCGACGTCATTATCGAATGCCCAGGGGCGGCAGAGTACCGGGCACAACACCCCGGTTCACCAGGGTCTCTCCAAGAAGTCGTCGGCAACATCAAGGGTCTGCTAGGCTTCCTGGTAGACTTGGGTTGGCAAGAATAGTGCCGACAACCCAACACGCAAAATAGGCGCAATTATATGACGTCGAGTTGCGGAAATCAAGCCCGCACGAACCTATAACCTATAAGGGTTCTCTTTTGAATGGAATTCGGTGGTTCCGTTTTTTTTCCTTTTGAGGTACGAAACGGAACCCTAATAAAAACGGATCTTTACTACATAGTATAAAGCAAAGTCGCTTCCCGCTGTCTGTCTGTCTGGCTGTATGTATGCAGTGTTGGCCGAAACGTTAATGCAATTGACCATTTTTTACCATTAACCATTATAAATTGAACTTTAAAGTGTAACCGTCCGTTACGGATTACGGTTCAATTTGTACTGGTTATTGGTCAATGGCAATGAACGTTCGGCCAACACTGTATGCTTAGATCTTTAAAACTACGCAACGGATTTTGATGCGGTTTTTTTTAAATAGATAGAGTGATTCAAGAGGAAGGTTTATGTATAATTTGTTAAGCCGTGCGAAGCCGGAGCGGGTCGCTAGTAATTTATAAACAAAGGGAACTGCTTATTTACCTGGGTAGCGTCGTCGTCATCGTTGTTTGGTTCGTCGTCCGAGCTGTCGTCATCAGGGTCAGCCGCGGGCTCCTTCGCGGCCGTCGCCTCTTCCCCGACATCTTCCTCGTCCTCCTCGTCCCGCCGCCGCCGCTTCTTCTCCTTCTCCGCCGACCACACAACCCCACTCGAAGTCTTCGCCTGCTTCCGCACCGATGCGAACATCTCCGCGAAGAACTTCCTCGACATATGATGTATAATTTGCTTCGGTTTAACCGCGTATTGAGTCTTGTATTGGGATTTCGGCAGGAACCAGAATTTCAACGTCGTCTTCAACTGTCGATTCGGTTCCGTGACTATTTCGCATTCCACGTCAATCTTCTCTAGCACGTCAGCTACGGTCACTCTGTTCAGTTTCTGTCTTAGCTTTTCAGCTTTCTTGTTTAAATTTGGGAGATCTTTGAACGGTATATCCATGTTTGGTGTTTTAAGTTTAGCTGACGCCGTCATCAGGATTTCTCTGAGACGTGGGATACCGAGGGTGACGTTCATGTCACCACGACCGGCGAAATGGAAGGTGTTCAGTGTCATCTGCGTGGACGGCTCTCCGATCGACTGAGCTGCCAAGAGACCGACGGGCTCGCCAGGGTCTGCCATGGATTCCAAGTATTTAGCGTTGATCACTTCTGAAAACTTCTCTTTGTCAGTCAGTTTTGTGTATGCGCTTTCCTTCCGATTTTTCAAATAACTTTGTATAATGCCGTCTAACTGCTCGTTTATCACTCCAAATTTCGATTCTGGGGATATTTTGCTTGGGATCGGGTCGGGGCATGATTTTCTACCGTATTGCTGCCTTTCTTCCTCATCAAGCGAACGCCACATTTTTTCCAGTTCCCAATAATAGGGGTCTCTTGTTTCATTAGTCGGTTTCTCGTCCAAGTCTATGTTGTTTCTGGTCACCATCGAAAACTGTGCAAATGGACTCGTCCGTACTTTCGCAAAGGGATCGCCATGTTTTTTCTTCCATTTCTTTAATGACTTTTGCGCTTTAGCAATGCTTTTGGGGTCCGCGTCTTCTTTCAGTGTTTTGATGACAGATTTGCTGACAACAGCATCGGCGTTCACGTCCAGGAATTCAAATTGGTTTTCTTTCAGAAATTGGCATTTCAGAACATCAAGCCCGTCTTCACCGTAAGCAAACTGGACGACGCTGCTGTCGGAATCCCTGACTGTGTGATCGTATCCCACGCTTAAACCTTCAAGATGCTTGATCAAGCACCGTTGCAAGTAACCGGATCTACTGGTTTTAACGGCTGTATCAATAAGACCTTCACGACCAGCCATGCAATGGAAGAAGAACTCCTGTGGCTGAATTCCTGTCATAAAGCGACCATCTATGAACCCACCAGCTCTAGGTGAAACGTCGTAAGGTGGGAAGCTCGGGAGGGAGCGTCCAGATATCATGAGAGGTGGACGTTTGCCTTCCAACTCGATCTGACCGAGCAGACACGAGATTTGCATAGTGTTGACAGTGGAACCTTTTGCACCAGACTGCACCATCAACTGGAGGTTGTTATATGGGAACTTTTCCAGCAGTCCTTCTGACAAGCAAGCAGTATTTATGCTGTTTGTGTGAGTATCAAGCATATTTTTATACTGCCTGTCTAAATTAGCTCTGAATTTCGGGTCTTTTTGCATCATCTCTTCAATGGTGTCTTTCAGTGTGATATCGTCAACGTCTACGGGCAGTTCGGTAGCTTTAGCCGCGGCAATTTTTCCGGTGTTTCTCACCAATCTGATGTAGTCGTCTCGTTTTTTGTTAGCTTCCTCCACAACTAAAATGTCTTTTACCCCAAGTGTGAAGCCAATCCATTGTAGGTAGAAGCTAAACATCTTCGAGAACGAACTTAGCAGGGCACTGGAACTGTCTCCTCCATACAGCTCATACATACAATGTACGAGACCGTAAGGTGTGGCTCCATAGTGAGTTTTATCCAAAACACCGGACAACAGTTCACCTTTTTGTATGACCACCTCAGCCTCTGTCATGTTATTTCCTTGTAATTTAGACCCACCAGCTTTCCAAGATCTTGGAGGCGTTTTTTGCCATGCTTTTGCGCTAATTTTAGCGTGGCTAGTCAAGGAAAGGTATGATTTACCTTTGGGGACACTGTTTATTATGATTGTGGATAAGACTTGCTTGCCAGACCAGAGTACCATTGGTTTTAGTATAGTGGGAGGCAGCAGTTTAATCTCTCCTCTATGATTAGTCAAGGCTTGGAAGACCAGTTGCTGGTAGTCTGATTTGGTGAAAAATGTGCCCCTGAGTGACATTTTCACTCCGGCTATAACATGATCTTGAATCAGCCCACTAAGTGGGGTGCCATCTTTTGGTACCAGATATTGTTTTCTTACTGACATAACATGGTAAGCTTCACTTCTGGCTATTTCCTTCTGTGGAAAATGTGCATTCATTTCATCACCATCAAAATCAGCATTGTAGGATTTGCAGTTGGCATAGTGCAATCGGAGGGTCTTCTCTCCTTTCAGGATCCTAGCCCGGTGAGCCATCATACTAGGCTTGTGGAGTGTTGGCTGCCGGTTCAAGATCAACACATCTCCATTAACTAAGTGTCTATGTACAATCTTCAGGCTGGACTTCTTATACTCATCGGGAGTCAACAGTCTCTTTGCTAAACTTTTTCTCTTTTGAATGGAATCCGGTGGAATAAGAATCATCCTTCCATTTTCAATTTCAAGTTTCTCTGCTCCAGGATGTTTATTGGGCCCATTGATCACCATTTTCCTCAACTCCTCCACATTCCACTCTGTCACAGGCACTGGATATGTCAGTTTTGTAGCAAATGCATCAGGAACACCAATTTCATCAATGTCCACATTAGGGTCCGGAGTGATGACTGAACGGGCCGCAAAGTTGACTCTTTTACCCATCATATGCATTCTAATGACTCCAGTTTTCCTTTCAAGTACTTGTTTGAGACCTAAACTACTTAAACCTTGACCTTCACAATTTAGGATGTAGTTCACTTGTTTTTGCAAGTCCTGCCACACTGTATGCAGTTTTTCAGCAGCGCTTGCACCATAAACACTTTCATAGGCCTGCCTTGGTCCTTGTTCCAAGTTGTCCACTGTTTTCTGATTAGGTGAAGCGAGTACTTGTAAAATTGCACGAGCATTGTACGCCATTGTCATGATTGCCTTGTAGATATTGTTCTGGGGATGTTCAACAAGTTCACCTTTCAACACATTGCATGGTCGCAGAGACGGTGGTAAAACCGGAACTATTTCCATGAAAAAGATGTCTGTGGCCGGTTCTGTTTTTGAGTACTTTAAAACTGGAATGCATTCTTTCAAAATGGCCTCATCATTTTGTGCTATGGAAGTGCAGTAACGTTTTATTTCATCAGGCATTAATATTTTGATTCCTTTTGTTTCCTTGTCATTGCTGATGATGGTGTGCATTATTCTGTTCTCAGATGTTGTTACTTTTAGTATCTTGGCTGTGCAATACATGCACATCTTTGATGTGTTGATGGATTTGAATATATTGTTAACAATTTTTGCCCTCAGTCTATCAGAGTTTTTGTTATGAAAAGTTTCAGTCACCGGATCTTTATTTTTTAGCATTTTTTGGTATTTCTTTAGAACTTTGGGGGTACCTTCATTCATTTCCATCAACAATGTGTCATTGTTGTACAAAATTTCCATGTCTAAAGCTGCAGTCACATGTCCAGCGTCCAGTAATTGCAATTGAAGTGTCAAAAGAGTTTTTATTTTGTCATTCATTTGTATTTTGCAGCATTTTAAACAGCTGATGCGGAACAGCGTGTAGATATTTTTAATGAACAAGGGATTCACTACAACCAGAGGTAGTTCAATGTGTCCAAAATGACCCGAGCAATGAAGAAGAGGATTGGTGCATGTTGTACATAGCTCGTTTCTATCCCTGACAGGCCCTAGCGCAGGATCATAAAGGCCCCCTTGAGTGGCGTTACCCATTGAGTCGAATGACTGGGTATTAGTAATTCTCGCCACACTAAGTTTGCGAACATCGTCGTCGCTAAACAGCAAAAACTGGACGCCATTAGGATCCACCGACGTAAGACCCTTTAGGGCCGCCGTAAACGCGGTTTTGAAAGCCATCTTCAGACTCTGTAAGCAGAGAAACACGGAAAGTTATACAGATATCGTAATTCGGTGAAACCAAAAATAACCTACAAATAATTTGTTGTCAAACAAATTAACTAAATAGATTCATGACAATTAAATAAATTGTGTTACATTTGTATATAACTCACATTATCTCTCGTAATAGTCCATAATTTACCACAAAATACTAAATTTAAACACCATCAAATCACGTTTTCCCCACGAAACGAACCGTCGTGGAACTGTCAATACTGTCATACTGTCAAACAAAACCAAAGAGAATTAATCACTACGTTTTACGAGACTACCAAACTCACAAACTACGAGTAAAAGTCATCACACACTATCGCACCGCACCGCGACCTTGGTTCGTCGCACCCATAAGTGAGAGCGTGAGTGAGAGATACTCATCCTTTTCTTTGGGTGCTAGTACTAGTGTAAGACAAAGATAGTATGATTTTCTCTGTCTATGTTTGAAATGAGACAGTCCCTTGACAAACTATATAAACCTAGTGCCCCCTCCACACTCGCGTTCGCGGCTTCCCTCGCGATTCACGCACATAGTTTGGAGAGAGTATTATGCTGAAGCGATCGACATCAAAATCAAAGTGATATAGCTGGTCAAGCAAATCTTGTCAGTAAAAAAAGGCGCGAAATTCAAATTTTCTATGGGAAGATATCCCTTCGCGCCTACATTTTTCAAATTAGCCGCCTTTTTCTACTGAGAAGATCAGCTTTACCAAGTTATATGTTAAGATTTAGTTAGTGGAAAAAGTTTTCTCACGAATTAAAAATTGTATGAAAATAAGTAGGTAGGTACCTTTTGTCAGTAGCTATACTTAGCTATACTCAGTGGCTATACTTCCCTCTTAATAAAAACATAGAATACTTATCTAGTTAAGTCATTATAATAAGGTATCATTACATTACATCAACCCTACTGTGTTATTCAAAAGCTAACTGTACCGAACCGTCTGCCTCACAGCATTTGAACGCTTGACGGCTTCATTATTTTTTTAGGGTAGTCGCTCCTCATTTTTTTTTTTTTTTTTTTTTTTTTAATTAGTATGCAGTTTGGTCGACCTTGTGACCAGCGACTGCTCTTGTTGGGAGAAGATTGGTAACGTGGCCGTAAGGGCCACGTCACCACCGCGTAAGGGCCACGTCACCACCGTCGCTCCTCATGTGATCGTCCCGCCCACCGCCCACATTTCGCGATTGCTATAACGACATCGTAATTGAAGGTTTGGAATTCAGTAAAAATATATTATAAGTAAAGTTATCATAGTGATGTATAAAATGTCGAATTCGATCACTGAAAAATAATTTTGTTATAAACCTTGAGCCACACTCTACTTATTCAAAATAAAAGTAAAATATTTTAATACGGTTGTCATTTACGAGTAAATTAGGCGTAGATACTAAGTATACAATTATTCAGTACCTATGAATTTTGTATGAACTTGCACTTGAAGTTTAAAAATTACTACTTAGATCCACACTTGCCAACGGGCCCCACGTCGAGCCCGACGTGGGACCCGAGCAAGAATCGTTTTCCAAATAGGGCAGGTACGTTAGTTTTCATCCAGCTCTACCGTCCACTTGAGGAAATTTGAATATATAAACCTACATTGTTACACAATTTGTACGTATTGCAATCCTTAATATAAAAACAATAATATATATCTATCTACATAAAAATGATATTTCGCAAGTAGAAAATTTAAAATCAAATATATTATTTGGATATATATTATTGTGTATATTATTGTATATATATTATTGTATATATATTGTATAAATATATTATTGTTGCTGCGTCGGTTTTAAGAATGTATTAATATAATAAAATGGTAAAAAAACAGCTAGTAACAGATGAGTATTTATTGCTTTATTAAAACATAAAAATGGGGTTGTCAATAGTTGAAAATGATACCTAGGTACACACTACGCTGTGATTGCTTTACTCACTACGGTGGAAGGCGAGAGAAGTGAATATATAAATGACACTGAAAGTATTTATCCATGTCACTTTTTACCAGACCTTGCTCAAAACGAGTTCGAAATGGTCAACTTGATCAAGGACTTTCTTGAAAGTTTGGAAGATCCAAACATATGTCTTTTTGGACCAAACTATTGGCTTTTAAATAAAATTGGGCTGCTGCTCCCCAAAAAACGGATGGATAGAATTTGGAAAATAATCATTCACGAGATTGGAACGGTTTTCGTACTCAGCGAGTTCATGGAACTCTATGTAATAAGATCAGACTTGGATCTCGTATTGACAAATCTGAAGATTTCTCTTCTTGGTTTCGTTATTGTATGTAAAGCAAATACATTTGTATTTTGGCAAGGAAATTGGCGTCAAGTTATTGACTACATAACTGAAGCTGACCAGTTTGAAAGGGATAATCAGGATGAGGCTAAAGGAAATATTATCAACACTTACACCAGATATTGTCGACGCGTAACTTATTTCTACTGGGTTTTGGTATTTACTACATTCATTACTTCTATTACTACACCATTAATGATATATTATTCATCAGAAACATTTCGGGAGGGATTTCACAACGGAACTGAACGATTTCCCCACATATTCAGCTCATGGATGCCTTTTGATAAAGAGAATTTCCCAGGGAGCTGGATCACTGTTATGTGGCACACCGGGATATGTGTTTATGGGGCGCTTATAATGGCTGCTTATGACACTAGTGTCGTGGTGATACTAGTCTATTTTGGAGGAAAATTAGATCTACTTCGTATAAGATGCAGAGAGATGCTGGGTACAGAAGGAAAAGGAGTAACCGATAAAAATGCAGACCAAGTGGTACGTCAACTTCATCAAATTCATGTTCTACTTCTGAAGTAAGTTAACCCATTCTTACTTAACTGACAATTGCTATAATTTAATTTAAAAACTTATTCATTTATGCGCTATATTTTTTTTTACCTCCAACTATATTATGGCAAGGGTTGTTAATAAAAATGGTAGCAAGAAAAAAGTAGGTGCAAAGGATCGATCTCCCATACAAATTTTGAATTTCGCGCCTTTTTCTACTGCCAAGTTGGCTAGCCAAATAGGTATACTTTGGCTAGCTAACTATCTATAGGGTAGGTGTGTCAGATTACGCCCTGATTATAGGAGATGACAACTTTGAAATGGGAAAAAAATCTTTAAGTACTCTTACTTAAATGTGTGTTACCTATATTTGTGTGTATCTGCTCATATTGTCTATTTTAGGTTAATATTAATTGATCATAAATAATGTTCACCCTTTATTTAATAAAAAAATAATTTAAAAAAGTAGTGTCAATTAAGGCCACGCCGATTTCACGCCGAAAACACGCCGCCGCCGCCAATTTTTTGGCAAACGCCGCCGCCGATCATTTTATAATCTGCGCACACGTCTACTTCATAGGTGGTCGGAAACCGAAATAACAAAGGAAACTAAATCCTAGAATTAATAACTATGGCCTAGTAACCCGATTAAATAACATACATAGTTATTTTAACTCAAAGTGAAAAAGATCGATATTTCTCCCATCAACATTAGCAGCACTACGTTACGCAGGCCTAGGGTTTGCAATCCGGATCCGAAATGTATGAAATTATCCGGATCTGGATCCGGATCCGCGGATATTCCCATACATTTCGGATCCGGATTGCAAACCGTACGCAGGCCTCACTTATTTGAGCGCACTTATCTTCAAAACAATAATTAGGTTACGCCCTGGTTACGCCACGCCCTAAATGTAGTCAAATATTTATCGATAAAGATAAATATATATATTTTTTTGAGTTTTAAAGTATGATTTATTTGTATAGTAGTTTTAAATTAACACCTTTATATTTATTTGCAAAAATGTAGTGGTAAACATAGTTGGACAGTAGGTAATTTTAAGTGCGTACATTTTACTTAAAGAAGATGTAAAGAAGCATGCAAACTTTCCTTATAAACTACGTACCTACTATACATAAGTATATTTATATCTAGCAAAATTAAAATTATAAATTAAAAAAAAGACAAAACGCTTCAAGTCGTTCCTGGTGCAAAGGTGCCCATGATGCTCGCAGCATTGCCACGCTGGATCACCTTTGCACGAGGAACGACTCGGAGCGGGGGCCTTCCCCTTAGATATAAATATAATAAATAAATTTATCCTATTATAGAACTAAGTATATTATATATGTACCTATAAAAAGTTATAGAACAATAAACCATTATAATCAAATATAATCATTTATCTTAAAACCATCAGTTACTTATTTTTACAGAACACACGATAGGTACTATTTTTTTCAGGCATTCCAGATTGTTCAACTCTGTTTTGTCACCTGTGATGTTTTGCTATGTCGTCATGTGCTCACTGATGATCTGTGCCAGTGCTTTTCAACTAACCGTATGTATTTTACAGTATGAGAATACAACGGTATGAGTTATACCTAGAGTATAATTATTATAAGTAATTATATTAATGACTATTACTTATTATTAATTATTTTTTTGTAAATAATTGACATTTAATATTAATATGTGACGTTCCACGGCAGAAGGTACCTTATGGCACTTGGCGCTTACGTCGCATAGCGCCTCAATAATAATAGCGCGGCGGCGGAGCGGCGTTAATAATAGCGTAAGCGCCAACGGCCATAAGGTACCTTTACCCGTGGGACGTCACATATTATATAATAAATGAAGGTTCCACGGAAAGAACATGTTTAGTCACGGTAGTGACATTTTGAGTAATCGCAGTTTTAAAATTTGGAACAATGTCAAAACGTATGGTAATTCCGTGACCAGGTATTATTTAACTAAAAATAAAGTTGTGTTACATTTATTATACAGTGGTAGCAAAAGATATAACTAATAGTTCATTAAGAGCTCTTCATTTTGAGATAAAAATCTCATTTTCCGAAAAATGTGACTAGACATGTTCTTTCCTTCAAATGATTATATACTCGAAATTATTATATTTAGAAAAAATAAGCGATAATATTCAACTAAACTCAATTTTTGCAGTCTGCAACGAATACAACGCAAAAACTTTTGATGGCAGAATATTTGATATTTGCCATAGCTCAGCTGTTCATGTTTTGTTGGCATAGCAATGATGTTATTCACAAGGTAAGAGACGGTGAAATTTGTTAGTCGGTAGGTTGGAGGCCGCGAATTTCAATTATTGTAAATCACGTCAAAATTGTACACGCGTAGAGAGAATCTTCAAAGTATTGTAATATGTAACTATTTATGATTGCTGTTCTATAACGTCATGATTACCTATGAAACAGTTATAAAGTAATAGTTTTTTATAAGTATGTAAAATTAAGAGCCCAATCAGCCCATCAACGTGCACACTAGCGCCACTGCTAAATAATCGTGATTATTTAAATTTTACGAAATATAATTATTTAAAAAAGGGGGCCGCTACGTACTGTATCTTGTACCTTTTGAGTACATTAAACTAGTTTCTATGTTGCTGGATTCGTCAATCTATGCTTCCAAAGTTAAAACGGCCGTTTTTGTTTCGAGTTCATAGATTGACAAATCCAGTAACATAGAAACTAGTTTGATGTATTCAAAAGGTACTTTAATACAAGATAAAGTACGTAGCGGCCCCCTTTTTAGGGTTCCGTAGCCAAATGGCAAAAAACGGAACCCTTATAGATTCGTCATGTCTGTCTGTCTGTCCGTCTGTCTGTCCGTCTGTCTGTCCGTCTGTCTGTCCGTCCGTATGTCACAGCCACTTTTCTCCGAAACTATAAGAACTATATACCGTTGAAACTTGGTAAGTAGATGTATTCTGTGAACCGCATTAAGATTTTCACACAAAAATAGAAAAAAAAACAATTAATTTTTGGGGTTCCCCATACTTCGAACTGAAACTCAAAATTTTTTTTTCATCAAACCCATACGTGTGGGGTATCTGTGGATAGGTCTTCAAAAATGATATTGAGGTTCCTAATATCATTTTTTTCTAAACTGAATAGTTTCCGCGAGAGACACTTCCAAAGTGGTAAAATGTGTGTCCCCCCCCCCTAACTTCTAAAATAAGAGAATGATAAAACTAAAAAAAATATATGATGTACATTACCATGTAAACTTCCACCGAAAATTGGTTTGAACGAGATCTAGCAAGTAGTTTTTTTTAATACGTCATAAATCGCCTAAATACGGAACCCTTCATGGGCGAGTCCGACTCGCACTTGGCCGCTTTTTTAAATATCTTTCGTTAAATTTAAATAATCACGATTATTTAGCAGTGCGCGTAGTGTGCACGTTGAAGGGGCTCTCGGGTAGCTACTGAAAAAGTTTGTTAGGCATGCGGCTCAAAACTCAGAGTTAATAGTAGCGATACTGTTATCTTACCGATTTAAACCTAAAACCTGATCATCAGTTTTGAAGAGGAGTATAGTAGGTACGAGGGGCGGCTGAAAAGTTCGCGGACTTAGAAAATAAAATAAAAGAGAGTACATATAGTAAATGTTAATTATTAATCGTTAGTACCTAATGGCGGCAATATTGAAACTGCCGAAGAAGAGGCGGGGGAAAAAGGTATAGCATAGTTTTTTTTTTAATCTTCCTTTTTTTCTAGCTTAGGCCGCGAATATTTCAGCCTCCCCTCGTATATGTGTAGGTATAGATGGTCAAACCAATTTGTCAGTAAATAAATAGGAACAAAAGAAACTATACTCATCCTTTTCTTTTGGGTGCTAGTACTAGTGTTAGACAAAGATAGTATGACTCTCTCTGTCTATGTTTGAAATAAGACAGTCCTTTGACACAATTATACTCGAAAACATTGAATCTACGAATATTTAAAAACATTTTTACCCATCATAAATTATCACAACATGTACTACTGTAAGTTCACACGTTTCTATCGATTATGATATTTGTTATTATGTATTGGAAAATTAAATTTGTAATGTTTTTCAGAGTGAGGCTGTAATGATAGGGCCGTATGAGAGCGACTGGTGGGCAGCCAATCATAAGCAGCGAAACAACGTTCAGATTCTTCAGGGGCAGATGAAAATCGTACACATCTACACCGCAGGCCCTTTCACTAACCTCACACTGTCTACATTTCTTGCTGTATGATCAATTACTTATTTACTAACTAAATCAAACAAGTTTTGTCAGTATCAGTAGGAGTATAAAAAAATCTGCACTCATCCCTTTTTTAGGAAACCCTAAAAAAGGGATGAGTGCCGATTTTTTCTGTTTTTGTGATTATACTGTTTTTTCTAGTATGTAACACATACTAGCATAAGAAAAAACAGTAGGTATAATTATCTCTACCAGTGCTTAACTGACAAATTACTCTTGCCAAAGTTTTCTTTTTATACAAATATACATCTTTATTATATTTTATATTACTCTACTCGTGGCCTTATACTATACATTTTTAGGTCTGATTATTGATAACTAAAATCGACTAAAATACAGGACATATTTTTTTATTGTCTGTTACCTAAATAGTACATGAGATTAACTGAGTAGGATTTAATTCAATGTCTGTATATTGATTTCTATTTCCTAAAACGGTGGAACAAGTAGGTAAATAAAATATTTAAAACTTGTCATATGAACGACGCTCGTTTAAATGTGAAATAGGAAAAAGGCATGAGGTAACGTTAGATTGGCAGTCTAATAAATATGCAAAAACTACATGTTACGTATTACGTAATACCCGTGTCTAGAAGTAGTCAGTTTCAAAGTTTAAATTGGAGTATAATTATAAGTGCGTAGGCATTCGATTCGATTTTTTATTTTCTTAACATATTAGGATTTAGGAATTTAGCCATTGTAAATAACGATATACTCGTGATGTAAAGCCCCCTCCGCACTTGTTCGCCCGCGATTCACGCACATAGTCTGGAGGAGGCTTAACTATAGATGGTCAAGCAGATTTGTCAGTAGAAAAAGGCGGCAAATTTGAAAAATGTAGGCGCGAAGGGATATCGACAAATTAGAATTTCACGCCTTTTTTTTTACTGACATGATTTGCTTGACCAGCTTTACATTCAGTGAATTTTGATTGAAATTATAATTTTCAACAGGCAACCCTGACTATTCTGTAAACTCATTATTTTATTGATGGTTTTTTTTTCGTTACAGATTTTGAAAGGAGCTTACAGTTATTATACCATACTTAGGGAATAAGATACTTCAAATGAAAATTACACATACCTATTTAAGTTTCGCGCACTAATTTTGTCAATAAAAAAAAGAGCGAAATTTAAATTTGTACGGGAGTTCGAACCCTCGCGTCTACATTTTTCATATTTGCTGCCGAGTTTCTATAACCAATATTTATATTGTGTGTTGTTAGATCGCAAAAACCAATACGTTTCTCATTTCTTCTCAAAACATTAGTTAGCGTGTTGTAGGATAAGGCTCCAAGTTATTAGTGTCATCAGTCGTCTCGTGATATTCCGCACTAGAATATTGTAGTACCTACAGTGTAGTTATGTAACTTTCACTAATAAATTTATTCATAGTTCTAAGTTATTTTTTTATTTAAATCGTAGTTTGAAAGTGATTGTTCACATCACTAGCAGTCTTAGCAAATAGCAAATTTCGTACTCGATATAATATAATATTAGTCTGGCTACTGAAATATTACACACATTTTTGGCGGCAAATTCAAAAAATCTTGTGTAGTAGGAATTATAGTTTTGATACTTGAAAATATTTTTGATTTTCTGTGCACACGTAAGGTACCTAAGGAAATAACATATAGACAATGACGTATAAAAGAGTGGACTCGGCATATTGTTCTATACATGCAATCAGTTATACAAATACCAAGCGTTTCGATGCAGAATAAGTAAAAATTATGTTGTCACTTTCTAACCAATATATAGCTGGTCAACCAAATCTTGTCAGTAAAAAAAGGCGCGAAATTCAAATTTTCTATGGGACGATATCCCTTCGCGCCTACATTTTTCAAATTTGCCGCCTTTTTCTACTGTCAAGATCTGGTTGACCAAGTATATTTTCCCTTATGTGGAAAAGGATAACAATACTTCAGTGCGTTCTGCTATGGCAATATTTTTCATTTGATGGTCACGTGACATGTGACACATGGTCCGCCATCGGTCGATTTGCCCAGCTCGTCTGAATATGGCTTAAGGCCGAATGTAAGTACGACGATTCAATCGATTGATCAAATGCCGCCAAGTATTAAATTATAAAATAAACAAAACATATTCTAGTAATTCTGACCCTAGTGAATACATATTTTTACTCGGTGGACTCGATAAATAGATACTTATTTTTTTTAGCCGGCAATTATCTAAAAGCCATAACACACTGCTGCACCGCACCGCAACCTTGGTATACCATTTGTTGTACCGTCTGTAGAAGCCTTTACATGATCGTAGACCACATTCCGTAATTGTTATTGAAATATGGCAACAATCTTAATCAGTCAGTCAACATGGCGGCCCAAGATGAAGTTGACGTATGTGAAAGTTGGGAGGATATGGACGAAATTGGCGTAAGTGTATTCGTCCCTCGTTGAGACGTTTCTGACGTCGAAGCCGGCCGCCTTACATTCCTTCACATACAAGTTAATCTGTTTCAGTTAGACACGAAGATCAAGCTGATGTCAAGTGCGTCCCCGCCAGTGAAAACTCCGCTGAAAGGTTGCAAGGTTACGAACGTAATTGTGGAAGACAGCGCCTGTATTGGGTCTCAGTGCGTTATGCCGGAGCCAGCTATTCGCATTCTGAAGCGACCGTCGACGCTCGCGAGCGGGCAGCTGAACGGCGAACGGAACGCGCGCCCTGTAAAAACCCTCCAACAAAGACAGAAGGAATACGAAGAAGCGAGATTACGGATACTGGGCGAAGCGCGGAGCCCCGAAGACGTCATCGACGACAAGTAAGCGACACTACGAGCCTATTCATTTAGTCAGCTATCCATTGTTTACATAATCACTAGAATTTATACCACATGTTATTATGATTTATTTCAGTTTGAGCTGCTTGCAAGATAAATTACAAGCGAATAGCATTAGCGACAGTCAGAATGGGAACAAAGTGAAGAATTGTCACAATGATAATGCCAAAGGGAAGGAGCGTAAGGTGCTAGTGAGGTTACCACCCGGAGCTACTGCGTCAGGGGTGTTCCCGTCCCCGCCACCTCCGGGAGTGCTTGTTATACGGACACCTCGGGGCCCTGACGGTACCAAAGGCTTCCAGCAAAGGTAGCACCAGCCCATGACAGTCGTACACTAATTTGAAATTAATTCCATCCACAAACTACCCAAGAAAGACAATGTTGAAATTGGCTCTGATTACAGTATGATCTTCTTCACAATTCCTAAATTATGTTGACATTGTTTTTTTGATTCTAAAAAGTCTTATAAGTGACCAGAGGTGAAACTTGTGCATTGGTATTTGTTATCCAAAAAATCCTTGATTGATCTAAAAACTTCATAACATGCTGTTTGTTTGGATGTATCATTAGAACTAATGCATATTTACATAAACACAGTAAACTATGCTATTTATATAGTCTATCCAAGGGTACTCACACCCTTGGATAGACTATATAAATAATGTTACTGAAACTAAAGAAACACCCTCACATTCAAACAAAACATTTTTTTTGGGTTTCAAATAGAGTTAAATTATTTCAGTGCCTAGGAAGCCACAATTATGTTAGAATGTTTGGGATTCTTGGAACTTTGAGAATGAGTCCAATTTTTTATGAATTTACTGTAGTTGGAAGAAATGTCGTATTAATATCTAAAATCTAGAACACTTGCTTTTAAACCCCGTCTCCATATCGCGCGTCAACCTATCGAACATTGGCTCGCGCGGCAGCGAGTTGGCTCACGAGCCAACCCGGTATCCATTGCGCGCGGCTGCCCTGCGAGCCGATGTTCGATAGTTTGCCACGCGATATGGAGACGGGGCTTTAGATTAGTATACAAGCATTTGTTGCAAAATTACTTTAACCAGTTTTTACTTCTGGATGGACTAAGGGTCCCAAATTTTTCCCAATCACAGTACTTCATACCATTATTAATCACAAAGATATTTCTCTTGACACCTTAATGCATAACATCATTACTATATTTATTCTGGAACATAAATTATGAATTGTGGATGATCATTGAGCTCACTAAAGGGAACAATAATATTTATTGTAATATGTAAGTGAGAGCTAGATGCCAATCTAATGGGGTCAATAGAGGTAATTGCAAATAGAGCAAATGCTATTAGAGTCTCCACTCTGATGTGGACCCACAAGTCGCACCTGTGCCTGAGTATCGCTATATATGTGTATAGCACTGTTTCGGTCACACACCGGCGTGCGGACCTACACTTAATGTGACGACCGCCAGTCGCACACTAAGTTTTACATGAAGTATGTCTGTGGCATGGGTGCCAAGTAGATGCAAACTTAGCATGTTTAGAGGTCTATCTCGAAATACAAGTATGTTGATGGTATAATTAATTATACTTCCACATTAGGTGGACTTTATCTATTTTACAGAACAAAGTGTGCCATAGGTACAAGTGCCTCAACCCTTCCCTGCTACTTGTATTTTTAGGTATTTGCATTTGTTCCATATGTATTTGCAATTGCCCCGAGTGAACCTATCAACATATTGAATGATTGTATGTGCAGGTTTCCAGAGTATTCAAATATGTTTTAGCTCAGTTTGATGATTTAGCTTGAATGGATGAGTGCACTTTGGTGCAATATATTTAAACAGACAAGTAAATAATGATCTCTGTGTCTATGGTTTATGAATTATTGGGATTAATGTCTAGGCTCTAATTATTGTTTATGGTTAATGACGGATTTCCTTGGCCATAGACATCCCCTAAGATCTCACTAAAGACATACCAATAGAAAAATGCAATACATCATTATTTTCTTGTTTTTCAAGTAATTATTCAAGTTGACAATCAGCCCGATTCGAACTTTAAGATACGTCATTACGTCTATTATACACACGTATTAGTGACAAAATAGACGTTCTTCAAACAAAAACGTCACTTTTGACACTGACATATCTTATCTATATTGTATCTAGACATTTGACGTATCTTAAAGTTCCAATCGGGCCGAATATTGCTGCTAGTTCTCCTTTATTTGATCTCTGTAAACATGTTTCTACAAAGAATTATGTCAAAATTCAAAACAACTGACTCATTTATAATAATGAATGTGTCTGTCATAAGGTAGTGTTTACACTAATGATGGTTGCAAAAATGCTCTAAAATGAAATGAGCTAATGTCATTTAGTAAATATTTATTTTAGTTTTATGTCTAAAACCAAAGAGTTATTAAGAATGGAAGATGTATAAAGTCTAAGAATAAGTTGTGCCCTCGTCAGTTAGAGGGGCTACCCCGAAAACCGAAATTCGCAAATTGCGGGGATCTTTCCCTTTTACTCCAATGAAGGCGTAATTAGAGTGACAGAGAAAGATGCCCGCAATTTGCGAACTTGGATTTTCGCGGTTATAGCCCTGGTTGTCAAGTTCACGTGTGACTAGGGTTTGCAATCCGGATCCGAAATGTATGAAATTATCCGGATCCGCGGATCCATACATTTCGGATCCGTCGTGCAAACCCTACGTGTGACAATTCAAGTACCCGAAAACATCGTCATCTAGTTCGGCTGTCAAACTAGGGTTGCACGAATTTCTTTGACTTTACACTACTTCTACAATCAGTGACTCTTTGCTTATTATATTGGAACACGTTTTTGAACATTGCGAATGATGAGATGTGCGTAATGGTCTTAGGCCTCGGCCGTTGTCAACCGCCGCCCGCGGGCAGCGGTTGAGAACGGCTGTAGGCCTTACAAAAGACAATACCGAAGAACGTGTTATGTGGAGGAGAAACATTTGGAAAGCGAGTCCTGGACTCCAAAGTATTTGAGGACGCAACCGGGATATTTATCCCGGCATCCTTATCCTTAGCATTTGCTAAGTAGAGATTTTTGTAGCAATGTAATCAGAAAGTACTAAAAATCAGTAAGGTGTATTCGGTAATTCCGGAAAGTTCAGAATGTCAGGTAAATCCAAAATGGACTCTAAACTGATGGAGTTATGAGTTTTTTTCTCCAGCCCACTTTATTATTAATCGATATTTTTCTTTTAAAATCCTTTCGACTTTTCAACCATCATGCCACCTCATTTTAATGAAAACAATTCATTACACAACAATTTCATTAATTATTATATACATTAAACTTTTTATATCCCATTTTTCTACATTATACATTATAGTATATTTTTTAGGATAAGGTACTTGCTAATTGTATATTTTAGCATATTATTTTAACGTGTTAAGTTTTGATGGTGCTGTGGTCGGTATATGTCAATGCGGAAAGAACCTCTGTGTATAATTCTGGTGTTATTTCACCACCTTGTATAGAACACAGTAGGTAAGACACTGATTTAAACTTTCACGATTTTTACACATTATTAAATTGTACAACGGGACTTAATCGCGTATCTAAGTTTTTAAGATTTACCTCCGAGGTTAGGTAAGGTATCTTATATAACCTCTTAGTATAATTTGTCGAGATCTCGCAAGGATAAACGATAGGACAGACTGTATATTAACGTATTTTAACTGTTAATACAACAACGCTTTGCTGGCGAGCGCTTACCACGAACTTCGGAACTCGAAATCAACATTGCGAGACGTATAGTGAATAGTTCCTAGATCCATTAATAAATACCATCTTGTATCTATGAATCTAGTTTTCCATGTGGTCTTATCTTACACTAGTCCATGAAGAAAATATTTATCTTTTTCCATTGTAACCGAACAGGTATCTTATGCCTGATAGAACTAAGGTTTAATTTTGTAAAACCCAAATCACCTTGCGGGATTTCTGCAGTCTTCAATTTGTTATTGACATTATCAGACCATGTAGCATTCGTGTGACTGAGGTGCATGAGTTTTGGTCAGAGTTTGATTTGATTCTACCATGGTTTGGTATATTCTGTTTTGAAAGAAACATTAGTCCCTATATCATGTTATGTTATGAAACTTTACCATCCTATGGCAATGCGATACTGTTTCGTTAGAATCATGGTTCTAAATTACTGCTAGAGTTAGACCAAGAAAAGTCTGGGACGATTTTGATAGCATACGCAGTTAGTGTTATTTATACGTCATAATTTCATAGAAGTATGACGTTTATAATAATACTTGCAGTGCATGTGCTATCAAAATCGTTGCAGACTTAGTCTAACTCTACATGGACTGCTAAAATCATATCCCTTTTGGCAGTCGGGTAAATAAAAAAGTTACCCAACAATTTCGGGTATAGTGACCTCATTTGAGATTCGTAATTTGCCTCTATCACTCGAATATACAAGAGTGATAGTGAGGCAAATAATGAAATACGATTTTCGCGGTTGCAACCAACCAATGGGGTATCAAGTCTTGTTAACAAGGCCTCAACGCCAAAGTTTTGGAACCGAATACGTCGTAAATATTAATAAGTCTCAATATTTTTACACTTTTGCTAAGCAAGTTAGAATAAGAGACATTTCGGGTTGAAAACTGTGGAGTGGAGTGTCAATTGTGTCTAGTTCAATTTTTGAACAAACAAAGAAAATTCCTGCCACTAAAATAGTAGTTTCACAAAATGATTTTTTCGTAACCGTGACAATCGCGAACATCGAAATTCAAAAGTCGATCTCTATTACTCATGCCGTGCCGTTCATGCGTTAAATGTGTAACCAATGTAACAGAGTCAGAGATAGAGAAATATCGAATTACCGTAGTCCGCTCGTACCCCGTGGTACAAACTACCGTCTTGGTAAATTTAAAGAAAATAAATCAACCGGGCGTTTTGCAAACGCCATCTAGTGAAGCTGACATTTTGACTGAGCGACTCTTTATTAACTAATTAAAAAAAAAACCTTTTACGGCCAGAGTGCAAAATGCTTTGGGTAAAAGGAAAGGAAACACTTATATTATAATACCTATTTTTTTTAATTCGTAGTCAAATTTATTTTAAGACTGTACCTACTGATGTTTCAGGTATCGTGTTGCTGTGATAAAGTTATAAGCATTATTCGAATTGGGCCAATAGTTAAAATCCCTTACCTCCTTACCTTAAGGTCAGGATTTACCTGATTGTCGAATATTGTAAAGTCAAATTAAAATCTGACCGATTTTAGCATAAGTTTACAAACTCTTGAGGATTGTGATATAGAGAATAATCGTCTTGTTGCAAACCTTTCTGTTTATAATAAAATGACAAAAAGTGGATCGTATTTTTTTCTTTATTGGGTATGTTGTCCCATTTTACTCCCATTGTCCCAAACTACTTGCCTAACTAGTGTATATGTCGGCGGCCGATCGTAAGATCAGGCATATCGTGAAATTCCTAGGCATATCGTGAAACGCGTAAATCTTTGACCCGTTCCCTGAGTCGACGGAGCCCCGCTACGCGGGACTCCTATTTCTGGGCAGTTTGCCCTTCGGGCATCTAAAGCAACCTAAAGAACCTATCCTACCTATATATTGGTTTAATGTCACTATCGTCAAAACATTACACAGGAACATTACGATCTGCCTGATCGACACGCCGACATATATATAGGTTGACTTAAGACATGTATGGACATGGACATTATTTGGAACATGGTGCCAGCGTCCTCGGCACCATGCCAAAGGGCCCAATTTCGTAGATTTATTTGAATTTTATTTAGTATTAGTATTAATTTGGAACCAACATTAGTTTCAGCATAATATCTTCAAGCGATGATCGCGCTCCACGTGGCAAAAATATGCACTTTCGGGAGCTCACATTATTATCCAATTTAGCTATATTATATCCCATAGTCAAATACATGCCGAAAGACACGGCACAAGAACCTTGATAGTTTCCTAATGGTCCTTATCTTTCTAAGAAAGATGATAGATAAGGTTTATTGCTCGATGTCTCAAATATTTCATAATATTTGTGTTTATTGATCGTCTGCTGATTTGAAAGATAACAAGTTGGTTCGGTTTCTACTTATATTATTGACACTGATCTCGAAGATCTGACTCCAAATTGAAACCAAACTCATGCAGTTTACAAAAAACACATGCGAATAGATTATATTCGTACGTAACATATTCGTTGCGAATTTCTTATTTTTGTAAAAATAGCAGCAGTCGCAGCAGCAGCAGCAGCAGTCGTAGCAGTTTGGGCAGTCGTGTACGACTGCCAAAAAAAGAGTATTGTTCGCGCTTGTTTTGATCGAAGACATCGATTACTTTTTTTGTTAAAACAGTACAAAAAAATTATATTCAAAATGTTCTTTGTTCTTCAGTTCTTCTCCCCGTTCTCTCCCCTCTCTCTATTCACCCCGTTTGACGTAGGTACTTTAAATTATATTTTTTTCTATACAAGTAGGTACCTATACATATCCTATACTTATAACACGGAACCCTGTATGCAAGAAATCTATAAAATTATGGAATAGGAAATCGTAAATACCAATATTGCCAATGCAATTGAAACGACGTAAGCCAAACTAGTCCGAGTAGTCCGATAATTATATGCAATATATAAAACGAAACAAGTTTCTTGTTCATCCCAGTTCTCATAGTAACTTGAAGCGCGCGGTTGGGTTTATTTTAGTGAAACAAGATTAAAACATTATTTCATACATAATAATACAAAATACAACAAACATGTGAAATCCATTCAAATTAGGTAGGTACCTTATTTACATTTAAATATTCAAAACCGATAACAAACTCAAATCTGTAATTTTTGATCGTGAACCCTTTAAAATTATTTTCAAAAGTTTGAATTTCGAACGAGCTTCAGCAAGTTTTTAAAAATATAAATGGCGGGGTTAGAAGGCTTGAGTGATCACGATAAGGCCGTGTTGAGGAGTATTTTCGATCCTACGGCTACTATTGCTGATGTTGACGTGAATGAAGATACATTTGAGGAGGAAGATGATGGTAAGTTAACAATAGATAGGTAGGTACCTATAATATACCTACGGATACATTTGATCGATCCAATTTATAGACGCCCGCTGGCGTCCAGACCGTGGCCTTACTACATCTAAACGGTACCTACCACAGTATCCTTAAAAACTTTTAGGAACAGAAGTGACAAGTTTTCTTTTTCTATATTTCTTTGTTTTAGAGGCAACAACCGACGCTGAAAAGCAGTCAGTGCAACTCTGCGCCCAAGGTGTACGATTAGCCAATGAAGGCAAACTGGACGAAGCCTTAGAGGTGCTCAGTAAAGGCGTCAAGTTAGCTCCGGAGCGAGCGTCCGCGTACAATGACAGGGCGCAGCTTTTGCGTCTCATGAAGAAAGATGATGGTAAGTGATGTAATGGAGAATGAAGGCAAACTGTACGAGGCCTTAGAGGTGCTCAGTAAAGGCGTCGTGTTAGCTCCGGGGCGAGCGACCGCGTACAATGACGGCGCAGGCGCAGGTGTTGCGTCTCATGAAGAAACTGTATTAAGTGGTGGTGGAGTATTGTATATACATGGTATGTGGTATATACCTATAGTTTGAGGGTTAAAATGGCCGGATATACTATTATCTGATAGATTTGTAAAGTTGCCTGTCCAAGATGGCAATGTGCAAATTGCGCTACGTTTTTAGTTTTTAACCTTCTTTATAAAGTAGGTACTCTTCTCAGGACTCTATATGTAAGTCACTCAAATATTCTATCCTAAAACTTTTTTATCTCGAATTTCAACAGTGTTACTGGCTAGTAAATCTAGTAATACAGACAGTCGGTGCCCTAACACAAGTGCCTATCCATGATCCACTAGTACTTAATTTGGGGCATTTCCTGTAGGTATATACCTACTATTACCGTTATTAATACAGTCAGGCGTTATAGTACGTGTTCAGATATTTTCTTACTCCGATATGTTAGATATCGCTATTCGCTGGTACTAATAGTTTTATTTCACAATTTCAGAAGCCATGGCGGACTTAGACCGCGCACTCCATCTGACGGCGGGACGAAAAACAAAAGCGCGCGCCCTAGCTCTGTGTCAGCGCGGTGTCCTCTTGCGGAAGCGGGGTGACGATGCCCGCCCAGTGTTCCTCGAGGCGGCCAAGCTTGGCAGTGGATTCGCCAAAAAACAGGTGAATACCTCTACCTGTCATCCAGAAACAGGTTCTAATGATTCTTAAAGTAAGTATAGTATGAATTATCTGAGATGATTTTTTCGGGCTCGAGCACTAATCTGTTAAACAAAAGCCTTTGTTTCTTTTAAGAGCGGTCTTCAGCACGTGCCAAAGTAACCATGTCGTTTAAAAAGCAACTATTGTGATAGTATTAAGGTTCAAATTTATGTGACAGCTCATTCTGAGAACCATCAGGGTGGTCTTTTCTTTGGAGATAACAAAACGTGTTATCTCCAAATGGGTTGTTTCATGAATTTGAACCATATAAATAGAATGGTAAATTTGCTTTTTAAACGGGTTTGTTCCCGTTACTTATGTAGGGTCTATTAGCAGTAAACTGGTGTAAGCACTGCATAAAGGAAACAATACCTTTTGTTTAATAGACTAGGGCCCGAGCCCGAAAAAATCATCTGAGATAATTCATACTATAGTTTAGGTAGGTAATGGCTCGTTAGGCAATGGACACAAAAGCGCGCGCACTAGCTCTGTGTCAGCGCGGTGTCCTCCTGCGTAAGCGGGGTGAGGATGCCCGCCCAGTGTTCCTCGAGGCAGCCAAGCTTGGCAGTGGATTCGCCAAAAAACAGGTGAATATATACGCAGGCTCTCACGTTCTTAGGCCTCATTCGCACGAGCGCTATTCCAACTCGCGTTAAAAAGCGTTTCAATGACACAAATGGATACAGATGTGTATTTATTCACACAATGGCGTTGGCGCTTTTTACCAAGCGGTGTTGGATTTTCGACTTTAAGCCTTGAATTTAGTGTGCAGACAGATTCAAGCGCTTTTTTAACGCGCGTTGAAAAAGCGCTTGTGTGGTGGGGCACTTATAGGAGCGATAAGATTTTACATGGTCCTTCGAGCCGGATTAATTTAAGAAAACAATGGTGCATGGCGCCCAACTTTTGGCCATCTTTTTAATATAAATTATAAACGAATACGAATTAGCGTCACAGAAAACATAATCAAATTATGTAGGTATATTAATTAACCAATCGTTGTTTTTCGCTGCTAACTCTTATCAAATAGTGTAAAAATATTTTCCATATCTACTTAAAGAGGAAAATGAAGACCACGTTTGAGTGGTGGCACGTTCCTCTTAACATTCATCTAACGTGTCTGAACATTGTGCAGGTGGTCGAGCTGAATCCCTACGCTGCTCTCTGCAACCAGATGTTGAGTGAAGTCATGAGAGGAGGAGAGGTGAAGTTGGCCGGCATCCCGGAGACAGAGCAGTAAGGACGGTGGAATTGAGTATGTAGTTGAATTCGCATATTATACAATGATAGGAAGAAGATAGGCATTTTAACACATTCATTAGCAAAGTTGCATTTTATTCACATGTGTGGCAAAGTAATCAAATGCTAATTTTGAGTTGTTTTCTTATGTTTGCTGGTAGAATTGACTTTTAAATGATGATTTTGGATGATAAATATTTAATAACATTCATTTCGATTTGATTTTGTTTGATATATTACATTTAGGTAATATTTGTTCGGGTAAAACTTTTTACCACACCTGCCACACCAACGGTAAAAAGTTTTGAGTTTCACTCGGGGGCAAATTTTGTTTAACCCTCGTGCTTTGAAACCCTCGCAACGCTCAAGATTCCATTTTTCGAACCACTCGCTACGCTCGTGGTTCAATTTTGGAATATTTCGCTTGCTCGGGTTTCAATATTAGCACTAGCGGTTAAACAACAACTTTGCCCCCTTGTAAAATAAATTAGGCATACTTGCCGTATACCTCCATTAAATTTTAAATTTGCTATCAGGGATTAAGGCAGCGCGGGCCTGCAGTAAATTCTATCATGAGGCCCATGGATTGTTTTAATTTTGTCGGACGAAGTGAAACTTAGGTTTTTTACGGCCACAATGCGTAGGTGCGCGGGGCCCCCAAACGCGCGGGGCCTGTGGCATTTGCTACTTTTGCCACGTGGCTAATCCGCCACTGATTGCCATCTGATTCACGAATTCGTATTTTACTTATCGCTTAGCTGTTGGAAAAGAAAATGTAAGATAGTTTTTTTTATGTTTTTTTTTTTACTTAAAAACTTATAATTACCAATCATGTTGCTTGTGCATAATGGAGGGAAATAAAACTCACAAAATCTAATGGATTAGAAATTTATATTGTTGAATACAATCGACAGAAAATTCCATACATCCACTCAAACGGAGGCGTTGCCCCCGAGCCAACCAGACCGACCCAATATCATCGAAAATGACAATTTTACATTTTGAAAATGACAAATGTTACTACAAATCGAAATATCGTTAACTACACTAAATATTACTTAGAATATGCAATAAAATCTCATAAATATACTAAATGAAGATCATGTGCAGAAATTTATTGTATAATGAAGATATTTTTGTTAGTAAAATTTCCACACACAACCATTAAAACTTGTAAAATTTAAAGACGCTTTTTATTTCTATCCAAAAGCGTCAACCATAGATAACACAATTGAAAGTGCACTTTAAACATTTATGTTATAAAAGCTACGTGGAAGAGTTTTATCTTAATTTGTTGTCTTTGGTATTATATATTCAGTGTTAGGCGATGTATGAATTGTTTGGCACATTTTATGTATGTGGTAACGCATGGGAGATAAAACGGAAATACAATTTTCAGTAATCTGGTGTTACTTACTTAATTTCCAGCTCTTTAGCTTGCTACCCACTGAAAACTTTTAGATTTAAAAATCAAAAATTGTAAGCGTCAGTTTGCCATCTCATATGCAATTTTTGGCCTATAGATATTAAGATTTGTAGTTATTTAGGCAAAGGTCCAAATAGCAATCGCGTCACATATCCGATACAATACATTCCGAGTTTTACATTGTTACTTAAATTACTTAAATGGAAAACGTGCAATATAAGTAATTGGTAAAAAGGTGAAACAATTTCTACATGTTGCTAGTGGTCGATAGCGATGGATGAATACCGTAAAATGGGGTGAGTAGGTTTCGCGGGGAGAGGTGGGTTATGAATGGGGAGAGGTTTGAGAGGGGGGTAAAAAGGGACTTTAAGGCTACTGCTACAAAAATAATGTATTCCAATTTAAAATAAAATAAAAACTAAAATACAAACGTCTGGAACACTTATTATATACACCATTCAGTTTTAGTATGTAAAAATAAAATGTTATCGAGGTTTGAATTTCAGTTTTAACCCTACTCACCCCATTTTACGGTATTTCTAAAATGTCAACGACCAACTCAGGCATTGTTACATTTGTTACTAGGAAAACGCACGAAATAAAAAAAATAAGGTTCCACAGGTTGATTTTGAGTACCGGTACCTACCTTTTTCGCGCTTTTTTCTAATGATTACAATGATATGCCGGACCGTACAATGTCGCAGACATTTTGCGACGACTTTTTTACAATTAAGAGTAATTAAAGGTAAAATGGAGTATTACAGTTACGATACTATAGTAGAAAAATTTAAATATTTCCTTTACTATAATACCGGTACTACTTTGGCTAGGTACATATAATATACATATTATCTAACGAGTGTAGTTCTCAGAGGCGGAAGAAGAAGTTAGAAAGTGGTAGCAAGACTAGCAAGCCTACCCATTTCTAGCTTATAACTAGTCCTCAAACTCGAAATGATTACGACATATATATATTTTTTACTAGCCCCTTTAGTACGTTAGCTATCGTGCATATTACATTAGTTAAAAATTATTTTGCACTGATAAGCTAGTGACTGAAACTTGACTCTGTAACAGACGGGCGCACCGGACCGCGAACTTGATCCTCTTTCTCGCTCTAACTTATAGCTGCGTCCTTAACGGACGTACGTCGGACCACCTTCGATCGAACAGGCCTTGGACCGAACCAGGTTCCGGTAAGCCCGTCTGTTATAGTTATTATAATAGACTTAAAACAGATACAGTAATGCGGTAAAGTTAACGTTCTAGCAGACAACCCGTACCTTCAACTCATAGTCTATCGCCACCGCTAGTAAGAAGTAGAATAAAGGTAAGTAAAAATTGGTTATTCGTAATTTTAAATTCAATCTAATATCGTGGAAAAATATTTACAAATACAATTTGGCACAGGTGATGGTGCTTGCAACAACATCGTCAATGTAAAATCTTTTATATCTTTCAAATATTCAATAGTAAAATATTTTAAAAAGTATACTAAACACCTGTATTAACTACGGGCTTAATCTAAATAAAGGTTTAGGCCTATTCTTTCATGAACATTTTCATACGGATGAAAAAAAGTTGGTAGTAGGTACACTACCGAACAGGTTGGGCCATACTATAATGACCTTTATATTCGAGATAGGGCTAGATGAGGATACAAATTATTATCTCACGTAGTAGTTATATTACCTAAGATCTACTTCCAGCAACTGTGACAAAGTTATTTCAATATAAATAGATAACAGCAGTGACTTAGTAAGAGCAAACTAATGCTTAACATACGCTACCCTATCAAATAATATCAAAGTTTTATAACTAATTTCTCACTGAACACATAACGATAATTAATGATAAGTTCCTCAAAGTAAAATACTTAATGTAATACAGATATGGTGTTTTAAAATAAAACGTGGAAATTTCACAATAGGAGCGAATTAAGAGTATGTATTTTTTAAGTAAAAGCAAAATTTATTCACAGCTAATTAGTAATACTTAGAGATAAAATGACCAGCAAGTTAATACGCCTATGCTTATTTACAAGTGAGATCTTATAATAATGATTGAATAAGATAAATACGGTTACTATAAGTTTCATAAACTTTTAACTATTTTACTAACTGACCAAGTCAGACAAATGAAGGTAGGAGGCATAAGCTAGCAAACACTAATATGTAAAATGAAATGCAAATTATATAGATTGTCAATTGGGAATAATGTAGGAATTGCGAATGGGCTCAAAACAATCTACCAGCTGTCGCTAGTGCGTCGCTCTTTGGCATAACAGTAAATACCTTAAAAAACCCCGATAAATTCGCACTCGTCCTACCGATTATTGTTTTTATTCATATTACTCAAACAAATTACAATTTCATCAACGACATAGGTACATTAGACATTAACTATATAATTTGTTTAATAACTAGATGACTATCGTCAAAAATTAGAATGATTACTTTATATTGAATTTCATTTTGTTTAGACCCTAACTCTAAACTTTAGGTAGGTAATCGATACTTTGAAATTCATAATTAATATATAATACTTAGTATGCTTGAAATATTATAGTAATTCATAAATACCGAGAAACCTTAATAAGTCTAATTTATATATTTTGAATATGATATAAAGTAAATATATGCTGTTATGCCATAAGTAGTGACAAAGATATGTTGATTCGCAGTCGCTAGACTATTCCCTTGTTTTCTAAGTAAATGCTAGTCACTGGTAATACTAACAAATTGTTAAATACTTTTACGTCACCCTAGGCCCGTAAGTGGGATTTTCTCCTAGCTACGCGAGGAGATAATCTCACTTCCTGGCCAAGGCAAGACGTAAAGCTTTAGTTAGGCAAACCACGGGCGGTAATTCGTAAAGCCCCAGATCGCATATTTATGGCCCTCACCTTCGGTTCGGGCCACAAACACCTGCGATCTGCAGAATTCACGAATTCACCTCCCTAGGTATGTAATGTACTATTACTTCTGTTATTTCTGACTGTTTCAGCTACCAGTGACTGTATATTCGGGCTGTATATTGCCCTTCTAAATAGAAATACTATTTGGATTTTGACGGGAACTTTCAATAAATGAAAATGTTTGATTTGCGTCTAAAAAGGTATGTTAAAAGCTGGGTGGAGGTTGATGAGTAGAAAACATTGTTATGAAATAATTACGGACTGGCGAACCAACGTTTCAGTCCGCTCTTAAATAAAGGTGGCCACACACTTTCAGTTTCAAGTGCTAGTTCTCATGAATGAACAGCGTCAAAAAGACAATTGTCAGTTTTACTCGTGTGAGTTCACCCCTTGAATCCTACCGGGCGAATAAGGGCAGTAAAACCCTTAAAATTAAACCTAAGAAACTTTAAGGTTATTATTTGGCTGGCCAATATCGTGACAGTACGATTAGAGGGGTTAAAACTGTTTGAATAGATATTGTGATCACTTTTTCAACGAAAAATACGGTATCGTATTCGGGCCAATGTTTGTTGGATATGTTTTACGTAATAGGATTTTCCTTTTAATTATTTTATCACACTTCATCTGAATATAACTGAACTTATTTCATAACAATGCCTCAACTTCAAAGGGTGGTGTGGGGTGCGAACTGCGAACATTCGCGTGCGCGGGTGAGCGTCCGCTCGCTACGTTGTCTCCCTCTCCAGCTGATTTAAACCTATTCTGGCTCATTTTTCTAAACAAACTTACTAATATATTAGATTTACAAAGCAGTCGAATGGTTTACAATAAGCAATACCTACATCGCAGCAGTGCTCAATATAAATATCATACCTAAATACTTTTGCTGAAAAAAATTGTCAACGATGTTAGATTCTCTATTATTTTGTATACATTTTTACTTTGTATACCATGTAGGCTTAATAGTTTTAGTTAAAGAATGATTTCGTTCTTGTAATTAAAAGTCGCATTTTGCTTATTTTAGTTAAAAGTACCTAGAGGACAGACAAAATGAGCCAGACTGCTAACCTAAGCCTACACTTAATGCTAAAAAAACTTTGCTAGGACTTCTAAGCCGTGCTAATTTTACAATACGAAGCCGTTTTTACCTTTTACAAAAGTCGGTATAACATTTTAACCTTTTCACCGCCAAGGTTAAAAATTTGCAAGTTCATAAAAAATATTATCGTATCGATATACGTACGATAATTATGCTTGATTTAGCATTAAATTTAAAAACGCTAAATTTAAAAGCGGCGGTAAAAAGATTCAACGGCTAAAATAAAGTTTTAAGACTTAGAAATGATAAGAACACCTAAAATGTCATTTTATTACAATTCAATTTAGAATCAAATGCTTTTTTCTTTTAAATTCACATACATTTTAATCTAGCAAGAGCGTTACACTTTTAAATGTATTTTTTATTTAATATACGTTATTATTAATTAAGTTAGTAAGGCTATTTTAGTAGACAATTGTCAGCATTGTCAAAACTCACACAACGATAGTCGGTATCTAAAACAACCTCATTTCACTGTGTTATTTCCTATTCACGATCATAAAATTAAATCATCTTAAGAGTCACACGAACCTAGCCGCCGCCATACAATCCCATACCTACGTAACAAGATTTAACATGGTCATTCAAGTAACATAAGGTCATATAAGAAATTGTAATACAAATAAAATACATTAAAGCGAGTAGAAATTTCACATAGGTAAGTATGTACATATACATAACTTCTACTGGTGTGCTGGTGGCCTAGCGGTAAGAGCATGCGACTTGCAATCCGGAGGTCGAGGGTTCAAACCCCGGCTCGTACCAATGAACTCTTCGGAACTTATGTACGAAATATCATTCGATATTTACCAGTCGCTTTTCGGTGAAGGAAAACATCGTGAGGAAACCGGACTTAATCCCAATAAGGGCCTAGTTTACCCCCTGGGTTGGAAGGTCAGATGGCAGTCGCTTTCGTAAAAGCTAGTGCCTACGTCAATTCTTGAGATTAGTTGTCAAGCGGACCCCAGGCTCCCATGAGCCATGGCAAAATGCCGGGATAACGCGAGGAAGATGATACATAACTTCTGCTCGCTCTATTTTCTTTGTATAACCATTTTTAGCCAAAAAATAGTACCATACCAACTAGTATAGATACATGTTACTTGAATGCTTATGCTAAGTTCCATGTAATTTAAGCATGTATTGTAGTTTTAAAATGAGAGTAACTACGAATGTATTTTTGGCGGCGGTGTCGTGACACGTTAAACGAACTTAAAATAAAAAAAACGTTAGTAGTGATAATTGCTATAACTGTTCCAAATTTTAGTTACCTATCTACGTCAAACGGTCTCAGAGAAAAACACATTTAACCGATACAAGACCTAAGTGATTACCATAAGTATTCCGTGAACAAAGTTTTGTACGGAACACTAAAAATACATTTTGTGAATTAATATAGTTTTTCCATATTATATTTTTTTCTATAGTATTTTTATAGATTTTTTGGATTGTTTAATTTCGTCAGTAAAGTTTTCACACTTTCGAAATTTAAAGTTTTCGGTGCCACCTTTTCAAACCTTTTCCTTCCGCTTTCCCGTATAAATATGGCATAAGACACATCCCTTTGTTAATGGCACGAATGTTCTAATCTAACTATGGTTAGAGTAATCTGACCACCAGAGTAATCTGGTCATGTTCTAATCTAACTATGGTTAGAGATTAATGAGTGCCTACACGTCACGCGCTCGGTAAGTAAAGATGGGGCTCCAGTCGAAGACCCTCAAAAACGGATCCAAACATGTCGAAAGTTTATTCTACTTAAAATACGCGAGTTACAATAATTTTAATATCCAGAGATAATTTTAATATATGTTTTACGCCATTATGCTCTGATTAGTGATTATACTAATGACACAGGGCAAACAGTGCAACCCTTTCTAGTGAACAAGGCTCGGAAAAACGCCCGTCATTTTGAAAATATAACCCTGAGCCCGTACCATGAGTCACTGACAGTGTCAAAACTGACATAAAGGTATGCTATCGAGAACGTAATTTACTTTCTATACATCTCGCTCGTACTCGCATACGAACGAGAACGAGATGTATAGAAAGTAAATTACGTTCTCGATAGCGTTTATGTCAGTACCAAACTGATGGTAGCCGTACTGTTCCGTACAACAGAGACTTCCTTATACCAATGTCAACGATTAAATAAATATGCCCCAATGACGTCCGCAGACTGTGAACGAACATTTTCGACTCGTAAATGGGTTCAATTATGGTTATGTTTTCAAAATAACGGGCGTTTTTCCGACCCTTGCTAGTGATACAGAAACACGTCGTGTGATTTTGGCAAATGTAAGCTGGATTGTGGTGCGATGAGAGATACTTCAAACATATCAGCGACTCTAATAAAAAGGTATAGATCGCTTTCTCACTGTACATAATTCTACATACCATGTATAATATCCATCTGATCTTATCACACCACAAAACCATATAGAAAAACGATGTACACACTACACACATACATATACATTCACGCAAAACATGATTAAATCAAAGATCACAAAATGCAATCACGGTAAAATGTACCATGAATTGCCTGTACTGGCCATAGCCATTACAGACTATTAGCCTGTAATGGCTATTAATGAACTTTACTATAGTTAACGCACATGTTTGCTTCCTATCGAAACTTTTTGTCTCTATCTATATGTTAGAGCGAGAGAGATAGTGAGAGAAATATTCATGGGTAGCTTTTTTCACGATCGAACACGGTACCGAGAAGGTCGTGGTTGTGTTCGAACGTGTGGTAACGCTTTTATTTATACTTTTTTTTTTACTTTCGCCGATGCCACATGGCCAGCACCAGCACAGAAAATTCATGACTAAAAATGCTTTGTAAAACAATTTAACAAACCATAGACATTGTAAACTTAATACAGCCCATTAAAAATGAATTCATGGCCATAACGGTAACCATAGATAAAATCTACATACGAATATGGCCTTAGAGTAATACTCATATAAATAATTGATCTCTCAACGCGATTAATAAAAAACAAAATTGATTAAAAACAAGTGGTCTTAGAACTCCTGAGATTCGAATACAGTGAGCTTCAATAATTCAAACAATTATTAAATAAAGGAAAATAATATTTTTAAATACTTAATAAGTATAATACCACCCACTAGACACGACACTGAATTATTTATATTTTTACAATTAACACTGATATGTTATGACAATGTGAGATGCGTTAGAGCTAAATGAATACACCATCTGTCAACATTGTCAAACTAATATAATCCCTATAAAATTAAGATTAAATCGATAATCTATTGACAAATGGCATCAAACGTGTCACTAACATTTATTAATACCAAGTGGCCCCAAGATACGATATTCAGAGTAAAAATAAAAAGAAACATGACTTGGTGTTATAAATATAAAAGTCAAAAATAACAAAAGTAAACATAGTGCTGTCATTTAAAAAGTGACAGATGTAAGACAGTAACAAGGAAGTATATTATCTTAGTAATAAAAGTTAATTCCGATTAGTATTGCTTTGATTGAAATTCGTTGAGATAGCGAATTTATTGCACTGAAAAAACAGTAAACAAAATAAATAGGTTAATATACTTTTGTCATGTCTTAATGGATGGGTAAATAAACATTTTAGGTATAAAATGAGCAAACGATTAAATTACACCTTATACTTACGTACACCTACGAAAAAATGGTGTTTCTAAAAATTCCAAGTTACGATTCCGTCAACATATAAACGAATACAAATTACAGATCATAGTTTTCGAACGGAACCGTTTATAGTCGAAGTGAGATAACGAACGGCAGGCGCCGTGAGAGCGACAGAGATAGAGAGAGCTCACGTTCAGAAACCGATGCCGATTACGCGCCAGCGTCGATATTGGGGAGCAGATCAACTCTGCAAAAGAAAATGCATAAATTAAGACCTGTGTTAGCTTAAAAAAACTAAAAAAGCACTAATCGAAAGTTTAGGATTTATATAATCTGCAGTTTCTACCTAGAATATTCACAGAGTAAACATAAGTTCTTTAGATCAGGAGGATCGATGTCCCATACATATTTTGAATTTCGCGCCTTTTTCTACGGACAAAAGATGCCTTGCCAGAGTATTTATATGTGGATATACTCTGGCAAACCTACTTTGTCAGTAGAAAAAAGGCACGAAATTCTAATTTTCTACAGGAGCACAAGGCACAACCCATCGCGTCCACATCTTTTTAAATTTCCCGCGTTTTTCTACTTACGGAAATGACTTGCCAAACTATAGTTTCTTACAGTTTCGGTTTGACAGAAGGTTTTTAAACATTATATTCTTTACCTTGTAATAATTATAAAATAATGCAACGTGTTTTAAATATACATAGAAAGGCGCGAAATTCAAATTTTCTATGGGACGATATCCCTTCGCCCCTACATTTTTCAAATTTGCCGCCTTTTTCTACTGACAAGATCTGATTGACCATATATATACTTTATTTCATTGTGATACGATAGAAAATCAAATAAAACCTTTGTTACCTGAACGTTCAGACGTGCTGCACATACTCGGGGTTGAGGAAAGAGAAGCCCATGAACTCCGTCTGGTCGAGGTTCATCATGAACAGTTTGTCGGTGGGCGTCAGCTCGGTCTTCTCCGTCGTGAACTGCTTGTCGAAGTTGGACACGTCTTTGCGATGTTTCTGAAATAATAATCTTTAATAGAAAAAAACCGACTTCTCTAACTACTAGCCTAACCCACTTAACGGTGCTTATACTTTATTTGGTAATATGTATACATTTTATGGTAATCATAGTGGTTGATTTAGTTTAGGTATCATAGTGGTTTTCCGGGTCAAGGTCCGGGTCTGGGTCCGAGTCCGAGTACGGGTCCGAGTCCGGAGTCCGGGGCCCAATCCAAGTCAAAATCGAAATTGAAAATCACAAAACGTGTACTATGCGTCGTTGAGGAGTTCTGTTCTGATCATCATCAGCAGTTCCACTTCATCAAATGCCACAGTTTTTAATGTAAATGCTTCATTTTCTGATGAAAATATATAAAATTCTATACGGATGCCTTTAAGATTTGAGAAGTTCCCTCGATTCCTCATGGATACCATGTTCAGGACTTGAGATTGACATAAATGTGCCTAAAAACCTAACTTGCTTAACAAACATAACGAAAAGGACAAATCGCCAAATGCGAGCTATGCGGCGTTGAAGAGTTCCGTTATGATCATCATCAGCAGTTCCACTTCATCAAATGCGACAGTTTTTAATGAAAATGCTCGATTTTCTGATGAAAATACAAAAATCTCTATACGCATGCCTTTAAGATTGGAGGAGTTCCCTCGATTCCTCGTGGATCCCATCATCAGAACTCGAGCTTGACAAAATTGTGGCTTAAAAACTTAACTTGCTTAACAAACATAACGAAGAGGACAAATCGCCAAACGTGAACTATGCGTCGTTGAAGAGTTCTGTTCTGATCATCATCAGCAGTTCCACTTCATCAAATGTCACTTTTTTTATGTATATGCTTGATTTGTTGATGAAAATACAAAAATCTCTATACGCATGCCTTTAAGATTTGAGGAGTTCCCTCGATTCCTCATGGATCCCATCATCAGCACTCGAGCTTGACAAAAATGTAGCTTAAAAACTTAACTTGCTTAACAAACATAACGAAGAGGACAAATCGTCAGACGTATGCTATGCATCGTTGAAGAGTTCCGTTCTGATCATCATCAGCAGTTCCACTTCATCAAATGTCACTTTTTTGAATGTATATGCTTGATTTGTTGATAAAAATACAAAAATCACTATATGTGTGCCTTTAAGATTTGAGGAGTTCCCTCGATTCCTCATGGATCCCATCATCAGAACTGGGTTTTGACAAAAACGGGACCAATCTGTATGCATATACATACAATCAAAAAAATAATTTTCAAAATCGGTCCAGTAATGACGGAGATATGGAGTAATGAACATAAGAAAAAAAAAAAAATAAAAAAAATAAAAATAAAAAAAATAAAAAAAAACATACAACCGAATTGATAACCTCCTCCTTTTAGATTTGGAAGTCGGTTAAAAATAAAAAAAAACATACAACCGAATTGATAACCTCCTTCTTTGAGATTTGGAAGTCGGTTAATAAAACAATGAATGGTTCAGTAAAAGGGCCATTATTTTTAAATTTGGGAATTTTTATGTTATTTCTACTGAGAATCACGAGCTCTTTAATTTAATTTATTGAATGCCAACCATTATTACAAGGTATTACAAGGTGCTTACATATTATAATAATAACATTATAAAGTACAGCATGGACCCTGCTAGGGCGTGACAAATCTTAAAATATAACTTAACATAGGGGGAAAAAAATGTAAAATTTACACTTAAAACTAATACATATTTTCCGATCCGTCATTCATATATTCTTCGAGAGTGTAAAAAGCTTTAGATATTAAATATTTTTTTAGTTTTGTAACAAAAGTAGTGTATTTCTCTTCAGCTACTATGTGACAAGGTAAGTTGTTGTAGACTTTCATTGACATGGAATGTGGTCCGTTCGAGATCATCTTGAGTTTGGCTATTCCAATTGGCACCAGTTTGTTCCTTGGCCTCAAGTTATGGTTTCCTTTACAAAGGTCTTTCGATCCTAAATTGTCCCAAAATTCGTATTAATTTTTCGCTCCTATTCCGTTGTTCGTTTTGGGTGCGATTTTATTTCAAATATAAATCATTTTAAGTTCAAATGGCATTCGACCAGGCGTGGCTCACTTCGCGATTTCGTCGCGTCGCTAACAAGTACATGCGGCCCACAAAATGTTTGGTGTCTAAAAAATATCAAGACAATCAAGACGGCTGCAGCTGAGCCGCTTCTGAGGGTTCTTCATTAGGAAGAGGAGGGGGAGGAAGGTGGGGTTCTACACGGCCAAAGTCATGAGCAGACAGCGTAGTGTGTGTGTGTGTGTGTGTGTGTGTGTGTGTGTGTGTACCAGTTGTAAAGTTACTACTCACGATCTTAGGCTTGAAGGGCGGCTGCACGTCTCGCGCCTCGATGCGCGCCCAGTCTATGCGGCGGAAGAAAGGGTGCGTGCGCACGTCTTCCTCGCCCTTGGGGCCGCAGCCGAGCCGCTTCTGAGGGTTCTTCATTAGGAACGTCTTGCACGCGTCCTTGGCTTCCTGTAGGGATAGCACACGATGAGAATTTGTATAAACTAAATTAATTGTTAATTTTTCTGCGGGTCTAAATAAAGTTTGATTCTTGTGTTTGTAACCTTGTATCTTAGGATGGTATTCCACCTATCCAATTTCTTTGTCCAATGTGTATTGTGTCTCTCATTTTGCTTAATGAGAGAGTGAGACGCAATAACATTGGACAGGTAGAATACCACCCTTAACTAAACAAAACACAACACAATAGAGTACAAGTGCAAATGTTACCCAATAGGGTTGAAAAATATTACTTTCAAAATTTTCTCAAACCCGTAGCATAATAACAGGTACCAACCTATATATGGAAATAGCGTGACCCGAAACCTCTTGTTGCGGTTAACAGCCCGGTTTGGGAAAATAAAGCGACTTATCACTATGATGCTTTCGTAGAAGGAGGATTTTAGAACGGGATTCAAAAAAAATTCTGAACCTTTAACAAGACCATATGGCGAGTTGTTCAAAATTACCTTGACGCGCTCTTATTCTCTTAACAATAAAGTCGCGTCAAGCATTTTGAACACCTCGTCTGCTTAGCAACTATTGCTGCTATATCTTACCTTGCTAAGTGTTTTGGGGTACGACACGCTATTATCAGTGATAGCAGCGAACAGTTCCTCTTCATCTTCACCATCGAACGGCGGCTGCCCGACCAGCATCTCGTACAGCAGCACGCCGTACGCCCACCAATCTACGGATTTCCCGTAGGGCTGGTATAGGATGATCTCTGGCGCGATGTAGTCGGGGGTCCCGCAGAAGGTCTTGGTTGTTTTGTCGCCGTTGATACCTGTAATAAGTAGTTTCTTCATTTGTAAATCCTATCCTATGGTCTATGCTGTTATTATTGTGTTGGTTTAATAAATAATTCTTTGTAAATAGACTTGGAGACGTCTGATTAGAGATCATTCAATAATAGTGTTGTAGCCAAGAGTGACGGGCATGGAAAAGCTGATTCGACTTGTTAAGAATGCCGGTAGAAATCTGACTTCGCGAATAATTTCGTCTCTAGAACTGTAATAGCGACCTAATGTTTGTAGCAAGTTTTAAAAATATTTTACTATTTATATAGGTATTTGGGCGAATTCCAGGTGGAGGGAAACTAACATAAAACATAATTATATAACTAGGGTAGCTGAGTTTAATGATAATTAAATAGAGGAGAAATTTAGTTAACTTTTACGCAAAAAAAATTGTCTTTACTAATTTTTCCCGAAAACATTGTAAATGTCAAACACTCCTATTTGAGTGTCTAAGGGTAAAAACCCCTTAGATTTCAACTATAGATCAGTCAGAAAAACTATTAACAACAAAAATGTATGCAGGGGTGCCAAGCTAATAGTTTTGCGTACATTTTAGTTACAAGAAAACCCACAACTTAATATCTAAAATTGTTAAATACACTCCTTCAATAATACTTACAGCACGTATTGATGGCTTCTACTCACCTTCCTTGCACATGCCGAAGTCGGCGATCTTGATGTGCCCATCCTGGTCCAGCAGCACGTTGTCCAGCTTCAGGTCGCGGTACACGATGCCGCGGGAATGCAGGAAGAACAGCCCGATAGCTATCTCCGCTGCGTAAAACCTGGAATTATGAAGATTACCTCGATTAGGTCAAATACTCTTCGTCTTCCTGCCCTTAATCCTAACTTCATTTGGGGTCGGGCCTTCTTGTGCGTTTGCGCCAGGCCGGTCTGTCCTGGGTTGTCAACAATAGGATATATTATTATGGGTTTTTAGGTCCCTTTCGACAGTGTACCACCAAGTGGCGGGCTGTCTGCCTCTGCCTCTTGATCGCTGCGTGCTATCAATGTTCAGCACTGTTTTTAAGAAGTAGCTATTGTCTCGCCTCATGACGTGCCCGGCTATTGGTGGCACTTTGAAGGAACCTCGTACATATTCGTTTCGTACTATATCGATTAGGTCAAACACGAGGGAGAGAAATAAACCCCTAATGGCCCAGGTATTCAGAACCCGTTGTTGTATGAAGAAAAATTAAAATAAAACTATGCTTTTACACAGTTTCAGACAGTGTGGAAGCGGATCTACGTCAGCTTCAAGACGATAATTGGCATGAAACGGCTCAGGATCGGGAAAACTGGTGTGCTCTCGTTTCGGAGGCCAAGATCCTTTTTGGGTCGCTGAGCCTTAATAGTTAGTTTTTTAACCGACTTCCAAATCTAAAAGGAGGAGGTTATCAATTCGGTTGTATGTTTTTTTTTATTTTTTTTTTTTTATTTTTTTTTTTTATGTTTGTTACTCCATATCTCCGTCATTTTGAATATTCTTTTTTTGATTGTATGTATATGCATACAGATTGGTCCCGTTTTTGTCAAAACCCAGTTCTGATGATGGGATCCATGAGGAATCGAGGGAACTCCTCAAATCTTAAAGGCATACATATAGTGATTTTTGTGTTTTTATCAACAAATCAAGCATATACATTCAGAAACGTGACATTTGATGAAGTGGAACTGCTGATGATGATCAGAACAGAACTCTTCAACGACGCATAGTTCACGTTTGGCGATTTGTCCTCTTCGTTATGTTTGTTAAGCAAGTTTAGTTTTTAAGCCACATTTCTGTCAAGCTCGAGTTCTGATGATGAGATCCATAAGGAATCGAGGGAACTCCTCAAATCTTAAAGGCATACATATAGTGATTGTTGTGTTTTAATCAACAAATCAAGCATATACATTTAAAAAGTAACATTTGAGGAAGTGTAACTGCTGATGATGACCAGAACGAAACTCTTTAACGACGCATAGCTCGCGTTTGGCGATTTTTTCTTTTCGTTATGTTTGTTAAGCAAGTTAGGTTTTTAAGCCATATTTATGTCAAGCTCAAGTTCTGAACATGGGATCCATGAGAAATCGAGGGAACTCCTCAAATCTTAAAGGCACACGTATAGAATTTTCTGTATTTTCATCATAAAATAAAGCATTAACATTAAAAACTGTCGCATTTGATGAACTGGAACTGCTGATGATGATCAGAACAGAACTCTTCAACGACGCATAGTACATGTTTGGTGATTTCGAATTTCGACTTTGACTTGGACTGGGACCCGGACTCGGATCCAGATCCGGACTCGTACCCGGATCCGGTTCGGACCCGGACCCGGACCTGGACTCGGACTCGGACCTGGACTAGACCCGGACTCGGACCCGGACTCGGACACAGACCCGGACCTTGACCCGGAAAATTACTATGATACCTAAACTAAATAAACCACTATGATTACCTACCATAAAATGTAGGTAAAGTATGATGAGGCCAAACCCCTCCCGCTCAAACCCCCGTACACCGCACCGCATGCGCCGTTAAGTGGGTTAGGTTAGGTTTGAACTGCTATCCTCACAGAACCGAACAAAAGTGGGTTAGATTAGGTTAGAACTGCGAGCCTTACAGAAACGAAATGCTTCCTTTTCTACATAGCGCACCATCTACAATAATCTTTCACCGGGCCGCATAGAAGTCGGTTTTTTTTTCTTAAAAATTATTTTAGTTTTTAGTACTAAAGCTATCGCGGAAGTAACTATCAAAAATCGAAAAAAACCTTCGAAATGCCGGAAGGTGCGCCTAGCCAGGTGCGTTCCAAGTTGATTCTAAGAGCTTCGCTTAGCTGCGCTCGCGCGAACGATTACATCAAAAAGTAATCAAGTGAATTTTATTGTAAATGCGATTATTATTTATAAAAACATGAAAAAAAATCTACTGTCTTACGTCATAATTTTATCAACATAGACTTACGATAGCTTTACTCGTCCTCGCAATTTTTAGACGTCAAACCAAACTGCACCCGTGAAACCGCTTAGAGAAAATAAGAGAATATCATTTTATTATTCTTCAAATATGTCGTATATTTAAAGTCAATTTTTTTATTCGGTAGACTAAAATGACATTTCATAGTATGAAATGACACATGATGTTCATATACTATGAAATGTCATTCTAGTCTACGGAATAAAAAAATAGACTTTACAATATAAAATTGATGAAATATCAGAGTACACCGTACACCTAAACCAGGTTTAATTAAGTCCAGCCCTAGTAGCACGGTCGCATTTTTATCGTTTATCACCATGCCTGTCACGTTCTAATAAGTATGTAAGTGCGAAAGTGGCGGGCATAGTGATAGACGATAGTCGATAAAAATGGAACCGTGCTGAGCCCGCAGGATGCTGTTGAATTATCAGATGTAAATTGTCTATTAAAGTTGTGTTGCACAAGTTATGCACAGCTCGCTCCTAGGCATGCTTCATTAAGGGGTCCCAACTCGTCTCAAGTTTCGTGTGCAGCGGTTTATCAAATAGAAGAGGTAAATGAGAAGCGTGTTCTACATATGAAAGGCATACGGAAAGAACATGTCTAGTCACTTTAGTAACGTTTCGAGTAATCGCGGTTTTAAAACTTGGAACAATATCAAAATGTATGGTATTTCCGTGACTAGCACTTTTTAACAAAAAAAAAGTTGTGGTTACATATAACTAATACCTAGTTCATTACATTTTTGAGATGAAAATTTTATTTTCCGAGAAAAGTGACTAGACATGTTCTTTCCGTGTACCCTTCATGTTGCTTCTAATATAATTAATGTTTCTTTCTGCAATTCTGTTATAAGAAAGAAAAGAAAGAAAGAAAAAGCATTTATTAGCACAATAACATAACCTTAAAAACTAACAAAAGAGAACACAAAATGAGAGGTTGCGCTAAATGGTCATGGTGGCGTAATACTCAGCTAGGTGTCGCGGTATGAGCCACATGGCACACTCCGCGACGCTGATTTTCAGTAAGGCCCAGTGGATGGACTAGGTGGCACTCAGTAATGGACACAATGTACAAAAATAAGGAAAAATTTAAGTAAAACTAAAATTAAACATTAACAATCAAATCAAGTTACTCAATAAAAATTAGCCTATAAGTCTTCTGTATGTTTGTCTGTATGTATGTAAATGTCTATGTGATTGGTGAGTGTGTGTGCACGGTTGCCTAAGTGTTGCATTTTTGTTTGGCCAGTATGTACTTATAGTGGTATAGTAGTATAGTGGTATTGCCCTCCTTTTTAGATCACAGTGTACATGGATCCCACGACGATCTTATATAAGATCTATATTTTATAACCTTTCATATGTATGTGTTGTGTTTCCCAAAAAGTTTTGAGAACCGCGTCACTTTTCAGTATTGCCATAAAACAAACGTAACCTATAATTACCTATTATTATTGGAAATATTCGATCTTTCATTCGGTTCTACAAATAACATAGTGCGTGGGCAGATATATTTGCGCGCTTCACCGTACATGATATTAAACCGGTGACATAAAACAGGTAGGTAGGTAATCATTGCCGTGGCACCCACTCACCCACGTTCCCGAATAGGGCAGATCTCATTAAGATCTCGCTTCGAGCCGTATTCTAACTTTATAAATCGGAGTTTGATTTGAAATCTAACTGTGTATGTTTTCTGGGCGTAAATCTTGACCCGTATCTGAGGTGGAATATCCAAATTGACAAAGTTAATAAGAAATTGGCGAGCGCATGCTATGCGTTAAAAAGTTTAGCTAGTAGCTCGGATAAATATATATTAAAAAGTGTCTATTACTCTTATTTTGAAAGCATAATCAGCTATTGTATTGAAGCTTGGGGAAACGGTGTCAATGTGAACTCTATCCTGTTAAAACAAAAAAAAGCCCTTAGAATTATAGAAGGCTGCTCTAGAGTACCTGTCACACATAGAAATATGTTCATAGACAATAACATTCTGACCGTAGTATCGCTGTATCTGTATCGTATATGTTTGTTTATCCACCGTAATAAAGAATCATATCGTACGGTTGGCCAAAGTCAGAACTATAACTTAAGAAACAATGACAAACTAGCACTACCTGACTCTAGTTATGCACACTTCAACAAAAGTTTAAATAATAATGCAATCAAAGTATATAATAAGTTGACCAAAGATCTAAGGGACTGTGACGATATGAAATTATTTGACATGAAACTGAAAGAATATTTTATAAATAGGCCCTATTATTCTATCGACGAATATTTTGCTAATTTATTAAATTAACCTAACATTTCACACTCATATTGAAATTGTATACCTACTGTTATTTTATTTATTTCTTGTTTGTTTTACTTATATCTAGTTTATTCTTTGTATATATATTGTTGTGACTTATTATAAGTGAAATGAACTGTATTTGCATGCATGAAACTGTGCTTACTTATAGCAAATAAAATATGATTGATTGATTGATTGATCGATTTCACATTAATCGCAGTGCAGTTCACACAAGAAATTTGTCAGTATAAAATACTTATGCGAATTTGAAATAAGTAAGCTCGAAGGGTCAATCTCCTTTAACAATTTTAGAAACTCCATAGAGAAAAAAATACATAGAGTGCTCACTCCATACATCAGTTCAGACTATTAATTTCAGTGTCTACATCTAGCATCGAGTAGCGGAACTATCAGTACTGCTACTTGACAATACATGTAGCACCGACTGGAAAGTCTCAACAGCATAAGACTTTCCGGTCGGTGGCTACATCTATTGTCAAGTAGCAGTACTGATAGTTCCGCTACTCGATGTTAGATGCTAATAGTCTTTTTGGTACTAAAACTGATGTATGGAGTGAGCACTCTATGTATTTTTTTCTCTATGGAAACTCAAAGCTTTCTGCCGGCCTAGCCAAGGTGACAATCGCTATCGCTACGACAACGAAACGCTTTGTATCTGTCTATCACTCATCCATATTCGTGCGCAGTGACAGTTGCGTTTCGATCGAAACGAAGCGTAAGCGATTGGTATGTTGGCTACGCGGCCTGTCACAGCACGGTGCGAATAACGTCAAATCGAAAACAAGTCAAGATAGAATTGTAAAAATTCGAATGTCGCTCCAGGCCAAGATAATGTGTCAACCCATGATTGATATCACGTAGTAATGAAAGAAATGCCGCTGGGAGTCATTTTGTTTTTATTTGACTCTCAGGGGGGCTTGGGATTTGATGAAAGGGGGATTTGATTAATCAAAAAACATATTTAGGTACATATTCTTATAACTGTTGCCTTATCAGGAAGGAAAATTGGAAATTGCCAATTTAAATTCAACTTTATTAACTCACCTGTTAAAGTATAACATATTCATAAAGAACACAAAAATTTCTTCAAATGCAAATTAAATATTTATTACTTATTAAAAAAACAACTTGAAAATAAAAGACAGAGGTGCGTTGGGGTAAGGTTGAAAGGGTTTTTCATTAGGGGTAAGACAGAAAATCGTCTGTATGCCGAAGCATTACGGGTGACTTTTTATCTTATCCGAACGCACTTAAATAGGTCTGGTCCAAATTGGTTAACGGGACATCAATTTGGGTAGAGCTTTTGCCCTTTTGCTAGAGCCCCGTTTTTGAAGCCAAGGAGGCGTATTCTGATTGTAATAATAGGTTATTAATTTGATCTGTCATTGTCAAAAGTGACGTTTCTAATTGATGGAAATACTCTGTCGATGTTGCTCTGATTATGGAATTTATGATTTTAAATAGATATTAAATCAAACGAGTGAAATGAGTGTTCCTTTACTATTACTGTGTGTGTCTTGAAGTGCCATGGCACTGTACTGACATGTCTCTGGTTATAGATGTAGTGCATAATTATTTTTCTTTGTATTTTCACGGAAACGTACGAACGTGTCTTGCTATTTCAGTCAGTCTCGGTACAAAAAGTCCTGGGGTTGATTGTAGTACAATGACAACACAAGGAAAACAATTATGCACTACATCTGTATATGTGACGTTCCACGGCAAAAGGTACCTTATGGCACTTGGCGCTTACGTCGCATAGCGCCGAAATAATAAAAGCGCGCGGCGGCGGAGCGGCGTTAATAATAGCGTAAGCGCCAACGGCCATAAGGTACCTTTACCCGTGGGACGTCACATATAGTCCCTACAATAGGTACTTACACAGCAACGGGTTCCTTGAATTTCCCACACTGTTGTATCTGGAACATCAGATCCCCTCCGTTCACGTACTCCATCACGAAGTACAAGCGATCCTGAAATATATATACGAAGTACCTAGGTAAATATAGATATAATACTTCTTAATAAACTGTCGCTGCAACAATCATCTGTCAAGATGCCGTGGCCAATGATGATGACAATTGTGATCTTATTTTGATACGGCGTTGTACCAATTAGCGTGAACGATCACGCTAATTGGTGACGAGTTGATGAGATACGCGCCAATCCCCAAGACCAAGGCTCGGAACCGGTTTTTTCTTCATACAAAAAATACCGGTATTATTACGTTCTTTTTCGTTCTTTGGTTTATTATTTCATTTTTAATGGGACAATCTAATAATACGAAGTTTTACCTAAATACATGATTCAGTCCTACGTAAAGAGCATAAAATAATTAAAAATATTGGGCTATTTTGGGTTTTACAAAAAAACCGGTTCCGAGCCCTGCCCAAGACGTTCGTCGTAAAAAACCAGTTCAAAACCGTAACTAAGTTAACTTTGTGGCCTAAATCCTAAATTTTAGATCTGCTGTTATTTTACTCTTATGTGGATATATGTAGATCCAATAAAATACAATAGTCTGTATTACTCACCTCACAAAGCAATTTTAAAAAACAAATAAAGACAATTGGATAGAGATAACAACAGGCGGTCTTATCCCTTCAGAGCGACATCGATACGTCGGTTATAAGTTATAAGTATTTAGGTAGGTACTTATGCATGTAAGGTACTTGATAGAGCAAGTTCTATAATGATCAGATGATCACTGTGTAGCCATTTTGAGAAATGTTTGTGGGCATAATTACTTTTTCTACTCCAGCACTTAAATGTGTCAATTAAATGACTGACAGTGATATCTAAAGCAATGTCATTTGAATGCTTTGTCTATAGGCTCATAAGATGACTGCTAGCAGTCATCTTATGAGTATAATACAACTGCTTTATTTTTTTTAAAGATACAAGTTCCGATCATCTTGATTGAAAGAGGTATGTTTTCATTTACAATAATAACTCTTTTTTTTTAAATAATAACTCAATTTTTTTTAAATAATAACTTTTTTTTTTAATAATAACTCTTTTTTTTTAATAATAACTCTTTTTTTTTAATAATAACTCTTTTTTTTTTAATAATAACTCTTTTTTTTTAATAATAACTCTTTTTTTTATTTTTTTTATTTTTTTTTATTTTTTTATTTTTTTGCTGCAGCTGTCATAGAAAAAGTAATGTATGCAACAGCTCATAATTGGTTCTTAAAATTCTCGGGTCTTTTTTTACAAAACTCGACTACGTCTCGTTTTGTAACTTCGACCCTTAAATTTTAAGAACCCTTATTATATCACTGTTGCATAAACTACTATTAGCTCCCTATTTACTGAACTTTAATTAATATTAAAGTATCGTTATGTAATATGTACGTAAGCTTAACGTTGTTAACTCAAAGGCAAATGAGATACGAACTCTAATTAAGTAAGTTTTTGTGTAACATAATAATAATGACGTACCTAACTGTTTTCAAGGTTTAAAGTTTTAATTAATACGCCTTTTCTACATTACAACTAAGTAAATACGTTGTTTGTAAAGCGATGTTAATATTTATTTTATAAAAGTAGTCATTCGTATTTCGCGTGATGGATATATGTAATATTGTACATTTTGATGTCAACTTTTGACAAAACATCAGTAGTTATGACTCTTATCACAAAAATATTTTTTTCAACGATATAACGGAACTAGGTACCTATGTCTAAACCTACTTATACGCAGTTTCTTTCACTTTCGCATTAATAAATTGTGCGAATAAAAATGTCTAAAAACCATTTTAACATAATAACCACTATTTCTTTAAAATACAATCTCAAAATATAGACTCCACAAGTAATTAGTTGTAACTAAGTTGCCGGCCTAATTACCAAAGTTTATCCATAAATTATGTTCCGCAAAAAATATGTTCAGCCCAAGAGCGCTGAAACTTGGAGGACGATTCCGTTTTAACAATTTGATACGGTTTATTCTCATTTTGATACGACCTTGAGTCGTGTCATCAGGCATCGCATGCCCACCAATAAGTGCGAGCGAGATGCCTATAGATACGACTAGGGTTTGCAATCCGGATCCGGAATGTATGAAATTATCCGGATCTGGATCCGGATCCGCGGATCTTCCCATACATTTTGGATCCGTCGTGCAAACCCTAGATACGACTCCCGATTGTGACTGCCAATCAGCTTGAGCCGCAGACGCTGTCGCTCACGATCAAGGTCGTAGAGTTAGACCAAAAAAAGTCTACAAGAATTTTGATAGCATACGCAGTGCAAGTGTTATTTATACATCACTAGCGAGCTTCGCACGGGTTAACAAATTATACACAAACCTTCCTCTTGAATCACTCTATCTATTAAAAAATACCGCATCAAAATCCGTTGCGTAGTTTTAAAGATCTAAGCATACATAGGGACATACATGCAGTGGCGGTACTTCCATACAAGCCCAAAAGCCGGGCTTGCCTTAGTTGCCTTACCGAAATTATGTAGTGATAAGATCAATATAGATTATTTAAAAACCGCGCGCCAAAAGAACCCGTATTATCATCGTATTATTAAATTCAAGTCAAGCCACAGCTCTCCGACCGCGGCGCGTGTTGCTAATATTTGCCGTGGCGCCACTTCCGCGCGAAAGAAATAAGTCGCAGGTTATGCTCGCTATCTTGCTCGCACTCGTCGGCTTGCAACCGGGCTTGCTTTTTCGTTCCGCTCTTAGGCGCTCCAGCCTACAAACCGCCATATAATGAATGTAACTATTTGTTGGTATATATAGCACTTTTGTACGGCGATTTAAGCCTGGCTTTTGGTGTGAAGTTAGCTGCATAAGTTTGCACGAGCGCGAGTTGATGCGCGTTGACTTCAAGTGTATTATTATTTAGTCAAAACAAAAGTTGAATTAGTGAATGTGGATTTGTTCGTTTGTTGTGGCGTTTATAAGTGTCTAATTCGTTAACAATGGATGAAGTTGTTGCTTGTGACGGTATGAAATGCGTCCACGTATTACTCAACGAAGGCAAGGTAAAGTCGTTAAATTAATTTCGTGGATAAATTATATCTAGTAATAGTATGCCGTATGTCCTTAGTGCGTTATGATTAGCTCGCCTCGATACGCTAGCTGCTAGCGTATCGAGGCTAGCGGCTAGCAGAATGCATTTGAGTCCGAAGAGTGAAGATTGGACATGCAGTTATTACGAAAACATATCTTTCGGCTTGCCTTACTCCAAAACCCTAGGCACGCCACTGTAGGCACGCCACTGCATACATGTAGTGATAAATTTGACGTTTTGACGAGACGAGAAGTTTGACGTTTAAAATAACACTTGAACTCCGTGTGCTATCAAAATCGTTGCAGATTTATCTTGATCTAACTCTGTCAAAATAGGATGATGACCATATCCAATTGGTAAAATAGAATCGGCTTCTAGCTCCTGACTCGGACAAGTAACTGTCTAAAAGGACTTAGTATTCATGCCTTGAATAGGAACAACCTTCAGATCCTTTGTGAAGGATATCATGAGGAGTTGACAGTTAAATTGAATTAGTACAAACGATCGCTCGACTGAGACGACTTGGAATAATCAATCGTACTTTGGCTGTCACTCTTTTCAATGAGAATAGCTAACGGACTGTATAAGAATTAAACGACTCTGATGTAAATTGTCAGTCTTGTGCTCGAATGTTATTTTATTTAAACTATGGAAAATAAACGTTAGATTCAACATCTTGACTGCTCCGATATACTTATTGTAGACTGTACAAGTGTAGGTACATGGCGCGTACTGTGCTGTTTAAGAGGAATTTCCTCCCGCGGACGCTCCGGCTGCGGAATGAGCTATGCTGAGGTTTTACCGAGGGGTTACAGTATGGGGTTCTAAAAATGGCGATTCTGCCAACATTCGTACTACAGACCATAAGGACCAGAACCGGACTTACCATGGTTTGGAAACAGGAATGCAGTTGCACCAAGAAAGGCGGCTTGCTGCTGAGCGCCAATACCCTCTTTTCCACCATCGTGCACTCCACGTCGTCATCTTGGATTATAATGTCTTTCTTTAGGATCTTGATTGCATACAGCTCGTCTGTTCCGCGGCGCTCGGCTAACATTACCTATACGAAACAAATTATTATCAAAAACAATTGCGCGTCTATCAATCCTTGATGCGGAACAGCTGTTACAGCGCAGATTTTTAGTCCATTCTCGATACACAACTAGTCAACTATGTATGGTATTGAAACCTTTATTCTGAGCAAAATTGAATCGCTTAACTTCAAAATCGGGTAAATCCATCTGTCAGATTTATGCTATTTTGGTATTAAGAAAAGGTAATAGGGTACATATTTGCTGAGAGTCGAATGGTTTTACCCGAGTTTGAAGTTAAGCGACGCAAAATTAACTTCTCCATTTCGTCACGAAATACTTAGATTAGAAAAGTTTAACACTAAGCCAAAACACGTACTTGATTACAACAACGAACTCTCTATGTGACATAAGTAATTTACCTTTCCGAACGATCCTTTGCCAAGCACCATTATAAAGTTGAAATCGGATGCTCGGATAACATCAGAGGCCGCCATATTATGTGGAACCTCCCTATCTGGCGGTGGCGGGGCCCGCCGTGACCCAACAGTGGTCGCTCTCATCTGGGTCTTTAGCTGGGCCAAGTCGGCACCTTCCTCGGGTACTGGCACGTTGTAGAACTCTCCTTCCTCTTGAGTGAGGAACTTGAACCAGCCGTCGGCGGGGGCCTTCATCAGTTCTGAGATCCCGAAGGATAGGGAGCCCATGAAGTCATTGCGGGATGTGCGGTCCCAGTCCCAGGCCTGTAATGCAATAAATATGTTAAGTTAAATAGGTATTTAGGGATATGATGGGTGTTATCCTTTCTTCGTCTCTCTAGCACACATACACACCGCACACACACACTGTATACATACTTTTTAGAACGGACACAATAAAAGCGCGTCCATAATTGGCCTGCTGGATTGGAATAAAATTGTTATTTTACTCGAAATTATTACCTTCATTTCATAAAGATCTGCATCTACGTCTATAAAACACGTTGACAAAATCAATGTTTTATTAAATTTGTTTGTGGAAGACAGTTCATTACCAATATTTATGGAACCAATAGCTATGTCGTTTCTTATCATTATCAACCCATAAATTGACAGGAAATTGTCTGTGTCAGGTTTCAATTGTCAAGGTGAAATAGGGCCCAAGTGCCGTATCTTTCGCAAGAAATCCAACCATATCTGCTACAATTTCTTAAAAACCGTACCTCAATAAGCAGCCGGCGATCCTTATCCTCCGGCTTCAGATCGAAGGTGAGCGTCTCGTTCCACACGGGGTTGAGGGTGCTGCGGATGGTCTTGGTTTTTTTCTTGACGTTGTCCGAGTCGGGGATCAGCTTCATCTTGACGTAGGGGTCGGAAAGACCGTTCGGGTCCATCGGGATCAGGTTGCGGCCTTGCTTTACTGTGAAATATGTACTCTGTTATCTGTTAGTGATATATGTAGTATAAAACTGCCAGCGTCTTCGAGATTTTCCAGCTTTTATTGAGAAAATAATTTTCTAAGTTCCCGTGTACTTATAAACTGCGTTCTCAATTAGAGCATGGCATATTGGTGCTAATATAACACAACGGAGAGTATATCAGGGGGGTGTCACTCCGCAGTTTAGGTACATTTGGCCGGCGCGCCCATCGGACAGGCGTATGGCAGTGGGCTGCCGCTCGGCGTGCACGATAGTCGTGTCACGTGGCGCTCGCGCAAAATTGAAAATACACAATGGCTTCGAAACTTAGTGAGAATCAGACATACTATCCTTTATCTTTCTGGTACCTTGTTGTACATTTTGCTGCATTTGTCACCCTCTTTTCACTTTCTCCTCTCATCTACTCAAAGGTTAACTGGAAGAGATCCCTCAAAGGGATAAGTTCGCCTTTGTACTTCTTACTAATTGTATGTTACTTTTAATATGTCTTTTTGTACAATAAAGAGTTTACTACTACTACTACTACTATCTCCGGATAAAAAATGTATGTTTACATAATCAACGTTTGTAATTCCTACATATTTATCTTAAAAATAATAAATCAGTGGGTATAGGTATAAAAACTTGTCAAGTGATAACCCCGTGCCGACACTCACAGCTCGGTCATAAAACTGCGGTGCGCAAAGGAGATTCACGGTTCGTGCGCGGTTATAAGTTTCAATTTTGCTTGCAGGCGGCGATATAGGTGTAATTTTATACCTAAATCTGACTTTTGTGAAGTAGTGAATTTTCTGTACGGTAGCACTATTAGTTATTCTGTGAGTATATTTTAATCAACATTCAGAATAATAATAGTACGTCGAAGTCTTGTTGCCGGCAGCAGTGACCGTGAGCTGTATGCGTGTCATCGCCGCACAGGTTCATGTCGCATGCCACACGACACCTTACCTTCGACAGTGAGCTTGTTTCCGGAGCAGGTGACAGTTAGCTGTATGCGTCCGCGCCGCTCGGTGTGGTCGCAGCCGCACAAGTTGGGCACCGATTCCTCGCACCGCTTGTGCACGTTCATGTCGCATGCTACAAAATCATTAATTACGTAATCACAATTTGTAGTATTATATTATTAATTTACTTTGATGTTGAAAATTCTGACAAAGCTAATTCCGCAGTTGTATTACTTATTCAAAATCTGATTTACTTCTTTAAGCATCATTAGCGATTTAGTAATTGTTGAAACGATTTCCTTCTTCAACAAAGCTAGTCAAAATAGAGAACAAGTAGGTATTTCTTTGGAATTGTGGATGCAGATCTTTAAGCAATTATATTCCACTTGTACCAACAAGTATTTTCTCTGGTACTTTATATCCTTTCTCTTTGAGGCATTGATAGTATTGATAGGCTCAATTTTCGAGGAAATGCATATCATTTGTTGTATCAGATTGCTGTAATGTGCTGCTGACATAGCTTTGCCAGATAGTATCTATAATTGAATTCTCTCTCTTACGTTATTTTTTTTTGGTTAAGGAACTTGAATTTTCTGATTGTTTATAACAATGGAAATTTACTGCATCATTAAGTTTCTTCTTTATAAAGGGCCTTTAAGAACGTGAGTATGTTTTTACTATGTTTGAGCATTTGAGCATAGACATATAATAAAGTTACCTGCAACTCCTGCAAGTGTAACAAGAAAATCTACTAAATGCCCTTTTAATTTACCAGACTTTTCGCTTTCTTTTTTCTCAAACTCTAACTCATTAAGCGAACTGTATCTGAAATCTCTCTTAAGTCTTAAAAAGTCTATTAAATTTTCAACAAAACTTTTTCTGACAAAAACTCTTAAATAAAATAAGTACTTACTTGAACTCTTAAGTACGTTAGTAAAAGTTGCCAACATAATTAAAATCTAAGTTAAAACAGTGATTTAGATTATACAAAGTGGTGCATAACTTAAGCATGCTTTCTGTGATAGGAATGTTAAAGAAAATTTTAATAAATACATTCTGAGTTAGGTTAAGTTAGATGAATGAGGGAATGAGAAAGGTCCAGATGAATTGATGAATAAATTAAAAAATAAAATCATATCTAGCTTCTCACAGCGAAATGTTTTCTGAATTCATGTTTAATGTGTGAATCATGATTTAATTAGACCAACCATGATTTCATTAACAATAAAAAATAAGATTAGTCTTGTATTATTTTGTTATATTATTATATCGTTAGATTGGCCTTTATTATAATTTAATAAAATGGAGACTGGATTCAGCCACAACTAAATTACTCGTTAATTATAGGATTCGAGAAAGGCTGATGTTTTATTTAAAACAAATGACTTTACACTTTAATTTAGGAAATACTTAATTTTAATCCCTCTTGATGATAATGATGACCTTTGTCGCGCGATATACAATCTCCTGTCATCGCTGACATAAACACATTGGGTACAATATTCACTTTATTTCATTTAACCTACTACGATATCATAACACAACATTACACATATGGTAATCAATTGTTTGTTATCATGTTTGCAAACACTTTACCCGAAGTTTGATGGTGTATATAGGTACATAACATATCATGTCTGTTTGGAAAGGGAAGAGTCGTGGAATGTATTGGACCCCCGACAATCCACGACTCTTCTCTTTCCGCACAGATTTTAACATACGTTTGTACAGAAGATTACGTAATATAAAAGTTTTACGTACAAAACAAAAGTTTAATTGCTATGTCATTGTTAGACTAAGTAAATTAAAAGTTGCTTACAAGAATTAAGGCAGGAGTATTTGATTTATTTATTTAAGTATTTAAATGGGAATATAGAGGTTGGCTTGCTTTAAATACATAGCTACGTGACTATCACGTCAATTTCATTATTTACTGAAGTGTGAGCTCATACCGAATGAACCGATGTAAATGTATTATTGTAAGGGTACCACAAGGACTGATATTAGGTCCACAGGTACAATTTTAATTCATTATTTTTTTCATTTTGAAATGTCAAAGTTCTAACATACTCAACCTTTTATGTACTTGTTACCCACCTACAACAATATTGTATATTTTACGAATTGCCTGAGAGATAGCCCGACAAGGATCGCTTTAAATTAACTCATTTGTTTTGTTTTGTTTTAACATTAAAATTACATTAGGAACTTCGGAGCTTTAAATAAGCCGATTACAGTAAGCTGATTTGAAGGCACAGATAAATAAATAAAAACTGTATTTCTAACCTTTGCAATTTCAAATAATTTGGAAAATGTACTCAAAGAATTCGGGTAAAAACCTTAACTTCTAGACGCCGAGAGGCCTTTAAAAAGGTCTCCCATTCCATTATATCCTCTATCCACCCAGACGTCAAAGCTTGCCAATGAAAATTCAACTTTGACTTGTCAAAAATAAGATTCAAATTAGAATGGAACAGGAGACCTTTTTATAGGTCTCTGGGCAGCTAGAGGTTAATTAAATCTTTATGTAAAAAAAACAAAGGTGCATTAGTCTTAGCAAATTTTGACGTATGGACGGTTAGAGGGTAACTATGATGAGGGTAATTTATAATGACAATACTTTTCTATGAGAGTGTGAAACTAAATTGTTACTCTAATTAGTAACAATTTAGTTTCAAACAAGTAGGAAGGTCGTGATTAATAACATAAAGCATGCTTAGTTAAGACGGGTAAACACACATATGGTCTAAGTTTTTTATTGCAACAAACACAAACATGCTATGCACAAACGTCACACAAACACAATATTTAATATTATAACGTGCATGTAGATAAAATATGTAACATAAATATAATTGAGTAAAATAAGAACAAAAAGGCCAAATTCTTACTTTCTCTGCAGTAAGTTACTTTTAAATATATAAGACTTTAATGAAATTCTTAATTAACAAACGTTATTAAAGTTTTATATTTAAAGTCCAGTTATTTCATATCAACTCAATATATTGGTTGTCCCAGCTTTTGCTTCGGAGAACCAGGGTCCGCGAAAAATAACAACATATGTACTTACAAGAAAAAGTAAGTAAGGGACCGTCACTAATAAAGAATATTAATTACAATACAATTAATTAATTAGAGTATATGCTTAAGTTAAACATGCTAGTGTTTTTATAGAGACAGATGAAAGAGAAATCATCAAAGCCAATTGAGATAAGCAAATAAATTTAGCGCTGAGCACGAAATAAAATAGAAGAAGTTAAATAATGTGGTTTATATTTCGTCTTTGTTTCTATTCGCCTATAGGTACGTCCGTGTCCGTACGTACGTAAGTAAAAGGCTAGATTGTCGTTCCTTTTCTTTAGATAAAGATAAATCTGTAATAAAAATGAAGCAAAACTTTACTTCTAATTTGACAGCTTTAGACCATCCAATGACACAAATACCTAGTATATATCTAGTAGTAAAGTAACACCTAGTATTTATTAGGTCATAAACATCCCTTGGTGACTTAAATTCTCTTAAATACCTACATTTATGGTTTCCTGTTTTACGATTTGTTATTTATATTCATTTATATGCGATCGTACATGCATTCATAAAGATTACTAAATTTTATTCAAAGTCTTCTAAGACAAGGTACCTTCACAATCACAATGAAGGAGTCCCTTGGGATGTCTTTCATCATCGCATATCGCGGGGTTATAGCGAATTCCTCATTCCTAAATAAAGAGACAATTATGAAGACGAATCGTGAATTCCCTCAAGGTCCAATGCCGTTGGTGGAGCCTCAGAAATTACGATTTACTTTATGATTCCAACTGGGGAGTAAGAAAAATATGATAAAGCTACGCTTCTCGACATTCGGTTTATATTCCAGTCTGTACCATTCCATTATATTTCCATTATTTAGGTAAGTAAGTAGGTATATTTAAAAACTTCTAAATAAGAATTTTTATAATACGTCAACAGAAAATCAAAATTTTTGTATTGCTTCGACCTAATTTCCTTAATTCTTGGGCTATTATTATATGTATTTTCAATTCAATTTAGGTATATAGTACGTGTAAACATATATTTGAAAATATATGTATGGCATGTTATTGTGTTCATTCATTGCTAAGGGGCCACGCATCTAGTATGTGTTCATCCAATTACATTATACAAGCTTTTATGTCGCTTTACTTTTCCCCTTCGACAGTTATCTGGGAGTCTTTTGAAACAAAAAGTAATTTAAAAATATTAATATGATAAAAGCTTGTCAGTCGTCAACATCTGAAGATTCTTCTTGTAAAAGGTATTTGACGATGAACAAGGCTTATTGCTCGCAGCCAAATACTCTAAAACATCAATAAAGGCGCTTTCCACAGGAAGCATTCTTTTGAAGCCAATCGTTCGCGATCATATATATGTAAGCAATAAATCATTTTCGTGAAAGGATTTGATATGAATACCTCCGGTGAAGATGCACTATTAAACGAAATTACTTCAGAAGTTGACGCATTTACCGTTGCATTTTTATCTGACATCCAGGACTTCCATTCTCCTACAGGGTTGTCAGTATGGCGCAGTACCTGCACACTTGAGTCCCTGCGTGGCCAGACCATGGAGGAGGGTACCACAATGGTCACAAAACGTCGGGGCAATGAATGTCCACGTATTCCATTTGTGGGGGGCGTAGGCGGCCTTGACAACGTAAAAAAAGGTGAGTAAAGTTAGCAGAAAATGGGTGAAATATAGCTGTGACTAGATTTAAGACGACTATTTACTGGTAAAGCAATCTGGTAACACAATTAATGTCAAAATTGTTTAATTATAAAGTTTAAGTGAACCATTTTACAATGCTTCAAGTTACCTACAATTAAATGATAAAACATTGGTCAAAAGATCTCGCGCTTTTTGGTATGGACTTCAATGTAACCATAACCAATAATTTTGTTGTAACTTGTAATCTTGAGAAACGGTCCGAAGAATTCAAATTTTCAGGGCAGGAAGGAAAAGCTTTGAAACATTTTACAGTATCGTCTTAATTCTATCCACAACTCCTAAAAGAAAGAGAAAAGCATTAGCAAAGCACCACCACCAAGCAGATCTGAAAAGAGCGAGCACACAAAGCGTTAGTCCAAGCGAAGCGCCGCGGGTACCTTGGCACTTGAGCCCCTGGTGGATGAGGCCGTAGAGGAGCGACCCACAATGGTCGCAGAACGCCGGCGACGCGTACGTGTGAGCGCGGAAGTTGTGCCGCGTGCGGGTGTCCTGTTGGTCAATGGTGGCATTGTAGGTACCTTCAGAGATAAAGAGAAGGAAGGGGAAGGGAAACATTTTTCCATCCTGGAGTTTGACTTGGTGGATCATGTCCGTAGAGGAGCAACCTACAGTGATCGCAGAACCTCGGCGGCGCGTACGTGTGCACGTGGAAGTTGTGCCGCGTGCGAGTGTCCTGTTGGTCGATGATGGCATTGTAGGCACCTAATACCTTTAGAAATGAAGAGAAGAGGAAGGGAAACATTACTTATAAGTTATCCTGAGGGTTGATTTGGTAAGTTAGTCCGCAAAGGAGAAACCCACATTTTCGGATGTAGTGTTACGTACCTACTGATTATCTGCTGGTAAAGGAGTCGTTATAGGATGGAAGAACAAGAGGAAGAACAATAGACGACAATATTAATTTGAAGTCCCAATTGTACATTTATCTTTTTATTTTTCCTAACAATTTTCTCTACTACGATTAACTACTAATCATATTATTTATGTCTCTCTCATACACGGATTGTTCTGGACAATTTCGGCAATAATTTGTTCATTGTCCTTTTAAGACCAAGACAAAAGCCTCCCTTCTTTCTTTCACGTATATTAATGTTGAGCATCCTAATTTGTAATGGCTGAGATGAGGCCATTTCGTGGCACTTAATCCTATTCTATGCTTTCTTTTATATTATGTAATGTGTCGTTTGTGTTTATGAATAAAATACTTAATTCTATTATATTCTATAATATATTAAGCTTGTATCAAATCCAACAAAAAGCCCAATTTACTTCCACACAATATCAAAATAACTGGACAATGGTCAAAGCAAGCGAGAGTAATTATGAGCACATAAGCGTTACTAACTTTTTATTGGTTCCAAAAGTTACGCATTGTTTCTTTTATTGTGCTCTGTCTGCACACTACATAAAGGGACAGAAGGTTGTTTTATCGCCGCTAAGGTTGTTTTATAAAATCAAGTTGGTTATTGTAAAAACATTTTTTTTTCAAACTAACGAGCGCGGAGCGTCTCCGTTTCAGCTTCAAACTTCAACTCGCTTTATTTTCTTTGTATAACAATTTTTAGCACAAAAACTAGTAACAGACATAAGTAGATGGGTCATACACATTTTTTAGCAAACTCGTTCGCGTCTTTACTGTAGACATCGCAAATTTAAGGAAACCTAAATCTAAGTTTTACGCGGCACCTTTACAGGCGGGATAAACTTTTTTTCATTACTTGAGATTCAAATAAGAAAAACGGGATATCTATGTACCAGAGTCATTAACTTTGTATTGTCCACAGATTTTTTTTCTAAAATGTGTTTGACCCAGATACATGTTACATGAATGTTCATGCCAATTTTCATGTTATTTCAGTATGTCGTTTTAAAACGAGAACGTAACTTTGATTGTATGGCGGCGGCTAGGTTTAAATGACTTAAGAAAAATAAGAGAGCCAGAGCTACTGTAGGGATTATTATACTGTTCAAACAGTCGTCAAAGAACTAAGCCTGCGTCGACAAATTGCGATTTGTTTTCGTTCAATAGGATTTTCGGTGATTCGTCGCTTTGTTGATGACATGGTACGTCAATATAATGGGATAAAAGATACCACTTTACTCATCTTCAGAGGCTGTTTCATGTTGTTTTAAGTACAGCCTGTATCGCGGCAGTTTTCAAGGGTCTCAGAAAGCAAATCTCATCGATCATGTTATATATTTTTTCGGTTGCTTGTTTTTTAGGGTTCCGTACCTCAAAAGGAAAAAACGGAACCCTAATAGGATCACTCGTGCGTCTGTGTCCGTCCGTCTGTCACAGCCTATTTTCTCCGAAACTACTGGACCAATTAAGTTGAAATTTGGCACACATATGTAAGATTGCGACCCAAAGATGGACGTGTAACCTAAATAAATGAATTTTAAATATGGAGGCCATTTTTGGGGGGTAAATGAGAAAATTAAAAAATAAAGTTTTTCAAACTATATCGTGTTGCATATCAAATGAAAGAGCTCATTGTAAGGATCTCAAATATATTTTTTTTACAATTTTAGGTTTAATAGTTTAGCAGTTATTCAAGAAAATAGGCAAAAAATGACCATTCCCCCCCCCCCTTATCTCCGAAAATACTGGGTCTAAAATTTTGAAAAAAATACACAAAATAGTTCTTTACCTATAGATGACAGGAAAACCTATTACAAATGTGCAGTCAAGCGTGAGTAACTCGCACTTAGCCGGTTTTTATGATATAGGGGGCGAACGAGCAGACGAGTCGCTTGATGGTAAGCAATTGCCATCGCCCATGGACACTGCAACACCAGAAGAGTTGCTAGTGTGCTGCCGGCCTTTGAGATGGGCGTAAGCTAGGGTATGCACGACGGATCCGAAATGTATGGGAATATCCACGGATCCGGATCCAGATCCGGATAATTTCATTAATTTCGGATCCGGATTGCAAACCCTAGCGTAAGTTCTTTTCTTGGAGGTTTGAAGGTCGCGTTCGGTCCAGAAATACCGCGGTAGGTGTTTAGCTTTGTGATCTGTCACTGTCATTTTATTAAATTGGCTTATTTTAGTTGAAACCTGAGAAACGGCGGTAGCCAATATGCCATTCGTTTGTTCAGTTTATTGATCAACAACGTATCGTTGTGTAATTTTCAATTGATGTTTTCTATCATTAAAGACTATAAATAATTATTCCGTGGCTAGGGCTTTAGAAGTCCGTATCATGAAAGATTGTGAGTTGAAATACAAAGCAGCCTAAAAAAGATTTAAAAAGAATTTTCCTTTTGTGTTATAATTTGCCAGCTTTCATGAAAAAGGCCTCGGGCAGGAACATGATTTAGTCGGGCAAGGGAAGTCCACTACAAAATGCCAGTGTCAATGACCTCGCGCCATAAAACTGTTAAAGATGGAGTGAGACAGATGTATTCCGCAGCTGCCACGTTCCACGCGAAATTAAAAATTCAAAAGTATCCTGTATAAGCTTTACATGCTTTACATTTGTACCCGGGAGCGGTATTCTGATTATAAAGAGTATTTACGTTTTGATATTTATATTGTACGATCGTTTGAACTGATTGGTGGGTTCGGAATGTACTGTGAGTTGTGTCACTAGGCATCTCACTCGCACTTATTGGTGTGCGCGACACGCCTGCGAGTCGTGTAAGGGTCGTATCAAAACTTTAACAATTGTAAAATCAGAATAGCGCTTCGGGTATCTATCTGAAATTAGATTCGACCTTTACAAATAGACGCACTAAAACAGAACAAGATACCCTTATAACATTAATTATTCAATTACATTTTCTCGATTTTCTATTCAGAATTATATGAAAATGTAAAGGTTATTTTATATTTGAGAGTTTATTAAGTTTCTTAACTTCAAACGATAAAGAAAACATTAATTTATTTTAAGTAAGTATATAGTTTTCGCTTTGTAAATACTTACCTATACTTATGAATATCTAACTAATCTAAAGTTATATAATATTTGAAACCTGCAACAATTATTTATGTAGGTACCTATTTTGTTTAAAAACTGTCAAAGTATCTGCAAAAAGGTGGACTAACTACAATACGTAACTATAATCACTATGTACATATTTATCTAAGGATTAAGGACCTGAAAACAAGAAAAATAAAAAAAGATAGGTAATTAGGTATTGATTTTCGTAACATTGTTATAAAGAAGGTTTTATTTTACACTCTTAGAAGTACATATTAACATGTTTTCCCAGATAAAACTTACCAATAAATTAAAAATATAAAAAATAACTTCATTGTAATCACAATATATTTTCAATTTTTACAAAGAACCACAGTAGCCTCAAACAAAATACAACAGTACCTACAGATGAATAAAAAATCTGAAAAAAAAACTTAATGCTGCTGAAATTACGTTATTTTCCTGTAACCTGCTCGAGAAGTTTTTCATTAAACGTGTATTATGTTTTTAAATATCCCGACCTTTTCCCGGGTAACTTTACGCCGACGGCGGCGGTTACCTTATTATATCAAATTTTGTGTAACGTCAAGAATGTAATTCCAAACGAGCACGGACGATTTGAATGTTTAGGTGAACAGTCACCTGCAATAATATGTTAGACAACGAAGGCCGCACAAATATCTGACACGATATTATTTGTAGAGCCAGAGCGTATCTCATATTTTTGCGACCATCGAAGAGTAACATAATATCGACGCTGGAAAGGAGAAATGGAATAAGCGACACTTAGCTAACTTTACAATGGAGCCAATAATAATATTATTATTCTAACGGCCCGGTCTAGCGACAGTCATCCATAATTGTAGACGGACTGTAACTAGAACCGTAGCTTTTTAGGGTTCCGTAGCCAAATGGCAAAAAACGGAACCCTTATAGATTCGTCATGTCTGTCTGTCTGTCTGTCCGTCCGTATCTCACAGCCACTTTTCTCCGAAACTATAAGAACTATACTGTTGAAACTTGGTAAGTAGATGTATTCTGTGAACCGCATTAAGATTTTCATACAAAAATAGAAAAAAAAAACTATAAATTTTGGGGGTTCCCCATACTTAGAACTGAAACTCAAAAAAATTTTTTTCATCAAACCCATACGTGTGGGGTACCTATGGATAGGTCTTCAAAAATGATATTGAGGTTTCTAATATAATTTTTTTCTAAACTGAATAGTTTGCGCGAGAGACACTTCCAAAGTGGTAAAATGTCCCCCCCCCCTGTAACTTCTAAAATAAGAGAATGATAAAACTAAAAAAAATATATAATGTACATTACCATGCAAACTTCCACCGAAAATTGGTTTGAGCAAGATCTAGTAAGTAGTTTTTTTTAATACGTCATAAATTGCCTAAATACGGAACCCTTCATGGGCGAGTACGACTCGCACTTGGCCGCTTTTTTAGTGAATAAAGTGGCCAAAAACGCGCAATATAGGAAGTCCAAACGGTTCAAATTAAAATGAAAAACTCCGGGAAAACGAAAAGCAATTAAGGATGTTTTAATTAATTGTCTAGACGTAAATAACGATTCAGAGTAAGAAACCCCCAAATAAAGTAAGCTCCGAGATGATTTTTGTTTATTTGGATTTTTGTCGAATACCTACACAGCTGTACTAGATTTTAGAGTAATTGGAACTGGAAATCAGCGCTGTGGCTGCTAGTCTACACTTCACCACAGCAAATGCTCAGATCAACCCTTTTGTCACACTATTTGTTATTTTCTTGTTTAGTTTTAGAAAACACTGTTTCTTTTTATTTTTCCCGTTTTATCTTCTTGTGTACGATAATATGAGTGGTAATAAATCATTATTTGATTCTGCTCTATTCACTGGCGTCCTAAAATTCAAATCGCTCACGCTCGCTCAAGCAACAAGAATCACATAGCCAGAAATGTACGTAAGCGTAATAACATTTCATCCTTGGCTGCTCAAGCCACCAACTGCCGTATTCGAACTTCAAGATATTCACAAGAGACGACACGTACTAGATCCATTCTAGATACGTTATAGTTTAGATTTCAGCTAGTTCTCTTTTGCAGCGCAATTCGGGCAACCAATGTCACTTTTACGATAGATCGTGTTAGATATCTATTAGATGTGAATTAGATCTCTAAGTAATATCTTGTGGAAATCGTTCAAGAGTATCTCCAGAATCGCGGAAATGTCAAATGTGACAGGTTAGATCTTAAACATATCGTTATCGTATCTTGGCGATGTCTAATAGATGTCTATTACAAAATCCGAATCGGGCCCCAAGTCGTTATCTGCCTTATTGAATAGGGATGATGACACATGTTGAATTTTATAACAAAATCTAGTAAAATAGATAGCAAATGAGCAATTTATCACAATAATGAGGATATTAAATTAAAATACGGAAATGTTACAAAAATACAGGACCTAAAAGTTTCAAAATTTAAGTTTTTTTTTTAACTTCCAATAACGATAAAAGTAAGGGTACCGTTCGATTCCTTACATTTTATCCAAAAAAATATTGTATAGCAACTATATACATAAACGCAATATTTCACGGACAAAAACGCAAGTTTCTTGTTTTGTCCATACTTTGTAGTAATCTTGTGATGGGATCTCAGTGACCTTGACGTCACGTTCACTTATCCTTTTGTGAGGGGCGTCTCGCGAGTGAAGTGCGACTGTCGGACTTTGACTATAATTCCTGACTTTTGTGTTGCTTTAATGCAATGGGTCCCATATAGACCCTAAAAACAAACCCGATCGATTGATACCATAAATGAAAATTAGTCATGTAGCCTATTGCTTCAAAGTATACACATTATTGAAAAACAGGGGGACGAATTTGGTGACTCGAATATCGAATACTGATTAACTTTTTTCTAATCCAATCTAAAGCCTGACCAGGAATATATGATCACGCGCCATGTTGCGGAATTTCACTGGAACGATTTTTTTCATACTATACTGAACTATCACCCTACAAAGCGACAGCGCCTTCTTGACAATGATCATATATTATTGGTCAGAAAAATAAATCTATTTAGAGTCCGTCTAAGCTAACTCTGCACCGACTTTGACAGAACAAACTATGGAGTGTCAAAAAAAAATTATTTATAGTAACTTGATGATATTTATCATAAAATTCTATACTTTCTCATTGAAAATGCAGAGTGAACTTGGTCCAACTTCAAGTCATATTAGGTCATATCAATACCATAGACAATTAATTGCTTAATTTCTAGCAGTTTGTCAATGTCAATGAAATATTGTGCAGCTGATACATTTATTTCGCTTTAGATTACATATTACACTTTAAACAGTATGAAATTGTAAACATAATTAGAAATCAACTATCACATCATTCTGTATGGGATACGATGGTTGTACTATACTATTATCGTCTATCTTGTCATGCCTCTTCCTCGAAAGTGACAACCACGACAACAGACGATAAAATCCCATTGATCCCGTATAATAATCGACCCTTTATAAATAAGGTATGCCATGTAAAAGGTAACTTACGTCGGAATCCGCGCCCTTGTCGGCGCCCGGGCACGTGAACGTGACGTACTCGTGACATCTCTTGTGGACCACGAAACTGCATACTGGGGACAACAATTAACACGTCAGTTTTGAATGATTCACGGTTTCCTTTTTTGTTACCAATCTGGAAATCTGGTAACAAAAAAGGATGTTTCATACAAACTTTCTTGGACATTTTATAAATGGAAATATGGTGGAAATTGTTCAGCTTCATGTACTTTACCAGCATACCAATTTTTATAGAAATCTAAGATGTGATCGAAATGTACAAATTTCTACATTTCATTTCTAATATTGTTCTCACCTTGACATTGGAAGCCTTGTTTGCCGAAACCCCTGAAACAAAAGAGAACAGGTTAGTAAATCATAATATTGTCTTCGGTTACCGCGAAATAACGAAAAAGGGTTAGTAAATCGTTATCTAAATCGGAAGGTTAGTAATCATTATCGGAATCGTTATCTATTATTGTCTAAATCGGATTCGAACTGCAGCAGCTAAAATAAATGCACACACATCGGCTTTCTTTATCGCCTCGTATGTAATGACCAACGAGCACACTTGTATTAATTGGCAAGGTGCGAAGTCGGTGGAGGGGGAAGTGGCGCTGATCGTCACAAACACAGGTAATCTTATGGAATGTTCGACATTAGTACTAGCGGCAGCCGCTTGAACTAATTTTACTCCATAAGATTTAACGTAGAAAGTCCGACAAAATGAGGGCAGCAACAGTCGTGCATCTAGCGAATATACAATAGTATATTGTGATACAAGTGTGCTCGGAATACCGACCCGGCATTCAAAAAGGAAAAAAAAGATGGAGGAAATTAAAAATTGTAACCGCTGAAACATAATTTGTCTAATAAGCTTGCACAGTCAACTGAAAGACACTTGACAGGAAAATTTAACGCAAAATAAGTTAATAAGGGAAAAACCTTAAGGAAATCCCCACAAAGTTAACCGTATATTTTTTACATATAAATCTAAGATTATAATTTAAGATTCCAAGAAACAAAACGAGAGTAAACACATAATGTTAATTTCAAATCATCTTTGACACGATTTCCTTGGAGGTAAGTCAAAAAGCCGGGAGCCATGAAAATTGCTATTGAGCATGGGTATGCTCAATACCTGGTACCTGGTACCTGGGTAGGTACCAGGTACTAGGTACCTTTCCATTCGGGACCATGATGTATGAACAGTTGTGAATGGAAGTAACTTTTACTTCCAGTAACTAATACCTACATAGTACATACCTATGTATATCTTTTCACAAAGAAATCTTGAATTTATTTAAATTGCTATCAGTGTCTATTTTATTTCGATGTTTCAAACTGCGATCGTCGCCATAATTATATTTGGCTGGAGCGTTCCCACTTCCCGGTAAATTAATGTACAATATTAAATTAACACGTGTGGACGGGCCACGCGGCGGGCCTCAGTGGCCGGATATACTCTCGCTTAAATAATACTAGCGACCCGCCCCGGCTTCACACGGGTTAACAAATTATACATAAACCTTTCTCTTGAATCACTCTTTCATCTATTAATAAAAAACCGCATCAAAATCCGTTGCGTAGTTTTAAAGATCTAAGCATACATAGGGACAGACAGCAGGATGCGACTTTGTTTTATACTATGTAGTGATTCCATAAAAGCGATGGCTCGTAACTGGCTGGTTTTAAGGAAATATCAGTAGATATTTTTACCTACCAATCGCTTTAGTACGTAGTACGCGGGTCTCCAACTCTCCACGAACAAATTCGCGAGACGCGAGCAGACACTATCCTATCGGATAATAAAAGGCTTGTAGAAAGGTAAATCATATAGTTTGTCAAGCCATCTTCGTCAGTAGAAAAAGGCAGCAAATATAAAAAATATAGGCAGTGTTTTCCTCCCATAGAAAATTTGATTTTCTCGCCTTTTTCTACTGACAAAGTAGTTCCGCCAGAGTATAGATTCAAACCTCTTTCAAAATGTCGCGACCGCAGACGCAAAATAATGGCAATTCAAAAAAGTTCCATTTGAAAGTGCATTTTTCCATAAATGTGGCGTTATCTATGAAAAGGGACCTTATTGTAGATGGCGCTTACACCATTATTAACGATTCTCCGATATAAATACAATGCCGCGTGACGTCGTGCGGCGTAAGCGCCATCGACAATAAGGTCCCTTTTCATAGATAATATAGATAATGCCCCAATTGGTTATAAAAGCTTTTATAATGAGCAAAGTTTCTAGTTCAAAGCGTTCAAAGCAGTATTTCTTGTGAACTAACTGCGCACTCGAGCATATTCAAATGGCATTATTATTATTATTACAATCTCTGTAAATGTAAAGTAAATATTTACTGTTTTGAAATCGAAATTGTTTTTGAATGTTTATTTTATTTCAATTTAATTGATTTCGTAAAGTTTTCGTTGATGATTTAGCTAAAGTTGTCGAATTCGGATTTTATTATACTTAATCGAATTTTGATGCTGTCTGCGTAAACCCGCACTGGTATTTTCTAATATTTACGATTTCAAAACTGACAATTTCTCAAGCAGTTTTGGAAAGTTTGAGAATCGCATTTTGTGAGTAGTGACTTAGTGAGCAATGATATTATATAACCATAGATATAGGTTATACTCATACTTGAGGAGCACAAAAAATACTTCCATATTTATTTCTGTGCCTACGAAGAAATCTGTTATTTTTGATTAATTTTCTCATTCCATCCATCTTTGTCACACTCGTTGTTAAACATAAGGTCGTCTCTTTTTCTTTCGGTGTGCTGGAGCTCGTTAGCACGTGCACATTTCTCGCTTGTCCAGCCGCGACTAAAGGCAACTTGTCCAATTTGTCACAAGGTAAGCGCTTCAATTTTGGAACGCCTATACTATCTTGAGTTATAAATCATTGGTAGTGAGACCCTAGCTCCAAATTTTCACAACACCACCAACATTCCCCGTTTAATCAAGAAATACGATCAAAAGCTTAATTCTAATAAATTAATTATAAATTCGGTCATTTGTTAAAAGCTGCAGCAAAACTGCCAATCGTATTGCGAATTCAATTTAAAGTGAACAGTTAAAACAAGATTAATATTGTATAGCAGTAGAACAAAGCGACAGACGGCGTATATAACAAAGAGCACACGAGTCGAAATCGCGAGAAAAAACCAGTGTGACTTTGAGCTCGACATTTAAAAATATACATCATTGTAACTTTTACGACTGCTTTTTAGGGTTCCGTACCCAAAGGGTAAAAACGGGACCCTATTACTAAGACTCCGCTGTCCGTCCGTTCGTCCGTCTGTCACCAGGCTGTGTCTCACGAACCGTGATAGCTAGACAGTTGAAATTTTCGCAGATGATGTATTTCTGTTGCCGCTATAACAACAAATACTAAAAACAGAATAAAATAAAGATTTAAGTGGGGCTACCATACAATCAACGTGATTTTTGACCGAAGTTAAGCAACGTCGGGCGGGGTCAGTACTTGGATGGGTGACCGTTTTTTTGCTTGTTTTTTTTGCTTGTTTTGCTCTATTTTTTGTTGATGGTGCGGAACCCTCCGTGCGCGAGTCCGACTCGCACTTGGCCGGTTTTTTAGGGTTCCGTACCCAAAGGGTAAAAACGGGACCCTATTACTAAGACTCCACTGTCTGTCCGTCCGTCTGTCTATCACCAGCGAGCTGCTGACAGACAGAAGGACTTCTGACGGACAGACGAACAGACGGATGGAAAACTACATAGACATCTTTATGAATGAATTCCATTCACATGAACTTTTGCAGTTGTGTGTACAACGAGCTACAAACTTGCATGGACAATTGGGCATATTATGAACGAAGTCACTCGTAAAGTGGGCATGCAATTTTGCGGCTGGGCTTTGGACTCGCCAGAACTCAGCAAGCTATTAGAATACCAGCTGATTGTGTCGTGACAGCCGACAGCCGCCGGAAGGAGCCGAGCTATCGCGACTATGAATGCCGAAGCCGTGAATGGTACACTCTGCCTGGGTATAATGAAACGTAAAATTCAATATGAGTGTAAATTTGATTTCAATATTAGCAGTACCTACAGCCATTTAGTGTAGTAACAAGTGACGAAGTGTCTGACTGGCTAGATGAGAAGTTTCTTTAATAGTATATCAGTCGATCCAGTTGGTTTTGACGATCAAATGTTACAGAATTCAGAAAATCAAAGTTTGAAAATCGTACACAACGCACAAAACGCCCCTTACTTGACAGGTAATTACGCTACTCTCGGAAGCCCGAAGGGACGAATTTGTAAACAATCGGCCTGATTCTAATTACGTCAAAAATTAGATCTAGTTACGATATGGACCGGTCATCGATCATATCAGCTGAAAGAAGTCAACTACTACTAAACTGATTGAAAGCTGGGTAGAAAATGTGATTTTCGAAATATGAAATCCGTATTCATCTTATTTTTATAAAAATTAATAGTTTTGATTCATGTTTAACTTTTTAAAATCAAATTTAGAGATTAGAAATCGGCGCGGGTATTTGGCCCTTGTCTAGTAGTTGACCTCTATCTATATGACGCAAACATGTATCTAAATAAGGGGCCCACTGATTACCAGTCCGCCGGCCGATATCGGCCTGTCAGTTGTTCGGAGCTGTCAACTTTTTGTTCTAACTGACAGGCCGATATCGTCCGATAATCAGTGGGCCCCTTAACCAAAGTAAGGTAATTCGCCAGTAACTGGCCAATTTTAGTAACTGGCCGCCCTAAACTAAAAATAAATTCTATTCACCCATGAACAGAAATAATTTTAGTATAAAGGCTTGGCCAGACACAGAGCGCGACGCAGCGACGCGTCCGCGCCGCGCGACCGCGGCACATGCTAACAGGTTACCGACGTCAAACAGACTGCGTCCCGCCGGTATCACGCCCCGCTTCTGTCGTGCCCCGCGCCGCGCGGCCCCTTGCGTCCGCGCCGCGCTGCGCCGCGCGGACGCGGCGGGACGCGGCGGGCCGCCGCGTTGCGCTGGGTCACATCAGTCGGATCGGACGTTAGGCAGCGAGCGGTGGCGCGCGGCCGCGCCGCGTTCCCGCGCGGCCGTGCCGCGTTCGCGCGCGCGATGAGGGCGTGTTGAGAGCGCGGTCCGCGCGCGCCCTGTTTGAACAGTCATCGTGTCGGCATCACGCGGCGCTGCGTCGCGCCAAGTCGCGCTCTGTGTCTGGCCAAGCCTTAAGGGGGCTAGTTATTGAAACCTTAGACTAAAATGAATTCTGTTTATAGGTGAATAGAATTCATTTGGTGGCCAATTACTGACAGTGGCCAGTTACTGGCGAATTACCCTATCTAGTACAAATAAATTATTCATGATAAAATGCACTCATCGGTGGAAAAATGAAATTCAAATCACCTCCAAACGCACAAACAACGGGATATATTTCAATACTAAATCATAATAAATAAATAATTCATGAGAGTTTTAAGATGCGAAAGGTTTTGTTTACAAATAAGTACGTACCGGGGCCAATTCTGTTTCAAAAATTGGATAAGGTTAAGATCTTAGTTTCATACAACCTTGAGTTAACGCCGACTTGAGCGGGCGCGGGCTACGAATTTTACCCACGATGGTATAATTAATGGTATAATAATTATACCCGCGGCGTGCATTCATTCGCTCCATACAGCCAAGTCAACGAAGGGCCTCAAGGTCGTATTAGAATAAGATGAAAATCTGATTTTGATTTTAAAACTTGCTAGTTTTAATTTTGTCCTTATTTTGTTACCACCTTGAAGATTGCTCACGATAATTGGTGCATACGAAATGAAGTAAAAATTGTGCGTAAGATGCACGCACCAGTCACCAAGACCAAGCTATCAAATTTTAAAATCAGAATCGGCTTTCCGATAGCGTAAACAACTGTTAAGGGATACTTGTTTAGTAAATAAACGGTCTTTGTATATTGTAATAAAACTTATGACATAGTTATGAGCAATGGACTACGTCTTAAAATATTACTTGAATTTACAGTAAATAATCTACTGTAGTAGAAAAGGTGAGAATGTCAATGTAAGAATTATATAATTCTATGGGTGATCGAAGCTTCGTACTCGTTAATTTTGTTCAAGCCACCTACCTACCTACCTACTCATTCATCTCGTAATGTGTGAATAAAACTATAAAAAAAATAGAAGAAACACCCTCTACTACATTAGTTATTTACGATACAAGCGGCGATAAATTAAAACACGATCGAAGGGAGTGTTTTAAATCGACACGAGTTGCGAATTACCTATTCGCACGTGTATCGTACAACGTTTTACAGTACATATGGCACTTTAAATATTCGACATACGCACGGAAAGTGCTATTACTCGCACTAGTTCGGGAAAGTAGCACCATATGTACTGTAAAAGTGTTTTATAACAGATTAAAAAAAGAAACAAATCCCTAATAGTTTCACTGGCCGTTCACATCAAATGTGTTGCCACCCGCAAAGTAAACATTTTCAAACTGGGAACAGAAAACAGATGCGCATCAATTTGTTCAATCACACCATCAGCTCTTCCAGCCCGCTGGGCCGCAAAATTGTCCCCGTCGACTCTCATTGGCGCCGCCTGTGTCTATGGTAAATGCTTTTTAAACTACTTTAACGAAAAATGCCAGTCTACATTTTTGAGACTTAAATCAAAAATTTCCAATAAGTATAAATGAGAAATTCGACGATTTTAAAAGTGCTAACTAGTATTTTCTGTAGAATTTTCAACGATTGTCTAGAACTCCTATCTAAGAAATGGAATGATAAAAACTGTGTGATCTATTTAAGAATACATTGATAAATTTTCTGTTTCTGTTAAAGGGGTTATAAAACTATAAATGGTTTTGGTTCATATGACGTTTTGAATTGTACTGCGAATTATATTTTATGGGTTCATTACCCTTAACCTACGCAAAGAGCAAAGCTATTTTGAAATGTATAAGACAATATATTATGTCGTGGAGGAAAACTAAAGCGTCTAATGAATTCACAGAAGGACGTGCGAGTAACGTTTCAATGTATTTTCTGCTTAGCGCTGTACAGTTTTCATATACTAGACTAGACTAGTATAACTATAGAAGTAACGGGCTAGAATAACTATAGTAGTCTGTCTAGAGCTCAGAAATCAAAAGTATTTCTGTTGCCGCTATAACAAAAAATACCTAAAAAGTACGGAAGCCTCGGTGGGCGAGTCCGACTCGCACTTGTCCAGTTTTTTATGATGATTCGCAACAAGCTTCTCTTCTCTCCTACTACTATACGTTAAACCTCTTCGTTGGTTGGTTTGGATTGGTTGGTTGTGCCAAAAAGTGCACTGAAAAAGTAACAATGTTAGCCCATTTATAAAGATTTCATTTAGATGAAAAATAATTAACACCTGTGCATAAATCAATTGACCTATTCAAGTGTTAGATTACTTTATCGCTCCGTTATGAACTAGGGTTATAATTAAATTTATTTAGTGGGGAAAGATAACAAAATCAATTCGAGATAATTTTTCTTCCAACAGCGATAGTATCGGGACATTGGCCGGATGCCAAGAGTTTACCATTAAATTAGGCCCGCTAGCTGAACCTTATCGTATTTGCCTTTATTATTTGATACTTTGGTTTGTCATCTGCCAGGTTTACTGAAGCTTTTGTTGCTAGTTGCCGATGGGATAACTTTTGACAAATTGGAGATAAACCATAGATATAAGTTGACTATGCTATACGGATGATTGTCGTTCAATTAACTGAACAAACCAAAAAAGGGCTTAAATAATTTGGAGCACGATATATTCATTAATCATCGCTTTAAATACCGAAGACACCTAGAGGGAACATAATGTATGTTGACGGTATTGTCATATGTCCACAATCCTGTACATTACACGTTATACATGGTGTCGGCATATTTAGAATGTCACTATAATATTGCCCGAAGTACCAATGTTTCTGTAAGATCTCTTACTACTTTATGAACTAACTGGAGTTTATTTGAAAAACGTTTCCAGTGATTCTTCCGAAACTTATCTTCACGGAGCTTACTTACACAGAGACAAATGGATAGTTCTTGCCACTTCTACAGATACGGCTACAGAAAGAAACTTAACATTGTTAAAGATCCGTTAATACACTTAAATATGTCGCCCGCTCTCATCCTTTTAACCAACCATAAATTAATTGTCAACAGCATTGAATTAATGTTCAGCGCTTGACACGTAACTGAAAGCGGCAGAAATACGAGGAACGAATTAATAGTGGAAATTGAAAAAGTACCTTTTACGGTGCAAATCTGCAATCTCGTATGCACCGATGTGTTGTGTTGTGTAGCGTGGAAGTGTAATTCTGCTAGCCATGTTCTAGATTGAGGTGCTTCACACTTTAGCTAAAACTGGCATGTTTTGAAGCTATTTAACAGTTAAAAATATTGCCACGTATTTATAAAACCACGTAAGTGCGCGTTTTATTCATACTGCGAATAATTTTACCCAATTTGAAGCAATCGCAGCGTTGTTTTTCATGGATTTTGGATAGGTTAGGTTACACAAGAGCAACAAAACATTGCCATTTGGCATTAAGTCCGCCATTTGTACATTGTTGTACTTATATATTTTGTACAATAAAGTTTAAATAAATAAACAAATAAAACAGGTTGTTGAAGTGATAACTTTGTAACAAAGTAAAACATATAATAAATCGCTGGGTGAGAATACGTTTGTGCTATACGCCACTTACATTGGTTTACAGGAGAGCGAAAAGAAGCAAAAATAAATATTTATCGAAAAGTTTTACATTTAGGAAATATTGAACTTATTTATCATTTAGGCACATATGTTTACTATTTATAGTACTAAACAAATATTGTAATTATATTTCGCAACTTCATTCTTTGCGATTTATGGTTTACATATTGTAGTTACGCCCCCACGCATTAGCCTTGCACGATTTTTTAAAGATCTTTTTTTTTTTTTTTTTTTCAATACACTGGCAACACTAAAAACTTGTTCCCACTTCCATCCCCTCTACGGCGTCCCGGTAGGTCCGTTAACCGCCATTTTCAATCATTCAACGGTTCCGTGCTCAAGCCTTCGCACGTCACGCAACACGTTACCTACTCATCAGTCAGCAGTATGAAGAGGAAACGCAGAAACAACGACGACGACGAATATATTATTCGGAATAAAATAAGAAAGTTGGAGCGCAGACTTTGGCAAAAGTCACGCCGCCGCATAAGAGTGGCCGACTCGTCTTCGGATAATGATAGCAGCGGTAAGTCTATAAAGAACACGTGGTGTTATAAAAGTGATGCGTACTGCTAAATTTGGGCTGTTACTGTCACGCTATAAAACGATGCGAGCTACTATCCTGGGTAGTCTCTGTCGTAATTCAAAAAACCATATATATGGCTTTTGTAAAAAGCTTCAATGTAATGCGAGAAACTATCCTGGGTTATCTCTGTTACAAAACACAAGCTAAGATTTTAGCTATATACCTACACGTTTTTTGTTCGAAACAGGCGAAGACGGGTCCGTTTCGGCGGATAATGAACCACGTGCTTCACGTCGAGCCTCGTCGGGTCAAAGGTCTGCTTCACCAGCGCCGGGGACATCGCACCAGGAGGAAACAGCTGCAGCGCAAACCAGTCGAGATCCTGTACGTCTGACATCTCCTCAACCAGGCCCGTCGTCTGCACCAGATCAGTATGTACCCGCCGAGCCCGCACAGCCCGCGCCAACCGCGGAGCCCGCACCGGCCTCGATCGAGGACATAGAATTGGACGAGGATATCCTCAATTTACTGGGCGAGGCTCCAAAGTTGGATACGCCCTTGGGAAAAGGTATTCACAAGGACGTAGCTTGTAGATGGCAGGAGGTATTAAACAAAGGATTACAAAAAGAAGTTAAAGACAAGTTAGCTGAAGAATACCTAATACCTAACAATTGCACTTTGTTAGTTCCTCCCATTTTAAACCCTGAAGCTAAAGCAGCGTTACCGGATGCCTTGATAAAAAGAGATACCTCTTTAATGCTTAGACAAAAACAGATAGCGTTAGCGTTGTCGGCACTCTCGCACGCTACGGATATTCTAATAAAACAAAAGTCTTCATCGCCTGACATACTAAAACCCATTAGCGACGCATGTCGTATTCTATGCGATTCTCATTTTACCGAAACGAAAATGAGAAGAAACTTTGTGATTTCCGCTATAAACACTGATTTGAAGGACACTTTAATTAATACAGAAAGGGACAAATTTTTATTCGGCGAGAACGTGTCCGAAAAACTGAAAGCTGCGCAGACTGTACAAAAATCAGGAGATACATTAAAAAATACACAAAAGTCATATAATCCATTTAATAAAGCAAATTTCATAAAGAAAAACAGGTATCAACAAAACAAAGGAAATTTAAACTACAACACCCCGTATCGGAAGATGACGAATTACAACAACAAGTCGGATGCGGGGCGGCCTCGTGCAGCAGCGGCGCGGCCCGCGCCGGCGCCCTCCAGCAGGTACAACACCCGCTACCGGGCCCGGGAGCGCCAGCGCGAGCGCGAGCGCACGCCTCCTCGGAGATACCAGCGGAGACAATAGACCATGAGGTAAAATACGCCGGCCGCTTGCAGTACTTCACTGAATCCTGGTCTGACATCACTGATGATCGTGTTATTTTATCGTGGATACAGGGTTATAAGATACCATTTTTATCTCCTCCAATTTGTCAAGATCCTCCGGTAGTTTATTCAAAATCAGAGCAAGAAAGATTTGATTACAATATGGCTATTAAAAAACTATTAAATATAAACGCAATTTATTTCATTTTCATTGTGAGCTCAGAAAGAGTTGCATTAAATTAAAACAAAGAATGAATATTTAACTTAGAAAACATAAAAAAAAACATAAGTACAGATGCATAATTGAAGGGATGTTTACAAAAACAACATAACTGACTACACTGGTTGACACCTGAAACGATTAACAATATTCTTAAAAAAGTGTCAACCGCTCTAAGCAGTGTCTTACTATTTCAGTCAGTCGCGGTACAAAAAGTACTAGGTTGAAGTAGCATGAGTAGCATGACAAATACGAACGTTGTCGAGAAAATACGATAGAAAATAATTATGCACTACAACTGTAAGAATACCTAGTATATTTTTTATAAATATAGTTCTGTAGTTATTATTTTTTACGAGAATGAAGAAAAAGTGAGAATTTCTGATCAAATTAAAGGCACGACTGGTCACGATCACGACCCATCATTATACCGAGCAAATCGTTAGATCTCCGAACTTGCTCCCTGGCCCGCGCTCGTGGGCTCTTTGGAAAAGAAGAAACAGACATATCTTAGGGAAGGTAGCACACTTTTAATATCACAATGGTGGCAATATAGCGTATTATTGTTCTTGTTTGAATCTATAGTATTTCTTACGTGAATACCGAAATACTGTGCAGCATACAGCGATTATATCTAAAGTGTTATTCTATGGAACTTACTAACTATGTAAACAAACCGCCATATTAAATTTGTCTCTGAATGTGTTCAGAGACCAATTTAACAATCAGTCTTTACTAATGACTTTTGTTTACATAGTTAGCAAGTTCCATAGAATGACACTTTAGGTATCAATATGCGGTATACAAAAAAGTGCTCTAAATATTCCAGATAGGATATTTTTCAACCGTCAAGGAATTGTACATTTTATATACCAATAAGCGCCTTTAAAATAAATTTGTATTTACCTAGGTACAGTTTTCTTTGATATAATATCTCCTTCAAACATTATTACGTTAACTCTAATATTTGAAGTAAGTACTTATCTTCTAAACAGGACTCTCTGTACTACGTTTCTGTATATTCTGTGGCCTGATTCGAGCTTCGAGCTCGCACACAAAACACAATGTCTGCGAATTGTGTGGAAGTTGCAAAAATTTAATACGGCTTTCTTTAAAGGACTGTTCAGCTGGTCAGACCATTCCTGCTCCTTTCTTTGATATAATATCTGATTAAAAAATATTATGTTATCTACAATATTTCAAGTAGATACCTACTACTATTCTTCTAAACAGGACTCTCTGTCCTACGTTTCTGTATATTCTGTGGCCTGAATCGAGCTTCGAGCTCGCACACAAATCACCGAATGTCTGCGAATTCCGTGGAAGTTGCGCGAATACGGCTTTCATTACAGGACTGTTCGGCTGAACAGACCATTCCTGCTGCTTTCTTTTATATAATATCTCATTAAAAATATTATGTTATCTACAATATTTCAAGTAGATACCTACTACTATTCTTCTAAACAGGACTCTCAGTCCTACGTTTCTGTATATTCTGTGGCCTGAATCGAGCTTCGAGCTCGCACACAAATCACACAATGTCTGCGGATTGTGTGGAAGTTGCGCGAATACGGCTTTCATTACAGGACTGTTCGGCTGAACAGACCATTCGCTTCCAACTTTATGTACATGTACCACAGATTACACTAGACACCGCATTATGAAACGTTTATAACTAAAGAGCACGAAGTCAGCACACATAGGTGTAACTTGTAAAGTACTACGATTTAAGCAGCACAAGTGAATTTTACTACTATACTATACTATTTTACTTTTTTTTATTGTATTTAATGTGATTTCTGACACAATGATTGTATTGTTTAAGAATAATAAATAAAGAAAGAATAAAGATATTCTACACCATTTTATATTATTCAAGTAACAGCCCAGGTACAGTCACCAGCAATAATATGTTACACAGCGAGGGCCCCAAAAATATCTGAGACGATCTTATTTGTAGCGTCACATTTTTTTTGCGCCCCTCATTTTGTAACATATTATTGCAGGACTACAGTCCACAGTACACAGTGTACATCCATAAAGCTGGCTGGTCGTAATTCTGGGCGCAACTGAAATAAGCGGTCACACTCCCATACTAAATTTGTACGGGAGCGCTTAGGTGACCTAGTTTGTCTCATGTGCTCCGTCTAGCTTGAGATGGTCTGTGTCGTGTACCTACATATGTATACATACATAGGCCAAGTTATATAGCCTGTTATGTCAGGTCACCTGTTGCTGGGTACAGACGTGGGTATATGAAGTTATGCAGTATCCTACTTCAACCTCAGTACTTTTTGTACCGCGACTGATTGAAATAGTAAGACACGCTTAGAGCGGTTGACACTTTTTTAAGAACATTGTTAATCGTTTTAGGTGTCAACCAGTGTAGTCAGTTATGTTGTTAGGGTTCCGTAGCCAAATGGCAAAAAACGGAACCCTTATAGATTTGTCATGTCTGTCTGTCTGTCTGTCTGTTCGTCTGTCCGTCTGTCCGTCTGTCTGTCCGTCCGTATGTCACAGCCACTTTTCTCCGAAACTATAAGAACTATACTGTTGAAACTTGGTAAGTAGATGTATTCTGTGAACCGCATTAAGATTTTCACACAAAAATAGAAAAAAGACAATACATTTTTGGGGTTCCCCATACTTAGAACTGAAACTCAAAAATTTTTTTTTCATCAAACCCATACGTGTGGGGTATCTATGGATAGGTCTTCAAAAATGATATTGAGGTTTCTAATATCATTTTTTTCTAAACTGAATAGTTTGCGCGAGAGACACTTCCAAAGTGGTAAAATGTGTGTCCCCCCCCCTGTAACTTCTAAAATAAGAGAATGATAAAACTAAAAAAAATATATGATGTACATTACCATGTAAACTTCCACCGAAAATTGGTTTGAACGAGATCTAGTAAGTAGTTTTTTTTATACGTCATAAATCGCCTAAATACGGAACCCTTCATGGGCGAGTCCGACTCGCACTTGGCCGCTTTTTTTGTAAACATCCCTTCAATTGTATAGGGCTCATTCCGTTATTGTACTTATACTCGTAGAGAGGTCCTAGGATCGTAGGGGGGTCGTAGGATTGTTCTTTCTTGTACCATTTGTACGCATTAAACGCAGATTCCAATTAGGATTGTTCATTTTTTTTAGACCCCCATTTTTATATTATTTTCTGAAAATATAGGTTAATTTAAGATACCAATTTGAATGATTTAGTAATTCGTGGCTCGGTTGAATATTTATAATTTATTGAAAATATGAGATACGACTTCTCGTAAATTACATGTCGTGGCTGATTTGATAAAGCACAAGCAACAACAAGCATTAAAAAATAGTTGTCATTGTCAATTGATTGTAATTGTCAACTGTCGACAATGTCAGTGTCACGCGTTTTTATAAATAATATCGTCTCGAATACTCGTTTCATTTGAATCCCTGAATCAATAATTTCAAAATACGCTAAATTTGTGAAAGCTGATTCCAGAAATCTGCCTAAGTTATATAATATAACTTACGTTTTATTGAAATATATGTATCCATATAGCATCCAACTCCAACCATAAGTTGGCTGAAATCAGGGGAACAAAAATAGAAAATGTAAGTTACATCATATATTTTTTCACTGATTAGATTTTTAAGGAGATTGGATTCTTAAAATTGTTACAAGCGTCCATTGCTAAGGTCGCTTAACACCCAGTGGATACTTTCTACCGGCTTGTCACCATTGTTTGGATATTGGATTAGGTACATGCTAATTTAGCTAATTATATTCTATTATTTCAGGTCATCGTGTGATTCCTATTTAGATACGGCTGTGGGATATGTAATGTACAAAGGAGATCATCGATTTTTTAAGGCACTTGGGCCCAGAACAAACTTAGCATTTTGGATTGAAACGAACATTTACGTATAGTTGCTCTTTTATGGGCAACACATACCTATATATTTCCTAAATTAATAAAAAAGTAGATAAACAAAAACATGTTTTATTATTCACAGATGTTTATTCACTTAAGTCTTGTCCACCATGATATCAGCAGCTTGAACTGCAACATGTACCTGGAAATTAGAAATTATATCTGTTCAAATAAGCAGTTTCAGGCTGCATTTTGAGTATGACCATGTATTCTTGTATATTCATTCTTTCTAGTAGGCACCATCTCTGTTTAACGGTTTGCCTTTAGATACTCTGGCTACATTACCACAGAAAATAAATAGGTCCCCACGACCCTACTAACAAAGTGAGCTTTTAAATAATTGTAGTAAATAATATTAATTAATACTTACATCGACGTGATCCTCAAAGCAATACTATCTTAAACTTGAAGTAGGTAGGTAGGTATTCCATGTTTACTTCACGACACCATCTTTCACGTCGTAAGTAGGTCCTCGCGGATTCGAACTATTATTTTTGTGAATCATTCCCACACGTAGGAACAAGGTTTTTGATTTATATTAAGCAATCAAATCTACGGTTTAAGTATCAATTATAAATCAAATCATAACAAACCAAGAGCGGTTTAACTGAAAAATTAAATTATGACAATTGATGACAATGATAACTTTGACAATTACGTGAGTGACGGATTTATTTACTATGGTTCGATAACTTTTATTATGCGATGACTTTACATTCAGCCCAGGAGAAAGGTCAAACTAAGGTCATAAGGATATTTGTTGAAATATCTTCAATCCTCAATTATTATATCGCAGCAAATGTCGGAAACTGTTTGAAAACCTCATATCTCGAAATGGTATTCGAAATAGAACATTTAAAAAAAAAGAACAATCCTAATTAGTTATGTGCGAAGGCCTAGAACGGCTAGAACACAAAAGCCAGGTTTTTATGTACCTTAAGACGAAAGTGGAGGACCCGGAAATTGCCTTTTCATAGAAGTCCTCATTTTCCTCTCTGGATATTAACATTATTGAAAATATTTAGACAGAATTTGTTGTATACCAGCCACAGCTATGCCCCTACGTTAGATTTTTTACGAATTTAAAAATTTGTATGAAATCTGTTTTTCGCTCCTAATTTTTAGAATAGGCAAAAAATCTAAAAAAGACAAACGTAGGGACATAGCTATAATTAATATACTTCAAAAAATGTAAAAACATTTTCCATAATGTCAATATCCAGAGAGGAAAATGGGGACTACATTTGTATGGAGAAGCGGCCGTCCCCTTGCCCCATAGTCAATATACAAATACAAAAATATTCAAAAATCAATATACAAAAATATTTGTATTATACGACAGTGCTTACAAACAAAAATAGCAAATATACAAGCGCAAATACCCTTTTATATGCTAATAAGCTAGTGTTCAAATATACTTAGCCACTCAGTTGCTTTTGGATTTCAAAAATTGTAGCGTAAATTGCTTCGCGATTTTAAGCCAATGTCCGCGCGATGCAGTGTCTTATTGAAAAATTAATTAATTGGCGTCTAATGAACCATTTGCTATGATTTTTTTACACAGAATAGCACATAAAACAAGGAATCTGATTCCGTTGCTTAATGTATGGGTAATTAAAATAAAAATAATTATAAAAAATGCGTAAACTTGACACACTAAAAAAGTCGAAACCTTCAAGCAGAGATGTATTTAAAAAAAAAAAACTAAAGCGATAACACCTATTTTTTAGTATCGTAAAAAAAAGTAGATTAGTTCTTCTTTTATTTAGTACCAAATACCATATAAGTGTATATTAAAAATCCTTAAATAAACATCATTTCATTTTATGACACGTCACGCAAGAAATACGCAGGACGGATCGAAATGTTTCGTTGATTCATGATGTATTTTTGAATGGTTAAAGAGACTCAAGTACGGAAATATAGTTCTAATAAGAACAAGTAACTAATAATCTTTAATTAGAATAGTCACAGTTTGCAATTATCGCTTTCATTACGATTTTACAAGTAAATAACAAGAAAGTATTACGTACCACCGCAGTTTCGGGTTCTTTTGCCGATCAAAAACAACACAATATCACATTTTCACTATAAATTTTTCACATCATTAATCACAGAATGTTAGAACAAAACCATATTACACAAAAGAAAACTGCTAAATACGGAATTACACTAATTTAAACGTAAATAAACAAAGCCGATATAAAAACACCCGCAACACCTGATCCGACGCCGGTAGGACTGGCCGCCATGTTGAAAAAATGGCCGCCGCTGGTGACTAGGGTCGGGGCACACAGAGTGCGTTAGGCACAGGTAGGTCCAGCATTCGAAAAAGTATGCAGACATTATTTTCAGTCACCGTCATATTCTTATCTACGTTATTTAAGGTACTTTTCCTTCATGTGACATAGTCTGGGGACACCCTGTATATGACCATGCACTAATAAAAGATATACCAATAACCATGTGCAAATAATGTCAGGTTTCCCCAAAACACAATCTTAGTAGTTGAAACATTAGTAGGAACACATAACAAGAATGTACCACACGGGCACGCAAAGCGTCTAGTGTGCCTCATGCCTTACGACGTCCGAGCGAGACGTTCGCTAAATTGCTTTTGGTAGCTAGAGTTACCAGCCGCCCGGCACATACTTACAATTGTTTCTTTCGCTAATCCTGTATAACATATCACAGGTTTAAATGATTTTATGATTATAAATGAAACTTAATATTTAGACTATTTAAATAACAATATTTTATTTGAAAAATATGACTTATTCTTCAAAGTCTTATCTTATTTCAATCGCAAGTAACCGAAAAAAATCACCGTTTAACTACTTTGAAGTGAGATAGTAATTCATAATTCTACATTAGAACTGAAATATACATTCTATCTGTTAGTTAGATAAATACATAATCGTTTGGTATAAAATTTAGATAGTAAAAGAGTAATTAAAAATACTTACGGCATTTTTAAAACACCGACCACTTTTCCGCAACTTCACTTTCGCACAACTTTGAAACCGACAGCTGTTTAAAATATTTTTATTTTATCATGTTGGCTAATTTTTTTTTTCTGTATTGCCATGTTATTTGTCTATGCTCGGAACATAGTTTAAACCGCTTCCAAGCCGCCACTCACAGATAAAAAATCAAAAATCGTACAATGGTCGTCTGGTAGCTCTGGCTACCAGAAGCAATTTGTAGGCGTTCAAAGTTGGTAGCTCTAGTTACCAGAAGCAACTGAGTGGATAAGCAACAAACGAACTCGAACGAACAGGTGCGTTAAGGTGCGTTACCCATTTACTTCAAAGCTACAGTAGAATCCGCTTATAATGACATCGAAGGGAAGTGACAAATGCGTCACACTAAGCGGATGTCATATAAAGCATAGTTGATAACTTCTTATTTTTGTTATTTTTTCCTAATTAATCTCAAATTCCTTTGTGAGCGATGAGTTATATTAATTTTGTACCAATTATCAACTTGTCACCGAAAATCAAAACTAAACAACTTTTTAAACGCCTCGCACGCACCAACCGTCCTCGAAGGGAAAGACGTGGGTACGGCCACGAAAACCAGCGAATGTCAGTATAACCGGACATAATTTCATGAAAATTGGAGCTTCCAGAAAAGGATGGTACGGCCGTGCCTCTTTGTTTTGCTCGACTTGGCGACAGATTTTTAGGTCATAGTAAGCGATTTAAATTGTCACTATAAGCGAAGTCATCTTATCCGAATTTCTCACAAAGAATTCTATATGAAAACCAAACTTCGCACAGTAATTATGTCATAGTAAGCGGTATAAGCGGAGTCATAATAAACGGATTCTACTGTATATGAAATAAACACAAACCCCCGGGGACCGAACCCCGGACCTCGGACTCGAAGGTCACGCTCATTACAACCAGGCCACTGCGTCTTGTCGAGTGCGGTTCCAAATTCCTTATTTAAAACGACGACCCACATTTCACAGGTTAACAGTCGGCTGGTGGTGTTGTCTGCGCTTAACTAGCATTTGTTTTTCACAAACCAGAGGGGCTACCGCCAAAACTACAGATGTGCAAGTTGCGGAAAGTTTCCATAAAATTCTATAAATTCTCGGAAATTTCATGAAATTTTCACTAGGAAATATGGGAAGTTAAAATTTAAAATTGGAAAGTTTCAATTCTCATACAAAAATGTAAGAAATTTTCCGAATTTTTCCTACGTTAAATTTCCGAAACATTTCGCAATTTTGGAAAGTTTCCTTAGGCACATCAGTAGTCCGCTAAACCGAATCCGCATTTTTCTCTGTCACTCAAATTACGCCTTCAAGAGAAAGGTCCCCGCAATTTGCGAAATTCGGCTTTCGCGGTAGCCCCTCAGTAGAGTCTGTGCGGAAAGAGAAGAGTCGAAGAATTTATTGGATCCCATACATTTCACGACTCTTCTCTTTCCGCAGAGACTCTATATGCAAATTTTATCATTTTCGTAAAGATGATAGAGTTTAAAAACGTATACAATGATTAAACACTTGACAGATTTCTTGTGTTAAAACGAGAAAAAAAAATGTATGCCAACTATATCATATGGGTAATTTAAATTAAATTAATTAACATTGAAAAAAAAAAATACTAAATGTAAATATTTTCAAAATTGCTTTTTTGTGGTTAGATATATTAGTATCATTTGAGGTATATTTTACAAAAAATAATTCAACGGTATCGTATGTGGAGGAGCCCAAACTTGGTATGTTTTAAAAATTATTTTAATTTTAATATAAAACAAGTGACTCAAATGTAATGATTTGATATATTTTTAGAACCAACTCAGAATGCCCTTTCATTTAATACCACACACGACAGGATTCTAAACAAAAAATGTTTATTTTTCATACAAAAAAAGATGACGTCATAACTCCACTCGTTTTTTTATGTTGGTGCTTCGGGTCAAATTGATTCAACTGTCCTAAAGATCAATCGTGCCAATTTTCATACCTTTAACACCATTTGCAGCATTTTACTGAATTTCCCGTTCTACCGCCAGTGCTAACATTTACTTTCGCAATATCGTCGGCGAGTTGGGCAAACGACGACGATTCGTCGCTATATTTACTTATTCAACCTCATATCTGCAATCATCATTTGATGGAAATGTCGCTTTTCTTTCATTCGGAATACGGGTGTTTTTGTCATCAAATGAGTGTTGCAGATACGAGGTTGAGTAAGTATAGCGGCGATATGGAAGTTGCTGGGGAACAATAGACAGCTAAAAACATTTGAATTTCACGGAAAAATCGACTGACATCTTCCAAAAACAGTTTTGAATGATTCACGGTTAGTTTCACTAGACTTATATATGTCGGCGGCAGATCGTAAAATCGGGCATATCGAGATATTCCTAGGCATATCATGAAACGCCGCCATTTCATGATCTGACTAAGATTAACCCAGGCGTATCACGATCTGCCTTATAAAAGAGGCGGCAGATCGGTCAGACCAATGTATTCGTTGATATTCCTAGCTTCATACCGGGCGCATCGTAAAATAATTGATGAGATATTCCTAGGCATATCATGAAACGCCGCCATTTCATGATCTGACTAAAATTAACTCAGGCATATCACGATCTGTCTTATAAAAGATTCGGCAGATCGATGGGAGCAATGTATTCGTCGAATTCCTAGCTTCATTCATACCGATCGCATCGTAAAATAATTGCATTTTTTGCCACTGGTGGCGTTGCGTCCGAGTCCAGTGTTGTCAGATCGTACCTTTTAATACAAGTTTACGTTCCTTTTGAGCCTTGAGGTTTGCTCGATATGGCTGGTGGTCGCTAGGCAGATCATGAAATGCCGGCGTTTCATGATCTGCCTAGGAATATCAACCATTGAGGTTTGCACGATATGGCTGATGGTCGCGCTAGGCAGATCATGAAATGCCGGCGTTTCATGATCTGCCTAGGAATATCACCCATTGAGGTTTCCACGATATGGCTGGTGGTCGCGCTAGGCATATCATGAAATGCCGGCGTTTCATGATCTGCCTAGGAATATCACCCCTTGAGGTTTGCACGATGTGGCTGGTCGTCGCTAGGCAGATCATGAAATGCCGGCGTTTCATGATCTGCCTAGGAATATCACCCCATGAGGTTTGCACGATATGGCTGGTCGTCGCTAGGCAGATCATGAAATGCCGGCGTTTCATGATCTGCCTAGGAATATCACTCATTAAGGTTTGCACGATATGGCTAGTGGTCGCGCTAGGCAGATCACGAAATGCCGGCGTTTCATGATCTGCCTAGGAATACCACCCCTTGAGGTTTGCACGATATGGCGGGTCGTCGCTAGGCAGATCATGAAATGCCGGCGTTTCATGACCTGCCTAGGAATATCACCCCTTCAGGTTTGTACGATATGGCTGGTCGTCGCTAGGCAGATCATGAAATGCCGGCGTTTCATGATCTGCCTAGGAATATCACCCATTGAGGTTTGCACGATATGGCTAATGGTCGCGCTAGGCAGATCATGAAATGCCGGCGTTTCATGATCTGCCTAGGAATATCACCCCTTGAAGTTTGCACGATATGGTTGGTGGTCGCTAGGCAGATCATGAAATGCCGGCGTTTCATGATCTGCCTAGGAATAGCACCCCTTGAGGTTTGCACGATATGGCTGGTCGTCGCTAGGCAGATCATGAAATGCCGGCGTTTCATGATCTGCCTAGGAATATCACCCCTTGAGTTTGCACGATATGGCTGATGGTCGCGCTAGGCAGATCATGAAATGCCGGCGTTTCATGATATGCCTAGGAATATCACACCCTACTTATTTGATATGCCTAAACGTCGCTAGGCAAATCGTCAAACGTTGATGTTTGAACGATATGGCTGGTAGTCGCTAGTCAGATCATGAAATGGCGGCGTTTCATGGTATGCCTAGGAATATCTCGATATGGCCGATTTTACGATCTGCCTTCGACATATAGACCGGGATATGAACCGTGATTACCTTTTGTATTGTTTTCGAGCTCCCGATATTTCGACGCAGTTACATGCATCTTGTTCACGGGTAACTGAAGATAGCGGGTGGGTGTCAAAGTTGTGTAGACCGCGCTCGGTCTACCCTCATTCGGTCTATCTTCCAAAAAATTGATGCATAAAGCTACCTATAGTTAGTTTGAGGTAAATGTGCGCTCGGCGAGCGGTAGGAATGAAGGGCCAGAATGCAGGCCGCGCCGGTCGATGTGCGCGCGCTTCAACAGGTGAACCCGGGATCCAGCCTATTCTCGAATGTGCATTTGACGTTTCAAAATCATGGCGAAAACGTATTGCTTGCTCGCTCTACACCCTGTGCGCGAGGACGACAGGAATATTCAAATTGTATTGTTGTTATGAGCACTATTAAATGCTTGTTTCTGAATATTTCGGGATGACATTCTATGAAATTGAATGTCGCACATTTAATAACCGATATTAGAGCCGTGTTTATGCTCGGATGAAAATGGAAAAGTAAATCACATCATCATGGTCGCAGATTGTATTTCAAAATGAATGATGTTTATCTATTATTTGGATTTCAAATGATGAGTAGACTACTTAGAAACATTAGAGGTATTCCAGAGAGATAGTTATTTATTGGCAGTTAAAACGGATAAATTTTACGGTAAAAAAATGGAGATGAAGAGACATTTGATAAGTTTGTACCTTCTGGATCGATTTTATAAATGATATACACTACCAAGATACTTTATTTATGTCCTCACCTATCTCACCGTGGCTATTTCTGATCTTAATTGCAACTTACTCTAAAATATCACAAATCCGGCATACTTAATATAGATCTCGCCAAAAACAGGACCTAGTTTTGCTAAAAGTTTATAAGGGCCGGCCCTACATATGGACTGCAACCCGACTGCAACTTGTATGGGAACTGCACGCCGAGGTTGCAGTTGGCGTGCCGTTCCTATACAAATTACAGTCCGTCTGTATCGGCCCTAACGGGTTGCCGACCCTCTGATAAACGTTATGACTAGTTTAGTGTTAAGTGCTCAAAGCGGACCAGTGTCGTTCGTGAACGTAAACGATATCAGAAGAAAAACTTCGGTAACCCCGAATATTCTTTTTTTGAAGGGCCCCATGTCATAATATAAAGGATACACGAGGTACAGTCAGCATCAGTAGTAGCAGATGAAACGAGCCAAAAGTATCTGAGCGTTTTCCAAAAAAAGTGTACATTTCATTCATGTCTTCAAAATATTGACTTCTTGGGCTCATTTTACTCAGAATCATTTGTACATTCACGCCTCATACATAAAAAAATGTGTCCAAAAATTTCCTTTCCTGATCGTCACATTCTTGTATGAAAATTTTTTTTATTTGTATGAACGTGACGCACTGGAAAAAATTTTTTTCATACAAAATTTTGGGACACATTTTTTTATGTATGAGGCGTGAATGTACAAATGATTCTGAGTAAAATGAGCCCAAGAAGTCAATATTTTGAAGACATGAATTAAATGTACACTTTTTTTGGAAAACGCTCATCTAACACCCTGGAATACTCTCCGAAATAGAGTCATGTTCCCTTTGGATGTTTTTAGCGAAAAGTTAAGATGATTAATAGCGTAAAGTTAAGATTTTTTAGCGTAAAGTTAAGACGTTCATAGCGTAAAGTTAAGATTGTTTTGGCTACTCGTGCTCTGCAAGAACACTGTCGGTGGCAGAAAGTTTGTTTTACATTATTACAAGGCACTTGCAAAACTTTGAGAACTTTGACAAGCGACATCGGAGGTTCTTTGCATGAAATAAAGTGTATAATATTTCTTTCGGAGGTGGTCCATCGTCGATAAAAAGCAAGAACCGACCAGCGGTGAGCGAGTTTTATTTTACAATTGCGGCAGTGGTGGTCGAGTGGTTCAGACATTTAGAATTCCAGAGGTCGTGGGTTTGAATTCATGCCACATGGATTTAACCACTAGCTTTTTGGCAAACCGTGAGAAAAACTGCGTATATTCATGCAAAGGTATAAGTGTGAAATCCTCAACCCGATTTTCTTATTTACTGATCTTATTTCCCGTATGCTATATTGGCGCCCAACGTGGGGCCTGATCCCACATATAATAATTTGTCTTACAAATGGCGAGTTAACTAACGCATGTATTTTCTAGCGAGTACTCGAGAATTAAGACTCCTACGTTTTCAAGTTCCTTCAGCAAATTACGCCATATATTCATAACATAACAAACATTCTATACAATAATTGCTGTATTTTGTATTCATTTAACACGATGTATCTGAAAGCTTAAGCTTATTTGAGTGAGTGGTTGTCAGACGGGATTATGAGTTCGGTGTAAAATTTACGCTCAATTCCGTAGAAGTAGGTATATTCCTTCATTTGGATTTATTTACAGCCTTAGCTATATGACTTACGATTGAATTTTGCACGCAGATATTAGACTGAGATCGTTATTTTATACAGACAAGTTGCCTAATTTAAGCATTCCTGTTTTTCACCCTAGACGCAAACAAATACGATTGAATATTGAATGCATTTTATTTATAAATACAATTTTTTGTGCAGACGGAAAACGTGTTTCCTAAAATTATTCAGCAACGTTTTTAAAACTGACGAATTTTTCCTTTCTAATTTTTTTCGGGATCAATACCTAAGAAGTTAGTAGCCCCTACTCAGCCTTCACTGTCCAGCTGTCATACTCGTAGAAAGGGATTTCTTCGTAAATAGGGAAAAATTCAAGTTAACTTATTTTATAATTTTAATTAATTTTAGGATAATTTATTGATTTTACAACGTATGAGCAGACAGAGCTGAAATAATGACTTTCAATTTCACCATATGATGTTTTCTCAGAATCAATGCACATGCTACTAAGAAATATACCTACAACACCTAGGTATAGTACATATCTGTACTATCTCTGGCACATATTATATACAAATATAGTTCAAACGGTTTCTAAAAGTTAGGTAGGGTAGGCTTGACTGTACGAGTAGCAGTAACGTTGCAACAGTAATGCTGCTGCAGGCGCCACCCGAATTAGATTCTTATACGACACGAAAAATATATACCTACGTTTTTTTTCGTGTTTCATTAACCAACTAAATATAAAACAGCAATCCATCCAATACGCAATCGATTAAAATAATATTTCGCCGTTAGTGAAATAAATGTATTCTTCAAATAGTCTCAAGCCCCGCATTTCGGGCGAGGCATTCCAAATCGGTGGGCACTTTGAAGTTTAATTGGCTGTCAAAGTTGGGATTGTGAAGTTGTGAACAAGACTGGGGCTGCGAACAAGTGCTGTGGACAGGACATTGATCCGCGATTTGCTATACTCTGAGAATTTGAAATTAAATAAAGGGTGTAAGTCACTGGGACTAATTCAAAATGTCACCTTTTAAGAAGGAGATGGGCGTTTCCACTCAAATTAAAGTTCTAGACAATATTTCAAATCCAAAAACCTTGCATAATCCATCCATTAATTTATCAAAACTCCTACACAAAATGATGAATGGCTAAAAAGGTAATTACTTCATCGATCAATCACCCTTTCAGTTCAGTTATTGGACATGGACACTAAAATAAAAGGGTCCAATCAACCCATTCAGTTCAATTCATATTGGACGAAACACAAATAAAACCTATTTCTATTTTCCTATTTCGCTTTTAGAAAATCTACCTTATTCTTTGCTAAAAAAGTTGGGAATCGAGTGAACAATAGATGGCCGTTGAGTTGTTATGAAAGAATGCCCGTGGCAATGGATTTGGGAGAGGATTCTTATGTTTAGAGTTGCGTGAAAGATCGCGTTATCTAAGGTAAGATTTGACACTTGTTGCCCCTGTTTGTTACAGGCTACAGCTTGATCCAGATCATTTTGCGAATTGCAACTAGAAAACTTTTCTCGGAAGATTTTTTCCTACGCCGAAATCTCTGAGAATTTAGTTTCTCCTTGTCATAAAACTTACTCATACTCTTAGGTGAAATATTTTCGATTAATACATGTTTTCCTAAAGGGAAAATTTCCTGTGTGGTGCTGAATATAGATATGGTTTCGAAAAAGGTGCTTAAGGTTTAACTCTGCCATGATTTCCAAGGCTCTTTAAACAGAAAGAAGAAACATAAAACCATAACCTACACGAGAACCGAGTAATTGATCCAATTTATAATTATACGAACTGCGTAGGTATATTATAGTCGCAAGGTAAATTAATTTTGAATCAAGCAGAAATGTCGACGACCTTCCTCCTAAGCCTCCCTAAGGCGCATGTATATAGTGGAAATATTCGCTGTATTGGGTAAGGTCTTGGTAGTTCAGATGGTAGAGGTCCGGTGATCGTGGGTTCAAGTCCCACACAAGACAGTAAATTTTCTACTTTTAATTTGGATCAAGCTAATTCTGCATGACACTGACAATGACAAAGTGTGGAAAGCGTGATTTAAAACGTCCACTATCTATAAAATATGACGTTTATAATGACCCTCCACACTTTGTTCTAACAAAGTAGGTGCCAAGTTAGCTTACAGGCCAATTCGAACGTACACTGATATCAGAATGATATTTGAATCATCTTATTTAGTTATCGAGCATTTCGCTCGTACTTCTCCGTACATGTATTTGCGCGGGCGAGACGCACTGTAACTAAATAACATGATTTAAATATTATTTTGATCTCAGTGTACGTTCGAATTGGTCAGGTAAGACTACAATGTCGTGTGCGTGTCTACAACCCCATTATCGCTCTAATTTTAAATTAATTACACGGAGCAACAACAGGTTCAAGTCGGTTTACAAGCTATTCGCATGAAACGTCGTAAGCGACATAGCTTCTCAGCCAACTTATGACGTTCTGTGTAGGTAAACTGTTAGGATATAAACAAAAGGGTTCAGTTCGCGTTTATCCACGTACTCGTAACATAATAGAGGCGAGGAAAATGGGGATACAAGCGCCGGGAAACTCAATTAGGTATTATGCTTGATCTGGGTTCCCCTGTACTTGTGTACTCTATCTCTGTTATCAAAGGAAACAAGTTATCTATTGTCGAAAAAACATTTGAGTTATCAGAATGTACGAAGGGCGGCTGAAAAGTTCGCAGCCTTAAAAAATAGTATTAAAGTAAATGTTAATTATTAATCGTTAATAATCGAATTTAAATTGTTGTGAGACATGCTAACATTGAATAATTTTACGGTTTAGACTCACTTGTTTTAAGTCACTCGCGCGACATGTTTCGGAGAGCCTAGGTCTCCTTTCTCAAGCACTAACAGTGCGAGCAGCGTTCACGACGGCCGTGTATCGCGTACTGCGGCACGCCCATGGTATAATAATATACTCCGCCTGGTACTCTCTTCCGAGATTCGCGAATGACCTAACTGTCACTTGCCTACGTCATCATGCTGTTTACAGGTTCTCAAACTTTAAAATGTGGGAGAATTTTAACCAACGGTGAAAATTATTTTAACGGCATTGTAACGCGAACTTTCCCAAATACATTAATACGCTATGTTTAGTTCGTATGATCTCTTACTAGATGGCGCTAGTAGTCCTCGATTTCGACGTAAACATTAGCGATATTTTATCTTTCCCGTAGTTTTAAAAATCCAAAACCTTGCGTAACCTGTGTTAAGTGTTGCCTAGATTTTTTGAGTACACATAACGAATGTGCAAACTAAGATTACTGTAAATTAGTTAGCCTTCAGTTCCTATGCGAACCATAGTTCACGGTGCCTACAAAAGATGGCGTTACTAATACCCAATGTTTGATCTTAAACCCAGTGTACCTGGAGACTTAAAATTACGACTTCACGCATTCCGTAACACTTGTATTTTTACTAAAACGTAGCAAATGTATAGATATAGATTAATGTCATTTTGTCAACTCACACATATGTAATTCACCTATGTGCACAGAGATGGTATTAGTAGGCCTATGATATTTCGTTTCTGAAATCTGTAAAAAATACAGAACATCATGTAACATGATGTTAAAAATATAGCGAATGTATCCAAATAGTTTAACATATAAAAACAACGCGCATGTTCGTACAACTCTGGTTACCAAATCACTCACTAGATGTCACTGTACAGTGCGCATAGCCATCCTACATGGCGGTGTTAAGATTTTTCCTAGAATAAGGACCCGATGCACCTAATTTTGTAATTGTTGAGAATTAGGAGTCGAGACTGCGAACACTCTGCGTACCATTAGGACCTTAGTGGGCCATCTTGACTATTAGTAGTAAAACCTAATTAGAGTATCCCGCGTTTCCTTAGTGCTCGGCAGTTGTACTTATTGGACGCTGTTCGGCCTTAGGAGATACGTTAGTTTAGTCATTATCAGTGTAGTTGTAATTAGCGACGTTAGTTGTTAATATACGGCTATCTGCCTTCGACTCCGTGTTTCTCTTCGCTCCTCATCGCACGCCCCACCACTTCCGAAGAAAACTACTCTTACATCTGGCGCACAACGTGAGGGCCGTGCCGTAACGTCGCAAGGTTTATGCCTGTCGAGACACGAAGAGCGAAGCTATTGCGGCAAAGCGAAGAGATGGCAGTCAATTTGACAGAGAGCCAATTCCAGCAGTTGTTAGGAGCCATCGCGACTGCAGCAAGACCAGCTCCGGCTCCACCCAAATCCAGTTCCTTCGCGAAGGCTACGTTTTCGTACAACGGCGAACGTGATCCGACCTGCGTGCAAACATTTTTAACAGCAGCTTCGTGCTTCAAACGCGTTGGGAACATCACCGACGAAGATGCACTGCAGAGTTTGCCACTAGTCTTGACGGATGCGGCAGCTGTTTGGTGGAATGGTGTGGGAAGCGCAGTCAAGACATGGAGTAATTTTGAGAACAGACTCCGTAGAGCGTTTGCACCCAAGAAGCCTGCGCATATGCTCTATAAGCAGATTTGCTTGGCGGAACAAGGTCCTCAGGAGCTCACCGAGACCTTCGTTGCCAAGCAAAGGGACTTGCTGGCACAGATGCCAGAGCCACAACTCCTTGAGACTCAGCAGCTCGATATGGTGTACGGGTCTCTTCACAAGCGGATCAAGGAGAAGATTCCGAGGGAAACCGTTCTTTCCTTCGATGCCCTTCTGGAAGCAGCACAGTCGGCCGAAGAGTTGCTGGATGACGAACCCCCTCTACCGCCAACTGTCCAACCGAAGGAGCGTATCCGGTGCAGTTACTGCCGAGTGAAAGGCCACACGGAGGACGTGTGCCGTAAGAAAGAGAGGGAAGCAGCAACACGTGCAGCAACCCGAGTAAAAGCTGAAGCGCTGCCACCAGCCACAGCTACAGCCTCTGCGACGGCAACGACACAGGCACCGTCTCCGTCACAGCCCATCTTCGCGTGCTACGGTTGTGGGACGCCAGGCGTAGTTCGAAGCAAATGCCTGAAGTGTGCCCAAACTAAGAAAACGACCAAGACGGAACACGTCGATTTCTGCGCCACTGGGATAGCCGAAGATGACTCCATGGACATACGCAAGCGACCCATCATTGGCATCGGTATTGGACCAATTACGGGGACAGCGTTCCTTGATACATGTGCCAAGAGCAATGTGGCGTCATATGAACTTTACACTTGCCTGAAAATGCGTGGCTACCGTATCACTGTCGACCACGCTCGAGTGACGCTTGCCGATGGAATAGGAAGGTTGCAAGAAGTCCTGAAGGTGAAATGCGTCGTAAACGTGTGTGACCGCGCCGTACCTACCAAATTTATCGTGTTCCCTGGGAAACGGGATACACGAACACTCCTGGGGATACCTTTCCTACAGGATGCTGGCATCATAGTGAATGCGCCACAGATGACGTGGCACTTCATTGACAACCCCACGAGCATTTATGAGTTGGGAGAGGAAGATGAAGAGGGGGCTTCATCGACCTACTGGTCAGACCCTGCTATAAGTTATGGCCATGGCATAGCAGCATCGGCGGTGTCAGAGAGCGCTCCTGCGGAACGCGTTTCTTCAACGCGCTGCTCAAGAAGGTCATTTCTTCAACGTGCCTTGCCATTCGACGCCGATCTACCCTCCGAGAATGCTACCGTCCCCTACCAATTGATCCCGATTACATTCGCTGATTTGCCGGAAGTACCCGCTCCCAAAAGAGTGAAAGCCCTAGACGCCCCTCTATTTGACGGCTATTCTCCGAGGTTTGTGGACGATATGTACAAAGACGCTCAAAAGACTCTCACCATGACGGAGATTGAGCTATCCCCACACTCACGGGAGTTGTTCCCGGAACCCAGTCAGATCAGCCGTACTTTGTAAGGGATGGGTGCCTCCCAAAGTTTCACCCGGTAACAGACTATAAATACGTCATGAATACGTTCAGTCTTACCGAAGAGGGGGAGGGTTCCCCAAAAGACTACCCCTGAACCAGCAATCACGAGCGGACGTGGACGTCCGCCCAACGGCCTCAACGCAACGAAGACTTTCCTGTCACCGCGCCGGGTCGTCTGCAGTTCCAGAGGGGGAGACTGTAACGCGAACTTTCCCAAATACATTAATACGCTATGTTTAGTTCGTATGATCTCTTACTAGATGGCGCTAGTAGTCCTCGATTTCGACGTAAACATTAGCGATATTTTATCTTTCCCGTAGTTTTAAAAATCCAAAACCTTGCGTAACCTGTGTTAAGTGTTGCCTAGATTTTTTGAGTACACATAACGAATGTGCAAACTAAGATTACTGTAAATTAGTTAGCCTTCAGTTCCTATGCGAACCATAGTTCACGGTGCCTACAAAAGATGGCGTTACTAATACCCAATGTTTGATCTTAAACCCAGTGTACCTGGAGACTTAAAATTACGACTTCACGCATTCCGTAACACTTGTATTTTTACTAAAACGTAGCAAATGTATAGATATAGATTAATGTCATTTTGTCAACTCATACATATGTAATTCACCTATGTGCACAGAGATGGTATTAGTAGGCCTATGATATTTCGTTTCTGAAATCTGTAAAAAATACAGAACATCATGTAACATGATGTTAAAAATATAGCGAATGTATCCAAATAGTTTAACATATAAAAACAACGCGCATGTTCGTACAACTCTGGTTACCAAATCACTCACTAGATGTCACTGTACAGTGCGCATAGCCATCCTACATGGCGGTGTTAAGATTTTTCCTAGAATAAGGACCCGATGCACCTAATTTTGTAATTGTTGAGAATTAGGAGTCGAGACTGCGAACACTCTGCGTACCATTAGGACCTTAGTGGGCCATCTTGACTATTAGTAGTAAAACCTAATTAGAGTATCCCGCGTTTCCTTAGTGCTCGGCAGTTGTACTTATTGGACGCTGTTCGGCCTTAGGAGATACGTTAGTTTAGTCATTATCAGTGTAGTTGTAATTAGCGACGTTAGTTGTTAATATACGGCTATCTGCCTTCGACTCCGTGTTTCTCTTCGCTCCTCATCGCACGCCCCACCACTTCCGAAGAAAACTACTCTTACAGCATTAATTTTAAGTTATTCATGTAGAAACATAGTAAAATAAAACAAATCTATACTGCACTTTTCACTCCTACTCTTACAGTTCCGAATAGAGCAGCCAACCATTTTCGTAACAAAACATTAATTACCAAGCTTACGACGTGAAAAGTTTGGAAAACACTGCGACTGCTGACACTGAGCGAGAAGGAAATAACAATTAACACGCGTTCGACAAGGATGACGGTCAAGGACAAAATGGCGGATTGTCAAATGTGACAGCGCTATCCTGTGTTGCCAGTAGTAGTAAACAGAATTACCCGAACGTCTGAAATTTATTTCGTGAATCGGAAGATATTGCTAACGAATAATTAAAAATGACGTGTTATTGTAAAATTGAAGATAAAATACATATAAATGAAAATTATAAAATTATAAAGAAATATTTTAACTTATTAACCATAGATATAATGTACCCATGTAACATGTTATGTTGAAATAAAGTGGCAATGTTATTGTGACGTAGGCAAGTGACACTCTGGGAATAGAAGACCATGTTTTATTAGACCATGGGCACGCCGTGTCGCACGCTGCGCGCGCGCAGGGAAAACCGGTTGGGGGAGGTCTTCCGCTGTCATTGTAGGCGGGCATAGTGGTGTGTTTGGGCTTTGGTCACCTAACACTTGTAGCGATACACAGCACGAACTCACTATGTCCACTACACTGTCACAACACTCACTGGTATTCTGCTGAGGAATCACAGGCTTCCATGCTGGCGGCACAGCCCAACCGCTATCCCGATTGAAATTAGGGCGCCGCCCAATCTCGATCACTTAACGTATCTTACGTGGTATGTAGCATTTTTCCCGTACCAGTAATCTCGCCTTGTCGAATCGAAGATAGTGCGACGTGGCTGTACGCAGGGCGTCGCGCGCGTGACTTAAAACAAGTGAGTCTAAACCGTAAAATTATTCAATCGTTAATAATCGTTAGTAATGGCGGCAATATTCATCTAAACTGCCAAAGAGGCGGGGAAAAAAGTACCATAGTTTTTTTATTGTTCTTTTTTTTTTGCTTACGTCGCGAATATTTCAGCCTCGTATGTTACTATAAATATGGCGGTCCAAACAACATACATCAAAGACAAATATTATAGAAAACTTAGTGAATAAACCTAATAAAATAAACTTTACCTTTCGAGGCGGTCCAGTCGGAGTGTACATGTACGTCTGATTAAAGTCATCATTAACTTAATAAGCTAATTGCAACATAGTTATTTCGAGGCAGGGACTGTCCCGCTGAGAGTCAACCTGAAAACGTCAATAACTATATACTTAGTCGGCAAGTCACTAGCATAGCGAGCATTTAAGCGCTTAGCGTTGGGAAAATAAGACTGTAGGTATATACCTTTTTAGAGTTCCGTAGCCAAATTGGCAGAACAGAACCTCTATAGTTTCAGCATGACGGTCTGTCCGTCCATCCGACGGACCGTCTGTCTGTCACAGCCATTTTACATGGACCATATTTAGTTCAGATATTTATGAGCACTTTTGCCATTGTGTTTCTGACTGCGGAAAAAGTAAGCCTCGAATTGTATCCGGCTGTCATATAGAAATAAATGTTATGTTATGTTTTCCGTGTCCGTCATCCTCATCCTCATTTTCATTCCCATTAGTCTCATTACATATTTCGCAATAGTATGGTCTGTGACGGCAAACTCTTACACTTTTTTTCGCCTAGCCCTCATCCGCCAACCGTCCGATAAGGAATTTCGTTCTAAAAATAAATAGTAAATACTTAATTGCTCTAGACCCCACGGGATAGATCTTGGGGCAGAGGAAAACCAAAACGAAGATGGCGTGACAAACTTGATACATTTCATAAAGAGTGGCGTGAGTGTGCATTGGATAGGAACACAATGGCGGGAAAAGCCTTAGCCCAGCAGTGGGACACTCTAATAGGCTCGTAAAAAAACCTTAGTTGCTGTACCGCCTGTACCGACCAGAGATCTTAATTTGTAACGATGATGACATAATGAACCCTTGATGGAAAAAAACCTTAGACGTGCCGTCAATCGGTTAGAATCCTAAACGAGCAATCGGCAAAAAAAAACTGTTTCTCACGGCGTCAAATGTGTATGTGGTCCTTAAACGGACAGATAGACTATTAGCGGCTGATATGGCTTAAATATGGCGGCGCATTGACATATGCTGACAAGTTGTTGGTATTTTTATTGATTTAGTGAATGTAGTTTGTAGAGCACCGCTTGGGATGGGCGTAATACCTTTAATTGCTTTATTAGTTATCAGCTAATTACTCTTATAACTTTTATATAATGTACTTAGACACATTATAAATTGGGTGCTAAGAGGAAAGTGACAAGGTTCCAATATTTTCAATTTTGCCCTTCAAAAAAAAAAAGAGATAGTACGCTCTCTTCCATATTCAAGCGAGCACTTTATGAATAAAGATAATGTTCATTCATCGTAAGACTCAGAAGATGTTTAATAATTAGTGGACTAACTAACTACTACTAGTGTGTAACTATTTGGAAAATTGTTTTTTTTTAAGTAGGTATTTACTTAGTTCAAATTCAATTTTGGAATAAGGTTATTGTAATTTTGTAAATTACATCTCTTAATGATTACATATTCCGTGAAAATGGTTCAAATTATCTGCCTAATGCTCCGTATATACCATAGAGAAAAAAATACATAGAGTGCTCACTCCATACATCAGTTCAGACTATTAATTTCAGTGTCTACATCTAGCATCGAGTAGCGGAACTATCAGTACTGCTACTTGACAATAGATGTAGCACCGACCGGAAAGTCTTATCTCAACAGCATAAGACTTTCCGGTCGGTGCTACATCTATTGTCAAGTAGCAGTACTGATAGTTCCGCTACTCGATGCTAGATGCTAATAGTCTTTTTGGTACTAAAACTGATGTATGGAGTGAGCACTCTATGTATTTTTTTCTCTATGGTATATACAGAGCATTAGACAGATAATTTGAGCGAGGCATAAATTCATAACAATCATAACATCTCATTCATCACAGAAGGTCGTTGGCCGAGTTATGTCTTAAGCCGTTATATAAATTTACACTTGTATCCGACAGTTGTTAATGAACATAAATCCTCCTGAAATAAAGGACATATTTTACTACAAAAATAACGGCGTTCAGATCCTTTTTAAGTCGAAACCAACCAAGGTGTATTCCCATTGTTGCTGAAGATAGGGAAGTGTTTTACTCAAGCAAGAATCCATTATAATTTAGGCCTCGTTATCCGTAATAAGGGCTTGTGCACAAATCACGCCAGGCTCGATTTGGGGGTCAAAAAGTAGCCGAAAAAACCACGCACGATTTGTGCACAAGACCATGATAAGTGTGCGTAAATAATCATTTGTTCACTGCTTTACCAAAAAGCAACAGGCAAACCCCTTGTAGGGTTGTAGTCGAAAACGAAATTTCTATTTTCGGTATTCCCTTAGGCCTCTACTCTGGTTAACTCGAGTTGAACTTTAGTGCAACACTACATATTAACCTTAGTGGTTCAGTTCAGACATCAACACTTGCTAAGACAAAAGCAATTTTAATTTGTTGATATAAAGATTCAAATAAGAATGGAACGGGAGACCTTTTTAGGGTTCCGTAGCCAAATGGCAAAAAACGGAACCCTTATAGATTCGTCATGTGTCTGTCTGTCCGTCTGTCCGTCTGTCCGTCCGTATGTCACAGCCACTTTTCTCCGAAACTATAAGAACGATACTGTTGAAACTTGGTAAGTAGATGTATTCTGTGAACCGCATTAAGATTTTCACACAAAAATAGAAAAAAAACAATAAATTTTTGGGGTTCCCCATACTTCGAACTGAAACTCAAAAAATTTTTTTTCATCATACCCATACGTGTGGGGTATCTATGGATAGGTCTTCAAAAATGATATTGAGGTTTCTAATATCATTTTTTTCTAAACTGAATAGTTTGCGCGAGAGACACTTCCAAAGTGGTAAAATGTGTGTCCCCCCCCCCTGTAACTTCTAAAATAAGAGAATGATAAAACAAAAAAAAATATATGATGTACATTACCATGTAAACTTCCACCGAAAATTGGTTTGAACGAGATCTAGTAAGTAGTTTTTTTTATACGTCATAAATCGCCTAAATACGGAACCCTTCATGGGCGAGTCCGACTCGCACTTGGCCGCTTTTTATATGCCTCTGGGCGCTAGAGGATCGCGAATCAGAACCAGTAACTTGCCGACTCATCCATTACCAAGTTTCCATTAAGAGACACCTTTTTGCTTGTTACAAATGGAACGGCTTTACATATTCACGAGTTGGAGTGGTCATGCTAATTAAGTTAATTGCAAAGGCCCAAAAAGGCAAAATAATTGGGGAAGGGCGTGTTAGGTCAAGGGTAAATTAAAATATTAGTTAGGTATTACATTATTTTAGATTGTAGGTATTAAGTACCTGTGGAGGAGGTTGCTGAACATACACTGGACAGCGCGCCGCACTTATGCATCGATCCTTGATGAACTGAACATCACTACCAGGCAGTCCACTGTCTGCATTCGCAAAGTGCTTGAATATTTTGCTTTTGCAGTGCGTCAGGCATGTTTGCGCAAGCACGATTGGACGATTTTCATGCCATAATGAGGAAAATAATCGCCTCTCAAATGTATCGCCTGCGGGGTAGCACCAACAGCTTGCTGGTAGATATAGCGGAGAGATGGGACTGTCCGTTTTTTAGTCACAGGGCGTCTGCTCATCGTCCTGTGTACCATGATCCCAAATGATCAATTTTTGAGACTGTGAGACCTAGGTTAAGATCTACTAACACTAGTAATGTAAGTCTGTAAATATGTAACTAACAATCTATGGGCAAACTGGCCTGAAATAAAGAATTTTATTATTATTTATTATTATATTTTGGCCACATTGCCAGGAAAGACAGTGATAACCCGGAAAAGCTGATAATCACTGGTAAAATCGAAGACGATAAGCCGAGACACAGAAGCCCAATGCGGTGGACAGATCAAATTCGCTCAGCCCTTGATGCAACGCTCTATGGTGCCCTTTATTCGGCGACAGACAGAAAGAGGTAGGGAACACCTAGAAGTGGCCACGACCCTCAATGATGAGGAAACCGATGCAACGAGGAGGAGGAGGAGGATTAAGTACCAACTTGATCAGAACAAGATGAGGATGTGTCATTCATATATTTTCATCGAAGTTTGACATTAATGATGACATTGAAAAAGCCATGCAGGTAGCTTGGTCAGACTTTGACTGACTACTGGAAGGATACATTTTAGCAGTCTTTGTTTATTTACAAGAGCCTGAATCATAAATTACGTTTTTCAACAGATGTCAGCGTGCCAGCGTATAAAATATAAATATTTTGGATACTTACTCAGAGATGTTCAATACATAGTTTCTAGTAATAGTTAAAGCCTGACCTGATTATTGTCAAGAGGGCGCTATTATTCTCATGTATAGGGTGACAGTTCAATATAGTATGGGAAAATTAGTTTCAGTGAAATTCCGCAACATGGCGCGTGATCATACGAGGGGTGATCCAAAAGTAATGATAACTGAATACTTATTGAATCGGATTAAAATAAATAGGTATGCCGTTACTGGCCATAAAGACTCCTTAGTAAATTAAAAAATTAAAAATTAAAAAATATGTATCTGTCAGAGAGTTGCAGCTGTTTTTTCACGAGCAGTCGGAACAATAACGCAAAAATGGAGAAAACTGAGATGAGAGCGGTTATTAAATACTTCTGTTTGAAAAAAATGTGTACTAAAGATATATACGCTGAATTAGTGGGAACACTGGGCGAGTCCACTCCGCCGTATTCCACAGTGGCACGGTGGTCAAAGGAGTTTAACTTGGGAAGAACATCCACTCAAGATGAACATCGCGAAGGCCGTCCATCTGTCGCCATTACTGGAGAAAACGTCAAAAAAATTCATGATCTCGTTTTAACAGATAGAAGGATGACTATCAGGCATCTAGTTGAGCTCACAGGCATCTCGTATGGCAGCATTCAAAGAATCTTAACTGATGAACTACACATGAAAAAAGTCTCCGCTCGTTGGGTGCCTAGAATGTTAACGGCTGAACAAAAGAAAATACGATGTGAGATTTCGAGGTCTAATCTTGACAAATATCAAACCGATCCCGAAACATTTTTGCGTCGGTTTGTAACCATGGACGAGTCTTGGATCCACCATTTCGATCCTGAGACCAAACAGCAATCCATGACCTGGAAGCGAGCGTCTTCCCCTACACCGAAGAAATTCAAGGTCGTAAGCTCCGCTGGTAAGGTCATGGCTTCAGTGTTTTGGGATGCTGAGGGAGTCATAATGATCGAATACCTGGAAAAGGGAACCACTATTACGGGCTCCTACTACGCTGACCAAATACGCAGATTGAGAGAGGCAATCAAAGAAAAGCGGCGGGGTAAACTTCGAGCTGGGATCCTGTTTCACCAGGATAACGCACCGCCCCACAAGGCCGGCGTTGCGATGGCTGGCATCCGTGATTCAGGGTTCGAATTGCTGGAACACCCCCCATATTCGCCAGATCTAGCCCCCAGCGACTTTTATCTCTTTCCACGGCTGAAGGAAGATCTTAGAGGCAACAAATTTTTGAATGATGGCGAGGTAATGGCCGCTGTGGATGCATTTTTGGAGGGTCAAGAAAAAGATTTTTTTTTAAAGGAATTCGTGATTTGGAGAACCATCGGGTCTAAGTGTGTAGAATTGGAAGGAGATTACGTAGAAAAATAAATTATTTTATTAAATATTTTATGTCTGTTTCATACTGATTATCATTACTTTTGGATCACCCCTCGTATATTCCCGGTCAGGCTTTAATCTTATTTGCGTTACGTTACATTAACTAATATTAAGTATCACTTATCGCTAAATACAAAATAATAACAAAAATTCATGAGGACGAACAGAAAAGAAAAAATAAATATTGTGCTAAAAGGTCTGGGGACTCAGCTTAGTGTCACGAAGTGAGTCCTTAGGACCCACAACGTGACGCTGATTTTCAGTGAGGCCTGATAAAACTAAAAACTAAAACTATATCTAACTAATAAAAATATCCGGCAAAACCTAATAATTATTATGGCCTGCGCGAATGTGTGTGTGTATGTGTGTGTGTGTGTGTGTGAGTATGTGCATTGGTTGGAACGGTTGCCTTAGTAATGCAATTTTTGTTTATCCAATAGATAATTCCGGAGTTTAACTTTAAAAGACGCGACAGATAAACAATTTCGAACTGGTGGTGGTAAGTCGTTCCAGCACTTAGTGGCAGCAATTGAAATATGTTTTGAGACTCAAAGGCACAACGTCACAAACGTCGCAGTCCTTTTTTGTATTCGCGCCGACCGACCGCCGTTTTAACCAATTTAATAGCTGGCCGACTTTAAACGATCGCCCACGAAATGCTGCAGCGTTTTTATTGTTTTCAGCAATTTACGTCGAGTCATATCAATGAAACACCTTATTTCATTTCAGTCGTACAATCAGCAGAAGTATCTAAGCGGGCCAGAGGCCCGTTTCTCAAAAGCTTGTAACTTGTAATACAAGAGAATGTCACGTATTGACAGCTTTTGTTAGAAAGGGAACTTCCACTTATATTACAATCTTTTGGGAAACGTGCCCCAAGAGTTCAAAATGATCCGAACATGCTTTTCGCTTAATAAATTTATTTGAAACATCCAGTTTGCACCCAAAGATTGAAGGGTACCGTGAGTTGTGTTGACCTTTAGTGATTTTTATCAAGCAGAATGTCTTCATGCGGTGTAGAGTCTGTGCGGAAAGAGAAGAGTCGTGAAATGTATGGGATTCCATACATTCTACGACTCTTCCCTTTCCGCACAGACTCTAGTACATTATTTTAATCTTTTTTTAATATTATAGTTTGTACCTAATTGCTCCAAAAATTTTGTTAGTATGGAGCAAAGTAGGCACATTTTATGGTAGGTATCTAATAAAGTGTTTTTTCTCAAACCAAATGCATGAGAAAAGTTTGTAAAGTACTTATAAGCTCAAATATTTCTGAAACTTGCATTGAATTATCGTCATAAGCTCATAAGTCATAAATACTTCAAAAGCTTGGGAACTTAGGCGATGCGTGAAATTAACACATCTGCTCGTCTCCACGTCCGTTACGTATAAAACTTTCTTCGCGTATTTAAATACGACAAAGTTGGGGCTTTACTTAGCTTTGATATAATGAAATTGATAATGCTTAGAAATAAAGGAAGAGTGGATGAATTTACTGTTTCGAGCTCGACTCGAACTCGCGTCCCGGGATAGATAATGGCAATACGCGTGTGTGCCACACGGGTAAGTGAGGCTGGCCTTCACATTGGGGCCTGTTTGTGTTTCTGTTTACACCAGTGTTTATTGCGAGTTCAGGCAAATGTATGAACTCGCAATAAACACTTATAATGTGTAAACAGACTCCATTGTGAAGGCCAGCCTCACTTATCCCTATGCCACACTTATCCCTATGCCACACTTACCCCTATGCCACACTTACCCATATTGAACTTAGTACCAAACCGCCGCTCGCTCTAACTAAGCTGTCGAGACTTATCTAACTACCCGATAGTAGAAGAAAATTGGAAGTTTTGCACCAGTCTTGCCCAACACAGTGAGGCAGAGAGTTGCTAGAAATAATACGAATAAAATAGAGCGAAATTCTACTTGCTAACTTTCTACCTAATATGTTTATTATCTTAACCACTTCTAAACTAGTGGCTCTGTGAGCTGTAGACCTCGCGAGCAGAGCTTAAAACTGAATAAATGTATGGCAAAAATATTTATTAAAATATAGGTATAGTACATGTAATATAAACAAAAAATTAAAAACTACATAAAGCTACAAACAAAAATTAAACGAATACGCTTAACCCGCGCTTGATAAATAAAAAATACGAAATTTTTGATTTTTTCAAAATAAAAAAAAATAAAATAAAAAACAACTATACGAAATTTAAGTATAAAAAAAATACAAAAGTTATGTAGCAGTATACAATTACTGGGGATGGAACCAGGGACCTGCCGATGCAAACAAAAAAGCGAACATTTGCAAAATACGCCATTATAGTTCATACTAAAGCTGACGAAATTTAGCTACTCATTCTCAAGTAAAAACTAAATATCTAAATACCGCCAAAACCAGCGATACAAATTTTCTGAATTTTTGGCCATTTAATCTATAAACATATCTCAAAAAGAAAAAACTCTTATGATACCGATACGACTATTTGTTTAGGCGGGAGCTATCACGACTCCGCCATTTTGAAAAATTTCCAAAAACCGGATCGACAAAAATTTTTTATTTTGTCATAGAATTCGGTCTCAAAATTTCACGAAAATCGGTTAAGAATTGCGACCTGTAGAGGAGAACATCCGGACATACAAAAGCAAAATGCCCGAGTCAAAACGTAGACCTTCGCTACGTTTCGGTCAATAAAAAAGTCTTTTATAAAGCATAATAAAGTGATTTCAACAATGCCTTCCCTCCATAATAATAATAATAATATAATATAATAAATCATTTATTTCAAGTAACTTTGACTCATAGATATCGTTAGTATGTACTTATACCTTACTTATACTTATATATTACCATAACCTACATACTAATACGGAACGGTACGGTAGATGTAGATCTAAAAGAATTAAGTATAACATATTCGTAGATAACAAGAGAATATACAGGGTGATTCATGAGACGTGAGCAGGACTAAGCCTACACAATCAGTAAATGTAGTAGAATCGTTCACCACAATATTTAAGTAAAACAATCACGTTTTTTTTCTGTTGTTATACTTTTTGGTAAGGACAAATTTAATTATCTACTATCATGGATACAGTACAACATTTAATTAACAAAGATAAAACCTTTTTAACCGTTATGACAGCACATCGAGTATGAAGAAAATGAAATGTCACACTTGAGTGAGATACGATTTTTCAAAAGTAACCAGTCTCCGATGACATTGAATTTAGCACTTGTTATGGATAAAGCAAAGAGGGCGACCATAAATGTCGTAAATAAATTAAAACTTTTTTTAAACAGTGTAAAATAAATTAAAGTTAATCTCACAAATACTGGTACGAAACAGTTGTTTATTACTTACTGTATGCGTAGGCTTGATCCTGCTCACGTCCCCTGAATCACCCTGTATAGCTGTTCGAATAAAGACTCTTTGTTCCCATTTTCTCATTATTTCATAAACTTCACTATTTTTCCTTTATAATTAGCTGCACTATTAAAATGTAGCTAGGGGGATTGTTAGGCGGTCTTCAGCCAATTAGCTGAAATGCATTATTGAACAGACCCTGTTACCTACCTACTTTTTTTCTTGTACACTGTCACTTAAGCGATATTTCCGTTCTAAGGTTCCTTATAAATTGTATGGAGATGATAGCTGTCACCGTATCCACTCTCGCGGTGCGCGCCCCACATTTTTTTTTTTGCAATTTGGAAGATTCTGAGGTACAATAGATATAACGCGGTGATCTTATATATTCAGCAATATCGACATCACTTAAAATGATTATTGATTAGGTACTTGTGACTTTTAAATCCAATGGCGAACATTACTCTCAATTAAGCTTAGAGTAAATCTAAAAGTGGAAAAATTACTGTCTTGGGTATTCTAAGCTTAACAGCATCGCTCGCAGACGTTCCTGATTGTTAAAAATTTAATTACTCTTAATTCGCATAAAAACCTGTCAGAATAACCCCCAAACACTTTTTAACCTTTTAACCGCCATAGAATACGTCATCGAGCGTGCTCGTGTCGCCGGGGGGTACGAAGTTACACGAAGTTTTGTCTTATTTATCAGACAGCGGCGAAATGCGCCCGATTTTGTATGTCTTATATATCAGTCTAAGGCGGTTAAAAGGTTAATGGAATATGTTTCTAAAATTTTAAATAGCCAAATAAACAGATTTCTAAATAACAGCAACAATATAAATTTCGCGCAGTAGCTGAGTAATTGAATTCCTAATTCCCTACAAAAAGGGCCGTCCAAGTCAATTAAAAGTGTAGCTCGTTCATTTATAACCTTTTTTGCTGACGGCTCCTTGAAAAGGCCCAAGAGAGAGGAGAGGGCGGGAAGGTGGACATTACTTCATGAATCTATATCACTACACATTATAAAACAAAGTCCCCCGCCGCGTCTGTCTGTATGTATGTTCGCGATAAACTTAAAAACTACTGAACGGATTTTTCACCTAGGTATCAATGAATACTAGCTAATCAACTACCTTTATAACCTGCGGAAATCTGTATTATACAGGGTAATTTAGTTATGTCTGACCATACTCTGAGGGGTTAATATGTGGGTCATACAACAACTTTTACTTCGGGGCCAACCCCGAATTGCGAAGAAAAATCAGAAGTTCCATAGAAAACATTGATATATGTGAATCACCGAGATGTATGAGATGGCAGAATTTTTACTCGCGATTTCGGGGTTGACCCCATAGTAAAAGTTGTTCAGTTTGACCTACATATCCATCCCTCGGAGTATGGTCAGACATAATAAAATCACCCTGTATACCGTTGAATTTCAAGCTACAGTTGGTAAGAACCAGGAAAACTATACTCATCCTTTTCTTTTGGGTGCTACTACTAATGTAAGACAAAGATAGTATGATTACTCTCTGTCTATGTTTGAAATGAGACAGTCCTTTGACAAACTATAAGTTATCATTATCAAACGTTATCATAACAAATATCTTCTTCTTAGCTTTATCACATGTGTTAAAAAATAGCTTCACATAGTTTTTTCTATCTAACTATTCTAGTATTCAATCGCTAGTCTCCCTTACGATCCAATCCCCACATAGAAAAGGCAAACCTTGGAAACGCGAAGGTCCAAGGTTTGCTTACACAACACACCCGGATAATTACGCTTGAACTGTACCTTGTACCGCGCCGCAAATGATTACTGTGCAAACAGAACTGTATCCTTACCTGAAACAGAGTAAAGCACTTTTAATCCCAAAAGCAAATTCCATTTTAAATATTATGCAGGCAATTTTACTTTTTTACTGGCCAAGGACAGGTTAAATAAGCTGGGAAAGTGTTTTATTAAATTATTTGGAAAAGAGTTTACTGTGGTAATGTAAGAATAAATATTGTGAATCGTATTAGTTCAAGGTTGGACCTTAATTTAGCGACATTACTAATATACCTAGTAATAATTTGGTTGTCCATCCTCAACCTCATACCCTAGAACCTATCTGATAGTCGCGCACTGTGCGGTTTAAGGATGACTCACGTTAGACCGGGCCGTGTCCGGGCGCTTCGTTTTCTATGGAAAGCATCACGTGATCACCTGTCCTCTATCAAAGTAAGCGCCGGAAACTCCGGCCCTGCCGAGGTTTTCTCGAGGGACTGCAGAATGGGATTCTTCAAAAAAGGTGTGTTCAGGTTTTTAAGGGGTTGTGTAACACCCCTGAAGTGCAGGCGTCTGCTTATAATCAGGCAGGCCGTTATGCTTGTTTGACATCGACTTAGTATTATAAAAAACCGAAAGAAAAAACGGTAAAATGTAGTTGTATTAAAATATTACAAGTATCCAATGTACGCCGGCATTATAATCTATTAGCCTCGGGTATTATAATCTATTACCCTCTAGGGCATCTCCTGAATAACCTTTTACGCTTGTTTGAAGTGATCTTGGTTTTTGCAAAAGGAAATAAAAAATAAGAAAGATTTTTCCAGGTTCTTATAACTCAGCTACCTTCTACTAGCAAATCACGGCAAAACTAATAGATTTATTCAGCTCTATTGTTCGTTCTCTCTAACTTATAGAATAGAATAGAATAGAATATAATTTATTCGTAAGCACAAACAAACGAGACAATACATAATATAAAAGAAAACACAAAATAAGATGAATGTGCCACGAAATGACTTCATCTCAGCGTGTTGCTGGTGGCTTCCAGTGCTGGTCTTCCGATGAGACTATCAAGTGAGAAGAATCACGGGGGGTAACAAACAAGAAGAAAAAGACATGAAATAACACACAGTGAACAAATAGTTAAATAAGAAAAACTTATGAACTCGAATAATGATTATTCTTTGTTAAATTAAACAGCCTTTTGGTGATAACGAAAGGGAAGAAATAAAAGAGCATTTCTCACAAAATATTGTACCGTTCATTTTTAGCGGAAAATTGATTGAAAATACGGCGGTTACAAGAAAATCAAGGCTGATTTCCTCGTTTGCTCGCAAATTGTGTCTTAGTATTGATTCTACCAAATACCTTCATTACGAATTCCCTTTGATTCGAGTCAAAATGTTTTTTCTGCGTTAGCAAAGTCTTTATTATAATGTCGTTATTCTTTCAATTATAACTACTCAGCGCCAAATTACCTTTTCATCGAATTCTAAAAAAGGAAATGCTATGTTTGACTGGTATTTTGTAATGTATGTACCTAAGGGTACCTAAATAAGTAACCTACTCTAAAAGTCGTTTGACAATACATATCAGAAAGTATATAGGAAGAAGTTATTAGTGATACCTAAATATTTACGATCGAAACGAAAGCGGTGTCTAACGAGTGCTAACATTGTGCTAAACGAGTGAAACGACGACGAGTGACGATGCACCATTTAAAAATCACTATCAAATCGAGCTCCTTTCAATTACTTTTCAGCCACTTTTCACAAAAGCTGCCATGTCACGAGATTACATTAAACCAAGTCGAATCGAGCCCCAATTTCGGCAGTAAAGAGTGATGGTGCCGGCGCCGGCACTCCGTTCGGGCCCGGCCACATGTCAGCGGTGCGGCGCCGCCGCCGCCGCGCGGCGCGGCACCGCAGAAATCTGCGGCGCCGCAAACCGCTCTGCGGCGACGCCCGCCGCAACGCAAAATTTTGCGGTGCCGCGCTGCGGCGCCGCAAAGCGGTGCGCGGCGCCGCGCGCGGTGCCGCAAAGCGGTGAGTTTCGCCGCGCGCGGTGCCGCCGAGCGGCGTGCGGCGCCGCAGATTTCTGCGGTGCCGCGCCGGTATTTTCTTTTGAAATGATTTGCATCTTCATTCATTATACGAAGATATGGGTTCACCCAAAATTTTCTTTTTAATTGTTTTTTTTAATTTCTGCGGCTTCTTAATAGCGCTGGCAGTACACCGAGAAATTCAGTAAAATGCTGCAAATGATGTTAAAGGTATGAAAATCGGTACGATTGATCTTTAGGATATTTCAAACAATTTGACCCGAAGCACCATTAAAAAAAACGAGATGAGTTATCTTTTTTTGTATGGAATTGTAAAAAAACTGTTTTGAAACCTATCGAGTGTGGTATTAAACGAAAGGGCTTTCTGAGCCGATTCCAAAAATATCATATCATTACATTTCAGTCATTTTTTTTAGGGTTCCGTACCTCAAAAGGAAAACCCTTATAGGATCACTCGTGCGTCTGTCTGTCCGTCCGTCCGTCTGTCACAGCCTATTTTCTCCGAAACTACTGGACCAATAAAGTTGAAATTTGGCACACATATGTAAGTTTGTGACCCAAAGACGAACATGTAACGTAAATAAATGAATTTTAAATATGAAGGCCACTTTTGGGGGGTAAAAGAGAAATTTAAAAATAAAGTTTTTCAAACTATATCGTGTTACATATCAAATGAAAGAGCTCATTTTGAGAATCTCAAATGTATTTTTTTTATAATTTTAGGATAAATAGTTTAGCGGTTATTCAAGAAAATAGGCAAAAAATTACCATTCCTCCCCTTTATCTCTGAAACTACTGGACTAAAATTTTGAAAAAATTACACTAAATAGTTCTTTACCTATAGATGACAGGAAAACCTATTAGAAATGTGCAGTCAAGTGTGAGTCAGACTTAAGTACTTAGATTTTGATCCGACCCCTACGGGATTTTTAAAGACATTTTACTCACTTTTAATGAAGTTAAAATTTGGCACACATATGTAAGTTTGTGACCCAAAGACGGACATATATGTAACATAAACAAATGAATTTTAAATATGTAGGCCACTTTTGGGGGGTAAAAGAGCAAATTAAAAAATAAAGTTTTTCAAACTAAGATATCGTGGTACATATCAAATGAAAGAGCTCATTTTGAGAAAAGTTTGTAAATTTCTGTACCTAAAAGTGTTTCAAAGTAAAGTTTATTAATTTAATTATTAATTAAACTTTGGAATGATCATTTTAAGATAAATGGTTTAGCAGTTATTCAAGAAAATAGGCAAAAAATGACCCTTTCCCCCCCCTTTATCTCTGAAACTAGGTACTGGGTCTAAAATATTGTTTTGGTCTAAATAGTTCTTTACCTATAAATGACAGGAAAACCTATTAGAAATATGCAGTCAAGCGTGAGTCGACTTAAGTACTTAGTTTTTTAAAGACATTTTACTGACTTTTCATTAAAAAAAACATATTGTTAAAAATTGTGTAATGTGCGGAACCCTTGGAACGCGAGTCCGACTCGCACTTGGCCGGTTTTTTTTTAATTATAATAAAAATAATTTTCAAAACATACCAAGTTTGGGCTTCTTCAGATACAATACCGTTCAATATTTTTTTGTAAAATATACCTCAAATTATACCTAATATCCTATTAGGATATTAGGTATCTAACCGTAAGAAAGCAATTTTGAAAATAATTACATGAAGTACTTTTTTTTTAATTTTTTAATTTTACAAAGTGTGATCTATGAATCTCTCAATTAAATATTTAAATAGAAAGCATAAAATTAATATAAATATAACGGTTTTTCCAGAAAGTCGCTTATATCTCGGAATCTATAAGTCGTAGTAAAAATTATTTATGTAAGAATTAACTGAAAAATCTCACCTTTAACCCCCCCCCCCTTCCCCGAGTTCTCCACCCCCCACTTATGAGAACTTTTTCTTACTTAAAGCTTAGATATTACCAAAGGAACATGTAAACCAAGTTTCAATACTCTTATTTTACCCGAATGACATTATGAGTATAATTCGGCAGGGGTATTATTACACTTTATAAAATTGAAATAGTATTTTATGCAACCGTTGTTTAAGAGGGGTCAAAAAAGGCGAGTGGCGTGAGTAACAATTTGAGGCGAAGCCGAAAATTGTTAATAAAGACGCCACGAGTATTTTTTGACTCAGTTAAACAACGTTGCATACAATACTTTTTCTACGACCAAGCACTTACTTACTTTGAAAAAAAAAATTGTAAATTTAACAAATATTTTTCATTCAACAAAAATAATACTTTAAACAAGTGGAATCATATAGGACATATATGTAGGTAAACAAACCAAAAGTATACAGCTAAGATACGCGACCCGGCCACCGCGCCCCGCGCCCCACGGCCGGATGGTCAGCGACACCTTCTAGTAACTCATGAGGCCCTGGTACTTGCTCTTAGTTAAATTACAATTTTGGATAGTTATTTTTTCTCGATTTTGGCCACAGTAGCCTATGGAGACTAATAAGCAACGCTAAGCGGTGTTCGTAGTCTATGGATCTTGCTATATTACGGGTGTCACATGCGCGTTTCTGACTTCTGAAGGAATTTTATTGTTTTTACTATAGAACCTAATGAATATTTTGTAAATTGGCAGCAATGCACTTAGTACTCATCAATCAATTAAAATTAGGTTGGCAACAATGTATTATTATAATTAAATAAAAATGACTCGAATGTAATGATGTGATATATTTTTGGAATCGGCTTAGAAAGCCCTTTCGTTTAATACTACACACGATAGGTTTCTAAACAATTTTTTTTTAAATTTCATACAAAAAAAGATGACGTCATAACTCCTCTCGTTTTTTTTATTTGTTGGTGCTTCGGGTCAAATTGTTTCAAATGTCCTAAAGATCAATCGTACCGATTTTCATACATTTAACACCATTTGCAGCGTTTTTTGGGCGAACCGCTATCGCTATAACAACAGCAAGAGCAGAAGACATGTGAAGGGATCCATGTCTGATTAAACAACTGGTAGTCGAATTTTATTCTTTACTATGCAGCGTGGCATCGCACACGGCGCTGCACGCCGCTTGGCGGCACCGCGCGCGGCGAAATTCACCGCTTTGCGGCACCGCGCGCGGCGAAACTCACCGCTTTGCGGCACCGCGCGCGGCGCCGCGCACCGCTTTGCGGCGCCGCAGCGCGGCACCGCAAAATTTTGCGTTGCGGCGGGCGTCGCCGCAGATTTCTGCGGTGCCGCGCCGCGCGGCGGCGGCGGCGCCGCACCGCTGACATGTGGCCGGGCCCTTCCGCATACCAACACGTCGTGCGATGGAGGGCGCAATATCAGGGAATTAAGGGCCATTTACTTTACATGATACGTCCCGCCTGGAACATACGATTATCGTAACACGAGATAACGTATAGTATGGCAAATTGTCGTAAAAAAGGTGCGAAATATAAATCACTATGGGGGATAGAACTTTCGCACCTAATCTTTAAAATTTACAATAATTTTCTACTGATAAATTGGTTTGCCAGGCACATGCATAAGGCTTTCTCAAATCGCTTGTGATGATTGAGTTAATGATGATTAGGTAACACAAGCTGCCGTGTCACGAGTTTACATTAAAATAAGTCGAATGGACCTTCAATCTAGGTATCTTTAAAACAAGAGTGAATAGGCTGTTATTGAATCAGTAATGAGCTACATCCTTAAGGCTCTGTCGCAGCTTTCACCAGGTGAGAGTAGAGTCAAACGCTGATCAGCAAAAAAATGTTTTGTACAGTCGCCATCAGATATATCGGAGCGGCCGAGGTGCTCAAAAATATCTGAACACGCACTCTAACGCCTTGACAATAGAGGCGTGCTCAAATATTTATGGCTCGATATATCTGATGATGACTGTACTAACATGAACACTTTAACAGACCATTGGGGTCCATCTCAATCATTGCATCTAATACTTATCCCGTCTAATCCATACTAATATTATAAATGCGAAAGTGTGTCTGTCTGTCTGTCTGTCTGTTACCTCTTCACGCTTAAACCGCTGAACCGATTTAGTTGAAAGGTATAGAGATAGTTTGAGTCCCGGGGCTTTAGACATAGGGTAGTTTTTATCCCAAAACTCACCCTTTGAGGGGGTGAAAAGGGGGGTGGAAATTTGTATGGGGAATCGTTAAAAAGCACATTGGGTAAAAATAAGCTACCCAAAATACTAACTCCACGCAGACGAAGACACGAAGTCGTGGGCAAAAGCTAGTATTATAAATGCGAGAGTAACTGTCTGTATGTCTGTTACCTCTTCACTCTTGAACCGCTGAACCGGCTTCCTGGCTTCCACCAAAAGAGCTGCAAATATAGGTCAGGTCAAGGGTACCCTTAGCCAAAGCACCGCGGTGTACCCTTAACAGAAAGTATGCATAAATATAATATAGGATGGGATTGGAATACTTATTAGGAATGAAATACTCATTTTATTAAGCGAATGGATTCAATTAATAATCTATAAAATAAATAAATAAAATAAAAATTTAAAAAGCCTTTTATTTCAAGACCAATTCGACACATTACAAGTATTACAACAAATGACATTTTTTTACAAGCATTTATTTAACTATAAGCGAACTATAAGTATTTATTTAAGGTAATGTCAATTTGATTTATTTATTGTTATTTTTAAGTCAATTTTTCAAATATTATGTAATTTATTGTGATACATCAAAATATTAATTATTTTTGGTGGACAAGAACCCCTCATCGGGTGAAACCCTCCTCCAATAATCTCTCAATTACTCTGATTAAATCTCTCGATTAAAACTTCTGACAATTACTTTACCAGTAGGCAACTTTTATTCCCCCGGCGTCATAGTGATAGAAAAAGGAGGAATCTCCTATCTTAGTTTAACTCCCAAAAAACAAAAAAAATAACTTTACTAGTAAGTATGTCCATCAAGATAACTTGCCATGACAAAACCTACAAAGAAGTAAGGGCACCGATGAAAGGTAATTTTATTTACCCAATTTTATCATTGTAATTCCAAAACAGGGATGTTGCGGATGCAGATTTTTTGACATCCGCGGATGCGGATGCGGATATTTAAAGGCTCACATCCGCGGATGCGGATGTCAAGATTAGGTACTTAGAAAACGTCAAATATTACAAATTATTGTTTTTTTTAAAAAAACGAAACGTCTATTATTTGAGCAAGAATATAGATGCGTTATATTTAATAAACAGTAACTTGGCCGACTTTTCTGGATCTAGACGATTTGGTTATAGGTAATGACGAAATTACCTAGCACTTACAGCCCTTGCTACACGGTCGCCGACAAGCCTTCTAACCGTCTGACCTTGGTCTGTCCTTGGTCAGTTTTGGTCAAATTTTGTTGGTAACAACTGTCTACACGGTCCGTCCAGACCAAGGCCACGCGGTCTGAGGGGCTTGTCGGCGACCGTGTAGCAAGGGCTTACGCCGCCGCTAAGACGTTCCTGTACCGACTTGTTCGACATCCGCATCCGCATGAGCTCCGCATCGATTTTATGCGGATGCGGATGTTGAAAATAATGCGGAAGTTCCGCGGTTGCGGATGTTCGCAACATCCCTGTTCCAAAAATATAAACTCCATTATCCTCTCATTGTTTTTCAATCTCCCGTCAATTTGGCAGAGTTTTCCCGTCGTCCCGAACCGCCCTTTGAGTTAATCCGCCCTTAGACCCGCTTACAGAGAACATTTCCATCACGTGCCCTTATTTGCTATTCTTGTGAAACAGTGAACGCATATTTTGTTTATTTTATTGTAAATATGGGAGCCTGAGCTTTGCTCGGAAAACATAAAATCTCAAAAATTTGCGTTTTCCCAAAGATAAGACCTAGCTAGATCGATTATTCGCCCCCGAAAACCCCAATATACAAAATTTCATCGAATTTCATCAAATCAATAAATATACAAGAATTGCTCGTTTAAAGGTATTATATTAGATATAGGACTAGTATAAAAGACGAAAATCAATTAACACATAATGAAAGTAATGACCAATAAGTCCAATAATGAAAGAAAGGTTCTGGGCCCCGTTTCTCAAAAGCTTGTAACTTGTAATACAAGCGGATGTTACTTTTTGACAGCTTTTGTTAGAAAGGAACTTCCACTTGTATTACAAGTTAGAGTCTGTTCGGAAAGAGAAGAGTCGTGGAATGTATGGGGCCCAATACATTCCACGGCTCTTCTTTTCCGAACAGACTCTAATCTAACTGGTACTTAATACAAAACATTCTCTTTCTAAACAGACTTTACAAGCTTTTGAGAAACGGGCCCGTGGTTTTTTAGTCGTCAAACGTCAATTTTGACACTGACAGATCAACCGTATATGTATAACAAATTAAAATCACATGCATAACCTGTTATTACAATCAGGATACGCCTCTAGTAGCCTTACCACAAGTTTGACATGCCAGTATGAGCGAGATGCATAGAAAGTAAGTTACGCACACGCTAGCGGATATGTCAGTGTCAGATCAATGTCAAACTCGTGGTAAGGCTATAGGTCTGTGATTTGAATAAAGCCATCCCTTACCAGCCGGCACGTATCTCAGTCACTCCGAATGCGATGCAAATGCTAACAATCTCTTTCAGGACGCCTCCATGGAAAACGTCGTGTATGGGAAACGACGCACGAATAGGGTTGTCACACGATTGATACTTTACCTTTTTTCTAACGAATATGGCTTTTGGACGCTTGTTTAGGGAGAAATTTTGAGCATCGGGAGATAAACGCCTAATATAGGGATAAGTGCGCCTTTGTACATTGTATGCTTTCTTTTTAATTGTATCTTAACCTGTCTTATGTACAATAAAGTGTTTACATACATACAGACATAAACGGTAAAGCGTGCGATTTTCAAACATAAGTTGCATATAGGTTCCTGGCTAATACTAACTTTCATGAATAAAAAAAGAGAAGAGCGTGTTCACATAATCTTGGAGGATACAACTAAACGGAGTAGCCATTAACAGGCTTTCCCCTCTGTCGAAAATAGGCGGCCAACGGTCATACACAATGTATGGACTGACGTTTATCTGACATGGCTATTTTTACGTTACGCATACATTTGACGTTCCCCTCCCCCGCAAAAATCGGCAGACTGTTTTGTACAGAAAATTACAGACATGGCGTCTCCGTTTGATTATATCCTCCAAGCACATAATAAATGCCGGCAACGCACTTGCAACCCCTATGGTGTTGTAGGTATCCATGAGCGACGGTAATTGCATACCATCACCATCAGGCGCTTGGTCTGGTCGTTTGCCTCTTATATCATAAATAAATATACAGCGAAAGTGTTAGTTCGAACTATTGTCAAGATCAAAACTACTTTATTTCAAATACCTACTTATTAAATCACTCAGTAACATTTTATATGTAAAATAAGTGTATCTAAAAATGTATGATTGTTTTATTTCATATCGCAAATGTATCGTATGCCTGAATTTATGCTGCCTTGTAACCTGGGTGAGAATTCACAAACACCTACCTCAAGCGCAGCCCATCTGCACATATCATTAATTTCCCTAGCTTGTGGTCCGCACTGACAGCGCAGAGCGGCGAGCGAGACTGTAACCACACGGACTTGGAGACCAATTCCAACTTAATTCCGATATCAAAATGATGTAATTTTGCTATCATTCGCGCATGCATTTCGCTCGTACAGGTCCGTGTTTGTATTGGTGAGAAGCGCGAGTGAATAACATCATTTTGACGTCAAAATTTCCGTTCAAATTGGCGAGCGTAACTGTGAAACCACACGGAGCGGGGTGACAACCCTATTCAGATGAATTACGTACAAAGCTAATGGAGGTAGACCGGTAGACGTGATCAAATTTGCTTGTGAATGCCGAAGAAACGCGCACCTATATAAATGGTAAAAGGGATAGGGAATTCACGAAAGCAATGAAACGACAGCAACTCAATTAATCAACCAACCAGACCAACCTTCAAATCAAGGGTGAACAGGCACCTTCTGGACAGGCTCGCTCCATCGTAGGCCACGTCTTCGCCCCGGCTAGTCTGTGGCCATGAGTAAGCCCATTTATAATTAAAAAAAAAATCAAGGAAATTGACAGTGGCGTCGCCCATTTTTAACGTGGCTGCAGTCGCAATTTGAACTTTTAATGGTATCGTATGACATGTAAAATAAAACGCAAACTCATTTAAAAACTCATTATATTTAGTTGGAATTGGCTCCAAGTTAGAAAAGCTTATATTTTTTGCCCCAATTTTGAAACCTATATAATCGTAACTTAGAATTCACTGGTTATCAAAGCAACATCTTATAATCTAAACTTAATAATTATTATGTTCATATTTTAAGGAGACTAACTCAAATAGGTATTTATAAATTACATGATTTAAAGACACAACCCTACACACAAATAAAGACAGCCCTAGCTGAAGGACTGAATTCCACTACGGAATAATATATTTCTTCACAACACAGATCCCTTACAAACACATGTCTCCAGAATACAGTACTTTGTTTTGTATCCTTATTGTGTTTGTATTCAGCGAGCTGCGTTTGAAGGATTGAAGATAGAGAATTGATACGTAATATTATATTTCAATGCATGTTTGACATTTTGATAACAAGTTTATAGTTCCTTCTGTTAGAAAACTCTAAAAATTTGTATGCTTGTTTGCTACCGACATGTTATAAAAAATCGTTTGCTTCTAAATACGTTGTATGTATATTGCGCAATGCAGTGATATTATGATGTTTTAATATGCAACTTCGACATTTAAATAACAAGTAGGTAGTAGTTTTTCTTCTTCAATGTCACACTATAATAAATAAATAAAAACATTATAATCTCGATCTTGTGGGCAAGTTCAAACCGCCGTACTGTCATATCGGTAGAAAGTACTTCATTCCTCAAATATCAAATGATATTTTGTACATTAATTTAAATAAAGGATCGACCACACTGCTACTCAAAAAACGCTGTGACGTGTCTTACGGCCTGACCACGACATGTATCTTTATTGAATTATATTTGAGTGATATAAAGTTAGAATGTAACTGTGAGATCCTCGTATTTCAGCCCGTACAAGATTAGAACATAGAGCTTTATTGCTTAATATAAAAGTCCAGTTTTAAATAATTGACCTGATTATAATACGTTATGAATAAGGTTCTTTGGTAAGTTAAGTTCTTTGGTGAATAAAAACCGGCCAAGTGCGAGTCGGACTCGCGCACGGAGGGTTCCGCACCATCAACAAAAAATAGAGCAAAACAAGCAAAAAACAAGTACTGACCCCGCCCGACGTTGCTTAACTTCGGTCAAAAATCACATTTGTTGTATGGGAGCCCCACTTAAATCTTTATTTTATTTTGTTTCTAGTATTCTTATACCTTTAAACGAGCAATTCTTGTTTATTTATTTATATATAGATATATTTCGCCGATCTCGGAAACGGCTCTAACGATTTCGATGAAATTTGGTATATGGGGGTTTTCGGGGGCGAAAAATCGATCTAGCTAGGTCTTATCTCTGGGAAAACGTTGGTTTCTGAGTTTTTATATGTTTTCCGAGCAAAGCTCGGTCTCCCAGATATTTTGTTGTTATAGCAGCAACAGAAATACATCATCTGTGAAAATTTCAACTGTCTAGCTATCACGGTTCGTGAGATACAGCCTGGTAACAGACGGACGGACGGACAGCGGAGTCTTATTAAGGGCCTACTGCAGCCGCGTCTGGCGCTTTGTAAACCACGCCCGCTAGTTCTTCCCTCCCCGCTAACACGCACACATGGAAACGCTTCGCGCCGCACGTGAAGTTTGTGTGACCTTTTAGCACCATCTAACGTTACAGAAGTTAACTACCATTATACGCGGTCGCTGCGGTCGGCCAGAAACTTATATTCGGAAAAAATAGAAACAGATGGCGTTGTTACTTGTTCATAATAGCAAACAATAAAATAATTAATTATTAACCCAAAATAATTATTGTTGTTTTTGGAAGATGTTAACAGCATAGAAGCAGCAGCGTAGATAGCATATAAGTTAAGAGTATTGATAATAAGAAAATAGCACAAGAACAGAAAAGAGATTATTTTTGATAAAAAATATGATGAAAACAGATTTACTTGATTACGCTCACCTGACTTTGGGGTCACTAAATGCAAATTTCAACCTTATTGTTATGAGGTTACAATACCCCTGGGGTTGCAGGCGTCCATAGTCGTTATTATTATAAATGCTTTGGTTGAAATGCTTTTTAACCCTCGAATTTTTCATAGGTACAGTCACCTGCAATAATAAGTTACTCTTCGACGGCCGCAAAAATATGTGACACGCTCTTATGGCTCTACAAATAAGATCTAACACGATCTACCGCAAAACGGCCTTCGGTGTGTAACATATTATTGCAGCTGACTGTACTCGTATTCATTGTATAGGTAGGTATTAATATCTTTTATCCGATCGATTTGCATTTATTTGAAATAAATCAGTGTTTAGTAATTATGTTTTATTGAATAAGAGATTATTTTATGTAAGGAATACAGGGTGTCTTTTTGAAACACCCATTTTCTGGATAATTTTGAATTTCAATTGTCAGGGGTGCCTACATAATTTTTTAATACATTTTACAACGACAACAAACAAAAGTTCAAATTCGCAGTATTTTTATTACCCGGGTCGTGTCGCAACAAAATAGAAAATCATATTTTTCAAATCTAAGCGTTATTGTAATTTATCTCAAATAACCAAAAAACCAATCTGACTAGAACTTAAAAACGAACAGAATTATTTTAATATGTCGATTTTTCTTGGTGACCCAGGAGAATTTTTTTTGTATCCCATACAAAAAGAATGTATCCCAATCGCGTATCGGTTTTGGTTTTTACTTATAAGTGTGAAAAATATATTCTACCATATACGAAGGATGTGTGTTTTTTCATGTTTTATGTGTCTTTTTGTACAATAAAGTGTTTTACTGCTACTAATATATCATATTAACGATTAACTAAAAAGGTATTTGCATCTAATTTAACTGGTAAATTATTGAAGTCCGCTAAAATTTATATACAGTGTGGAAAGTTAACTCGGGCCCTGGAGGGAAACTACCTTAAATCCTTGAGCTAGCTCATTTTACTTAAAGGAGACATTCCTTTATTTTGAAAAAGAAACAAAACTGCATTCAAAGATTTTCTAAAACTCGCTTGCCTAGCCCGGGACTCGAACCAACTAAAATTAAAAAAACACACACTCTCTATTTTATTATACTAATCGATAGTATTAATACTCAGGATAAAATTTCTCTAACAAACATTTGGTTACTGTTCACTTTTAACAAGTAAAAGACACGTAACAATTCTGTTATCTCTCTCATAACAATCATTACTGGTGTCGTCAAAATCCATTCCGTGTCCGTGAAACGAACAATCAGGTCAGATTTTCGTTTAATGTTTGGTGTGGAATCAAAAGTAATATGGTTGTTTTGATGCACATTTACGAAGGACATCTGAATGCAGCAAAATACATTGAAATATTGGAGCTTCTACAAAATCAATTAAACCTTCTACCAGAAGAGGAACGAAATAATATCATTTTTCAACAAGATGGTGCACCTGCCCACAACAGCAGAATGGCCAGGGCTTACCTCAATGAACATTTCAATACCTGGATAGGTACAAACGGGACGATTAGATGGCCTGCAAGAAGTCCAGACCTGACGCCCATGGACTTCTTTTTATGGGGTCATGTAAAAAATGTTATTTATGAAACTTGCTATGAAACCGTTCAAGAGCTAAGGGTTGCGATAGAAAATGTTATTAGGAGCATACACCACAACACTTTGATGAAGGCTACAAGAAATGAATTTCAACGGCGACCAATTTTGTGTAGACGGAACCACGGGGCTCATTTCGAACAATTTATCAGTTAAATAATTTAAGTGTAACAAATTGATAGTAAAATAAAGTTAATGTTAGATTTAACGATTGTTTTTATTTTTAAGACCAAATGTTTGTTAGAGAAATTTTATCCTGAATATTAATACTATCGATTAGTATAATAAAATAGGGTGTGTGTGTTTTTTAGGATTCCGTAGCCAAATGACAAAAACGGAACCCTTATACATTCGTCATGTCTGTCTGTCTGTCCGTCTGTCTGTCCGTCCGTATGTCACAGCCACTTTTCTCCGAAACTATAAGAACTATACTGTTGAAACTTGGTAAGTAGATGTATTCTGTGAACCGCATTAAGATTTTCACACAAAAATAGAAAAAAAACAATAATTTTTTGGGGTTCCCCATACTTCGAACTGAAACTCAAAAATTTTTTTTTCATCAAACCCATACGTGTGGGGTATCTATGGATAGGTCTTCAAAAATGATATTGAGGTTTCTAATATCATTTTTTTCTAAACTGAATAGTTTGCGCGAGAGACACTTCCAAAGTGGTAAAATGTGTGTCCCCCCCCCCCCTGTAACTTCTAAAATAAGAGAATGATAAAACTAAAAAAATATATGATGTACATTCCCATGTAAACTTCCACCGAAAATTGGTTTGAACGAGATCTAGTAAGTAGTTTTTTTTTATACGTCATAAATCGCCTAAATACGGAACCCTTCATGGGCGAGTCCGACTCGCACTTGGCCGCTTTTTTAATTTTAGTTGGTTCGAGTCCCGGGCGAGGCAAGCGAGTTTTAGAAAATCTTTGAATGCAGTTTTGTTTCTTTTTAAAAGTAAAGGAATGTCTCCTTTAAGTAAAATGAGCTAGCTCAAGGATTTAAGGTAGTTTCCCTCCAGGGCCCGAGTTAACTTTCCACACTGTATATTCAAAAAAATATTTGTTAGTATGTCCCAAAATCATGGCTCATTTTTAAGTCTCCTGACTTACCAAACATATCGCAACGAAGGCAAGGGTACAACGCGGCATCGTGAACCTAATAACGTAACGTTTCAGTTACTTTTTTAGTCGCCGACCATTTTATCCGGGGTACGAAAAGAGGTATTAGATCTATCCTGGGTCTAATATGTTATAAAAACATAGTTTATTGAAAAATGTTCGTAGGTAGTACACAAAATTTAAATTTTCTTTTAAATGTGTTTTGGGTCATCGTTATCCCTGGTGACTTTTCTGGTGACCCAAGAGACATCAATTTTATTATGACTCAGGAGACTTTTTTCTATGCACTTTGATTTTTTTGATGCGCTAATTTTGTAATCTAAAATAACTAATTGACCCATCCTCCTTTCTATTGAAAAACTTTAGTTCCGAAATTGCTGGTCAGTGAGCTTGTTTAAAATTCTAAATTCAAATTTGTAGCGTAATTTTTTTTAAATTCGAATATAAATTGTAAAGTTACCTTGCAGACCTCGCATCTAATATTTGGTCATGATATTTTGAGTTTTATTCACGAGTACTAGAGTTCACTTTTATTAGCGATTTCATCAAGATGTAGCTTTATTGAATTATATTATTTATATTTGAGTGATATAAAGTTATAATGTAACTGTGAGATCCTCGTATTTCAGCCCGTACAAGATTATAACCTTTTTCATGTAATGTCATTGAGTTTTTCTTTATTGATTTAAATGCCATCTAAATGAGTGGCCATCTAAACCTTACGGTCACGTGATCGCCTTACGCTGTCTCGAGTTTATCATTTTTTCCCCACCTCAAAAAGTGCCCAGCGCCGCTAAAGAAGTTTTCACTTCAAAAATCTTTGAATGCAGTTGTTTCTTTAAAAAACAATAATGTTTCATTTAAGTAAAATGAGCAAACTTAAGGTTTTAAGGCACTTTCCCTCCAGGGCCCATAATTTTTTTCCACCCGGTATAGTAGACAACAATTTTTTTCGACTAAATGAAGTTTTATTAGATAAATCGTTGATCACATCGTTCGTTTCACACATCACATCAAATCGTTTGTCATCACAATAAAAAATTGTCAAAATAATGAAATTTATGCCAAAAAACATAAATAAAACATATAAATTCAACACATTTTTTTAATAAAAATCTTTCTCGATGAAAAGAACATCGACAAATTATGTTCAAAGAATTAATATCAAAACAGATGTCATAATTAGGATTGGCTACTTTAAGAAAGGGACAGAGAGATTTAATCCTCTCGCTCTGCACGTTTTTCTCATTCCTCCTTGTCAAGCCAAAATAAACTATAAAATGATAGTAACACAGTACATTGTAATATTCACTTTTTCCACGGTATCATGTCATTGTAAATTACTTATGTGAAATTGTAGTGGCGTGCGACTTTCAAACCGGAGGTCACGGGTTCGAACCCCGGCCCGTGCAAGTGAGTTTTTGTAAGTAGGGACCTTTTTTAGTGATACTTAAATATAATAACTTTTCGTATTATTGAAATAAAATATTTTATTCAAACAAACTTAATAATATAATAATTAAAACGAATAATATCAATTAGTTTTTAATATTTATTCAATTATTTTAAATTATTTGAGCATGAAACATACTAGATTTATTTTTATCATTACAATAGAAAAAAAGCAAAAAATATATTCTTATAGATATTTTATTTTCAAACAAAAATAAAGCAAAAAGTTACGGTTAGATTCTGATGGCTAAATACCAAACAGCTACCGATACATTTCAATATCTGTCGAAATTTCCTAACCCGTTGTAACTGACAAAGAGTATAGATTTCGACGTAGCATGACGTAGCTAAGCAAACACGCACACATGCGTAACGTATAGGCCTGTAAGAAGGCACCATCATAGGTTTACCTCCGTTTCCGTTACTACTCAATGGAGTTACGACTCAACGTTTATTGGATATTAAAATTTTACGTAATTCGGAGCGCTGCGCGAAGTGACATAGGTCTTACCTCTTTGAGGCACGACGGCCATCTAACATTACTGGCATAAAGGATGCATTTATGACTTTGACGCATGACAGAAAGAGAAACCGAACTGCGTAAAATGGGCGTTTGCTGTTGAATTCATAAAATCAAAAATCGATAATAAATCCATCGGTAAAGGATAATAAGTTAATATTTAGTTCTTTGAAAGTTAAGACGAGATTAAAACCTTTGCTGTAAGGTGGATTGTGCTGGATATGGATGTGTTTTCTAGTTGCACGAAGCTAAAACCGAAAAATGAACACGTAAGTTTGGATTTATTTTCTATCGAGAAAATTTTAAGCATTCGTGTTTCGACTACTACGAAATCACTTATCATATAGTCAAGAAACATATATCCGAAAATCACTACTGTTTGTTTCCGGGGCTAGCCACTGCCACGTTTCTAAGATCCTGTTATTTTTCGATGCACGGCCTTAATAGGGTCCCGTTTTTACCCTTTGGGTACGGAACCCTAAAAAACAAAACAGCAGGCTCAGGCATACATTTTCGCCGCGCGGTAGAAAGAGAGGGCTACGTCTTACGCTCTCGCAAGTTCATTTTTTCCCCATCACAAAAAGTGCACAGCGCCGCTAAAGAAGTTTTCACTTCAAAAAATTCAAAATAATAAAATAAAATAATATAAAATCGTTTTGAACTATAGACACCAACGAAAACTCTGCCCCCTAGTCAGACACTATTATATATCTCCATTACGAGAAACCTCGCAATATTCCCGCCCTTCCTAGGGAAGGAAGCCTCTTCCCGAATTTCGGCGCGGGATAAAAACGTATTGTCGAGTTCCGCACCCTTGCCCTACGCCCTTGATATTAAAATCTGTGACACCTTCGTACCTGACCTTTTCGGGAGGTCTCTAAGGGTGGAATCACATCTGTCAGCATCGAGCCGCATTTTATATATGAGAAATTGCTCGTTAGTATGAAGATGCGTACGCATGCTTTCAGCTTTCCGATGCGTACGCATCTTCATACTAACGAGCGATTTCTCATATATAAAATGCGGCTCGATGCTGACAGATGTGATATCAGCCTAGGGTTTTCTTACCTCTTGTTTCGTGAAAAATATAAACTCAAACAAACTATTGGGACGAAAGCGGTGCCATTTTTCGGTCAATCAAATATTCGTCAAATTACTAAATATATACCAATATTTAAACGCGAGAGTCGTGGTATGGATGCCATTCTTAGCGATTAATGATGAAAAACGCAACTTTCCGCAGCTTATCTTGGAAATTGTGGAATTATTAAAATTACATTTAATCGACAAATTGGAGTATCACACTATTAAAAGGCACCATGGTTAAAGAATGTGACCCAAAATAAGTAATTTATCGGAAGAAGAAAAATAAGTTTTTATGCACGGCAAACAAAACAGGCACCCTACTCACTTATCCTGGAACAAAAAGATTATACTGAGGCTACGGGTAGATATAAGGAAGTATGTTGACGCTAAAGGATTTGTCGGCAGTTTTTGTACACGGCCAACAAAGCGAGGATTCTAACTAAGCTCGTGCTGCGCTCTATTTCAGAGACTTTGCTACGGCTACGATTTTTAGAATTTTCCTCATCCACAAGAACAGTTTTAAAGGATTCATTTTAAAATTATCATATACCTAATTTATATTAGCGAGTAAATTATTATTTCATTTATTTCAGGGCCGCAGAGGGATGAACAGAATATTATTATTATTATTTAGAAATTTAAATCAGACAACAAGGCCCATATTACAAATACCTAACAGACTAACATATATAATATATGCATTTTATAAACTTGAAAACTAAACACTATTAACTAAACTAAAGCTCGCGTACCCAAGATTCCGCAGTACCTACCACGGAACGCGCGCTCATCTACATTTGGCTACCAGATGAAGCAAAATCATGAAACCAGCAAGTTTTATAATCTAAACGCTTATGCAAATATGCATACCCGAGAACACACAAATGACGGTAGGTTGACCTTATAGGACACAATACAGATTAAGATTCATTCATGGCTCGAGAGAAAAAGCACCAAGATAGTGTTTTAAGGAACTCCTCTTTTGAATTAAATACACTCTTGAAAGAGTTTTTTTTATACACTAGGTTGACTGTCTTACTGCAAGGCAAAAGCCTCTCCCCTGGATCTCCATGACTTCCGATATTGTGCAACGGCAGCTCCAGTCAGTTGATAAGGTAGCTATCAGTCTTCTCGCCTGTGTCTACCCCGCCCCGAAAGAGTTTATTTCTGCTTAAAATAAATTTAACTAAAAAATATTTCATTATAGGTATATTACGAAATACCTGTTTTATCTGCACCGATGTGTAAATAAATACTTTCCCCTGGAAGGCTGGAGTGGCAATATTTCTGGAAACATTTCCAATCAACTACGTTCCCGAGTGACGTTTATTGAGAGCGGCGGCACTTATCTCCGCCGGCCGAATATTGAAAACGAATTGTTCAGCAATAGTTTGTTTTTGTTTCTTAGTGAAAATTGTCACAGCAGTTTTGACACTTTAGCACTATTTTTAACCGACTTCCAAATCTCAAAGAAGGAGGTTATCAATTCGGTTGTATGTTTTTTTTTTTTTTTATATTTGTTACTCCATATCTCCGTCATTACTGGACCGATTTTGAAAATTCTTTTTTTGATTGTATGTATATGCATACAGATTGGTCCCGTTTTTGTCAAAACCCAGTTCTGATGATGGGATCCATGAGGAATCGAGGGAACTCCTCAAATCTTAAAGGCATACATATAGTGATTTTTGTGTTTTTATCAACAAATCAAGCATATACATTCAGAAACGTGACATTTGATGAAGTGGAACTGCTGATGATGATCAGAACAGAACTCTTCAACGACGCATAGTTCACGTTTGGCGATTTGTCCTCTTCGTTATGTTTGTTAAGCAAGTTAAGTTTTTAAGCCACATTTTTGTCAAGCTCGAGTTCTGATGATGGAATCCATGAGGAATCGAGGGAACTCCTCAAATCTTAAAGGCATGCATATAGAGATTTTTGTATTTTCATCAGAAAATCAAGCATTTTTATTAAAAACTGTCGCATTTGATGAAGTGGAACTGCTGATGATGATCAGAACAGAACTCTTCAACGACCCATAGTTAACGTTTGGCGATTTGTCCTCTTCGTTATGTTGGTTAAGCAAGCTTAGTTTTTAAGCCACATTTCTGTCAAGCTCGAGTTCTGATGATGGGATCCATAAGGAATCCAGGGAACTCCTCAAATTTTAAAGGCATACATATAGTGATTGTTGTGTTTTTATCAACAAATCAAGCATATACATTCAAAAAAGTAACATTTGAGGAAGTGTAACTGCTGATGATGACCAGAACGAAACTCTTTAACGACGCATAGCTCGCGTTTGGCGATTTTTCCTCTTCGTTATGTTTGTTAAGCAAGTTAGGTTTTTAAGCCATATTTATGTCAAGCTCAAGTTCTGAACATGGGATCCATGAGGAATCGAGGGAACTCCTCAAATCTTAAAGGCACACGTATAGAATTTTCTGTATTTTCATCATAAAATAAAGCATTAACACTAAAAACTGTCATATTTGATGAACTGGAACTGCTGATGATGATCAGAACAGAACTCTTCAACGATGCATAGTACACGTTTGGTGATTTCGAATTTCGACTTTGACTTGGACTGGGACTCGGACTCGGATCCAGATCCGGACTCGTATCCGGATCCGGTTCGGACCTGGACCCGGACCTGGACTCGGACTCGGACCTGGACTAGACCCGGACCTTGACCCGGAAAACCACTATGATACCTAAACTAAATAAACCACTATGATTACCTACCATAAAATGTAGGTATAAAGTATGAGGCCAAACCCCTCCCGCTCAAACCCCCGTACACCGCACCGCATACGCGCTGTTAAGTGGGTTAGGTTAGGTTAGAACTGCTATCCTCACAGAACCGAACAAAAGTGGGTTAGGTTAGGTTAGAACTGCGAGCCTTACAGAAACGAAATGCTACTAGAAAAGTGGGTGGTTTTACCTCCTTTTCTACATAGCGCACCATCTACAATAATCTTTCACCGGGCCGCATAGAAGTCGGTTTTTTTTTCTTAAAAATTATTTAGTTGTATATTCGGGAATATTTTGTTTAGTCTTAATGAAATTGGTCCAAAGAATTCAGGCGGTCGAAACACTGGTGTTTATTTATCTTTTGTGTCTTTTTTTCTCTCACACATTAGCGTTTCTCTCGGCTAGACCCTATATAAGCCTGCCTTTCCACTGAGGCAGAGATGAGAGGAGACGTGCGTGAATTAACCAATAGCATTGGTCATCTCTTATCCGCTTCGCTGGATTACAACCAATGCTATTGGTAGATTCCAGTACGACTTCTCGCATCTCATTTCCTCCTAATATTCACTCTTCGTCTTTCTTCAATATAATCTATTGTGAGACCACTGGCTCAGATTCATCACAACAATCAGTTATCACCTATTAAGCTTTGCTTTTCTATTACCCAAGTAAGTTGCCGATTTTCGTTTATCTTTTATATCACAAACATACATTGTTTTTATAATATTTCTCGTCAGGCAATCCTGAAATTATTTGCAAGAACTTGGTTTTTTCAGAATATTTAATTAGCTAAATTAAACATTTTGGTTGGTGAAGCGCATAAGCGTCTTTATCGAAGTTTCAATCCATCCATCGGCAAGTTATGCCCTCCGGTTTGGCAATTTATTCGAAAAAAAGAACAAGAAAATTCTGCGACTGATTCTGGAAAGACCTTCAATCACCTTTCGTAAACTTTATTTACTTTCTCCGTAATCGTCCAATGATGAATCGGTGTCCCGAAATCGATCCCGGCTGATTCATGGCGGCCGGTTACGTGACTGTTTTCAGCCAGAGGCGCGTGCTGGTGCGTCCGCAATTTATCCTTTAACCTTTTCAATAAAATAAGGCATAAACGAAGAATGTTAAGGGAAGTCACGCTCCTGCTGTGAGATGAACTCCAAACCTATAGCTTTCATCGAAGGACTACTACAGCATACCTACAACAACAAAATCAGAAGTATGGTATCTAAAGGGTCGGAACCGCGCAATTGGTACCTCTGCTGGAGATGCGGACGTATGTAGGCTACCGTAACCGCTTACTACCAGGCGGGTCGTATACCGGTAGGCACACCGAACGTAGTGTAAAACAAAGGGGTTGCGTTTTAAGTCTCCCAACAACAAGTGTGTGAATTCAATCTTTGACCGGCATCGGCATGCGTATTTTTTTTGCAGAATGTTTTACAGCACATTAATTCGTAAATTCGAAAGTCCAAAGGATAAGTTTGTCGATGTTACTGAGTTTTATTTTTGTTTATCAGGGCTGTGGTTTTGTCCATAATTTCCCTCGGGAACACATTTTTCGGGATTAAAAATGGGCCACAGTAAAAAAGGTATTGAAGAAACATCGTCGGATTAAAATTTATAATGAGCGGAGCAAATGGCTTGTCGGACATTTAGGTAGTTTAAAGAGTTGGATAGCCATTGATAAATGTGGACTGATTAAACAGACAGATGGATAGAACTCAGAACGTTTCATTATGTCATTGTACGGAGAAATGTCGTATCTTTCTTCTGCCTCGGTCTTGTACTGTAAAAATTCTCATTTATCTGAATCAGTTTCGTTTTAAAAATAGTGGCAAAGAAAAAATTTACATCCAATTTGCAGGAATGGGACGCATATATTGTCAATGGGTCACATGTATTATATTTTGCAGTTATCATATCCCAATTGTATGAAATTTGGGCCGCAGAAAGCATACATTTGTTATACCCGTCATGAGATGTGATTGTTATTACGCCACACCGTACAACAGCGCACGAACACAACAAATAATATCTGTGTAAAGATGGATTTAATTAACATTTGAATTAACAATATCATTTGAAAACCTGTCTCAGAATTTCTTACATCTTTAGTTCGGCGGTATGATGAGTAGGTATTGTGTCTGTTTCGATCTGAAGTACCTAATGAAAAGTAAACACGCAAAATTGCCTAAGATTCTGTACAACTTCTCATTCGAGTGCACGAAATGATAAGTATACATCGTGGCACGGCAGTGTTAGAGCCAAGTTCGTACGAAAGCGCGCAAGTTTAATTTTATTACAGGTTTACAAAGTACTGTACAGTAAAGTTGCAGTTGCAATAAAATATTCCTGTGTTTATAAAAGTAAAATGATGTACCTACTGGTGAGTTTCTCTTATCTTACTGATAAGATCTGAAAGTCTTATAGTAATTTAAGGCATGTGAAAAATCCTCTAAAATTCATTCGAATATATAAATATAAAGATTGTGAAAATAAATATACCCAGCATGACAAAAACCTTTGAAAAAAATGCTAAATTGTAATCGCCATCATGCTGAAGTCCCTTGCCTATTGTAACTAATTTTAGGTGTGCACCTAAACTTACAGTAAGAAAAATTAATCAGACTTTTTCTTTTGATTTTAAGATAATTTTTAGTACAGATATGTCACTTCATGACAAGACACTTTCGAAAAACCAGCCACGTTAATGCCAACATAATAATGCTTTTATCGTTAGGTATATATCGTCAAAGCTGACAATTCCACTAAATTTAGCGACGAACTTGGCCCTATTTTCACCTTTCTTCTTTTAGCAGTGTAATAAATACAGTCTGGAGACGCCTCGAGGGATATCATACTGTATTCAATTCATACAATACGAAGCTGATAAATATTTGAATCTTTCTTTGACAACATTCTCGATTCCCTAGTGTTTCGAAATATATATTTCAATATAGGTTTGGACAGTAAAATAAAATTAATTTTAATACTTTATAACAATTCGTTTATACATAGGTATGTACCTAACCCATGCAAAATGTTTTATTTGTAACGCATGAAGGGATATACAAATTATCGGATCGTCGATCGCGATCGGAAGAAAAACATAATACTTACATATAAAATTTAGGCAAGCCAGCATAACTATATATAGTAAACACTTCTTTAACAAAGCTATTTTCAAACGTCTACGTGTAACATTGAAAAATTTAACCTCAGAAGCGATTTACCGTATTTAGTAGTCGTCCATAATTATTTTCCTTTGGTCCCAGTATTTTCTTCCCCAAAACTTCCTTCCCAAAAGGTAATAAACGAAGTGTCTTTCCAATAATAATACGCCCCGTTGTGCAACGACAGTAATAATTGCATTGCACGATCAATCTTTACGTAACGCCAACGTAGACAAAGTAAACTTTACCGGCGAGGGAGAAAAGCGCTTATTTCTCCTTTGACGCGACTTTTTTTACGTTACGACAAGAGCGAAATGGCTAATGTTTACGTAGTTTTTTAAACGTGTAATTAAACTAGCGAGGTTTTTAAGCTTTGCAATCTTATACATTATTCTTACATATAAAGATTTCTAAAACATGCGTGGAAAACACCGATCTTGCAAGCGTTTAAGTGAAGCACACCGGCAAAGAATTTTCGTACAACATATTTAGCCGGCAATTTGATCTTGAGCACGTCGTGACACACGCTACGGCGTAGGTACATTGAAGTTTTAGGTTATTAATGTTATTATTGATTTTTAGATTGGGTTTCCACGCATTTTTTGAGAAAAATACTATAAGTACAGGGCATGTGTTTGTGTGTTAATCACGAATATTTGTTCCTGAGGATGTTATAAATGTAAGTATCTAAGTACGTATATCGTCGCCTAGTACCCATAGTACAAGCTTTGCTTAGTTTGGGGCTAGGTCTACCTGCGTAACATTGTCCACAAATATTTGTATTTAATAAATAAATATCAAATATGATGGGATAATCTTACACAAATTTTCCCACAATATTTATTATTTATTTACTTACACCCACAGGTACTCAATTATTATATTTTATTATAACAGAGCGCCAACTCCTGTTTCCTAATTACGCTCATCCTACTCAATATTCACTTCATACCTCGCCTGTGACCTTAACCTCGAGATTCCAAACTCATTTCCACGACCTATTCTATTCAGCCGAGCTCTCGAAGGTATGCCGAACGACCTTGACAATGCCGTTCAACCGCAATACCTGGCAAGGCTGGGATGCCAGTGAAAAATATAAAGCCACAGGTGATCTATTAAGCCCTTGCTACACGGTCGCCGAAAAGCCTTCAGACCGCGTGGCCACGGTCCGTCCCGGACCGTGTAGACAGTCGTTTCCAACAAAATTTGACCAAAAGTGACCAAGGTCAGACCAAGGTCAGACGGTTAGAAGGCTTGTCGGCGACCGTGTAGCAAGGGCTTTAACCTTTTTAACAAAGGGAATAAAGACGAATAAAATGAGCCGCCCGCCGATCAATATTACGAATTATGATAGGGAATCAAACTGGAAAGTTAGATAAGTTGCTTTAGAACCGGCTAAGAGTTCATTTTCGCTTGTTAAATTCCGAATAGTTTTTGCTTTGTATATAATTTCCGAGAAGGTGTTATTATGTCCAACAACTCTTATGAATTCGAATCATTGTTTGTTCGGATGAAATGGAAATATGGATTAGGTATTAGAACAAGTCTTTGTGGGTGACTTAGTATTGCTAGAACGGTGAATAAAAAAGACCGGTCAAGTGCGAGTCGGACTCGCGCACGGAGGGTTCCGCACCATCAACAAAAAATAGAGCAAAACAAGCAAAAAAACGGTCACCCATCCAAGTACTGACCCCGCCCGACGTTGCTTAACTTCGGTCAAAAATCACGTTTGTTGTATGGGAGCCCCACTTAAATCTTTATTTTATTCTGTTTTTAGTATTTGTTATAGCGGCAACAGAAATACATCATCTGTGAAAATTTCAACTGTCTAGCTATCACGGTTCGTGAGATACAGCCTGGTGACAGACGGACGGACGGACGGACAGCGGAGTCTTAGTAATAGGGTCCCGTTTTTACCCTTTGGGTACGGAACCCTAAAAAGCGCATCAAAATTCGTAGCCTATAGTTTTAAAGATCTAAGCATACATAGGGACAGACAGACAGCGGGAAGCGACTTTGTTTTATACTATGTAGTGATGGGTATTATCATAGCTCTCTTCATTCGATTTTTGTTTGTTTCTTATTTCTTATCATGCTGTATTTATTTCGGTAGGTACTCGTTCTTTATTCGTCTATGTAGTTCGATTTTTTTCATTATCTTCTTTGGTCAAAATTCTGTAACTTGTTTCTTTCTTATAAGATGTCTTATTCGTTTTTGTCACGGTCTTCCTGTACCTATCTAAATATTCTCAATCGTCGTTTGTCTATTTCGTATTTTATTTCATTTACGTTTTCCCCTCTTATCACTAAAATTTGCAAGAGTGATAGCCTCTCTACATTTGACGGTACGAAAGGAAAAGACAACGAAATTTCGCGGTAGGCCCTCTGTGTTTACTAAAAGCTTATATATTTCGTTCGACTTACGCGATGTAATTATGTCGACGAAATTACTGCTCGGCACATCGCTGTGTTAGCTAATGAATGTGTAATAGGCTCTTTGCATTTTCATTGCATTAGGCATTCGATCGAGTACTTACTGAAATAAACGATGGACTGCATTCTAGTGAAGATAGTACGTACTACGTACCTGTGAAACAAACAATTGTTAGAATCTGATACATACAGTCAGTAGCAGAAGTTGCTAAGCGGGCGAGGTGTTCGAAATGATCTTGACGCGACTTTATTGTTAAGAGAATAAGAGCTGAAGTTTTTACACTGCCTATCTACCTACCTACGTATACTCGTATGTGTACTTTATACATGGGGGGGGGGGGGGGAGTTACCGTCGGGCGTGTTTTAATTTATCGCCACTCGCTACAAATTTCCTATTTTTCACACTTGTATCGTATGTTTAATATCAACCTGAATACCCAGGACGAGTATATGGGAATTTAACTTTTGTTTAATAAATATAAACAAGTCTTCCGTTCAAGTTTCTTACAGCAAGCATTATACCTTAGATAAAACCCACGCGTGTACATACAGAAGTCAAACAACTACTTACTTATTCAGGGTGTTACGAGTTTATGTACTCTCGGATTCCGGTGATAGCTCGACTTGTTTAAGGAACATATTAATAGCAAGACGGGTGCGGCAAATATAAATATCTTATCTCTAAATTTAAAATTAGAAAACCCTCGATAAAATTAGAACAACAGGCGGTGAATATAAATCTATTTATAATTGTGTCGCTTAACTTCAAACTCGGGTTAATCCATTCGAGCTTCTCCGCAAATATCTACCCTGTTACTTTTTCTCGCATCGCATAATCTGACATAGATTTACCCGAGTTTGAAGTTAAGCTACTCAATTATAACCTACATTTTTATTTACAGGAATTTGCAATTTACTCCGTTCGCAATTTATCAGTTTCCTATAATTGGTTGCGTCATGTGCATTACAAAAATACCAACAGCTTCTGACCCTTAACGCATACCACCTCCATTTCGTCGTCGGAAGTAATTGACCGAACGAGCGTGAAGCGCAAGTGAAGCGTCTCTGTCTCAGCTTACGACAAAATGCTTTCGGATCTATATCTGAATCCCTAAAGTTTTTTCTCCTATCTTTGCATTCCCTAATATTGTTTGTCATACTGATCAGTTGTCCTAAAACTAAAAACCCTAATTTTGGTTTTCCTAATTATTGACTACTTATCCTAATGTTATTAAGCATATTTTCTATTTTGCAAGGGTCGCAGTTCTAACCCTAACCTAACCCACTTTTGTGGCAGCCCGTTCTAAAACCTAACCATTTTCAGAACCTTACATTATGGAAAATCGTAATGACAATTGATCGTTAGGGCATGTGCCCATTAGGACAAACCAGTTAGGGCAAGTGACTTTAGGACAAACTTTGTTAGGGATTCAGAATGACACCCAATGCTTTCGTATGTCCATCTGGCTGTTCTATAATAGGTTGCGTTTCTCAATCGATTCTCGTAAGCAGACGATATCAGCCTGTCAGTTGCTAGGAACTGCAAACTTTTTGTTCTGACTGACAGCTTGATGTCGTACGGCGGACTGATAATCAGTGGGCCCCTTTAAAATTGTTGTCGTCGTTTTGTGAGCGGGTTCGATAATTACATGGACTTTTTTATCGATTCAGATTTTGCACTCCGTACCAATCTTTGTTTTATTTTAAATGTTGGTAATACAATATAGTTACAATACCTTTATACCTATCCAACTCGAAATGTCGTGATCTGCCTCCCAATCGCTCTTGCATTCGAACGAGAGAGAGGCAAATAACTCACAAAGGACTCACAAACTGTTTCGTGAATAAATGTAGCCCTGTCCTTATTACACGAAATATCCTTTCTCCTGCTGTCTTTGGCTTCCTGCTATTAACTTGTTGTTGTACTGTTAAATCCCTTTGTTCGAAACTCGGCAGCATTCTGTATTCTGTAGTCACAGTCAGCAATATCGCTAATTGCATCTACGGAACCGTTCTCGCTTTCCCGAAGCGAAGTTCGGGCTTCGTGCTATACTATATTCCAAATACTTAATGAGCAGCTCTCTCTCTCTCTCTCCTTGACATTATTATCATCTCATGGCGAGGGTCTACTTTTTTGGTTTTCTCCTGCCCACTAATATTCCTACTCCCGTTTAGGTTTTTCTCCCAAAAAAACCAGGCTATGGTTATCACGGCCTTTTTGCAGCAATAAGTTTATAGATGGATTTTATTGATGATACACTTAGGCCACTTATGGCCAGTTGCACCAACCACATTTGACAGACTGATCAACGTCAGCCGGCGCGTCCCGGCGCTTTACTATGAAACTTTCCATACATAAAAATTTAGCGAACTCTACGATACGAACAGTTTGCTGCAACCGACCGACCCTTATGGCTCCTCTTCACGATGGGCCAACGCCGGCCACTCCAAGGGACGCATTTATGCGTAAGAGCGAGCAAGTGATATTGCTATCTCATTCTACCGCATGGCTGCGTCCCTTGGAGTGGCCGGCGTTGGCCCATCGTGTAGAGGAGCCATTACAGTGTCTGTCCATAAAGCGATGGTGTCCACTCGGTTAAGGATACCTCACGCTAGACGAGCCGGAGCTTCCGGCGCTTCGTTTTCTATGGAAAGCACCACGTGATCACCGATCAGCCGTCATAGAAAATGTCAGACGCCTCGGCCAGGGCACGGCCCGGTCTAGCGTGACTCACGTGAGTCATCTTTTATTTAGCATTGAGAGTTGGCATTACTTAAATAATGGAAATGCGAAATTCCAGTAAGATATGTAAAGAACTGAATCTGTATACATATATTAACATCTTGTATATATAACTCGTGTTTCATCAAATAACCGATTATCTTATCTGATCTTATCTTAAAAGGACACAACAGCCGTGATTTTGAAAACAGCGTAGATCTTTTACTGCTGTACTCCAACCCATTGTTAACTTGTAATCCTTTATGCTCATAATATATTACTTCGAAACAACGTCGGGAACATTAGGAACTTGGGAAACATTTGTTGGGACGTGCTGTTTAACTTTTTGACGGCCATATTCGAACTTTAAGATACGTCAAATACTAGAGATTGAAATGATATGGATTGGATATGTCAGTGTCAAACAAGTGTCAAAAGTGACGCGTTTGTTTCAAGAAACGTCACTTTTGACACTTGTTTGACACTGACATATCCATTCCATATCGTTTCAATCTCTAGTATTTGACGTATCTTAAAGTTCGAATATGGCCGTGAGTCTCTTCTTGTTTAACTTGTAGGAAGACACTTAAGGTACCGTTCGGATTCAGACTACAACAGCGTTACTGCTGCAGTATTGCGGCGCGACATTACTGCTGGATTCATGCAGCCGACTGCATCGCTGAAGGCAACGTTATTTTATCGAAAAATTCATATGAAATTTGACATTTGCGGCTGTAATTACGGGTTTCATGGGTCGCGGGTCGTGATGGTTCTAGTTTCCACTCTCCATAAAAGTACGTGGCGTAGCACTCTTAAGGCGCCGTTTAGAGTGCAACTGCAGCTGCAATACTGTTGCGACATTACTTGCGGCCATGATGCGCGAACGCTGTATCTGTCAATTTGCTCGAAAAAATTAGTGTAGTGCTGCGAATATGACGTTCAATCCATCAATCATTTTCTCAAGGAAATTGACAGATACAGTAGCGGCATCAACGTCGCAGCCATAATGTCGCAACAGTAATGCAGCTGCAGTTAGTTGCTGGGCGCCGTTAAGAGTTTGTATTAAATATAATTTTCACACAAATGTATCCTAACCGCCATAACGCACCCCAGTAATGGACAAGTCATGTTTCGTTCTCTGTGGGACCGTTCTTGTGGGGGTAAGTACCTAATGTAAGTATTAGGTTTTATTGCAGCGGTGAAGAAATCAGAGCAATTGATCCAATCCTAGTTAGATTTACAAGAAATATATTAAGGTATTTTAGCGGTGAAAGTCTCCTCCAAATATTGTCAGTTTTCTCTGTCTTGATGTGCGTAAAGATGAAAGATTTAAAATTTCACATTGATGTAATCTATACATCTATTACTACTACATACGGACACATAACTATAAACCGTCTCAGCAATGGACAAGTCGTGTTACTTCGCATTCAGTGCGAGCGTTCAGAGCAAATACTAGGTAAGTATATTAGATTTTATTGTAGCGTTGAAGAAATCAAGTCTTTTGCTCCGTAAGCTACAATATTTGATTTAGCCAATCATGTTTCGCTGAGATCTCGGAATAGATTTTGTTATAAAGAAAGTCAAACCGAACTTACATTTTAATGTCAAAATTATGTAATTTTGTTATCAGAGTCGCCCGTGCGTTTCGCTCACGCCAATACATATACGAACAAGTACATACAAGCGATATGCACTAGCGAATTATAACAGAATACTTACTTACTATCAAAAGCCATCCGCATTAGGCCAGCGAAGTATGGGGACTGTAGGTGGGCCCAAGTCATCTCGCGCATGAGAGGAGGCCTATATGCCCAGTAGTGGGACGTAATATATTAGGATGTTTTTTTTTAATGAAAAGGTAAATTGGAATTGGCCTCTAAGGGTCTCTTTGGCTAATCCTAATTTTAAGAAATATAACGGATTTTTGGACTGTCCCTTTTATTTGGACAGAGGTCAAATGCTTCTGACTTTAGTGTCCCTAAAGGACTTGTGGGTCAGGCTAAGTAGATGGGGTCAGGTGGGGTGGGGTATACTGGCTTCTGTCCGCGGCTTCGTCTACGTAGGACGATGACGACGATGGTCGATAAAAACTACGAGTACTCTATGTATATCTTTCCTCAGGCCTCAAACTATCTCTATACCAAATTTCATCTAAATAATTTCAGCGGTAATAACAAACATCGATAGTTACTTTCAGATTTATGTATAATATTAGGATGGATTTAATTTCATACGGTGTCACACACCATCTAAGAGGGATCCTCTTTTGGCTACTGTTATTAGAATGAATGATAAAAATCTGAATACCTAACAATACAGTCAAATCAAAGCCACAGTAAAGGAATGCTTACGGAAAGCAACTCTATGGGAGGAATGGCCCCGTGTCGCTCAAAAATCTACATAATGGCCACGACCACTCTGTAAAGAGTGTAACGAAGAAGAAGAAGAACAGTAGGTACAGTCAGCAGCAACAGTTGCTAAGCGAGCGACGGGTTCAAAATGATCTTGACGCGACTTTATTGTTAAGAGAATAAGAGCGCGTCAAGGTAATTTTGAACACCTCGCTCGCTTAGCAACTTCTGCTGCTGACTGTACAGTATATCCCTGCTCATTGCCCTACCGTCAACGATTTACTGTAGGTACGACGAATAGAGTTATGGCGTTATTCATAAACGGCTGCTAACTTAATCAGTTGATGATCGTCGTTTGTCCCTATCTGTTGTTATGTCATATAGAGAGGGAGAAACGATGATCATCAGCCGATTAACTTAGCAGACGTTTATGAATAAGGAGGTTACTGTTGCTGTCTTCAAGTCTAGTCTTCGGTTGTTGTGTTTGTATTGTCGCAAAGATAACGGTCACGGGCGATTTTATGACGAGTGTTTATGGCGACGTAAACTGCGAGGAGACAATCAAGGAGACCACTTGTTGTACTGTTGTGGAGACGAGATTATGTGGGTCATGCTCGTATAACATTTAATAGAGGAACATTGAGATTGCCATACATTTTTTTTAATCTAAGTACCTTTTCTGATACACAGGCCAGTTTTTTTTGTGGCAAAAACGTACCAGAGCTGAGTGACTAATTAAATTTGTACTCGAAATAATAATAACAAATGTGACTCATCCTTGAAATAACGTAATTCATTAGTCGTGTTAGCTATTTTATTATCTACTCGTATTTGCAAAGCTCTTTGCAATTGTAAATGTCTGGCATCTGACGTTGAATTAAGCCAGTGAGAATAATTAAAATTACATGGAATGATAACCGGCCAAGAGCATGTCGAGCTATGCTCAATGTAGAGTTCCGTAGATACCCGACAATCGCACGGACAGACGGATATGGCGCCTAGTTGACTACGGAAACCTAAAAGAAATACATGACGGTACTGTCTTCCGTCATAATCTCATTTTTATGACATCGACTTATAAATAGTAAGTTTGACTTGTCTTCGCACTATTTTTAAACATTAAATCAAAGCGTCAAAGAGTATACCCCACTCTTGTACGGATATGAATTATGATGGCCGTTTTTGTCTACGTGACAGCGTGATAAAACGGTGTCCGTCACTTTCTATCCTGTGGAGATAAAAATCTGACAGTTATTTTATCACGTGGATAAAGTGATCCCTAATATGCCTGCTGCTGTAAAATCTCAGATTAGATGCCTATTCAGGCATTCCAAACCATCGTTTCTCAAGCACTAGGGCTTTCTTCGAGCGTTATTGCCCAAGAGTTAACGTTGCTATAAAGGCTGCCGTACATATACAGTGTGCAAATCCAATATGGGCGAATATTTAAACGGTGGTTAGCATAGGACCTAAAAAGTATATTGAGATAGATTTTACTTAGAAATGCATTGAAAATTTTAACCATACAAAATAATTCGGCCCGCAATGTAATACACCACACACGTTACGATACGAGCTTTTTAAAGTAACTGTCAACGCTTGTTGGCAGTTACTATGAAAAGCGCGTATCTCGTAATGTCATTATCATCTTCTGTTTCTTAATGTTTACAGTACATTGCTGCTCGGAACATGTGGAAAAAATAATCACGGGGTCATAATTAAGTGTAACTTAAAAAAACATCTTAATTAATGATAAGACGGGTAAATTCTATATCTGGTTTAATTTATTGCCCGTATTTGACTTACACACTGTATTTCCCACAAATAACGTCGTAAAGTGACCGTGACAGTATAATTTACTGGTCAATCGCTTGAAAGCTGACAGTGGACATCTTGGATAAACTTAAAGTACTCTTGAAGAATGATTTCAAAAGTAAAGATAATTTGCCGCCAATTGTTTTGTTTCCTTCTAATTTCCTGGCTTTACGGCCCCTATTAATTGACGGATCAATTTCGCGCCGGACTCGGATCAAAGCTGACAGGCCAATATCAAGGATTAGCTTGAAGCTTCGCCTGAAGCGCTCTCGGCTTTGTGGCGTTGGTACATCCCAAATTTGAATTGAACAAATCCAATTCGTTCTGGGTAAAAAGGGATCTAGTACTTATTAAACACTGCGATTGAGATGCTGAGAGTGCTGTCAAATAGAAATCACCTGCAAAGTAATTTATTTTAAAGGTGATTTCTATTAGAAAATCACGAGTCAATGCTTTTTTATTGACAAGCGATGGCGCGGTCCATCATGGGAGTGGTGGACGATTTAGGCTACGTTTTCACTGAGGCGGAGATGGTCTCCACTCACCCCGCCTCAGTGGAAAGGCAGCCTTACATCAAGCAGAGTTGACGGTTATACAATCCTATTTGACTAATCGAGCAATTGCTGTTATATATATACATATATTAGGTATTTATTGTCATTCCAAGACGGTGTTAATGACGGGCCGGCCGCCTTGGATGGGTATAGGTTGACTATTTAATTAAACCCCCCGCCTATGTTTACGAGAAAAATAATCCGACGTTTATTTTCCCTCTATTTTCTATAAAAACACTTACAGCCCAGCCACACGTAAAGGTCAACGGATACCCCACATTCCACAAAAGTTTATGGTCCGTAAGATATTCCTCGCTACAAGCAACATGTCCACATATTAACACCTCTTTCTCGTACACATGAAGGTTCAAATTCGCATAAACCAGACTTTAACGCTTCCTAGAAATACACGGAGGTGGCAGTTATGAAAGAAAGTGTCATAAACTGTCTCAATGTCATAAACGGCGTACACGCCATACGTTGCGGTTTTCCTTAAAGCATTTTTCAGTGTTCACAAAGCGAATGCGTAGTGGACTTACGACGAACTAAATTTCCTTTCCGCCTAGAAGAATGTTGTAAACGCGGGCGTGGGATTGCATTTTTATCGCGATATTCTCGTGGTGAAACAGATTTTTCTACTTTCAGACGTGTCTTTCAGATGTACTGTCAACGACTATTCTGCCAGGAAGAACACAGTAACAATAAATAAAATGGTGACACAATAAGTACCTGCATATTTTCAAACAAAAGTTACATTGTCGATAACTGGATAGCAGTCAGTATCACTACATAGTATAAAACAAAGTCGCTTCCCGCTGTCTGTCTGTCATATGTATGCTTAGATCTTTGAAACTACGCAACGGATTTTTTAATAGATAGAGTGATTCAAGAGGAAGGTTTATGTATAATTTGTTAACCCGTGCAAAGCTGGAGCGGGTCGCTAGTAGGTAGACAAAGTAAAGATGTTGTGTCATGTGTGGCATTTTATATTTTTTTATAAAAACAAAGCTAAACCCAAAAAAATACAATTCGAGTCAGGTCACATAATAATCAAAGATAGGGTGCACGCGATTAAATCCCATATTAGTCGAAATAAATGTTAATAATCCCTGTTTTTCCGATAAAAACTCTCTCTGGCGTTCCCTAGTTTCGGAGGCCAAGACCCTCTTTTGGTCGCTGAGTCACATTAGTTAGGTAGTTAGTCCCGATAAAAGAACCTTATTCTGCTGATAAAAACAGTAGACAACTCTAATTATTATGTCCTAAACTTTAAAGCAAGGAAACTTACACTCGAACAAAACTCCAACTGCTGTCGTTAAAAATTAAAATCATCTGAATAAGTTCCCGCAAGAATTCGTCAAACTTCGCCAAATGATCGGCGGAATCGGTATTCCGGAGATCCCAGTCGGAGTTTTGAAGTGTTCGCGTCATTGCTGAGGACTTTAAGGACATAAAATAAAGGAGGATTATTTGGTAAAGACATAAGAATCCGGTAAATGGTAAAAACTTGTGAAAATTACGGTTATTCGTTGTCCTGACACGTCTCTTTCGCTTTCCCGATTGTACCCTAAATGAGTCCGGAATCCTCTTATGGCACCTCAATCCCGAGAAATGATGTAAGCCATGGTTTTTATTAAGACGAGTATCTATACTCCATCATCTTCCTCGCGTTGTCCCGGCATTTTGCCACGGCTCATGGGAGCCTGGGGTCCGCTTGGCAACTAATCCCAGTAATTGGCGTGGGCACTAGTTTTTACGAAAGCGACTGCCATCTGACCTTCCAACCAAGAGGGTAAACTAGGCCCGCATTGGGATTAGTCCGGTTTCCTCACGATGTTTTCCTTCACCGAAAAGCGACTGGTAAATATCAAATGATATTTCGTACATAAGTTCCGAAAAACTCATTGGTACGAGCCAGGGTTCGAACCTGCGACCTCCGGATTGCAAGTCGCACGCTGTTACCGCTAGGCCACCAGCGCACGAGTATCTATACTATCAGACCAATTAACTACTAGAAAGCTATTAGATCTTAATGAGTCTGGTGACCAAATACGGATGGTCCGTTCGTTGTGGAGATCCTTAGGGAGGCCTTTGTCCAGCAGTGGCCGTTTTTCGGCTGAGATGATGATGAGGTACACGTAACACGCACTGAACCCCGTTTAGTTTAAATAATATGTGTTAAGTCTCAAATCCGTATTCGAGTAGAAGCGTGGGGATTACAGTCCAAATCCTGCTCTCGTACAATGAGAAAAAACCTGTACCCATCAATGGGTATACAGGCAGATGATAAAGTACAACATTTTGCAGCAATCACGTCAATGCCTCATTTCGAGCCATTTTACCACAGCACACGTTGAATAACATAGTATGTTAAATACACCACTCACTCCACTCATAACTTTCTGCATTCATCCCGCCCACAATGCCGGCTTTCAGAAAGACCGACCTAATTTAAAAGTCCTGATTTCTACCTGAGTACCGAGGCGACTCGAATCCGCGTAAATATGTATGCCATTCTAGGATGTAAGCTTGTAGAAATAAGAGGCATAGTCGGGTGTAGAATTCTAATTTTGGGGTCAGTCCGAGTAGATATGCCATTAAACTTCTGCTGGAAATCTGTCGACTCTGGATTATGTTTAAATAGGTTTTAAATTTCATTTTGGACCCCGTGCATAAGATTAGTCTCTAGTCTCCCCTTAGCATGTTTCCTAACCAGCAGTAAATGTCGAAAACGTGCTGTTTTGTTACAAAACAAACTTTTAAGAGTATCATAAAAAAATATAGGAGTCGATTTTAACATTTGGCTGGTTCCATAGCCGAAGAAATGGTGCCAACCGAAATTCTATACTACTAAGAACTGTTCCTTAACTGCAACAGGAATTGGAAACAACAGTCATCAAATCAAAAGTAGGCACCTATTACCTATCCTCCACACTTTAATAATATTTACAAAGAGAAGTATTCTTGTATACGAGTATGTATCTGTTTCTAACACTGTTAGAGTGTGGCATATATTTTTAGAGCCTTGTTCTCGAAAAAGAGCTTCTATCACTGCATTTAAAATTGAAAAGTTGGATGTAATACAGAAAAGGGCTAGCCGGAAACTAATCCATCGTGGACTTACGTCGAAAAACGTCTCACGTAAGTAATAAGTATGCTTATTCAACATATACGAGGTACTAGTACTTATTTACATGCATTACACCAATACCAATCTAGAAGTTGATTGACAACCTTATATATTCTATACTCGTAATCGATTTTCCACCCGATACCACAGATTTTCAATATCCTGTAGCAACGTACGAGTCAGTATAGGTTAAGTCTCCGCTAATCGGCAACCTTGTGTTCTATTCACCATTAGCAAAACGTTTCCATGTGTCGCGTTCAGATATAATACGTTTTTGGCAAAAATCTAATTTTTGGTAAGTACACGCTTTTATCGCTGACTGTACTTTTCTTTCCACCGGCAACTAATACTCATCGAGACATTTCTAAAAACATTTCATGATCAGATCAGCTCGATGGTACCTATCATACTCGTAATATTGCATTGTCACCCGATTTACATAAGTATGCCAATTATCAGCTTCATCGGAAACCGGGAAGTGGATCACATTCAACTTGCAAGATTTTACACGTAGTTAGGTACATTGCAAGTTAAATAAAAGCTTGTAAAAAGCAAGTTAAATTTCAAACGTTTGCTTTATAACCACCTGCTAAGGCAGGCACAGTAGGAATAATTCGGTAGGTAACCCTTAACGCATGTAATGTACAATAATATGCCAGCAAGTAACCGCTTAATTTCCCTAATTCTGAATAACATTTCGGCAGATATTTTAAGAGCCTTGTTCCTTAAGATAATATTACAGGTGACTTAACCCAGACCCTTTGGCATAAGTTGTATTATTATAGGCATAATGTCTGGAACACAGATCACTCACCTATTAGATGGAACATATAAGACGACTCGCGGTTACCGTGCATTGGCGCTCCCTAACCGTTCATTTCACACGCGTCCGCGTTTTCTACCAATTCAAGTTTTAGTACAAATACAAGCGCTAAGCACCTGACATCCAAGCGGAAACCTCTTTTACTGCTCGAGGACGCGACGTGTAAAGGCAGGTCGTTGCTCCGAGCAGAAGATCCTCGAACGAAACATGTCGAGCGTTTATTCGACTTAGCAATACGTGAGTAACCCGTTTAAAATAATTTTAATACTTAAGTATGTTCGTTCTCACGGGAGTTTTATAGCTAAACGAAGCTATACATTTAAGTCATAGTATCTACTCTCTTAATAATATACTCTTCATGAAGCGGTGTCTGTTGGTAGTAACCCGTGGTCTGAAAGCAGTGGGCCTGTAAAAACAGCCCGTCGCCCGGGGAATATCTTCTGTAATTACAACCCCAAAGTTTCTCAACAAGATCATTTTCATTGAAGTAGGTATAAAAGAAGCATGACCCGCACTTCAAGCGGTGTCTTTTGGTGGTAATCTGTGGTCTAGAGGCCGATTCGAACTTACATTTTGAAGTCTAAAATGATGTAATATTGCTATCATTTTGCTCGTAATTGTTCGTAACCGTATTAGCGCGAGACTCGCGAGACTGATGCACGGGAAAATGATAATAGAATGGCATAATTTAGATATCATTCTGATCTCAGCAGTGTCCGCTCGAATTGGCTTGTAAATTATGTCATTTTTAGGGTTTCGTACCTCAGAAGGAAAAAACGGAACCCTTATAAATTAAAATGTAAATAAGTTCGAATTATCCTGTATATAAGCAGTGGGACTATAAAACCGGCCCAGTGCGAGTCGGACTCGCGCACGAAGGGTTCCGCATCATCAACAAAAAATAGAGCAAAACAAGCAAAAAAACGGTCACCCATCCAAGTACTGACCCCGCCCGACGTTGCTTAACTTCGGTCAAAAATCACGTTTGTTGTATGGGAGCCCCACTTAAATCTTTATTTTATTCTGTTTTTAGTATTTGTTGTTATAGAGGCAACAAAAATACATCATCTGTGAAAATTTCAACTGTCTAGCTATCACGGTTCGTGAGATACAGCCTGGTGACAGACGGACGGACGGACGGACGGACGGAGTCTTAGTAATAGGGTCCCGTTTTTACCCTTTGGGTACGGAACCCTAAAAACAGACCGTCTCCGCCCGGGGCACAACTTCTGTAATTACAACCCCAAAGTTCCTGAACAAGATTATTTTCAGCGGTTTAATAATTAAAAGGATTTCGGTTTGTATTCACTTAACATTAACTGGGTTAGGGTTGACGGATCATTTTAATGTTGTCGCTATTGTTCAAGTTAATTACTTTAAAATATAATTAAATTTATCACAAAACAAGTTACAGTGATACAAAATATTTCATTGTACAAAATGTTTCATTGTATTGTTTTGTTGTATTGTATTTTGTTGTTGTTGTTGTTGTGTTTCTGTGGCGTCTGCTCTGTCACTGCCGTGCCACAATATTCTAACAGATGGCGTTAGCAGGTTCTATATCGCACTTATGGAGTTCCGAAATTAATTTTATGAGTTATCGCCCGGGATTAATCGACGAAATTAGCACCTGCGGCGGTAGCACGGTCGCATTTTTATCGCTTGTCACCACGCCTGTTACGTTCTAACAAGTATGTAAGTGCGAAAGCGACGGGCATAGTGACAGGCGATAAAAATGGAACCATGCTACACCCGCTGATCTAATACATAAATAAAAGCTGCCACAATGAACAACAAGTACTATTTGTACGTACTCAATGAACAAATAAGTAGGTAGTTAGGTACCTACGCAGGGGCATTATTTTATTATTATTTTAGTTTCACATGGCGCGACCTCGACCCTGGGCCACTTAATAATAATATATACATAAGGTCAGGAGGGGTAAAAGGAACACCGAAGCAAAAAGAGCTCTTAAGTATAGTGCGACATAACATAAAATAGTAGAGAAATAAAATAAAATTGAACTAAAAAAATCCATACTAACTTGTTGCCATATCTAAGCATTTCACGTCAAAAATGTGACAGTTACATAGAAAGTGGCGCCTTCAATAATTTTCTACAATTTCTTGTCGGACTTGTAAAGCCTGACCAGGAATATTATGATCACGCGCCATGTTGCGGAATTTCACTGGAACTAATTTTTTCATACTATACTGAACTGTCACCCTATGCATGAGAATAACAGCGCCCTCTTGACAATAATCATAATATATTACTGGTCAGGCTTTATATATGACGTTCGGGGGTGTCAGAGCAAATAGTGGTCAAAGATGAAACCTGTCCCGTAAGCAAAATTACTGTAGGCCCATACAAGTTAGCCAAAGTATCTGCTTCAAAAATTGCGAAATTATTTTTTTAAGAGTTTAATAATTATATTGCCTCGCATGAAATATCACTTCGCTGATCCGTAATAGCCCCCCACGGGGCACGCCGCTCGAACTAATGAGAAAACAAAATGTCGACGCAATTTCATGGCGCTTAGCTTGTGCACATTGATATTGCTATAAGGGGCTGTTCATAAATTACGTCATCTATTTTTGACGATTTCTGACCCCCCTCCCCCTAAAATCATCCAATAATCATGCCTCGAATGACCCCGTTTCCTCCTACGTCATGCTACCATCTGCATCATCCGATGTCCAGACGCCCCTGAATAGCCCCTAAGGTGAGTTATAAGAATATAGTTAGTTAGAATCTAATGTAAGGTCAATGTGGCTAATTCCGTCATAGAGACTATTCCGTCCATTAGCGTTATTCTTGAACAACGAACAAAATTGATAAATTTATCGACAAAGCAGCGATTGCTTTTAGTTTCAGCAATCAAAAGTAATTTGGTTATTTCCTACGATTGAAAATCAAAGAAATGTACGCTCGTGGACGGAATAGTCCCTATGACGGAATTAGCCACATATGACCATATAGAACCATCGCACACATGAAAATAACTTTAATTATCTTATACGAAGTTTGCGTATCACATATACATTAATTTCGGGCAAAAATAAAAAATAAAACATTTCAGGGTTAAGCAGGACGAAAGATATGATCCCATCAAAAACATTACATGTAAAAAGGTGCCAGTCTCGCACCGCTTTTACTACAAAAAAGTTTTGAGATGTAATGTGAAACCAAGTCGGTTATTTTAATCAGTGCCAGGGGGTGTTAAAACCGTATCAATAAGATATCTTTAATTTGTAATACCTACATATAATGAATTGGCCATCGCACGGCTGCATAATGACATAAGGATCATCGACACCTATTAAAAATAATTCTAATTGAACATAACGCTAGCACTAATTGCAGTTTGAGCATTACACATATTTACGAGTACGGTACGAGTAAACCATTATGTGCGATTGCCAAGTCATTATATGTATTACAAATTAGAGATATCTTATTGATACGATGAAAGAGAAGAGTCGTAGAATGTATGGGGCCCAATACATTCCATGACTCTTCTCTTTCCGAACAGGTTCTACACTACCAAGTAAAGGTAAGGTTAGGTAGCGTGCTAGCTTTTTCCGTCTTCATCAATATGCGTGTCCCGCGGGGGCGGTTACGTGCGCCGAGTGATATTTCAGGCCAATTCATGTTAATTTTGTATTAGATGGACCCGTAACTGTCACGCGTACTGATGTTCAGTGTTCATTCGAAAGATATGTTGCTCGTTGCTCCTGAATTTATACCGTATTATTAAGACATGTCTGGCCGCGTAGCCAACATGCCAATCGCTTACGCTCCGTAGCGATCGAAACGCAACTGTCACTGTCACACTAATATGGAAGAGTGATAGAGAGACACAAAGCGTTTCGGTAGCGATAGAGATTGTCACCTTGGCTAAGAAGCCGACTGGTCGGACAATAGGCAAAAACTGATTATTAGAGGTAATTCCAATACGTAATAACGACGATGGCTATACCTAAAGGGGCCCACTGATTAACAGTCGCCAGTCCGCCGGACGATATCGGCCTGTCAGTTAGAACAAAAAGTTGACAGCTCCGAACAACTGACAGGCCGATATCGTCCGGCGGACTGTTAATCAGTGGGCCCCTTAATGTTACCTATTTCGATGTTTTTTTATTTTTATAAATAAACTAAATATAGCATAGTAAATATAACTAAGATTCTTCAAATAGGAGTACGGATTTTTACATATATGCGCGAAAGCTGTAAAATTTTATGCATACTTACATTACCTACATTCAAAAATCAGACGCGCTTTCCAAAGCAAATATATCATGCTATTGAGCGTTCCGCATTATCTTTTCTCATTAGTTGGAGCCCTATCCCGCGGGAGCTTATTACGAAAGCGACGTCATATTTCAGAGCAATACGCTTTACGTGCCACGCTTTACCAATGAGCTTTATCCCTGATGATGAGTAATTAATTCTTCGAGATGAGAAACGTCTTAAAAAATATTAAGTCACCAAGGGCACTTGCTAAATCTAATCAAGAGAAAATAAAATTAACAAGCAGAAACGTCGGCGAACATTGCTATTAAGCTTTGGTAGATGTCGCTAAGGTCCCTAGTCTCATTGGTGGGAAGATTCGCTGGCTATGGATGAGGTCTTGGTGACTCAGTTGCCAGAGCGCTGGATTATCGATCCAGAGGCCGTGAGTTCAAGTCTCACACAAGGCAGTAATTTTTCAACTTTTAAATTTATTCTAAGGTCAAATGAAAAATGTTAAGGTGCGTAGCGATTGCTACTGCAAAACTTATCATGGCGTCTTGCTTACTGTTGTTACAATAAAAAGTGCTTCTAGTTTTGTAGATATTAGCAATATTCAAAATTACCCCGCTTTCGAGGTTATCCCTTCACCTTACTCCTAACACAAAAAATATCAGCGGCCCGCAAATAACAAGAAATGCCACAGGTGGTGCTTAGATAAACCCTATCACTTTTATTTTCCCCGATGGTTAAAAAAGACAAACCCCACAATCGTCGAGTTCCCGCTAAAGTCACCAATAAATTTAGAAGAAATAAAATTTCGCAAACATAACAATGATGTCCCAACGTAACCGGCGAAATAAAGCTTAAATAAACAAAATAAGAGCCTAATACGGGCCTTTTGAGATTTACGACGGACGAAGGGGAGCATTAGCGGAATTGAACGCAACACGAGGACGTAATTGTGACTAACGTGTCTTGCCGGGACACGGTAATGACCTGTACAGCATATACCTACGGAAAGGGGTTAGTGTCTAGACACGCGGCAGTGTGTCAGCCAAGTTCGCAAAGCAAAAAAGGCAACACACGGGCCGTGGGTTATATATATTACACAATCCATTTATAGGATCACTTTCACCCCCCCCCCCCCCCAAACTTAATATCTATTTGACCTGTTCTTATTGACGCTTGCAACAAACAAATGTTTTTAGTTCAAGACAATAACCTATGACTTACATACATTGAAATAAAATAAGGAATTGAGCACATATACAAGGAACCCAATTCAGATAGGTATACCTACTTACTTGTTACGTTTTTGAACTGGTTTTGGCAATCAGCGAGAGTACCTCGTAAAAATCGTAACATGTTGTTAAATCTGATTCGGATTCCTGACTCACCTCTCTGTTGCTGATTGTACAGATTATTAACTAAATACCAACAGTTAAAAAAACACTGACATCAAGCTATTTGAAAAGCACAAGTACTGAAAACCGAACGACCGAAGAGAGAGGATTTATTAATTGACTGAAGCGTAAGTGAAAGTGTCCGCGCCTTCAGCTTCGGAAAATATGTTTCGTATGTCCGGATATTTTCCTCTACAGGTCGCAATTCTCAACCGATTCTCGTGAAATTTTGGGAGCAGGTTCGACGATTAAAATAAAAAAAAAATTGTTGCTACGGTTTTTGGAAAAATATCAAAATGGCGGAGCCATAGGAGTTCGAGAGGTCTGCAGCTCACAGGGCCACTAGAAATAATTGTAAGAAGTAGGACAATAATAACCAGCAATGAATCAGGATCGATATGCAATATTAGTTAATGCCACTGCAAATGGCGCAATAAAGGTATTATAGGACGCCATTAATAAATATGCAATATGATAATAGAGTGGCCGTCCTGAAAGGAGTGGCGTCGTGACTTAATTTAAAGGCGATAGCGATAAATACTTGTGAACTCTTCGAAAAAAGTTTGGCAGATTTTTATCTTTACACCTGCACCTGCGGCGGTAGCACGGTCGCATTTTTATTGCCTGTCACCATGCCTGACACGTTCTAACAAGTATATAAGTGCGAAACTGACAAGCGATAAAAATGCAACCATGCATCATCGCTGAAGTCGTAATTCAGCGGAGCGGAGAAGAGAAGTGAATTACACAACCAGTGCTAATCTGTGTTGGATTCGTGCACGCCACATACAAAATCCAACACACTGTTATCTCGTGTACGAATAAGAATGATATACCCATACTTTTCATAATACAAATCATTTTACGAGTATAAAAGGTAAGTGTCGGACGCCTGCCAATCTCACAAAGCAAAGATTACTAGTACACTCATCAGATAAAGTGTTTCGTTCAATTTCGAGCTCTCTCCTCACTTCAAGAGCCTTGTATCGGATCCGCTTTGAGACAAGTATTTTATGCAAATACCTTCGATTTGGGAATGTTATTGTTAAGAGCTTTTCCTTGTATTGGTTTTGTATTGAAGGGTAGCAATAACAATTTGAGCTCACGTTACTGGGTACCCTTGATCGGGTCGCGATTATTTATTTACTGTGTTTATTTATTAATGGCTGGCTGGCTGCGTACGCGTTTTTCCGTCTTGCTACGATCAAATTTATTTTGCACGTAAACCTTTACGTGCAAAATAAATTTGATCGTAGCAAGACAATTGAATTGAAGAGAATTGAATTGAATTGAATTAACTACATGTTATATGTTACCTAACATATAACATGTAGTTAATTCAATTCAATTCAATTCTCTTTATTTCAGATAAAGCATCCATATCGTGTTAGTTACAAAATAAAAATAAATCTTAAGCTAAAACTTAAATACTATGTTAGTAAAATAAATTAAATTATTCTTAAAACCTACAGGCCAGCCTATTTGACATAAGGTGCTAAAGGCTTGACCTGATCTAGTCAATGTGCCAGTATACTACAGTTATATCTGCTCGCAAAGCTCGCAATCACCTTCAGTATGCCATTCGGACTAGCTCGGTCGCGTCCCATTAGCGATGAGATCTTTTTCCGCATGATCGCATGGAACCCGTCCGTATACGTTTCGGCAAACATCTTCGACGCACTGCACCATCTAGGCAATCCCAACAGCATTCTAAAGGCGTTGTTGTACTGAAAGTTAAACTTAAAAGTTAAGGGCTATAATTTAATTTAGATTTTGATGACATAATACATTAATACATGGTCATACATACATAAATACATATAATCACGCCTATTTCCCGGAGGGGTAGGCAGATAGATGCGTTTATTTTATAGAAACGCCAAGTTCATAAGTTTACGCCACATTCCCATGTCCGCCGAGGCCGATGTTGCCGCAAAATTAATATAATTGACTCCCTCGTTATGTCGCGAGCTATATGAGCCACTTGGAATTTTTAGAATATTCTGGCAAGTGTGTCGTATATCGGCGAAAGCAACGTGCTAAATCCTAAGTCGCATTGTAGAAAGACGAATGGAACGAATGATTGAAATTTTCGGCAGTAATGCAGTCGGCACTAATAATGTGCCGCAATGCTGTTGAAGCAAAGCCGGTGTAGTCTAAATCCGAACGGTACCTTAACACGATTTAGGTACTTAGGTACCTAGCTAGACCGTTCTAGCGTCATCAGAAAAATTGTGGCCATGTTATTGGTATAACTTCGATATAACGAGTGTAAAACGTTTAGCGATCAGAGTCCGTAGCCAACATGTCAGTCGTTTACGCTCCGTAGTGAACAAAACTCAACTGTCACTGCCGCACTAATCTGGAAAAGTGATAGAGAGACACAAAGCGTTTCGTTATCGTAGTGCAGGGGTCGGTAAACCGCGGCTCTTTGAAGGTACTGTTGCGGCTCTTTAAGTCACTCATAAAATTAACCCTTGAGAGCTCTTACATCACTAAAACAAAGTTTGCGGGTCTTAAAGCTTCCTTAAACTGGTGATTTCTACTGCAGTTGGCTCTTCTCGAAAAGTTTGCCGACCCCTGTCGTAGCGCAAAAGATTGTCATCTTGGCTAGGCACCACACCAAGGTATCGGATCACGATACCCTCAGTAACGAGATTAATGAGCGTCTGCACCATAATTGTACGGTCAGACCCCTCGGCCAAGATTCCTCAACATACACATTTAAAGGTAATTCAGAATTAGTCATGTCTTTACTAATTATCTTTCATGAGTATGATTTTTCGTTTTGGTGGTACAGTCAGCAGCAGAAGTTGCTAAGCGGGCGAGGTGTTCAAAATTACCTTGTCACGCTCTCAATACACAATTCATCTAACAATAAAGTCGCGTCAAGATTATTTTGAACACCTCGCCCGCTTAGCAACTTCTGCTGCAATCATGGGACACAAAGTAGGAAAGCTATTAAATAATAGCAAATCCAAGTGTGCGGAACATTTGTATAGCCTGTACGAAATACCGTGGCTGGTACGGAATACGTTATGTTTAGGGGTTTTTATATTAAAGGGAAAAAAATTAAAAAAAAACAACGGGTTGCACTCCGGGAGTGCCGACAGAAGTGAAAAAACAATGACTAGTCCAAAATGTTTGCAGCACTATGTATAATTGACCCATCCTCCTTTCTATTGAAAAACTTTAGTTCCGAAATTGCTGGCCAGTGAGCTTAAATTTGTAGCGTTCATTGTTTAAAATTCGAATAGAAATTGTAAAGTTACCATGCAGACCTCTCATCTAAATATATTTTTTGGTCATGATATTTTGAGTTTTATTCACCTATACTAGAGTTCACTTTTATTAGCGATTTCATCAAGATGTAGCTTTATTGAATTATATTGGAGTGATATAAAGTTAGAATGTAACTGTGAGATCCTCGTATTTCAGCCCGTACAAGATTAGAAGTATTAGAACATTGAGCTTTATTGCTTAATTTAAAAGTCCAGTTTTAAATAATTGACCTGATTATGATACGTTATGACTAAAGTTCTTTGGTGAATAAAAACGAAACAGCAGGCTCAGGCATACATTTTCGCCGCGCGGTAGAGAGAGAGTTTTACGCCTTACGCTGTCTCGAGTTTAACATTTTTTCCTCACCTCAAAAAGTGCACAGCGCCGCTAAAGAAGTTTTCACTTTAAAAATTACGCTTCCGGCAGGACTTGAACCCGCAACCTCTGAAATCCCTGCATTGCAATGGTATTGGCGCTTCAAACACATTTACATTTGATATAACTAGTTATATCTTCCTTTTGTTATCAAATCCACTATTATCCTTCAACGTGGGAGGGACGTGTACAAAACTAATTGAAGTGCGCCGCCCGCCGACCCTCAATTATTTAATATCACCGCACACGCCTGAACCTGACTTTGAAGTTGACTCCAAGTCCGAGGTTTGCCCGTTAACTTTACTAACAGCCACTTGAAATAATTTATATGTTACGAACTGGAGTCGCATTTGAACTTAACAACCTCTATTTAACTTATTTGGAATTCAGTCGCGCAAGGTCGTGGCCGAGCCGTAAGAACAGAGGATGCCGAAACCGTGCGCAGTGGAGGAGTAAAAGTCAAAAAAGCGGCCAAGTGCGAGTCGGACTCGCGCACGGAGGGTACCGGACCATCAACAAAAAATAGAGCAAAACAAGCAAAAAAACGGTCACCCATAGAAGTACTGACCCCGCCCGACGTTGCTTAACTTCGGTCAAAAATCGTTTGTTGTATGGGAGCCCCACTTAAATCTTTATTTTATTCTGTTTTTAGTATTTGTTGTTATAGCGGCAACAGAAAAACATCATCTGTGAAAATTTCAACTCTCTAAAAAAACGGAACCCTTATAGGATCACTCGAGCGTCTGTCTGTCTGGTAATAAACTAACATCACGTATAAATCAAAATGTAAATAAGTTCGAATTATCCTGTATATAAGCAGTGGGACTATAACACCGGCCAAGTGCGAGTCGGACTCGCGCACGTAGGGTTCCGCATCATCAACAAAAAATAGAGCAAAACAAGCAAACAAAACGGTCACCCATCCAAGTACCTACTGACCCCGCCCGACGTTGCTTAACTTCGGTCAAAAATCGTTTGTTGTATGGGAGCCCCACTTAAATCTTTATTTTATTCTGTTTTTAGTATTTGTTGTTATAGCGGCAACAGAAATACATCATCTGTGAAAATTTCAACTCTCTAAAAAAACGGAACCCTTATAGGATCACTCGAGCGTCTGTCTGTCTGGTAATAAACTGACATCACGTATAAATCAAAATGTAAATAAGTTCGAATTATCCTGTATATAAGCAGTGGGACTATAAAACCGGCCAAGTGCGAGTCGGACTCGCGCACGTAGGGTTCCGCATCATCAACAAAAAATAGAGCAAAACAAGCAAAAAAAACGGTCACCCATCCAAGTACCTACTGACCCCGCCCGACGTTGCTTAACTTCGGTCAAAAATCGTTTGTTGTATGGGAGCCCCACTTAAATCTTTATTTTATTCTGTTTTTAGTATTTGTTGTTATAGCGGCAACAGAAATACATCATCTGTGAAAATTTCAACTGTCTATCTATCAAGATTCATGAGATACAGCCTGGTGACAGACGGACGGACGGACGGACGGACGGACGGACGGACGGACAGCGGAGTCTTAGTAATAGGGTCCCGTTTTTACCCTTTGGGTACGGAACCCTAATAAATGTCAGAACAGGAAGTGATATAGGTCAGATGTCAATGACAGTGACACTGATTTGACATGTTGGCGAGTAAATGCCTGTAAATGTCAATGTTGCTCGTAATAGGCTCTTGACAGAACTTACGCGTCGTTGGACGAGATAAGAATGAATTAATAAATGAAGATTTATTGGAAGAGTTTTAATGTAACTTTTAGTACTGCGTATGTAGGAAATGCTTATTTTATGATGAGAGACAAACGAACAGACAAATTTCCTGGTGGTAAGCAATTACCTTCGCCCATCAACACTTGTAATACAGAGTAGTTACAAGTGCGTTGCCGGGGAGTACGTTTATTTCTTGAAGTTTTAAAGGTCATAACGGTCCGGAAATATCGCGGGCGACAGTTCATGCCACAGTTTAGCAGAAAGAGCACAGTTGAAGATTGCTAACCATCTAGAAATCTAAAAAGCGGCCAAGTGCGAGTCGGACTCGCCCATGAAGGGTTCCGTATTTAGGGGACTTATGACGTATTAAAAAAAAACTACTAACTAGATCACGTTCAAACCAATTTTCGGTGGAAGTTTGCATGGTAATGTACATTATATATTTTTTTTTAGTTTTATCATTCTCTTATTTTAGAAGTTACAGGGGGGGGGACACACATTTTACCACTTTGGAAGTGTCTCTCGCGCAAATTATTCAGTTTAGAAAAAAATGATATTAGAAACCTCAATATCATTTTTGAAGACCTATCCATAGATACCCCACACGTATGGGTTTGATGAAAAAAAATTTTTTGAGTTTCAGTTATAAGTATGGGGAACCCCCAAACTTACTGTTTTTTTCTATTTTTGTGTGAAAATCTTAATGCGGTTCACAGAATACATCTACTTATCAAGTTTCAACAGTATAGTTCTTATAGTTTCGGAAAAAAGTGGCTGTGACATACGGACGGACAGACAGACGGACAGACAGACAGACAGACAGACATGACGAATCCATAAGGGTTCCGTTTTTTGCCATTTGGCTACGAAACCCTAAAAAGGACTCTGGACTTCAAATCAGAGTACCTAAACGTTCGGATTCAGACTACACTACTGCGAGATTGGGAGAAATTGGGCGGCGCCCCGCCCTAATTTCAATCGGGATAGCGGCTGGGCTTTGCCGCCAGCATGGAAGCCTGTGATTCCTCAGCAGAATACCAGTGAGTGTTGTGACAGTGTAGTGGACATTGTGAATTCGTGCTGTGTGTTGCTACAAGTGTTAGGTGACCAAAGCCCAAACACACCACTATGCCCGCCTACAATGATAGCGGACGACCTCCCCCAACCGGCTTTCTCGGCGCGCGCGCAGCGCGCGACGCGGCGTGCCGCAGTACGCGTACGCGATACACCGCCGTCGTGAACGCTGCTCGCACTGTTAGTGCTTGAGAAAGGAGACCAAGGCTCTCCGAAACATGTCGCGCGAGTAACTTAAAACAAGTGAGTCTAAACCATTAAATTATTCAATGTTAGTATGTCTCACAACAGTTTAAATTCGAATATCAATGTGATTGAATTATATAACGTCATTATCATTAATAATGGACCTTCAAATTAGAATTGCTTTATCACGTTAGTGAAATTAGGGATCAAAGTGGGCCGCTCGAAACAAGGATGAGGATGAGGGTCAAGAGATTTGAGTACTTGCTCGTCTTTCATGTTTGGGACATTCAAAACCCACTAGTTTGATACAGGCATATCAAAATCAAAACGAAAATCTGTTAGGGCAGGGCCAGAGGCGGGGCGTCATAAAAATTTGAATGCAAACCGAATGTCACTTAACTCTGTCTTCAAGAGCATGTTTACGTTGCCAATTTGTCTTCACCCCTTAGAGTCCCACGAAAGGGATAGGTATCGAAAAATATTCAAAATTCGATCAAAAAACTAAATTAAAAAAAAAACTCGCAAAATTGTTTTATGACAGGAAAATTTAAAAAACCCAGTGGGGCTAAGATGGTCGGTTTTTTATCATATGTCATTATATATGCCTGTCACGTTCTAACAAGTAAGTGCGAAAGTGACGCATGGCATGACAAGTGATAAAAATGCGACCATGATAGCGCCGCTGGGGCCATAAATGTACCTATAGGAAAACCGATGGACATCATTGAGGAACCACATAGGTAAAATAGGTAAATATTGTAAATAGGTGGCGAGTGGCACCTATAAGAGTCCGTAATCATGTCGCTTTGACAACAAAGTTGGTTGGGTAGCGAATTTGGTAAACGTATGACTAAAAAGGTTTTATGTAGTTATTGTGAGAGTTTCTACACGCTGAATGTTTAATAATTCACGGGTAAGAGGCACGCAACTTGAAATTCTCCCTTGAGACCACCCAGGGGCAAACACTCATCAAAATTCAAGGTTAGTCTGTGTTCTATGTACATTTCTACACCATAATATATTAGGACAGTATCATCAAGGTATTCTGGAAGCAAATTCCACTTGTTTACCCTTAAGAGTCTAACGAAACCTCCGCCGAAAAGCCGCTCCCATAATCGAAATTACGCTCTCGATTAGCGAGGTCCTACTGTAATTTGTAATAAATTATTTTCTGAAAAATAATTTAATTTCTTCTAATATGTATTGATTGGCAGCGCCTTCTCTCTCGCTAACTCGGTATCACCTGAGATGATCTAGTTAGAAGGTCGAACCATACTGTTCTACCTTAGAGGTGGCCAGGGGGCGCCATACGCCTTCAGTGTGAAGTGGATATACTTGGAAAAAATCGACCTATGCCGCTGTGGCCCGATGGCCGAGTGGCAACAGGCACCTGCCGCGATAGCAGAGGACGCTGGTTCGATTCCAGCCTGGGGCACTGGGCTTGGGTCACTTTTTCTTAGTATATGACATTTATTTCAGTTTATAATTTATATAGTAGTGTTTCTACTTGAAATAACAACAAATTAAAATATTATCTGAAAAATTATTTAATTTGTTCTAATATGTATTCTCGGGTATGTATGCCCAGATAATTTGTTCAGCGAACAGGCCACAAATCTTACCAGAACTGACGACATACTTACAGCGCTTGGTAAGGAAATACATATAACTCTTAAAATTTTCACTAAATCTGGTTTAATGCGGGACGTAAACTTCCGCCTCGAACGCTTTACTATCGTGAAAGCTTGATGGTAAGATTTCCTTTACATGTACTTTTGGGCATTTTCTAAAAACTACAAACAGGTTCTTTATTTTTCAATCAAAATTACGACAAATATATGCGGTTTCGGCATAGTTACAGTTAGAAGAAAGAGTCAAAGTGAGCTCAAAAAACTAAGTTCCACCATAACCAAAAACATTAAATTTTATAAAATAAAACTCTTTTCTTGTTGGATCCTGGTCCATATAGGTATATATAACTACATTTTCCAAACTCTAAAAAACCTACCCTTTATTGCCTTTTCATTCAGTTCAGGTCTTTTTACATTTTAACCCATGAGCAGACCGATTCTATTCGAAGCTTTTGTTACAAATAAGAAAAGAAAATTGCAAAGTAAAGACATCTGACAACAGACAGATATCTTTATAACAAACTCATATTATCTAGACGTGCATGAAGAAAACAAAGAAAACTCAAGACGTTTATTATTAAGAACATAAAAGAGAGAGTGCACCTGTCCTTGAGTTCGTATTTCATTTTCTCCTGTCCGTAAGCATATCATTAAAAACAAATCTACGTTCTCAACGAAATACATAAATATTTGAGATACCACGAATATCCCCTATAATTAAAAACTCGTGTTAAAAATCGTTTACAACAAAATACACCGAAAAGAAAAACTTCAAAACTCCGTCCGGCCGCACGGTAAGCAAACAATTTAGGGTAATAAAACTTTTTACAAAGAAAACCAGGACTTTAATTACTTGGAAGTGCCACCTTAAATGTTGTTCCAGACGCTTTCTAAGTGCACGCGAGTCGAGACGTCAGAGGGCCTAGCCAAGATGACAATCTTTAATAGAAAATGCCAATTATGTATGGAAATAGTCACGTGACTTTTCGTAGCAGGTCGGCAACGCGCTTGCAACCCTTCTGGTGTTGCGGGTGTCCATGGGCGGCGGTAATCGCTTACCATCAGGTGATCCGTCTGCTCGTTTGCCTCCTATATCATAAAAAAAGCATCTTTCATCCCGATTCATTGTTAGGGTTCCGTACCTCAAAAGAAAAAAACGGAACCCTAATAGGATCACTCGTGTGTCTGTCTGTCCGTCCGTCTGTCACAGCCTATTTTCTCCGAAACTACTGGACCAATTAAGTTGAAATTTGGCACACATATGTAAGTATGTGACCCAAAGATGGAGGTGTAACGTAAATAAATGAATTTTGAATATGGAAGCCATTTTTGGGGGGTCAATGAGAAAATTAAAACAAAGTTTTTCAAACTATATCGTGTTTCATATCAAATGAAAGAGGTTATTGTAAGAATCTCATATATATATATATATATATATTTTTTATAATTTTAGGATAAATAGTTTTGAATAATTTTACGGTTTAGACTCACTTGTTTTAAGTCACTCGCGCGACATGCATATCATTATTCAATGTTAGCATGTCTCACAACAGTTTAAATTCGATAAATAGTTTAGCAGTTATTCAAGAAAATAGGCATAAAATTACCATCCCCCCCCCCCTTAACTCCGAAACTACAGTCTAAAATTTTGAAAAAAATACACAAAATAGTTCTTTACCTATAGATGACAGGAAAACCTATTAGAAATGTGCAGTCAAGCGTCAGTCGGACTTAATGTAAGGAACCCTTGGAACGCGAGTCCGACTCGCACTTGGCCGGTTTTATTTACTGTTCATTTGACGACGAGTAAAAATCATAATTTTGTAAACAAAGACATCATACAGTCAGCCTAAATTTGCACTCAAGTAGCACTTGGCGTGAGAACTTACGTACGAGTACCGAGTACTGAGCACTCGTGTGATCAAGGCATTACTCGTATTAGCAGAAGGTTCACTTACCTAACCAGCCATAGTTATGTCAAGGAAAGCGATAAATCGACGTAGACGCACAAAAATTATCAAGACTGATGAACCAGTGATGATACCCCAACCAGGATCAGCACAGAATCACCAGGATTCAAATATAACTTGAAACATGAATAGTTCGGAGGCGAATATGGTCTCATCGGAAGATCAGCGCTGGAAGTCGCCAGCAACATGCTGAGATGGGGCCATTTCGTGACACTTTATTTTCACTATGTTCTTTTTGTGTAATTGCGTGTATCGGCTGTGTGTTTACGAATAAAAAACTATTCAATTCTATTCTAATATCGGGTAAGCAAGAAGAATACAGCCTAGAGAGACACAGCTGTACGTTAAAGCGAGACGACTACACACACTAGTCCTCGTGGGAAAGGCAGGGTAGGAAAACTTTGTAAAACGTAATTAATGTTTTAAAAGTTGACGATAAAGTACGGACGTTTATGCTGATGCATGCTGGAGTGGTCGGAACTAAGTTATTTTAAATTGATGTCTACTTTGAAATGTTTTTGGGGACAATAAATTTACGACTTAAGTTTTAATGAAGTTTGAATGAGACTAACTCTTTTATCGGTTTTTTATTCGGTTTTTGTTCTTGAGCTTACTAGCTTAGCTTGAGTTGTGTAAGAATGTCCTATAATTTTGTAATTTATTTATTATTTATGATTATGTTTCTAAAACAGGCAATAAAACAGTTGATTTTAATAAGTCCTAATTTTTCAACCTCTAGGACGGAGTCGGGAATTGTAGTGATATTTTTGCAAAATTCCATGAAAATATCTTAGTTTTTCCTAGTTTAAACATTTCTAGTGGAAGCGAAACTTAATTCTTCTTATTTTGAGCAGGTCTAAGTACCTATAGTGTACCTAGTGTATTGATCATTTTACAGTGTATAAAAATAGATAAAATATATACTTCCAATATTGCTGTCATCTAAAATGAAATCCTAATCACGGTTGTTCCTTCGTAATTCATCTAAAATCCATCATAATTGTCCTTAATCCTCTTCCTGGGAGGGCTTAAACCTTCAATTTGCATGTTCAGTAAGTAAGTACATACATAAATGAACACTCTATGTAGTAAATTGCTTGAAACCTCATAGTTTGACATTTCAGTGGACGCTTAAGTATAATGAAGCCAATTCTGTATTACCGATTTGATATGGTTTTAATCTTATTTCCACTTGGTGGTCAACTGGGCCCGCAGAGCACTGAGCCCGCAGATTCAGTTGCCCACTTCGTTTTTTAGGGTTCCGTAGCCAAATGGCAAAAAACGGAACCCTTATAGATTCGTCATGTCTGTCTGTCTGTCCGTCCGTCCGTATGTCACAGCCACTTCTCCGAAACTATAAAAACTATACTGTTGAAACTTGGTAAGTAGATGTATTCTGTGAACCTCATTAAGATTTTTACACAAAATAGAAAAAAAAAACAATAAATTTTGGGGGTTCCCCATACTTAGAACTGAAATTCAAATTTTTTTTTTTTTCATCAAACCCATACGTGTGGGGTATCTATGGATAGGTCTTCAAAAATGATATTGAGGTTTCTAATATCATTTTTTTCTAAATTGAATAGTTTGCGCGAGAGACACTTTCAAAGTGGTAAAATGTGTCCCCCCCCTCCCTGTAACTTCTAAAATAAGAGAATGATAAAACTAAAAAAATATATTATGTACATCGTCCACCGAAAATTGGTTTGAACGAGATCTAGTAAGTAGTTTTTTTTTAATACGTCATAAATCGTCTAAATACGGAACCCTTCATGTGCGAGTCCGACTCGCACTTGGCCGCTTTTTTTTTCGTAGGTGACTCGACACACACTAATCGGATAACTCGGCCCGCGGGTTCAGTTGACCTTAACCTTGACCGTGAGCACCAATCAGAGTTAGCAGCTCACACTGATTGGTGCCACAGATATTACGCTTACCCTTCAAGATAATCGAAATGTGCAAAAGGGAAGCCAACGTATAATCGTATATGAACAATTCATGAGTGCGAAAGAGGCAGACTACTAATGAAAAAACGTGACCACGTTGAGCTTCATACGAAAATGTGCATTTATAAGATACGGTGGGTGATTAGTGATTACCTATATCTTGGAATAAACTGTTACAAAAGCAAACTTATGCAATCAGATATTGACATATATGTAACATTTTGCAATCACAATGACACTTGAAGTCATTCTGATGTTGGCCGCGCTTTTGATTTTTGACAATATTGTACATTCTAAACATGTAATTGGTTCTGACGAAATACTCACGACTCGTCTCATATTTATTAAGGCGTTTTGCTCGCACTCATTGGTTCCCGTGAGATGATGTCACGACGTCGTATCAAATATAAGTTGTAAACTATATCAAATTGTAAAAACAGAATCAGCCCAAGATAATTTTGATGTTAGTTGTGCTATTAGTATAATCCTTGAACATTAATTGACTATTAAGCTTAGAATAAATTTAAAAGTGGAAAAATTACTGTCTTGGGTGAGACTTGAACTCACGGCCTCTGGATAATGGATAATGGTAATTTTTCCACTTTTAAATTTATTCTAAGCTTAATAGCATCGGTCACGGACGTTTCTGCTTTTAAAAAAATTAAATTAATTGACTAGTTTCGTTGACGGGTAGCCATGTTGAACTTACGGTGGCAGCTATGGTCCGAACTTCGGAAGGGAACTTCGGGGGAACTTACCTGTAAAAAATATAAATAATTAGATTTTAGTATCTTAGTACGTAGCTTGGTCGACACAGATTCCAGTGACGATATAAGGTTTAAAAAAATTGTGTATTGACGCAAAGAAATAGTGTATTGCACCATGGACGTATTTACAGTAATATTTTTAAAGTGATGACACCCAGTCAGACATTATCTACACCAGATTATGTACACCAGAAGACAGGTTACACGCTGAGGGTGTTCCAGCTTCGATCGCGCCACTACGTGCACTTCAACTCTTTTGTGGTGCGCGTGCCGCGACCGCTGCAGGGGACCATCGAGTGCGCTGACTTCTGGCCGAAGGGTGTCGTGTTTCGGAGATTCCGGGGCAAACTGCCGAATCCGACACAGGAGCAGCCGATGCAACGGAGCCACGCCGTTTTATCGACTAAATAACTAGTGTTTAGTTTTAAGTTTATAAAATACATATGTATGTTAGTCTGTATTCTGTAAGGTATCTGTAATATGGGCCTTGTTGCCTGAATTAAATTTCTAAATAAATAACTAAATTATCTCAATTTCCTTACCCGTCCAAAAACCTTGTCTATTTTCTTCGGCATCTTTTAATTGGAATCCAATCCAATATTCAAATTACTTGCCCGACCAAAATCTTCTAATTATTTTCCTTCTTGCTAGACGAGCCTAACCAAGTAACAGTCGTTCATAGAAAACGTCAATGTATAAACTTACATAATAAGTGAAAACGACTTTTCATTGAGATCATTTATCCCGATACGTTTTAACTTTTCGATTAGCGCTTGTCGATAATTTGTTATCTTGGCTACAGCCCGTAAGCTCCGCAATTAGCGATACATTCTGAGCTGAGCAGCCGATCTAAATCCATAACGTCACTGCATAATTCCCGACATCAACACCTGGATTCGGGGCACCGTCATTTGTCTTGCGACCCGTGAATTGAAAAGAAAAACCCCTCCTTTTACGAAAGATTTACGGCGGGCCGCACCGGAGCAGGGATTTTGCGGATGCCGATTTTTTGACATCCGCGGATGTGGATGCGGATGCGGATTTTTAAAGGCTCACATCCGCGGAAGAGGATGTCAAGACAGGTACATAAAAAACGTCAAATATTACATTTTAGTAATTTTTATTTCAAAATACGAGCCAAGTGCGAGTCAGACTCGCGTTTCAAGGGTTCCGTACATTAAGTCCCATTCACGTTTGACTGCTCATTTCTAATAGGTTTTTTTGGCTAATGACTAAATTACCTAGCAGTCTAGCACTTACGCCGATGCTAAGACGTTCCTGTACCGACCTGTTCCACATCCGCATCCGCATTAAACTCCGCATCGATTTTATGCGGATGCGGATGCAGATGCGGAAGTTGAAAATAATGCGGAAGTTCCGCGGTTGCGGATGCGGATGCGGATATTCGCAACATCCCTGCACCGGAGTACTGCGAATACGAGAATCGAAATCTGCCTCTTTATCGCTCAAATACGCAAGAGTGATAGAGAAGCAGCCAACGATATGGGGCATTATCTATGAAAAGGGACCTTATTGTCGATGGCGCTTACGCCGCACAGCGTCGCGCGGCATTGTATTTATATCGGAGCATCGTTAATACTGGCGTAGGTCCCTTTTCATGGATAACGTCACATATTTTGATTTTACGAGTCTCTTCGTAGCTATATAATTGTTGTGCCTGCTACCGCACGTAACCAATACGTTTCTTATTATAAGTTAAATAAGTCGCTATTTTTTCTGAAACATGTTTCTGACTGGCACCACTTTCATAATTTCTGTTTTGCCTTAAGGATGACTGTAGAGAACGCCTTAAGGCATTAAGTCCGCCATTCGTACCTAATTTTATTTTGCAATACATTTTAAATTATTATAAATAATGTTTTAAGTTAAGAGGGAAATCGAGTATGTATTTTGTAAGATTGAATCATAAGTAAGTCTTGGGTCGTCAAGTCGTCATCTCATAAGTGTTGGGTGTTAAATTTTATGCAGTTGACTGCAACTGCATAACTCTGCATAGAAGTTAATATGCAAGAGGTCAGGTATATATCTCTGCTGTTAACTCTTCATTAAATTGTCATTAATATAATTATTCTGGGGCCCAATAATTTCTTAATGTAGAGATGAAGGCGAGAAGAGAAGTTCTAACATATTTTTCATATTTCGATAAAAAATGTTAAAGATTTTTGTAGTCTCTAGAGGTCAAAACATAACTCTGGTTCGGCCTAGAACTCGACAATCAATAGGAATCACGGTCTGTTTCGGGTTCTGCAGCTGACCGGTACTAAATCATGCCGAATGACCCCTTTAATGGACCCTACACATATGTTATATCGTGTATACTAGACCAACGCGATATATTAAGTTCGTACATATTGTAATATGTGCGTAATGTAATGTAACTTAGGAGAAACTTAGTTTTCCACAAAGGAGCAATGTCTGCAACTCTCTAATCACTTTATTACTCCTTGATGAAAATGGCTCTTTTCATCGTCCATCTTAGCACTCTTTTGGTTTAATCTGAGTTGAACACTTTCAGTGCCAAGCGAAAATGAACACAGCTATATAGCGCGATCTTCCGCTGTATTCGGAAAACAAGATCCGTTCTAGAGAAGAGAACGATACGATATGTACTAGACACCAGCCAGGCTAGCACATGATTGGCGCGACAGTATCTCGCGGCGACATAGACTACCCGTCCTTCTTTTATTAACACAGTAAAAAAAAGACGGGTAGTCTATATCGCCGCGAGATACTGTCGCGCCAATCATGTGCTAGGGGTGCAGCGGGCTCAGCACGGTTCCATTTTTATCGACTATCACTATGCCCGCCACTTTCGCACTTACATACTTGTTAGAACGTGACAGGCATGCTGATAAACGATAAAAATGCGACCGTGCTACTAGGGCTCGTAGTTTAGATTTCAACTAGATATCTTTTGCAGCTCAATTCGGGCAACCAATGTCACTTTTACGTTAAATTATCGTATTAAGATCGTTTCAGAATCGTAGATATAAAAATATATAACTGGACGTTTATAGTCATTGTGGAAATCGTTAAAGAGTATCTCCAGATTCGCGGAAATGTCAAATTTGACAAGCTAGATCTTAAAAATATCGTTGTCGTATCTTGGTCTCTAATAGATATCTAGTTCAAAATCCGGATCGGGCCCCTTGGCAGTGAATGTGTAAGTAAAACTTAACCAGTCTGAACTGCAATGACCCGTCTTAATATATGCAGATATTTCTTTCTACATTGAATTAGTTACTTCATCAAGGAATTGCCCTTGGCAAGGCCTTATTTGCCCCGGCAACAGGCGACAAGCCATAAAACAGCGGTAAGTAACGCCTGACCTGCGTAAGTGGATTCAGAGGAAGCCTTACTCGCTAATTCCGAGCTAGATGCACGCTGAGGTTACGTCTGGGTGTCTATTCTTGTTATATGTCTATTTTATAAATAATTACTATTAAAAACATGTTACGGAGTTACATATGTCTTTGCCATGGGGTTACGGTATTTACTATGTAGGTATGTGTATTTGATTATTTTAAAGTTTAAATATGTCGGTACCATTGCAAATGCTTCACGAAGTAATTCATGCGAGTTAAAGAAATGCCCCGATTTTAATAGCTGTTACAAAAAATAACCATATACCTATGCTTAAAATCGTAATTTGAAGTAATTTTGGGGAACTAGTCAAATTTTGGGAGACATACAAAAAGATACCTACATACATTCTATGAATCAAAAACTGTTGATAATAAGTTGAATTTTCATTATTCATAATTCTGAAGAGTAAAAGAGCTCAGTAAAATGTATCCGTTAAAATCTGGAAAAATAACATCTTATTTTTTTCAATGTCGTTTCGAAAGTGATAAAAAAATCGTCGTCAAAAAATCGACCATGGTTAATTTTTTTCTTTTATTCCTGATTTTGAATAACTAACCGGCGGCTTTTTACAAATAAAAAAAATCCTCGTTAAAAGTCAAAACACGCACACTGAAATCCAAACATTATAGAACAGAATAGGTATGAACAGAGAAACAATTTACGCCAAAACAGGTGGTAACCATTTTCCTTCAGCCCCCAGGGCGTAAATAGGTATTTGCATATATTTACCATACATAGCGATTTCTGATTACTTGCTTTCATGATTACAATTCATGACTGATTTGCATTTATCCCGTATTACGCTGAAATAATTGACCCGGATTTTCAGATAACGAATTAATGCCAACGGCAATTGATATGATATGATGTTTAAATTTACTTGTACTTTCGGTACTTACATACTTATACATAAACATAGTACTTGTGAATTTAGTTTTGTAACTAAACCAACATTGGGTTTGTAAGACTAAGTCTAAGTACTTCATAACTTTGAGGCTTATCCAATAGTAGTTCCAACTTGTGTATTACTTGCAGTTAGCGCCAGCGGTTAAAATGCGAAGTTTTCGTAAGAAACGTCCCCTCTATCTCAGCTCTATCAAAGAGAATAGAGTAAATAGAGAGTTACTGTCATGGTAAATTTTGTAGCAACAGTACATTTACTGCCATCTTTTGACAAAAGATTAAAACTGTTAGAACGCCATTTAACTTTGACCCTTATTGTTTCACTGATAGCATAGAGAAATATAATAAGACAAGAGTGCTCACTCCATACATCAGTTAGACTATTAATTTCAGTGTCTAAATCTAGCGGAAATATCAGTACTGCTACTTGACAATAGATGCAGCACCGATCGGAAAGTCTTATGCTGTTGAGATAAGACTTTCCGGTCGGTGCTACATCTATTGTCAAGTAGCAGTACTGATAGTTCCGCTACTCGATGCCAGATGCTAATAGTGTTTTTGGTGCTAAAACTGATGTATGGAGTGAGCAATGTAATGCTGATAGGTATGTGTTAATTTGTTAAATATTGAAATTAACGCCATCTACCCGAGGGCAGGCCAAAGGGTTTAGCGCCATCGCTCGAAAAAATTGCACCATACCTTTGGCCTCTAACAGTTTTAATCTTTTGTCAAAAGAGCCATCTTACTGCCAAGTAAATGTACTGGGGCTACATAATTTACCATGACAGTAACTCTCTATACACTCTGTTCTCTTTGGCTCTATATTATCCATTCTGTTCGAAAATGGCGTTTACGACATATGCAACCACAGGGTCGGTATGACGTAGACGTACATATTAATAGCGAGGCTATAAGCGCGGCTTTGATGCAGCCCGCTGGCTCGGAAGGGCTTAGCTCGGTACAAAAACAAACATTTTTATATACCACTATGATGTTTGGTGGCAATGGCAATGGCTAACTATATAATCCATCATCACTTATTCTCGGATGACAGTACCTAAGTACGAAATAGTTTTTCTCGAGGTTGGAACTTCTGATGGAGTGTGTCAAAAACAGGCAAGCTGCATCAGGGACAGTAATGAAGTCAGTATGTGAAAGGATTTATGCTCGATATAGTTATTGTTTATTTATTTATTTTATTTAACATTTTAAATTAATAATTAAATTTAATAATTAATTAATTTTGTCCCTCCAGTTTAGTTGTGCTAGGCCAAAGGTGAGATTTCGGCCTCGCATAAAACAGCTGGCTGTGGCTGGTAAGAACTGGATAACATCGGTATTGGACAGCGCTCAACGACGTAAAATGGAAAAAGGCTAACTACTCCACTAGACTACGCAATTTGACCAGTCGCCAAGGTGTTCACAAATATCTAAACAAAGCCTCTAATATCATGAGATTAAAGAGTATGTTTAGATATTAATGAGTACCTTGGCCGCTCCGATATATCGCGTTTGAATTTCCAATGGATTGTTGATACACGCCGTTGGGCAAAATTCATATATTTCTTCTTTCGACACTAATATATTTCCAGCTAGATCCTTCACATTGACCCCAACGCCGTAGACGTTAACCCTTATTGCGAATTCGCTACGTAATGTTACCACAGCGTTCCATAAAGGCAACACGGTTGATGCTAATACACGGTCAGTGTGGGTGGTTACTAAAATCTAAAATGGCGTATCTCTAGGAGTTTTCAAATCGCTTAACGAGCACTTGCTAACAAGTACATATGTACTTACAACGGCCTGTTAATTTTTTTCTATTCCAGATGGACGACTTTCGTATAGGTACATTTGGGAAGGATAACGATAGGAACGCCAAGTATCACCATGCCAATGAATTAAACTTGCTATTGGATAACTAAAAAAGCCATGTACCTATAGTACTTATGCTTATTAAAAGAAAATAGTTTCGGCCTCGTTATTCGGTTTAGCTACTTCAAACACTGCTTTATATGGGAGTCCTAATACTGGCTGGTTGAAGCAAATGCTCACTTGCGCTTAGTGAGCGATAATAATGTACGACCAAATGTAACATAAGGTGGTTTAGGATGCGGTCGCTCCCGGAGCCGACATTTACATTTCAAATGTTATTTTGAATGCTGCAGCAATTTTGAAGTTTAGAATATCAAAGGTTGGGAATATTGTAAAGGTATTGGGAGCCATTTTGTTCAGGTATATATATAGCATATCCCACAATATATATTTTTTAGTTTAATTAGTGTGAACGCATGTAGGCATTTGACCTAAGAGTTATTAAATATTAAATTTGTAGAATAAGACAGTAACAGTTGTTAGTCTATTTATCCTTTTCAATATTTGTTCCTGTTAAATGCACCATCTGTATCTGGAAGTATCTTTCTGTTGATCAAATAAGAACAGAATTAAAGAACTGTTTCAATATCACTACACAGTAGAGTCCGTTTATAACGCCCAAGGGACCGCTAATATTACGTCGTACCTGCGTCGTACTAACCGGACGTCGTACTAAACGAACTGACAACTTAATTTTTTTTTAATTAAAAAGTGTACACGTTTATAAATATTTTCATTGAAATGTTTTACTTTACTTTGATGGTCGGATAAATACTACTACAAAATTATAATACATAATAAATACTACTCGGATCGGCGGATCAAAGAAAGAAAAACATTTCATTGAAAATATATATGTATTTAAAGAGGTCCCAAATATTTAGAGTTGCAAGCTTTACGAATTGCCCCGACATATGTGGGATTCCGATGAGGCATAATTCATGGGAGCACATTAATTCACAGCCGGCTACCGGCCAAGCCGAGCCGGCGACATTTCAAAGAGAAATGCATTTTACATTTCCACTGTATTCTACTGGACGTACATTGGACTGGACTGATATTTCGTAGCACACAAATGAGTAGCACTACAGTTTCAATGAAGAATAACCAGTACTCGTAACTATACTCGTAAGTTCACAATCAGTGACTGAACCTGCGAAATGTCAAAGAGAGATATGCATTTTACATCCCGTCCGTAAAATAGTAATAGTCATCGCCCACACTGTTAACTAATATCCATCGGTAATATTTAGTACATTACATATGTAGGTAGGTGAATTCGTGAATGCTCCAGGTCGCAGGTGTTTGTGGCCTGAACCGAATTACCGCCCGTGGTTTGTCTAAAGTTTTACGTCTTACCTTGGCCAGGAAGTGAGATTTGGGTGACGTAAAACTTATTACAAAAGAAATAAGGTTCTATTCTATTCATTCACTGCGAAATGTTCAAGAGATATGCATTTTACATTCCCACTACACCTGGGGCTCGTTTCTCAAAAGCTTGCAATTGCAATGCAATGTATGTAACTATGTATGTAGTTTTTGTATCTTTGTGTTTTTTTTTCAATACTATTGTTATTGCGTTGTTTGTAATTCGACATTTAGAGGCTTTATACATCTCTATGTTAGTTTGATTTGATATTTACGGCTTAGTTGTATTTTATAATTATTGATGTGTTTTTTTTTTTGCTGTATGTAAATTCCATATTGACGTGTAAAAGTGCCCTTGTGGCCTATTTGCTGAATAAATGTTGATATTTGATATTTGATATGTAATGGAATCTTGCAAGTTAAATTTAATCCACTTCCCGGTTTCCGATTGAGCTGAAATTTTGCATACTTACACATGTAAGTCGGGTGACAATGCAATATTATGGTACCATCGAGCTGATCTGATGATGGAGACAGGAGGTGGCCATAGGAACTCTGTGATGAAACAACGCAACCTAATTATGTTAGGGGTTTTTAGAATTGCCTCGATGAGTATTAGTTGTCTGTCGTAAGAAAAGTACAGTCAGCGATAAAAGCTTGTACGGCTTGTACCAAAAATGGATTTTTTGACAATAACTTATTATTGTCAGCTTTTGTTAGAAACGGACTATCACTTGTGTTACAAGTTACAAGCTTTTGAGAAACGGGCCCCTGCTCCAGAGGTCCTTTGAAGCGGTCTATTGGCAGTATTGGCCACAGACAGGGACAGATCTTTGAATCAGATAAAGACATGAAAGTCTCGTTGTATAAAGGTTGCATTCGGGTTACAGCAGCGTTGCTCTTGCAGCCTTACTGCCGCAGCGTTACTGATTGATTAATTGATTGAACCCACGAAACATTATTCCCATTCCCGCATGGAGCGCTAAGTTCGCTTTATTTTTGAGGGTTCCGTACCCAAAGGGTAAAAACGGGACCCTATTACTAAGACTGCACTGTCCGTCTGTCTGTCTGTAACCAGGCTGAATCTCAAGAACCGTGATAGTTAGACAGTTGAAATTTTCACAGATGATGTATTTCTGTTGCCGCTATAACAACAAATACTAAAAAGTGCGGAACCCTCGGTGAGCGAGCCCGACTCGCACTTGCCCGGTTTTTTGTTAGTTTACTCGCCAAACTTTCCAAGTCGGCAATATTCGAGAAATCGCAAGCTCGTGGAAAATTAATAGTTTTATAGAAATGGATTCTTAATATATGTCTAATTTTGAAATTAATTTTGATGGAAATGTAAATGATCAGCTTGATTGAATTTCAAAGTCTAGTAATAACGAATGCGATATTAAATTCTTTTGAAACTTGCTGCACTAAATTAAATTCGTATTTACATACAATTAAATAGGTAGGTACCTCGTTTTGATAAAGTATTCATGATATTTTATGTTAATTCAGTGAATGCTTAACGTTACAATGACTAAAATTTAAACTATTTAAGCGCAAGTATAGGTACCACTTTTATAACTTAAGCAACTAGTCTCTGCCCACGACTTTGTCCGAAGATGTTGATAAAAATGTTCAACCCTTAGTAATTAATATATTGTATTTTATATATTTCAAGATTTCGCCTTCAACAATGTATCCTTAGCAGCTCTGCGTTGTCTGTCAATAGGTACCTAAGAAACGGTAGCCCGAGTTTTGTCCAAACTTGGTAGTTTTTGTTAGGTGGGTCAGAGCCCAGTTAACTTTGGGAACCACTGGACCAGACTTCATTCGTAATGAGTATTCTTATTAAAAACACATTTAACTGATTTGCAACACCGAAGTGATCCCATAAGTGTACCGCGAACAAAGTTTTGTGCGGTACACTAAAAACGGACATATAGGTCTGTACCCCTAGTGTAAATTTTATCCGATAGCGTGACGTGACGTACGTTTGAGTTTCCAAAACGTCCCGCTTGGCGCGCTGTTCAAAATCCCATACAAAATGAGACTTAAGTACGTTCGTCACGCAGTCTAATGAAATTTACACTAGGGGTTCAGAGTAAAATTTTTTGACTGAGAAGGCACTACTGTCATGTTAAAACCTCATTTTGAACGCATATTCTCATCCACCGTTATGGGCCTGGAGTGGAGATTTACTTCAAAGACGCAGGGATGAGTCGCTCGGGCCTTTGAGCTGTTAGGCCGATATTGTTCAATAGTGCGGCTCGAGTGCCGCCAGTTTGATGTCAAACCAGACTCGAGAGTCGAGACAACTCATGCGTATAATATTTATTATTTATATTTCTATACCTATAATACATTTATTTAATTACATAATTTATATATCACTACATAGTATAAAACAAAGTCGCTTCCTGCTGTCTGTCTGTCCCTATATGTATGCTGAGATCTTTAAAACTATAAGCAACGGATTTTTATGCGGTTTTTTTTAATAGATAGAGTGATTCAAGAGGAAGGTTTATGTATAATTTGTTAGCCCGTGCGAAGCCGGGGCGAGTCGCTAATCTAACTTATACAATCAACGAATCTTTGACTAACACTAAATGAATCTCAGTCGTACAAACGAACCGTAAACATCAAATCAATCAATAGGATACTTTGAAAGTCCGAATGCTCCCGAGAATTAAACCGTTGCACGTGTAAACCCACAATCTATTTACGAGGGGCGTTCAAAATATTCTCGGTATTGATATCTTACGACCTCTTCTAAAATTTCTTTCGTTACTGGCCGCTAAGGTTTATTCATTGACATTAAAAAAAAGTATAATTCGAACCGAGATAGTCTTTTGTTTTTCTGCAATTGCTGAACAAACATGAACATCATGTGCGAATTGACAATGTTAACTAAATTAGAACATCGATGCGTGATAAAATTCTTGACAAAACAGGGTAAAAATCAAAAAACCATAAAAGAGGAAATGGATTGTGTTTACCGTGAGTCTGCTCCTTCTTTATCTACCATTCAAAAGTGGTCAAGCGAGTTTAAACGCGGAAGGGAGAGTATTGAAGATGACCCTAGACCTGGCCGGCCTGTAGTAGCTACTTCACAAGAAAATATTGATAAAGTGGAAAAACTTATATTGGAAGATGGTCGAGTGAAGGTAAAATCTATAGCACAAGTAACCAATCTCTCTATTGGTACCGTACATGATATTATACATGACCATCTTAATATGTCAAAAGTAAGTGCAAGATGGGTTCCGCGAATGCTGACTCGGCTTCAAAAAGACATGCGTGTAGCTTGTTGTTCCGATTTTATTGACCTGTGCGGTGAAAATCCTGATGAGGTGCTGCAAAGAATAGTTACTGGAGATGAAACCTGGGTTCATCATTATGACCCAGAGAGTAAACAAGAGTCCATGCAGTGGCACATTAAGGGTTCAGCTCATCCCAAGAAGTTCAAGGTCATCCCTTCAGCTGGCAAGGTCATGGCCACGATATTTTGGGATTGTGAAGGAGTATTACTAATCGATTATAAATAAAAAGGTGTATATATCACAGGACAGTACTACGCTAACATTCTACGTCAATTAAAGGATGTAATTAAAGAAAAGAGGCGAGGAAAGTTAACCAAAGGTATTCTGCTTCTGCATGACAACGCCCCCGTCCATACTGCTCATATTGCCAAGGCAGCTATTGTTGAATGTGGGTTTAAAACTGTTACTCACCCACCGTATAGTCCGGACTTAGCCCCCAGCGACTTCTTTTTGCTCCCCAATCTTAAAAAGGATCTGCGTGGAAATAAATTTTCTGACGATGAAGCATTGAAGGCGGCAGTGGAGGAGCATTTTTACACGAAAGATAAAAAATATTTTTACGAGGGATTAAAAAAAATAATTGATCGATCTTTTAAGTGTATGAACATAGGGGGGGAGTATATTGAAAAATAAAAATATCAAACTTTTCGTACTTGTTTGTTTTCATTCTCATACCGAGAATATTTTGAATACCCCTCGTAGTTATCGATCCATTCAATCAAGTGAACTAAACTTCGGAACGAATGAACGAGCAACATTGCCAACATTGTTTCACTGACAGAAGATTAATACAAGTTTGAAACCGCTGCAAATAGTAAATATATGGGATATATCATTATCTATGAAAAGGGACCTTATTGTCGATGGCGCTTACGCCGCACAGCGTCGCGCAGCATTGTATTTATATTGGAGCATCGTTAATAATGGCGTAACCGCCATCGACAATAAGGTCCCTTTTCATAGATAACGTCACATATACACCGTCAGGCCAATTCGAATGTACACTTTGCCATGAAAATGATATCTAGATAGAAATGATATCAAAATGTAAGTTAGTATTGGCCTCTGGCGAAGTACCTACGACTCCTACGAGACAAACTAGATAAATTTTAACCACGCATACCTGTGGTAAGGCAACATTGGTCCAATGGTACAATTCAGGCTAATAACTACATAGTATAAAACAAAGTCGCTTCACGCTGTCTGTCTGTCTGTCTGTATGTATGCTTAGATCTTTAAAACTACGCAACGGATTTTGATGCGGTTTTTTTAATAGATAGAGTGATTCAAGAGGAAGGTTTATGCATAATTTGCAGAGCTCGGCGGGGGTGAGCTATTTATTATTACCTTATAATTTGACACGTCTTGCGTCATATTAGAAAGGAAAATAGCTCACCCCCGCCGAGCTCTGATAATTTGTTAACCCGTGCGAAGCCGGGGCGGGTCGCTAGTTAAATATATATGATTATATACCGGTCAATTCAGGCTAATAAATATGAATCTGAATTGTGAATGTACGGTGGTTACATTACTTACATGAAAGTAATAGTCAGTCAACGTATGGCCATAGAGAAATATAGTAAGACAAGAGTGCTCACTCCATACATCAGTTAGACTATTAATTTCAGTGTCTACATCTAGCATCGAGTAGCGGAACTATCAGTACTGCTACTTGACAATAGATGTAGCACCGACCGGAAAGTCTTGTCTCAACAGCATAAGACTTTTCGGACGGTGCTACATCTATTGTCAAGTAGCAGTACTGATAGTTCCGCTACTCGATGTTAGATGCTAATAGTCTTTTTGGTACTAAAACTGATGTATGGAGTGAGCAATCTATATGTTTTTTCTCTATGGTATGGCGTATAAACGGCCAAGTGCATATCGGGCCGCGCATAATGGAGGGTTTTGTACCTACATTCAATATGAAAAGTCATACAAGCATAAGGGCGTACCTTCGCAGCACTTACGTCGTTTTAATAAAAAGTATGTATGTATGTATCTATCTCACTTTATTGCATAATAAAAAAGTCAAATATCAAATATCAACATTTATTCAGCAAATAGGCCACAAGGGCACTTTTACAAATTTACAAAAAAACTGAAACAACACAGTAAAAGATGTAAGTGTATGTACAAAGGCGAACTTATCCCTAATAGATATCCCTTCCAGCTAACCTAAAAGTATTAAAAAGAGAATATTTTTGTATAGCTCAACCGCTCATGATCAAAACAATTTTCGTATTTATTAAGCTCTATTATAAGCTCTATTCTCTTAACATTTTTATACGCTACTTTCTACTTCAGGTCCACGATGTAATACTTAAATCAAAATCAATACAAACCGACCCATCTGCAAGGCTTCCTCGCAACGGTACCTTATTATACAATTCTTGCTATAAATTGACATTCTTTGATTTTCCCGAGGGTGCGCAAATACCTTGAACATTTCTAGAGAAATATGACGTACGTCTCTGTAAGAACAAATTTAATACGCCTTTTTGGTGTTAAACGGTTTAAAATTAATGGATTAAATACACCATCTGTCGGGGTTAGAAAGAAATCGTTTAAGATTTGGACGTGCTTAAAGCTGATAAAGTGAAAATGGGTTTTATACAGCCTTTAGAAAATTTTCATTTAACTGTTTATGTATTTTTCGTTACCTTCGTGGCTTGTACATACATTTTTTGATAAAAAAACTTATATAATAAGAAGTAGTTTATCCCACATTAAGGACAGCTGAAAAAGTAATGAAATAAATGCATTTGTATTTGTATTTTATTAGTGGCGATGAGGCTTGAATCGTGTATTTTTTTAAATCTTGACCGCTGAAGGGTCAAAGGAAAAATTCACCATTACGGGCACGACTTGAACTTGCGACATTTTGGAACACCGGTCACATCTCTCCAAGCCAACTTCGCGTTTTATATGGCAGTAGTTCGTAAGGTATCGTAATTAAACTGCAAGGCGTGTACAAATTGTGTGGGCGAAAGTTCCTTCTTTAGCAACATTAATTAATATTTCTTATAATCATATACATTTCTTGGTAATTTAACAATAACACCCACGCGGTCACCTCATGAATTGCGTCGCGATCTAAAGTCGGACCTGTGGGTTGATCGTTATTATTCTTACTATGTAAGGTAACTAACTAACTAACTAACTATTACGGCTCAGCGACCCAAAGAGGATCTTGACTTCCGAAACGAGAGCACACCACTTTTCCCGATCCTGCGCCGTTTCCTGCCAATTATCGGCTTGAAGCTGACGCAGATCCGCTTCCACACTGTCTCCCCAGCGGTATCTGGGCCGACCTACCGAGCGGCCATCAGTCGGTCTTCCCAGGTACGCCCTCTTGGCAGCTCGGTCCTCTCCCATTCTCAATAGGTGACCGAACCAGCGAAGTCTGTAGGATTTCATTTCGCCGATGATATTGGGTCCGGCCACCAACTCCTCGATTTCGGCATTCCTCTTTATACTTCACGTGCCGTTGTCTCTCTTGATAGGTCCCAGGATCTTACGAAAGATTATCCTTTCCGCTACCAGGAGCTGACTTTCCTCTTTTTGTGTTAGTGTCCAGGCCTCACAACCATACATAAGGATTGGTCGGATAACGGTCTTATATATCCTTAACTTAGTATTTCTGCTGACTATGTAAGGTAAGTAGTTTTTAATGTTATTTTTATTGTTTAATATGAAGTTGCAGTGACGCAACCTTGGAACCCAATCACACTTAAGTATAATTTTTATTATTTATTTATTATTTGGAGCCTGTCGTGTCCCACTGCTAAGGCCTCCCCCCAATTTCTCCACAAATCTCTGTCTAAGTGCTATGTCTGGCCACTCCTTTAAAAAGGAGTCCAGTTCATCCCGCCATTGCCGACAGTGTCTGCCAGATCCGCGGTTAGTATAATTTTTTTACGCAGATACCTTATGTCGGTATTGTAATTAAATTAAATATAATTTCCCCCATATATAATATATATGTCGGCGGCAGATCGTAAAATCGGGCATATCGAGATATTCCTAGGCATATCATGAAACGCCGCCATTTCATGATCTGACTAAGATTAACCCAGGCGTATCACGATCTGCCTTATAAAAGAGGCGGCAGATCGGTCAGACCAATGTATTCGTTGATATTCCTAGCTTCATACCGGGCGCATCGTAAAATAATTGATGAGATATTCCTAGGCATATCATGAAACGCCGCCATTTCATGATCTGACTAAAATTAACTCAGGCATATCACGATCTGTCTTATAAAAGATTCGGCAGATCGATGGGAGCAATGTATTCGTCGAATTCCTAGCTTCATTAATACCGATCGCATCGTAAAATAATTGCATTTTTTGCAACTGGTGGCGCTGCATTCTATATGGCGCTGCGTCCGAGTCCAGCCCTAGTAGCACGGTCGCATTTTTATCGTTTATCACCATGCCTGTCACGTTCTAACAAGTAAGTAAGTGCGAAAGTGACGGGCATAGTGATAGTCGATAAAATTGGAACCGTGCTGAGCCCGGTTGCCAGATCGTACCTTTTAATACAAGTTTACGTTCCTTTTGAGCCTTGAGGTTTGCTCGATATGGCTGGTGGTCGCTAGGCAGATCATGAAATGCCGGCGTTTCATGATCTGCCTAGAAATATCACCCATTGATGTTTTCACGATATGGCTGGTGGTCGCGCTAGGCAGATCATGAAATGCCGGCGTTTCATGATCTGCCTAGGAATATCACCCCTTGAGGTTTACACGATATGGCTGGTTGTCGCTAGGCAGATCATGAAATGCCGGCGTTTCATGATCTGCCTAGGAATATCACCCCTTGAGGTTTACACGATATGGCTGGTTGTCGCTAGGCAGATTATGAAATGCCGGCGTTTCATGATCTGCCTAGGAATATCATCCCTTGAGGTTTGCACGATATGGCTGGTCGTCGCTAGGCAGATCATGAAATGCCGGCGTTTCATGATCTGCCTAGGAATATCACCCCTTGAGGTTTGCACGATATGGCTGGTCGTCGCTAGGCAGATCATGAAATGCCGGCGTTTCATGATCTGCCTAGGAATATCACCCATTGATGTTTTCACGATATGGCTGGTGGTCGCGCTAGGCAGATCATGAAATGCCGGCGTTTCATGATCTGCCTAGGAATATCACCCCTTGAGGTTTGCACGATATGGCTGGTTGTCGCTAGGCAGATCATGAAATGCCGGCGCTTCATGATCTGCCTAGGAATATCACCCCTTGAGGTTTGCACGATATGGCTGGTCGTCGCTAGGCAGATCATGAAATGCCGGCGTTTCATGATCTGCCTAGGAATATCACCCATTAAGGTTTGCACGATATGGCTGGTGGTCGCGCTAGGCAGATCATGAAATGCCGGCGTTTCATGACCTGCCTAGGAATATCACCCCTTGAGGTTTGCACGATATGGCTGGTCGTCGTTAGGCAGATCATGAAATGCCGGCGTTTCATGATCTGCCTAGGAATATCACCCCTTGAGGTTTGCACGATATGGCTGGTCGTCGCTAGGCAGATCATGAAATGCCGGCGTTTCATGATCTGCCTAGGAATATCACCCCTTGAGGTTTGCACGATATGGCTGGTGGTAGCTAGGCAGATCATGAAATGCCGGCGTTTCATGATCTGCCTAGGAATATCACCCCTTGAGTTTGCACGATATGGCTGATGGTCGCACTAGGCAGATCATGAAATGCCGGCATTTCATGATATCCCTAGCTAGGAATATCACACCCTACTATTTGATATGCCTAAACGTCGCTAGGCAAATCGTCAAACGTTGATGTTTGAACGATATGGCTGGTAGTCGCTAGTCAGATCATGAAATGGCGGCGTTTCATGATATACCTAGGAATATCTCGATATGGCCGATTTTACGATCTGCCTCCGACATATATATAAATCACTTTCTCTTTGGTACAAACGGACACACGTAGACACAATAATAAAAATCTTAAAAGCTAATCTAAAAATCATTTTGGCGACACCGTTTTCTGTAACGTCGCCTGTTGCGTGTTGCGGTGTATGATTCGGCAGATTACCACGGAAATGGACAGTAATGTACAAATGTAGATCCAATCACTGACGAAAATCGCTTGTCCCAGTCTCTTGCACTCGAATAATTCAAGAGCGATAGAGACGAAGATATTTATTCCGATGTTCACGATTACCTAACCTCTATTATATGTAAAGAAACACAAGGCTAAGCAAATCAACCTACGCTCTTCCCGACTCGAAATCCCAGATGTGCCGCACAATAGGTTCATTAATTAGTTTTGAATTTTATACGAGCTACAAATTAGATTTCTGCGGATTCAGGCGAAGGTCGCGGCGGTTTGTTAGGTGTTTTAGTTTACGACCCCTGTTCAGAAACCGAGGGTAGCATTAGGCCAGTTTAATCCTGACCCCTACTTAGGTATAGTTTTAATGGACTAATGGTATCTCTAGGTAAGTTTATAGTAGAATTGAGTTGAAATATTTATAAATAGGCCTGAAGCAAAACCGCTAGTTGCGGCCTGAGTTGCGAGTTGTAAATTTTGTTTGTGGTGTGAAATGAAACTGACGCAAAATAGCTTAGAAGTCTAGTTCGTTCGTTTAATAAAAGTGAGATACATTATATTATTATAAGTGTAAATGTAACAATCCACCGGGTTATATAACAGCCGGTTAAACTAGCAGTTTTTATGGAGATTCGTATAGTGATATCATTTTGTAAAAATAACCGACCGATGTCATTGCTTTGTGCAAATTACTATACTTATGTACACATATATTTTATATTATTTCCCGTCCTATTGGCGGAAATTTAAGAGGGTAAATATAACACTAACGTAATTTTAATTACAGCTATTGATATCCGCATATAAACTTTATGCTCCGTGCTACGGCGTAGCACCGAGTACGTGCTACGCGTACATACTAATAAAAAAAAAAATAATAAAAAAATTACAGCCATATTCGAATTTTAAGATACGTCAAGTATTAGATATCTAAACGATATGGATCGGATATGTCAGGATCAAACAAGTGTCAAAAGTGTCGTTTCTTCAAACAAAAACTTCACTTTTGACACTTGTTTGACACTGATATATCCGATCCATATAATCGTTTGGATGTAATATTTGACGTATCTTAAAATTCGAATATGGCTGTTAGTGCCGTGACAGCATTATTTTTCTCACTTCAGTCTCATCGGAAGATCAGCGCTGGAAGTCGCCAGCAACATGCTGAGATGAGGCGATTTCGTGACACTTTATTCTTTCTAATACGTTTTTCTTATTCTTTACGACTAAAAATATTTATATTTATTGTACACTAAATTTGCATAGGTACTGATAACACAATACAGATAAGTAACAACCGGTGTTCTATCGCCATAAAGTTATCTCTTTCAAACAATCATTTAGTGTTTGGAAACTAAGAAACGCGCCCCACTGGTTGAGAACTCCTGCAGTATAAAATCAGAAATCAGAAACCAATATTTATTGTGTAAACTGTGTAGGTACAAGAACTATAACTAAGTAGGTACATCTTTTGATGAGTATCAACTCAAAACTCGCGCGGTTAGAAGATGTTGATGTCAACTTAAGCCAGTCTTCTCCGAGACTACGGGGACGACGCCGTCCTCGAAACGTCGGAGGTAAATCTTAAAACTTAGATACGCGATTAAGTCCCGTTGTACAATTTAATAATGAGTATCAACAGTTACCCTTTATTATACAATTTATTTTAGCTAACTAACTTTTTCTTTATAAGAAGCTGACTGTACAAGAAGTACATCTTTAACTTTATAATGAGCCTGACTTCTGACATAACTCAGCCTGTAAATAATTTTACGCTAATTTAATCAGTTGTTTTTGCCGTAGGGTTGTCACTCATACTCGAGGAAATACAATCAACAAATTATTGTGAGTGAAATACTTTAAGCACGTAAAATGAATCACAAATAGCAGATAGAAGATAAGTTGCAGAGTTGGGCGAAGACTGGACCTCTCGAAACAATATTTGTGCAAGTTTTATTTATACATATATTGTATTTATTTTCTTAATAAACACGTGGCCTAAACTGCAACTGGCCCTTGTGTAAAAAAAATATTAGGTACTCATTTTTTTTATTTTCAAGCTTTTATAAGCATGATGGGTATTTCTTGTGATGTTGAAACCTGCCATTCTTTACCTGCCATTTCTATAGGGTCAGGTGGGGTAAATATAAAACACGGGTAAAAATAAGAGTAAGTATTTAACACTCAAAAACTTATTCTATTTTATTCCTATACTATTTAAAAAAACGTCTACAACAAGGCTTCTTTTTAAATGGAATAGGAATGAAATAGAATAAGTTTTTGAGTGTTAAATACTTTTAAGTCTTATTTTTACCCGTGTTTTATATACACCCCACCTGGGGCCAGTTTCTCAAAAGCTTTATGGCTACCATCAGTTTGGCACTGACATAAACGCCGTCGAGAACGTAATTTACTTTCTATACATCTCGCTCGTACTCGCATATTAGTGCAAACGTTTTTATCGGAAAAGTAAAATACTTATTACTGGCACAAAGCTAAAGTACCAAAATCCAGCGTTAAACCAAGGTTAACTGTACGCTTATACCATAATTATTACCCGATTCCAAGGCGCGCCAACCCTAACCTGCCGAATGGTGAAATCACACCAGTAAATAAGCGTTAATCGTTTCGGCCGAAATTGGTTCCGCTCCTTAGCGCCATTAAGATTCTAACCGATAAATTTGTTATATTTACGACCTGTATTGAATGGGGTAAGAAGCTTTTAATTTTGAGTTAAAATTACACTGAGGAATGGGTTACATATTATATAACTCCTGTCAAACTAAAACATATATTTTAAACGGGTCACACTCTAAAAAATGAAGACCAACTAAGAGCAGTTTTCTCTTAGTTGACGTTAAGTTAATTATAACAATAACGATCTTATATAAACCAAAGAAACCTGATTACTTAAAACAATAAGTGTATCTGTGATTGAACTAATAAAGTAGGTATGTTATTAATCCTAACAATTGTATACTTTGCATCTATCATTAACTTGTTGGCATAATTATGTAACGTAGGTTGATTCAATCCTTAACTAATTAATTAAAACAGATAAATATGTTAATAGTTATGAACATTTTAATAGTTTATGTGATTATTTTCTCTTTGTTGATTTACATAAGACTTGGTATTTTAATTGATTAAACATATAATATTTAGAACAACGAAGATAAAACATTCAATCCCATTATGATCAAGTTATTGAATTAATTACGAAACGAATATTCCATTCTATTAAGAATTATTTGTTAAATCGGTTTTCTTCATAATTAAATTAAATAATCAGTTAATCCGTTCAATCAAGAGATAAGTAGGGGGGCGCCGGTGCACCCGCGGTCCTCCCCGCCCGCGCCCCTGCGGCGCCTGTGACCGTGCGAGTGGGGAGTCAGTCTCAGCCTCGACGTTCAACATTCAACTACATAGTCATTCAAGTACGCGTCAACGAAATAAACTTTACTTGTGCCTTTATTTCACGGCAAGCTTGGAACAGTGAACGTGTTACCTTTGCTTTGTGTACCTAATGTATAATAGTGTATGTGCAACATGGAGCAAGTGCTAATCGCGGCGACGGGAATAAAAGGCGCGGGGACGGGCCGGGATGGTTATGTGGGAATCCCTGTTGTGGACTAATGAGACCCCAGGTCTACCCAGTAAAACCCCTGTTGGCCGCCTCAAGGCTTTAAGGCGAGGCACGGGAAACGATCGGGACCATGCTTCCGAAACCCCGCCAGCGGCTGTCCGAACTGCGGACTCGACTTCGGAGGAACTGTTTCCCTTTACTTCTCTAAGAGTGCGCCATTTTTTGCGCATTGGCCATCCCAGGGACCCTCGTGTAGGCGACAGACGTCCCCGAGCCTGCCGCCAACGGGTACCCATAAGGGGGAAATCGACGGTTGTACGCCAAACGGTCATTATATTTGTAGCCCGTTTTAAATGTTAATTATAATATATATGTAAGGTATGTAAAAGAAAGTTCGATTTTTAAATGTAAAACGTTTAGTTTTCTAAATGTTTAGATGAATAAATAACATCTTATTATATATATATTTTTTGTTTTATTCATTTACCCCCTTTTCATAAAACTTTACTTTGTTAAATTTGAATCTCAATTGTTTAATCAGTTCAACTATGAAGCTTGTTGTTTGTTGTTGTGTTTTATTGTACTAGTACAATTGATGAAGAATGGTATATTGTACTAGACAAGCTTCATAGTTGAATTGATTAAACAATTGAGATTCAAATTTAACAATTTCTTAGTTCTGGCTAATAAGATGCATAAGTCGATGCAATCATGTTCTTAGTTGAACTTATTAGGGTCAAATAGTTGATACAGTAATTCTTCATGTTAACATTGATTTACATCTTAGTTGAAATGATTAAACAATTGAGATTCAAATTTAACAATATCTTAGTTCAGGCTAATAAGGTGCATTAGTCGATGTAATCATGTTCTTAGTTGAACTTATTTGGGTCAAATAGTTAATACAGTAATTCTTCATGTTGATATTGACCTACATCTTAGTTAAACTGACTTGTTTGTATTAGTTGGTACAGTAACTTATCATGATAATAATTATCAAGCCCTTAGTTGATCTTGCTAGGATCAATTAGTTAGCATAATTATTTTTCGTGTAAATATTGAACAAGATCTTAATTGGTTCAGTTACATAGATATAGTAATAGCAATCAGAATTACCTTATTTGATGTGTCTAAGTTCTTGTTAGGCTCGTATGGAATCAAGATGCTTGATTACGACTATCAAGATATTGATAGGGCCAACCAAATTTTTTTTAGAGTGCACTCACGGAATAAAACGTGACTTAAAATTCGACGAAAATTACGTAAATGAAATGAATCAAATATTAATTAATGTATGATGCGAACTACTAAACTAGGGTTTTTCTTCAAATAAACAATATTATTGTTCCTGTTGCAAAATTACACGAGTTTGGGCATATTACAGTTTGTAGACATTGTTTTTCATTTCAACGGTGAATATGTATCATCAATAGCAGGGGTCGGCAACTCGGCAGCAGCATACGGTTTTTAAAGACACCCAAAATATAAACTCTTCGAATCGTGGCCACAGTAAAATCGGACTTCTAAAACTGGTGATTTTTACTTGGTTCTTCTTTTCAAAAGTTTCCCTGATATGTGCTGTGTATTTTATCCTATTTAAGGGGCCCACTGATTATCAGTCAGCCGGACGACATCGGCCTGTCAGTTAGAACAAAAAGTTGACAGTTCCGAACAACTGACAGGCTGATATCCGGCGGACTGATAATCAGTGGGCCTATTTACTAAACAGAATATCCTTAAAAGTTTATTGGCAAAGTGGAATCCCACTTCGCATCACTATGGCCATAAAACTATCCTAAACCAAGACGTGCTGGGAATGTAAATGTGCCATGTATTTTATGCTGTTAAGTATTACCTTGTAAAAGCGAGACAGAAAATATAACTGTATGCTTCTATCGGGGTCATAACCTAATTTTGCGTATTTTTATGGACTAAGGATTTATTTTGAATGATATAATATTTGTTTAGAGATGACAAACGGATTGCGACTGCAACAGCGGTACTGTTGCAACGATGCTGCTGCAAGTTACGAGTATACGCTTATTTTCCTTACTGCTACTAGTATTTATAAAATCTACGAAATTGTTGACGCAGTCTTTATTTGAAGGCACGAGTCCTTTTCAGTTGCGCTTGAAAAAGGCTTTAAATAAAGGACTTTATTTAAATTTATTTATATATTCAAATTTACAACTTACTAAAGATTTATATTCTCCCATTATCCATTCTCCATTTATATTTATTTATATTCTATATTTTAACTTGACTTAGGACTTAAGATTCTGATTTTTTAGCGCATTCTCATAAAAAGGCGTCGTGTTCTTCATATTTAAACTCCAAACAGATCAGATCCTACCAACAGTAATCGTAACAGGCAAAGATTCGTCAAATACCGTTCAATCCCGCCAACGCAATCTTGCCTTACGCCAGTTACGCCCATATGACACTATGACAGCGCCTTTAGTAAACACAAGTCACAGTAAACACAAGTCAGAACCCTCGGGACGCTTTTTACCCTTTTAACCGCCGGACCGGACCTGACGTGAGCCGGACCCGGATTAGCGACTCGTCACTAAGCCGTGTTTAAGAGGTTTTCACTGTACTCTAATTAAGGGTTAATGCTAATATGCTCAAGGATTGACACTATTGTGAAAGGCTGTTGATTGAAGTTAAAAATAAATTTGTAGTATTTATTTTTCGTCGCGGGGACTATTTTACAATTCTGTCTCGGAGTGATTCACAGGACATAGCACCGGCAGGTATTTGAGAGAGAGTGAAAATTTATTTAACACCAAATAAATTACATTTTACATTAAAGGTCAATCATTAAGTCATACAGCGTTGCAAATCTCTTACTTATAATTTATAATTCATATGAAGCCTGAAACCTGTATATAGTTTTAGTAATTACCATTTACCCTTCTTAAAGACAATCGAGTCCAAAGTTTATGAGGGTGATTTGAGAGGGGCCGTTCGCGTGCTTATGTCAGATGACTCAATAGCACCTCCGGGCCCTGAGACGCTTGCTTCCTTGCGAACGAAGCACCCGCCCCCGTCCCGCACGTTAACTTTCCCTCGGGAGCCGGATCGGTCTTTTCAAGCCACGACAGTAAGCGTGGAGGACGTGGTCCGAGCACTGGGGACGTTCCATAGCGGGTCAGCCGCGGGCTTAGATGGAATTCGTCCAGCTCATCTGAAGGAGTTGACCTCGAGTTCTGCGGGTGACAGCGGGCAGCGGCTGCTCGAGTCTCTGGTCAAACTGTGCAATTTTTTACTTAGTGGGCAGTTAAACCGTGAAGTTTGTCCATATTTGTACGGAGCGTCCTTGTGCGCTTTGACAAAAAAAGAGGGGGGTATACGGCCAATTGCCGTGGGGAGCACGTTTCGCCGTTTGGTGGCCAAGCTAGGGTGCCATGAGGTTAAGGAGCGCATGGCTGAGTTTCTTCAGCCACATCAGTTGGGGTTTGGCACACAAAGGGGGTGTGAAGCCGCAATTCATGCCACACGCACTTTTGTCATGGATCCCGGGAATGCAAACTGCATCGTTATGAAATTGGATCTTAAGAACGCGTTCAATACCGTAGAGAGGGACGTTCTGTTGGGCGCAGTGGAAAAATATATTCCTACCCTGTACCCTTTCTTGCACCAGGTGTATCATTCTCCATCTAACCTTGTTTATGATGATTCCCTAATTCTTTCGCAGGTGGGTGCGCAGCAGGGAGATCCACTTGGGCCGCTTGTCTTCAGTCTTGCTATCCATGAAGCAGTGTCGTCTCTAAAATCCCCTCTTAATATTTGGTATTTAGATGACGGCACTTTAGGTGGGGAGCCTGAAGTTGTAGAGCGGGACTTGGCTTTTCTTCTCCCCTGCCTTAGGGATATGGGGCTGGAGGTAAATGCGGGGAAGTGTGAAGTTTACTGCTGCGGAGCTACCTCTTCTTCTTCTTTCTCTTCTTTAAGGTCTCTGCTTCCTGGTCTCAAGGAGCTTTCAGACGAAACGTTTACCCTTCTGGGTTCTCCTATATTCCAGGAAGCCATTTCTAACGCCGTAGAGGCCAGGAAGCGTCTCCTTTTACTCACCCAAGAGCGCCTAAAATATATTAATGCCCATGTCGCTCTGACTCTGCTGCGTATGTGTTTCGCGGTTCCCAAAATTACATACCTGTTGAGAACCACTCCAACATGGTTGTGTCCGGGTGAAATATCCTCTTTTGACGGTGCATTGAGGGGTACGGCGGAGACTATCTTGAATGTGTCGTTTTCAGATGAACAATGGACTCAAGCGTCTTTGCCGATACGTCACGGTGGCCTCGGTTTGCGGTGTGCGGGGGATGTGGGCTTGCCCGCCTTCCTAGCATCGGCACATGGAGTTGGTGACCTTGTCTTTAAAATTTTATGTTGTCAGGAAGAAAGGGTTACCATTCCGTTTGTCGAGGATGCACTGTCGAGGTGGACGGCTCGTTACCCTACGGCGTCGCTGCCCGAGGCTCCGCGAGTACAGCGACTTTGGGACGAGGTGGGGGCTGGGGATGCTCTTGCACGGCTTATGGGGGAAGCAACGGGGGTGAATTTGGCCAGGTTGAAGTCGGTGTCAAATGCCGAAGCGGGAGCGTGGTTGCAAGCTTTGCCTGCTCATCTGGGAACACTCCTGGACAACGACTCATTGCGGGTGGCAGTGGCTCTCCGCCTGGGCTGCGATGTTTGTGTGCCTCATAAATGCATCTGCGGCTCCATGGTGGAGGCGACCGGCCATCACGCTTTGAGTTGTTGTCGTTGTTCAGGAAGGTTCCCGCGTCACCACGCTCTCAATGACATTGTAAGGAGGGCTTTAATATCCGCCAATATCCCCTGTGTCCTCGAGCCTCCGGGCCTCTGCCGCACCGATGGTAGAAGGCCGGACGGCTTGACTTTGGTGCCGTGGCAGAGGGGCAAGTGCCTGCTGTGGGACGCCACGTGCGTTAGCACTTTCGCGGCCTCACACCTCGGCCGAACTGTGCGGACGGCTGGTGCCGCTGCAGATTTTGCCGCGGTCAAGACGCGGGATAAGTACGCGAACCTGGCAAGTAATTATTATTTTGTGCCCCTTGCGTTTGAGACTACTGGGTGCTGGGGGTCGGAGGCTATTGCCTTTATTAGGGAAGTGGGACGTCGTATTAGGGAGAGGGGGGCTGATGCCCGCGCGGGTTCATACCTGGTGCAAAGGTTGTCCATCGCCATTCAACGTGGTAACGCTGCTAGTGTGATGGGTACCTTTGCGCCGGGGGCAACTCGCGGGGGACTTTTTGACTAGGCTTAAGCTAGTCTTAAGTTGTTACTGTTTTTTGTATTTGTATTTTGACTTTTATTGAATAAATATATACTTTTACCCTTATCTATTCGACTTTTAAAGTTCGCTGCTTTTGTATAGGAGTTACGGACGAATTGTTTTTAAAAATTTAGCTATTATGAAGTCCGCAAGAGTCCTCAATTCCGAAGTAAATACTTTCTATAGTAAAAAAGAAAGTAATATGATTGATTCACAAAATAATACATATTTTTTACGGATTACGTCACTACGCTTTGTAATAAGGTCGAACGTGCCAGTTAACCCTACCTCGGTACTTAAATTTAATGTAAACTACAGCACACCCTTAACTAAGGCTGCAAATTAGGGATAGCCACAGCCTACAAGTTGCGTAATAAATGGGAGGGATAATGCTCTTAAGGGCTCGTACCCGTCTTGAGAATGGGCCCGTCTTCATTTGTTTTGTTCATACGTCTGTATTAATGGGAAAACATGTATGATAAAGGTCAGTGTCACATATTATAGTAAGTATAGTATGGCTCTTCTGAGGTGAACTTTTCGCTTCGAACCATAATCTTTCAAACAAAGGCCATTGTCTCTATTATCGCAAACGCGCTAGCTCGAGCGTTAGCGCGTGCCAGTACAACATTCATATTGAAAAACAACCGGTATCGTCATAGTATTAAGGTTCAAATTTAATGTCACTGATATTCTAGATATTACGTTTTGGTAGTGTAGGACGATAGACCGCCCCGAAGCGATACGGCACTCATATTATTTTGATACTTAGTGTGGTGTTCAAAATGAAACGTGGTTATCTAATCTAATACCTTTAAACGAGCAATTCTTGTTTATTTATTTATTTATTTATTTATTTATATATATATTTCGGGGATCTCGGAAACGGCTCTAACGATTTCGATGAAATATGCTATATGGGGGTTTTCGGGGGCGAAAAATCGATCTAGCTAGGTCTTATCTCTGGGAAAACGCGCATTTTAGAGTTTTTATATGTTTTCCGAGCGAAGCTCGGTCACCCAGATATTTTATGATAAAGCGTTGTATATTTGTTATATAACAAAATCTAAGGTAACAATGTAAATTTAAGATTAATAAGTTTAACAGGTATAATCAACATTTTTCCGTGTAGGTATATAAACAGTTACTTACTAAGTACTAGATAAAATCGTGTCATTAAAAATCAGATATAATAAATTTCTTGCAATCAAAATCCAGGGTTACGTAAGCAGGTCGTCAAGTTTTTAACAATATCGGGCAGAGTACTTATATAAATAACACGAAGCACACGGTTAGGATATTAGAAACCGACTTAAGCCTGATGTAGGGTCGGTAAATGATAAAATAATGTGCCCCACTACTCATGCACACGGATCTTGCACACCGCTCTTCTCATAAACCTATTGTATTTACCTATGCAAAACAATAGTGGTCAGGTCGCAAATCCTTATCAGTGTTTTTATTGTCACTATGCGTCGGCATCACATCAGAGGTGCTAATTTCACAGTAGGTATCGTTATTTTAAAGATAAGAAAAAAATAACAATGCTTGCAGCTGCACCTTTGTAAATTATTACATTTACCACCGTAAGCTAATAATTTAAATAAAACAATATAATAAATATGTAACCACGTTTCATTTTTAACACCACACTAAGTATCAAAATAATATGAGTGCCGTATCGCTTCGGGGCGGTCTATGGTCCTACACTGCCAAAACGTAATATCTAGAATATCAGTGACATTAAATTTAAACCTTAATACTATGACGATACCGGTTGTTTTTCAATATGAATGTTGTACTGGCACGTGCTAACGCTCGAGCTAGCGCGTTTGCGATAATAGAGACAATGGCCTTTGTTTGAAAGATTATGGTTCGAAGCGAAAAGTTCACCTCAGAAGAGCCATACTATAATTAGTTTATAACAGAGTGGTTTTTAAATAACGATTTTTTTTTACATTATAGCAGCGGCTCTAAACCTTTTGAAAAATTATTCCATGCAAACATTTATTTTTGATACTACATAATTTTGTAACCTCCTATAATAGTTATGGGCAAGCAAACTTTATATTATTATTATCTCCATAAGTATTTTTCTATCCAAATTCAGACCATTAAAGATATAATTTAAAAAAATCGTCGTTGAAAATGGTGCATCATGGGCACTTGTAAATAAAATATTCAAGGATGTACCTAAATAATCAAGTTTAATAGAAAGCTAAAGTGCAAGAAATATCACGTCCGAAAGAGAATATCCCATTTAATTTCCAGCCCATTTCAAGTTAAAATAAACCTAGCGTTTGAATTCCCAGTATTCGGAGAGCATAGAATATTCCACCCGCATTCATGTCTCAATAATCTCGGCCACCGGCCACTATGTTCCCGTTCGGACGGTGAATATGAATAAGTTATCGTATGCACTCCTAACTTTATCAAAAAGGGCGCTCTTTACACGCGAAGGGTTGACCCAAATAAAGCCAATATATTAAAAAAAATCCCAAACCCTTATATACAATCCCTATAAACATTTCAATAGCGCGATGTAGAAATAGTCGCTGCCGGTACAGCGCCATCTCGCGCGATATTTGGTAAACATGTTAGTATGAAAGGTACTACGGAAGTACGGACGCGAACAGTTATAGCGGTGCACAGTGTGGTTGAGCCCATTACTCAAAATCATAGTTTTTATATTGAATTTTAGTAGGCATAATAGTATCATAATCATTTATTCAATGCATCCATGGTATTTTACAAAGGTGTTTAAGGTCTAATAAGTACAAACATGGACCCTACTAGGGTGTAGCATTTTACATACCTATACATATTCTTACCCACCATTTACTGAGTAATTGAGATTAAAATTTCTTCACTATATCCAATACATTCATGCTTGTTCTGGTTAGATCCAGAATAAACAACGAATGCACCAAAACACTGTTCAGAACCTCAACAAAAAAAATAACGGGTTGCACTCAGGGAGTGCCGGCAGAAGTGAAAACTCCATCACTATTGCAAAATGTCTGCAGCACTATGTATAATTGAGGTTAACGCCATCTAGCGTTATTTCGTCGCATTACTTGAAACCCCTAAGCACATCACTGTTAGTACTCGAGTTATATTAATACCAGTTAGAGCGAAACTCACTAGATGGCATTTAAATCAATAAAGAAAAACTCAATGACATTGAAGTAACAGTTTTTCGATCAGGTCACGTGTCCGTCTTACGTCTTACGGTCACGTGACACCTTAGTGTTTAACATTTTTCCCCATCACAAAAAGTGCACAGCGCCGCTAAAGAAGTTTTCACTTCAAAAAACTACAACCATAATTTTGAGTAGTTTTGGAAAGCCCAGTTTACCAGTTTTAATGACCGCGACGAGTTTCATAACTAAAAAACCGTCGCACACGTAAACATTATAAACACCCGTAACAACCAGTTAACTTTTTCCCGATGGCTCTGCTGTGAGCAATTGGCAGGACCTATATTTTTTTTTTTTCATAATCATAATTCTTTATTGCAACCATGGTATTACAAGGTGTTCTTATGTTAGTTAGTACATTCATGGACCCTACTAGGGTTTAATTTAACTGCATATCCTGAAAATTACCGGGAACATAAACTATTGGGAACGTAAACTAACAATTGGGAACATAACGTATTCATCTTATTATCCGACATTCAGATGTTTCCTCATACGTAAAGTTTTCTAACTTAGAACACAAACAGGCAATCAACTTGCCCGAACTATAATGGATCGTGCTACCTACATAATAAGGCCTAATTGCCGGTAGCCGACGTACACGATAATAGTGCTGACGTAGTAATTACAGGCTTTGCAAAACGGGCTGCTTTATTTAGTGCGTATTTACGTAACGTACCCTGTATTCACCTCTCGAGGGCCGGTATAATTCGGTATTATTTGTAACTAGTAGGCTTAGCACGAGTGCACCGCGACAGTATCTAGCGCATGGGCGTACCCAGAATTACCCAGAATTTGTTAAGAGGTGGGGCAGAAGTAAATAAACTTATAAATCTTGGTCCAATTAAAAAAAAATCTTAACTTCGGGTCAGACAGCAGGGTTGCCCCAACTGCCCCACCTTTCCCCACCGTGCGTACGCCCATGATCTAGCGCACGAGATAAAACTACACGTGTTTTGTTAATTAGTCGATCGTATCGAGTAACAGGTCTATTAACGAGTTCATCACCAAGGGACCCTCAGACCGAAATAGGACAAAGCATTATCCTCATTACTTCCCGTAGCACAATTATGAATTACGGCAGAGCCCGGGGGATGCTGGCGATTATTGGCTTAAGAATGAGTACCTTAGGATTTATAACCTACAATAAGAAATAGGAGAGGCATGATGGTAGAACACCTTACGGCATGACAACTTTTTCCTAAACATCTTGGAAGGCAGGATTGAAAAGACAAGAGAAGAAGGGAAACCTATACTTGGTCAACCAGATCTTGACAGTAGAAAAAGGCGGCAAATTTATATCGTCCCATAGAAAATTTGAATTTCGCGCCTTTTTTTACTGACAAGATTTGGTTGACCAGCTATAATTACTATCTCAGCCAAATAAAAAATAATGCGTCCTATGAGAAAATTAAAATACTGGCACAAGAAAGAAATTTATTTATTTATCCACTTAAGTTATGATGATGATGAATGAGTATTCCTACAGATGATTCCTGATTTAGTAAAGATTTCGCGGATGGAATCAAATAACTCCCTTCCACATAGGAACTTTTGAACGTGAACTCTGTAGGAATACATATATCCCTATTTTGAAAGTATTCCAGTGTGTCTACTACCAGTTTGGCACTAACATGAACGCTATCGAGAACGTAACTTACTTTCTATGCATCTTTTTCGTACTCGCATATTAGTGCAAGCGAGATGTATAGAAAGTAAAATGTCAGTTTTGACACTGTCAGTGACATATGGTACGTACGGGTACAGGGTGGTAGGTACGTTCGGCGCGTTATTTCATCCGCTTACTATTGACGTTGACTGTACCTAAAGTCGCTATCAGAACACGCCTCTATTTTCAAGGCGTTAGAGTGCGTGTTCAGATATTGTGAACACTTCGACCGCTACGATATATCTGATGGCGTACATACATATTAAGATTAAAATTACACTATAATTTAGAGGCAAAGTACAATAAAACCCGTTCGCTATTCTATTCATAATGCATAAAAATCGCGTGCAAGCTCCACCCCACTGCGCGATCCACTCTGTTTTGATGAGAGAAAACAATATCTGTCTTTTATAGTTCTGTGTTTTACGTCTACAGTTCGTATTAACCTAGTTGTCGACTAAAAAGGATTGATATAAGATTGTTTTCGGATTGCTATAATCTGAGCGAGTTATTGTATAGAATTGGATAAATGGGGTCAACCACTGATATCACTAGAGAAATACTTTATCTACACACAATATAAACCCTCTATGATGCGTTCAAAAACCGCATATTACGGCCATCGTAAAGGATTATGTAGCAGTCACATAAACTATTATAAAATAAAATAAAAAATAACCTAAAGCTTTCCCGCTTTTTTTGAAGTGAAAACTTCTTTAGCGGCGCTGAGCACTTTTTGAGGTGGGGAAAAAATGATAAACTCGAGACAGCGTAAGGCGATCACGTGACCGTAAGGGGCGTAAGGCGATCACGTGACCGTAAGCCCCGTAAGGTGGCCACTCATAATTTAAATAGCATTTAAATCAATAAAGAAAAACTGAGTGTTATTTTGACATTTATGTTGCGGACTCCTTTTCAAGACTCTTTAGGTACCTATGTTCAAATAATTTGACGTTGTCATGGCAGTATGTAAGTAATAAACATGTCAATGAAAAAGTGTGATCTTATTTGAGAATGATAATAATATATATAAATAGAATACCTCCGTTAAACGTATGTATCGTGTTACCGGGCGTCGGTAACATAGTGAGGTGAGTTTTTACTTCTATCGTCACTCTCGGAGTGCAACCGTTGTTGCTTTTTAGGGTTCCGTAGCCAAATGGCAAAAAACGGAACCCTTATAGATTCGTCATGTCTGTCTGTCTGTCTGTCTGTCTGTCTGTCCGTCTGTCCGTCTGTCCGTCTGTCTGTCCGTCCGCGTCCGTATGTCACAGCCACTTTTCTCCGAAACTATAAGAACTATACTGTTGAAACTTGGTAAGTAGATGTATTCTGTGAACCGCATTAAGATTTTCACACAAAAATAGAAAAAAAAACAATAAATTTTTGGGGTTCCCCATACTTCGAACTGAAACTCAGAAATTTTTTTTTCATCAAACCCATACGTGTGGGGTATCTATGGATAGGTCTTCAAAAATGATATTGAGGTTTCTAATATCATTTTTTTCTAAACTGAATAGTTTGCGCGAGAGACACTTCCAAAGTGGTAAAATGTGTGTGTGTCCCCCTGTAACTTCTAAAATAAGAGAATGATAAAACTAAAAAAAAAATATAATGTACATTACCATGCAAACTTCCACCGAAAATTGGTTTGAACGAGATCTAGTAAGTAGTTTTTCTATTTTTGTGTAAAAATCTTAATGCGGTTCACAGAATACATCTACTTACCAAGTTTCAACAGTATAGTTCTTATAGTTTCGGATGAAAGTGGCTGTGACATACGGACGGACAGACAGACGGACAGACGGACAGACAGACAGACATGACGAATCCATAAGGGTTCCGTTTTTTGCCATTTGGCTACGGAACCCTAAAAAGGTGCGTGCTCTGACTATACATTATTGACTTTATAATTCGACAAGCCCCAAGCCCAAGCTATTTGTCATTCCACGCATTCAATATTAGAAACCATCCTATCCAAATAAGAAAACGTTAAATATTTATCATTTATTAGTAGGTAATACATATTTATTGCGGAAAATGAGTTCCAAAGTGAAACAGTCAACAGGAAACTTCAGAAATGTTCTCAGGGGTGTGCTATTTATTCCAAACGCTTAGGGGCGTATTCGAATTTTAATAACAGGTTATTAATTAGATCTGGATTACTCATACTAATTTATGAATAATCTTAAACCTTTAAACGAGCAATTCTTGTATTATATATTTATTTATTTATATATGTCTATATATAATATCTGGGTGACCGAGCTTCGCTCGGAAAACATAAAAAACTCGAAAATGCGCGTTTTCCCAGAGATAAGACCTAGCTAGATCGATTTTTCGCCCCCAAAAACCCCCATATAGCAAATTTCATCGAAATCGTTAGAGCCGTTACCGAGATCCCCGAAATATATATATATATATAAATAAAAAAGAATTGCTCGTTTAAAGGTATTAGATATTGAGGATCTCGGAAACAGCTCTAACAATTACTATCTCTGGAAAAGCGCGCATTTTTGAATTTCTATATGTTTTCCCAGCAAAGCTCGGTCTCCCAGATATTATCATTACATTACGATTAGTTATGGATTTGATCTTTCAGTGTCAAAAGTGACATTTCTTCAACAAAAACTTTTGATACTGACAGATCAGATCCATAACTGACTTCTTCAGGGAACTTACACACACATTAATGTGTATTTTCGGCCCTTGATATTACACTGGTCAGGGTTAGAGCTCGACTCGCACGCATTCGCACAACGAGAACACACGGCGAAATGTTTGGATTTCGGTTCACAAGTTAGAAGTTTGGGAACTCTTCGTAAATAATCGATCGGACTTAACGTTGCTGTCCCGAAGTTTACTTTTACATAATTTACTATCTTTATTATCTAATTTACGGTCTTAGAATATTTATAATGACATGTGACGTGATGAGAGTGATGAGTGAAATAACGTGAAGAGCGAAGAACCGAATTTAATGTAGGCCGTAAGATAATGACGCACGCGGCGTTTTGTGGAGGTTGTCAGTCTTTCATATTTACTTGCGTAGACTTACCTACTTTTCAGCTGTAGCTGTAATTCACCTGCGATTGACATCCGAATGTCACCTTAAGAGATGAAAAATGAGACCAACCCCGAAATTGCCCGAAATCACGAAAATAAATCTTCTGTTCCGTAGAAAAGATCTGATTCTTCGAAATGACTTTTAACCTTGAATAACTTCCGACGTACGAAATTTCCGGTGACTTTTATGACAACCTTTAGAACGCCATAATGAAAGATATAAATACCTATACCTATATTACTGAGCTTAAACTGCTAACACTCCCATGTCTGTATATTTAACAACTTGACGAATAGATCACTCAGGCAATATCAAATAACGCTACCTCCATGCAAGTTAAAAATAAGACAAAAAAGTGCATATTATATGTGTATAAAAATTTTCAATAATATTCCCGCATCTATTAAGACACTTCCAGATGCCGAGTTTAAAAATACATTCAAAAACATTTTATGTAACGCATGCTTCTACACGCTTGACGAATATTTTAGTTATAAGTTTCAGTAATTATCCATATAATTTTATACCTATATAGAACCGTTGACATTCGACAATTGTAATTTGTAATTTGAAATTTAATGTAATAATAACATGCATGGCTTGCAACATTAGATACTATTATACTATTAGATATTAAGGGTTACATTAGCATAATATGCTTAGTACTTAAGATATTGCATGCACGCAATTAATGTTCACATACATGGCTTTGTCATGTCATGGAAAAACAATTTTCACATGCCTTATGGCAGAATATATTAAGGGCCAACATTGTAAATTTATAACATCCACTGTACTGTACCATATGTTCTTGTGAATAAACGTTCATTCATATGTGTTTCCAGCTTATTATCTCTCATTCCGAGGTTGACCCGCTGTCGGCTTAAGATGACTGGGCATTTCAAATTGAGAGATTTGAACGATTCATTCACGGTTACTTTCACTAGAATTATGTATATCGACCGGGATATGAACCGTGATTACCTTTTGTATTGTTTTCGAACTCCCGATATTTCGCAGTTACTTGCATCTTATTCACTGTTACCTACACTCAGTAATCAGTAATCACGGTCCCATATCCCGGTCGATATAAGTCATTTTAAATTGCTTTTTAACGAAAATAACCGTAGTTGGGCTAAAGTTTTTAAAACGTTTTACTAGTTGTTTGTCAAGTTTTCAACAGATTCGTTCTAAAAATGGGATCTAAATTTTCGCTTATTTCATCCGATTTCCGCGTCAATTAATTAACTAGCTAAGCGATTGGCTCGCAAATCGGATCAGGCTAATCGATTCATTTCCTCAGTTCTAAATCGAGTTTCGGAAACTAATGCGTTTTGAGTTGACAAAATTGTTTGACAGTTCTTATTTGTGACTACAATATTATTATTTTATTTAGAACACAAACAGTCATAATAAACATATTTTTCTACTCCAGCACTTAAATGTGTCAATTAAATGACTGACAGTGATATCTAAAGCAATGTCATTTGAATGCTTTGTCTATAGGCTCATAAGATGACTGCTAGCAGTCATCTTATGAGTATAATACAACTGCTTTATTTTTTTTAAAGATACAAGTTCCGATCATCTTGATTGAAAGAGGTATGTTTTCATTTACAATAATAACTCTTTTTTTTTTTTAAATAATAACTCTTTTTTTTTTTAATAATAACTCAATTTTTTTTAAATAATAACTCGTTTTTTTTAATAATAACTCTTTTTTTTTAATAATAACTCTTTTTTTTAATATTAACTTTTTTTTTTTTTTTTGCTGCAGCTGTCATAGAAAAAGTAATGTATGCAACAGCTCATAATTGGTTCTTAAAATTCTCGGGTCTTTTTTTACAAAACTCGACTACGTCTCGTTTTGTAACTTCGACCCTTGAATTTTAAGAACCCTTATTATATCACTGTTGCATAAACTACTATACATATGTAGTACACAATGTACAGAAACTGAGAGGTGATACAAACAGACCTGGAGGTTCATTAAACACAATATAATAAAATAAAAAGGTAGGTAAGAACAACGTAGTAAGTAATTTAAGAATACATAACTAAGCACACATCAACAATTGACAGAAAACCTCTCCTGTCCCGGCATGATGAAGAACTGATGAAGCTCTGAAGAATCAGAGCAGTTCTCGGCTTATTGGTGAAGTTATAAAAAGGTTCTGATTGCATTTGAAGCATAAGGATTAAGGACCCTTCTGTGTTGGAGAGCCACAAATATAATCTCGAGTCATAAAACGATAGCTGTATTAAAATAGATATCCTCAATTTGAACGTGAGTCAACCATTGTCATTATGTGGGATAACGACAGGACGCCACAGGGCTGTCAACTTTATCAACATGTGAATAAAGTTATACCTAATATAAATTAAGAATTTAGGCCTGTATAGCAACAAGCATTTATGAATATGTAGGTAGTTAAAAAATATAATCATCTTTACTTAATTATTAACACAGCAATTTATTGATGTCTTTCCATATATCTCGGGACCATGGGGTCCCGGACCTTTGGAAGGCGTGCGTGGAGCCGATATATTGGATATCCTATTTAATGTTTATATAAAATTAAACAAATGTCGAAAACAATAGACTCATTGGCACTTAAATAAATTAACATTCATACGGTTTACTACCTATAGTTGCAAAAAGTTTTCAAAAAGGTCGAAAAGTTAAAATGGAAAATTTAGATTTTCATACATTTTAATTTTAATTTTAACGCCAGTAGTCTCCAATTAGGTACGAATAGTTCAAGAAGTAAGAAGAGTTCAAGATTAGTTCCCTACAAACTCAACTCGCTCCGTCGTTCTCGCATTTAAATAAGTACAGAATACAAGCCTAAACCCAAAACAAAGCCGAAACTTGAATACGCAAATAGTTGGACTAAGCCGTGTTTAGGGTTGTGTTTCGAGTGTTTCGACCCTTTAGGAGGATAGTGGAAGAGTGCTTCTCCATAACGTAGACCCCATTTTCCTCCCTGGATATTGACATTATAGAATATATTTTCATACAATTTGTTCCATATGTGCTACGCCACTTCGTTGTTTTTTAGTTAGCACGCTACAGATATACTTTCTGAAGTGTAACCTATCTGTAACTACTATTAAGTTATTTCGCTTTTACTTAAACTGTGACGCGGTGGGCAAAGTTATGTTAAAGGGCAAAGTTTTATACTTTTACGGTACCACATTTACCTTACGTTTGGCAAATGTTATTTTTCTGGACCCCGGATCGTATTTAGGGTTATTTCGAGTGGCATTTTTTAAGACCCCAACTGGTTCGCGGTCTCCCATTAAAACAGATAGGTATATAATATAACGCCTATACCGTCGCGTCGCTACAAGTACCTACAAGTAAGTACATGCGGCCCACACTAATTTTGGTGTCTAGCCATAGTAGTTGCCGCGCACCGCTACGGAACGGGGACGCCTGCTCGCGCTTGTCACATCTGTCGTAATAGACGCGTTTTGTTAGAGAATGAATCTTCTGTACCTAGTACTATTATTTATTCTGTGCCTAAAACCAATCCTTTCCAAGTTCCCAGAACTTAAACAACGTTAACACTTGGGCTAAGCCCCGTACGTGTTTGAAGTTCTGTTTCAAGTGACATATCTAACCCTTCAACACGGGATTTTGGGTTCAAGTCACAATAGGACGCAACCGGCTCGCGGCCATTTAAACACTCCCATTTAAGTAGGTACAACACACGCTTAAACTCCACACTAGCTGGAACTTTAGCAAACGCAAATAGTTGGGCTAAACCCGTAGGTATGTACCTCGGCTTCGTTCGTAGTGTTTGGGGTTAATGTCTGGGCCCTTTAACTTGTTGATCTTAACACATTGCCAAGAACACGTATGTGTGTTCATTTTGTACTTGAAATGGGGCGCCCGGCACCGAAAGTGTTGAGTATAGTACACTTCAGGTCAGCATTTCCCAAACTATGGGTCGCGAGTGAATTCTAACTGGGCCATGAAACATATAAAGAATGACTCAAGCTAGACCGGGCCGGGCCCGAGCCGAACCATCGCTTCAGCCAAGTAAGCAAGTAGTTAAATGCCCCTTACGCTACGGCTTACGTAGGCGGACAACGCGCGAACGCGGCGCGGCGCGGCGCGGCGCGGCGCGGCGAGGATGAAACAAACCGTTGATACGTATAGGTATGTCCTACTCGTACGTGAGCGATTTAGACGCGAAGCGACGCGGCGGCCGCGCCGCGTTCGCGCGTTGTTCGCCTACGTAAGACGTAGCGTTAGTCTTTATTGTAAACACATCGATAATAGTAAAATCGTAAAGTATACTAAATAGGTCCACGCCCCTGCCGTGTGCGCTATCTCGCTCTATCAGCTGTGTACCTTACAGCCGACATGACACGGCGTTTAGCCTAATTGAATCAATACGATGTGTGTAGCGTAATACAGTCGGCAACGGATACACAGTGGCGGATAAAGTGGCCAGATATATCGGGACACTTTTGATGCCGATATGGAAAACAAGTACTGTCAAGAAATTTCATTTCAGTACCACGCAGCTTTTTAGAACAAGTATATAAAAGAAAAAGTAGGGGTCGCGTCGTATCAAAAAGTCAAAGAGCAGGGAATGCTGGAAGATACTACACCGACAAGAGAATAACTCTTAAATTTGATGATGATGATGATCACCATTTCGTACCTTGTCACAGTGATATCCCTAAAATCTTCCATATTGATCGTCACTGGGATAAGGTACGAAATGGTACGGAAATTAATTATTTGACTGTACACAACAATATCCCATTATTTACAACTAACATGCATTAGGTATTTTGAACAGAGGCGGCTGGTAGCTATGTGTTATGGGTGTTCACTCACAATAAAAAACAAAAACTAAACCTACACATTCAATTAACCGTCGCAAAGTACCTAGATGTCGGTTTCCGTCCACCCGGTCATTGAACTCTCTCATAGATTTTCGGTATTACGAATATCTTGACGACCGATAGACGCCAACTGCAGTTCATTTTACAAATGGATATAATGTTTTTATTTAATTTTTATGGAAAGATGTGCTAAATTGTTAACACACCTGTTTCGGTCCAAACAAACTCACCGCACAGCCGTCGCTCGCGCCCGCGCCAAACACAAAAGATAATATACCTAGGTAACACGAAAAACAATAAGCTAGTTACTTTTATCACATTCACACAACACAACCACGGTGTTTTTGCTTATTGATCTGATTTAAAAAATATATAAGTTTTTGTTTTTGACTAACATTGCTACGAAAGTTCAAGGTCGTCCATAATTTAACTCGAGTCGATTTTGTAAACTTTTTCACATTCTCACGTTAAATTCATTCATTTTTAAATACCTCACAACAAACAAATTATGTGCTTTAACTGTTTAAACTCTTGTTTCATTATTTAGAATGAAAAAAAGCCAAAATCGCATTCCCGCACATATGTACCTACTTTAAAATTGACTATGGTCTGCTTAGAAACAAGTGACAACAATATCAACATGGCGCGCGGGATGCGCGCGCAGAATATCAACCGGGCTCGGAGCGCCGCACCGATTTTGCCTCTTCCCTCATAGAAAATATTCTGTTTCACGCGCGCAGTTCTGGTGAAACTTCTCTTTCGCTCTTATTGAATTTCCTATTGATCGAATGTACTAAATCTTTTTCCATAGGAGCGCAATCCAAAGCGCTCCGCTTCGCGCGTTAACTTTGATTTCTATGAAATTATAGGAGTACGCCGTGTAGGTAGTGGTGAGCTGTCTATAAACTTATAATGAATAAAGGTTATTATTTAATTGGTATTGAATTTTTTACGATCGATCTTAAATAGTAATATATTAAATAGGTACCATAATATCATTTTGATTATATATGGGAGCACCGCACAAGCGCTCCTTAAGGCGGGCCGCGCCTGATTTTGAACATTCAAGTAATTTTCTAAATTGTTATTTCAGTGTGGCTAATATTTTATTACTTTTTTCTGTTTCCAAGGGACAGAAGTGTGGCATGTTTTTATAAGTAAAATGTTTTGACATATTTTAGAATTAATTAAACTGATGAAAATTAGCTTAGGTAATGTTCGGATTAACTGGACTCATTTTTAAAGGAGTGGCCAGACATAGCACTGGACAGAGATTTGTGGAGAAACTGGAGGGAGGCCTTTGCCCAGCAGTGGGACACGACAAGCTCCAAATAATAATAATGATGTTAGTATGTATACATCAGAGCCCGTACCATGAGGTCCATGAGTCACTGACAGTGTCAAAACTGACATTTACGCTATCGAGAACGTAATTTACTTTCTATACATCTCGTTTGCACTAATATGCGAGTACGAGCGAGATGTATAGAAAGTAAATTACGTTCTCGACGGCATTTATGTCAGTGCCAAACTGATGGTAGCCGTACAGATTAAAATATGTCTCACGAAAGTTTTATCTCGATTAACGTTAGTATGACTCATGACAGTTTGAATTCGATTAAGTGAAAATTGTCCGTTGAATAACGAATACCGGAAAAAATACGTCACAATTTTATATTTAATATCATTTTATATTCTCTCAATGTAAAAAGAATAAAGATTCAGAAGTAAAAAGAGAAAAGCTTTTAAAAACTGCGATACCCCATTGTTGCATTATTTTTGTATTACAAAGGATATCTTCTTAAGATTAAAGCTATTGTGTTTTGAAATATGATATGATGCTCCCGATATTTCAAAACGTGGATAGAAATACTTTTGACGTAACCTGGATACAAAAACATAAAAGCGGCATTATTCCCATTCGGCCTTAATTTGATCTTCTGTGTTTTATTATTTACTAGCGACCCGCCCCGCCTTCACACGGGTTACACAAAACCTTATTAACAAATTATATACCTAAACCTTCCCCAAGAATCACTTCTATTGATAGGCGAAAACCACATGAAAATCCGTTCAGTAGGGCTAAGATGGTCGGCTCTTTGGGCCCGATTCGGATTTTGTAATAGACATCTATTAGACATCGCCAAGATACGATAACGATCTAACCTGTCAAATTTGACATTTCCGCGATTCTGGAGATACTCTTGAACGATTTCCACAAGATATTACTTAGAGATCTAATTCACATCTAATAGATATCTAACACGATCTATTGTAAAAGTGACATTGGTTGCCCGAATTGCGGTGCAAAAGAGAACTAGTTGAAATCTAAACTATAACGTATCTAGAATGGATATAGTACGTGTCGTCTCTTGTGAATATCTTGAAGTTTGAATACGGCAGTTTATCATTTGTCACCATGCCTGAAACTTTCTAACAAGCATCTAAGTGCGAAAGTGACGCATGACATGACAGGTGATAAAAATCCGACCGTGATACCGCTGCAGTAGTCTTTAAGGTGTCGTATTATACACGCAGGAACAATGGAAACTTAATTTTTTAAGTATTAAATTTTTGACTTACCGGCACCAGACACAGATACAGAGAGGAAAGCTGGTTACGTACCTGTAAAAAAACGCAAACTATTAGGTTATGTTATAAGTCGATCGATAACTTTACCGGTAGTGACTTTTTTGACAGCTTATCTAGATATTTAGATCGTGTGCCTGCACCAATTTTATGGACAAGGTTGCCGAGCCCCCAAAGCGAGTATGAATAAAAATTCGGGATAAGACTGCCTTTCCACTGAGACCGAGATGACCGGAGGAGACGTGCGGGGAATCAACCAATAGCATTGCTAGTAATCCAGCGGATTGGAGAAGATATGTGAATTACAACCATGCTGCTATTGGTTGGTTCTTCCAGGATTCAGAGGAGACTGCAATGCACATTCTCTGCTCCTGTGGACCATTAATGCCAAAAAGAAATACCTACTTAGGGCGGCATGTATTGCAACCCTATGAGGTACAGAACGTTACGGCCCAAAGCATCTGTAATTTTCTGGATGCAACGGGCATTAGTAATGAACTTTAAAGGGCCGTCACAATAGATCAATACCTGGTCGACGTGTCACTCAAAGGCCCAGTACCACCCCAATAATAATAATAATAATAATATTGGTTGGTTCTCGCACGTCCCCCCTCAACTCCGCCACAGTGAAAAGGCAGCTTAATGCTAGGAAGATGATGTTATTAACAGTTTTTGACGTAAAAGGAAATCAAAAGCGGAGATTTTTCTCTCATTCTATCCCTTTCTATCCACACAATCGCCACCAATCGCTATACGACTCAGTCGTAAACAAAGCAGAGAAGGAATCGAATCACCACACCTATAACGACTATCATACCGACGAAACTGTCCATTCAGCGCAGGAAGTACAAATACGGGCTTCGAAATGTAACAGTGACCTAAATGTCGCTTTGTCACTTTACACTCCAACAAGCAAATAGAAACCTTAAACCGGCGGCACAGAGCACATTGTCAAACACATATCTCGACTTCATAGAACCGACCCCATTTACATCGGTTACCATGTCAAATAAGAGTACCGTGCATTCTCAACTCTCTATCTTTCGATTTAAAGTCTATTTTACATTGATATAAAAGTAGTCTTATAGGCTTTTGGAAATGAAAATTCAGTACGCTTGCAGCTCGTCAGTTGACAATTGAATACGGACCTTAATTAAAATGAGGAGGGTTGATATCTGTGTGCGGGTTTTTAGTTCCCAAATGGGACAGTGCATTAAAATAATTTCACGAGGCAAAAGTTCTATAGAGAGCTCAGTCGCGTAATTAAAAGGAGTGAAATTATAGCAATACTAGCTGTTGCCCGCGACTTCGTACGCGTGGATTTGTATGTTGGTGGTTATTTTATTCTACATTAGCTTAGGACATTCTTGTATTCTAATAATATGCCTTTATATAAAGATTCAAGTCCCGCACTCAAAAAAAAAAATGTTTGACCTTCACATAAATTTTCAACCCCTTTTTCACCACCTTGGGGGATGAATTCACAAAAACTCTGAAATTAGTTTTCTTCTCTTTTAATATAATACCTTTTAACAAAGTTTTAAGTTCCTAGAATAAAATAAAATTTGAACCCCTTTTTAACCCTTTTAGGGGATGAATTATTAAAAGCGCTGAAATCACTTTTCTTGTTTTCAAATAATTTGCCTTTATACAAAGATTCAAGTCCCGCACTCATAAAAATATGTAATCTCCATACAAACTTTCAACCCTTTTTTTCACCACATTGGAGGATGAATTTTTAAAAACGCTGAAATTAGTTTTCTTTTCTTTTAATGAAATAACTTTTTACGAAGTAAGAAAATCCTAACTTAAAAGACAATTTGAAACCTATACAAACTTTTAACCCCCTTTTAACCCTTTAAAGGGATGATTTTTTTTAAAACGCTGAAATTACTTTTCTTGTATTCTAATAATATGTCCTTATACAAAGATTCAAGTCCCGCACTCACAAATATATTTTATCTCCATACAAAAATTTCAACCACTTTTTCACCATCTTGGGGGATGGATTTTTAAAAACGCAGAAATAAGTTTTCTTCTCTTTTAATGAAATAACTTTTTACGAAGTTAGAAATTCCTAACTTAAAAGACAATTTGAACCCTATACAAACTTTCAACCCCTTTTCAACCCTTTAAAGGGACGAATTGTTAAAACGCTGAAATATCATTTTTTGTATTCTAATAATATGCCCTTATACAAAGATTCAAATCCCGCACTCGCAAAAATATTTTATCTCCATACAAACTTTCAACCCCTTTTTCACCTACTTGGGGGATGAATTGATAAACACGCTGAAATCAGTTTTCTGGTCTTTTAATTTAATACCTTTTTGCAAAGTTTTAAGTTCCCAGCTTAAAATAAAATTTGCACGCCAAGACAAACTTTCATCCCATTTTTAACCCCCTTAGGAGTTGAATTTTCAAAAACGTCTCAAATACTTTTTTTTGTAATCGGCTATTATGCCTTTCTAAGAAGTTTCAAAGCATTTGTAATGGATTCAAACTTTCAACCCCTTTTTAACCCTGTTAGGGGATACATTTTTGAAAACGCTGAAATTATTTTTCTTGTATTCTAATAATATACCCTTATACAAAGATTCAAGTCCCACAGTCATAAAAATATTTGGTCTTAATACAAACTTTCAACCCCTTTTTCACCACCTTGGGGGATGAATTTTCAAAAACGCTGAATTTACTTTTCTTATATTCGAATAATATGCCTTTATGCAAAGATTCAAGTCCCGCACTCAAAAAAATGTTTGATCTCCATACAAACTTTCAACCCCTATTTGACCCTTTTAAGGGATGAATTTTTAAAAACGCTGAAATTACTTTTCTTGTATTCTTATAATATGCCCTTATACAAAGATTCAAGTCCCGCACTCAAAAAAATATTTGATGTTCATACAAACTTTCAACCCCTTTTTCACCACCTTGGGGGATGAATTTTCAAAAACGCTGAAATTAGTTATCTTCCATTTTAATATAATACCTTTTTACAAAGTTTCAAGTTCCTAGCTTGAAATAAAATATGCACCCCAAGACGAATTTTCATCCCCTTTTTAACCCCCTTAGGGGTTGAATTTCCAAAAACGTCGCAATAAGTTTTTTTTTAAATCGGCTATTATGCCTTTCTTAGAAATTTCAAAGCATTTGTAATGGATTCAAACTTTCAACCCCTTTTAACCCTGTTAGGGGATGAAAATTTAAAAACGCTGAAATTACTTTTCCTGTATTCTAATAATATTTCCATACACAAAGTTTCAAGTCTCGCACTCAAAAAAATGTTTGATATCCATACAAACTTTCAATCCCTTTTTCACCACCTTAGGGGATGAATTTTCAAAAACGCTGAAATTAGTTTTCGTGTATTTTAATAATATATCTTTTTACGAAGTTTCAATTTCCTAGCTAAAAATAAAACTTGAACCCCATACAAACTTTCATCCCCTTTTTAACCCCCTTAGGGGTTGAATTTCTCAAAATCGCTTCTTAGCTCTTATACATTTTATAAATGCAACCTAGTGTCCAAATTTCAACTTTCTAGCGTTTGTAGTTTCGGCTCTGCGTTGATGAGTCAGTCAGTCAGTCAGTCAGTCAGTCAATCAGTCAGGACACGTGCATTTATATATATAGATTAATAGGTAACAATTCAGACCGAATGAAATGCTCATTGTTCCAATTTATTACAATGAAAATGGGTCACTTTGCACTTAATTAATAGTGAATAAGTCGTAGTAGTAGAAAAATACATTGTATAGCCTCGTATAGTATGGCTCTTCTGAGGTGAACTTTTCGCTTCGAACCATAATCTTTCAAACAAAGGCCATTGTCTCTATTATCGCAAACGCGCTAGCTCGAGCGTTAGCGCGTGCCAGTACAACATTCATATTGAAAAACAACCGGTATCGTCATAGTATTAAGGTTCAAATTTAATGTCACTGATATTCTAGATATTACGTTTTGGTAGTGTAGGACGATAGACCGCCCCGAAGCGATACGGCACTCATATTATTTTGATACTTAGTGTGGTGTTCAAAATGAAACGTGGTTATCTAATCTAATACCTTTAAACGAGCAATTCTTGTTTATTTATTTATTTATTTATTTATTTATATATATATTTCGGGGATCTCGGAAACGGCTCTAACGATTTCGATGAAATATGCTATATGGGGGTTTTCGGGGGCGAAAAATCGATCTAGCTAGGTCTTATCTCTGGGAAAACGCGCATTTTAGAGTTTTTATATGTTTTCCGAGCGAAGCTCGGTCACCCAGATATTTTATGATAAAGCGTTGTATATTTGTTATATAACAAAATCTAAGGTAACAATGTAAATTTAAGATTAATAAGTTTAACAGGTATAATCAACATTTTTCCGTGTAGGTATATAAACAGTTACTTACTAAGTACTAGATAAAATCGTGTCATTAAAAATCAGATATAATAAATTAGTGATGGGCAGGACATCAATTTAAAATGAGTTTGTATGAGTACCTCTTTTTCAAAAATGAGGTGTTACAATGTCTTACTTCAAATGAGGTGAGGTACTGGCATATTTGCATATTTTCAGCATCGGCATCGGCTATTTTCTCCGATAAGTTCAGAGCTTATCGGAGTTATCGGCAACAAAAACTAGTTAAACCGAATTTTTAGTCAAACACAACTTGTCAGTCAGTAAGAACCAGGAAAGTTATACTCATCCCATTCTTTTGGATGCTAGTACTAGAAAAGATAGAGTTATTGACAGTATGATATATATGATTCTCTCTATTTGGTATGAGACAGTCCTGGGCCAAACCATATAATATAATTATACTCCTATTATCCTTTACACATAAATATTTAATTTGAATGCAATTCTCGAGGTGAAGAAAAAGAAAGACAGATCAATTTAAGAACTAAGAATCAAACCAAGGACCTAGTGACCTACATCCTACATAGAAACTTTGATGCTTTTATGAAACTTGTTCTAATTTAGCTGTTTTATGGATTGTTCAATTCAATTTCAATCCTTGCTACTTGATATTATTTACAGTTTAATAATAATATATTTCAATAAGAATAGTAGCCTTAAAACTGCACGACTGTTTTTTAGCAAAGTAAGGAGAACAAATTCCATATTTTCTTCTAATTATATATCATTATAGATAAAAATAACTAACTTACCACTTCAGATCATTTAACAGTAATGTGATAGTAAATAAAAGCACATTCGCGCAATATTTTTCACTACATTTTCGTATGCAAAAGACACCAAGGTAAGGTAGAGCCACGAGCCACAGGTATATTTAATCGTGTAAACAATGTCCCTGTTTAGATATTTCGGTATATATATATATATATATATATATATATATATATATATTAGCATTATCACTATAAGACAACATATTGGACTCATAAACTAAACGAAGATCTTGTTGCAAACTTGTTCCGTCACTGTCACTACTATCAGTGTCAGCTGCCTATAAATTGCGTTTCATTTCGCACTATTTCTTGCGAATTCAGTCTTACTTCATGGTGATTGTTGAGATTGTCAAGAATGTCAAGTGAAGAAATAGAATAGAGTCTGTGCGGAAAGAGAAGAGTCGTTGAATGTATGGGGCTCAATACATTCCACGACTCTTCTCTTTCCGAACAGACTCTAACAGGAAATTTGCATTCCCTAAGCCCCCTCCAGACTATGCGCGTGAATCGCGGCGCGACTTCGCAGAGCGAACATATTGCGACGTTGAATTATGACTCCACACTCGCACACTTCAGGGTGAATTCGCAGTTTGGTTCGCGCCAAGATGGCGGAAAAGCATCAGCTGATCGAGTTTAACTGTCATTTATCTACGGCATCATACTTGCTGTGGCTATTTTTCCATTTTGTTTTGTTGTAAAACCGTAAATTATAGACGCTTTATATAATATAATTAATATTAATCTTGCAACTGATGAGCCAAAATAGTGAGTAATGTGGAGTCTTGCTAGTTCGCGCTTCGCGCCTCCTTTGACGCGGGCCGAAAAATTGACAAAAAATGGGGAACAATGCGCGAAGGCGTGAACAATCTGCGAAATCGACGCCACACTCGCGTTCGCGGCTTCGCACCGCGATTCGCGCACGAGTGTGGAGGGCCCTTATGAAACAGTCTATGAAAATTGACATTTATGTGTCCGCACCTGCTGATTCGATCGGAGAATTTCATCAGATTGGCGAAAAATTGTCTTGTCTGGATACCACTTATTTCAACGTTGTTTACGAAGAACGGTAACAAAAAGTAATACAAATTCAAATCATTACGTAAAATACATGTTTATTACACTTAGTAAATTATACTTACTATTTAATTACTACACTAACGTAAATTGTCACATTTTGTGTAAACTACCGACCGTATTCACCGTATTATATTGCAAAAATTTAAATAATATTTTGTTCAGTAATCCTTTATTATCCTTTACTGTTTCTAAGCATGCTTCGTAAATGCTCACGTCACATGCATGCTCAGTCAGAGGCGAACCACGTTCGACGTCTTGCCGCCCTGTCACACTTACGTACGAATTTACAAGTGCGACAGAGAAGCAACATGTCGAACTTCGTTCTGATGACTTAGATTTCCCGCGCCATTCGGCCATTTTGACAAGTGAGTTAGGATCAAAAAGGCGTAAGATGTATGAAAGCGTGCAGCACTTATTAGCACTTACGCTTGTTGTCTTTCGTGTTTAATTTTTAACGTATTTTCGGTAGTGAAGCGGTGATATTGAAGTGTCTGTCTCACTCCCTCTTTTGGTATTTCTAATTCATTGTTTCATTTTGAAATGATTTTTAATAGCCAGTTTAAACTCTCGCGCGAGCCACGAGACGAGCCGCGAGCCCACCGCTTACACTCTCGTCTCGTGGCGCGGCTCGCGGCTCGTCTCGTGGCTCGCGCGAGTTTAAACCGGCTAGAAGAATTTGAAGTGTTCATGTCAATGTCACAGTGACGAGGTGAATGGTACAAACTCAACGCATTTCTCGGTGGACCTTTTGCCATTGCAATAAGGTTTGTAGTTCGGCAGTTGACAGTGTGGACGGTTACTCGTTTCTTAATTTGAGTGTCAGTGAGCCGGCGAGCACCTAGCGGCTCGCGCCTCGCGCGAGAGTTGGTTGTAAGGGGCGTGTAAGCTATTAGGCCCGCGAGTGAATTTGAAAGGATGAGAGTTTTTTGAAATTTGAAGTGTGTGAATGATTTGTGTGGCAAGAGGTGTATGTGATGCGCGCGAGTAAATGAGTAAAATGAATGGAGGAGTGAAGTAAGACATTTTTGCGGTGTGAAGTACTGCGACAATTTAACATAATGAGCGGTACAAAAGAGGTGCCTCGCGAGTGAGCGACTCAACACTATAATAAATTTCTTGCAATCAAAATCCAGGGTTCAAATCAAAAGCAGGTCGTCAAGTTTTTAACAATATCGGGCAGAGTACTTATATAAATAACACGAAGCACACGGTTAGGATATTAGAAACCGACTTAAGCCTGATGTAGGGTCGGTAAATGATAAAATAATGTGCCCCACTACTCATGCACACGGATCTTGCACACCGCTCTTCTCATAAACCTATTGTATTTACCTATGCAAAACAATAGTGGTCAGGTCGCAAATCCTTATCAGTGTTTTTATTGTCACTATGCGTCGGCATCACATCAGAGGTGCTAATTTCACAGTAGGTATCGTTATTTTAAAGATAAGAAAAAAATAACAATGCTTGCAGCTGCACCTTTGTAAATTATTACATTTACCACCGTAAGCTAATAATTTAAATAAAACAATAAAATAAATATGTAACCACGTTTCATTTTTAACACCACACTAAGTATCAAAATAATATGAGTGCCGTATCGCTTCGGGGCGGTCTATGGTCCTACACTGCCAAAACGTAATATCTAGAATATCAGTGACATTAAATTTAAACCTTAAAACTATGACGATACCGGTTGTTTTTCAATATGAATGTTGTACTGGCACGTGCTAACGCTCGAGCTAGCGCGTTTGCGATAATAGAGACAATGGCCTTTGTTTGAAAGATTATGGTTCGAAGCGAAAAGTTCACCTCAGAAGAGCCATACTATAATTACTCGCGTACTTTTACTCACAGCTGCAAAGGTGCATACTCACTTTATACACAATCGCAGCTCGCTGTAAAAGTACAAATTTGATTCGAGTTTTAACTCCATTAGATAAAAGGAAAGTCCAGTTTCCTCACGATGTTATTTTTACCGAAAAACGTGATTTCAAAAAAATCACTGGGTATGAACAGACTTTCGAACCCGCGGCACACACCTTACCGCTAGTTAGTGACTTCACTAACGCTTAAAACCAACGATCATACCCAACAAACAATTAAGAGACACTTAGCACTTATTTTATCACCTAAAGACATAGAACGGCTGTAGAATAGCTACATATTCTAAGCTTACAGGCTCTGGTGACATCAAGGTCTTTAAGAGGTCCATGTATAACTTTAAGATCCACAGTAGCCGTTTTGGCCGCTATAATGCATCTTAAGCCGGTAGTGTTATAGCTCAAAGTGAATTTTACCACCTTAACATCTATATGAGTAATAAGCAGCTGCAATTTTCACTTTAGGTTCTAAACAGGCGATAAAAAGTCTTTTATAGCTCCATGTATCGCAATCGCTACTTAACTTTCTTGTATCACTTACAGTCGAAAAGAGAAGTTATGAGTCACCATTATAGATCATGTAGTCGCAGACGAGCGTTATTTACACATACAATACCTTAGTACATCTTATACTGTTATTAGAGTCTTAGTTATAACCTAAGCCTATATCGCCATGTTAAGATGACCGACGAATCAATAAGCAAAAAAAAAACTATTAATTAGAACGTAAATACTTAATAAAAATCAATACTTTTACTCAATATTGACCTAATGTTAGTATTGTTATATTCAAAACCGGACTTCACGAATATCGAGTAATTTTTCGAAAATTAATTACGGTGGACCACAAATAAAAAAATATTATATTCAGATAAATAAAAATATGTAAAGGATCAGATGCCCTTTAAAATTTTGTTAGTAATACATATAGTTATTGACAGTGTAATTAATTTCGCCATCATAAATCCGCAAATAACACCGGCATCAGTGAACTAAAATAATTATTTGCTTTTAATTATCCGCCATTAAATTTCACTTCAAGCTGTCACAGTGCAAGCTTACGAATAATAAAACAAAATGGAAACATCTGCAACCAAAGCAGATAGAGCTAAGGAAAAAATATGCAGTTACCTTCTTGAGTGTTACAAATATTGACTTTGAATGCTAATATACCATCTAAAGCCGAAAGTATCGTCTATATGGCCCTACACTACTACTCAAATAGTTAGTAGTCACTTAATTGGCACCCTTTTAAATCCTAAGTACGTAATCAACGCTATTACAGCACTATTTTAGCGCTCTTCTACCTCTTATTTCATCCTGTAACTCTATTGTAGCGCCGTTTTACAACCCAAGGTGATAAAAATTGTGCCCAATCCGGGGTTATTAGGGAGTTATAGCCGGCTATAACTCCTATTTTTAGAACATCAATAGAACCTCTGGAGTAAACAAACGCTTATGTAGATCTCTTTTAACCCTTATATTTAGCGCCTGATGTTAGTTGGGTATCCATAAATAATGAATTGACACCAAAATAATCATCACGCGAAATGCGTTCACATGAAAGAGTAGACTTATGGCAAGGATATGGAGATATCCCGTGTTAAATGGCCCCCCTGGGTTTACTGACGGTTGACTAATGTCGTCTTTTATCTCTTAGATCCGACACGTGAATACTTATGTGTATGTATATAGAAAGACTGTTTGTGTGTGCAATGTGTATCGATCTGGGAGAATCCATTCAGTGTTTCCAGGGCTCTTGAGTCGTAAGCTCAGTTCATACGCTCGCAAAACATAACCTTCCTTCGAATGTCGGGTAAAAATGGAAAAAAAATAGTAGTTAGGTGAAGGGCTATCAATATTTTGGACGTTTTCAGATATACTACGTAACCGAAAAACACTGATTACCAGTCCGCCGCACGATATAGGTCTAAGCTGTCAGTTGTTCGAAACTGTCACCTTTTTGCGTTTAACTGACCGGCCGATACGTCCGGCGGACTGGTAATCAGTGGTCCCCTTAGCATCTTCCTTTATCTAATACCTTTAAACGAGCAATTCTTGTTTATTTATTTATTTATTTATTTATTTATATATATATATATATATATATATTTCGGGGCTCTCGGAAACGGCTCTAACGATTTCGATGAAATTTGCTACATGGGGGTTTTCGGGGGCGAAAAATTGATCTAGCTAGGTCTTATCTCTGGGAAAACGCGCATTTCCGAGTTATTATATGTTTTCCGAGCGAAGCTCGGTCACCCAGATATTTTAAATAATAGAGTTATGTATAGGTATGTCCGAAAAGATACACCTAACTAACATGCAAGGGTCCTAAAAGTAGTTAAAAGCTTATAATATACGAGTAACTCTTAAATCTCGGAGTCTAATTTAAACTGTTGTGAGACATACTAACATTGAATAATTTTACGGTTTAGACTCACTTGTTTTAAGTTACTCGCGCGACATGTTTCGGAGAGCCTAGGTCTCCTTTCTCAAGCACTAACAGTGCGAGCAGCGTTCACGACGGCCGTGTATCGCGTACTGCGGCACGCCGCGTCGCACGCTGCGCGCGCGCCGAGAAAACCGGTTGGGGGAGGTCTTAAAACAAGTGAGTCTAAACCGTAAAATTATTCAATCTCGGAGTCTGTTAGACGTAATCTATGCCATACACGAATACATAGCATGCACAACATATAAGTCGGCATGTCGTATGATTATCGTTGATGAAAACTTCGGGCTAGCGAGAGATTTGCAGCGACGATACGTGTTATCTCTACTAAAGTTCGTGGTTTCACTCACAAGGCCTTATTCAACAGGCGCCCAAGTCTGAGATTACTTTTGGTACGAATTTACCATTTCAACTTGGTCATAATTAGGTAAGTAGTTAATAACTACGGCGTTATTCATAAACGTCTGTTAAGTACATCAGCTGATGATCATCGTTTGTCCCTCTCTATGGCATAACGACAGATAGGGACAAACGACGATCATCAACTGATTAACTTAACAGGCGTTTATGAATAACGCCGACATTATGGTCATGGCATATTTATGTAATTGTACAGAGTAAAGGGACACAGAAATACAAGTGTAGCCAAAATATCAATCGTTTGCGCCGGAGCGAAGGTTTTTAAACTTTTGGTTGGAGTCTGCACTCGCAAATATAGTCTACTTTCCGTGTAATTTATATGCCATTGCCATATTATTTGCCATTGATTAAAAATTACAATTTTGCGTTAGCCTCCTCTTAAACGTGAATGCTAGAACGGGAAATTCGAACGTACGTACACTTGACATCAATACGACATCTGAATTTTGACAGTTAGGTATCATTCGTTCGTTCGTCTCGCTTGCGCTAATACATGTACGAGCGAAATAAACGCGCGAATGATAACTAAAATTGACATTTATATTTCATTTTGATATCAATCGAACGTTCAAATTTGCTCAATGTGGGCGCGTACAAACCGATGCGTTTCCCATACATTTTCGACACATCGATACCTAGTGCATTGAAAAAGAAACGACTAGCGCTACGCCTCGTAGCCATTCCCTACTCACGCTAACTAGTGCTACGAGCTTCTACAGCGTAGCAGCAGGCTTTGCTACATTCTAAATTCAAAAGGCCGAGAGCTGATTTCAGCAATTGTCAGGAGCGGTATACTGATTTTTATCTGGAAGGTTTGTATAGATCTTTCTCCTTATTCGTCATAGCACTTGTTTCTTTACAATAAAACAGCCATTTTAAATGTAATGAACAAGAGAGTCAGTGTCCCTGTAATCCTTTTGGGCACTTCTCGCCCCCGAAAACCCCCATATTGCAAATTTCATAGAAATATCGTTAGAGCCGTTTCCGAGATCCCCAAAATATTATATAAACATAAAACTAATAGCTAGGTACTATAGGTAGTTACTAGTCCTTGATTAGTTAATCAAATAACCCACCCCGAGTCATTCCAGGCGCAAAAGTTCCCAACACGCTCGCTGCTTTTCCGCGTTGAATCGCGAACCTTTGCACCAGGAATGACCCGGAGCGGGGATCAAGTCCCCTCTCTCGCAAGCGACTCTCGAGCTCCCTAAAGAAGGACCCTATATATAAATAAATATACATATAAATAAATAAATAAAGAAATAAACGAGAATTGCTCGTTTAAAGGTATTAGATAGATATTGATTTGATAACTTAGACATTTAGAGACTGGATACATCTCTAACACAGCAACTAATATTTTATTGATTCCGTATTTGTAATTGCATTTTGTATATTTTGGTTATTTTGAAATATTGTAAAGTCATGTTAAAGTGCCCCTGTGGCCTATTTGCTGAATAAATGTTCATGTTAGTTAGTTAGTGTTTCTGGGCATTTTCCGCAAATTGACAACCATTGTGCCTATTTTGCGTGAAACGAGGTGGCGCTACTCTAACCACCCCAGCTCCTCCATGAAATGTTCATGTTTTCACTTATATAGCGTGTTAATAGGTACACGAATTCTATTATGGTCAATAGATTCCCTAAAAAACTGTGTAAATACATTGTTTCGGTGAATATCGGCCAAGTAGTTTCAAAAATATCATTATTATATTTCGTTAGTTCTCATGCCGCTCTCTCATGAGGTAAATACGGAGCGATTAATACCCCCTTGTATTAATCATGCTCCGAATGAGTATCAACCGACGATTAATTGAGCATCTGGGTCATATCCGCAGAGATTTAGGTGCTAATTTATCTTTCCGAGTCCCGGGATTACGCAGTGTGACTGGAGCCCTTCTACTTTTTCCCTAATCTATTTCTTCTTTTCTTGCTGTTGTTGTCTGTACATGTCCGTACATGTTTTGTGATCGTCACGAATAAACATATTTTATCTTATCTTTATCTAATCTTTTTGTTACATTGTTATTGTCGATGGCGGTTACGCCATTACGAGTATTAACGTTGCTCCGACATAAATACAATGCCGCGCGACGCTGTGCAGCATGCATAAGCGCCATCGACAATAAGGTCCCATTTCATGGATAATGCCCCATATTGACAGAAACGTATCGAATTTAATTGTAAACCGCTTAAAAAATACCAGGGATTGTTGAACTGATGTTATTCGCCCATTCGCCAGAACCCGCCCGCTTCGTTCCGGCCCGCTGGGCCGCGAAGCTCTGCCCTTTGATCTCTGCATTACCAGACACCGATATACTGCCGTCATATGGCCACTACACAGCTGTCTAGAATACTTTGTGACATGGACCTAGACTTGTTCATAGTGATTCAACAGATTGCTATGTGAACTTTTTTCATTAACAACTACTATTATTTATTCTGTGCTAGTAGTTATCGCCCCAGCAAACTGGGAACAAGCGGTTCGCCAAAAACTCTAGGTGGCATAATACCTACATCGATATAACTTTCGACGCGATTGAATAAAGAATGTGGGAATTCATGATGTTAAGAGTCCGCAGCAAACTCGGCCGAATTTCACCTTCCCATGCAAATAAGAGTTTCGTTCTCATTTTAAAACTACGTGTTTGATTCTAATGAAACATTGCAGATTGAGGTATGAGGACTGATGACATGAGGTATATGTATGCCTATAATTAGTGAATTTTAATTTATTGTAAGTTAACAAAAAAAGGAATCGATGAGTTGCTCAAAATTGCTAATTAAATTTTTGGCAAATGATTGGCCAGGCTATGCGGAATACAAAAAGATAATTTAGATTTTAGATCATATATCATCTGTTGCAAAAGTTGCAGTGAAATAGCTCTCGCAATGCAATTTCTCGAAGCGTTGTGTTGCAGCTTACGTGGTCGCCTGAGGCCGTAAGATTGCACATTGCACACGTGCATAGTAAATATTACATATACATGTATTTCTATGCTATTTGCCATGATTACGCTATTAAAATATTTTCAACTGACTGCTCTAAGGCACTTACACACAAGCCTTTCACGAAACCGCCAATATTTCAAAATTAGTTTTAACGGTTGCCATCGGTTAGTAATCAGTACTTCAAAGTTAGTGAACCGAGAAAAGGTACACTAATACAACCCATATTATCCATAAATAGGATTGAATTAAGTGTTCAACTGTTTGAGACCTTTCGGATAGAGTAATCAACGAAAGTTGTTCACAGAAGTTATTCAAATGAAAGCTATCTTATTTAAAGGTATAGGTAAGGGATGATATGACGCCCGTCAACATTTCTAAACAGATTAGTTAAAAGTTAAATAATGATGCATGGTATATGCGCGGTATTTTGAATGGTGGCCAAAAGATTGAAATTAAAGCCACGTTAATTAGTAAAAAGGTCTCTGCTCAAAAGGAAAAGTAATTTTTGAGCTCCAGTCAAACTTTTATAGTTATTCTAGTTCGTTAGTCCATCTGTATGATACGTCCTATAGGACGTATGACGCGTGTAAGGGCTGTAGCCCAAATGTATATTCTGCACACATATCTACTCACGTTGCCACTAAGTTGACACCGGGCTACTCGTATCTAATACCCAACAAAGGTATGTATAGGTATAACACTGTTAATTGAGCACTCCTAAACCGTATTGCAACGAAATAAGGCCCACTTACATTTAATCAAGTATAGCTGTATTATATGCCTTGTGTAAACAGTATACACAGACAAGACATCCTCCAGACTGAGCATTACTATGTCTAGCTAGTCGCTACTGCGCTACCCCCTCTGCCACAAATATACGGTAGTTTTACTCCATTTTCGAGTCAGTGTCTTTGTGTGACGTCCATGTCTTTGAACGGACCAATCACGGCACGGGACTCCCTCACCTCGTCCCCCGCACCCCAGTATTTTTGGCAGCATCGGTTTCTTGAAATAATTGCTCTAAACTCCGTCTAGAGAATTCCTAGTCTATGACAGTATACCAATGCAGGGCCGCTAATAGAGTCCATTCGCCGCCCCATTGTCTCGCAGTGCACAGTATCGGGTTTCCTGTAGCTTAATACAAAGAAAGACAGCTTAATGTAGTGGAGAGGTATTTTTAAAAAAGTTTATGGGGTTCCGTAGTCAACTTACAGTTTCGCCATGTCCGTTTGCCTGTCAGAGGCTTTGCTCCGTGATCTTTAACTAGTGCTAGAAATCTGAAATTTGGTATGTATTAAATCAACCGATCGGACAAAGTGGTAAAATAAAATAAATAAAAAACCTGATTTGTATGCGCTCCGTTCGCTCCTGGTTTGTTTTATATTACTTAAGTAAGAAAAATTTGTTTAATACTACTACTACTAGAAAATAACCGAGCAACTTCTTTACCCACCGCCTGAGATAAATGATACACATTATGCCATTAAACATAGTTTTATTTACACCACTAAACGGTATAGCGCGTACTTTAAGCTATAAATAACAGTCGTTTAGTTTCAAAGCAACATTGTTCTACAACGGGGCCAATTCCAACTTAGATTGTGACATCAAAATGATATCTAAATGATGTCAATAGCCCGTGCGTCTCGCTCGCGCCAATACATGAACGGACAGGTACGAGCGAAATGCGCGCGCGACTGACATCGTTTAGATGTCGCAATGTAAGTTTGAATAGGCTTCTAGGTTAGTCCACGTCAGGTAATTTAATTAAAATAAGTATTGCTCAGCTGGCGAGGGTTTAGTTATCGTTCTATATACCTACTGTTTAATTAAAAACTCTATATTAACCTGAACACTTTCTCTAGGGCAATAATGTAATGAAATAGGTCGTGATATATTTATTTCGCTGTTAATTGTTATCTTTATTGTAAACTAGAAAATTTTGTAAAGCTGATACAGTCAAGCAATTTAATTTCGTACCTTGTCACAGTGACAATCAATATGAAAGTCGCTAGGGACCTCACAGTATTGTCACAGTGACAAGGTACGAAATGGTATTGAATTTAAATTCCTTTACCGTACGACGCGGTAACTGAGAATGCAACCTGGGGCCCGTTTCTCAAAAGCTTGTAACTTGTAATACAAAAGGAAGCGGATGTCACTTTTTGACAGTTTTTGTTAGACAGAGACTTCCACTTGTATTATAAGTTACAAGCTTTTGAGAAACGGGCCCCTGGTATTAACACTAAAATAGGACATAAGTATGCAACCTGGTTATATTTCTTATATTAACACTAGGTATATCTTCCGTCGCAAGTTTCGCAAGGCATATTTTGTTCCCTTCAAATTTCCTTCACGACCCTTCTTAAAACTAGATTTCTTAATGTAAGAGTTTTTTGCTGGTAAAATAAATATGAAGAAATATACTACATACCATTATTCTTGACTTCTTTCCTACGGCTATATAATAACTGAACAAAAACATACTAAATATTTACCGAATATATTTGGAGTACATATTTATTATTTCTGACAAATGGACATCGCGAAAAGACAAGCTTTTGTAGATTTCAATAAATATTATTGTAACTCTGAGAATGACATATGTTGCTTTGCTTTCAATCACTTTTGTTTGTTATAGAAACAACCTTTTTTCTTTTATTGTTAAGAAATATGTTGATAAATCTGGACACAGGTTCCTCTAATTTATATATTTTTTAAATCATAACATTTTGCTTTCTAACTGGGGAACAAAACAAATTATTTTCATTAGGTACCTAAGTATTTTAGTGGTTATGGCAGTAACCGAAGATGCCGGTTAGAATCTTCCACCGAGGGCTTGGTCACTTTTTAGGGTTCCGTACCCTAAGGGTAAAAACGGGACCCTATTACTAAGACTCTGCTGAACTCACTCATGAACATAACTCATGAACCGTGATAGCTAGACAGTTGAAATTTTCACAGATGATGTATTTTAGTTGCCACTATAACAACAAATACAATATAATAAATATTTAAGTGGGGCTCCCACACAACAAACGTGATTTTTTTGCCGTTTTTTGCGTACTGGTACGAAACACTTCGTGCGCGTCCTACTCGCACTTGGCCGGTCTTTTTATTATTTGTAGGTATATGTGATTTATTTCAGTTTAAAGCATCTCTTCCTGCTATCTTAGAAGCCGAACCTTAGAGGGCTAACAATATATTTATTTATGCACCCACCAAACCATTAGGGACTTTCGTTTCTTTCGGGAAAGTGTCGACCAAACACTTTGATCGTCAGTAGACGCCTTTATATTAGTTTGACGTTGTTTTTAATAAACAGGGGAAAAAGGCTACGTATCTGTCTATTCAATTTAGTAGGAAACTATCAGTAACTTAATAACGAATATTCGTTGTCAAAATTAACTAAAAACCAACTAAAATATATTTCTAAGCCCGTTCAATGGACTCCCGAGATATCTATATTTAGATTCCTAAATGATGTTATTAATTTAATATCAATTTTAATCAGTTGACCATGGTCTAATAAAACATGGTCTTCTCTTCCCAGAGTGTCACTTGCCTACGTCACAATAACATTGCCACTTTATTTCAACATAACATGTTACATGGGTACATTATATCTATGGTTAATAAGTTAAAATATTTCTTTATAATTTTATAATTTTCATTTATATGTATTTTATCTTAAATTTTACAATAACACGTCATTTTTAATTATTCGTTAGCAATATCTTCCGATTCACGAAAGAAATTTCAGACGTTCGGGTAATTCTGTTTACACTACTGGCAACACAGGATAGCGCTGTCACATTTGACAATCCGCCATTTTGTTCCTGACCGTCAACCTTGTCGAACGCGTGTTAATTGTTATTTCCTTCTCGCTCAGTGTCAGCAGTCGCAGTGTTTTCCAAACTTTTCACGTCGTAAGCTTGGTAATTAATGTTGTGTTTCGAAAATGGTTGGCTGCTCTATTCGGAACTGTAAGAGTAGGAGTGAAAAGTGCAGTATAGATTTGTTTCATTTTACTATGTTTCTACATGAATAACTTAAAATGAATGCCGTTAAAATATTTTCACCGTTGGTTAAAATTCTCCCACATTTTAAAGTTTGGGAACCTGTAAACAGCATGATGACGTAGGCAAGTGACAGTTAGGTCATTCGCGAATCTCGGAAGAGAGTACCAGGCGGAGTATATTATTATACCATGCAGTTGACCATACACTGTGCTTAATGTCACATACCCATATGTCATAAAAGTTAAATGAATATTATAGTAGGTATGTCACTACCTGACACTTTGACAAGTCGAACACTTTGACAAGTAGCCAGCATTTATGCTTTAATTATAACACTACAGCATACTGGATGATTTATGAGACGTGAGCAAGATCACCAATTCACCACTGCGCATTCAGTAAATTATAAGCAACTGTTCCGTACCAGTATTAGTAAGAACGTATTTTTTTTCCTAGTATACACTTAAACCTTTCTCAAGGATCACTCTATTGATAGGTGAAAACCGCATAAAAATCCGTTCAGTAGTTTTTGAGTTTATCGCGGACATACATACAAACAGACAGACGCGGCGGGGGACTTTGTTTTATAAGGTGTAGTTATAGTAATGGGCAGCTACAGACTAATAAATTATTAGAAGCTAGTTTTATATTAAAGTTTATGTTGGAAATACAAGCTCGAACTCATTTAGGTACTATTGTTTACTTTATCAATAGAGCTTAACGACTTGAGTGCGGTGGTGCAAAACAATTTTAATTGGTCCACTTCAAACAAACAAGTAAAATAAACCCTTAAAATAAAATAAGCTCGGAATGTTCGTTAAAATACAGATAAATCTGATGAGCCAGACGATTACATGCTGGTTGCGACTATCTCCTGCAAGAAATGGCCGAACAGGTCATTTTATGTCTGCAGCAATGTTGCAGAATGAGTTTACTGTCGACTGCGTTGCTGCCGCAAATGTCAAAATCGACGTTGCTGTCCCGATCTTGACAATTGCGGCAGCAATTACAGCCGACAGGAATGTCGCGACGCCATACCGCAGCAGTAAGGGCCACCCTACACTAGCGTCTCTTGAGAAAGAAAGAAAGAAAATACATTTATTTATGACATTATGACAAACACAGATGACAGAAACATGTTGACAAATATACAATGTATAACATTTAGAGCAAATTGCCATAAAAGGGTCACAACTCAGCATGTAGCTGGCAAAGCCAGCGCTGTTCTTCCGTTGTGACCCAGGCGTACGCCGTTCGACGACGAGGCGGCTATGCTTTAATTAACTAAACTAATTAAAAACTAGAACTATAACTATACCTAAAACATAAAATTTAAACTAAACTATTTATATACTGCAACATTGCGTCGTTGTCTAGTCAACTCTATGGCTGCTGCTCGACGCAACGTTGGCGCAACTGCGCTGCGACGCTATTTTCCATAGCGCTGACTAGATGCCGATGCTCAAGACGCTAGCGTCGGGTGTCTCTATGACGGTTTAAAAATTGTAAATTATATGTCAATATATCACAAAGGAAGCCTTTTACGTTTAAGCATTTATTACCTAAGAGTCTTCAGATGGCGCGATGCCAAATGCACGTCCGTAACATTCCCGTATCGAGGTCTCTATACCAGATTGGAATATGGGACATACATAGTAACTTTATAGCCTACTGTAACAGAGTGGCCCTAACCTTTACGCTGGCACAGATAAATAATAAAGTTTTGAACCTGTTTTGTTGCACGTAATTTTTACTTAAAAGAGTCGGCGAATGGCGGGGTATTCCCACTAGTTACCACCAAGTTGTTACCGGTGGCAACTACTGGGATTTTTTTTCCACCTTTTACCACTGGTAATTGAACGAATGGCGCGCGATGCCAAATGCACGTCCGTAACTTGTCCGTATCGAGATCTCCACTACACCGGATTGGAATATCGGACATATGTTACAGCCTAGCTGTTACTGCATACAGTGGCCCTGACCTTGAAGCTGGCACAGATAACAGCAGGCCGATTCGACCTAATAAATTGATGTCCAATGTCATCTCCGATTTAAAAAAAAAACAACATTATTTTCCTTTCTATAACACAGCTTCTTGTAATCAAAGCGTATGTAAAATTGTCTTTTGTGATGCCAAATTTATGTTTATCTTTTATTCTCCAGTGAACACATGAAGAATAACGTGTGTAGGTAATTAATAATGATCTCTTGTTCCTTGTATATTTAACAAAATCTGGTAACTGGCTTCTTAAAAGGAAAATGTTATTCGATAACCGGGTCAGAGGTAAAATATTTATATCACAACGGTTACGCTGCGTCTTACGTAAGCGAACAACTCGCGAACGCGAAGCGAAGCGGCGCGGCGCGGCGGGCCCAAGGCGTTTGCGTTCGCAACGAGATCGCCCACGTAGGACACTTCTATATGTATCAAAAGGATTGATTCACCCCGCGCCGCATCGCTTCGCCTCGCGTTCGCGTGTTGTTCGCCTACGTAGTACGCTGCGTTACACTCACGTGAATTGGCGACATGTTTCAGGCCCATCGGGGGTCCTTCTGCAGGCTCGAGTGCGCGACGGCTGACGAAGGACCCCCGATGGTGACACATGTCACGATGCGACTAATAATTCACGTGAGTGTAACCGTTGTGATCTAAATATATTGGATCACAGGTATTTCACTCAATAAATGAAGTACCGAATGATGTGCCTAAAACACGAGGCTTATTTCAACTTAATTAATTAATTAATAATATACATGTAGCAAGTTTCCTTTAAAATGTCTGTTAGTAGGTAAGTACGTCTAAACCAAGTCATAGTGGCAGGGTCGAAACCAAAAAGAAGTTAGTTACTAGTGTTATTACAATTGTCATTATCTCAAAAATTAGATCGATTTCAGAAAACTTTTTTGACATTTTTAGTCTCTAAATGCGGTCATGAATACACCTGGAAAATATGACCAGTAAAGGATGACTCACGCTAGACCCGGCCGTGCTCGGGCCGAGGCGTGCAACATGTCATTTTCTATGACGGCTGATCGGTGATCACGTAGTGCTTTCCATAGAAAACGAAGCGCCGGAATCTCCGGCCCGGTCCCGGCTCGGTCTAGCGTGAGTCATCCTTTACTCAAGGCCACTACTAATGTTCCTGAGTAATGTTTTGACGATAGTGACATTAAACCAATATATAGGTAGGATAGGTTCGTTAGGTTGCTTTAGATGCCCGAAGGGCAAACTGCCCAGAAATAGGAGCCCCGCGTCGACTCAGGGAACGGGTCAAAGATTTTCACGTTTCACGATATGCCTAGGAATTTCACGATATGCCTGATCTTACGATCGGCCGCCGACATATATATTGAATGAATTGTCGATAAAGATATAGCGCCTGATATAATAATAACCAACTCACAATTGACGACTAAAAGGTTTCGTGTTTCGGCCGAACAAATAATAAATGTCACAATTCATTATTAATGCGAGCATGCTAGATTCAACAGGTACAATTTATATTTGTAGTCGCTATTTTAGCTAACATCAGGCGGTCTAGCATGAGTTGCGGTCTAGCATGAGTTGCGTTCTCGCGCGCGACTCCATACTTGAAGTCGCGCAAGATGTATGGAGTCGCGCGCGGGAACGCAACTCATGCTAGACCGCCAGATTGCTACAAAACTACGAAATTATGCTTGAGAGTCTATTAGGCTATTAAATTAAATCAAACCTTATAAAACAAAGTCCCCCGCCGCGTCTGTCTGTATGTCAGCTGTATGTATGTTCGCTATAAATTAAAAAAATACTGGACGGATTTTCATGCGGTTTTTACCTATCACTAGAGTGATTCTTAAGGAAGGTTTAGGTATATCTATTAAGGTTTTGTGTAACCTATGCGAAGTCGGGGCAGATCACTAGTATAATAATTTAATATAAAAGTCCTATGTTAAAAATACACAATAGATATACTCGAAATATCTTATTCATAACACTGTTAGTTAAATTGTGGTTTTAGCGTGGGAATATATACAGGGTGCCCAGTAATTAATGGATAACCATTTAACCACCAACGGGGCACCTTAGGCTGGTCCAGGAAATGCACTTATAGGTCTAGTAAAAGTTTCGTGGTTTTCGAGATAATCGAACTTTTCTGTCTTTTTTAATAGCACCATACTTCAAATTTAGACTACTACTAGTACTAATTTAGATTACTAGAGATTGAAACAATATGGATTGGATATGTCAGTGTCAAACAAGTGTCAAAAGTGACGTTTCTTCAAACAAATACGTCATTTTTGACACTGATATATCCAATCCATATCGTAGTATTTGACGTATCTTAAAGTTAGAATTGGCCCGATAGGCAGAATCTGGATTTGATATTATAGCCACACAGTTAGGTACAGGCCAATTCGAACGTACACTAAGCTGACACCAGGGCGATATTTGAATCATGTTATTTAGTTACCGTGCATTTCGCTCGTAAGTACTTGTCCGGACATGTATTGGCGCAGGCGAAACGCACGATAACTAAATAACATGATTCAGATATCATTTTAATGTCAGTATGTATACGTTCGAATGGGCCCGTAAATCTCGGTCGCACCAAAATACTCGTACGTACGAATCATACTGCCGTATTCGAACTTCGAGATATTGACAAGAGACGACACGTACTAGATTGATTCTAGATACGTTATAGTTTAGATATCAACTAGTTCTCTTTTGCAGCGCAATTCGGGCAACCAATGTCACTTTTACGTTAGATAGAGTTAGATATCTATTAGATGTGAATTGGATCTCTCTAAGTCATGTCTTTATTATTTATTTATTTTTATTTTTATTTTTAAGGAGTACCAACAGCTACAAAAACATTATACAGATTTAGGTAACAATACAAAGCCAATTACAGGTACACAGATAGAAGTGGAAATCGTTCAAGAGTATCTCCAGAATCGCGGAAATGTCAAATTTGACAGGTTAGATCTTAAACATATCGTTATCGTATCTTGGCGATGTCTAAAAGATATCTAATAGATGTCTATTTCAAAATCCGAATCGGGCCCAGATGCACTGCGAAATTAATGTCACTTTCAAGTTTAACGTGTGCTACGGCTACGAGAGGCTACAAACGCTACGACGCTTTGCTACGCCGTAGCAACGTAGCGAAGCGTATTCCGGTTTTAAAAATATGAATCTATAAAATATTATCTTCATCGGACCTTTTTTTTTTTGTTAAGTCCCGTAGCCAGTAGAGATAGATTCCTTCCAAGACGCCTCTTTCCCTGTTATCATTGTTTATATTACAATACTACGAAAGCGACGCACTGATATGAAATTCAAATTGATATCATATTTTTGGTGTCCCAAACCCAATACGCTCCCCTAAAAAAGCGGCCAAGTGCGAGTCGAACTCGCCCGTGAAGGGTTCCGTATTTAGGGTATTTATGACGTATTAAAAAAAAACTTACTAGATCTCGTTCAAACCAATTTTCGGTGGAAGTTTGCATGGTAATGTACATCATATATTTTTTTTAGTTTTATCATTCTCTTATTTTAGAAGTTACAGGGGGGGACACACACACACATTTTACCACTTTGGAAGTGTCTCTCGCGTAAACTATTCAGTTTAGAAAAAAATGATATTAGAAACCTCAATATCATTTTTGAAGACCTATCCGGACCTATTTGAAGAGGTTTGATGAAAAAAAATTCTTCGAGTTTCAGTTCTAAGTATGGGGAATCCCCAAAATTTATTGTTTTTTTTTTCTATTTTTGTGTGTAAATCTTAATGCGGTTCACATAATACATCTACTTACCAAGTTTCAACAGTATAGTTCTTATAGTTTCGGAGAAAAGTGGCTGTGACATACGGACGGACAGACGGACAGACAGACATACAGACATGACGAATCCATAAGGGTTCCGTTTTTTGCCATTTGGCTACGGAACCCTAAAAAGTTGTAGCATAACAAAGCAAGCAAATCCATTCGAAATAACAATCGATTTCTCGTTTCAAGCTCTCTTGTTTCATACTTACCATATCTCACGATCGAAAATAACATTCCCCATTCAAATATCAACCGTAACTGTTTTACTTAAGGTTATAATTGTAATGTATGTTTTCGAGTTTTTATTCTTAACATGCACGGAAGATTCGGATAAGAATTTAATTAAAACTATTTTAAACAGGGCTTGGTTATAAGCACGCAAAAAGTTGTCTCTTCAGTTCTCGAAAGTTTTAAAATACTTAAGCCTAATTTCTAATTACGCCTTATCGCTCTTATAGCCAAAACCACCCCTAAACTTACGTATTGCCCTGTATGTATGTAGAGTCTGTTCGGTAAGAGAAGAGTCGTGGAATGTTTTGGGCGGATTGGGCCCCATACATTCCACGACTCTTCTGTTTCCGAACAGACTCTATCAAGAATTTAGGCAGTTGTTTCTGCAATAATCTTTATTTTTTTATCATATTTCCAATGTTACCCCGTATTCTTGTAACTAGTACACTAGTGCCGTATAAAAAGCTTGTGCCAGCGACAGACGAGCACGTTTATCGCAAACAAAGCGCCGTTACAAAGTCACAGCGACAATGAGATCCCCGAGACACAACTCTTTGTATGGCGCTGACGTCACGACAAGCATACTGCAACCAGAGCACAGGGGCCCATTTCTCGAACGATATTAGTCTAATATTATTAGTGTGTTGTCATGGCAACTCATACGATTTGACAGTTCGGCGACTAATAATATTAGTCTAATACCGTTCGAGATAGGGCCCCAGGGGCCCATTTATCGAACGATATTAGTCTAATATTATTAGTGTGTTGTCATGGCAATCCATACGATTTGACAGTTCGTGGACTAATAATATTAGTCTAATGCCGATCGAGAAATGGGCCCCAGGACTGGCAAATAGCTATAGTTCGTTTTTTTTTTTGCATTTGAAAAAAAGATAAACAACCTGGATGTGTCTTTTTATTGAAAAACACTTTTGAAAAATAAGTCACAACAAATATGTAACAATTATGAATCATATACGATTGTTTACATTCTTTTGCTTTCATAAATAATAGTTACTGCTTTTTAAAAAGCGTTTTTCAATTAAAAGACACGTCAAGATCGCATAGTCTTTTTCTAATGCAAAAAAAAACTAACTATAGTTAAAAAAAACCAGTTTCAGTTTGTACGTGTGTCATTAAAATAAATATCTAGTACCTACAGTTGGTCAAACTAATTTGGCAGTCAGTAAGAACCAGGAAAAAACTATACTCATCCTTTTCTTTTGGGTGCTAGTACTATTGTAAGACAAAGATAGTATGATTATCTCTGTCTCTGTTTGAAATGAGACAGTCCTTTGACAAACTTTGCTAAAAGAAGAAAGTTAAGTTAGTAGTAAAGTAGACCTGCGAAAACTAATCTGTTGTATGCGTCGTCACTGTAAAAGGTTTAACATCGATTATAAAACCATAATATCAAGGCAATCGCGTTTTAATGTAGAATAGAGCCTCAGATTAAAACCAAATTACGAGTACTTAAAACAACTGTTACCGTAGCCTATGGACAGTACGCACGCCTGCAACACCGTAGGTGCCAAATGCGCATTGCCAATCAAGTGTCAGTTAGTAAGAACCAGCAAAACTATACTCATCCTTTTCTTTTGGGTACTAGTACTAGTGTAAGACAAATATAGTATGTACGGTTTTCTCTGTCTATGTTAGAAATGAGACAGTCCTTTGACAAACTATAACATCACAATGACATAAAAACGTACGCTTGAATTGGCCTCCATATCCAATTATAAAACAGATACGGCCTCTTTGTCTCAGTTCTAACAGTGAGATCTGAATCTTGAAGGCCGAACTTTCCCGAATGACAGCATGATGAAAAGATCATTAAGATCCTTTGAACGAGTACGCCGAGAAGTTTGGACTAATTGTTTATTGATCTGAGATTTATAGTGTGTCAAAGGACTGTCTCATTTCAAATATAGACAGAGAGAATCACACTATCTTTGTCTTACACTAGTACTACCGACCAACTAGAATTTGGCCTCTAGGTTAAGGATTAACTATTCATATTTACTCTGACAAGACCATTTTACAAGATTTTTATTTACTTGCTACTCGTACCTATGTATGTATCTAACGTCTAACTATTAAACTGTTTAAACGACAACGGTTTCACTCACTTGAATTTTTCGTCTAAACAGTTTAAAGTATGTCTCGCGAAAGTTTAATATCGAACGTTTGTACGGATCAAATCTTGCAAGTTAAATTTGACCCACTTCCCGGTTTCGAATGAGTCTGAAAACTTGCATACATATGTAAGTCGGGTGACAATGCAATATTATGGTACCATCGAGCTGATCTGATGATGGAGACAGGAGGTGGCCATAGGAACTCTGTGATAAAACAACGCAACCTAATTGTGTTTGGGGTTTTTAAAATCTAACCGGATATCAAAACACGTACCTAGGTGTTTGATCTGTATACAGTCAGTATACCCAACGCCTTATATAAAGAATATAACCGGGCTCAAAAGATCCGAGAGAATTAAACGGAGGCTAATATTAATAACCATATGTTCTGTGTTATTCTCCTTTCAAATCTTTGTTTTATTTATGTTTAAAAATAGGTATTTTTGAGTATTAATTAATATTAAACTGTTTATACGTAACATGTTTCGGGCCCTTCGGGGGTCCTTCCTCAGGCTCGAGTGCTCGCGGCGACTGCAACTCGTGCACAGTTTAAAATATGTTCCACGAAAGTTTAATATCGATTAATTAATATTAATCATGTTGCACAAAAAATATCGTCATAATTATTTTCTAATGCGATTAAAGTTTGGCAGACACATAATAGGTATCACAAATCTTACAACTTTAAACAAACCATTCTTGTATATTTATTTATTTATATGAAAATATATTTCGGGGATCTCGCGAACGGCTCTAACGGTTTCGATGAAATTTGCTAGGTTTTATCTCTGGGAAAACGCGCATTTTTGAGTTTTTATATGTTTTCCGAGCAAACCTCGGTCTCCCAGATATTGATAATAACATGCGATATACGCGAATAACCTATAAGTGAAATCTCGATAATCGCGAACATTCGAATTTGGAACGCGGAGGTTTCCCAAATGACATCTTGAAAAGATTTAACGACCCTCGAAACGTGGCGACCTCGGCGTTTTAAATAATTGCTCTATCGGATTTGAAATGCCGTTGTGAAGGCCCAATAAAATAGGCCACATTTTGCGGGACTGGCCCTTTGCGACTAGGAGCTACGAGATCAAAATGAGATGAAGGCCCAGTGAGTTCGTGTTCTGCTCTCACTCTCACTGAGCGTAAGCGTGAGCGAGATGAAAATGCGTGCCCGGAAGCGCCGATATCATGTTTTTTAATTAATTAATTTATAATTATATTAATAATTGATACATTCATCAAATTCAAATTCAAAATATATACAAATATATATATATATATATTCTTTATTCATGTAGGCCTAGCAACAAGCACTTATGAATAGTAATTAGGTATTACATACATATTATCTTAATCTAATTATCAGACCAATTTGTTGATGTTAATACCTATTATTATACATGATATTGCTGATTTTGAGAAGCAATTTTCATATTGTTAGCTTTTGTGCATAATTTGTTACAAATTTTTAAAGTGCATTTTAGACATATGTTCGTGATTTTTTTCTATCGAGCGAAAGTCAAAAACTCAGGATTTGAATCGATACAGTCCCTTGAGAAAGGCCTCAAGATTGCTAATTAAATTTATGGCCGCCGTACTGTCATGCAAAAAAGCGCTACGACTTTTTAAAAACTCCGTTTTCAGAACCTACTGAACCTTAAAATATCAATCTATTAATAATTATAAATTGAATTTAACTGTGTATCTCGGTGAGAACGGCTGGGGAGTAAAATGCATGTTTTAGTATGTAAGTTAGTTTTTAATCGAATTTATTTACATTTTACTCTGTTGTTCTCCTAATAAATAAAATAAAATAAAATGTCACTTCTTATGATTATAACGCTAAATAAAAATGTCATACTTAATCTAATTCCAATTGTCAGTAAGGCCAGGAAATTAGAAGGAAACAAAGACATGGCGCGCTGCGCGAAGCGTGCGACGGAAAATATGGCCTTCGCGTAGTTTTTTACCTTTTATTTCCATTTCTCTGAAAATATACTTCTTTTTAAAATTTTGCCCGCTCGTTCGTTGGCTGTAAGCTCTTACTTAATTTAGTTGTAGTTGCATTTGCCCCGTACTTGCAAATGCCGTCTGATCTTACACTTCAATTTAGGGAAAATTGTTATAATTATGCTTTTGTGCGGCATGATCATAAAAATAAAGATAATACTAAACACTACCATTCGAGAAAACCAATTACACTCAAGATTAAAACCATAAAACGGGTTTAAGCGATAAAATTGCACACCTTCAAAGGTAAAACTAAAACCGTCAGGGCGGAAAGGTATAATTTTTCCCTTTTTCGATGGCCAGGTAAAAAACGCTCCAAGCCGATTCGCTTGTTAGAAGCAATGATCATTAGTTTTTATTCGAATACGAGAAGGGTTTTAAAATTAACAGTCTACGTCTGCATTTTCCAAACTAAGGGTACAGTCGCCATCAGATATATCGGAGCGGCCGAGGTGCTCAAAAATATCTGAACACGCACTCTAACACCTCGGCAATAAAGGCGTGTTCAGATATTTGTGAGCACCGTGGCCGCTCAGATATATCTGATGGCGACTGTACTCAGATTGATTGTTCACGGTTCTTGATTTCCTCTCTTTAGATTTAAGAAAGATTCTTCTTCTTCTTCTTCTTCCTCGCGTTGTCCCGGCATTTTAGCCACGGCTCATGGGAGCCTGGGGTCCGCTTGGCAACTAATCCCAGGAATTGGCGTAGACACTAGTTTTTACGAAAGCGACTGCCATCTGACCTTCCAACCCAGAGGGTAAACTAGGCCTTATTGGGATTAGTCCGGTTTCCTCACGATGTTTTCCTTCACCGAAAAGCGACTGGTAAATATCAAATGATATTTCGTACATAAGTTCCGAAAAACTCATTGGTACGAGCCGGGGTTTGAACCCGCGACCTCCGGATTGCAAGTCGCACGCTCTTACCGCTAGACCACCAGCGCTTAAGAAAGATTTAAAATTTAGATTTAAAAGATTTAAGAAAGATTGTAATATAAAAGTCGTCAATGTAAATTAGCGTTTATTACAACACAATCAAATTTAATTTAGAACGACACGGAAATGTAGCGCTACTTCCAAAGCTTTCACAAGACGAAAACATTTTCACAAACACGCACGTGCAACTCGAACTTTATAAAATTTAGACTTTATGTTCCACGAATACGGTTGATTTTAAGAAACGGAGTAAGGTTAGATACGGTGTCGTTAAACTAACTGTCGATATATTGAGTCGTTTTCACAATGACACGTGGCGTCCCATAAACATCGGGAAACAATAACGTTTTTTGTTTACCGTTATTGCGGAACGGAATTCGATCGTATATTGTATTTTAACTGAATTCCAAAACTCATCGGTTTTATGGATATTGTGTGTAATATTTACTATTTTCGACACTGTCCGACTGTCGATTGTTTCAAAGAGATTGATGAGAGATATAAGTTTAGGACAAAAACACTGTCGAGTTTGGCTGAAAGAGAAAAAAAAACAATATCAAAGCTATCAAATGCGAAGGACTGATTGTCTAACAGGCCAATTCGAGTTTCAGTTATTCGATCTGTTTTCGATATGATAATAATCATGTACCTTTCTCCATTGTAAGTAAGGCGAAAATCACATACATTTTTGAAGCCATAATAATAAACTAGGACGTGCGAGTTACAAATATAATTTAGTGTAAAATTCTTATGCGGAAGTCCAACTTTTAATAGGATATTTCCCAAAATGCATCTAAAATACCTCTTTCCATTGCTTATTTGCCAACACTTAATAATAATTTTGCTCATTTGTATATTGCACAGTGAAAAAAATAACATAATGCCTGTCTCAACCCCCAGACCCCCAGGACAGTTGAATATTTTTTAAACGAAATAAGCTACATGACTAATTTTCATTTATGGTATCAATCGATCGGGTTTGTTTTTAGGATCAAATGTCTATATGGGACCCATTGCATTAAAGTAACACAAAAGTCAGAAATTGTAGTCAAAGGTCAGTCGCACTTCACTCGCGAAACGCCCTAAACAAAACGAGAAGGGAACGTGACGTCAAGGTCTCTGGGAGCCCATCTTGTAGTATGGACAAAACAAGAAAATTGCATTTTTGTCGGTGAAATATTGCGTTTATGTTTAAAGTTGCTATACAATATTTTTTTGGATGAAATTTAAGGAATCGAATGGTACCCTTACTTTTATCGTTTTTGGAAGTTAAAAAAAACTTAAATTTTTAAACTTACAGGCCCTGTATTTTTGTAATTTTTGAATATTTTATTTAAAATAAAATTACGAGCAATTTATCACATTTAATAGATTTTGTTATAAAATTCAACATGTGTCATCATCCCTATTGCGAATTAGGTACTTGTTCTTCAGTAAATATCGACCACACAGAAATTGACTTCCTTTATACCAATTAGCACTGTCAATCAAACTGTCAGTGAAGCACTAAAGCCTCACGTCAATAGTCAATAGATTCAACTCTTCAAAGGGGTTATTCGTCGACCGCCATTTTGGTAACATCGCCTCGTGATTCATTTCTTTGTTTTTGCTTATTAATATTGTTTAAAGTGTAATATTGATAGCGTATTATGCAGTAAACTAATGTGGAAGTGTGCAGATAATGAAAAATTAATCATGAAACGCGTTTAACCACCATTCTGGCGTCAACGCCGGGTAGCCCACGCGGGGTCTTGTAAAGTCCAGCTATCGCCTTACAAGAACTGGGAACCCAACTACTTACCGAACAACGTCGTGCTCTAGAGCATTTATTTTGGTATTTCTACCTCTAACCGTGGCTGGCTAGAGCCCTAGAGGCCATAGTTTTATACTTTTATACCGTACACTGACTGAATTTTATTATTTACAAATAATTTTAATTCGATCCCACGTGGGATCCACTTTGACGTTGGCGAAATCATCGACAGTATCGATGGAGCCATATTACCCAAAGATTGATTGAACTCTTCAAAGGGCGACTCCATTGAACATCCTGTGGGGCCGTATTCTCGAGCTTTCACTAAAAGCATAGACAATGTACAAGGTTTGCTGTCGAATATCAAAAGTGCGACCAAAATCGGAATGATGTCAAGCGCCATTGGAAGTATTGAATTCAGATATAATATCCCTGAATACCAGCTTTTCGTATTTTCCTTTCCGCTAACCTTACATTGTGGTATTTTCAAGCGACCGCGCTATGAAGCTCAAAAATGGTCACGTTTTTTGATTTGTAGTCTACCTCTTTCGCACTCATAAAATGTTCCAATCCGATGGCGTCCCTTTTACACATTTCCCACATTCATAAAACTTTACGGGCCTGATAAATTATGTTTTCCCTCCCATCCCTTTCTTACAAATACATAAGTCAAAATGACAGATAAAGACAAACGATTCATAGCTAATTCAGGCCAGAAACGCATTCTCTCTTCTTAGTAATCTTTAAGCGTAAACGTCATTCTAGATTTCGGGCCTTATTCTCGAACGCATTAGATAATATTAGTCCGCAACCTGTCAAATCGTATGGGTTTCCATGACAACACACTAATAAGATTAGCCTCATATAGTTCGAGAAATGGGCCCCTGTGCTTAGTGCCAATTAGCAATGTCTCAATAGACTAAGCACTTCAGACTCTTCAAAGGACCACTCCATTGAACATCCTGGGGCCGTATTCTCGATCTTTCACGTCTTAAAGCGACATGGAAAAGGCGTTGATTGCATTCGCCTCCTCTTTCTAGACTACAGCATATTTTTACCTCCTGAGATCCAGAAGCATTTGTTTTGTTTTTGAATTTGGAACTCGTAGTTACTCAATGAAAGTTCAAAATAGTTTTGGAATATGTACAAAAAATTGTACGCAGGGTATATTCTGATCAGATAAGGACTTGACTCGCACATCTTGCTTGCACCATTGTGTAAAATACGAAATGCACTACGATTATGTCAAATCATTATCATATGAAGATGAGGATTTTTCAAGTTCGAATAAGTATTATACCGCTAAGAAATTCACTGCTAAGAACACGTATGTGAGTTCATGTTGTACTGATAAAAACGAGGCGCCCGGCACCGAAAGTGTTAATAAAATTGCGATTTCACTTTTTGACCCTATAATAAGAAGAAGTACTACAAACATACACACACATATAAACTGCCACTTCGTAAATTCATAATCCTTCCTTGAGGCTTTGCCGATATTTACGTTTTCGCTAAAGTCTATTTTTTATTCGGTAGACTAAAATGACATTTCATAGTATGAACATCATATGTCATTTCATACTATGAAATGTCATTTTAGTCTACCGAATAAAAAAATAGACTTTACATGAGCGGCGCGGCGCTTTAAATCGCCTGAATATTGGATTGGTATTGAATTTCCATTTCCGAATACGCCGTTTCATTGGCACTACATAACCGGTACATAACTGATATATATCGGTATACACCGGTATTAACCCAATACTCTATTTCAACGTTCACTCGGACGGCTCAGCATTGACATTCACTCATTCACTGAATGATTCTATCGGATTACGAGATTGGCATGGAATCCGATAAAGGGACACAGTTCGTGTTTTACTCGACTAACGAAGCAGGGAGGGTAATGTTTTCGGAATGTATAAACATATCCCATGTAGATAAATGTATTGATAGAATAATCTTAATTGCTAGTCTCAATTAAAAATACATTACAGAAAAGCAAACGAATAAAAACAGAGAGTAGACAACCTTTCGGTAGCGTCGGTTTCTTTTCGATCAGATCCTTACACATACATACAAAAACCAAGCATTTGCAATCAAAAAAGTGCCATCTGATGACGTGTAAATGCTGAAGAAGACCAGAACGGAACTCTTCAAGGACGTGTATTTCACATTTAGCTATTTGTCTTCTTCGTTAAGGTTGTAAAGTGAGGTTTTTAATGATTTTTCACAAGGTCCAGTTCCGATGATGAGTTCCATGAGAAATTGAGGGGACTCTTCAAATCTTGATGGATTCAGATCCAGACCTTTAAGTTTGAAACTTACTCGAAGCGCAAAACTTTTTAGTTACATGACTGTTTGGCCAGACAGGAACGAGTTACGAGTCCTCAAGAATGCTGCGTTACGGTCGAAATCTGCTGATTATTCACATTTTTCGTGTATAACTCTTACTTCGGTGGTATCATGGTTGCATTTTTATCACTTGTCATGTCATGCGTTACTTTCGCACTTATATACTTGTGACAGGCATCATGGCAGATGAAAAAAAAACTGACGATCTTAGCCCTACTGAAGCCCAAATTTCCAAAATTTAAATATTTGGGTCGTTTAACCCTCTCAACCCTGGGTGACAACCATTAAACATTTTATCAACACATTCACTACCAAGAACACGTAAATATTTGTGTTCATTTTGTATTAGAAACGGGGCGCTGGCACTGAAAGACACACACAAAAACTTAAAACAAAAATCATTCATTCTGGGTTGAATTTAAAGGAATTTAACTCGTTAATTATTTCGCCGTCGATGTCGAGTGGTCGTGGTGGAGTAATCCATTGTGAACCCGTCCAAGTCGGATTGGATTCTGATTGAGTTAGCTACGAACTCTGATCGTACTGAGTATTCCAATCGTCTGCAGCACTCGAGTTGATCGCTCGGCAGAACGAGGCTACATTTGACCTTTGGTAGACTGAATTAGCGTATCGCCGGTCAGTTTCCTAATTCGTCAATTTTGCTGATTCAACAGTTTAATGATTAGACTGTTTCTTAATTCGCCAATTTCCTTTTTTGCCAGTTTCACTAAATTGTCAGAGCCCCTATTAAGCCAGTTTCTTGAGTCGCAAACTTCCTTATTCCTCAATTATCTTAAGTTGTCAGTTTTGCTATTGCGTCATTTTACTAATCCGTTACTTTCCTTATACAACAATCCAATATTATAACTTATATCGTAAAAGTAGCAATGTAATCTCTACAAAGGTCAAAAGTTAGTTTGCATGCATAAGTACCTTTATCATTAGAATTACGTTTACAAAATACTCGGTAAGAAATTACACTTCATTGCAATGCCATTAGTGGTTACATTAAAAAAAAATCATACTTAATTATGGTCAACCTATTCATGACTCAAACTGTAGTACAGTCACCTGCAAAAGTATCTTCGACAACAAAGCACAAAGGCCACTAAAATATGTGACACGCGTTTATGGCTCTACAAATGAGATTGCTTAAATAAGATACTTTTACAGTATTTGTTCTGGAAGATAATTTCGCAGGTGACTGTACCTACAGGAGAATAGCAGATGACATAACTTTGTATGGTGTCGGATAATAGTTTTAAAATAACATTTAATAAGGTGACTAGAAACATCAATGAACCATCAATAGGTTCATCTTTTGATTCTGCATCAAGCATGGTCTCTTGCTAAATGAAATCACCTTGTATATTTGATACACCGAAACACGACTATAAGACCCTGGCAACTAGTGAAACTGGCGAATATAGAAACCGATTATCTAGGGGAAATGACCATTTGACCAAACTGACGAATAATTAAATTAGCACATAAGGAAACTAGCAAATTTACGAAACTGAAGCCTAGCAAAACTGGCGAAAGAGTAAACTGAAGGTTTAGGAAAATGACCCACCAGCGAAATTGTCAACCTAGTGAAAATGACCAGAAGGTAAACTGTTGAATCAGCAAAATTGACGAATTAGGAAACTGACCGGCGGTACGCTAATTCGGTAGACTTTATGTCGTTACAATAAGGTATACAAATGGTTAGTTAATAGGGTCAACGATAATAGAGAAGGAATTTTTGATTACAAATGTGCTAATCAGTAAATAATTAAATATACAATTTCCAAATTACACATTTTTTTAAATCGTGGAACACTTTCAATATAGGTAGGTACAGAAATTTAGAAACTTATAACTAAATATAAAAATTAAGGATATTATATGCGAGGGTCGATAGGTACCCGGGTAAATGTGCCTAGCACACGGAGAGAAAAAATATTGTTCGAATTAAAAACCTGCTTTCTAAAAGACGGGATTATCAAACTTTATTAATTTTTACATTTTTTTTCTAGGCGATAGAAAATAATATAATTTCAAGTAAGTTTTATTAATTTCATAGTATAGGAAATACAAAACGGTTTTACTTAATCGTGAAATTAATATTCTTTACTCGGAATAACAGATTTGTATAAATTCTATAAAACTTTCCTTGAGTTTATAAATGGTGTACTAGTTACAGTACGTAAAGATTACTAGATAATACAAATGGGATTTATTAAAATCGGTGGCTACAAATAAGTATTAATAATTATAAGTCAATTCTGATTTCTATACTTGGTAATCTTGTAATAACAAGTCCCTTTCTTATTCTTATGAGTTTTATTCTTATTTCCGTAAATAGTAAATAGCTTTATAGATATTAGTAAAGTGTACTAATAACAAGATTCCTAAACGCACTAGCCGCCCCTCCCCCCGCACGCGTACTCCGTATCCATCTTTGACTCGTCCATTTTGCTTGTAACCTCATCGGCGAAAGGAGCTCATCGGAGAAATTATGTTTGGTGCATGTGGTGTGTCGTTGAATGGAACTATGACTAAGTCTAGTTTTGACTACGTTGAACATATAACAAAGAAACCTGTAAAATTGGGCCAGCGACTTGTAAGTAACCATAATTGCAATTTACAGATGCACCCGTACCTGATCCTGATCCAATCCATTCAAGCGCGATTGGAGCGTGCCACGCAAATTTAGATCACGTAAGAAGTGATCGTTCCTTACGGGATCTAAATATGTCTGGTACGTTTCGATAGCGTTTGGATCGCTTGGATCAGGCTCAGATGCGGATGCATCTGTACATTGCAATTATGGTTACTTGAAATCAAATCGCAGCTTACTAAATCCCATGAATTATTCTATAGGTTTGTAATTTCTAGTAAAAATATTACTGAAAATAAGAGTGCTGCTTTATTGTTTCCAAGCAAACTATTGTGAATTTTAGTCACGGGATTAGTAAAACCAAGAAACAAAACACTAGATAAAACTTCTCAGCTTTATAAATTCCATGACTTTTTTTTGTAATTTCTAGTAAAGTTTACTTGTTTTTAGTAAACAGTATTGTTGTTTCAAAAAGAACAATTTTTTTGGTGTTAGTAAATACAATTAGTAAAACTGGTTCATAACCGTTAGTATAATCTACTTGTCATGGGATTCACTAAAATTTTACTAATGATTAATATTTTTTACTTGATTCTACAAAAAAATTCTCTCCGTGCACGCTGCTGCCGTTGCCTCTTTGAAGCCGGCGCATAATTAGTCCAGCGAAATATGCTGGAGTAAATATTCTCCGGACCTGCTATAACCACGAAAATCGAAGTTCACAAATTGCGGGCATCTGTCTCTGTCACTCTAATTACGCCTTCATTGGAGTAATAGAGAAAGATCCCCGCAATTTGCGAATAACGATTTGCGGTAGACCCCCTGGAGTCGCCGCTTATTTCTCGAAGGCGTTGAATTATTTACAATTTGAAACAATTATGTAGACAATTGTTTCAAATCGAGAAGTCAAAGTAGACTAGAACACACAATAAAGACAATATAGTTAGTGAACCCCGTACAATGAGCGAGCTACGTCTACAAACAAACTTAACACAATAGCAAGTTAAATGACACGAAACTTGCGTTGAAAGGTGTGCTCGAATACGTTTAATGAAGAGTTCCTTAATGTAGTTTGTTGTATGGAACGTTTGTATTGCTTTGTTTGGAACTTGCATGAAACGTTCGGGACGTTGCATTAAGTTCGTTAGTTGCAATGTCTTATTAGCTGTTAATTGTTTCTAGTCTGGCTAACTGAATCGTGAGTGTTAAAAAAAGTTCCTATTTATAAGCCAGACAAAAGATTTGAGACAATTGAGACTTGGTCCCCTGAATCTTAAAGTTTCGTGGAATTGCCAATCAGCAAAGTCAGCAAAGAATTGTAAAGTTAAAGTAAGTTTTTTATTTATGTATACTAGGGGACCTAGGGAGATACTAGGGGGGTAGAGGAAAACCCAATCGCAGCTTTTTAGAACAAGGAAAAGAAAAAGTAGGGGTCGTGTCGTAAGAATTACTCTTAAGTTAATGATAAATAGTCTCTTCTAGGATCAAGTCTCCTTACTGGGGTTAAATAGTTATTTGGACAACAAGAGATCAAAGTTTGATATTTCTTCGAGTGCTTATTTTGAGTCCCGTGCAAGCGAAAGATTCTATACTAGATTCTAATCTCTATCTTATAATCTAAGATAATATAATAAATCTAATTTAGAATATTGAGCGTAGTAAGGGACTCAAAAGCGCACGAGATGTAAATAACTTTGATCTCATGTAGTTCACAATACTTTTCACCTCAGCAGTGAGAACATATTAGAGAACCCTAAAAATGTATTCCTTCTTCATCACTTACCTCTATTCACTCATGTTTTCTTAAGATATACCAACAATTAAGTTTTCACCTCAGCAGCTCGAACAAGGGTACTTTGCTACTTAAAAACAGTGAGGTGAAAATATTTTTTGTCAGAGTTTATAGCAGCGCTTTCAATCTTTTTTGCGACCATCCCGGGGGTCGTGACCACGCAGATTGAGAATCACTGTTTTAGACTAAATAATTGAATTACGCCTCATCTGTAAACTAACGTACCGACAAGCGTATTGTTTATACAAAATAACCTTGAATCCGTCACAAAATTCGACAACCGTTACGTTTTTATATTTATCTCGGCAGCCATCAATAAACTTTAATTACCGCTCGTTTACTCATTACACAACACAGTTTAATGGGCATTAAAATGCGAAGAGATATAAGATATTTAAACTGCTACTGTGATGACATCATCACAATAAAAAGGAATTATAATATAATTATAATCGGTCAACAAAGCATAATAGTCAGCTAATTACACGATAAGCCGAATTAAGTGTTAGACGGACTCTATTGAAAAAAATATGTTTAACACACAACAACAAAAATGTAATTTTATATACCTAACTAGCAAGTTATAATAACTAGCAAATCGCTTATTGTCGTACCCATATGGAAAAGGCGAGACGCATTGAGACTAATGTCAAATCAAGTTCAATTTTTAGTTTGATCTTAAGAACTCTGCAACCTAATTTTAGGAGTAAAAATAATCACAAAATATATTTTAAAACGACCAAATACAACTCCTTTGTAACTTTTCCCCGAAACAGGTTCTCGTTAACAATTTAATCTGCAATGAACTGTTAAAACCCGAGGGACACTGCAAAATTATCGTAGCCGTAATATTATAGCTTTACAAACTTACCAAAACACCTAACAAAGTCGCTGGAATCGACTCGCTATAAAAATTAATACAGGTGACATTAGTTCCAAATTTAGCCAACCGCAAAATTAATTTTGTGCGCGTATTCGTACAGTCGCCAACGCCATTTTCATTATCATCCCTACTGTTACTTCTCATGAGTTTTACGTTTTCGCTGAAACACCTTTACTTTACATATTGGACCTGTGCCAAAAATCCCATCAAGGTAAAATGAACCGAGTTAACTACATGTTAAGGTGTGTATTTGATTGCGGAGTTTTGGATTAGGAGTTCAAAGGGGAGGCAGGGCCGGATTCGAGTATCAAGGTCATCGCTTGATGACCTGTTGCCTTGAATTGGAATCGAATTTGTTTTTGTCGTGCTGATTGTGTTTCGGTTTTGAATAAAGGGTTTCGTTGAATATTCAAGGGACGGCTGCTAGTATAATTTATCACCGAAATGAGAACACCTTTTGTGTAGGATTAAGGATAAAAATAAATACGATTTTGTTTGTATTTGTCGATAATCTGATAAACACCGAGGACTAGTGTAACCCGACAGATTTTAACCACGAATTCCTAGGAGGTCATAAGGAGCAAAAAATTTTATATGACTCTTGGTCGAATTCGGCAAAAAAAACCGGGCGGCGGTCAAACCTATCATAGCTAAAATTCATAAGCTTTTATCTTACTTTCAGAACTGACTGACTGAGGAGGCATTAACTGAATCTTTTTTTAATTATTTCGAAGTTCAAAGGTTTTTTTAGGAATAATAATAGCTTTAGTTACTTAATGTAACTTAAAATAATAAGCCTATTTTCACCAAATGGATCAAAATTCACTGAACAACGAAAGAAACCGTCATACAAACAATAATAAATTGCTTTCCAAATTTCCAAGTTATACTTCAAATTTCAATAAACTGGGGGTTAATTAAATTAGCGCCTTTGTAGTCAATTTCGCTGTAGGAAACATGTCGCCCCAAGCCGGGGATTTGATAACTAATGGAAGATTAAAGGGGCCAAGGCCTCGGTGATATAGAGTGGCCACATCGAGGCCGTGGTGACTTGCTAATTATGAAATCAAAATCCAGCCCTGTGCGAAGTGGAACGGTATTTTTGAATGCAGAATGTGGTATTGGGCCTTTGACGATATTTGGATAATGGTATAGTTTCACGGTAGAATATGATGGAACTTGCATTCATTCTAATTTAAGATCATATCAATGTACCATATTCTGACAAATAAATAAAAACATAAAAAAACATAAAACATATTTATTTATCTTTACAGATTCAGGTTAATTGTTAATTACACACAATATTATATACAATACAATAACTTTACAGAGAGAATTTGCAAGAATGAGGAATGCCTATCCTGTAGTTGGCCTGATTCTTACACTAGGCGATGCCTGTCCTGTAGGAAACCAGCTTACATCCGAGTTACAAATAATACATTTCATTTCATTTCATTTGTCAAAGGACTGTCTCATTTCAAACATGGACCGAGAGAATCATACTATCTTTGTCTTACACTAGTACTAGCAGACTAGCACCCAAAAGAAAAGGATCAGTATAGTTTTCCCGGTTCTTACTGACTGACAAATTGGTTTGACCAACTAGGTAGGTATATTATGTTCAATAAATTCCGCTAAGTTTGATATGACCTAATACAATGAATTATCCCATAATTAAATAACACATTGAGTGCTCGGCGGGTTCTCTGTTCGTATATAGTCGCTTTTCTCTACAAAGCGGGAAAACGCTGAGATCGGCTACGAGCGTAGCGCAACGAAAACGATCGCAAATGCGTTAAAAAGTAAACTGACACGCGCTCGTTTCAGATTTAACAACTTGTTACCTACGGTTTAATCTATTTTTGATACGACCTTGAAGAACGCTCAAGCTGAATGGTGCATGCGAAATGAAGTCGTGCTTGGAATACGCGCCAAAAAACCAAGACGATTGTCAAGGTCATATCAAAACCATAACAAATTGTAAAATTAGAATCGACACTGACTTAAGACTACCGTAAAGTATAAAACTTTGCGCACAGCGTCACAGTTCAGTAAAAGTAAAGCAACAGAAAGTGTATCTGTAACTACTTTTAAGTTATTTCGCTTTTACTGAACTGTGACGTGGTGGGCAAAGTTATGTTAAAGGGCAAATTTTATACTATAAATATACATATTTATTATATAAATACCTACCTCTTAAGATAACAATAGTTCTATACCGGCTATGACTTAAACATAAACTAAGTTATAGTCTCAACTTGGAACTGTTATTGAGCAAAACTATTTGAGCCTATGTAAATGAGGAATTGAGGAACCCAGGGCAATTTGCACACCGCCCAATTGCAGGCCAATCTTGCTTGGAATTGGTATAATCACTTAGCGTCTTGTTTGGCGATTAAATTGTTTCTGGCTTATATTCAGAAAACCACTGCCTTCATAATGCGAGCGGAATGGAATACGATTACAAAATTTGAGAATACGGCTGCTTTCTCTCGACCACGATTTGAACCGTGATTACCTTTTGTATTGTTTTCGAGCTCCCGATATTTCGACGCAGTGACATGCATCTTGTTCACGGGTAACTGAAGATAGCGGGTGGGTGTCAAAGTTGTGTAAAGCTATCTTCAGTTACCTACCCTTGAACAAGACGTATCGGGAGCTCGAAAACAATACAAAAGGTAAACACAGTTCATATCCCGGTTGATATAAGTCTAGTGAAACTAACCGTGAATCACTCCAAACTGTTAAGTAAAACTCGTTGCGCACTGCCCAGATAAAAAAAAAACAACGGGTTGCACTCAGGGCACAGTATAATAAAGAGTACTAGCATACAGTATGGACGCTCCCTGCCTCCCGTTGAAAGTGCCGCCCACCCGCTGAGACCGGCTCTCGGTTACCTCACAGTTACCCTACAATGTCTTATCTCACTCACACAAGCATGGTACGCGTTCACCTACACGAGCTTAGGCTGTGTGCGTAGGAACGCGTTTGTTTCATACATTTGATCGCCAGTGTCCGAAGTGTGCTCAGGGAGTGCCGGCAGAAGTGAAAACTCAATGACTAGTGCAAAATGCACTATGTATAATTGAGGTTAACGCCATCTAGCGTTAGCGTTAATTACTTGAAACCCCTAAGCACATCACTGTTAGTACTCGAGTTATATTAATACCAGTTAGAGCGAAACTCACTAGATGGCAATTTAAATCAATAAAGAAAAACTCAATGACATTACATGTAACAGTTTTTCATGTAATGTCATTGAGTTTTTCTTTATTGATTTAAATGCCATCTAAATGAGTGGCCATTTAAATCTTACGGTCACGTGATCGTCTTACGCTGTCTCGAGTTTAACATTTTTTCCCCACCTCAAAAAATGCACAGCGCCGCTAAAGAAGTTTTCACTTCAAAAAATTGTGTAAATCAAGAATGCTTAACCACGTTACACCCTCGCTTCTTCATCAAGCCCATGACAATGAGGAGTTAATACATGTACCTAAATGAGGTTCCAGCAATTTGCATCAAAAACCGCAAATTGTCGGGTAGGGACGACACTTAACTCATTGTTAGCACTGTGACGACATAATAGGGCTTTTAGACAGTATGTGAGATAAAATGTTCGTGGGACGAAAAGTTAACTATGCGTTACACCAAAATTAGAAATCTGTTTAGGCCCGCAGTAGGGCGTTTTTTTTTGTTGTCCCCTACACTTTTATTTCAAATTTGGGATTTTTTATGTTATTTCTACTTAGAATCACGAGCTCTTTCTATCCTAATATGAGAAAAAAAGTGTCCTAAGGTTTATACTTCCATTACGTCACCATTTTTCATAGACTTTGTAATTTGTATGGCGGTCGCGGAATGGAAAGATCGAAAAATGTATGAAAATTTTGGGACACTTTTTTTCTCCTATTAGGATATAAGGAGCTCGTGATTCTGAGTAGAAATAACATAAAAAATCCCACATTTGAAAAAAAAGTGTAGGGGACAACAAAAAAAAACTCCCAGTAGCGCAGTAATTTCAAGGTCTTATATGAATTAGGGTCACGTGTGCAATTCAAACTCGCGGTCCTATCAGCCCCGTCCTACCAATTTGAAAAAAATCCGGCGCGTTCCAAGGGTTCCGTATAGCATAACATTTTTAGCAATGTTATTTTAAGTCCAACTCACGCTTGATTGAGATTTCTTATAGGTTTTCCTGTCAATTTATAGGTACAGATCTATTTTGTGTATTTTTTTTTTTTCAAAGTTTTAGACCCAGTAGTTTCAGAGACAAGTTTATTTTAACTTATTTTAGTAGATTAACCGGTATTTAATTATTTATGCCAACACCGTAATAATTTGCACCTTTATAGCAGTTGCCCAACAGCCTCCGGTATATTTTCTTATTTTTCTTACCTGTAAAGAGGAAAAATATGAATTAAGTACATAGAGTGTTATTGCCTATTACTAACGCCGCTCTAATATTATTGCGGCCGCCATAAGGTACCTTTTGCCGTGGAACGTCACAAATCTTTATATCTATATCTAGTGAACCTCTAATTCATTTCCCGAATCGCGCCGTAACTCTTAAGTTAATGATGATGTCTACGGCGTAGCACCCGTAGCAATATGGGAATAAAGAACAATTCAAACGTACATTTTGACATGAAAATGATTTCATTTTTAGTTCGCATTCGCGGGTGTATTTTGCTCGCTGTATTGGTGCGAGCGAGACGCATGGCGCACGATGACAAAATAACATCTTTTAGATCTAATTTTGATGTAAAAATGTAAGTTCAACAAGCCCCAAACTCAAAAAACCGGTTCACGGTCGGTGCCGTATTGACATACTGCCGTATTCGAACTTCAAGATATTCACAAGAGACGGCAGGTACTTACTAGATCCATTCTAGATACGTTATAGTTTAGATTTCAACTAGTTCTCTTTTACAGCGCAATTCGGGCAACCAATATCACTTTTACGATAGATCGTGTTAGATATCTATTAGATGTGAATTAGATCTCTAAGTAATATATATCTTGTGGGAAGCGTTCAAGAGTATCTCCAGAGTCGCGGAAATGTCAAATTTGACAGGTTAGATCTTAAACATATCGTTATCGTATCTTGGCGAGGACTAAAAGATATCTAATAGATGTCTATTACAAAATCCGAATCGGGCCCAGAGCCCTAATTAAATCACAGTGCAAGTAGTTAGGTACTGTAAAAATCTTCATCATCTTGAAATGGTGGCAAATCTAAATACGGCGGCATATTTTTTTTTTCTATTTGAACTCTCACTAATAATAAATATTATCAAAAGATTACCATAAAGACCCTTTTCATCAAGCCTCGGTCAAAGCTCCCGCCAAAATGCAAGGTCGCAAGGTCATACCTGCCACTTAAAAAACCATTAGCCTAATGCCAGCCCCAAAATACTACATAAAATGAGCAAGGGTCTCATGATAGACTAGCTAATATTTAAGACGGACAACCTCCATTGCCTCATTTATTTATTTAATTTATTTAAACTTTATTGCCCAAACAAAGAAAAACCCACAAATGGCGGACTTAATGCTAAAAGGCATTCTCTAACAGTCAACAGACATATATAGGTGCAGTCTGGTGCAGAAGAGATTCATAAATATAAATAAAGTTAAATTTGGCCGAAAATCGTTATGGTTGTAGGTGGCGCTTATATGCGTAAAGTCGGATAAAAATATATATGCCTAAAGTGCTCACTTTTGCGGTCCGACAAATAAAATTATACGTTTTGAATTATAAATAGCAGAAGTGTGACAGTTTTCATACGTAAATAACTAAAATATTAAAATCTGTCTACAACAAGTACAACCATGACAACGGCGTTGTATGGGGGTTTTCAGTCTTCTTTATTTACTAGACTCTGGTGTCATTAAATATTGATTCGGCCAAATGCCAAAGGTCTGCTGTTTTTGTGTAACGGAATTCCCAAATTGAATTACTTTCAGCGTCAGTTTCCTTTAATGTTGGTTTGTACGCAATTTGACGTTTAAATGAAAGATAAAAGTGAAACATGTTTTTTTTGTATTATAATAACGGTATAGGTAATGTTTTCGATTTCATTTGTATTTAATCTAGTTTGTTTCAGCAGAAGGGATCCTGCGCCATGTATCAATCTAATACCTATAAACGAGCAATTCTTGTTTATTTATTTATATATATATATATATATATATATATATATCTATATATATAAATGCAAGTGTCCTGACTGACTGACTGACTGACTGACTGACTGACTGACTGATTCATCAACGCAGAGCCGAAACTACAAAAGCTAGAAAGTTGAAATTTGCACACTAGGTTGAATTTATAAAGTGTACAAGAGATAAGAAGCGATTTTGAAAAATTCAACCCCTAAGGGGGTTAAAAAGGGGATGAAAGGTTGTATGGGGTGCAAGTTTTATTTTAAGCTAGGAATTTGAAACTTTGTAAAAATGTACTATATTAAAAAACAAGAAAACTAATTTCTGCGTTTTCGAAAATTCATCCCCCAAGGTGGTGAAAAAGGGGTTGAAAGTTTGTATGGAGATCAAATATTTTTGTGAGTGTTGGACTTGAAACTTTGTATATGGGGATATTATTATAAGACGGGAAAAGTAATTTCAGCGTTTTTGAAAATTCATCCCCTAACAGGGTTAAAAAGGGGTTGAAAGTTTGAATCCATTACAAATGCTTTGAAACTTCTTAGAAAGACATAATAGCCGATGACAAAAAACAGGAATTGCGACGTTTTAGGTAATTCAACCCCTAAGGGGGTAAAAAAGGGGATGAAACTTTGTCCTGGGGTGCAAATTTTATTTTAAGCTAGGACCTTGAAACTTCGTAAAAAGGTATTAAATTAAAAAACAAGAAAACTAATTTCTGCGTTTTCGAAAATTCATCCCCCAAGGTGGTGAAAAAGGGGTTGAAAGTTTGTATGGAGATCAAATATTTTTGTGAGTGTTGGACTTGAAACTTTGTATATGGGGATATTATTATAAGACGGGAAAAGTAATTTCAGCGTTTTTGAAAATTCATCCCCTAACAGGGTTAAAAAGGGGTTGAAAGTTTGAATCCATTACAAATGCTTTGAAACTTCTTAGAAAGACATAATAGCCGATGACAAAAAACAGGAATTGCGACGTTTTAGGTAATTCAACCCCTAAGGGGGTAAAAAAGGGGATGAAACTTTGTCCTGGGGTGCAAATTTTATTTTAAGCTAGGACCTTGAAACTTCGTAAAAAGGTATTAAATTAAAAAAACAAGAAAACTAATTTCTGCGTTTTCGAAAATTCATCCCCCAAGGTGGTGAAAAAGGGGTTGAAAGTTTGTATGGAGATCAAATATTTTTGTGAGTGTTGGACTTGAAACTTTGTATATGGGGATATTATTATAAGACGGGAAAAGTAATTTCAGCGTTTTTGAAAATTCATCCCCCAAGGTGGTGAAAAAGGGGTTGAAATTTTGTATAGAGATCAAATATTTTTGTGAGTGTTGGACTTTAAACTTTGTATATGGGGATATTATTATAAGACGGGAAAAGTAATTTCAGCGTTTTTGAAAATTCATCCCCTAACAGGGTTAAAAAGGGGTTGAAAGTTTGAATCCATTACAAATGCTTTGAAACTTCTTAGAAAGACATAATAGCCGATGACAAAAAACAGGAATTGCGACGTTTTAGGTAATTCAACCCCTAAGGGGGTAAAAAAGGGGATGAAACTTTGTCCTGGGGTGCAAATTTTATTTTAAGCTAGGACCTTAAAACTTCGTAAAAAGGTATTAAATTAAAAAAAACAAGAAAACTAATTTCAGCGTTTTTAAAACTTCATCCCCCGAGGTGGTAAAAACGGGGTTGAAATTTTGTACGGAGATCAGATATTTTTGAGAGTGCGGGACTTGAATCTTTGTATTTGAGGATATTATTAGAAGACAGGAAAGGTTATTTCAGCGTTTTGTAAAATTCATCCCCTCATTTAAAAGGGGGTCGAAAGTTTGTATGGAGTTCAAATTTTATTTTAAGTTAAGAACTTGAAACTTCGTAAAAATATGTTATTAAAATACAAGAAAACGAATTTCAGCGTTATTGAATTATCATCTAGGAGAGCTGGTAAAAAGGGGGTTGAAATTTTGTATGGATATCAAACATTTTTTCGAACGCGGGACTTGAATCTTTGTATTTCGGGATATTATTAAAATACAGGAAAAATAATTTCAGCGTTTTGTAAAATTCATCCCCCAACAGGGTTAAAAAGGGGTTGAAAGTTTTAATCCATTACAAATGCTTTGAAACTTCTTAGAAAGGCATAATAGCCGATTACAAAAAAAAGTAATTGCTACGTTTTTGGAAATTCAACCCCTAAGGGGGATAAAAAGAGGATGAAACTTCGTCTTAGGGTGCAAATTTTATTTTAAGCTAGGAACTTGAAACTTTGCAAAAAGGTATTAAATTAAGATACAAGAAAACTAATTTCAGCGTTTTTGAAAATTCATCCCCTAAGGTGGTGAAAAAGGGGTTGGAAGTTTGTATGGATATCAAACATTTTTTCGAATGCGCGACTTGAATCTTTCTATTTGGGGATATTATTAGAAGACAGGAAAAGTTATTTTAGCGTTTTGTAAAATTCATCCCCTAACAGGGTTAAAACAGGGTGAAAGTTTGTATAGGATTCAAAATTTATTTAAAGCTACAAACTTGAAACTACGTAAAAATGTATTTTGTCAAAAGAGAAGAAAACTAATTTCAGAGATTTTGATAATTCATCCCCCGAGGTGGTGAAAAAGGGGTTGAAAATTTGTTTGGAGGCCAAACATTTTTTTTAAGTGCGGGACTTGAATCGTTGTATAAAGGCATATTATTAGAATACAAGAAAAATAATTTCAGCTTTTAAAAAAGCGGCCAAGTGCGAGTCGGACTCGCCCATGAAGGGTTCCGTATGTAGGCGATTTATGACGTATAAAAAGAAAACTACTTACTAGATCTCGTTCAAACCAATTTTCGGTGGAAGTTTACATGGTAATGTACATCATATATTTTTTTTAGTTTTATCATTCTCTTATTTTAGAAGTTACAGGGGGGGACGACACACATTTTACCACTTTGGAAGTGTCTCTCGCGCAAACTATTCAGTTTAGAAAAAAATGATATTAGAAACCTCAATATCATTTTTGAAGACCTATCCATAGATACCCCATACGTATGGGTTTGATGAAATAAAATTTTTTGAGTTTCAGTTCGAAGTATGGGGAACCCCAAAAATTTATTGTTTTTTTTCTATTTTTGTGTGAAAATCTTAATGCGGTTCACAGAATACATCTACTTACCAAGTTTCAACAGTATAGTTCTTATAGTTTCGGAGAAAAGTGGCTGTGACATACGGACGGACGGACAGACAGACGGACAGACAGACAGACAGACAGACAGACATGACGAATCTATAAGGGTTCCGTTTTATGCCATTTGGCTACGGAACCCTAAAAATCATCCCCTAAAATGATTAAAAAGGGGTTGAAAGTTTGTATAGGGTTCAAATTTTATTTAAAGCTAGGAACTTCAAACTTCGTAAATAGGTAGTTAGGTAGTAGGTTTTATTAAATAGAGGACATGAAAATCTTCTAAGGGGGTTTAGAGGGATTATAACGAGGACAATTTTAATCAGTTAGGGACTTGAAACTTCGTAGGTTGTGAAAGACAAAGTCTCATGCGTTGTATAATATTAATAATTAACAAATGATTAACCGTCCTACCGCAATCTCTTGCTGCACAATGTTCTAAGCTAATGTAGAATATATAACCACCAATATACAAATCCACGCGTACGAAGTCGCGGGCAACAGCTAGTATATATATATATATTTCGGGGATCTCGGAAACGGCTCTAACGATTTCGATGAAATTTGCTATATGGGGGTTTTCGGGGGCGAAAAATCGATCTAGCTAGGTCTTATCTCTGTGAAAACGCGCATTTCCGAGTTATTATATGTTTTCGAGCGAAGCTCAGTCACCCAGATATTAGATTATAAGAAGATCAAATCATAACTTAAAGGTGTATGGAAATGATCACTTAAATTTTTGTTGTTATATTTATCATCCAATTGACGACCGGTCTGGCCTAGTGGGTAGTGACCCTGCCTATGAAGCTGCGGTCCTGGGTTCGAATCCCAGTAAGGGCATTTATTTGTGTGATGATCACAGATATTTGTTACCGAGTCATGGTTGTTTTCTATGTATTTAAGTATTTGTATATTATATATATCGTTGTCTGAGTACCCACAACACAAGCTTTCTTGAGCTTACCGTGGGGCTTAGTCAATTTGTGTAATAATGTCCCATAATATTTATTTATTATTATATATTTATTTAATTCTATCGACGTTTGTTAATGTGCACCTTATTTTTCTTTTCTTTTTTTTGCCAGTTACTGAGGAAGGTGTCTAGGTCGTCCCGCCATCTCCGTCGGTCTGCCGCGTCCGCGCTCTTCTTCTGGCATCCACTTGGTAGCTACACTAGCCCATCTGTCTGGATGCAGACGTGACCAGCCCAGTCCCATTTATACTTAAAATATAAAATTTAAACCGAATGAACCCTTACATACATTCTGGCTAAGCCATCAGTGCCAATAATATAACGTATGTAATATTAGTAGTGATAGATTTGTGTGTATTTTTACAACAAAAATACAATACAATACAAATCCTCTTTATTGCACAACCTCAGAATAAATGTACTTGAAAACACAAATAATACATTATTACACATAAAGCAATCTTGCATTGTATAGCCTGACCAGTAATATATGATAATTGTCAAGAGGGCGCTGTTATTCTCATGTATAGGGTGACAATTCAGTGTAGTATGAAAAAATTAGTTCCAGTGAAATTCCGCAACATGGCGCACCCTCAATAGATCCTGGTTCACCTATACTTATCCATATATTTGTTTATAACAATGAGTATTTTAACTCAGGCCAGATTCATCTATAAGTGGATTTCAAATTCTCGAAAACCCTGTTATGTTACTTACAGTGTTACATTGCTCAGCGAAACAAAAATAACTCAGAACAATAACAATTCAGCTAAACGTGGCATCCTAAATACCCCTTGAAATATAGCAACACTGGCATTCGGAGAATAAGGATTCAAAGTGCTCAAGAGAAGTATCCATTCACGGGCCGCGACGTTATATATCCCCTTTTGAGGGTTGCCAGGATTCGTCTGGGTTTGTCCGTCATTTCATATGTAGAATCTCCGATAGAGTGTGTGCGGAAAGATAAGAGTCGTGGAATGTATGGGGCCCAATACATTCCACAACTCTTCTCTTAACGCACAGACTCTAACGTAAAATTTGTGTGTCGGTTTCGAACAGTTTCAGGTAAAAGGGCGACCGAAGCGTCGCCTATATATCGAAACTTCAGTAAAGTTTTTTATTATTAGTTAGGTCGAACACGATACATTCATTCAGGAATACATTCTAGGAATTTGATTTACGAACCATTTCGAACCGTCTCACAGTAACAATCAACATGAATGCCACTAAGAATCTCACATTATTCTCACTTTGACAAGACGAAATGGTAGAAACATCTAATTCCTTAACCATGTGTACCCGTAATGATGCAGAATAAACTAATAAAAAGGGAACTTATATCGATTCGCGTAGGCGTCATAAAAAAATTTAAATATAGTCAAAATAATTTAATATTTTTGTGAGATTTTGCTGCTTTTATTATATAGCAACCCTAATCGCCGCCATTTTCCAACTCGCGAACATGTGACTGCCATTTGGACATATGGGATGGACCTTTATATTGCCTTCATACACCGAAGGGACTCATGCGTATATTAAACTATTTATATTTCCTAGCAATGAAATATCCCATTTTCTTTTCGCCTTGTTTGTTTGAGGGACGTTGCCTAAAGGAATACATTTTTATAAACTGAAATTCGCCGTTGGGGCTTAATGAAAAAGTGGTTCTCAATTTTCAGTTCGCATCATTCGTCCGCTAAAATTTCGGGTAACAGTAAACAACGAAATTTTATATTAATTTTCCAGCTACCGCGAGTCTATATACGCAAGTAAATGCTTTTAAAATCACCTGGCGTTCTCATAAAAATGTAAATTACGTTCTCTTTGGTTCACAGTTTACGAACATCGCAAAGGGTGCGTTTTACACAGCTACTCGGGTTATTACTGGCATAAAACATTTCGGCTTAATGATTGTTATTAGGCAAATCTTAAAGCTGTTCTAAACGCCGTCTTAAGAGGAAAGTTGACGGCCGTTTCTCCATACAAACGTAGTCCCCATTTTCTTCTCTGGATATGGAAAATATTTTTATATAATTGGATGTATATTAACCATAGCTATGCCCTTTTGACGTTTGACTTTATTAAGTGCTGCAATGTCTCTAAAGCCGACTTGTCAAACAGGGCAAAGTGGAAGGAGTAAACAAGGAAGGCAGACCCCGCAGACCCATCCGGGCCCACCATCAGATGAGTATAATAATTGCCAAGGAGAGCGCGAGAGAGAGCCTACCGCAAAGTACTTCGTTCTTTCTCTTTCTCATCTTAGCGGTTATCCCGGTTGCATCCTCCGCTATTGCTTCGGAGGTCTTCAGGAGGCTTCAGGAGGCCCAGGGTCCGCTTTCCTACTTTTTCTCCTCAACTTCGCGGCTCTTTAACGGTCTTCGGCATCAAATCGACTATTTGTCTCTCGCTCGTATGTCTATGCAAGTGCGATAGAAAGGCAGGAACGAAATTTCGATTTTCGAGGTACGCTCTCTTATCTAGAAATCTTTCATATTGGAAGGCGTATTGGATTGCGAGAAACTGTGAACCCGGCAACGATAAACACTGAGGCCTTTTATTACTCGAAGATTAAGATAACATCGGGTGTAGACCTTTCGCTCACAAATAGAGAACGCATGTGTGTGTTAATATCTTGTTTTACTACGCAGTAAAATTAAGGCTTCGATGTAAGAATTACGTCCATTCTTTTCTTCACATGTACAGTTGTAGTTAAGCTTTTCTTTCACATGAAAGAGCTTTTACATGATTAATTTAATTCATACACAATTCTCTAATACCTATCTGTAAATATTAAAGTTCAAGTTAAGTTTATCACTAAATGCAAAAGCATGGATGGATTTGAAATTAGTAAAGTTAAACCTGGATCTGGGTCAAAATACAGTAGAGTCCGGTTATAACGACGCCCAAGGGACCGCTGATATTACGACGTACTAACCGGACGTCGCACTAAACGAACTGCCAATTTTAATATATTATTTTAATCAAAATAATGACATCATTTTGTATTTATTAATACTTATGCGACTATCAACGAAAAATAAAACATTTTAATTAAAATATTCATTTACGTTAGTATTACAACACTTTGTCTTAAATGCAGAGACTTGTGTGTTTAGAAGAAGCCACTTTTGTAGGTTCGCGTACTCACTCATCATCCGCAAATTACTCGAATCCCGTAAAATAAAAAGTCGTATTTTTTAGGGATCTAGTCAAGGTGACAATCGTACATCGACAATCAAAAAATAGATAAGCTTTTTGTCAAAAATTTCAATTTTGACTCAAGCCTTTATCGCGGACTGTTTACTTTTGTTTCAACAAGCAACCTATACTCAATTGAGACAGTTCTTACAAACCCCCACGCCACCTCCAGCTCGAAAGTACCAAAATATTACATTGTCACCCAACTTCCATAATTATGTATGTGAAGTTTAAGCTCAATTGAATAATGCGAATTTGGTTTTATTTAGTTTGCAAGATTACGAAAAGTCACAGTTTTTTATCTTGCTGCGTATAGGCAAAGGGGGGAGGGGGGTTGGGTGCGCGGAACGGAGTAAGCTTCTTACCAACAATTTATTTGTAAAAATTACGTCGCTCGTCGTTGTAACCGGACTTGACGGACGGATTGTGTGTCAATTTTCGTCGTTAAAAGCGGTCAGTCGTTATAAGCGGAGTCGTAATAAACGGTTGTACTTTCATAGTAGCTCGTACTAAAACCAAACAAGTGCTTATACTTACGTCGCTATAAGCGGTTGGTTGTTATATGCGAAGTCGTACTAATCGTACTCTACTGTATAGGTTTGTATAAAATGGAGAAGAGGCGGTCGGTACTTTAAAGTCTTTAAACCCTTGCTAACGAAGTCACGCACGGGTAATTGAATAATTGAATAATAAGAGTACAGTCAGCGTCAAATACTTTGTAGTAGTCAAAGTGGCCAAATAGTTCGGTACACCATACTAAATATATATGGTGTACTCTAGACTGAGCATAGTAACGCTACCCCCTCTGCCACTTATACGCTAGTTTTACTCCATCTTCGAGTCAATCCCGTGCCGCGATTGGTCCGTGTCTTTGAACGGACCAATCACGGCACGGGATTCGCTCACCTCGTCTCCCCGCACCCCCGTATTTTTGGCAGCATCGGTTTCATGAACTAATTGCTCTAAACTCAGATTCCTAGTCTATGGGTGTACCGAACTATTTGGCCAATTTGACTGCTACAAAGTATTTGACGCTGACTGTATTTGACACGAAAGCACCGTAACGGTAATATTCGGATGGCGACTGCAGCAACATTGCTTTTAGCATTACTACTCTAGCTTGCTATCCACTGTCAATTTCGTTAATAAAATCAATGACGGATTGAACATCCTAATCGTCACATCAGCAGTAATGCAACCAACGGAAAGGTCCCAAGGAAATTGATAGTGACATTGCTAGCGTTAACGCTACAGCAGTAAACGTTGTAACAGTAATGCTGCTGCAGTCGTCATCTTAGTCAACCTTAGTCGATATCATTTAGACAGGTAAGTCAATAAGGTAAACGTACCGGTGCTCGACGCGGTCCCAGTACATGTCATCTTGAAACTTAAGTCATTGTCAATAGAGATGACAGCAGGGTCATCTATTGGGCATTAGCATGTCGATAGTACGTTTACCTTACGGGTAGTGTGGCTGCGGGCTGTGACTGGCCTTCATACCGGGGCCTATGTTTACACATTTACAAGCAAGTAGAAAGTAACAAATTAATTAAGTCACATTAAACACTAATCAATCTGTAATTAAGCACCAATGTGAAGGCCAGTCACACTTACCCGCAGCTATACTTACCCGTATTGACCTTACATCAAAACAGTCAAATTTATAAGGTGGCCGAGAATTCCCGGTTCTCGCAATTCAAAATCAGTACCCGAAGCGTTAGTCCTATGTTATTACGGATTTACTAGGAAACTCCAGTGATTTAATTTGGCTCGTTCGTTTCATTTTATGCAGTCCTTTGAACGCGAACGCTTTCAAAATACCCTATTTAGATATTCGGTCTCATAGAGCACTGTTTACGCCTGACGGCGCTCATAGCAATGGCAGGTGAATTTTGTGCTGAAATTCAATTTTAATGTCGGTGCTCATTTTGTATTTGTTAACTTAAAACTTTACTGTGATATTTTTACAGAAGAGCTGAATACCTATACGAAAAAATATGGCGTTACTTAACAATAGAGAGATAACAGAATAATAAAACAGGTACATTTAGTTTCTTAGGTATGTAACCAATATCATTTTCGGCGAACTCAAACGAAACTGGTGCCTCATGTGGTCGTAACAAACTCACCTTGTAGGTTTGAATCTCTGAATTATTTAATAATTGAGTTTTTGATTTAGGTACAAAAGGGCAATTTTTCCCTGTAAGTGCTCCCTTAATTCTAGCTAACGTTCTACTTCCTTTTTTTCATAAAGTACCGCAAACGGAACAACTTAAAATATTCATAAAGTACATCGTTACAAACAAAGTAACGGTCAGTCAGACAGTCAGAAAACTCCTGAGATAATCCTCAAACAATCCCCAATCACGAACGCATCATCAAGCCTCTTGTCCGAAACGTGCACGTTCCAAATTTGAATCGGGTCCAAACCGATATAACTTGATCGTTCGAGCGAAATGCGTGCAATCAAAAGGTAATGCAAATTCGAAGTCGATGGCAATACTATCTCATTTTTGATATTATTCATCCGTGTTAAGCTTTCACCAGCCTTCCTCAGATCAAATCAATAACACATTTTCGAAGTTCGAATACCGTCTGTTACGTAATAAATAAGGCACTAAGGGACGTTTTTCAGTCCATAACCCTTGGGTTTGTAATTCGTGAATAGGTTGACAACTACAGGGGCAATTAAGCTTTGATCTATTGTTGGCTCCTTTGTAATTCCTACTGTTTACTGAGTTCATTCGGCAAGTAATACTAATTAAGTACAGAATGATTCATTGTATTCGCAGGTGTGCGTTTTACATATATAGATAATTTGGTTAGAAGTTATGAGTTTGTAGAAGACGAAGTGTTAAAATCAAAAAACCTGCCTGTATTCGAATAAAATAAAACTACTGTCAGTTTTCTTAAGGCCTCTACAGACGTAACCCATGGGACGTAACCGATAAATTATGGCTTAAAGGGGCCCACTGATTAACAGTCCGCCGGACGGTTAGAACGGCCTGTCAGTTAGAACAAAAAGTTGACAGTTCCGAATAACTGACAGGCCGATACCATCCGGCGGACTGCTAATCAATGGGCCCCTTTAAGTTCGAATCAGGCCGAGTGTCAAAAGTGACGCTTGAAGTACAGATTTGAATACAATTCTCTTTTTTTTTATCTTTTTAGCAATGTTGTTGATAGTGGTGTTGGTCCCATATATTGAATAGTCAAAACAATTTTGATACAACTTAATAATACGTATAACGTATATAACTATATGTGTATCCGTATGTGTAGCCCTTTGTTACAGGATATTATCACAACAGCGGTTGTTTTTGCAGGTGGTCCGCGCATCCCAGCCGTTGTTATGATAATGTTAACATATGCGAATATCTCTATTATTGAATAGTAGTCGCGGATTCAAGTAGACGAGAATCGCAGGCCGTTTTAAATGTTTAAAGTTTTATTTAAAATTTGTTTTTAGTCTGGCTGTTATCAATTATCATGTTGCATTATTCATATTTTTAAAAGCACGAAGCCCTTTCCTTTTAAAGCAACAAACAAAAATCCACCGAAGGTCTTTAAGAATTACTTGACTAGAGTCCGTCTAAGCTTACTAATAATTTTGCACCAACTTGAACAAAACTAAGTGAGGCAGTGTCATTATAAACATCATACTTTCATAGAAACTTGAAATTAATGATGACATTCCAAACTTTGACCTTGCAAATGCTATGCAGGGTTAGCTTAATCCGACCCTAAGAATATACGACTCTGTCTTGCGTAATGCAATTCGACTAAGTCGAATATGAGCTCGATTCTGGCTTGACAATTTGTGAAGGTTTTTATATTATAATATTATACATATATACGGGCATGACAATCACTCACAAAAGTAGGGTAACGTCATTTGTCACGAGTAAAATAGTCTTTAAACAAGTCAAGTATGTCGCTTACACGATATTTGCGACTGGGCACTCAGAAATAAACGCCAATGAACACGTCTCCAGCTTTAATAAAACGGAGTGCGAGCGAATGTTCTCGTTCAGGACAACGGGACAATCTAACCCGAGCTTTTAGCAGAGACAAATAAATTATAAAGACCACTTAATATAGGTAGCTGCATGAGCTATATAATACGCCATACTTATTTTAAAGGATTTGCGGTTTAATACGTTTAATTATTGGTGCCGTTGTAGATATCTTCTATAAAACCGGCTTAACAAAAAGTGAAGTCAAAATACACTAACAATATTATGGATCTCTCAGATTCGAAATAAATCTCAATCTCTATCGCTATTACAATAATGGAGTAAATGGACAGTACCACAATGTATGGATATTGTGATATAATACAGGCGGACACAGACACAGACCCTTTTACCGCCAATGACGTCAACTGACGCGCGCGGCTACAGCATAATATCTACCTTCGTACATTCCTACAACGTTCACGATGACGCGCCGCATACAATACGCGTGGCGTTCAAAGGATTAAAGTGGCTTCAGTTGCATTCCCCCTCTATAAAAAAAACGATTGTCAGGTTCTAAAACTACATATTTCAACTTGAACTTCAGATTTAATTTTACGAGGCGATTTCTAACCACTGAAACTAGGAACTTCAGTAAAACTAACATGGATATGGCATACCTTAATATTTAAGTGTCTTTGCTTTTAGCGAGGAAAGCGTGCGGACAGGGGTTTGAATAAAATAACGAATTCCATGACCCGTCGCTAGAATCTTGAATTCGGGGCAGACAGATATGTTGTTATTTAGGGCCGGTAAAGACGGACTGCAACGAAGCGCTGATGGCCCAGCGGTAAGAGCGTGCAACTTGCAATCTAGAGGTCGCGAGTTCAAACCCCGGCTCATACCAATGACTTTTTCGGAACTTATGTACGAAATATTATTTGATATTTAGCAGTTGCTTTTCGGTGAAGGAAAACATCGTGAGGAAACCGGGCTAATCCCAATAAGGCCTATTTTTCTCTCTTCGTGGGTAGGTCAGATGGCAGTCGCTTTCGTAAAAACTAGTGCCCACGCCAATTCCTGAGATTAAACAAACAAACAAACAAATTATTTATTTGCTAGAATACAGTGAATATGTAGATGGTGACTTAAAATTAGAAGTACAGTATTAGTTGCCAAGCGGACCCCAAGCATAGGAGCCCGAAGCCAAATTCCGAGACAACGCGAGGAAGATGATGACAGACGGACCGACTGCAACTTGTATGGGTACTCAACGCCGATGTTGCAGTTGGCGTGCAGTTCCCATACAAATTGCAGTCAGGTTGCAGTCCGTCTGTATCGGCCCTTAGTTTAAATTTTTCTTGTACTTTGGCTACATCCACCCAAAATTTTAGCAGTTAATAAGATAAGATAATAATTTAGGATTCTAGGAGGATCTGAAGGTATGTTGTTATTATTCTTAACTAAATAATAAGTTGTTAGTATATTCTTAGAAAACCAGTTTTCTAACTCTAACCTTTCACACACACTAGAACCTTAATTACCCTCCCGAGCACGTCACCTGCCTTTATTTGCCCTATTTCCTTTTCAATCAGACCAGTGACATCAGCCAACACTATTTTCATCACACTAAACATTGATCGAGCACTGTTCTAAGTACCTAAATCCTCAGGGAAGTCGTTCCGAAGGCTTGGCGTGTTCGGGTGAGTAGATTGTTTAAGCAGTTTGTATCTTCTATAGATTTAGAACCATCGGTTTGGGGACCTACAAACCTACCCAAAAACAGTAGAAATAAGATAAAACTATCTTAAGCAATCACAATAGTAAAAAAAAAAAAAAAATGATCCGCATGTTACTTGTATACTTGGGTACATAATATAATATAGTATAATATAATATATTTATTTATATATGTATTTATGCATGTTTGTAGGTATAGGTGAGGGTGGGGAGGGTCGATCCCTAGGGGACACTTGGTAAACTGCATTTTTAATCAAACCAAACAGGATACATTTTTTTGCACTGGTAACACTCATTCATTCGTTCCTAACTTCACGTTCTGTCATGGCACTGTATCGGAAAAGTCAGTGGTTCAAAAATGGCGGACGGTGAAAAACTTTCTGCGTACTATATTCAATTTTCGGTAAGCTTTAACTGGATTTATTTTATAATATGAGATGGAAATGATGTTAGTGAGTGTGCTTATTTTATTTGTTATTTATTGAAGTGATGATTAACTTGGATTACATTGATATACGCGAACACACGTTTCGAGTACGGCACGTTTTATAATCTTACTATGTATGGGGAGACTTTGTCTTTTTCTTCAGGGGAGATATGATTCTGGGATCATGTCACCCCCAAAGCGATCAAGTATACATTGTAATAAATTTACTTACAAAATGATTCATACTGCTATCATAAATATTTTCTTTTCTTTAGTAAATCATGCCGCAAAAGTACGATCAGAGAAACACTGATTTAAACTTTCAAGGTTTTTGACTCATTATTGTTTATTAAAACGGGATTTAATGCCGTATAATTCAGTTTTTAACCTTTTGGCCGCCGGACCTAGTCCGCAAAGACGCTCACTCACACGCCAGAGCAAATTTTAAGTAAACAACTAATAAAAAGTTTAGGGATTGCAAATAGTGATATCGATATTTACAATTTATGGTAAAAATCTTCTCAATTTGGCTTTGTTCTTATCCAACTTTAATTTATTTTGGAAATGCCAAAAATTTACATATTTTTTACACACGACAATGTTAAAAATGAAGGTCTTTATCATTATAAACAACCACTAAACAATATCGATTCATGACGTAATATCACCGCACTAGGCTGTACAAGAAGTCTTTTATACAAGACAACGGCGCGCATGGACTGTCCGCAGTGCAGACTGACAAGGACTGTTTCCGTGCGGATTAAGTAATAATAGTCTCTAGGTCAACGGCGTAAGCGCTTGTCGGTACGTAAACTTTATAAGCGTAACGTTAGAGCCGCGCATCGTGTGTCGATAATATAAATGTAAGTACCGGAACTGCATTGGGGAAAATTACACGTGGGTTAATTGAATTGTCAATGAGTGAAGAACAATAATATTGGAAAAGGGTGGGGATCGGAAATGTTCGGGAATGCATGTTTCATATTCGACATGTTCCTTAGATGAGCTTCTCAGTTCCCGTATTACATCATCCCTACCATGACAATTTTTCGTCAATTTCAAATACATATATAACATTCTCATAGTTAGGCGACACTGACTAGTCCTAGCGTCCGCCTATACCATTCTTGTGCGAAGCGGTCACTGCAGGGTATCACTCTTCACTACACTATCATCTTAAAATGAATCTTTTGTTCTGCAAATAAACCACAAGGACAGATTTACTTGTCTGACTCTACTATCAACAGCTGAAGAAGCTCCCTGAACTTCAGCTATAGTTAATGCCTGTCTCTCTCGTCTCGTTTTACGTATTCTAGTTACTAGTTACCACCAATTGGCATTTAACAAGTGTTCAAATGCTTAAATAAAACCAGATTTGCGATTTGATATTTATTTTGAATATTCTCATATCGAGTTAACATTCCCATCCCTAGCTGTCTTGTATGCAAGACAACGGCGACGAGGAACAATAAAAACGTTGAAATCTGGAGCAATTTTTTGAGAGCCTTATTATAAAAGAATGGATTTCTATAGCTGCTTTAAATGCAATTTTTTTTTAAACAAGGACCTAAAACATTAGCATGAGTGTAAAAAAATATATAATTTATATTTTTTCCACATTTACCGAGCGGTTGAATTTTTGTCTTGTATACAAGACAGCGGCGTCAGTGTATCGTTCTATCGTTGTCTTGTATACATGCCAACGGCGGTCAAAGGGTTAATTATACAACCGACTCCGAACTCCGAAAACGGAATTATCCCCGTGGCCTTTGAAAAGACTAACTAAAGTTGACATCTACATTTTACGAACTACCCGCACTTGGTCTTGTTTATCAAGTTAAACGTTTTACACACAGGGGATGTTACTCGGTCGACAAACGACACTTATAACGATATTTGGTTTTCAACCGGCGATATTGGTTTTTATGGATGAAATGCTATTTCAATGGCTTTCCGACCTTATGTACTATAGAACCGACGGTCCATAGAAAGGATTTTAGGATTATGCAGCTCAAACACCGTCCTCGAAACGTGAGCAGTAAATTTCTAAACTTATTTAGTATAGTAAACAATAACGACCAGAGATGGGTAAAAAATTTAAAATTGCTGTAGGTATCTGACGCTAAAAATACCTTCATAATAACTTTAAAAAATTTAGCTTGTTACAAGAAATTTTATGTTAATAACTTAGATTTTTGTTTTTTTTTTTTAACTTTTTTTTGGTTCAAAAATTGATTCCCTATTTTATGTTGTGTTATGGATAATACGATTACATTGTTTTTTAAAAGTATAAGGTTATGGATTAATATGTGTTTGATATCTTCATATATTAATTTTCTGTAGATAAAGTGAATAAATTAATGTAGATACTACCCTCGAAATATGACATTGCCGCTTAAAATCTTTTTACCAAGTGTCCCCAAATCTGGAAGACTTGATCCCTTCGGCTTAGACATCTGATTACCGGAAATACAACTTCAAAGCATGGAAGATGCAATATATATATGTTTGCTGAGTATTTTACAAATTATAGATGCATTGCTAATAGCGATCCGAGTTATATAATCAATGAGAATCTGGTATGGGGAGACATGGTAAAAATCTGTTTACCATGTGTCCCAAGAACCAGGGTCACTTGATCCCCCTAGGATCATGGCTCCCGACCAGGGGTAAACAAGTCTCCCTTACATAGGGGACACATGGTAAAAGTCAACAGTATGGGTTTTCATTAAATAATGGTCTAATTTATTGCACAAATCTGTTCTAATTCAAACTATTAATGAAGAGATAAATTCTGAATCGTATGGTCTATAAAGTTTTTCAATACTACAAATAGTTAAGAAAATGTATGCTAAAAACAAAAGGGGTGATCAACCCTCCCCAGTTTCCCCTATGTGTAATATTAGAATATATAGAATATATATATATATATATATATATATATGTGTAAGTGTATAATTAGAATATTGTTTAGAATACTTAACTTGATTTGTGTTTCATATTTCTTCTCTTTGTCTACAATCCTGCACTAAGTATAAGTTTTCTGTTTGACCCATTGGTTGACTGGTAGAGAATGCCTTAAGGCATTAAGTCCGCCATTTGTACAAATTTTATCGTGCAATAAAGTTTAAATAAAATAAAATAAATAAATAAATAGTAAATATCCTGTATGAGGCCTAATATTTAGTCCTATTAATTCTAATAATAACATGTATTTGTATACTCTGTCTAGCCCAGTTTGTCAGTAGAAAAAGGCGCGATGTTCATAATTTGTATGGAAGACCGACCCTTCGCCTACATTTTTCAAATTTTCCCCATTTTTCTACTGACAGAAAAGGCTTGCCAAACTATAGTATTCCTGGCTTTATAGGTACTCTTTGATCGTTGAGTTTATGGTCATTTTAGTTTTTATAGAGCAATGCCAGATAGCGTTTGAACAGGAATCCTACTGATTTTGATAAAAGTTGCAGACATTATTACTTACAATATGAAACGCGAGTTCATTATCCTTACCACAAATGTAGAGGCCACTTGACACTGGTGTTCTACAACTCCAACCTATAATAACAAGGCCAGGTACTAATCCATCACGCTTAAATCACTCCATGATTAAAATACCGGATATCTCGAATTCGGTCGACTCACGGCGATCATTAGGCTTCCGGACGGACCAAGTTTTAGCCCGCCATTTTATTCCATTCCGGTTTTGCCCATGGTTTGCCGGATAAGTTTGAAGTTGTGAAATGTTATTTATGGCTAGCAACTTTGACAATTTGAATTTCCCTAAATCAGGTGAAACTGTTTTTTGATCAAGATCGATTAGAAAACGTTTATTTCGCAAATTTTATTTTTTCAATATCTTTTTTACCAAAATAAATTACAGCAAGGGAAGTACAAAGGCGCACTTATCCCTATAAGGGATCTCTTCTTGTGGGGGTTTTAACAACCATAAACAAGTCTAGAACAAGCATTTAACTGCCCTGTCCCACATGATTTCAATTGGCACGCAACGTCACGCGCACGAAATATGTATCAATTCACTACATTGCCATTCTTTCTTCAAATGGTTGGACAGTTTGTTTTGATATCACTAAAAATGCTCATTGTTCAATTAACGATGATTACCAACAATAACTACAATAAGCCGGTGCTTTTCAGATTAGTCAGATGTTTTTCTAAGAGTTATAAGATGATCTATCTATACCGTCGACTATTAAATTTCGGATTACCCATGCTTTCAGTCGTAGGTACAGTCGGTTACCTAATATAAGTATCCACTTTTCTATACAATTAGTATGGCAGCTTGGATAGGTAAACTTAAGTTAGGGCACCGTCCGTACAGTTAAGCTTTTAAATATCAACACGTCCAAAATGCCAAAAATATGTCTACATGACCACCCACACCCACAGTTCGCAGAATAAGCGGCCTTGTTTTTCCCACTAGTTATCGGCAGACCTAATTATAGAAGTTGGAATAGGTTGTAAGGACTAATCTTTTATGTTTCATGTTACCTATTTTGCCTTTTCAAGTGGTAATACAAAGATCTGATAAAACACGACGAACTTAACGTTAATGTCTAGCTTAAGGCACATTACCTATCACCGCCGACGATCAGCGAGAAGCGATTAGCGTCGTGTTTTTATCGCAGGCGAATGTTTTGCTCTTAGAAAAAAGTTTTTGTTGATAGTGAGGATAGGTAGTCAGCGCTTAACGGTACGAATTATATGCATCACTTTTATTCTACAAGTTCATTTATAAAATACCTCGTCTTTCGCGTTTCACATGATGTTTTCTACGAAGCATACAAATTCAACGAGCACAGCGCTCTATTCTCAATCTAAAGATATCTACGCAAGCGATTATGTCACTAATTGCTAGGCTATTAAATCATAAAACAATTTAAACATTCGCAAGAACCTACCGCACTTTAGTTCTGGTCTGTAGTCGTTTCTAAAGAATCAGTGTCGTCAATACGGCCACATGTTTGCAGTAGTTGCGTCGGCAGTAAAAATGTCGTAAATGTCATGAGTGCATAATATTAGGAAGTGTTTTATGTCCGTACAGCCATTTGACAATGGGTTATGGGATGCTGTTTAGGGCACTTGGCGTGTAGCCGTGCTAAATCGAACTAACAAAACGATGAGTCTAGTCGAAGCAATGAAAACTGGGAATTATTTCCGGAAAATTTACGCAAACTGGTACTCTTGTTCGTTGGTTATTTTCTTGATCAGTTACATAGTGGAAACTTGTATGACAAAAAAGATCAATGAGAAAATAAAATACATGTACGAAAAAGGTTCAAATTGTACTAATACTAAGTATAGGTAGGTACAGTTTATTATTCATCGTCGTTTATTGCATATTATGTTCACTGATGAATACATGGTTTGAAAGTTAAGAAGCTATAGCTATCTTGCAATCAAACTAAAACTTATACACTGATAATCAAGAAACATGTAGTAAGTATGTGATGTGACTGACTGAATGCAAAAAAATGAGTAGTAGGCGAGACCGATTTAACGAAAATTGCAACTGTATGGATGAAGGCTACAGTGAAAGTGTACCCAAAACAAACGACGTCAGCTTAGACATACGTCCCATTTCTCAAAAGCTTGTAACTTGTAATACAAGTGGAAGTCCCTTTCTAAGAAAAGCTGTCAAAAAGTGACATCCGCTTGTATTACAAGTTACAATCTTTTGAAAAACGGGCAAGATAAATAAATACCTACTTGTAGGAAATCCTCAAACTGTTTCTCTCGCCCCGAGATTGTAATAGAGAGGTAAAGTCTAAGAAAATAACGTGCCCCTTACTTTGACATCCAAAACAGATAGCGCTGTACTGCGCCATATGTTTTGCGGTCCCTGAATTGTCAAACGTCAACTTTTGACAATCAAGAATTACCGCAAACAGCGCCATCTCGTGTACCTACCTGTCTAAATCGAAGCACGAAATTGTCTTAGATTTTACGCGTCTTTTTTATTCAATATATATTATGTTATTACTTATATGCGGAACACGAGTCGATCTCATTACTGCTGCTTTTACAGACTTCTCAAATTTCTCAAAACACATTGTATTTACACATAATTACAACGAGCGAGTTAACAATGGAACAAAACGAAATTCCATCGCACAGCTGTCAAGGTCAACTTGATGGAATCCCAAACAAAAACGTGATTCCCTTCCGATCCCGAATTGTTACGGTTTTGATCTTATTTCGATACGACCTTGGAAATCGCTCACGCTGATTGATGCATGAGAAATGAAGTGAAAGCCGTGCGTGACATGCGCGTCAAACAAAACGACGATCGTCAAGGTCATATCAAAACCATATCAAATTGTTGAATTAGAATACACCCCTTGGAATTCCAAACAAAAGCGTTTTCTAACCTTAGATTCCGTAAGGGCATCGTTAAATTTAATTTCGGTTCAAGTTCAATATCCAACGAGCCCTGTAATGGCCCTGAAGTACGGGAGCGGACTGAATTTGGGGCTGTGCAAGTTTTTTACATTGTACAGTATGTTTTCATGAAGAATCATCATGTAAAAGCAGAATCTACTCGAGAGTCTCTTTTTCTTCAGTCAAAATTATTTATAATTTAGACTGAAGATAAAGAACTGAATTTATAATATTGCCTAAATTAAAGAATGAAGAGAGTTGACATTAACTTTAATCCGTCCTTAAACAAGTAAACATTAGACTATTGATCAATTGCTCAAGTTCGAACCACGTCAGAAACTTCCATCTAGTCTTTGTTCAGTAACTTCCATTGAATTGGAATTTAATTAATTCTGCGATTTAATCAATCTTTTACGGATGATATCTTTTGAAGGGAAACAAAAGTGAATTAATAAGAAATTCGATATAATTGATATTTTATTCCGGTAAAGCAATTGAAAGGCCTTTTAACTAACCCATTAGCGCCTAAACCCACTTTTTAGAACCCACGCTCTTATTCTCTTAGTCAAGATCATTTTGAACACCTCGCCCGCTTAGCAACTTTTGCTGTTAACTGTACAAGTTCCTAAGTAAGTAGCATTGAATAAACGTTCGACGTTTTGCCTCCCTGTCACACTTACGTACGAATTTACAAGTGCGACAGAGAGGCAACACGTCTAACGTGATTCGCGGTAGCCCTCCAGTTTCATTCAAAGTTTTAATTCAATTATCCGGCACGTCTGTTAAAAATAGTAGCACTATAATTGTTTTTAAATGCACTTGATTTATATTTAAGCCCGACTAGCCGTAAATAAATTAAAGATCATCTTTAGTATAAATGTATTTTCTATCTTTGTTCAATCATACCATAATAGTTTACCTTATTTAGTGACAGAGTTCAACACTGCTAATTAATTAATTAGGGTATTCAAGTCAGGTTTTATTAGGCAAAGCTCGCAGTTTCGGAGAAATCCCTGTTTTGGTAGCAATGTACATTTTAAGAAATGAGAGCTGCCAGATTCGAACTTTAAGATGTTAGTATTTGTTAGTGCGGCGTGTGCGCACATTTGGACATTAAGCCGCATTTGAAAGGTTCAATAACTTGCATGCCACTTTTGCTAATAGACAATACAATAAACGTTTTTCGCACCTATATAATATTTTAAACAAATCACTAGATATATGCCCAAAGCTACAATACAATGTAAAAAATAAGATAATAAATTGGTTAGAAGATAAAAATTACGATCAGGTTGAAGACTTGCTAGGATATGTAGCCTAGCCAGGCCACACAAGTACACACACACACACACACACACACACACACACACACACACACACACACACACACACACACACACACACACACACACACACACACACACACACACAAGAGCGGTGCCTCCCAGCACAGGGTATTGTGTGAATAACTTACAGGGAGACACCAGCCATTGTTAAAAATATGTAATGGTTTTTAATGAAATAAAGAATTTTGTATTTATATTTGTATTTAAATGAAAATTCATTGCTAATTTATACTAATCATTCACGCATTCATTAACAATTCATTAATTCATTGCTAGTTTCTATAGGTGATAGTTCCATTTACTAAATCATTTGTTATTGAGATAACGCTATTCGGCTTAGGAGGGCAGAATAGCAATGTATCAAATATTGCATGCAAGTTCTTCAACCGTTATAATGAGGCGGTAGTCTTAACAAATTTTGTTCTAGAGAACTAACATTTCATTTTCCAAATTACTCCATTTCAGTGTTTTAAAGCAGAAATGGAAATGGTATTGTATAAATATTAGATATTTTAGTTTAACATTTTCTGTATTCATTTATGAAAACATGAGATTTCCAGAGACTGATCGTAGCTCTAAATTTGATATTTTCACAGCGAAATTCAATCTCTGTTCCATCAAAATGTTGAGATTATATTTTTGTACACAGTTCAATGTTCATTTTTGTCGACAACTCGACACTTTCAGGTTTTGCTTTCACGGTTAAAAATTTCTAGAAGAAATTACTTCTTTTTATACACTAAGGGTGAATTACAGACTTTGTATACAATACTGGTTTTACCTACACTAAAGTTCGTTTTTTTAGCATTAGAAAGAAGGTAAGCGATCTTGACATGTCTTTTAATTGAAAAACGCCTTTTTAAAAATCAGTAACTATTACGTATGAAAGCAGAAGAATATAAATTATCGTATTAGATTCATAATTGTTACATATTTGCCATTATTTATTTTTTAAACGTGTTTTTCAATAAAAAGACACGTCAAGATTGTTTACCCTATTTCTAATGCAAAAAAAAACTAACTATACCTACTAATACTACATATACAGTTTACACTAACGCCCTTATTCATAAAACTATATAGCTATAGACAAAATGACAGATAAGGACAAACGATTATTAGCTAATTGAGGTTTGTAGCGCGTTTATAAATAAGGGGGTTAGTACACCTAGTATATGAACGTGAATATTTTTAGCAGGACCATGATCAATTGAAATCCCTTCTGTGAGCCCTATGTCCCTGATGGTGATGAGGAACAACAGGATACCATCATAATCACCATCATCATCAATACGTCCTTACTGCTGAGATGAAAAATGTTTGTCACAGGAGGCCAAAGTTAAGCATATGTGGATTTTGAGACTCTGCTCGCGACGCTCAAATTCTAAATTAGAAGCTTTCGCTTGCTCGAGACTCAAAATTAACATTTACAGTCTTGCACAAATATCAATGTCGATCCAATGATTAATAACTCAAGATAGGTTATAGGCGTTCCAAAATTGAAGCGCTTAACTTGTGACAAATTGGACAAGTTGCCTTTAGTCGCGGCTGGACAAACGAGAAATGTGCACGTGCTAACGAGCTCCCGCACACCGAAAGAGCAAGAAATGACCTTATGTTTAACAACGAATGTGACAAAGATGGATGGAATGAGTAAATTAATCAAAAATAACAGATTTCTTCGTAGGCACAGAAATAAATATGGAAGTATTTTTGTGCTCCTCAAGTATGAATATAACCTATCTATGGTTATATAATATCATTGTGTCGATCTAGATAAGGTACCTGTGCCAAAGAAGACCCGGTTCTTAAGCTTGCCTACTTTCAAAGTTTAATAAAGTGTGAATAGCTTCCAATTTTGCGTCCACGTTCGCTAGCAGCGTAGACAAAACTGCAAGTTTTTTTTTTTTTGTTAGCCTGGTTTAGTGTCCCACTGCTGGGCAAAGGCCTCCCCTCCCTTCCTCCACTCAACCCTGTCGTTTGCATTTTCCCGCCAATCCAAATAAAATGCGTCCAAGTCGTCCCGCCATCTCCTCTTTGGTCTGCCTGAACCCCGGCCTACACCATCGATGGTGTTCCGTGGGTCCCACTCGGTAACCATTTTGGCCCACCTTTCAGGGTGCATGCGGCAGACATGTCCCGCCCAGTCTCACTTAAGCTTAGCGGTCTTGGCACCTACATCTACAACTCGAGTTCTGGAGCGCAGTTCCGTGTTTCTGATTCGATCAGTTCTGCGAACACCTAGTATACTGCGCTCCATCGCTCGTTGGCATACCTTGAGTTTGGACTTTAGAGCCTCCGTTAATGACCAAGTTTGAGCGCCATAGGTTAGGATAGGCAGAATACACATGTCGATGAGTTTGCGCTTGAGACACAAGGGAAGGTCACCCTTCAATAGCGCCTTCATGGACCAGAAGCTCCTCCAGGCGTTTTCGATACGTCTATTGACTTCTATGATTTGCCTGTTTTCGAAGGAAGCTATCTGGCCCAAATAAATGTACTCATCAACATACTGTATATCCTGCCCATCTACCGCAACTGCAAGTTAACATAAGAAAATTAAAAATAACGATGGACCTTCTTTGACGCAGGTACCTATGCACTCAATATGAATAAGATGAAACTTGAAAGACCATAGGAAGTTTCATGGATGGGATGGGGCGAGGGATCAGGTGCCAGTCATTCTCCGGTAAAGGAAATCTGAAAAGAAATGTATACCTGTAGGTTTGTATAAAAATTTAAACTTACACAGACCAGTCAGTACCTACTCAATGACTTTATTATTGACAGTGTAGTGATTGGTGGTACAGTCGTCATCAGATATATCGGAGCGGCTAAAAGGCGCTCACAAATATCTGAACGAGCCTCTATTGTCAGGGCGTTAGAGTGCGTGTTCAGATATTGTGAACACCTTGGCCGCTCCGATATATCTGATGGCGACTGTACTTTATAACTCTGAAATCTATCTAAATTTACAGTAGGTAGGTAGTTTAAAATCCATAGACTACGAAACACCAACCATTCAATCACATAATTACTTACTAGTGAAGTTACCAAAAAAAATGGTTGTCTGTAAAGTCGGTTTACGGACGATTATTATACAACACAAGACTACATGAATGATAAAACAACGTGGGATTAATTGTTATTCGAAATGATTATTTATTTATTAGGTATATTTGATTAATGATGAGGAAATTGATATTCCGATGTATGTAGTTCTTTTGTTTTTTATTTTTTATTTGACATTTATATTTTATTCTAGAAACATTCTAGACTAGTATTTTTTTATACAATTTATTTTTTCATGTTTGACGATCCTTTTGTGAAATTCTTAAAGTTGTGTTAAATTTGATTTGTATAATAAATAATCCTATATTATTATGGAATAATAACATCAATAAATTGCTCTGATAAGATAATATGTTACGATTCATAAGTGCTTGTTGCTAGGCCTACATGAATAAAGTATATTTTTTTGAGTTGAGTTGAGTTGATAATCTTGCGTGAAAACGTAATAAGAATTTCATTGATGAAAAATTGCATACTTTTATACGTTAGCATGGAGATCTGTCCACAACGTGACACTTTTTCGTGCATGCTACCGGTGTATCACGTCAAAAACTCGATAAATGGTAAACATCCCAATAAACCCACCAAATCAACCTTGAACAACCACGATTTATGTGCTAAATTTGTCAACGGGATCGCAGACTAATCGTGGGTCGTACAACTCGTACATGTGATGGAGCGAGGTCTACCGCCATAAATAAAGCATCAGATGGCCTATAACATTCTCCATTATATCGTTTATGGATAAAAGCATAGGTCACTCTCGCTTTGTCAAACGTGAAAAATATATAAATTGCGATAAATGACATAATATTGATAATAAAGTCCAATACCGTCACTATAAAGTGACATTAAATACAGCGTTTACAAAAACTACTTTCATGCCAACTTAACTAAGAATTTACCTACTTCTCGAAAACTTTTTATAAGTGGCTTTGAGTTTGAGGAAACAGCAAAATTCTAGCTGCCATCAAAGAAATGTTTATTCGAAAAATAAACTTCGGTTAGAGCGTAATTTTTGGCATTTTCGGAGTCGGGTTCACTAACATGGTATACCGTATTTTAATTTCATTATCATTTTTGGCATTCAAAAGATTTAAATAAAAAAAGAAGGATTGTCTTTTTATATTCAGCGATAACGCAACAACGATATTTATATGTGGATCGTGGACCTTTATCTAACCGATGAAATCGTAACGCATATGTCTGGGTAACCAATATAACAAAGCTATAAATAATTTCTTATAATAGAATGCCTATACCTACGATACGACTCTTCCAGCGCAGTATTTCTTTCGCACCTCAATCACGTCATAACGAACTCAAATAAGACCCGTCATGAACCATAGAAATAGATATTCTCACTCTTTTTCTTATATACCTGTCAAATGAAACGATAAAAGCTGTTTTAGAGCCAAGACCAGGTCACTGGATGTAATTATTCAACCGTTTTTTAACGTTAAAAATAACTTAGCATCATAAATTTTAATTCAATATTCAGATAACGGTATGTCTGCAAATATGTTTAGCAATATAAACAGTGACTAATATTCAACATAGTGATTAAAACAATGTAAACTACTGGTAACTGAAAAATGTACTAAATAAACATATCCAAGCTATACACAGGAAGCCAGTGAAATAGACATTTGAGTCACAATACACTTGTTTATTCATTGTATACATGTTTCATGACATTTTCTTAGGCTCTATAGAATAATAACTTATTTCAAATAAACCTTGGCGAATTTTAAATAACAAAGAGATTTCCTATTGTTGAATGAATAGGCATATTTTTTATTGTCTGTTGCACAAAAACGTTAGCTCATTAAATTCTATTTATGCTTTAGTTTGAATGAATAGAACTTTTCATAGTTTGAAATAGTAAAATGTTATGACGGTTGAAATTGCGTGATGTCTGACATTATTGCCGTATATCACTGGAAGTCCCCAACTTTTTTAAAAATAAAATATTTTTAGTCTATGATGTCTATTCATAGTTATTAGTTTTAATGTTTTTTTTATTATTACCTAATATTGTTAATTAATAGTATAAATAAAGGTTAGACTCATTATAAGATATAAATACAATAACAAAACTTGTAAGCCATTATTAAAATTAAGTATAAACATAAATTAAAACAGTCTATGATGTTGAAAAGTTTATGGGTTTGAATTCTTTGAATTGGGAAGGTCTTGAATTAATATGTGTGTTATAGGCCTACTGTATTGTTAACTAAGGCAGTTAGTAAAAAGATATTACCATCAGCTACATACTTGTTGTAGGCTTGGCTTGTATTTATGTTAAGTAGGGTGACTGCAGTTACAGTTATTGGCTCTTAACAATAAGGTTTCAATTGGCTTGTTTCTTTCTAATTTGTTAAGAAAGGCCAATTACTATGAAGGGTCCAATAACTATAGCATTCACTCTCAGCAAGTCAGCGGTCGGCAACCTTTTAGCAGCCAAGGGCCACATAATAGTTAACAAAATTGATGCGGGCCGCACTTTGTTAATATTTATGACTTTATGTGACATTGTTGTTTGTCAATATTACATACAAAATAGCCAGGGAGGCTCGCGAGCTGCAAGTGACAGGTTCACGGGCCGCAGGTTGCCGACCACTGCCCTAAGTAAAAATGTATATAGTTTTATTCCCAAAACTCAGCGACCTTCTGCTAGAAAATCACCGCAATCAAATCAAATTCTCCCCCAACTACCTGAGATAACTGGTAGACCTATATGACTGAAATTGTTTGTGTTTTAGTTTTATAATAGAATGACAACAGCCTGGTTGTTTTTTATTTACATTTACTATTGGCATCAACCAATGTATACAGAAACATAATTCTAAGCAAACATTCAACAAGTCGGTCATATGATATTTTATCCCAATAGGTTATTATTACTTGTTATAAAGAATAATATTAATTTTTGATTAAATAGTTCCAAGCTAAGAATAAAACTGCTGAACTCATTGACAATCATAATTATTTTTGCTACCATTTTATTTTTTATTATATTATTATATGATATTTAATGTTTTCATAAAAAATATATTTCCTATGAACAATGTATAAAAATCAATAAAAACCAAACATTAAAAAAACTTCAGAAACAAGAGGCAGAAAGAATAATAGTAGTTTGAAAATTAAATGTCTTATATGAATGTATGATCTGGTACACAAGCAATATAAAAAAAAAACTATTTATATATTTATATGGGTTGAGAAAAATTAACTAAGCATTTATAAAAAGTGAAAAGGTCAATGAGATGTACAAAAAACAGTTTCCCGTCTGACCGCCTATATAGGGGAAACTGGGGAGGGTTGATCACCCCTTTTGTTTTTAGCATACATTTTCTTAACTATTTGTAGTATTGAAAAACTTTATAGACCATACGATTCAGAATTTATCTCTTCATTAATAGTTTGAATTAGAACAGATTTGTGCAATAAATTAGACCATTATTTAATGAAAACCCATACTGTTGACTTTTACCATGTGTCCCCTATGTAAGGGAGACTTGTTTACCCCTGGTCGGGAGCCATGATCCTAGGGGGATCAAGTGACCCTGGTTCTTGGGACACATGGTAAACAGATTTTTACCATGTCTCCCCATACCAGATTCTCATTGATTATATAACTCGGATCGCTATTAGCAATGCATCTATAATTTGTAAAATACTCAGCAAACATATATATATTGCATCTTCCATGCTTTGAAGTTGTATTTCCGGTAATCAGATGTCTAAGCCGAAGGGATCAAGTCTTCCAGATTTGGGGACACTTGGTAAAAAGATTTTAAGCGGCAATGTCATATTTCGAGGGTAGTATCTACATTAATTTATTCACTTTATCTACAGAAAATTAATATATGAAGATATCAAACACATATTAATCCATAACCTTATACTTTTAAAAAACAATGTAATCGTATTATCCATAACACAACATAAAATAGGGAATCAATTTTTGAACCAAAAAAAAGTTAAAAAAAAAAAACAAAAATCTAAGTTATTAACATAAAATTTCTTGTAACAAGCTAAATTTTTTAAAGTTATTATGAAGGTATTTTTAGCGTCAGATACCTACAGCAATTTTAAATTTTTTACCCATCTCTGGTCGTTATTGTTTACTATACTAAATAAGTTTAGAAATTTACTGCTCACGTTTCGAGGACGGTGTTTGAGCTGCATAATCCTAAAATCCTTTCTATGGACCGTCGGTTCTATAGTACATAAGGTCGGAAAGCCATTGAAATAGCATTTCATCCATAAAAACCAATATCGCCGGTTGAAAACCAAATATCGTTATAAGTGTCGTTTGTCGACCGAGTAACATCCCCTGTGTGTAAAACGTTTAACTTGATAAACAAGACCAAGTGCGGGTAGTTCGTAAAATGTAGATGTCAACTTTAGTTAGTCTTTTCAAAGGCCACGGGGATAATTCCGTTTTCGGAGTTCGGAGTCGGTTGTATAATTAACCCTTTGACCGCCGTTGGCATGTATACAAGACAACGATAGAACGATACACTGACGCCGCTGTCTTGTATACAAGACAAAAATTCAACCGCTCGGTAAATGTGGAAAAAATATAAATTATATATTTTTTTACACTCATGCTAATGTTTTAGGTCCTTGTTTAAAAAAAAATTGCATTTAAAGCAGCTATAGAAATCCATTCTTTTATAATAAGGCTCTCAAAAAATTGCTCCAGATTTCAACGTTTTTATTGTTCCTCGTCGCCGTTGTCTTGCATACAAGACAGCTAGGGATGGGAATGTTAACTCGATATGAGAATATTCAAAATAAATATCAAATCGCAAATCTGGTTTTATTTAAGCATTTGAACACTTGTTAAATGCCAATTGGTGGTAACTAGTAACTAGAATACGTAAAACGAGACGAGAGAGACAGGCATTAACTATAGCTGAAGTTCAGGGAGCTTCTTCAGCTGTTGATAGTAGAGTCAGACAAGTAAATCTGTCCTTGTGGTTTATTTGCAGAACAAAAGATTCATTTTAAGATGATAGTGTAGTGAAGAGTGATACCCTGCAGTGACCGCTTCGCACAAGAATGGTATAGGCGGACGCTAGGACTAGTCAGTGTCGCCTAACTATGAGAATGTTATATATGTATTTGAAATTGACGAAAAATTGTCATGGTAGGGATGATGTAATACGGGAACTGAGAAGCTCATCTAAGGAACATGTCGAATATGAAACATGCATTCCCGAACATTTCCGATCCCCACCCTTTTCCAATATTATTGTTCTTCACTCATTGACAATTCAATTAACCCACGTGTAATTTTCCCCAATGCAGTTCCGGTACTTACATTTATATTATCGACACACGATGCGCGGCTCTAACGTTACGCTTATAAAGTTTACGTACCGACAAGCGCTTACGCCGTTGACCTAGAGACTATTATTACTTAATCCGCACGGAAACAGTCCTTGTCAGTCTGCACTGCGGACAGTCCATGCGCGCCGTTGTCTTGTATAAAAGACTTCTTGTACAGCCTAGTGCGGTGATATTACGTCATGAATCGATATTGTTTAGTGGTTGTTTATAATGATAAAGACCTTCATTTTTAACATTGTCGTGTGTAAAAAATATGTAAATTTTTGGCATTTCCAAAATAAATTAAAGTTGGATAAGAACAAAGCCAAATTGAGAAGATTTTTACCATAAATTGTAAATATCGATATCACTATTTGCAATCCCTAAACTTTTTATTAGTTGTTTACTTAAAATTTGCTCTGGCGTGTGAGTGAGCGTCTTTGCGGACTAGGTCCGGCGGCCAAAAGGTTAAAAACTGAATTATACGGCATTAAATCCCGTTTTAATAAACAATAATGAGTCAAAAACCTTGAAAGTTTAAATCAGTGTTTCTCTGATCGTACTTTTGCGGCATGATTTACTAAAGAAAAGAAAATATTTATGATAGCAGTATGAATCATTTTGTAAGTAAATTTATTACAATGTATACTTGATCGCTTTGGGGGTGACATGATCCCAGAATCATATCTCCCCTGAAGAAAAAGACAAAGTCTCCCCATACATAGTAAGATTATAAAACGTGCCGTACTCGAAACGTGTGTTCGCGTATATCAATGTAATCCAAGTTAATCATCACTTCAATAAATAACAAATAAAATAAGCACACTCACTAACATCATTTCCATCTCATATTATAAAATAAATCCAGTTAAAGCTTACCGAAAATTGAATATAGTACGCAGAAAGTTTTTCACCGTCCGCCATTTTTGAACCACTGACTTTTCCGATACAGTGCCATGACAGAACGTGAAGTTAGGAACGAATGAATGAGTGTTACCAGTGCAAAAAAATGTATCCTGTTTGGTTTGATTAAAAATGCAGTTTACCAAGTGTCCCCTAGGGATCGACCCTCCCCACCCTCACCTATATTTTTTTGCTGAATGTCAATTATTTCCACAAAAACTAATGAGAACTAAATAAGAAATATATTTGTATTATGTTTAAGGTAAATTACAAAATTTGTATAGCTATAATCAATAAGGAAGTAATAAGAATAAGTTTTGTTTCTAAATTTCCTTGAGCCTTATTCAGTAACAATTATGAGATTAAACAACAGGCCTTGCCTGAACTAAAATCGTAGAGTAACAGGAAAATACAATAGGTATGCAGACCATTTAGAATTTAATTGGTTTTGGTGCATAAATAATATGCAAGAAAAATTGATTACTGCGCTTATGGCAGCATAATAAAGTAAAATATTTCTAATGGCCACACCGTCTATGTTACCACGGCACAACGGAAACCACTAACGATTGCCAATCGCCTCCGTTTTGTAAACAAACAATGTGTATTTTTAATTTCCGTGCAAATTAGATTCTGACAATAGAACTCGTCAAACAGCCAATAAATTACACTTACCATATAAAATCCTTGCAGTGCGAGCAAAACGTCGGCTGCTTGAAGAACCTCGGCATGAACTTGTGATCCTTCACGAAATAAACATTCTTCTTTTTCAGGGCACCCTTTCGGCCCCGCTGCCGGAACGCCTGCCCTAACTTCAGGTCACCACCATCATCACAGTTGTTCTCCTCGTCCGCCATCGCGACGCGCGGTGGCGAGCTGGACGCCGGTGGATTCGGAAATACTTAATTCACTGAATTCGCTAGACTACACAGACGACCGGACCACCGCTCTCAGCCGAACGTCATTGCGTTTTGTGTCAACTGAGTGTATAAAGGTTTCGAACTGTCACAGCTGTCAGTGCCAATAGCTAAATGTTACCATAACAAGTTTAAATTTACCCTTCAGCAATTTTCTGTTACTTGAACAACAAAATTAGATTTTTGAAATGAAAAAAAAAAAAAGAAATTATGGGAACCTTCAAGTATAGCCTGACCAGTAATATATGATAATTGTCAAGAGGGCGCTGTTATTCTCATGTATAGGGTGACAATTCAGTGTAGTATGAAAAAATTAGTTCCAGTGAAATTGCGCAACATGGCGCACCCTCAATAGATCCTGGTTCACCTATACCCATAATTTCTTTTTCACCTATATATTTATGCGACCATGCAATAACTCTAAAACGCATTCGCGAACCCACTCTCGCTCCGTATTCATAAGTGAATGAATTTTTCACAGCCTCTCGCATGCGTGCAAATCTTCGCGCATTTTATAATTTAATAGAAGTTTTCCGTTCAAAATAACACTTGCAAAGCCTGGGCTATCAAAATCACTGCCAACTTAGCTTGGTCTAATTTTACGAATTTTCCTACAGTTCAGAGGGTCTACCGCGAACCACGTTCGACGTGTTGCCTCTCTGTCGCACTTGTAAATTCGTAAGTGTGACAGGGAGGCAACACGTCGAACGTGGTTCGCGGTAAGCCTTCTGTTGTGCATGGCATTATAGTGTATTGTATTCACTTCTTCGGATATTATAATGTCAAGTAAATTTATTTATTTTATTATGTTTATGTATAACCTATATCTACCTAATCACTTTACCCTCTTTAACTATAGTTTGTCAAAGGACTGTCGCATTTCAAACATAGACAGAGGGAATCATATTATTATCTTTGTCTTACACTAGTACTAGCACCCAAAAGAAAGGGATGAGTATAGTTTTTTTTTGTTCTTATTTACTGACAAATTGGTTTGACCAACTATACAGTCTGGCAATAAAGGAGTAGAAATTAAAAAATGGCAATACTGTAGTGTCGTCCCTTTTAAATCAATCTAAGAAAAACGTGACAACACTACATTGTTGCCACTTTTTAGGGTTCCGTAGCCAAATGGCAAAAAACGGAACCCTTATAGATTCGTCATGTCTGTCTGTCTGTCCGTCTGTCCGTCTGTCCGTCTGTCTGTCCGTCCGTATGTCACAGCCACTTTTATCCGAAACTATAAGAACTATACTGTTGAAACTTGGTAAGTAGATGTATTCTGTGAACCGCATTAAGATTTTCACACAAAAATAGAAAAAATACAATAAATTTTTGGGGTTCCCCATACTTCGAACTGAAACTCAAAATTGTTTTTTTTTATCAAACCCATACGTGTGGGGTATCTATGGATAGGTCTTCAAAAATGATATTGAGGTTTCTAATATCATTTTTTTCTAAACTGAATAGTTTGCGCGAGAGACACTTCCAAAGTGGTAAAATGTGTGTCCCCCCCCCCTGTAACTTCTAAAATAAGAGAATGATAAAACTAAAAAAAATATATGATGTACATTATGCAAACTTCCACCGAAAATTGGTTTGAACGAGATCTAGTAAGTAGTTTTTTTTTATACGTCATAAATCGCCTAAATACGGAACCCTTCATGGGCGAGTCCGACTCGCACTTGGCCGCTTTTTAAATTCTACTCTTTTTTGCTAAGCTATAATTCAAAGTATTTTGCGGCAAATTAAATATTTCCTAGTAAATTTTGACTTTGGGGTATTTACCTTAGAATGTATAACAAATCTTTTTAGATGGCAATATAGTACGTTCTGAATATTCGACTCATGCAGTCCATGCAGATGTTTTGCAAAGACAGATTGATATATAGTTAGAATTAATAATATTTGTGGTTCATGTAGAAAACCTTTATTCTGTTCATTGATCATTATTTTATCATATTCTTATTCTTAATGTAAAAGTTTCTCATATTCTTAGAAATACTCAAATTAAAGTAGTGTAGTAGTGTGATCTATTCGACATTTTGAACGCATTTAAGGAATCCCCACCTCCATGGATGAATGACCAAAGCCGTTATTTTTCATTCAAGGTTTCGTTTCGTACGGTTGTTTGAGAACTGGGAGTGGATTTGTTTTTCAAATTGAAATAAGATTTGCTTTCTCTTGAAAATTTCGTAATCTGTGTTGCTTAATGTTCAGTGTATTGTTATTCTAAATCAAAATGAGTTCAGGAAATTCGGATGTTGAGCAAAGGCTGGCTCTCTCGTTGGTCGCTCAATTTGATGATTTAAATCGGCTGAATAACGTCCTCAACGACGGACATTCCGAACAATGTAAGTAAAATATAACATTTCTTCTCATAAAATGTTTGCCGAAAGTTGTGTCGTTACTTGTTATTGTGCCAGACTTTGGAATCTTAACTCCTATTAGTTACGCTGCCTTCTATCAAAATCATGTTAATTTTTGCATAAGCAACAAGGAATTTATTAGTCTACCCACTACCTATATTACTAAACATATTGATTGTTGAGAAGTCTCACATATCGTAGCATATTTTATATGATAAATTCAGTAAGCTATTTCTTCTATTTTCATCATTTTGTATTCATGATACTAATTTATTTGATCAGAATTAACACGACTTTGGAATACGTCATTATCTCACTTTCTTACTAGCTTGTTTCAATGTTAAAAGAAACTTGTTAATGATAATAACTGGGCAAGTAAGAGTTAACTTATCATTTCATCAATATACAGTCAAGTTCACAAACCCAACAGTAAGCCAAGGTTGTGTAAAAACTCCAACTTACAACAATTTACAGTAAAAACATTGCTACTTAGCAATTCTTTATACGAAAATAAGCAAAATTGATAAGCTAATACTTCTCCTCACAGGTTTCCTAGCATTTGTGAAGCAGATGGAGTGGGTGCGCAGCCAATGGGCCTCGGCGGAGGCGGAGGCTGCTCGGCTGCAGACAGAATTGATGGAGGCCCACCAGACTCTGTCCAAGTGGGAGGCCAAGTTTGCACATGTTCGGAAACTTCTGGATGGGGAAAAGAGGGAGAGGAACATTGTTATGAAGAAGTACAGCGAACTGGTGAAGTTCTTTTATTTTATTACGTTTTACTTAAGCCGGCCACACACACTAGGTTATAACCGATGGTTATGCCTGCACAGTTTACTTGTGCTGGCATAACTGAATGTGTGTATGACAGGACTCCTTGCCTGCGCAAGCAAAATTGAAAATATCAAAATTTATATTTTTTGCCTGTCGGTTGTGCTTGCGCACTTCGCTTGCGCAGGCATAACTGAACGTGTGTGGCTGGCAGGCTTGATAGGCTTCAGTTATCCAGTGACTCGATAGGTCGCAAGTCACTGTGCAACAATGTCGTCTCGCAAACGAAATGCAATTGTAGAGGATTTTTAGTAGATTTTTAGGGTTCCGTAACCAAAGGGTAAAACGGGACCCTATTACTAAGACGCCACTGTCCGTCCGTCCGTCTGTCACTAGGCTGTATCTCATGAACTATGCTAGTTAGACTGTTGAAATGTTCACAGATGATCTATTTCTGTTACCTCTAGTACAACAAATGGACTCCCATGTTTTTTTTTCCGTTTTTATATGTAGATAATGGTACGGTACCCTTCGTGCGCGAGTCCCACTCGCACTTGGCCAGTTTTATTATTTTTTAAGTGTGGAGTGGATTCATGGTTTGTATGCGTCTATGGCTGACGAAATATAAACCTAATAGCGCTATTGCGTCGACGTCAACGACCGCTACCGGTGCCATGATGGTTTGAACTGATGAGTTTGTGCAGGTTTGTCGTTACGTGTGTGTGCGCCCTATGGAACTCGGTCGTGCCTGTTGGTTTTGCTTGCACAAGCAAAACCAACACGCAAAACCTAGTGTGTGTGGCCAGCTTTAGGGCCACTTGCGCCATCCAGGGTTAGTGTAAGGCTTGAGTGGACGCTCGAAGCGGAGCGTTCGGCGGGGCGTGCAGCATGGCGTCAGGCTCGCAAGTCATTTGAGCAGCATGCACTAAGGTCGCTACTATATGTTTGCATTTGTTTAACATGCACACCGCACGCCTTGCCCCGCTGCACGCCCAACTCAAGCATCTTTTTTTTTTCTGGATTTGTGTTGTTTTGTATGTCTTAATTTTTGTCATCTTGTTGTAGAGCAAGCTACTAGACATGGCTCGGGACCTGCTCTTCAATGATAACCGAGCAAAGCTGAACGATGAGACACTGCAAAAGCTAGCTTTCCTCAACGGCACCGCTCATCAGGAGCATAATGCCAGGCTCACTGGTGTCCCTGAGCTAAACTCTACTGGTAAGTTTAATTTATATAAAATTGAAGCATATCCTATTTCCAGTCTTATTAATCTTATTATATTATATTGTTTAATACACTAGCAGCTGAAAGCTGATGCGTCTATATCACTGCACTTGTTTTTTTTACAATTAATGTTCATTTATCAAATGTTGGAGTAGTCACAAACGTGACATCTAGTTTTTATCTAGCTGCAGGAATTTGATGATAAACTTTGACCTCTTAATTAATGTCTGAACTATTCGACATGTGGAAGCCCATAATTATAATTGTGTTGATGCTAAAATACAGAGGTTTGGCATTAAATAGACTCAGTAGATAGAATGGTAGGTACTTATAGTTCTAGTTATCCAATACATATCGCTACGAATGTGTACTTGTGCTACGATGTGATATGTCACATCAGAAAGTTATTTTAAAATAAATCTTGGTGTTCTATGGCACCCCAGAGGTGCAAATGGCCTTCACAAGCTCGCACCACGCCTTCCTATCTTCAGCGACCTTTCTGGCCTCGCTCCAACTCAACCCGACGCTCGTAGCTTATTTGCGACAGACCGCTGCCAAGAGTGTACAGGGCGCCCGTGGCCACGGCTTCTTCTAAAATAATAGTACATTATTGTCGAGGTTCGGAAGTAGCTACTTGCAGGCTGAGGATTCGTAATTGAATCCGAAGCCAGCAAGTAGCCTTCCAGCCGAGTCATATATAGTGCTTTTCTCAAAAATGGTGCAAGAAATAGAAATATTTTACAGAAGCAACGTTCCAATTTTCACAGAAAAAGGTAAAACCATTAAAAAGATTTGCTTGCTTGCCAAAAAAAAAAAGAAGTGTATTTTCTGCTGAAAATACGCCAACCTATTTGAGACACCTAAATAGTCGCGATACCAACATTAAGCCTGTAACAGTCTATCGCACCGCACCGTGACCTTGGAGCGTCGCACCCGTAAGTGAGAGCGAGAAAGAGATATCTGTTTCTCGCTCTCACTTATGGGTGCGACGCTCCAAGGTCGCGGTGCGGTGCGATAGTCTGTTACAGGCTTTATAATAATAAGTGCTGATCATCTGTTTGGCTGTTTAAAGAGACCTATGCCTTCATTTGATATGGCCATTTAAAGTTTTAAAAAGTTTGGAACTCGTTAAATAATGGAATTTGTATGCGACATTGCAGTCCCGAAATCGAGACTGCAATGTTTTTAACTTTTTAATTTTTTGAATGACCATAAACAACGCACTTCGCGACCTATTTTTTAACCGGCAACGTCGACTTTGCCGTCCATTTTTGAGAAAAATAAATATCCAATACAGCTGATTATCTCTTCCCCAGGTACGCTCCTCTCAGAAATGTCCTACTCTCGCTCTGAAGAAGACCTGGATCTGTCGATAGCGTCGACCCGCCGCTCGTGGGTGCAGCGGGGAGGCTGGGCGGCCCGAGACGCGTCCGCCGGCAAGAAACGACGCTCTTCTACCAGTTCTGCTACCAAGGTCAGTACAAACTGTTGATTCTCTGTACCCCCAGGCACGCTCCTCTCAGAAATGTCCTACTCTCGCTCTGAAGAAGACCTGGATCTGTCGATAGCGTCGACCCGCCGCTCGTGGGTGCAGCGGGGAGGCAGGGCGCTCTTCTACCAGTTCTGCTACTAAGGTCAATAGTTTTTGTCAAATACGCTCGGAAATGTTTTTATCACGTTGAGCGCTAGACGAATTGCGAGACGCGTCAGCAATGGAACCTCCTGTGTCATTAACATGGCAAAGTGAGCTTGAGCTGCAATTCAACTTTTTTTAAGACGTATTTCTATCATAGGGGTTCATCCACATATTACGTTACAGCAACAGGGGGTCATGCCAAGTGTGACAGTATGTAGACCTATCTCAGTCCTATGATAAAAGTGACAAGGGGGAGGTGGTGTTTAATAAATCGAAATTTTGTGTGATGTAATTAATGGATGACCCCTAGGCCTACAGTCAGAGCAGCCTTAGAGTGCTGAAATCCCCCTGAAGAATGGCAGTTTTGAGAGGTTCCCATCCAAAATTAGGTGTTGTACGTGCATGTAAGAAGAGGAAACAACAAAACACATTCTCCTAGACTGCGAACAGGTAGAAGTATACAGGAGCAAATACCTAGGTATCCATGCACACTAAGGGCCCATTTAGACGATGCGAGAACTCGCATGCGAGTTTCATTACATTGCGGGTTTTCATCGATCGGTTGAATTGGACATAACCAACAGTCCGCAATGTAACTAAAATCGCGTGCGAGTTCTCGTGCCGTCTAAATCAGCCCTAAAAGAGGAATTTAGCAGCCTGGAAACTTTGCTAGGCTTCATGGAAGAACTGGGGTGGATCGAGGTGGGGCAGAGTAGCGCTACCTCGTTTCTCGCAAATAGGCACAATGGTTGTTGATTTGCGGAAAATGCCCAGAAGCACTAACTAGGCTGCACTAGGTCATGTAACTAATGAAGCCATGTTTCTCAGACGGTGGAGCTGCAGGGCGGCAAGGTGCTGGCCACCGCGACCACCACGCTCACGTTAGAGCGCGCCGCCACCAACCACGACATGAAGCCGCCCAAGAACTTCGTAAGTTGAACATAGCTGTAGCCCACAGACAATCCAACCTCTAGACATAGCATAGTCGCGCTACCCCCTCTGCCACACATACGGTAGCGTTACTCCATCTTCGAGTCAATCCCGTGCCGTGATTGGTCTGTGTCTTTGAACGGACCAATCACGGCACGGGATTCGCTCACCTCGTCCCCCCGCACCCCCGTATTTTTGGCAGCATCGGTTTCATGAAAGAATTGGCCTAAGCTCAGTCTAGAGGTTGGATTGTCAGTGCTGTAGCCTTAATATATAGTTGTAGTTTTCGCTCCAATATGTTTTCATGATGTGCATACATGCTTTGGATGGCATTCCCAACCAAAACCTGTACTGAAAATAATTATTTCATGTAACAAATGTTATCTGTTTTGTGTGCCTAATAAATAAAATAAAAAAATAAAATAAAATAAAATACGAGAAAAAGAGGAAAAGGGGACGGTCGCTTCTCCAAGTCCATACAAACGTAGTCCCCATTTTCCTCGCTGGATATTGACATTATGAAAAATATTTTTACATAATTTGATGTATTTTAACCATAGCTATGCCTGTACGTTTGACTTTTGTTTTTTTTTTCATTATTGTAAAAATTAGGAGCGAAAAGCAGATTTCATACAAATGTTTAAAATTTTATAATAATTAAAAATAGCCATGATTGAAATACTTACATCAAAATGTGTAGAAATATTTTCAATAATGTTAATATCCAGAGAGGAAAATGAGGACTACGTGTGTATGAAAAGGTGATTTCGCACGGGTACTCCACTTTCGCCTTAACCACTCTAATTATTGAACAGCCAGCAGCCCTAGCACATGATTGGCGCGATAGTATCTCGCGGCGAGATAGACTACCCGTCTTTTTCTAAATATGTTAATAAAATAGGGCGAGATACGGTCACGCCAATCATGTGCTAGCCCGGCTGTGCCGCATTATACACCGTGTTTTTAGGGTTCCGTAGCCAAATGGCAAAAAACGGAACCCTTATAGATTCGTCATGTCTGTCTGTCTGTCCGTCTGTCTGTCCGTCCGTATGTCACAGCCACTTTTCTCCGAAACTATAAGAACTATACTGTTGAAACTTGGTAAGTAGATGTATTCTGTGAACCGCATTAAGATTTTCACACAAAAATAGAGAAAAAAACAATAAATTTTTGGGGTTCCCCATACTTCGAACTGAAACTCAAAAATTTTTTTTTCATCAAACCCATACGTGTGGGGTATCTATGGATAGGTCTTCAAAAATGATATTGAGGTTTCTAATATCATTTTTTTCTAAACTGAATAGTTTGCGCGAGAGAGACTTCCAAAGTGGTAAAATGTGTGTCCCCCCCCCCCTAACTTCTAAAATAAGAGAATGATAAAACTAAAAAAAATATATGATGTACATTACCATGTAAACTTCCACCGAAAATTGGTTTGAACGAGATCTAGCAAGTAGTTTTTTTTTAATACGTCATAAATCGCCTAAATACGGAACCCTTCATGGGCGAGTCCGACTCGCACTTGGCCACTTTTATTTTTATTTCCGTTAATTTCAAGGGTGCATTCCTGAGCTTAAATCAAGTAACTTTCTCAAAGACACCGATATTCTAATTAATTCCATTTCGGAGATAATCAATAATACTACTACTTCATGTACCTAAGATGGACTAATTACCTACCTAACCCTTATATTATACCTAAGAACTGATGTAAAAGGTAATGAAATAAATGCATTTGTATTTGTATTTTTTTTTTGTAATAATTGATTTTTTTCCTATAAGGCCTCTACAAGCGTGTACTCTTGCCTTAGGGCCGGTTAACATATTGATTAGTGTTTAGGATGAATTCATACATTTGCTACTAAACTTAAGTACAATCTCGGTCGATCGATGTTCGAAATGACATTGATATGTCACAGATTTCAATTGTTTGGTTGAGTTAAATGTAATTGAACTTGGCTGGACACGCTGCCGCGTGTCTAGATGCCCGTGTTACAACAACGCTATATGCTACATTTAATTACTTTTTAAACTTAATTTTTTTTACAAAAAGCAAAAAAAAAATTGTTTTCCAAAATTTTCGACGACCGGTCTGGCCTAGTGGGTAACGACCCTGCCTGTGAAGCCGCGGTCCTGGGTTCGAATCCCAGTAAGGGCATTTATTTGTGTGATGAGCACAGATATTTGTTCCTGAGTCATGGTTGTTTTCTATGTATATAAGTATTTGTTTATTATATCTATCGTTGTCTGAGTACCCACAACACAAGCTTTCTTGAGCTTACCGTGGGGCTTAGTCAATCTGTGTAATAATGTCCTATATAATATTTATAATATTTATATTTTATAAAAAAAAAAATTAAATATACCATTTAGTTCTCTTAGGGCCACTTGCACCATCCCACTAACCCGGGGTTAAGCAGTTAAACCGTTACCCAGTGTCCAATTTTGTACTGGTAACCATGGTAACTCCAGGATTAACCGGTTAACCCCGGGTTAGTGAAATGGTGCAAGTGGCGCTTAAACGTACTTAACCATACCCCGAAGTTAACGGGATTCAATAAAAACACGGTGTATATTTGATGCTGACTTGTGTTTCCAGCAACCTATATCGGAGAGCAGCGACGAGGCGCCCCCGCCGTCGGCCAGCAAGACCTCGGCCCGTTTGTCCGCTAAACGACTCAAGGAGGAGCATGTGACACCCTCCGCGCCTCCTAGAACTACTGGTATGGTTTGAACTCTTTACTTATTCTTTTTGTGTGCTATCAACATCAGTGTACTATATTATGAGCAGCCATTTTCGTTTACAAAATTACTGATGAAAATGCGATCGTATAATTTGAATACTATTGCCTGACTATATCTTTGGTTTCGACCGGAAATATCTAAATTTTTAGCTCAAACTCATATACTTACTTATACTTACATAGGTAACTTTATATCAAAGTATTTCGTAGGTTGTACATTTTATTTTCATCACAAGTAAGGGGCTATTCATAAATTACGTCATTTCAAATTAGGGGGGAGGGGGTCTGGACATCGGATGATGGTAGCAAGACGTAGGAGGAAACGGGGTCATTCGAAGCATGATTTTTGGATGATTTTAGGGGGGGGGGATCAAATATCGTCAAAAATAGATGACGTAATTTATGGACAGCCCCTAAAAGGTGTTTTTACATGTAGGCGATGCGGTCCGTAAATCTTAAATTCCGATTTTTTTGTAATGTACGTACGAAATCAGGCAGAAATTTTATTTATTTTCCTTTTTTTTTATACACAATGTACTATTCCTGTCTTGTTTTCCATGCGCATTTGATCAGACACGGACACGGCATCGGACACGCCCATGCGCACGGTGCAGCGCACGCCGTCGTGCGTGTCGGCCGCGTACGGCGGGTCGCCGCGCGCGCGGCCCCGCCACCACAACTTCGTGGCCAAGAACTTCTACAAGCGCGAGACCTGCGGGCCCTGCGGCAAGACGTGAGCACTCTAGTTTAAGAGCCAACAGGAGTGGTCATTTCTCCATACAAACGTGCTCGACTGTTTCCTACGTGGGTTTTGAAGCTAGAGCAATGATTTTTTCAACACAGATTAATATTGTCAATATCTGTGTTGGACCGTTTTGCTTTTTTTGATATTTTTGTTTTTTAAGGCGCTAGAGCCCTTCAAAAATGGCCAAAATGGCCTAATTGACTATGCCTCAATGAGAGGCGCGCTATTCAAAACTTATATCAATTAGCCAAAAAAGCAAAACGGTCCGACACAGATAATGTTATAATCATTTAGATTTCCAAATTTGGTTACGATTGGTTAAGTTTTGGAGGAGGAAACAGTCGAGTACGAAACCTCGATTTTTGAGATTTTTACGCAGGATTTTTCGCCTTGTCCTTATCGCACTAGTTTTAGGAGCCGCTTCCGTTAGCGAGACGGGTATATTTACCTAAAATATTTAAATCTCAGCTCCTGTTGGCTCTTAATTTTTAACAAACAGAAACGTCTGCGGTCCATATGGTGGAAAGATTTGCTGGCTATGGATAAGGTGTTGATTAGAGATGCCACGAATATTCGGCAACTATTCGGTATTCGGCCTATTCGGCCACTTTGCCGAATATTCGGTATTCGGCCGAATACCGAATATCTGTTGCCTCTAACTAAAAAGAAAAATTACACAAAAAAAATACCAAAAATGAGGTATATTTAATATTTAAAAAATATTATTGGAAAGTCGTTTAATAGGAAGGCACGTTTTTGAGCATTTGTTGATTCCAAAATATGTTATTGTTATCATGGGTCTGATTTGATTGACTGACTACATTCATTAATTCTGTTCAACAAAAAATATATCTTAGCAAACGTTGTGATTTGTTGACGAACAGTTTTCATAATAATTGTGACTCAAAATGTTCGCATGTCATGCCGAATATTCGGTATTCGGCCGAGAGGAGGGCCGAATATTCGGTATTCGGCCAAATTCACTATTCGGGGCATCTCTAGTGTTGATGGCTCAGATGGCAGAGCGCTGGAGTATCGATCCAGAGGCCGTGAGTTCAAATCACCCAAGACAGTAATTTTTTCCACTTTTAAATTTATTGTGAGCAATTTCGTTTTAACTGATCTTCCTTCCGTCCAACTTTTCTTAGTTTCATCTGGATATGACAAGTGATCGGCTGGGGTGAGCTATTTACAGTATTTACCTTATAATTTGACAAGTCTTTACGTCATATTATATGGAAAATAGCTCACCCCCGCCGATCACTGGATATGACACTACAACAAAGTACTTCCAGTCTTCTTTTCTCATGTCACGTCGGTGATAGACAAACAATAGTCCGCCTGATGGTATGACGGTGTTTATCTATAAAAACCTTTTTTGAATAACGTAGAAACATTTCTTGAACAATCTAATACTGTACCTGTAGTCTCTCTAAACTTCAAAAAACCTCAATTGGAATTTCATTTTATCCTCGTGCCGCCCAATGTACATTAGGATGTACGCTCAGTTTCGATGGAATGTCGACCTTAATTTATAACAAAGTAGGTAGTTTACATTTCATTTATCTCGTAAAATTTTCTGCCTAATTAAATTCAACCCAATTAAAACTACAACAAGATTCAAACTTCCTCGGCTATAATTTTGTATGGTGGGCGGCACGTGTACCCAGACATAACGAAGCCTCTTTTGACGTCTGGTCTGGCCTAGTGGGTAGTGACCCTGCCTGCTAAGCCGATGGTCCTGGGTTCGAATCCCGGTAAGGGCATTTATTTGTGTGATGAACACTAATATTTGTTCCGGAGTCATGGATGTTTTCTATGTATATAAGTCTTTATTTATCTATATGCGTATGTATATCGTCGCCTAGCACCCATAGTACAAGCTTTGCTTAGTTTGGGGCTAGGTTGATCTGTGTAAGATGTCCCCCAATATTTATTATTTATTTATAACAAAATAACGTGTTCCAGCATAAAGTTCGCGAAAGTTGGCATCAAGTGCGAGACGTGCCGCGCCCAGGCGCACCCCGAGTGCCGCGCGCTGCTGCCGCTGCCCTGCGTGCCGCCCGGCGCGGGTTCTAGACGGAACAACGCCTTGGTATGTTATACAATAACCTTTCATATGTGTATAATAATGAAATATGTATATTTTTTATTAAGGAATTAAATGGCTTAAATAAATAAATAAAAATGTGTATGGTGGTCAAATATCGTGGATTCAAACTTCGGTAAGTTCTGTATACAGTGTGTAAATCCAATACGGGCGAATATTTAAACGGTGGTTAGCATAGGACCTAAAAAGTATATTCAGATACATTTTACTTAGAAATGCAATGAAAATTTTAACCATACAAAATAATTCGGCCCGCAATGTAATACACCACACGTTACGGGATACGAGCTTTTTAAAGTAACTGTCAACGCTTGTTAGCAGTTACAATAAAAAGCTCGTATCTCGTAATGTCATGTCATCTTCTGTTTCTTAATGTTTGCAGTACATTGCTGCTTGGTACATGTGAAAAAAATTCATTACGGAGTCATATTAAGTGTAACTTTAAAAAACTTCTTAATTAATGATTAGACGGGTAAATTCTTATACCTGGTTTAATTTATTGCCCGTATTGGACTTACACACTGTATATTCACCTTCATATATGTGTGTGGTGGTCAAATATCGTGGGTTCAAACTTCGGTAATGCTGTATAGAATAATCGACCTCGAATTAATTAAATAATAGGCTAGATGACAAATTTTCATTTATGGTATGAATCAATCAGGTTTGTTTTTAGGATCAAATGTCTATATGGGACCCATTGCATTAGAGCAATACAAAAGTCAGAAAAGATTGTCAAAGTCCGACAGTTGTACTTCACTCGCGAAACGCCACGAACAAAACGCTATATGTACGTGACGTCAAGGTCATTGAGATCGCATCTTGAAGTATGAACAAAACAAGAAAATTGCATTTTTGTCGGTGAAATATTGCGTATGTATATAGTTGCTATACAATCTTTTTTGGATAAAATGTGAGGATACGAATGGTATCCTTACTGATTTCGTTTTTGAAAGTTAAAAAAAAAACTTAAATTTGAAAACTTTCAGGTGCTGTATTTTTGTATTATTTCCATTTTTTTTTATATCCACAATATTGTGATAAATTGCTCATTTGCTATCTATTTTACTAGATTTTGTTATAAAATTCAACATGTGTCATCATTCCTATTCCTGAACACGTTTGATCCTAATCGTAATAGTTTTGGAGGATATACTCTTAGATTAATATTTCTGGTCGTATCCATTATGGCCATAATCATAAAACCATTATACAGTGTCTAATCTATCATTTTGTACTCTTTGTCACCAAATAAATCATATTCGTCTATCCATGTGCCAAATCATATCCATATCCGTTCACACTGTTAATATTAATTACGGTTATTACTTTTCATTTCCATTGTTATCAGACCAAATGAATTGTCATTAGGCATTAGGAAATAGCTCGGTCTGCGTAGACGTGCTTCGAAGTAAATACACGATTGGCCCTACAGGGCTCGGAACCGGTATATTTTAAAAACCCTGAAATAGCCCAGTATTTTGAATTATGTTATGCTCTTTTCGTAGGCCTGAATCATGTATTTAGGTAACAGCTTCGTATTATTACATTGTCCCATTTAAAAATGAAATAATAAACCAAAGAACGTTATAATACCGGTATTTTTGTGTGGAGACAATACCGGTTTCCGACCCCTGGGCCCCGATGCTTCGAGTCAGGAATGTCTACACAACCCGATGTGCCTTGCACGGCAATTTCCTCGCGAGGCGGCTGGTTCTCTGAGTTTATTGCAACCAGGGATGTTGTGGATGCAGATTTTTTGACATCCGCGGATGCGGATGCGGATGCGGATGCGGATATTTTAAGGCTCACATCCGCGGATGCGGATGTCAAGATTAAGTACTTAGAAAACGTCAAATATTACATTTTTAGTATTTTTTTTATTAAAAAAAAACGATACGATTAGTATTTGAGCAAGAATATAGGTGCGTTATATTCACAGACAGTCCAACCTCTAGACATAGCATAGTCGCGCTACCCCCTCTGCCACATATAGGGTAGCGTTACACCATCTTCGAGTCAATCCCGTGCCGTGATTGGTCCGTGTCTTTGAACGGACCAATCACGGCACGGGATTCGCTCACCTCGTTCCCCCGCACCCCCGTATTTTCGGCAGCATCGGTTTCATGAAAGAATTGGCCTAAGCTCAGTCTACAGGTTGGATTGTCAGTGGTTATATTTAATAAACAGTAACTTGGCCGACTTTTCTGGATCTAGACGATTTCGTTATAGGTAATGACGAAATTACCTAGCACTTACGCCGCCACTAAGACGTTCCTCTACCGACTTGTTTGACATCCGCATCCGCATAAGATCCGCATCGATTTGATGCAGATGCGGATGTTGAAAATAATGCGGAAGTTCCGCGGTTGCGGATGCGGATGCGGATGTTCGCAACATCCCTGATTGCAACCATCACGCATTTCCAGGAGGGCTGTATATCAGATTTCGCACCGAGCACCCCGCCCATGGTGCCCGCGCTGCTGGTGCATTGCATCAACGAGGTGGAGAAGCGAGGGTTGTCAGAGCGAGGACTCTACAGGATCAGCGCCGTTGAAAAGGACGTCAAGCGGTTGAAGGTACCTACAACTATTTATTCTGTGCCACTGATAAACAGCTGCCATCTGGCATCTGCCTAGATATACTCATAATTATAATATAAAAATATAATATAAACTAGCTCTGTTAGGTGTAGACCTCGCGGTAAACTTAGAATACGTAAAAGTGAAAAATACTTGGTTCATTGAGTCATTATCACAGTGAACTGACAATGGCAAGACCGCGAGCGCCATAGATCCTATTTGGCGCGTAGTCTTTTATGCCAATTTCCGCATTTTGAAAAGTTTCCAAAAACAGGCTCGACAAAAAAAAAACAGAATCTGGTCACTGCATTTTTCGAGTTCTGCGCGGGCATACGACAGCATTTTGCCCGAGTTAAAACGGTGGCTTAATAAATAGAGGGGTTTCGTTGGTCTAAAAATCGTATACCTTTCTCCCTATCTTGGTGGAGAATAGTGAAAGTTTCCGTTAAAAGTTGCTAACATCGTATCTGTGCTGGCCGACATGATTTTTCCGTTTTCAGGAGCGTTTCCTCCGCGGCTGCGGTTCGCCGCAACTATCCAACGAAGACATTCACGTTCTATGCGGCTGCATTAAGGACTTCCTTCGCTCGCTTCGGGAACCTCTCGTGTCCAACGCGCTGTGGGCTGACTTTATGGAAGCAGCGAAGCTAGGTAAACCATCATTATAAGGCAATTTCTTTTTCCCAAGTTTTTAGGAGCGTTTCCTCCGCGGCTGCGGCTCGCCGCAACTATCCAACGAAGACATTCACGTTCTATGCGGCTGCATTAAGGACTTCCTTCGCTCGCTTCGGGAACCTCTCGTGTCCAACGCGCTGTGGGCTGACTTTATGGAAGCAGCGAAGCTAGGTAAACCATCATTATAAGGCAATTTCTTTTTCCCAAGTTTTTAGGAGCGTTTCCTCCGCGGCTGCGGCTCGCCGCAACTATCCAACGAAGACATTCACGTTCTATGCGGCTGCATTAAGGACTTCCTTCGCTCGCTGCGGGAACCTCTCGTCTCCAACGCTCTGTGGGCTGACTTTATGGAAGCAGCAAGGCTAGGTAAACCATCATTATAAGGCAATTTCTTTTTCCCAAGTTTTTAATAACAATAAATCTGTTTATTCAAGACGACATAGGTCCAACACAATCAATATTACAATGTAAAAAACAGAATTAATAGTAAAATAATAAACAGTATAGACATTTTCAAATATTTAAGGGTATTTCTACCGAAACTAGCATAGGAGTGGCGCGACAGTATCTGGCCCACGGAAGAGACTATTCTCCTTTTTCTATGTTAATTAAAGAGGGACAGGTAGTCTGGCGAGATACTGTCATGCCACTCCTGTGCTACCTCGTCTGTGTACTCTCTGTATGCATAACTTTATAGAGGTCATTTAGGCTAGATCGAAGGCCTTTACGAGCAGGTTCCTGCAGCTTAATTGTTCTGCAGAATAAGTAGGAGGTCGAGAAAGATTTTTTCATGACAAAAAAAGGATTTACGAAAATATTTTCATGACAAGGGACTAAGGGAGTCTCGTCATGAAAACATTATACTTTAATCTTTGATGAAAACGCTTGAAAAACAAGGTATTGAATAAATTAAAAATAATGTTTATATAAATGATGCTTCCAGAGTGCCTCATTCATCAGACATAGACATAGAAATTTTTTATTTAACACCACATTGAAAAATGTTTACAGGCAATGCTACAAAACATTACAAGCCTTAGAATTAAACTTAAATAGGCACAAATTAATTTGTTTACATGTAGATATAAGTTTTTTTAAATTATGATGCTAAAAAGGAGCGAACCTCAGCATGTGTTGCAGCAGGCTTACCTACTACAACACTGGTTTTCAGGCCGACCCTTCGTACAATACGAATTTGCTTGCTGTTGGTCGGAAACTCTACGGCTAAGACTATTTTAGTTCAAAAAACAGTAATAATCAGTTGAATATTTGAATGATAAATAACCATGTTGTTTTTCTCAAAAATGGACGGCAAAGTCGACGTTGCCGGTTAAAAAATAGGTCGCGAAGTGCGTAGTTTATGGTCATTCAAAAAATTAAAAAGTTAAAAACATTGCAGTCTCGATTTCGGGACTGCAATGTCGCATACAAATTCCATTATTTAACGAGTTCCAAACTTTTTAAAAGTTTAAATGGCCATATCAAATAAAGGCTTAGGTCCATTAAACAGTCAAACCCATGATCAGCACTTATTATTATAATGTTGGTACCGCGACTATTTAGGTGTCTCAAATACGTTGGCGTATTTTCAGCAGAAAAATACACTTTTTTTTTAAAGGCGGCAAGCATGAATGCGGCAAGCCAATCTTTTTAATGGTTTTACTTTTTTCTGTGAAAATTAGAACGTTGCTTCTGTAAAATATTTCTATTTCTTGCACCATTTTTGAGAAAAGCACTATATATGACTCGGCTGGAAGGCTACTTGCTGGCTTCGGATTCAATTAAACGGACTCCCAAGGTCGTCCGTTTAAAACGAATCCTCAGCCTGCAAGTAGCTACTTCCGAACCTCGACAATAATGTACTATTACAGGCGAGCCGACGGATGCGGCTGCGGCCGTGGTGCAGGCTGTGAGTCAGCTGCCGCCGCCCAACCGCGACACGCTCGCCTTCCTAGTACTGCACCTGCACAAGTCAGTATTTCATTACTTTATCACATATAGCATATTAGTGTAACGCGCACCTCGTGCAAGAAAAATAATATACACATTAATCCTTGCACGAGGTCACAGGGCGGACACGCCGTACATCAAAAAGCGGCCAAGTGCGAGTCAGACTCGCCCATGAAGGGTTCCGTATTTAGGCGATTTATGACGTATAAAAAAAAACTACTTACTAGATCTCGTTCAAACCAATTTTCGGTGGAAGTTTACATGGTAATGTACATCATATATTTTTTTTAGTTTTATCATTCTCTTATTTTAGAAGTTACAGGGGGGGGGGGACACACATTTTACCACTTTGGAAGTGTCTCTCGCGCAAACTATTCAGTTTAGAAAAAAATGATATTAGAAACCTCAATATCATTTTTGAAGACCTATCCATAGATACCCCACACGTATGGGTTTGATAAAAAAAAATTTTTGAGTTTCAGTTCGAAGTATGGGGAACCCCAAAAATTTATTGTTTTTTTTCTATTTTTGTGTGAAAATCTTAATGCGGTTCACAGAATACATCTACTTACCAAGTTTCAACAGTATAGTTCTTATAGTTTCGGAGAAAAGTGGCTGTGACATACGGACGGACAGACGGACAGACAGACAGACATGACGAATCTATAAGGGTTCCGTTTTTTGCCATTTGGCTACGGAACCCTAAAAATCATTTGCCTTTAGATGTGAGCACGGCACGTCTGTACACGCGTCATTGTGTATGTGTGGGTAAGTCGCTATACTAAAAGTACGCCAGAATTCCGCCAGATTATGGCCAGATTTGTGTCGCGGGGCGAGGTAATGAATGAATGAATGAATGAATGAATGAATGATAATTTATTCGAAACACACATACACAACAACACTAAAATAGGCTTAAATCTAGGTAAATTAGTAGGTAAGTAACAGTGCTGCGAGGGGTTGCAGAAAAGGATAACACTCAGCATGTGTCGTAGCACATGAGTTGTGTTACGACGCTGATTTTCAGTGTACCCATTGACACTTAAAACAAACACAAAACAACACAGAACATAAAAACAAAACCGAAGCAGAATACAACAGAATGTGCAGTTGATGTGAGTTGAGTGCAGTAATGCGAGTCGGGGCGGGGCGGTGCGTGGCCGTTCTGTATGATAATACTATTACTTATTCTGTGACGAGATGCACGTTACCCGCGCATGTTAAGACACACATGTTATGTATAGCTGGTCAAGCAGATCTTGTCAGTAGAAAAAGGCGGCAAATTTGAAAAATGTAGGCGCGAAGGGATATCGTCCCATAGCAAATTTGAATATCGCGCCTTTTTTTACTGACAAGATTTGCTTGATCAGCTATATATACCATTTACGGATGATCAACATTGATGGTAGAATCCCCACATATTTTGCCTCGTTTTTTCTACTCGTCGACTGTAATGGTCTCTGAAACCATCTGATCGGATTCAACTATAATATTCACAAGCAAATGCTGCAGTCAAAAACGGTAGCTCAAATTAATTATTTTAGGTTGTATAGTAGAAACAATTGCTTAATAAGTGTGCGACACCCTTAACCCGTCAACTCCCACGTGTGTGACGTCACCATAAGCGTTCTGGCTCAAATTTGAGCCCTTGGGAACTGACAGGTTAATCCATCCAGACTATGAAGCGAGTCTCCATAGGCTACTGTGACCAAAATTGAGAAAAAACTGTCCAAAAATTGAATTTAGCAATGAGCAAGTACCAGGGCCTCATGAGTTATGAGAAGGTGTCGTTGGCTAGCCGACCGGGCGCCTATGGAGGTATCGCGGCCGCTCGCGTATCTTAGCTGTATACTTTTGGTTTGTTTACCTAAATGATCTACTAAGTATTTTTAGGGTTCCGTACCCAAAGGGTAAAAAACGGTACCCTATTACTAAGACTTCGCTGTCCGTCCGTCCGTCCGTCCGTCTGTCACCAGGCTGTATCTCACGAACCGTGATAGCTAGACAGTTGAAATTTTCACAGATGATGTATTTCTGTTGCCGCTATAACAACAAATACTAAAAACAGAATAAAATAAAGATTTAAGTGGGGCTCCCATACAACAAACGTGATTTTTGACCGAAGTTAAGCAACGTCGGGCGGGGTCAGTACTTGGATGGGTGACCGTTTTTTTGCTTGTTTTGCTTTTTTTTTGTTGATGGTGCGGAACCCTCCGTGCGCGAGTCCGACTCGCACTTGGCCGGTTTTTTTTGTTTACTAAGTATTTTTTCCAGGGTGGCAGAGAGTCCGGAGTGCGAGATGGGCATAGACAACCTGGCCAAGATCTTCGGACCCACCGTGGTCGGATACGGCATGACGCAGGCCGCCGACATGTATACTGCCACAGCCCAGATAGTTAATGTAAGTCAAACTATGTGTTACATTAATAGTTTAGGTTCTGGCATAGAGAAAAAAATACATAGAGTGCTCACTCCATACATCAGTTCAGACTATTAATTTCAGTGTCTACATCTAGCATCGAATAGCGGAACTATCAGTACTGCTACTTGACAATAGATGTAGCACCGACCGGAAAGTCTTATCTCAACGGCATAAGACTTTCCGGTCGGTGGCGACATCTATGGTCAAGTAGCAGTACTGATAGTTCCTCTACTCGATGCAAGATGCTAATAGTCTTTTTGGTACTAAAACTGATGTATGGAGTGAGCACTCTATGTATTTTTTTCTCTATGGTTCTGGTAAATCTAGAATGCTCCGCAATGTAAGAATTGATATTTGACAGTTGTAAACTGACCCAGCGGTGGCAGCATGGTTCCATTTTTATCGCATGTCACTATGCTCGTCACTTTCGCACTTACATACTTGTTAGAACGTGACAGGCATGGTGGGCTACCGCCGCTGGTAAGGGTAAGGCTATCAATTACTAGACGATTGGAATTAGCGCATCGCGTTAGTTTAAGGGACTTTGGTTAGTTTAGGGGGTTTGGCTTTATCGGGAAATGTGGTTTCTGTTCATGACTTAAATCATCCTGTATAACCTTGCGTACCAAGAATAACATGATAGTGTTATCTTATTGTCCCTGTCACACGATGTTACCAGTATGGGAGCACCATAGTTGGTGTAATCGCGTACTCTAAGAATGATCCCGTAGACGAGCGACGCGTACAGTCAGCAGCAGAAGTTGCAGAGCGGGCTTGGTGTTCAAAATTACCTTGAAACGCTCTTATTCTCTTAACAATAAAATCGCGTCAAGATAATTTTGAATACCTCGCCCCCTTAGCAACTTCTGTTACTGACTGTATGCCAAGCGCGAACAACAGCAAAAGTATAACTATTAAATTATACAACGGGACTTAATCGCGTATCTAAGTTTTAAGATTTACATCCGACGTTTCGAGGACGGCGTTGTCCCCGTGGTCTCGGAGAAGACTGGCTTAAGTTGACATCAGCATCTTCTAACCGCGCGAGTTTTTCGAACTACCCGCACTTGGTCTTGTTTATCCGCTTGAACGTTTTGCGCACTAGGGATGTCACTCTGTCGACACACAACACTAACGATATTCGATTTATCGACTGTCGATATTCGTTTACGCTTACATTTACTAATGACTGGATTCCATGTGGATGAGATCTTGAAACCCTCGTCCCGATTGAAATTACTATGTTTTTTAATTTCAATGGCTTCCCGTACTAAGTCCCGTTGTATAATTTAATAATGTGTAAAAATCGTGAAAGTTTAAATCAGTGTTAAAAGTATAACTGACTCAAAACACTACAATTTTTTCCTTTGCCTTTTGCTAAATAATTAATGGTTTAGTTTGTGCGGAAAGAGAAGAGTCGTGGAATGTATTGGGCCCCATACATTCCACCACTCTTCTATTTCCGCACAGACTACTAATGATATAAACTCTGGTAATAGGGAATATTACGCGAAAGTCTGCGTAGGGGGCGCCACATCAACAACAAGTAAACAATCTAAGGGTCTACCGCAAACGAGAGAGTCGACATTTTGTTGTCTAACCTCTCTATCACTCTTGCATATTCGAGCGATAAAGAGGAAGATAGCCGAGTTTCGATTTCGCGTTCCCCGGTAGGCCCTTTGTAAGCAAACCGCCTTGATGTATCAATGTCATATTTGATTGTCTGTGAAAACTTGTCAAAAACCAGTTTAAGGTACAGTATGTATAAGTTACTCTATGGCATACTTAAGTCACTAGTGCTGCACTCTGGCGGCAAAACATTGCAGTAATACTCCCTATACCAGGTGATGCAGCTGCTCCTGCGGCTGCCGGCGGACTACTGGGCGCAGTGGGCCTTCCCGCACGACGCGGGCTCGCCGCTGGCCGCGCCCCGCCCGCGGGGCTTCTTCTTCTCGCCCGTCGACACCGGGTGAGACTTGACTCTTTTATTCTAGCACCATACCTTAGTACAGTCAGCAGCAGAAGTTGCTGAGCGGGCGAGGTGTTCAAACTGATCTTGACGCGACTTAGCACATTCATTGCCACCCAGCCAAACAAGACATCCGCGCCAGGCCACAAATTGTCGTCATATAAAGCTGTACTTAGTACCACGATCCCGACTATCGGGTCGCCCGGCCTGGGAACGAAATCACAAAATACCCGATAGTCGGGTTTTCGGCACTGAGGATGTGTTCATTGTTAAGAAAATAAGAGCGTGTCACGGTTGGTTCTCGCGGGCTTGGTTTCTGCAACTCGACGTCATATTATTGCGCCTATTTTGAAAAATAATCAGCGGACTTTGCTCTGCTGCCAAAAAAGAAATTAGATCTCATCATGACATTAATTTGCCAACCCAAGATGTAAGAAAATATAAAGCTCTTAAATTTCCTGTTTTTCTATATTTTGGCATTTGGCAACACATTAAAAATACTAAATTGCTAAAATTACTTACAGAATTATATTAATCCTTAATTTGTTTGCTTTCAGAGTTCAAAGAAAGAAGAGAAACTATTTTCAGTGATTAAAGAAAAAAAAGTGATTTTGATACGTAGCCTGTAGCAACCTGTAGTTTTTAATTTAGTTTTTTGTTTTTCATATAAGTATAGGTACATTTATGTTAACCAGTTATTGTATATTTTCCCTTTTCTAAGTAAATTTGTATTTATAATTAGTCTTCGACATTTTTACTGACTAGATAATCTTGTTACTTTCAAAGAAAGTTCAGAATAACGTTTATTGGTAGAACTTTAGGTTCTGATTTTCAAAGTATTAGTAAAGTTACATCACATAATTATACTAAAATAATATTTTTATTATAAGTAATTTACTTGTTATATATGTAATTTAGTAGTTTGTATATTATTTGTAGCCATAATACATCATGGTCAATCGGGTTCGTCAAGTCGCCGCCTAAATACGCTTCTGTATATATCAGCAGTCTTTTGTGACATTATTATGGTTGAAATTGTATGTAAGATACCATTTGAGGGTCAAACTCGCATAGTTTCAGGCTCTTATATTTTTTTAGACGCAGTTTTGTTCAAACTCCGATATTGGCCTCTAATATAAACCTATTTTTCCTCATTAATATTTTTTATAGTTTAATATTGATAGCTATTATGCAGTGAAATAACGGAGGTGTGCAGTTAATGAAGAATGAATCCTGAAATGCGTTTAGCCATTCTTGAATCAACACGAAGCCATCTATTGTGGCTTATTCGTATGACCAGTTGTCACTTATCACTTTACTAAAAACAACTTAGTACCGAAAAACGTCATGTCATACTCTACAACAGGGATGTTGCGGATGCCGATTTTTTGACATCCGCGGATGCGGATGCGGATTTTTAAAGGCTCACATCCGCGGATGCGGATGCGGATTTTTAAAGGCTCACATCCGCGGATGCGGATGCGGATGCGGATGTCAAGATAGTACCATAAAAAACGTCAAATATTACATTTTAGTAATTTTTATTTCAAAAAACCGGCCAAGTGCGAGTCGGACTCGCATTCCAAGGGCTCCGTACAATAAGTCCCACTCACGCTTGACTGCTCATTTCTAATAGGTTTTTTGGTTAATGACTAAATTACCTAGCAGTCTAGCACTTACGCCGATGCTAAGACGTTCCTGTACCGACCTGTTCCACATCCGCATCCGCATTACATCCGCATCGATTTTATGCGGATGCGGATGCGGATGTTGAAAATAATGCGGAAGTTCCGCGGTTGCGGATGCGGATGCGGATATTCGCAACATCCCTGCTCTACAAGCACACTTTTGACATTGGCGAAATCATTGTACAGTCAGCAGCAGAAGTTGCTAAGCGTGCGAGGTGTTCAAATGGATCTTGACGAGACTTTATTGTTAAGAGAATAAGAGCGTGTCAAGGTAATTTTGAACACCTCGCCCGCTTAGCAACTTCTGCTGCTGACTGTACCTAAATTTGACGGAAGGCATTTTTCAGAACAAAATTAAATACAGATAATATATGAAGCATTTTATATAACAAATATAGGAATTGAAAAAAACTGTGTGTACCATTATAATACGTGATACAATACCTAATTTTGCTTTTTATGTATAGTAGATTTATTAATTTAAGTACCTGTTTCCTCTTATTAACAAATATTTTTTCTTTTGTAATAGTTAGAATTAGTGGCAATGCTCTAATTTTGTACTTTGCCGAACTGTTATCGTACCTATTTTAGACTGATATTAGCCAAGTAAAATTTAGTTTTCTAATATTATAATAGTTAACATATGCCTTTTGAAAACCAACAAAAAACATTGCAAATGATAATTGAAAATTATCAAATTAATCTGTACGTATAGATCTTCCGTCGTATTCTATTATAAAAAATGTTTCGGATGATTATTGTATATTCTAGATCTAGACTGTATTCTTGTTTGTAAAAATTATTTCTGTAAATGTTTAGTAGAAATTTCTTTGTCCTATTACAAGAAGTGGAAGAGAGGGAGGCCTTTGCCCAGCAGTGGGACACAACAGGCTAACAAATAAAAATAACAAAATAAATTAGATATATGCACTGACAATCCAACCTCTAGACTGAGCTTAGGCCAATTCTTTCATAAAACCGATGCTGCCAAAAATACGGGGGTGCGGGGGGACGAGGTGAGCGAATCCCGTGCCGTGATTGGTCCGTTCAAAGACACGGACCAATCACGGCACGGAATTGACTCGAAGATGGAGTAACGCTACCGTATGTGTGGCAGAGGGGGTAGCGCGACTATGCTATGTCTAGAGGTTGGATTGTCTGTGGATATATGTATAAAAAAGTTAATACTTAGACATCACAAAAGAGGAGTGAGTGAAACTCATTTTGTAATATTTTCCGTTCTCGTTATATAAGTTAATTCTTATCTACTATGATGTGACTTTCTGTGTCTTGTTTCTAAACAGTATTCTATGTGGTCGCCAAAAATGATGGCTAAGTGCAATAAGTAGTGCACAGTCAAGGTCTAAAATATCAACACGGACCAACCGCAAAAAATATATGTACACGACCTTATTGCATACCTATATAGATATTTTTGGCAGTTTATACGTATCGATATTCTTACCCTTGACATATGATACTGGAATGTTGCTAATATTATTTGATATGGATGCTTGTATCAAGGGGTCCCTTGTTTCCCATAAAGTTTTAAGTCATAATGTATTGTTTGTCATATTATCATTAGTCAAAAAACTGAAACCGTTAACTTTTCAGGATTTTCGTAAGGATATCCTATAGATAGGGTTGGTTAGGTTAGGTTTGTTTTATGGCAATCCTGAAAAGTGACGCGTTTCTGAACCAAATTAATTATGACTAACGAAAATGTGGGCAAACAATACATTATGACTTAAAACTATTTGGGAAACAATAGAGACCCTTGTATAAAATATCAACCTTACACTTGAAGCAAGAAGGTTAAATCTGCAATAACAAGATTATCAGCTAAGTTTATTCATTCGTGCATCTACTCATATTGTAAAATCTGTAATAAACATACTGATTTCCTTATTATGACTTACAGCTAATTAAAATCGTGTGCAAACATTTTGTATTTTATTTTCCACATTTTAAATTTACCTGACAACGCAAGGTAGGTACAGTCAGCTGCAGAGATAGTTGACCCTCCCTGTACCGAAGTCTATGTAAGGGGCGTCGTGGCAAAGGGTGACAACATTTTAACCTATTCGTGACTAAAATTTTAACATGTTCGTGACTAAAATTTTAACCTATTCGTGACTAAACTTTTAACTTATTCGTGACAAAAAAATTAACCATTTCGTTGTACCCATCAAATTAGGCATCCATACAATGGTTACTTTTGTTTTTATGATAGTTACTAGTAATAATAACTAATAATATAATGATGTTCTTGTTGTAAATGAGTTTAATCGAGGAAGTGGCGAATATAATGCCTAATTTCGCCCATTTCTACGCATTTTGTCAAATTTGTCGCCGACTGTATATTTTTTCCAACATGGGTAAATGCCAACAATCAGCACGAAAACACGCCTTATTGGCTACAAGAGTACGCGTAGCTTGCACTGGTTGTGTGCGTTACATAAAAAGTTAGGTAAGGTCTTATCTTCTAAGACGCGGTTATTCCTACTAGTTACCACCAAGTTGTTACCGGTGGTAACTACTGGGATTTTTTTTCTCACCTTTTACCACTGGTAACTACTGGGAATTATTTTACAAAATTTTGGTGGTAACTAGTGGGAATAACCCATTTTGGCGTAGCAGCACCGGATCAGCTGCCCACAGTGCCCCATTAATAAAAATCCACCCAGGGCCGTAGCCAGAGTTGAATGATCAAAGTCGATGGTAAGGTATTCAGGTTGGGCCCACCAAATAAAACTACAGTTGTAATCACACGATCACTGGGAACTGTGATTCCAGCAGTGTATCTGGTTTTAATTAACAAATTGAGCCGAGTTTAACAAAATTGACATAGGACACACAAAAAAATACAAGCAAGCACTTTCGTTACTCTGTCCCATCACGCATAACAGCCGTCAAGCCGAAAATCTGTTTTAATTTGAAATTTTACGCGAAAGAATAGATTACAATATAAAAGGAACCTTATTAATACCTTTGTAATAAAGTTGATTATTGCGTGTAAAATGGTTAATGCCTGTTACACGTAGTGGGACAGGTTTTGCCTTCTAAAGTACAGTCATTGTCAAAATATTTTGAATACCTACTCCTTTCACCTTATCTTCTTACTTTCGCGTAAGGTGAAACATATACAATATACCTATAGCTGGTCAAGCAGATCTTCTCAGTAGAAAAAGGCGGCAAATATGAAAAATGTAGGCGCTAAGGGATATCGTCCCATAGAAAATTTTAATTTCACGCCTTTTTTTACTGACAAGATTTGCTTGACCAGCTATATATTTGACGCAGGCAATTTTCATTTGTATTGTAGAAAAAGGAACAACAACAACAAAAGTTGCCAAGCGGGTTAGGTGTTCAAAATGATCTGTACCCTTGTTAAGAGACTAAAAGCGTATAGATTGATTTGATCGTGTCACCTGCTTGGCTACTTCCGTTGCTAACTAAACACAAAGTAACAAATATAAACTTATTTAAGCCGAAACTTTTTCAAACTTGTAATTGGGTAGGACTCGATTTTTAAAATACAGAGTACCTAAATCGTCAATAACTGGTCGATTATGACGACATTACATAAAAGCCGTCGATTTATGAACTGAGATTATTTTATCCAATTACTTTGTAGTTTTTTGAGTAATATATTTTCACATATGGCACTACAAAAATAATCAGAGAATAGATTTTTCCTCAATTATCATTGCGAAGCGATCTGTTATTGAACTTGACACAATATCATATCCAATTTTATTACGAAACGAATAAAAATAATTATTATGAATCAGATTTAAGTCTAGCGGGTATACCTACTCATATGTAAGTATAAAAAGGAACATCTAAAATTAAGGAACTTACTTCTAAATATTCTTTGGTAATCTCGATTACTTAGAACGACTAGTAGAAAACCTTAATCTATTTATATTATATCTTATATAATAGTTATTATACTGGCATTTCTATTATTACACGTGATCTAATATGACGTACAGGTTATGGCTATTTTGTCTCACTATATATTTAACTTAATTATGACCCGCCCTTGCTAATCCTTAGTTCAATTTCTAAGCATAGAATTTTAAGCCTCTATATCTGGTCTACAAAAAACTTTAAAATTAACCTAATGGTGGTCTATGCACAGGGCGGTCAAAACGTTAAAACTTAAAAGTATGCATCATTATATAAAGTAAGTTAAAAATAAAATCCACCAAATATCCGGCATCCGCCAATAACTGGTAAATTATGGTACCAACAAAATTACCCTAATAAATGTATCGTAAAAAATAAGTCAAAATAATAGCTTTCACCCGATTACGTTTAAATGCACGATTTAATGCTCCATATGACCCTGGCGCGAGAAACGATGTCACTACATTATAAATATTTACACTAAGAATAGTATTATTAGGCTAAGTTTAGTATTTATAACTAGTTCCAATATTATGGTCTGTTCAGACACACATTAATTTAACATCTTGTATTCTAAATAAAATTATAGCACTATACGAATGAAGTATGTTATAGGGGGCTACATTACAATAGGGTATTTCACTGTATTTAAAATAAATTGTTTTTCACTATGCACGAGAAAATTAATAAAGAAACGTAGACAGCAGTTATTTTTAGACACAATATTTTAAAACCTGTATATAACTATAAAGAGTAGGTAATTTGATTGTGACGTCACATGCTATACTCGGATTATTCGTATTTGCATTATTTGACACATGTCACTCACAACAGCAATACAACGTAAAAATGTCTTGCACATCGAAATCACAAAGGAAGACAATTGACCTGCGAACGTTTACGTTCGACGCCTTTTTTAGGGTTGGCCGGACACCACCCTTATGAATCAGTAGTCGTCTAAGTAAATCGATATAAATTTTTCATTTTAGGTCGCAACAATTCAATTCAATGTTTTATTCATAAAATATACATTTTGCACGTTAAATTTTTAAACATTATTATATTATTAAATCTAGGTACATTTTGTTATAAATCATTCAAATTACAATAGTTATTAGATATTTATAACAAAACATTATTAAATTTATTTTATCTTCTTATTATTATTTATTAAACATATAATTATAGCTTTATTTAAATCTCAAATGAAAATTCATTAAACGTCACAATTCGATACCTCAGTCTAGGTGCCATCCAATCGTAATCGCTTGCTGTGACAATCGATTTGGGTTAGTTACATCTCTATAAACGTCAGGTATAATGTGTCAAATAATGCAAATAGGAATGCACGAACTATAGTGTTTCATATAAATTCCAAAGTAGCAAAGTAGTTTTGAAATTTCGAATAAAGAAAGTCAATTACCCTATTATACTAAACCGACAACATCGTTTTCAAGAATCAGTGTTACCAGTAAAGGCTTGCTAAAATGTAGCTTTACAAAATAAGGACCCAGATTATTGTTATCTCTCATTATTTGAATGAAATAAATTCCGAAATAGACATCAGAAACACAGGTATCTATAGATAATAGTTAAATTTCTTATGTCTTTTTCAGAATTTATTTCGGCAACACATTATTATTTACAAAATTTGCGTAAAACTTTAATCTATTATATATATTAACACGATTTTGCTTAAATAATTATAAATAGTACATAAGTTATATACATCCAAACAAATATACAAATTCAAACAACACGATAAAATTATCAAAACTCAAATATACAAAACATAAGACATAAATTACATTATACACATACAATACAGAAACGTATTAATATTATTGACTGACCGGCAGGCCTTTGGTATATGTTTAATTATTTTTATTACAAATACAATAAATTCTGTCAACTTAGAATGATCAGGCAGCTTGAACTTAAAATATAAATTGTCAATCAATTATTTTTTAAGCACAATATATATTATAATAACTATTATTGTCTATTATTCCGTCACGTTATATGATATTTTATTTTGATTTTAATGTTTTTTTTACAATGCTCGAGTATCCAAAGTTAACAGAATTTACTAACCTAATTTATTAATATCAATTTAACTTTTTAGTACGAAAGAGACGTATATATTATGTAGTGTCACATAACTATTTTTTCCGTAAGACTAATATCTTTGTCTTATTAATATCGGTATCTACGTATGAGATCAGCAGACAATTACCTACATATTTCCTGAATACGAGTCCCGTGCGTTCTTTTTGTATGGCAAAAATGCGGTAAATAATTAAAAGATACCTACTAAATAGTTCTACTATAGTTCGTTTTTTTAGCATTAGAAAAAAGGTAAACAATCTTGATGTGTCTTTTAGTTGAAAAACACGTTTTAAAAATAAGTCACGGCGAATATGTAACAATTATGAATCTAATACGATCATTTATATTCTTCTACTTTCATAAGTGATAGTTACTGATTTTTAAAATGCGTTTTTCAATTAAAAGACATGTCAAGATCGCTTACCTTCTTTCTAATACAAAAAAACGAACTATAACACCGAACACGTCACTAATTATAGTGAGACGTGTATATATACATATAGTGAAAAGTGCCACTATTTAACTTTATTTTAAATGATAACTTCCTTTTTTGTGGTACAGCCAACAGTACAAATATTTGCAGTAACCATCAGATATATTGGAGCGGCCAAGGTGCTCAAAAATATAATGCCTTGTCAATAGAGGCGTGTTCAGATATTTGTTAGCACCTTAGTCGATGGGACAGTTCCAAAAGATAACTTCGCAACGTCCTAACTTCTTAGTCCATTACGCATTAAGCATTATAAAAAGCAGTTCTGACTGTTTGAAACCAACACTTCATTGGTCGTATTGTATAAGCAGTGTATGAAAAAAATCGTGCCCCCTTGTTTGCTAGACGCCAAAGCGCCATCTACATCATCATCTTCCTCGAGTTGTCCCGGGATTTTGCCACGGCTCATGGGAGCCTGGGGTCCGCTTGGCAACTAATCCCAGTAATTGGCGTGGGCACTAGTTTTTACGAAAGCGACTACCATCTGACCTTCCAACCCAGAGGGTAAACTAGGCCCGTATTGGGATTAGTCCGGTTCCCTCACGATGTTTTCCTTCACCGAAAAGCGACTGGTAAGTATCAAATGATATTTCGTACATAAGTTCCGAAAAACTCATTGGTACGAGCCGGGGTTCGAACCCGCGACCTCCGGATTCTAGTCCCGAATTTGTCTTAGACTGCACAATCTAATACAATCAATGACCCTTGGTCTAACATAAATAAGCTTTTTATCGTTATAATAAGACAAGCACAGCGCACACATTAATCACTTTTTACATATCAGTACTATACTTAGGTTAAAAGGTTAAACTACTGAGTACCTTGCTTAGTTTCATTACTGCCTACTATATTTGCACTAGTTTTGGCGTCGCTGACGCCATACTTGATGCCGTACGGCCGGAGGTGGTAGATTAAATAGTCTAATATGTACATATCCTGAGGATTCACGTAGTGGAATGAGATTGCGTGGTCTGAACAGCAGTCTAGGCCCTGAAATACAACATTTTTGGTTTTAGTTGAGTGTTTCTTTTATTTTTTGCCATTTTTATATATTGTGACTTTTTTGCCACTTTTGTGTTATTTCTACTCAATGATTTATAACTCAAGATAGGTTATAGGCGTTCCAAAATTGAAGTGCTTAACTTGTGACAAATTGGACAAGTTGCCTTTAGACGCGGCTGGACAAGCGAGAAATGTGCACGTGCTAACGAGCTCCCGCACACCGAAAGAGAAAGAGACGACCTTATGTTTAACAACGAGTGTGACAAATATGGATGGAATGAGAACATTAATCAAAAATAACAGATTTTTTCGTAGGCACAGAAATAAATATGGAAGTATTTTTTGTGCTCCTCAAGTATGAGTATAACCTATCTATAGTTCTATAATATCATTGTTTCTACTCAGAATCACGAGCTCTTTCGATCCTAATGGGATAAAAAAATGTCCCAGAGTTATTTTTCTATTGTGTTACCATTTCCCCATATACTTTGTATGGTGGTAACAAAAAGGAAAGTTTGAAAAATGTATGGAAATTTAAGGACACTTTTTTTCTCCTATAAGGATGAAAAGGGGTCGCGATCCTGACTAGAAATAACACAAAAGTGCCAAAAAAGGTCACAATATATAAAAAAGGGCAAAAAATAAAAGAAACTCAGTTATGACATAATTTAACAAACTTGTAGACGTTAAAATAAAAGGGTGTCGGAAATTGATAGATATTGTTTACCTACTCTACTTTCAAATATATTTTTAACCTGTCAAACCGCCACTACGATAATTTATACTTAGTCATCTATGGACATGTATGGCATTTTTAGTATTTGAAAGGCAATTTTGTGTGTTGGTGCTGTGTGTTGTACTGGGGGTCCCGTTATTTCCCATAAAGTTTTAAGTCTGGAGCGTATGCGTATTTTTACCCCCGACAACTACATAGCTGCAGTAGGGCGAAGCGCACGTAGAGCCAGAAACCTTTTCGCATATCCAAATGTTCGCACCTATCACGGTTCGAACGCACCCACGTACCGAGCAATAGAATTACTCAATAACTTCTTAGCTACAGTCCAAAACGCAGACATATTCGCAGACAAGTGGCCGTCCTTACTGCATAGTATCAGGATGTTTTTAAACTCAACCTATGTATTTACATAGGTTGAGTTTAAAAACATCCTAACTAATTTTAGTATAGTATCAGGATTTACAAAGAAGTTTTTTTTAACTCTACGAGTACCTATGTAAATTATTATAGTTTCAGGCCTTTCTTTAATCTCTACATATGTAATAGTTATAATGACTATGTATTAACAGTATAAGTGTTTTGGCATATCTAGAGCTGTAAACTTATACCTGTATTTATTAAAAGAATAAAGAATAAAGTCATAATGTATTGTTTGTCATATTATCATTAGTCATAAAACTGAAACCGTTAACATTTCAGGATTTTCGTTAGGTTATCCTATAGATAGGTTAGGTTAGGTTTGTTCTATGGTAATCCTGAAAAGTGACGCGTTACTGAACCAAACAAATTATGACTAACGGCTATGAAAATGCCGGCAAACAATACATGATGGCTTAAAACTATTTGGGAAACAATAGAGACCCGTTGTACTGTCTTACATTGTACGAGTAGATCTGTGTTGCCTGTGTTGGCACCGTTGCTAATTCAAGAGTGTGGATAATCTATTTCGTGGAACGACTCGTTAATAGGGTAAGTATTTGACTGTATTTAAAACAAATTATTTCACACCACGCATGACATAAAGCACCTGATAATTGTTAGAAAAACGTAGATAGCAGTTATTTTTAAGCACAAGTCAAATATAAAAAGTAAGTGAGTTGACCGTGACGTCACGATGTATTGTTTCATATAAATTCCATAATATCTGGGAGACCCGAGCTTTGCTCGGAAAACAGAAAAACTCAAAAATGCGCGTTTTCCCAGAGATAAGACCTAGCTAGATCGATTTTTCGCCCCCGAAAACCCCCATATACTTAGTAAATTTCATCGAAGTCGTTAGAGCCGTTTCCGATTTCCCAAAAAAAAAAATATATATAAATAAATAAACAAGAATCGCTCGTTTAAAGTTATTAGATAGATTATAGACTAGCAAATCGTATTGACGGTTCTAAAAAAGAAACTGATTTGACTAGTAGGAAAATGCCCTATGGGATTCTTATGGAATTTAGTGCAGAGAAATTTCGAGTCTTTTGAGTGAGCGTGTTGTCGCCTTCTTAAATACCTACTTATGTATTATTAATATTTTTACCTTAGTCCTCATTTTATGTTACTTGTTAATTAATTAGTATCTTAGTTACTTCCAAATTATCCTTATTAGATATAATTTGTATTGACTTTGTTCACATGTGGTTGCGATAGTGCGTAACCTTAGTAATAAGTAGTACCTGTTAGTTTAATATCTACCTGTGAGTTCCTATAATTGGCTTCCTGTATCTACTAAAATTTCTATGCTAATGTCATAGCTGTTGGATCTCCAAATAAATAAAATAAAAATAATAATAAATAAATAAATAATAGGGATGATGACACATGTTGAATTTTATAACAAAATCTAGTAAAATAGATAGCAAACGAGCAATTTATCATAATAATGTGGATATTAAAATAAAATATTGAAAAATTACAAAATTACAGGATCTGAAAGTTTCAAAATTTAAGTTTTTTTTAACTTCCAAAAACGATAAAAGTAAGGGTACCATTCGATTCCTTACATTTCATCCAAAAAAATATTGTATAGCAACTATATACATAAACGCAATATTTCACCGACAAAAACGCAATTTTCTTGTTTTGTCCATACTACAAGATGCCCATCTTGTAGTATGGACAAAATTGCGTTTTTGTCGGTGAAATATTGCGTTTATGTATATAGTTGCTATACAATATGTTTGTCCGTTTTGTATAGGGCGTTTCGCGAGTGAAGTGCGACTGTCGGACTTTGAATACAATTTCTGACTTTTCTGTTACTTTAATGCAATGGGTCGCATCACAGACAATCCAACCTCTAGACATAGCATAGTCGCGCTACCCCCTCTGCCACACATACGGAAGCGTTACTCCATCTTCGAGTCAATCCCGTGCTGTGATTGGTCCGTGTCTTTGAACGGACCAATCACGGCACGGGATTCGCTCACCTCGTCCCCCCGCACCCCCGTATTTTTGGCAGCATCGGTTTCATGAAAGAATTGGCCTAAGCTCAGTCTAGAGGTTGGATTGTCAGTGGGTCGCATATAGACATTTGATCCTAAAAACAAACCCGATCGATTGATACCATAAAAAATTTGTCATGTAGCCTATTTGCCGGTTACCTCGTCGGAAGGATAGTAGATGTACTTCCAGTACCAGAAGCCCTTGTCCTTGCTGGGGAACAGGTGGTCCCGCGGCATGAACGGGAAGAACCGCCCGCGGCCCACGCTGTCCCGGCTGTCTGCGGCCTTCACGCCGATTCTTTCTAGACAAATACCTGGAAACATTACCGTTTTGTTAGCCCTTAAGATGGCGTGTCCACAGCGCTATGTATTATGACGTGCATACGCTGTCAATGTAACCTTTATCCTTTTTTGCAAAAGAAAACTAGAAAGCTAAAAAGATAATGGCCCATTCCATTCGCAATAAGAATAAACGAACAGTACATATTAAATATTGCTAAGTAAATATATATAGTTTGATGATTTCTTAAAATTCGCTGGGTAGAAAATGGACCGACTGGTGGCCGCCCGGTAGGTCGGCCCCACTGACAATCCAACCTCTAGACTGAGCTTAGGCCAATTCTTTCATGAAACCGATGCTGCCAAAAATACGGGGGTGCGGGGGGACGAGGTGAGCGAATCCCGTGCCGTGATTGGTCTGTTCAAAGACGCGGACCAATCACGGCACGGGATTGACTTGAAGATGGAGTAACGCTACCGTATGTGTGGCAGAGGGGGTAGCGCGACTATGCTATATCTAGAGGTTGGATTGTCTGTGGTCGGCCCAGATACCGCTGGGGAGACAGTGTGGAAGCGGATCTGCGTCAGCTCCAAGCCGATAATTGGCAGGAAACGGCGCAGGATCGGGAAAAGTGGTGTGCTCTCGTTTCGGAGGCCAAGATCCTCTTTGGGTCGCTGAGCCTTATTATTTAGTTAGAAAATTGACGCTACAAACGAGAGCCGCCATGAGCGAGAGGTCAGATCGCGAGACTCACTCTGATGTATAATCACTCGCCGAAATCAGGAGTAACTTGAGACAGAGATACCTAATCATACTGTGTTTTTCATTCTACTGTACTATCAAAACTAGTTTAGTTTGGCAGATTAGGTATATTAACTGCACGTTGCTAGTGTATAACGAGTCTATGGTCAATGAGTCTCCTTGCCAGAACAATATATTAGTACCACTGAAAATCCGCAACATGTTGTCAGGGTTTAGATCATATCATACCCATCTCAGCGTCTTCGGCGCCATGCTCGCTGGCCTTACACAAGTGTGGCGATGGCAGCCCCTTGTTCACGAACAGATCCAACGCCTCGCGACTTAAAACGTAGCCCGCCCCGCCACTCATGTAACCCTGGAATTGAAACTTATTTGTAGTGGCGTAAGGCTTCGTTTTGAACGCAATCAAAACTGGCTTAGAGACCTATAAAAAGTTTGACGTCCTAGTGTAAATTTTATTCGATAGCGTGACGTGACGTACGCGTTTGTGTTAAGTCTTATTTTGTTTGGGATTGTGACAGCGCGCTTACGGGGCGTTTTGGAAACTCAAAATCCTATACAAATTGAGACTTGAAGCAAACGCGTACGTCACGTCACGCTATCGAATGAAATTTACACTAGGGCCACAGTATAAGGAAGGTGTCTATTAGACCCAGTAGTCCAACTTCGAACAATTTATAATTCTCGTTCGAAATTCAAAATCTCGAACACATTTGCTTGCGCGCGGCGGTCCGCCCGGACGCCCCCCTTAGAAAACCTGCTGAAACCTGCGCACAATCTGTCGCGTCGGCACTTGTTTTTACCCGAGATCCGCTAATTTTTAACCGACTTCAATTTCATAGAAGGAGGAGGTTCTGTATTCGGTTGTGGCTATGTTTTTTTTATGTATATTCACCGATTACTCCGAGACCCGTGGGCCGATTTAAGTAATTCTTTTTTTTTTGTTCGAAGTTGGATTACACGGTATAAATCGGTGTACGCTAGGGGTACTGTGCGCCTATAGGTTATGCTCTAACGGTACCTAATATATTAAAGGGAATATACTAACCTGTGAGGTGAATGGTTTGAACCGGCAACCAAAGTACACAGGGTCGTTGCTGTTGTACTCCGACAACATGTAGCGCAAATTCTCCACTACTACATATCTGAAATAAACAAAAAAACATTATATGTAAGTATGTATATGTATTTTTATTTGCATGAAATAATGACAAAGTCAATAATTACAAAGATGATTTTTAACACAAATCAAATCAAAGAATTTGCAAGAAGAATAATAAAATTGAAATATTAATAGGGTATTTGACTACTTCACCTGCAGGAAGGTATTGACGCTACGGGATGTTTCAACTTACGTGTCATCATCAGCCTTAAGGAACCAGTCGGCATCCCTCCTGTGGTGCTCGTACACGTATCGGAAGGCCTCTTTTGTCTTGGCCCAGAGATAATCTCGTCCTTCTTGCACTGGCAGCTTCACCGCCGGGAGATTCGGGTCTGAAATTCATTTACAACTTGATAAAGCCTAGTTGTGGCGAAAGTACTTAAAATAATATTACACAAATCGACCTCTACGTTGAAAACATCTATAACATAACTCAGGAATAAATATTTATGATGAACAAATAAATGCCCTTACCCGGATTTGAACCCTGGAACTGCTGAGAGCTCATAAGGGCAGTAAAAGATAGACAGATGGCGATCTGTGGAAGACTATTTCCAGCAATGGACGTCTTTGGCCACTATGACATGACATTGAATGTCAACATCTACAGACCATCCTGCGAGTTTATAAAGCTTATTGCTCCGCTTCCCCTACGTAGCCTTGACATGCCGCGCCTTCTTCTCATGGTTGATGGGCTGCGTCATGATTTAACATAACATCCGGACCTTCTTTGATAACTCGTTCGTCTCCGTCCGGTCTATGATCTTACCATGATTGGAAAGAAACAGCAGAAGTAGAAGAAACATCAAAAAAAAGCAAGAACCGAGGTTTGCAATCATGCACCAGAAAACTTAGCATTAGTAAGCCTACCAATAAGGTGGACCTACGATTTGGTGAAGACTGTGGGAGTTCGACGGATTAAGAGATCTAGAGACAAAATAATGTCGCGATCAGCAGTGATCTTTGGGTACTATGATCTTCCAGTTTAAATATGAACTGACCTTCCTGCGAGCTCATAAATATGAGCTTATTGCACCGCTTCCCCCACGTAGCTTTCACATGCCGCGCCTTCTTCTCATGGTTGCTGGGCTGCGTCATGATTCAACATAACATCCGGACCTTCTTTGATAACTCGTCCGCCTCCGTCCAGTCTATGATCTTACCATGTTTGGAAGGAAACAGCAGTAGTGAATTAACATCAGAAGAACCAAGAACCGAGGTTTAAAATCACATACCAGATAACTTCCTACCAACAAGGTGGACCTACGATTTGGCCAAGTCTGTGGGAGTTCGACGGATTAAGAGATTTAGAAACAAAATAATGTCGCGATCAGCAGTGATCTTTGGCTAATATGATCTTCCAGTTTAAATATGCACTGACCTTCCTGCGAGCTCATAAATATGAGCTTATTGCACCGCTTCCCCCACGTAGCTTTCACATGCCGCGCCTTCTTCTCATGGTTGCTGGGCTGCGTCATGATCCAACACAATACACGGACTTTCTTTGACAACTCGTCCGCCTCCGTCCGGTCCTCGTCTCGGTGGGCTGGCTCGTCGAACCTGTGGTCTTGGACCTCCATGATTGGGTGCTTGTCGAAGTCTCTGTAACGATTAGTGGGTTTGAAAAATTACTGAGGAGTGAGGTGTCATATTGGCATCTTTGTGTAGCTGTGGCGGGCGGGCGTAGAGACTTGATACCCACCATTTTAAGTAAGCAGTACAACTCGGGCATGTCTTACAGAAAACTTTGGCACTGCTATTGGTAGGCAGATACGTTAAAGGCCTGTGCATACCAGCTGCGTGTGCGTACGTGCACGTGCGGCGTTGTAGTATACAGATCCTTATGAGAGACGGCACACCGCTTGCGTGAAATGTGCGTGTGCGGCTCCAACATCCAACAGTGCATGTCACGCACACGCAGCCGGTGTGCACAGGCCTTTATTACAAGCGGCGTCAATATTTATTTTTTGGGAACCAATATATGAGCGGTTTAGCCTACTACATATTAGGTACGGTACGTCCAAGCAAGACACAAGTCTTAAAAACTGAAGTTTATCTACGCTCTTTGGAGTCTTTGGAGATCCAATATAGTACTAACACAAATAAAAATCAACTTTTGCTGCAATAAAAAATATCTATAATATTTAGACTTTTACAGGCGTGGTTAATTAATAACTCACGCCATTTAATATTTCATACGATTCACGTCCCATGTCAGAGTTAAGCTGTGCAGGAAAAAGCCATATCGCGTAATGATAATGAAACTCGATTATTTAGGATAGTAAAAAATAATGAAAACTAAAGGTGGTTTGGATCTTCATTGTCCAATAATAATAAAATGAAAAACATCATTGAATCACGGAAAGTAAGAAATTTATAATAAGTAGGTAAATAATGATGTTACAACTTACAACCAAGAGTTGGTAAAAAAAAATTGGCAACATCCGAAATAGGTGTCTAAGATGAATTAAGATGGGTGAATAAGTAGTCATAGAAAAATATACCTATACAATTAAAAGTAAAATAAAATGAATACAGGACCATGCTCTCGTACTCATAACAATACGAGTAATAGTCGTGTATGGTGTACGCATATTTTAGGTACACATCGCGTCGATGCCTTTTCCCTTGATTATACTTTTTTTTTAATTATGTAAAACGTCTGCATGTCTGTGCGGAAAGAGAAGAGTCGTAGAATGTATTGGATCCCATACATTTCACGAGTCTTTCTCTTTCCGCACAGGCTCTAGAAGATAAATTATCATTTCGATCGACTCTTAACAATGTTAAAACTTTTGACCGATCATTCGCTATGGGTATTTAGGTCTATGTGATAACGCATGCAAACATTATATATATTTTATAATGAGATGTTTCCTCAATTAGTCTGAACGTCTGTGTAACAAGCTTAAAAAAATAGGTACATACATGGAACCGATACGCAGTTACAACGACAATGTCTGATAAAGACATAAATATTAACAATAGTACGGCCCGCGTCAACTTCGATAACTACTATGAGGCCCTTGGCTGCTAAAAGGTTGCCGACCGCTGGTTTAAAGCATCGTAAAATACGCATTTTTTACTTATATGGAATAAGAGAAGTGGTTCCTGAATCCTAATTCATAAAACTTAGATGTATACATAATAAATGTGAAATGCATAATATCAACAATAATCACAAAATAGCCAGTCAGGCATTCAGTCTAATATCACATCACAAAATAGCGCTACAAAAATATAGCTTTAAAGCCACGTATCATCACTATAAACATTTTTGCTTATAAACAATGATTCGTAATAACTACCAAACATTTTCTGAGAAACTTTGTTTACCAACATTGTTTATAAACAAAATTGTTAATAGTGAATACGTCATCGCTTCACAAGTTAACATTCAAAGCGCAAAGTTTTTACTTAACTATAGGGCATACTTAGCAAAATAATAAAACCAGACAATATAAAAGCTCTGTGGTATCGTAACTATTTCTAGACATTCGAATATATTGAAGTAAGCAGTGATAAATGACAAAAAAAATGCAAAACATTTAACCCATATACGCCCATTGGGTTGTTTCAAATGTGACATTTGTGCGATTCTGGAGATACTCTTGAACGATTTCTACAAGATATTTTTACGATATTTTAACGTAAAAGTGACATTTGTTGCCCGAATTGAGCTGCAAAAGAGAACTAGTTGAAAATATTTGAAACTACAACGTATCTAGTACATATCGTATCGTTATCTAGTCTAGAACGGTGGAACGTCTACTAAGAGAACAAATTAAATACCAGTTGTCGGCAATGTACGCAATATATGGGTTAAAGATACAAAACACAAAGTATCTAGATAGAACACAGTTAAGGTGACGGTAGAGGTGGGTAAATTTTCAGATTCTGTCAATTTACCCCATTTCACACACAAGCGCACTTCACGCACACTACCTCACTTTACTGGGACAGGTCATTGACCCATCAAGTTTTTTTAAGATAGCGTTTTGAGTTTAGTGTTAACCACTGACCTCTTTTGAGGAACAGAAACTGTAAAAACGTTCCATTGAAAGAAGAAAGAGAAACAATACATTAAATCTTGCTCTCCTTGTCTGTTCATGTCACACGTGACGTATTTAAATTCTAATTTAATTCATTTGATTGTTAACTATTTTCTGCATATTATGGCTTTGTCGAGATACGCGTTTTGTAAAGTTAAACCGAATAAACCCAGATGTCATTAAGTCAGATGTAAAATGTTATTTACTACTCTATACGGTTATTCATAAGGCGAAAAATCAATTCAATTAAAAATTTAAATAAATAAAGTTTCGGCAGGGTGGAAATTTAATTAAGGCCGACAAAATAAAATTTAATAATATATGTCGGCTGATGTACCCCTAAGATCTTTACAGATTTACTTGTACGAGTATCGTATATTCGCTATTTATTTTGCTATTAAATTTATAAAATTAAAATAAATAATTAAATATTATACTGGCATTCCACCGCTATTATTTCAGTGCTGAACTGATTATCTTCGATCGTAGCCTTGATGATGTAGTTGTACTTACACTTACGGCGGTAGGAGCGGCAATGAACCCCGCGCAGCGTAGAACGAGAGGTGCGTTGGGATAAGTGCATATACATATAATTCTTCGTGCGTCTGTCTGTCTGTCCGTCCGTCTGTCACAGTCTATTTTCTCCGAAACTACTGGACCAATTCAGTTGAAATTTGGCACACATATGTAAATTTGGCACACAAATGTAAATTTGTGACCCAAAGATGGACGTGTAACGTAAATAAAATGTATTTTAGAGAATTTGAAATACGGTAGCCATTTTTGGGGGGGGTAAATGAAAAAAATTAAAAAATATGTTTTTTAAACTATATAGTGTTACATATCAAATAAAAGAGCTCATTGTAAGAATCTCAAAGATATATTTTTTTTATAATTTTAGGATTAATAGTTCAGCAGTTATTCATGAAAATAGGCAAAAAATGATCATTCTCCGCCCCCTTTCTCCGAAACAACTGGATCTAAAATTTTGAAAAAAATACACAAAGTAGTTTTTTACCTATATATGTCAGGAAAATCTATAAGAAATGTGCAGTCAAGCGTGAGACGGACTTAATATACGGAACCCTTAGAATGCGAGTCCGACTCGCACTTGTTTTTGTTTAGCTCTTATTAGGTTTAAGGAGTTTTATGAGTGAAAAAAGAAGTTTTTTGTTTTATGTGCCCGCGTTATTGCCGATCGATTGTGTTTTAAACGATAATTAGACAAAAAAACTTGTTTTTCACCCAACGAATATAGATCCCCATGACACATCTTCCAAGTCGCCTTTGGATAGGCTTAATTTTAAAAATAATTGAAATAATGTTCTATATCATTCATACTTGCAAAAAAAGACTAAAAATAATTTACGTGACCAATGCTTATTATTAGTAAATATCTTACAATTTAATATCTGATATAGCACACGATACAAAAAAATGGCCGCAAAGTTAAAAGTTTATTTATTTACGTTACTAGTCCATCTTTGGTGATCCAAAGATGGACTAGTAACGTAAATGACAAAGAGTCGGTGATCCGACTCTTTGTCATATGTGAAAAATGTGTACCAAATTTCAATTGAATTAGTCTATTAGGGGCAGACACACGAGTGATCTTAAAAGGGATTTTTATCTTGAATGATTTGTATGTACTTACCCCAACGCACCTCACGTTCCACGCGGCGCAGCGTAATCAGTAAGTACCTAATAATTAGTGTCCGACCGAAACACAAATTTCTGTATATATAAATATTGTTGTCCTACTTGCTCCCCAACTTTTGGTCTTTGTCACATAGTTTAGTTTCATAATACGAAGTACTATTTCGTATGTTTCGGCCAGGCCGAAAGATTCGGCCGTTTTTTGGCCGAAACCGAAACTACGGCCGAAACATGATTTTATGGCCGAAACTGGCCGAAACCGAAACCGAAACCGAATCTTCGGTCGGACACTACGAATAATCACAATGGTCTTAAGTACCACAGACCCTACTGTCGCTTAAGTCCTTTATGACAATCTCTGCCTATTAGAACTTATAAAAAAAAAAGAAACCGAGTAATTATATCCAACTACCGAACCTGCTTACAAATTTTCTCGAGATATTTGAGAAATGTGATATGCAAAGGAGAACATTCGAACATACGAAAGTATTTTTGCCCAAGCTGAAACGGAGACCTTCGCCTACGCTCGGTCAGTGATGGTTTAGGTACAGTCAGCTGCAGGTCACCCCTGCATAGAAGATTGTATGCAGGGGTGGTACCTTTTCTCTGCAGCTGACTGTACACCTATAAAAAATTGTTGTACCTGCTGCAATTTTATACCGGTACCGTACTTTATATTTCAACAGGTATAGTACCTTCAAAACGAAGCGGTATTGATAAATAATAACGGTACCGTACCGCCTATAAATAATAATAATAATTCAGCCTATATACAGGGTGGTCCAAACCTTGACGTCCAAAAATTTTTTTTTAGATTCCTTACGTCGTGGGCTATCAGAATATACCCCATGTATGTTAGCCGATTTTTCATAGTTATCGAGTTATGATTTTTTTTTACTTTTAACTTTTCATATGAAATTCCGGGGTTCCCATACAAAGTGGCTAAAAAATAACTGCATTTCCGTTGCCAGGGAGGTTTTGGGATTATACTGAGCAACTTTTACAATGGGGCCAACCCCGAAACCGCGAAAAAAAATTACCCTTCCATAGAAAATGGACTAGCCAAAATGTATAAAAAGCCAATTTTTTTTCGCGATTTCGGGGTTGGTCCCATAATAAAAGTTGCTCAGTATAATCCCAACACCTCCCTGGCAACGGAATGCAGTTATTTTTCAGCCACTCTGTATGGGAACCCCGGAATTTCATAGGAATAAGAATAAGAATAGAATAAGAATAAGAATTGTTTATTGCCACATACATGAACATAAAATAGAGTTAGAATTACTTACATAATAAAATAAAACAGTTGTTATCATATACAAAACAAAAGTGAGAAGATCTTTGTATTAGGCAAAGGGTTCCAGCTCAGCGTGTGCCGGGCCTAGGTGCCCGGCGCTGGTTTTCAGACCGGTCCCAGACTAAGGACGGTCGGAGAATATTACCTACATAGGAAAAGTTAAAAGCTTAAAAAATCATAACTTGAAAACTACGAAAAATCGGCTAACATACATATGGGGTACATTATGATAGCCCACGATTTTTGGACGTCACGGTTTGGACCACCCTGTATAGACAATAATCTCAACGCTAGCCCAATGCGGATTGGGGACTTCACACACAGCTTTGAATTTCTTCGCAAATGTATGCACTACGAGTATGCAGGTTTCCTCACGATGTTTCCTTCTTCACCGAAAAGCTAGTGTTAAATATCAAATGATATTTCGTACATAAGTTCCGAAAAACTCATTGGTACGAGCCAGGATACCAATGAGTTTTTCCTTACCGCTTATACCGTAAAGAAATAATGCAGTCTCTGCTTTGCACGATTATTGTGTGGACATAATTCTTATAATCACCGAAACATACATACCTCTACGCACAGAATGTCATTGAAATAAAACATTGTTTTTTATAGTAAATTAATATAACATTCGATTTATACACATAACAATAAGCAGGCCAGGCCGCAGCGATATTGGCCTGTAAGCTTCATCTCGGTCTCCAAATCCGCAAAACTCGCTGGTACTAAATGCTGGTCTTGCCGTTATTAATTATCTTGATTCTTGAAGATTATCAGAACAGCACGTTACGTAATCGCATACATAGACGGAACGAACGTCAACAAAGTAGGTGTAGACACTGCAAGTCTTTAGGTATTAAACGAATTACGCTTCGTATTAATAGATGAGTAATATTTAAATGAACATATAATATTCTCTAACATAAATACAAGATTACAATTAATTGACATCAAAAGTCATTGACGTACAGAAGTCATATACATTTTTATAATGACGCAAAATTGATACCAGCATAATGAAAATCAATCCCAATCAGTAAAACGAGTCTTTAAACTTTTTTCATTTTAAGCGGGTTTTGAAGGAACAAGTTACTTAAATTCGATTGTAATCGTATTGTTTTAGGATAATTTACTGCTGTTTTCGACCGTTACGACCCGTAAATAACAACAACTCACATTTAAAATTTGACTGGAGCTCGACGTGATTATATTTATTTACCCTATTTTATGAAATACAATTTATCTACTGGTATACATTTTCGTATGCGTATATGATGAAATGTCTTTATTAATGTCAAAAACGAGCTATGACGACTTACACGTCTGCTTCGATGCAAGGCCAACGGCCATCTGACTCGAAGAAGAGTTTTGAGTGATGTCGTCAATGTATGGAAATTATACGAAAGTTTACATTTGGGATTGAATTTCTGTGTTGTATTTGTGAGTAAAAATATAAGTAGATAATAATCTGGTAGTTTAGTTATCTAGCCTTCAAAATCCCACAACAACTCAATTACTGTCAAAGACAAAACTGTAATGCGTCTTGCTCAAACGGAACTCCATATTTTGATTTTTGGACACTTTTAGTGTCGATTTGTAGAGAATTACACGAAATAAAAAAAAATATGGCGTGAAGAGCCGGTACACGGCTTCTTCGTGAACAGATTTACGTATAATTTAATGCAGTTATTAATCATTCATTGAACAAATTCATTGCACAAAGTGAGGTCTAAATCGAAAACGTCATATACCGTCCCCTTAATATGCAAAGGTATGTATACTCGTACCTCAACAAAGATAGTACACGCAAAAATGTGACGTTTTCAGTCAAAGGTACCAAATTGTCGGATGTCGATTCCTAATGGAGTTCGCCGGTCGAAGTATTTTACAGATGGCGCCAGTATAGGTTTTACCTGTCTGTCCTACGAAAAGTGTCAAATTCATGTTTTTTTTTTTTTGGAAATGTATGGCTAGCGGGGTGATTTGAAGCCAAATTTCATAGAACCAAACTAGAGACAGGTAGGTAAAACCTGGCGCCATCTATGCAAAACAAACCTCTGTCAGTTACCAACCTCATTGCATCTTTATGGCAGGAACACCTCATATGTTACAATATTTAGATTCTAGTGCTTAAAAACGGCATAAATTCAAAACTCATTTTTGAAGAAAAAAAATTGTGCTGCAAAACTACTGTTTTAGCTATGTACATTCTAATAAACGTTATATAGATTGGGACCCTTTTTCCAAACTAAGCATTTCCTTGTAAATATCAGTAGTAAAATCAATAAGGCAGCTATGGTTTATTTTATAATTTACTAGATTCCTACATGGTTATTCGATAGAAAATTAAATCAAAAATTTAACATATTGGCCTCGACCCATCTGAATTTAAATCGCTACTATATTGATTATATTATTAAACTTTTCAACCAAATTCAGGCGCTAAATTTTCATAACTTTACATAATTTTTAACGTATCTAGACCCATAGTCCTCTCTTCTGCAATCAAAAATGCGTTGCAAACGCATCAGCTGTGTAAATTTCGCTGTTTTTTAAACCGAGCCAGACGTAGGGCATACTAATAATGAGGTCAGTTTAAAAACAAATTGGTACTTACAATTACTCGCAATTATAAAATACCACTGGCAGTGAAAACTTAACAAAAGGTTAGTAATTTACGTGTCACACTGTGTAACGAAAATTAATGCTAAGTTTTTATTATATAATAAGAGATTAGATTTAATAATTCGGCGTAATAGTTGAATATAAGAAAAGAAAGGCAACAAACCTTACAACAACAACCATATGTAGGTAGGTACTTAATTTTATCATGAGTAATAAGACTAATAAAGTAATAACTAATAATTCTTCAACAGAAAGGACTATAACGAAAAAAAACGAAGCATCTAATATGAATAATTTAACTATACGTAGTTTAAATAAATAATGACATTTTTTTAAATACCCGGCAATATTTTTCGATGTGAATAAATATATAGGTAATTTTTACTATGGGAACAACCCCGAAATCGCAAAAATAATTAGGCTCCCCTATAAAAAACATCAACATCAGACGAAATATGTATGAAAGGACCTATTTATTTCCTGATTTCGGGATTGGTCTCATAGTACAAGTTGCTCAGTATGACCATACTCGTCCCGCAAAATATTGCCGGGTATTAAAGAAACATCCTGTATTATGTTGACTTACCTATAAAAGCCTATTATTTTATTACAACATCACTAAACAATCATACTGCATACTGCAGACGTATCGTAATACAAACAATATCTTATCTTTTAAATAATAAATGCATTATATTAGTTATGTGCGAAGGCAAAAAGGGATATTAAATTAACTACGCTGTAAAATAACCATAAACCTGCATATTACAGTAAAATATGTTATAAATGGTAATATTTTATATAGTTTTTTGTCCTATTTCGCTCATTATGTAGAAACACGAGCACCTAAAAAATACTTAATAAGTACCTAATAAATAACATCGTTAATTAGAAAACAAGGGTTTACAATTAGTCTAGGTAAATAAAACATAATATAAACATTTTGCTACCAAGTATGCTTACTACAATAAGGAAATACGTGGATAACGTAGTTAATTGTGGCTTTCCATTAGAGAAGGGGTTGCACATTTGCACATGAAGCATAAGGATCCTCCTCTGATAGATAGCCACATATGTAGTCATCTGGCCAGCTTTCAATAACTGGCCACCTTATACTAAAATAAATTATATTTATATGTGAATAGAATTAATTTTTAGTTTAAGACGACTGGCGAATTACCCTACTTATGTTTTTTTTAAATGGAGCAGAGCTTTTTATTTATTACAAGTTTATTAATTTTATTATGCTAACTTTAGAACGTTTTTACAATACATGCATGCTACATAGATGCAGTCTTTACGCTAAAACAGTCAATACAGGCGAAGAAAAACAATACGTTTTAACCTTTTGATTATTTTCAGTTTTTTTAGAATGTATGTATAAGAAAATGATAGGGCAAAAATTGCGGGTCATGTGGTTGGCTGGTCCAACACTAATTCCACAGCTACTTAAGAAATAATGGAGACACTCAAAAGGTTAAAAGGTGAAAAAAATGCACATGCAACACAGACAACATGCCAAGAACATAGTTTAGTTACCTGTACGGCGAGGATCCGGTCGACGTTAACAGTATGTACGCGAAACTAAATCCGGCCGAGATCCCAATCACCAGGGTTAGCACAAATCTTCGACCCATCACCCTTCCTTCAGCCTGCACAGGTGTCAGAGGAGTGTACATTGCAACTGCGTTCAAAAATTACTGGCCAGTGACATTTTTGCGGCCGTTTAAAAAAACAATTAAAAAGTTTTGACACTGGCAGGTTTTTAATTTTTGAACGGAGTTTTCACGCGAGTGTGTTCACGCAATGAGTGTTGTCGCGATTGTAAATAAGTTTCAGGGTGACATTAATTCAATAATACAGTTGTCATGAACAGTCGTGCGTAATTAATGAGTGTACATACCAAACGCCAGTATTAAAAAAATGATAATAATTCATTTTATTACTATGTATTTCAGGAATTTTACACTACCTTTTAAGCTGGCAGAATGATTAATAAAGTTTTAGCAAGTGAACGCATTTTGATACGGACACGCTGAGCATTATGAGGACGTTAATTAGTTTTTAATTAACATGGCTTATTTAATAACGCGGGGGCGAAGGCGTTCTGATTATTCCATTTTGTGGAAAACAAATGTCGATATCCGATATCCGGGATAGGCGATAAACTGTAATAATTAACACCAACAAGCTAGGGTTTACATTTAAATTAAAAACTGCGATATAACTAACTCACCTAATTACATTTTACAATATTTAGCACTAGCACAGAATAAATAATAGTACTAAGTACAGAAGACTGACTCTCTAACAAAACGCGTCTGTTACGATCAGCACAGATATGGCCGCTAGGTGGCGACAGCGCCACGCGCGGCTTATGGCTTTCCCCAAAATTGGGGCCGAACGGATGTACTTTTAGCTACCTGTAGCAAAGCGACGAAATCGCGGAGTGAGACACGCCTGGCGCTAGTTGTGATCCTTTCTATTTTATTTAATGTGTTTGTTCTATAATTTATTGACAGATCAATTGTGTTTCGTTTTATCGATGTAGTTTTCCAAAAATATATTTTATGTCATTTTTCATAACAAATACAACGTGACCAATTAATTCGTAGACGCAGGTATTAAGGCGTCAAAAAATAGCTATAGGTAGGTACCTATAAATAGATATATTAAACGTCCATAATAGGATATGAATCAAGTACTCTCAAGTGGATTACACGATACCGATGTGTTACACCGTCCATTAAATCATCCACTTTCAAGTATAGATAACGCTTTATACGCTTTATGAATAAGGCCTTTCCCGCTTTAAATTACTAAATATTATTATTATTTTATTAATTTAGCTTTATGATTTACATTTTAAATTTAATCATTGAAATAAATCTGCGTAAATATCATGAACACAAAAGCAATTGTAAAAATTATACATTTGTATTATACATAATCATTATATATAGTATCATAAAAACATGAATGCAAACATAAGAAGTAAAACAACAGAATAGAATAGCAACAAAATTTGCCACAACTCGTGTTTTAATTGAAGTGAATTGTTCAAATGGTTTGAATTACCTATGCCTAGTGTGCTTTTCAAGGTTTGTGTACTTACCTATTATAAACATTAATAGACGTACATCTGAATGCGTATATCTATTCATATAACTAGCGACCCGCCTCGGCTTTGCACGGGTTAACAAATTATACATAAACCTTCCTCTTGACTCACTCTATCTATTAAAATAAACCGCATCAAAATCCGTTGCGTAGTTTTAAAGATCTAAGCATACAATACAGACAGACGGCGGGAAACGACTTTGTTTTATACTATGTAGCGCAGTGGAAATACATTAGCTATAATATTTCGGGCTGAATATGCAGAGAAAGATACGGAGAAACATTAGGTTTTTTTAAGTAAAACTATTAGGTATGAATGAAACCATATTTTTAATACAAGCAGAGCGAATGCTATAGCGGACGTTATTTTTATTTTTACTTTATTACTAATGCGTATTTTTTCATGAAATGGATTAATAACTATTCCTCCCATTTGCTCTATACCTACATGAATAATTCGATTTGTATAGCCCAGACCAAGTATTATTTTAAACGTCGATCCTCTATGAAATTATGACGTTTAAATAACACTTGCACTGTCTGGGCTATCAAAATCGCCGACAACTTAGCTCGCGGTCTAACTCTAATTAGAACACAATAAAATATACCTATCATGATTCACCCTTCAAAGACACTCATTTAAACTTTCTCGATGTTTACACAATTTTTTTTTATATTTATAACGTCAAACGTAAATTTTGTTTCAATTTTAGTCACTCATACCACACGCATTTTGTAACTGTCACAATAATATTGGCGTGAACACACTGGCGATTTGATAGCGGTTTTAGAGAATGAGGAGCGTGTTGACAATATTCGTACAGCAGTTAGAAGATCCGCCACCAATACTGTACATGTTATCAACAGTTATCAATAGAGCGATTGCATTTGGGTTATAGGGTTGGCACATTACAGATTATAGGTTATATCTTTGTAAGAACGTATGTGTATATAGGTTTCACAAAAAAATTGGCAAGGCGCTGACATTTCCAGATATAAATTTAGTAAACTAGTACAGATGGAAATTTCGGAAACGTACGAACGTGTCTTGCTATTTCAGTCAGTCTCGGTACAAAAAGTACTGAAGTTGACTGAAATAGCATGACAAATACGAACGTTTCCGAGAAAATACGATGGAAAATAATTATGCACATTTGTAAATTTTAATAACTGATTGACATGCCATTGTTTTTTAAGAAACCTATAAATTATGTTATTTAACTTGATTTCAGCCTTTACATCATTGAATGGTACTATTTCAAGGTTTTAAATGTTACTTACTTGTTTTTAAGTATACAATTTAACAATGCGAAGGCCAAATACCAAGAAGAAATTGCATTTAGTATCTACCTACAAAATCGATGTATATCTGAAAGTATTGAGTCACTTCAAATTCATAAAAAAGTTTATGCCATTAAGCCATTATAATAGGTCTAGTGTGAAAAATCTATGAATTGAATATGTTAACACGTTTTCTCAATTTAACTTTATAATATTTAAAAGTTCATTAGAAACTGGCTCTCAGATAAAGATACATCTTGATTTAAGAAGAATAAACTTAGAAAAGTACTTTGATTCGTCTAAATATTAAGTTACTCCTTTGTGTACGTTTAGAATAGACTTAAAAGTGGAATAATTACTGCCTTGGTTGAGATTTAAACTCACGGCCTCTGGAAACTCTGGATCAATACTCCAGCGCTCTGCCAACTGAGCCACCAAGACCATCCATAGCCAGCGAATCTTTCCACCATATTTCGCTGGCTATGAATAAGGTAATTTTTCCACTTTTAATTTTATTCTAAGCTTAGTCATTGTCAAAATTACCCCAATGCACCTTACCTATATTACCTAGTTGGGTGCATGAGTTAAAGCTCAATTATAAAGATCTTAAGTATGAATTAAAAAATCAAAATAAGTTCGATAAAATGTGACAATCCTTACAGGTCATGAGATAATCGTTGTAGTGATAAGTGGGTGAGGCGGTTATCGTTTCATTCAATTCAAGTACCACTACCACCAGTTTGGCACTGACATAAACGCCATCGAGAACGTAATTTACTTTCTATGCATCTCGCTCGTACTCGCATATTAGAGCAAGCGAGATGTATAGAAAGTAAAACATACATACCGGTCAAAATCATAACACCCCTTTTGCGTTGCCGTAGACGGGTAATTACGTTCTCGAAAGCGTTTATGTTAGTTTTGACACTGTCAATAACTCATGGTACGGGCTAAGGTACATATACAAATAAACGTTGGTTACTTAGTGGGACTGATAGGATACTATGATTTTCATAGATTTGATCTTCTACAATAACATTTTATTATTTAAAACATAGTTTTAGTTAGTGAAACTTCATTTTATTAGTGTACAAAATCAACGACATAGGTACCTACATGTTCAATGAACGTACACAGATATATACCTACAGATGTAGTGCATAATTATTTTCCATCGTTTTTTCACGGAAACGTATGTACGAATGTATACGAAGGTTGACTGAAGTAGCATGACAAATACCTACGAATGTTTCCGAGAAAATACGATGGAAAACAGTTATTATGCATTACGTCTGTATCAGAATTATATCTAACTGATGTCATTCAGTTATCGCGCATTTACGAAACTAAAATAAATCACGGTGTAACTAAATATGTAAAAGATAAAATCTCAGAGTTACACATATGACCCATACTGAATTTTTATTTTATTACGTATATTTTAGTCACAAACGTAAGGGAGTGCGGGTAACTGTGCATATAACTGTTTGTACTCACAAATATGTGTACAATTTTTCGCCTTATCGCATTGAAATTTACATGCGCCACGAGCTCATAAGGGTTTTTTTTAATAATGCCGAACCAAACCCGTCCCGTAGCGAATGCCCTTAAACATCGGATCATGATTTTGTAATTTATTTTCACTGGACTATAGAATAGATGTGCCGAGACTAAAATCAAATCAATATTGAAGCTCGTGCGTGTCTTATTTAACTGTGTGGGCACGCGACTCACTCGGTGCGACATCTCACATATAATATCATACATTACAACCTGTGCAGTTCATGTATAAACAGCAATTTAATAAAATATTACATTATATGGGAATGACCATCTGACAACCCTATTTGACATGTTGTCTCATTGAGTCAAGAATCTTGTTTATAAACAAATGCTTGTTTGCATATTTGTTAGTTCTGTTTATAATACCGCTACTTAATTGATTTTTTCATAAACCTTGTATTGACTTTCACGTAATCAATATTTTAAAATTCTTCTCAGATATTCGCCCATTCCTTTTGTATCGAGGTAAGACGGCGAATATTCTCGGTTATTTTAAAACAGTCGACGTTAAAGATATGATTACACTTTTGCACCTTACTCCTTTGTAATAAGGCGAAAAATGTAAACATATCTTTGGCGTCGACTGTACAATTAGAGAGTTATTGATTATAATTATCCCAAGAAATAAAGGTGCCGCCTAGTTTGACAGCCGAACCAGATGGCGCTATACTGCGCTGAACTGTCAAATGTTACCGCATAATGTACGGAGCCGTACCGCGCCATCTACAAATGTCTATCAAACTCGAGATGTCGGCGGCCGATCGTAAAATCATGCAGACCATAGGATTCCTAGGCATATCGTGTATAATTGTATATCATTGTATCGTTCCCTGAGTCGACCGGGGCTCCTATTTCTATACAGTTTGCCCTTCGGGCATCTGAAGCAACCTAACGAGCCTATCCTACATAATCTATTGGCACGGCACGGCATAAATAATAGTACTAAGTACAGAAGACTCACTCTCTAACAAAACGCGTCTGTTACGATCAGCACAGATATGGCCGCTAGGTGGCGACAGCGCCACGCGCGGCTTATGGCTTTCCCCAAAATTGGGGCCGAACGGATGTACTTTTAGCTACCTGTAGCAAAGCGACGAAATCGCGGAGTGAGACACGCCTGCTATTGGTTTAATGTGAATGGTACCGTCAAAACATTACACCGGAACTTTACGATCGGCCGTTGACAAAAACACAAGTTTGTTTTAGATTGTATACAACTTACACAATCAGGTCTTTGGTATAATGTAATATTAACACAATTTTTAAATTAAAGGAAACATTGAAAAATCCGGCAGGACTCGAACCTGCGACCGTTGGAACACCGGTCCAATCGCTTTTGCCAACTGAGCCACGTTGGCCTACCAGAAGGGCTAAGATGGCCGGCTCTTTATCATTTGTCACCATGCCTGTCACGTTCTAACAAGTATGTAAGTGGGAAAGTGACGCATGACATGACAGGTGAAAACCGGCCAAGTGCGAGTCGGACTCGCGCACGGAGGGTTCCGCACCATCAACAAAAAATAGAGCAAAACAAGCAAAAAAACGGTCACCCATCCAAGTACTGACCCCGCCCGACGTTGCTTAACTTCGGTAGATATGAGCGCCGATAGGCATTTAGCCGGCGGCGGCGCGCCGGTCAAAATTGGTCGGCGGCGGCGGCGAATCGGCGGCGTGGCCTTGAAACACCTTCGATTAATGAAAAAAGAATTCAAACCAAAATTTTACCGAAAAAACATGCTTTTTCTGTAAGAAAGTTATGAATTAAATGCATTTTTAATTTTCAAGGATAATTTATTGAGTAATGGTACGAAAAAAATAGATAATATCATATAAACTGTGGATAAGAGGTATCGCGCGGCATCAGAGGCGGTCTTAATCTTGGCGAGGCTCTGGCCGGAAGGTCTTAGCGATGCCCTTATCTTTTGTGCTAAGTTAAAAATTGCGGATTGACTGTATCAGGGAAACGTCTTGTCGACAGTACAAAGAAAATCGAGCCCCGTCATTAACCAATATCGATTCAACAAAACCGATTTATGTCCAAAAGTGAGGCCCAACGTCGAGCTCCATGTAACACCGAAGACTTGATTTCGACGCCTCATAATGCGAGGCCAGAGGATGAGCTGCAGGTAAGCATACAGCTAAGAATCGAACGCCAAGTGTAAGCTTGGCTGACGGCCGAACGCCTGGAGCGCCGATTGCGGCGCGCTTCTGTGCGAGGCCAAGCTGCAAGAGAGCAGAGCGAGGGCGCAGGCCGATAAAGACTGAAGCCATAGTGTTAAAGATCTGGAGCTTTCCTGCGGGCGCATTCGTGCGACGCCAAAGGCCGAGCTGCAATGGAGCTAAATCGGATAAGGACCAATGCTCAAACGTTTTAAAACAGCTCGAAAGTTGAGCTTCAAACAGGGCCAAAAACTTGCAGGTTCAGATAGCGGCTCAATTCCATGCGAGCGATGCAAGGCCAAAGATTGAGCTGCGAGAGAGCAAAGCTTGAAATCTGAACAGTGGCCAAGTTTAATTGAGACCCGATTCCGACGCCCTTCCGTGCGAAGCCAACGGCCGGACATTTGGACGTGGAAACGCTTACAATGGTTAAATTCGCGGTAAATGACGGATGGTTAGCTGGCAAAATTAGTTATGCATTGGATCGGTAATCCAAAGATGTGGATTCGAGTCTCACGTTAGCCAGAATTGATCACAGTTAATTTTTTCATTGTGATTAACATATGTCTAGTGTATATATACAATCTATAAATTGTAATGTGGAACGTTGCACAATAAAAACGGAAGGAAATCAGTATGATTATTACAAGCATATTGATGTTAAGCCGTGTGGTGGCCGGCTTTAGAATAGCGCCAACCCTCACATAGGATAAGGGTGTCATACGAGGTACGAGGCGACTAAGTCCACAAACGAAGCAAGAAGGTATTTCGTTACAGGGGAGATGGTCGTCCTCTTAGCATTGGTTTGCAATCCATCTAGGAGAAGGATACTCCAAAATAAAACCCGGAATGGAGTTTCCGTAAGGCGCGAGTAGGGTCCAACCTGAAATAAGCGGCAGATTCCTGCAGCTGACCTGTCTCCACACGTATTGGCTCGACTTTCCTGTGGGATAAGACAGTGAAGCCGAGAGGGTAATGCAGGTGCTGGGCATCCCTGCGTTTCCTTAATTTCGTCCCAGGCGGTGTAATAGGATATTTCTCCGGTTTTACACCATAAATCGTCTGCATTAGACGCTAAGGCCAATGTATTGATGTTAAAATTGATATTAAATAATTTCGTTTCCCCAAGACTAGTAGCGCGTTCTTACTAGATAAATAAGTTTGCATTTGCCTTCGATATTTTTGAATTATAAGGGCCTAAAACACCTTTTGAATGCCTATAAACTATTCGAAGTGGCGCCGTTAATGATCTAAACCCGATTAAAAATATATTATTTGATTCCGAAAGTAGTCGTAACTACCAAGGTCACGCCGATGCCACGCCGATAGCGTAGCGTCGGCGGCGGCGGCGCGAAAATTTTGTCGGCGGCGGCGGCGCGCCGGCGCGGCGCTCATATCTAAACTTCGGTCAAAAATTACGTTTGTTGTATGGGAGCCCCACTTAAATCTTTATTTTATTCTGTTTTTAGTATTTGTTGTTATAGCGGCAACAGAAATACATCATCTGTGAAAATTTCAACTGTCTAGCTATCACGGTTCGTGAGATACAGCCTGGTGACAGACGGACGGACGGACAGCGGAGTCTTAGTAATAGGGTCCCGTTTTTACCCTTTGGGTACGGAACCCTAATAAAAACGAGACCATGATACCGCTGCAGATGTGTGAAAATCTTTTGTTTTGTTTTGTTTGCGAATTTATAGTACCGCTGCGCTCGTAGACGTTTCTGCTTATGAAAAAAAATATTAATAACACAATTGTTACTTATTTTCTTTATTTATTACTAGGTACTTATATTTCAGCTAGACTGTTATATTGCTCAAAGTCACATTGACAATGTGTAGGTATATTAAAGAATCATAACATACCTATACTGCATTATTTAATCAGCTGGTTAATATATACTACCTATTGGCGTCATGGTTTCTGTTCATTGTAATAAGACGATATTTGTTTATTGCATAAATACATTACTTATTTTTATTTTGCGTAGGTACCTACCACTAATACCAAGAGTTTAGTGCTACAGTTTAAATTAAATTAACTACAGTAACAGTAACTAACATTTTTAACCCTTTTGTATTTTTTTTTTGTCTTACATAAACTAATCTTATAATAAGAAGAAAAAAATAAAATTGAAATTGTTTTTCTTTCTCTCTAAATTACCACATGACATACCTAAATTAAGGCAAAAAATTGTACGCACATCTTATTCTTAATACTTAAAACTTAATACGTAAATTAATAATCATACCCTGGTTTTTAAAACCAACAATACTTCAGACCTGTTAATGACAGCCACAAAACAAAAACAATAAAAATAGCATAGATACAACATAAAATAAATTAAAAACTACATGATATTAACATGAATGCTCATCTTACAATATTATTAGACTCCATTTTATTCACAATCATGATTGCCCTGACAAATATAACCGAACACAACACAATGGTGCAGATATACTGACATTACTGACTTAAACAATTAAAATATTTTTATGGTTTCTCGTAATAGGGAACAACTTTATGTTCTCCAGTAATTGATAGGAAACATTTTATAGCTTTTTATTAATGGTGAGCGACTTACAGATTGAGTGGAGAAAGAATATTACATTTTATGATGTAGTTACATAGAGTTAGACCAAGATAACTGCAACAATTTTGACAGCACATACTGCAAGTGTTATTTATACATCATCATTTCATAGAAGTTTCTTGTTTAAAATAACCCTTGCACAGTCTGTCTGGGCTACCAAAACACATGTGACAAATAAGTCACGGCAAATATGTGACAATTATAAATTATATATGATCATTTACAATCTCTTGGTTTCATAAGTAATAGTTACTGATTTAAAAAAAAGCATTTTTCAATATAAAGACATGTCAAGATTGTTTACCTTTTTTCTAATGCTAAAAAAAACGAACTATAGGCAAAGGTGAGGAAGTTGATGGTAATATTAATACCACTTTTCTATTTTTAATTTAATTTATAAAAACAGGGCAAACCATTAGCAATGGAACAGATAAAAAGTTAAGATTGTGTAATGATGTCCACATAATTATTAATTTAGAATTAACTTCGCATAAATGCTTATCACCTTTGACCTATCTAGCTCCGGTTTGTTACTCCCTATGAAAAATCATAACTGCAGACTAATTTAACTGATTTAAAACCCATGCAAATCATACTATCTTATTCAGAATATTTCAAAACAATCCCCAATCCCCAGAAATTGAATAATAAAACAATTTTGTGTTTTTCATGTACCTAATAGTTACTTAACTGAATATTCCAGGAAGTCATATCATACTACTACTATGCTTCAGATAGATGGATATTTCAAACACCCGAAACACTAATGTCAAAAAGCAGTAAAGATACATAATAAGGACAAAATTAAAAGAAAGACGGACTTCAAGAAAGGAAAACAACAGAAGTCGATAATAGTAATAAGTACTTATTGATTTTGATACAGGAAAATATCCGGAGTATCTAAAGGTACTATATTTTATTTGTTCATTATGTTTTAACCGTTTTTTAAGGCATTAGAACTATAATATTAGTCACTGTTAGAGCCTGGATTGTTTGTCACTTTTACATTACATCAAACAAAACAAAGTTTTAATACCAAACAATTTTAAAACATACCTGGAAGCCTGAAATTATAAAATGAAATAAAAATATAACAAAGTCCGTGTTACACGCACACAGGATGTGTAGGATGTGTAATAAATATATTAAATTGCAGAGATAACAGAAACCTACAGCATAGTAACTATGTGACAAATTATGACTTGTAATAACTGCGACAATTGTAATGCCGCTTGTATACCTATGTTAAAACAATGTTATAAAAGAAATTGTTGTATAAATCAATTTTAATTCGGAAAACAAAAGTAATTTTAGGATTATTAAGTACTACAACTTACGGCCATTGCTGCTTCTTCTCTTATACTTTCACTGTTTTAAATATAACGCGATTCATTATTTTTAATAATTTAATAGATAATGAGACATATTTTTGTATATTTCCATATTTAATAAAAATCGAAGATGATGATTAAGATAAAACAGTATGTCAGATGTCAGATGTCAGATGTCAGGTCAGGTCGGCTGTCAAGTTCAGTGTTGCCAGAGCGCTTCCAGCTTATGTACGGTCGTACGTCAAAAAAGGTACGATTTTGACAAAAAAAGTACGGTTTTTTTTATTAGTATAATTTTCTTACAGAAACAATATTTATATGTGGGTGTGTGGGTGGGGGGTATGGTGGGTGGATGAGACATGAGTATAATTTTCCTGATTGTTACTGACTGACAAATTGATTTGACCAACTATAAGTGTAGTGTACACGTCATATACTTGGTCAACCAGATCTTGTCAGTAGAAAAAGGCGGCAAATTTGAAAAATGTAGGCGCAAAGGGATATCGTCCCATAGAAAATTTGAATTTCGCGCCTTTTTTTAGTGACAAGATTTGGTTGACCAGCTATAGTTAACCAATTTTGTTTGCATTGATATAGATAGGTACATGAAAAATAAAATTTGTCAAGCCATTTCCGTCAGTTGAAAAAAGCGGCAAATTTAAAAAAAAATGGTGCGAAGGGTTATGGTCCAATAGAAAACTTAAATTTCGCGCCATTTTATACTGACTAAATTGTTTGACGGGCTATAAATGGCCGGCTGAATTTTGACTACCTGAGTTTTGTAATCTGGATAATAATGCCAAATAAAACGAAATACACTCAGATGACTAAGTAACTTTCTACTGGATATGCAAATGTACATATATAAATTAAAAAGAAATGCATGTGAATAAGATTGGTAAGATATAAATAAACAAGTAGGATTTATGGACATGACATGACTTAGGTACCTGACAGCCCGAGAACAAATTCTTTATAATTTTTTTAACTTCTTTTAGCGTTTTTATTATTCTTCGAGCAACTGCACTGCATTAGAAGCAATCACAAAGCAATATTAATAATATTACACATAAATTATTTAATGTAGTTTTATGGATAATTGCCAATACCCTACCAGGGTGCCATGTCATCTATTTCCAAAGTAACATCTATTCTATGGTACCATGGTTAACATGGTTTGCAATAAACGATATTACTATTACTATTAGCAAAGCACAGGTAAGAAAGACACAACTGCCGACTGCAACTAAAGAAACGTGTATTTTCTATAGTACATGGTACTTTTTTATGGTGGTTATTGTTGTCAGATTAGATATTTTGCCCTGAACAAACCATCCTGAACCAATACAACGAAAAAAAAAATTGATAAACAATCGTACATCAAAAGGTACGGTTTTAGTACGATGTACGCTGCTTACAAAAAAGGTACGCAAGGGTCCAAAATAGTACGGAAAACCGTACTAAAAGGTACGATCTGGCAACACTGGTCAAGTTTGTGAAACGTAGTGATTTAATACTCTTTGGTTTGTGAAACGTAACATGTCACCTGAAGGGTCTCTACAAACCTCACGATAATTGCATGCGATTTGCGTTACTTTGCGGTATTTAATTTCAGATTCCATTGATATTATAAATTCGTTTTGTTTTTGCCTTGCAATGTGGGTTTAACCAGGGCTGCCAGTACATATTTTTTTATTATACGATCCACTGCGTGCAATTATACGAAATTCGATTGCATAATACGAAAACACAATTTAAAAAAAATCGATTAATATTAAATCGATATTTTAAAAACTGGAGTCTTACCGCAAAGATCGAAATTCGAAAATTGCGGGGGTCTTTATCTTTTACTCCTATGAAGGCGTAATAAGAGTGACAGAGAGGGACGCCCGCAATTTGCGATCTTCGATTTTCATCCATTTCCATTCGATTTTCCATTAATTGTATAACAGTATCGACACACTGTTTTTTGAAGTAAGTAATGTCAGTAGTTTGACATCGGTGTTTTTTTTCGTATCCAATTATACCGATTGACCACCTATACGTAATAGATACGAAAAAAAATCTATTATACGAATTTAGTATCCAATTCTACGATCTGGCAGCTCTGGTGGGTTTATCCCTTTTCTCTAACACTCGGTTTATAGTCGATTTAGACTCTCGCGCGAGCCACGAGACGAGCCGCGAGCCGAGCCACGAGACGAGAGTGTAAGCGGTGGGCTCGCAAGCTCGTCGAGCTAATATAATTTTAACACTAACGGCACGGCATAAGGTAACCGAATGACAAGCCGAACGCGAGTGTAAACGGTGGACTCGCGTCTCGTGGCGCGGCTCGCGGCTCGTCTCGTGGCTCGCGCGAGAGTCTAACACTCACTAACACTCGGTTTATAGAGTTTCGCCTAATAGAGTGTTGCCGTACCAGAGTTACTTATGTATGCTACGTTTTTTAACCATAACCGGATTTTGTTGCAAGTTGCAAGGTATGTATAGGCCTTGAATCATGGCTGTATTCCACTATCGTATTCTATACAAACTGTTATGGCACAAAGTCTATCACAAAGAATACAATACTCAGTCTACCACTACGCGATGTGAGTTGAAGGATAGACATAGATTTAATCAGAAGCTTGATTGATTATTATAACAAATCCGTAGTAATTTAAAACAGTTATATGCAACTTAAAAACCAAACTCTTAGGTTAGTTCTAAACATTTTCTTTAAATATTTTTTTTTTAATATTGAGACGCACTTACATCGGTCGATAAAATTAAAAAAAAAAAACAGTGTCGCCATATTGTTTTTATAGCGATCGCGCTCCGTGCTGGGTGTAAACAAATTTACTAAGTTTTAGTTATTTTCAGTTCGTTCCAATGGATGTCATAAGTCCCGTATAATTCGTGGTCTCATAGACATGAAAAAACAGGAAGTGCCATAACTTACAACTTTATTATCCGGACATTAACATGCTAGAATCTCGATTTGTGTTTTTGTTTTTAGTTGTTTATTCATCTCAATATGTTTCTGCTTCGGGGCCGTTGTGTGTTAACCAGACACAGAAGTGTACAACTCAGGTATGTATTTAGTATGAATTTCAGATCTATTCATCAATGATGCGTTTATTGATTTTCGTACCATACCTACTCGGATAAATACTTTTGACGTTCGTCGTAATAATTTATCTAAACTTGCTTCATTTTCCTTGTTTGGTACTTATGATGAGATTATTTATTTAGTCTTCTTAGCACGATCAATGAATACCACAAGTGTAGGTCTAGTAAGTTAAAGCATATTACTTCAGTTTTATAATTGCTCTGTTACTGCAATTGCGTCATGGCTTTTCTGTTTTGGTTTTGGTTTAGCTGATGAGTCACACTTCGATAACCAGATTATATGAGAGAATACGTGAAAGTACGAATTTTGTTTGATATAGACAAAAACGAAAGAAATCTTACTATGTAAAATCAAACTTAATGAGTCCAAATGTCTTATATAATACCTCTAAAATGTATCTATTTTATTTAGGTTAAAAAGCTCATATTTAAAAATGTATACCTAGAATCTAGATAATGAACAAAGGAAATAACATTTACAATTATTAAAAAGATACTCAGAATTATATTACAAGTGCTACCAATTTTAAATTGATCAAATTTCAGTCCATGAATTAAATACTTGAACTCTTGAGCTGTTTCAGTGAATGTTCTCTTTGAATGTGTTATCTGATTGTCTGTGTGTAGTTTTGCCTTTAGGTTTCCCAAAGTTTAAAAAAATAAATACATTTTAAACCATCCTTGGATGGACATTGGAAGTACCTAAATACTTATAACAAATAAAGACTTGTCCTATTTATACATTTGAGAACCACTTCATGGTTCCAAGAATCACTAATGGTCCACAGACCACTGGTCATCTTCCTCGCATTGTCCCGGCATTTTGCCACGGCTCATGGGAGCCTGGGGTCTGCTTGGCAACTAATCCCAGGATGTGGCGTGGGTACTAGTTTTTACGAAAGCGACTGCCATCTGACCTTCCAACCCAGAGGGTAAACAAGGCCCTTATTGGGATTAGTCCGGTTTCCTCACGCTGTTTTCCTTCACCGAAAAGTGACAGGTAAATATCAAATTATATTTCGTACATAAGTTCCGAAAAACTCATTGGTACGGGCCGGGGTTTGAACCTGCGACCTCCGGATTGCAAGTCGCACGCTCTTACCGCTAGGCCACCAGGTCCACAGACCACTGGTAAAAAATAAAAATTACCACACTAAGCCAGTAAAGTAGCTCCATGTGTACTGTAAAAATTATGTATACATTAACAGCATTTCTTAATTCACCCAGAGTATGAAGCATCATACACTTCTTCCAGGTTCTTGGTCAAAGAAACAATGACTACGCCTCCTGCACCGTAGAGTACTTCAACCGAGAGGGCTGCAACAGCATGAGCTTTGGTCCGATCACATCCAACGCCCACATCGGTGGAGTGATGCTGAAGCCGCACATCTTGAGGAGGGAGATCAAGCAGGGCTTGCTGAACTACAACCAAAGCTACACTGTGCTCAATATTACGTTCAGCAATATTAAGTGGAAGAGTATGTTGTATGTTTTAATACTATTTCTTGTTATCTATGTACATTAAGTAAAAGTACAATAAAAATAAATGGCGATGAAGTACATCACTGGAAAGATTAACCTATAGGAAAAAAGTACTGAAGAATAGTAACCCCTCTTCTGCATAGGTACAGTATATATTATAAACTTTACAGAAAGGAGTACAACCTAGACAATTTTGCGAATTGTATATTGCTTCTAAGATTTGATGTATACACAGACAAGTAACTCATCTGTATAAGTTGTATAATAACATTAATAACCCCCTTCTCCCCCTTTTTAGGGTTCCGTAGCCAAATGGCAAAAAACGGAACCCTTATAGATTCGTCATGTCTGTCCGTCTGTCTGTCCGTCCGTATGTCACAGCCACTTTTCTCCGAAACTATAAGAACTATACTGTTGAAACTTGGTAAGTAGATGTATTCTGTGAACCGCATTAAGATTTTCACACAAAAATAGAAAAAAAAACAATAAATTTTTGGGGTTCCCCATACTTCGAACTGAAACTCAAAATTTTTTTTTTTCATCAAACCCATACGTGTGGGGTATCTATGGATAGGTCTTCAAAAATGATATTGAGGTTTCTAATATCATTTTTTTCTAAACTGAATAGTTTGCGCGAGAGACACTTCCAAAGTGGTAAAATGTGTGTCCCCCCCCTGTAACTTCTAAAATAAGAGAATGATAAAACTAAAAAAAATATATGATGTACATTACCATGTAAACTTCCACCGAAAATTGGTTTGAACGAGATCTAGTAAGTAGTTTTTTTTTATACGTCATAAATCGCCTAAATACGGAACCCTTCATGGGCGAGTCCGACTCGCACTTGGCCGCTTTTTTTTAACTGTCGACATTCTTTAGAAAAAATGTATTTTATTTTTACGCATATTTTTCCTTCAGCAATCAAATTCCGTTTTGAAGAGCAAAGCAAGAAACCATTTAAACAAACCCACTGCAGAAACATTGTACTGTCAAACGAAGCCCACATAGATGACCAGTCGGTGCTCTACTATGACTGCTACTGGCCTGACAGCATCGACAGTGTGGGGCGCTCACATATACTGGACTTTGAGGCTTCGGACGACAACGTGGTTAACCGGGGACAGTATTACTTCAATGTTCCGTCGGCGCAAATGCTGAGTAAGTACACCTTGGTTACCGTGTGACTGATAAATGATTATGTTGTAATGGATTGGCTCAAAACACAGACACGTCGCAAATAAAGCTGCGTCAAAATCACAAGAACGATTTACATTTACATACTTTTTGGACGCGACCAAACTGGTCGGCAGTTAAAAACATGACGATTGAGTCAGGTCATTATTGGTGTATTCCGATTTATCCCCGCCATAGGTGACCGCCGCCGTAAACGAGGCCATTCCCATCTGTGCCCGGGAACGATATAGTATGTCTCTTTTTTTTGCTAACGCTACAACCCTCTTGGGAACCACGCTACAAGTTGGGAACTCTTGGCTTAAATATACTCATAGACTAGGAATCCTCTAGACTGAGCATAGTAACGCTACCCCCTCTGCCACTTATACGGTAGTTTTACTCCATCTTCGAGTCAATCCCGTGCCGTGATTGGTCCGTGTCTTTGAACGGACCAATCACGGCACGGGATTCGCTCACCTCGTCCCCCCGCACCCCCGTATTTGTGGCAGCATCGGTTTCATGAAATAATTGCTCTAAACTCAGTCTAGAGGATTCCTAGTCTATGAATATACTTTAATTACAGGCAACACCGTCAATGCATCAAACTGGAAACCATTCGTCTACCTCGAGATACTCTCCGGCAAAATCCGCCTCCACATAATGGCTCCGCCTAACCAAGTGAAGATAACCTCCTACCGCATTCAAGTCCTCAATGAATGCAACGGAAAGGAGCATGACATAGTGAAAAGCCAAGTGTTACAGCTACAGAATTACACCGATGAAGTGACCTATGATTATAGTTTGTTGGGGACACCGGGGTCTTACTATTTCGTAGTGACCCCACAACATGATGGGTGTAAGGATGAAGTGAGGAAGTGCCAGGTTGTAGAGAGTCCCAGGTTCAAAATCAGTGAGTATCCGGTTTCACAATGTCAATTTTAGAAATTGAGATAAAGACAGCTTCTGCTGAGTTTGACTGAAAAGTGCAAAGTTTAGTTTTCATAAGTAATTTTTATTTATTTATAAAAATTTATGGCGTTATACGGCTGCTAACTTAATCAGTTGATGATCGTCGTTTGTTCCTATCTGTCGTTATGCCATAGAGAGGGACAAACCATGATCATCAGCTGATTAACAGACGTTTATAAGAATAACGCCGTTACAATTATTACAGTCCAACACAAAAGTGAATTGTTTTTATTTTCGATCGGAATTAGAAAGCTTTTATTCTTAATTCAACTTGAATTTAATTAGGTTGTATATTTTCAAAATAACTTAGTTTAGTACTAAATATCACGTACAATTGCAGGCAACAACGTGCAAAGCTTCAATATCTGCATAGCCAGCATCTCGGCCCTAATCGTGGCAACTCTGTTCGCCTACTACATAGTGCTGCGGGTGCTCCGGCGCTATTGGTGCCGAGACTACAGGCTTGCTATGGGTAAATGGCTTTATTCATTTCTTAGTATGTGGCCTTATTTGACATTATAGTTCGTTTTTTTAACATTAGAAAGAACTTAAAAGAAGGCAAGCGATTTTGACATGTCTAACCTAATTTATTAATATCAATTTAACTTTTTAGTACGAAAGAGACGTATATATTATGTAGTATCACATAACTATTATTTCCGTAAGACTAATATATTTGTCTTATTAATATCGGTATCTACGTATGAGATCAGCAGACAATTATACCTACATGTTTCCTGAATACGAGTTCCGTGCGTTCTTTTTGTATGGCAAAAATGCGGTAAATAATTAAAAGATACCTACTATAGTTCGTTTTTTTTTAGCATTAGAAAGAACTTGAAAGAAGGTAAGCGATTTTGACATGTCTTTTAATTGAAAAACACTTTAAAAAAATCAAAAACTATTACTTATGAAAGCAGAAGACTATAAAAGATCGTATTAGATTCATAATTGTTACATATTTACCGTAACTTATTTTTAAAATGTGTTTTTCAATTAAAAGACACATCAAGATTGTTTACCTTATTTCTAATGCTAAAAAAAAACGAACTATAGAGATGGGCCGAATATGGACTTTGCCGAATACGAATTCAGTTCAGATCATACCGAATACGAATTCGGCCGAATATTCGGTTGGGCTAATACTGCCTAAAACGTTCGAACCGAACTGTTCGGCCGAATACGAACATTGAAAAATATGCCGAATACCGAATAATTATCGAATATTCGGCCAATCTCTATTTGACAAACTTTGCATCCTCAAAAACTTCAGGAAGTTCTTTAGAAAAGTCGAAGCAATATTAGTACTGTTAGTACATCAGCTTTATTCATCAACAATACAAGATTGTGTTTGAAATGCACTTACAATAAAATACAGTAAAGGTTCCGTGACACAGGCGCGTTTTCAGGGCGGGACGTGAGCGGGGCGCGCCGCTTTTACATATAAAACGCTCACGCGACGCCCGGAAAACGCGCCTGTGTGACGGAACCTTAAAATTTTAAACAATATGTACAATACAATACTAGGTACTATCTTTCACTTCATTTACAGCTCAAGAGATACCAGCCCCAACGAAAGTTCTAGTCATCTACTCCCCGGCCAACCGTCTCCACGCCGAATGCGTGACCTCGTTCGTGACCTATCTCCGCGCAGAATTCGGCTTCGAGATCATGTACGACGGAGACATATCCTCCACCTCAGACCAGGATCCCTACATCTGGGCCGCTGAGGCCTTCAAGATAGCCACACATGTCATGTACATAGTCGGCCCCGCTGACTTAACCAACCAATACAACAACATCTACGAAAAACCAATCCTCAGCGCTCATAAAAACTTGGACAACCTCCAACTTTCACTGCTCAAAGCGAACCGAGGATCTAAAAACCAGAAAGCTGTTATCAATGTGATCTTCGAGTACTCTAACGGACCTATACCGATGGAAACTAAGCATGGGAAGACATTCTATCTACTAAAGGAATGGAACAAGCTGATTTCTTATTTGTCAAAGAATTTGCTGCCAAAGAAACAGCTGGTGCGGACGGAAAAAGGCCGGTGTTTGCTGGAGGATCTGACCAAGGCTAAGAAATTGCTGAATAGCAGTAATTTTAATGTGTAAATTGTTGGTTACGGGACGTATTTGGAAAGATATGGGATGTAAATCAGAAGATATAGATACAGGTATGTGCAATGAAGATTTAGGTTAACATTATCGCGTTATCTGTATAGTTATGGTTAAAACTAAGAACGATCTATCATGGGATACTAGTATTTAATTCGAGACAAAAAATTAAAGTAACACACAGATTATCTATTATGGCTATGGTTCTTGATTTTGACTAAACTGAATCGCGTTACGAAGGTGTTATATCGTTAGGGTCAGTGGTTTAGATGTGGAATTCTATTCTCAGGCAGGCCTGAAAAAAAAAGCATTGGTTTTTCAATATTATTCAGAAAACTTAGTTTTTCGTGCTGGCAATGTGATCAGTACATATTACAATTATGTTGTTCGTTGCCACAGTCTCTTGGGTCACGGAAATAATAGTTATATCGACACGAGTTGCGAATTACCTATTCGCACGTGTATTGAACAACGTTTTACAGTACATATGGCACTTTAAAGTTTCGACATACGCACGAAAAGTGCTATTTTACGCACTAGTGCGGAAAAGTAGCCCCATATGTACTGTAAAATATTTAAATAAATAAAGAATACTAATCTAGCACGAATAACTTTGTTTTCAGTATCTTGTTTCTACTAAGGTGGGATGCGAAGCTATCAAATGTTTCAAGGAAAAATTGATATTTATTGTGTTTTGTGTCTAATTGTATTGATGTTAAGAACATATTCTATTCGGTATTGGGGCACTAGTATTCGGCATACATATCACTAACACTACTAAGCACTCACTTTTCGTTAGTCAAATTTAAATATGGTAACTTCATATTGGTATGGTAAGCGGTGGTGGCCGAGTGGATATGACGCCCGACTTTCAATCCGGAGGTCGCGGGTTCAAATCCTGGCTCGTACCAATGAGTTTTTCGGAACTTATGTACGAAATATGTATTTGATATTTACCACTAGCTTTTCGGTGAAGGAAAACATCGTGAGGAAACCTGCATACATCTGCGAAGAAATTCAAAGGTGTATGTGAAGTCCCCAATCCGCATTGGGCTAGCGTGGGGACTATAGCCCGAGCCCTCTCGCGCGTGAGAGGAGGCCTGTGCCCAGCAGTGGGACGTATAAAGGCTGAATTATTATTATTAACTTCATATCATACTCATATTTAAATTTTACTGACAAAGAAACATATTTAATGGACGAAGTTAAAGTTACAATTGCAGTTGTTAATCTATCAACGCTTTTTGCATTTAGAAATAAAAATAATTGATATCACCTGCGCTCCAATACCCAAAAAAAGAGAGAAAAGAAAAATATGTGTTAAAAACAATATTATGTGATTGTTGTTTATAATTGTTGTAAATTCTTCAAATCCCAGTTTTCAAACATACCGCTTTTTTAAGTTACTTATTGATAGATATTTTTTACATGAATGAACAATTGGTACTACATAAATGATCAATATGCTACCTAACTTACGTATTTTTGTACCTAACATAAGAACAAAAAAAATGTTTTCTCCTAATATGATGAATGTGGGTATTTATGAGTTTATAAAAACATACTGCTAAGGTTCCTTATATCTTTATTTGATGTTGTTCCCACACTATATGAACCTATATGTGGATTTTAATATCAAAAGGATGTGAACTTATTATTTAAACCTATACTTATTAACGAGAATAGAATAGAAAGTTCTTTATTGTTTATCATTTTTGTTACATACAAATATGTCCGCCAAAAGTGTGCACTGAATGTGTTTATTAACCCTTTACCAGGCCAAGGGATATATATTTCCCACATACGGCACTTCAAACATGTGTTCTATTTTCGATCAGTAAGACTGACATTCGATTGTCATTTTTGAACTGTCAACCTGGTATAGTTTGTAGCTTCCTAATAGAGCCCGACGGCTAATCCTATTGTCTATTGTTAAGTAAAACCGCTCGTGCCACGTGCCACAACCACCTGCATAAAAAATCGTTCGTTCACTTTACCCAGGTAATGGAATTACAACTCCTATGGAAATTGCAATAAGATTCAAAATGAACTAATGGATAAACATTTTGTTAGGATGTGTGTGGTCCGTTCAACTCCGTAACCGAAGTACTGAGTGCCGGCGAGTCGAACGCTACAGACCCAGTCTAAAATGTGTCATCGAGATGCGTAACAAAGGCGCGTTATCGGAGAGCGCACTGGTATTTTGAGCGTTGGACTAGCCCGCGTTCAGGTGCCAAATAGAATAATGAAGACCCTTTTTTGCAGATAAGTAGCACGTGCGGTTTTACTGAACAATAGACAATAGGATTAGCCGTCGGGCTCTATTAAAAAGCTACAAACTATAAAGGGTTAATGCGTGACAAGCTAAAGGCCAGTGGCCATCACATATAATTACGTCGGAGGGGTGCTGACCTGCAGCGAGTGTGGCCGCACATTTGCTGCAAAGATTGGCTATGTCAGTCACCTGAGAGCGCACCAGCGACGCTCTCAGCAGTAGAAAGCAGTCACTGTGGCCGAAAACGGCTAGGAGATGATGAATTATATTGATAAAACTCAATTATACGAACTCTACTTTCTGAATAGTCCGCACTTAAATTTGCCAATAAATATTCTAGCTAATTTCATTCAAATAACTTATTTTCCCTTGTCAAACAAAGCGGTATGTGTCTCTTTCATTGTATCTTGACTTGTTGATCTCAATTCCAAAACTGTTGGAGTAACGTGTTCTATATCTTTATACAAGACTTTCAATTAAGCTCAATATATACCTTTGTGATGTATTTTTATAATATAGAATCGTATTATTATAATATCTGTGTTTCATTTCTCGTTCGGACGTTATCATAATCAGTGCCGGCCCGAGCCCTTGATCAGGGTAGAGCGAAATCGGGTTTTGGCGCCCTTCGTTGAAGTTTTCAAGCGTAGGTATTTTCCACCACCATTGTGGCCATTAAACCCTAACTCTGACTTGACCAGACTTGAAATTTTGGATTTTAAGTATGTGATTATAGCTTACTGGATGACGAAAATTTCTGCGTTCTGGTCTTATCCAGAGGTTCTCAAATAGGGGCCTGAAAATGCGGCAAAATGGTTCCAGTAAAGGATGGTACGGCAGTGTTTGCTTCGCGCTCGACTTGGCGGGGTCACTGCCGTGCCCCCAGATTAACCATTTAACCGCCAGACGGCGAAGGAATATGCCATGCTCCCGACGCCAGACGATCGCAATTATTTAAGCGAAATTGAACTTTACGGAGTCCCGCGTAAATCCCTATTACATTGGCGAAGTTGTCGGCTATAGCCGTCGTTGGCGTCCGTGGCAAGACTTTTCGATGACGGCCACAACCGACTGTGGCGGTCAATAGGTTAATCGGTCATAGACCACAGAGCAACATAGACCTAGGTGTATATGCATACAGTTCAATTTTAGTTTTGACACTTCGGTGACGTGGCGTTGGCGTCTGAGAGACAGCTTTTGTGTTTGACGCGGCGTCGAAAAGGTTAAGAATAAAGACGCGTCAAGATCATTTTGAACACCTCGCCCGCTTAGCAAGTATTGCTGCTGACTGCACTAGAGTGCAAAAGTAAATTAAAAGCACATATATTTATCATTGGTTTATTTATCACTAAAATATTAGACACCCTAATATTTGGAATGGGATATTATGTCAATTATTTTGTCGAATCAACTTTTTTCTATTATTAACACAGTCATGACTATTGGCTTACTAATATAGTCCTTGCTAATAAAAAGCATAAAGCAGAGTACCAGGCGTATTCGAATTTTACTTATTCGATCTGTTTCCGATATGATACTAATCTGACAGTTTTTGTTTGAAGAAATGGCAGATCGGTATCGGAAACATATCGAATAACTAAAATTGAAATACGCCTGTACGTATCGACCAGAAACCATCGATTTGACTATTTTGGAAGCATACCGTGTTATATAAAGTCAATTGTGGCCAGTGCGTCCATAGGGACAAAACAAAACAACAACAAAAAGTTGATTCACACATTTATCTAAAATTTCTAAGTCATGATTACAGTACACAGAATACTGAGCAACCCCGGAAGCATGTGTTAAAAGCATTAGTTTCTAGATAAAAAAAAAATGAATTTACTAACATTTTAATTTGGCTCCGCTATTTTAAACAGGTACTTTATAAATAATAAACAAGACAAGATAATACTAAGATGAAGAGTGCAGCAATACATTACATACCTAGGGAGGTGAATTCGTGAATGCTCCAGATCGCAGGTGTTTGTGGCCCGAACCGAAGGTGAGGTCCACAAATATGCGATCTGGGGCTTTACGAATTACCGCCCGTGGTTTGTCTAAAGTTTTACGTCTTACCTTGGCCAGGAAGTAAGATTTTCTCCTAGCATAGCGGGGAGAAAATCTCACTTACGGGCCAAGGGCTAGGGTGACGTAAAATATTGAAGCGCTATACGTTTGATAATCCAGTTACTACTTTTGTACATGTATTGGACGTCGATATTAAACTTTCGTGAGACATATTTTAAACAGTTTATACGACAACGGGTTTACTCACTTGAATTTTTAGTCGCTATTGGCGACATGTTCAGTGCACGAGTTGCAGTCGCCGCGAGCACTCGAGCCTGAGGATGGACCCCCGAAGGGCCCTAAACATGTCGCCAATAGCGACTAAAAATTCAAGTGAGTAAAACCGTTGTCGTATAAACTGTATTGGACGTATAACGCCATCTACCTCAGCTGTCAAAACTGTGGCTAAATTAATGTACATTATTTCTTTATCTACGTTGCTTTTGAATTGTAGGTAAGGTAGGTACAAAAAATATCATCGAGTTTCTAGTTACAGAAAAGACAAGTAAATATTTGACAGTGAACATTAATTTTAAATTTTAAATTACAACACTCATGGAATTTCCTTTTGTCGTTTCTATCGGGAATTTTCTAATTTAATTATTTACTTTAAATTTGTAATTTGAATTATTCAAAATATAAACTTTGAACAAATTAAATTATTTTCTGAAAATAATTTAATTTGTTCTAATATATTCAAAATATATTATAATAAGTAGCTATCTCCCGCTTCCAAGTAATAAAAAGTAGTAAACAAATAATAACAAGCATTAATCTAAATTCTACGTTAACCCTTTACCAAGGTATATAATAGTTTGTCAAAGAACTGTCTCATTTCAAACATAGACAGAGAGAATCATACTTCTTTGTCTTACTTACCAGCACCCAAAAGAAAAGGATGTGTATAGTTTTTTTTTGTTCTTATTTACTGACAAATTTGGTTTGACAAACTATATATTTCCCCCATACCATACGGCACTTCACACATGTGTTATATTTTCGATGAGTAAGACTGACATTCGATTGTCATTTTTGAACTGTCAGGTTAACCACTAACCTAAATAACTAGTACGAGTTATACAATAATTAATAGTTTCATGTTATCCATGATTGTTCAATTGACAATACATTAGAGATGCACCGGATATCCGGTTACTATCCGGTATCCGGCCGTTATTTTAGTATCCGGCCGGATACCGGATAGTAAAATTAACACATTTTGGGGTAAAAAATGGAATCTAAAAAACAGTCACGGTCATAATCGAATCAGTGTATTCTTTTAAAAGTGATAAATCTCGTTACGAATGTTACGATCCTAGAAATGTGTCCGCGCGAACGTTCACTACGAAACAGGTCGAAACCTGCACGACGCGCACCTGCAAAACTCAAAATATAGGTATAGTTCCGCCGGCCGAATATCCGGCGGCCGGATACCGGATATTCGGCCAGTGTCTTGGCCGGGTACCCGGCCAAACAACTATCCGTTGCATCTCTACTATTTACCGGCAAACATTGTATCAAATCGTACCAGTTATTAATTTTCACAACACCTCTTTACAATTAATACAAATTTTCATCTAATAAAACCATAATAGCCCAATCACAACACGAATAAAAATCCTATGAAATATATTAATTCGTAATACATTATTTATGTCAAATATGCTCAACAATAAAAAGGTTCCATCTTCTATTTTTTACAACAAGGGTTATTTTAACGGCCCAAATCCACCAGCCAGCATGGAAAAAAGTGGTAAAATACTTAACATATAGCTGGTCAACCAAATCTTGTCAGTAAAAAAAGGCGCGAAATTAAAATTTTCTATGGGACGATATCCTTTCGCGCCTACATTTTTCAAATTTGCCGCCTTTTTCTACTGTCAAGATCTGGTTGACCAAGTATAGGTAAAGGATTTTAATATATTTATAGTCTGTCAAGCCGGATATGTCAGTAGCAATGTACAGCAAACTAAAGTATGGTATCCCTAGGAAACGAACAAAAAGCAGCAATGTACATCGAACAACGATGAAATGTAAACAAAACAGTTCCACAGATAAGATATAAATGACACGCGATTTTCGAACAATTCAAACGTACATAGTGTTGCTATCCCGCGATTTTTCAAATTTGCCGCCTTTTTCTACTGACAAGATTTGCTTGACGAAGTTATAGCAATACATTTTAACCCTTCAGCTATATTTACTTGTTAAAAAACATTTTGTTTAATTTAAGTGGGTGTCAGTTAGTACAACTTGTCACACTGTCAATTTGCGAGCAAATTGCCTGTGTGACAGTAGAGCTCTAAAGATCGGTTTTCGTAGGATAGCGGTGCCGTCATCTAGCGGCCGCCTCCATACAAATACTACGACATCCATATTTAGCCGTATTATTTAGTATGGAGACGGCCGCTATATCCAATATATCCTAGGAAACCAGAGCATAACAGCATTTTGTGGCATTTTAAAATTAAGCTCTCCATGTTGTATCAGTCCTAAGGCCCAAGGTCCTACCTATAGTACCTATTCAGTTCGAGGTAATTTAAACCCTGTTCAATTGGAACAGAGTCGCTTTTGCTTTGTTTCGTTCAATTTTCAAACAACGCAAAATCAACTCTATTTCCTACAGTTTAAGTATAGTTGTATACTTAAAATTTCTAATTTCAGTGGCAAATTTTTTGGTTGTTTCCTTTGAATGGCTGGGCTGGGTTTATATGTAGCCTTCTCAGTTGATTCGGTAAGTTAAAATGATTCTACCATAATCTTAAACCTTACTGCAAAGAGATAAGGTTCATTTTTAAGGTTAGGTCTGATGTGATGATGTCATTGTGATGTTTAGAACCTATTTATCTTGAGAATGGTGCCCGTTATCATTCTGCAGGACCCAGTTGGACTAGATCGATATCTTGGTAGCACGGCGATGGGCTTCATGTGCTGAAATAAAGAAAATATGAATTATCATAAATATTTATTCAAGATACATAGTATACACTTACAATAATAGGGTATTTGAGAATTTTTTATCAATGGTATCAGTCGATCAGGTTTGTTTTGAGGATCAAATGTATGTATGGGACCCATTGTCGTAACGATTCGGATATCGAGAGAGCTCTGGCGATCAGAGCTAATATGATAGCTCGCAGGTTCAGTCGGTGTACAGCGCAAGTTAAAATTACACTATTCCGTGCGTACTGTACATCGCTGTATACCTGCAGCTCATGGTCTAGATATACGCAGGGTTGGATCAATAAATTGCGGGTGCAATATAATGACGCGTTCAGGATGCTGTTGCGGTTGCCGCGGCATTGCAGCGCGTCTGGCATGTTCGCGGACGCTCACGTTGACAGTAGACATGGGCTAAATGTGTCAGTAGAGGGAGAAGATTGATTTTTATCATTGGGATGTGTATCGCTCTTTTATATCTTTATATCCGTGTGTAACAGTCGTCCCGCTCGCAACATCGGCACTTGCTGACTTTGAGTCATGAGAGAGAGAGAGAGAGTAGTTATTATAACGTGGCGACATTGTTTCTTTCATTTTGTATCATGATATAATATTATTCTGCGGCAAAACGCAGCCAGTATAATAACAACGCTAATATAATCATGCTATGTCCAAACAACTTTAAGCTTTAAACCTTTATGCAATAGAACTCATTAACCGAATTAACTCATCTTTGCAATTTGCATTGCATCCATATATATCCATATCTACAGTAGGTATCTAGTACTCGTTCTCGCGGAATAGCGAATGACGCGTCCGAATCTGTCCGAACGACCGCTGTCGCTCGTTCGTGTTACTTCGGTCAAAGCGCGACCGAGACTTCGCTTATCGCTTTCATAAATCGTTGCCGAGGGAGTGAGAGGTACGGATATACTGATACTAGGGTTTGCTCCCGGTACTGAGTTTGTATGGCGAGAACCGGGAATTCCCGGGAATTCCCGGTTCTCGCCATACAAACTCAGTACCGGGAGCAAACCCTAACTGATACATTCGGATTCGTAGGGACAAGAAGAGTGATTCATGAAACGGGAAAGATATATATCTTTTTTATCTATCACTCCGGAGTTACCCATGTCTAGTTGACAGTTTTCATGCGACGCTGCGCAAGCGCTGCGCCGCGACGCTCCGCAGAGTCCGTGACAGCCGCCACAGCCTCCTGAGCGTAGTAGCGGGGAGGTGGGACAGTGGCCTAATCAGGGACTGCTCCTCGCTTCACTTAGGTTTAGGTACTAATATGTATAGTTGTTTAAGTATTTTCTAGTTACTAACAAACTATGGACACTTACGTCTGAAATAAATGCATTTTTTTTAATGTATGGAAAAAAGGAAATTGCGATTTTGTCGGTGAAATATTGCATTTATGATTGTTGCCATACAATCTTTTTTAAATAAAACGCAAGGAATCGAATGGTACCATGATTTTTTCCTATTTGGAAGTTTTTCTTTTAACTTTAAGGTCATTTATTTTTTTATTATTCCCATATATTTTTTTAGTTTCCAATGTATTGTGATAAATTGCTCATTTTCTATCTATTTAACTAGATTTAGTTATTAAATTCAACATGTGTCCACAACCCTACTGATAATCATTATCATTAAATTATGGAGAACTTCGATCTGCTGCTAACTGTATTTTACAGATATCGCTACATCTTATAAAACAAAATCCCTCGCCGCGTCTGTCTGTTTGTGTGTATGTTCGCGATAAACTCAAAAACTACTGAACGGATTTTCATTCGGTTTTCACCTATGAATAGCGTGATTCTTGAAGAAGGTTTAGGTGCATAATTTGTTAAGGTTTTCTGAAACCCGTGCGAAGCCGGGTTGGGTCACTAGTAAATTAGTAATCAATATTCATAGGCCAATCAATGTATATTTATTTTTCCTTTAATCATAATTTAACCAAGCTAAAAATAAATTACGCCAAATAAACCAATCGTGCCTTATTGATGTGACAAAAGGATAATGAAAAACAGCGAAATAAGCTATCACTTACCTCTAATAAATATCAATAACCAAAGAATTTATATAACCATTATATCTTTGTCTCAAACACGCAAACAATGTCAAACACGATAAAAATGTTATTTAACAAATGTATTTACGGTAGATGCAGCTAGGCGCTCTTCTAAGGCGCATGGTAACCTAGTTGACATAGCGGCGGGCTGGTATCCTGGAGTGGCGAGTTCAAGTCTCATCCGAGACGGTGAGTTTTTTCTTTTCTAAGCATTGTGGTAGGTATCTTTGCAGACGTTTCTGATTAATATAAATTAAAAACTGAAATATATGACCTATATTACAGAAAAAGCCCTCCAGTGGTGAAAGTAATTAACCAGATATATCAAAAAATAAGGAAAGTACCAAGTTGAAAAAAAAAAATTTTTCTAAGTACATAAAACTGCAACTACCGATAGGTTGTTGACACATGTTGAATTTTATAATGAGCAATTTATCACAATACATTGGAAACTTAAAAAGAATATGGGAATAATAAAAAAATACAAGACCCTAAAGTAAAAAAAAAAACAATTAAACTTCCAAATAGGAAAAAAATAATGGTACCATTCAATTCCGTACATTTTATTAAATAAAATATTGTATAGCAACAAATATACATAAACGCCATATTTCACCGACAAAATTGCAATTTCCTTGTTTTCCATACATCGAAACGGCTTCTAACGTTACATGGTGATGTCACGATGCATTGCCATTTTGTTAGAAGCGTTTCGTCAGTAACGTGCGGGTGCCAGACTTTGACTGTGACTTTTGTATTGCTTTAAGACAATGGGTCCCATACAGACATATCGACTACCGTAAAAACGGGACCCTATTACTAAGACTCCGCTGTCCGTCCGTCCGTCCGTCTGTCACCAGGCTGTATCTCACGAACCGTGATAGCTAGACAATTGAAATTTTCACAAATGATGTATTTCTGTTGCCGCTATAACAACAAATACTAAAAACAGAATAAAATAAAGATTTAAGTGGGGCTCCCATACAACAAACGTGATTTTTGACCGAAGTTAAGCAACGTCGGGCGGAGTCAGTACTTGGATGGGTGACTGTTTTTTTGCTTGTTTTTAGGGTTCCGTACCCAAAGGGTAAAAACGGGACCCTATTACTAAGACTCCGCTGTCCGTCCGTCCGTCCGTCCGTCCGTCCGTCTGTCACCAGGCTGTATCTCACGAACCGTGATAGCTAGACAGTTGAAATTTTCACAGATGATGTATTTCTGTTGCCGCTATAACAACAAATACTAAAAACAGAATAAAATAAAGATTTAAGTGGGGCTCCCATACAACAAACGTGTTTGACCGAAGTTAAGCAACGTCGGGCGGGGTCAGTACTTGGATGGGTGACCGTTTTTTGCTTGTTTTTTGTTGATGGTGCGGAACCCTCCGTGCGCGAGTCCGACTCGCACTTGGCCGGTTTTTTTTGCTTGTTTTGCTCTATTTTTTGTTGATGGTGCGGAACCCTCCGTGCGCGGGTCCGACTCGCACTTGGCCGGTTTTTTTCATTAGCGGGCGCCATTTTCAAAATTTATATAGGTAGCCTATGTCACTACTTCGGCGACGGCTTCTATGGGGTTTCTTGTCTTCCGCAACCGCCTCCGTGAGAGGGAGACAGCACGAGAGACACGAAAGAGTGAAAGGGAAGAAGATAGACTCACATGATCTCCAGACTGCTGTCGCTGTTCTTAGTTGCCTGCTCCCCTTCACTAGAGTTGGAACCGCCGGACTCGGGAGCGTTGGCTGCGGCTTCTATGAGGTTTCTTGTCTTCCGCAACCACCTCCGTGAGAGGGAGACAGCACGAGAGACACGAAAGAGTGAAAGGGAAGAAGATAGACTCACATGATCTCCAGACTGCTGTCGCTGTTCTTAGTTGCCTGCTCCCCTTCACTAGAGTTGGAACCGCCGGACTCGGGAGCGTTGGCTGCGGCTTCTATGAGGTTTCTTGTCTTCCGCAACCGCCTCCGTGAGAGGGAGACAGCACGAGAGACACGAAAGAGTGAAAGGGAAGAAGATAGACTCACATGATCTCCAGACTGCTGTCGCTGTTCTTAGTTGCCTGCTCCCCTTCACTAGAGTTGGAACCGCCGGACTCGGGAGCGTTGGCTGCGGCTTCTATGAGGTTTCTTGTCTTCCGCAACCACCTCCGTGAGAGGGAGACAGCACGAGAGACACGAAAGAGTGAAAGGGAAGAAGATAGACTCACATGATCTCCAGACTGCTGTCGCTGTTCTTAGTTGCCTGCTCCCCTTCACTAGAGTTGGAACCACCGGACTCGGGAGCGTTGGCTGCGGCTTCTATGAGGTTTCTTGTCTTCCGCAACCGCCTCCGTGAGAGGGAGACAGCACGAGAGACACGAAAGAGTGAAAGGGAAGAAGATAGACTCACATGATCTCCAGACTGCTGTCGCTGTTCTTAGTTGCCTGCTCCCCTTCACTAGAGTTGGAACCGCCGGACTCGGGAGCGTTGGCTGCGGCTTCTATGAGGTTTCTTGTCTTCCGCAACCGCCTCCGTGAGAGGGAGACAGCACGAGAGACACGAAAGAGTGAAAGGGAAGAAGATAGACTCACATGATCTCCAGACTGCTGTCGCTGTTCTTAGTCGCCTGCTCCCCTTCACTAGAGTTGGAACCGCCGGACTCGGTGCGTTGGCTGCGGCTCCTATGGGGCTACTGTCTTCCACAACCGCCTCCGTGAGAGAGAGACAGCACGCGAGAGACACTCAAAGAGTGAAAGGGAAGAAGATAGACTCACATGATCTCCAGACTGCTGTCGCTGTTCTTAGTCGCCTGCTCCCCTTCACTAGAGTTGGAACCGCCTGACTCGGAGCGTTGGCTGCGGCTTCTATGGGGCTTCTTGTCCTCAACGGCGGCTTCTGTGGAGGTTGCTTCTTCGGACTGGCGCTGCCAGGCCGGGATAGACGGAGGCTCGGACCGGGTCTTTATTGATGGGAATTGGTTCCTGAAATACGTTTGAGATAATTATTTGTGAATTATCGAGTGTAGGTTGCATTTTTGCCTGATTCCCGTTTCGTTAAACTAAACTACTTCGTTTAATAAATAAATAAATAGCAGGGGTCATAAATAAATAAGTAATAAGGGTAGTAATAGTAGTAGTAGGGGTCGCACTGCTATAGTTTGTCAAAGGACTGTTTCATTTCAAACATAGACAGAGAGAATCATACTATCGTTGTCTTACACTAGTACAGGGTTGGGCAAAATACTGGCTTCCACGTATTTGAAATACAAATTACAAAATACATTTTTAAAAGTATTTGAAATACAAAATACAAACTACTTTGGTGACGGGTATTTGAAATACAAAATACAAATTACAGTGTTTAAAATAATGTATTTCAATTACAAAATATACCTTTATTTATTTTTTTGTTTAGCATTTAGTTTAAACGTTAACGAATATCCTTTCATATAAACTTATAGGGTCATTGCGCTAGTTTTCGTCCAGCTCTAGTTTACGTCCACTTGACGAAATTTGAATATATACCTACATTCCTGCACAAATTTGGACTGATTTCAATCCTTATGTCTAAGGCGTCTAAGCAATATATCTGTCTACATATAACAATGATATTTCGCAAAAAGGAAGCGCTGGTGGCCTAGCGGTAAGAGCGTGCGACTTGCAATCCGGAGGTCGCGAGTTCGAACCCCGGCTCGAACCAATGAGTTTTTCGGAACTATGTACGAAATATCATTTGATATTTACCAGTCGCTTTTCGGTGAAGGAAAACATCGTGAGGAAACCGGACTAATTCCAATTACGGCCCTAGTTTACCCTCTGGGTTGGAAGGTCAGATGGCAGTCGCTATCGTAAAAACTAGTGCCAACGCCAATTACTGGGATTAGTTTCCAAGCGGACCCCAGGCTCCCATGAGCCGTGGCAAAATGCCGGGACAACGCGAGGAAGATGAAGATTTCGCAAAAAGTAGTAAATTAAAAATGAAATATATATTTGATAATCCGTCAAGTCGTCGAAAACTACTGCAATGACCCTATCCCCTAGATTTAAACGAAAAGTTCCACGCAGAAGTTGACCTAATATAGATCCAGTATCCAGCCAATGAAAATTGTATCTCGGCTGGATCGGAGGTTCGCGGTCGGCTCACAGCTTGTGCGAGACATTTTAGGATTATAGAATTTAATAAAATGTATTTATAGAAATGTATTTTGAAGCTTGAAGTATTTGAAATACAAAATACTAAATACATGTGAGTGCAGTAATTGAAATACCAAATACAAAATACTTTTGAGGTAGTATTTGAAATACAAATACAAAATACTAATTTGTATTTCAAATACGTATTTCAAATACATGTAATTGAAATACTGCCCAACCCTGCACTAGTACCAGCACCCAAAAGAAAAGGATGAGTATAGTTTTTTTGTTATTATTTACTGACAATTTGGTTTGACCAACTATATCTGCGTTGTGTGGTACTGTGGTAGTTCAGTTACGAATTAGGGAGCGTAAAACTACAGCATAAATTTCCATTTCATCTCCAATTTAAATCGACCCTTAGGAATAGCTGCTCGCACCGATAATTTACGCTCTCGTTGTACCATCACGCTCCAGGATTGTTACGCCATTTAGGGTCCTAGCTAAATTGGATTTTTCCATACTTATGCTATCGCATGTCCAATTTAGCTAGAACCCTAAATGGCGTAACAATCACGGAGCGTGACTGTACAGTAGAACTATTTACCCTACAGCAAGACGCAAATGAGGGTAATGTGTTTATTAGTTGTTTTTATTGCGTAGGTGTTATCTATTATGTTATCAGGGGATCTAGCCAAGACGCCAATCGTTTGCGATACGACAAGAAACGCTTTCTGTCACTCTATCACTGTTAAATATTAGTGCGATAAAGAGATAGCGATTAGTTGTCGTAGCGCGAACAATTAGCATCTTGGCTAGGCAGGCACCCGGTTCTATTACCGATTCGGTGCTAAAATCGACCGGATTCCCAATTTCTAAAGTAGGTTTAAAGTCAGCGACATCTTATCACACACACACTTATTGGTTGCTTGGTTACCTATTTCCTATACAAATTATACAACTTTATTATCACTGAATAGTTACTTTGCTGTTTTGAAACTTATGTATAATGCATAAGATTTATAATTGAATATTATGTTTTTAGATTTATACGCGTACTTAATTAGCGGTCTTATCTAAATTAAGCTATTGAAGCAAATCGTTTTGAGTACGATTGATTATTTCCATTGTTATGCAAATGTTGGCGCATGTGCAGTCAGCAGCAGAAGTTGCTAAGCGGGCGAGGTGTTCAATATTACCTTGATGCACTCTTATTCTCTTAACAATAAAGTCGCGTCAAGATAATTTTGAACACCTCGCCCGCTTATAAACTTCTGGGGCTGACTGCTGACTATCTAGTCCAGGGCTATCCAAAGCCCGGCCCGCGGGCCAAATCCGAACGAAGCGTTCCAATCAGGCCCGTCGACAGCGTTCCTATCCGGCAAGCGGGAGCCAGGCTCCAGATGTTCAGCCCTAACAGCAGCAACCAGACACATCCCTCCCCTCGGTCCCCCCCACCCCAGTCTAGTCCATAGATTGGCCCCAACCCAACCAAATTGTTCCAAGAAGATTATGAAGTTAACTGTGAAGTTGGTTAAAAAACTCACCTATTCAAGAGTATTCCTTTAACCGAAGCAATGTCAGCCTTCAGCCCATCCAATTGCGTCCGTAAAGAGCTCTGTGCCGAAGCCTGCATCTCACCTCGCAGTGACGTCATACTCGTGTTCAGTATGTCCAGGGATTTGCGGACTTCATCGAGACATTCGGCCGTCGTTTTGCGTTTCGGCTCCTCGACGAATAGGATGTGACGTATGCAATTCTGAAAGATTTTTGATAGTTGAAAATTATGAAATAATATCCCACCACACCGGAACTTTACACAGTGTATACGAAATGCCAATGACATGTCTTATGTTTACATTTTGCTGTGGTAAATCCTTATCCTTAAAACAAGATAGTCGAACGAGAGTAGAAACAAGTGAGGTGTCATTATAATCATCACAGTTTCATAGAAATTTGACATTAATGATGACATTGCCACACTTTGTCATTATTTAGCTAAGAGGATTGCTTTTACATCATTTATAAAGAATCGAAAATTCGGTTTTGCTCTAGTTACGGCGAAAACCGAAACCGAACCTTTAGCAGAAACACATGGTATAATAATCCACCTGGTACTCTCTTCCGACCACGTGACTAAGCCTACGTCATCATGCGACAGCGCTATATAATAATATGCGATAGCGTTATATAAAGTGGAAATGTTATTGTGACATAGGCTTGTGTCCTTGGAGGATACAACTAAACGGAGTAGCCATTAACAGGCTTTCCCCTCTGTCGAAAATAGGCGGCCAACGGTCATACACAATGTATGGACTGACGTTTATCTGACATGGCTATTTTTACGTTACGCATACATTTGACGTTCCCCTCCCCCGCAAAAATCGGCAGACTGTTTTGTACAGAAAATTACAGACATGGCGTCTCCGTTTGATTATATCCTCCAAGCTTGTGTCACTCTGGGAAGAGAAGACAATGTTTTATTAGACTATGGCAGAAACATGATTTTTATACTGAAACGTGCCAGAACCAAAACTTCGGTTGAACACTAATTAGAATCAAAACTTACCTTATACAGCCAGTAGCAACCATAAGCGAACCCCCCATACACAAGTAAAGGTAGAATATGTTCTCTAAACCATGACTGCCTCGAGTGCTGGAAAAACATCAACTCCGAGGTCATTGAAGGTCCGTCTAACATCTCGCCACATTTCTCAACTGCCTTGGCTATTTCCAAGTCTGTGAGGCCTTTGGCACGGAGAAACCGCTCCTTGCTTTCCATGGTGCATCGGTTCACATTTGGGTTTTTAAGGAAATTTACTGCAGTTGTTATCTAGAAGAAGGAAATAAGGTAACGCCTTAATTACATTGTTAAGGAAATATTTATGACAGTGTTGTATATATGTAGATATCCCATTAATTCAACAATATTCACAACTTCTTCTAAACACTACTCTCTCTCTCTCTCTCTCTTCCAAGCTATGTATCCCACATGGTGATGAGGTCAGCTTTCCGTGTCTTTCGCTTCCACTTCGCCCTATCCTCTACATCACTTTCAGATACTTTGCACTCAATCATATCTTTTAACACTACGTCTTTCCATCTTGTTTTCGGTTTACCTCTGCCTGTTTTACCGGGGATGGAAAAACGTAGTGCTAAATCTACTAGTGCTTCTAAATACTACTATAAATTGTATATATTGTCGTAATAATGTTATCTAGCTCTTTTCAGTAATAATACAATCAAACTACAAATAAAAGAACAGTAGGAAGTGATGCTTATTGTCAGTTTGCAAACTTCTGTATCACTGTGTTTCTAATCGCAATAACTAACACGTCCTCTGATATTCTAAATAGTTACAATTGAATTACTAATGGCTAATTTTAAGTATGCCTAAATGTTTCTTCTACAAATAACACATACAAATGGGGCTTTCACTATAATTTATACAGTATTTTATTCTAATTGAGTTCTCATAACAACTCAATCGCGGAAACGAAAGATAAAATTTTAAGCTAAAGAGCGAAGGTCGATGTAAATGATTTTACCAAGAAAGCAGCTGCTAATACATTTTAGTACATCTTTTCATTTTAAAAAGGTGCATCATATTATCAGAGTATAAATATATATCTTATTGATTGCTACAAAGAGAAAAAGGTCAAATAATTACCAAATTCTCCCGAACTTCTGACGCCGCATTTACTAAAGCATCTGCCGACATGTTTGTCTTAATTTAATTTGTCAAACTTTGCAGCAGGAACTTTAAACTCACAGAAATACTTGTTCTGCGATACTTGGTTATTTTAATGTAAAGTAAACATAATAATCACAATCGCAAAAATATTAAAATGCTAATGGTACAATATGACTTGACATGACACTCAATGCAATGACACTGACAGAGCATGAGAGCACAGAGTATACAAGCGAGCACCAAATAATGTACGGCCATAATAATGGCCGACTCTACAGCTTGGCAAAAAAAGAGTAGAAATTAAAAAGTGGCAACATTGTAGTGTCGTCCCTTTCAAACCAATCAATATAAGAAAACGGGACGACACTACAGTGTTGTCACTTTTTAATTTCTACTCTTTTTTGCCAAGCTGTAATCACTTCGACGAGACCTCGACGACCGGAACCAAAGAGTAGTATAATCTAGTGAGTATTATAGCTGGTCAAGCAAATCTTGTCAGTAGAAAAAGGCGCGAAATTCAAATTTTCTATGGCACGATATCCCTTCGCGCCTACATTTTTCAAATTTGCCGCCTTTTCTATTGACAAGATCTGCTTGACCAGCTTTATCTACTAACCGGCTACTAAAGCATGTATAGTTTGTCAAAGGACTGTCTCATTTTAAACATAGGGAGAATCATACTATCTTTGTCTTACACTAGTACTAGCACACAAAAGAAAAGGATGAGTATAGTACGTTTTCCTGGTTCTTACTGACTGACAAATTGGTTTGATCAACTATAAATTCAATTACTTAAAAAAAAGTCTCTTATCTTGAACCCTTCTTAATAAAATTGTAGTTTGTTTGAGACTAGTTTAAGTTTTACATTTCAATTTAAGTAGGATTTGCTCGTCGATTTAACCCAGGCGCTTTCGACATCTGCGAGTCTACTGAACTACCTGATAATACTTTATAATGTGACGCTCATTATGAAATCATAGAGTAAGAATTTAATCTGATAAATTAAACTCAATAGGAATAACATTTTTATCATTTCCAAGAAAATATCAATGTGTATTGAGAGCTATAGCTATTGAGAGCTTTGTAATTTCCCTGGATTCATTGTTATTGACAAACTACATATACATTGATGATATTGGACCGGAGAAGATACATAATATATGTACCTACGTATATTAATCTCAGAATTTTGCAAACGCTCAGACTCAGAAATCGTAATTTCGCTATCTGCCACTCTCCCTATTATCACACTTGCCTATTCGAGCGATATACCTGTATAAATTATTTTTGAGGTAGACCCTCAGGAGTCAGGCTCTCTGCTCAGATCCTCAGATGCAAGATGCAACATATACTTGGTCAACCAGATCTTGACAGTAGAAAAAGGCGGCAAATTTGAAAAATGTAGGCGCGAAGGGATATCATCCCATAGAAAATTTGAATTTCGCGCCTTTTTTTTCTGACAAGATTTGGTCGACCACCTATAAGACATTTTTTGTTTATTGGTACACGTAGTATCTTCTTAGTAGTTTGTGGTACAGTGCATGAATGATGGTGGCAGAGCCACCATAGTAGGTAATCTGTAGGTGTCGGATCTAATATTTGTACAGTTAATGTTATTTCATTTCATCTTCATCCCTAATCTCAAAGAGTATAATTTTTTACAAATTCCATTCCATTACAAATCCCTTTACACCCTTTGTCAACACAAAATTAGACTCTATACCACTGAGACAGAGCTCAATACGATTCGTTATCATTTTGATACTATAGCTGTTGCAATTGCAACGTTAAGTACAAAAAGATACCTACAATAAGTAGTTGAAGATAAGTAAACTCTATTCGCTATCTGATAACAACTCAGTCTGATACGTGCTCACGCGGTGGTAATGATATTTAAAAACAATAGGTTATGCAAAAATAGTTTAGTCATCTAGAATTGACCTAATATCAAAACAAACAAACTAAATCGCCAATTCTGAAGTGATAAAGTGAAAAGCGTACACATTTATGTAACCATTTTTTCAATTCTAGTTATGAACTGAAACTAAGTGTGAAAGTGAACATAAAATGTTTTCTATCGGTTCATTAACTGAGTGCTAGAGTTTATATTTGCGCTAATGGTTGTATAATAAGTGCGATTATCTCCGTGACTGCTGACATTGGGATTTCAGGAAAAAATTAAGGTACTTACCTATATTTAACAATTTTTAGGTGAATAAATGTCACTGTATTAATCGGGTTAGGAGATTGCTTGATTAGCTATTGAGCTTAGACCGGTTATCCAAATCCTTACAAAGACGTACAATATTAGGTTGGTTATCTTAGGTATTCTAGCTACGAGTATGTATTACACAATTAAGTACCTAAGTTCATAATAAGAATCATGCCGGATTTCCTCCTAGAGGATTCTACAGACCTTGCAACAAATGGCATGTGATTCTAGATAATTGCTGGCTAAATAGGAACAACGAATTCAATCGATCGGTCAAATGCCGCAATGTACCTATTGCAAATCGCATGCGATTATCGGTGACTTTTGGAGAGGCCATAAGAGAATTAACTACCTACCTACTTAAATACTAATAGCCTCCTAAGGCCCAGCCGTACAAATGAAACATCCAAAATTTACCACTGAAATTTGAGTCTATAGTGTAGGAAATAGAGTTGATTTTGCGTTGTTGGAAAATTGAACGAAACAAAGCAAAAGCGGCTCTATTCCAATTGAATAGGATTTCAATTTCATCGAACTGAGGACCTACTATAGTACCTACTATAGGTAGGACCTTGGGCCTTAGGAGGATAGGTAGAGTGAAGAACATACAATAAGGAGCGGACTTACACGTAGTACAGTCAGTTTCAGACAAATTAAATATGACGTTGTAGCACTGAGTTTCTAGAAAGCTTTGGACGGACTTTTATCTGGGCTGTAACCGCAAAAATCGAAATTCTCAAATTGCGGGCCTTTTTATCTCTTTCTCTTCAGTTGTTTAATCGTACCTATCGTTAATTCAGTTGTATTTAATTGCTTCTTAGTCTAAATAGTTTTTGTTCGTTATTTTTCTTCATGAAAAAGAATAGGTAGTTACTTATTTACGATACAAGTGCGGAAAAGAGGAAATTCGAAACGAGCGGCGATAAATTAAAACACGACCTAAGGGAGTGTTTTAAATCGACAAGAGTTGCTAATTACCTATTCGCACGTGTATCGTACAAAGTTTTACAGTACATATGGCACTTTAAACTTTCGACATACGCACGGAAAGTGCTATTTCCTGCACTAGTTCGGGATGTACTGTAAATGTAATTTAAAAGTGCTGAGTGAATAGTTGAACGCATGACACTAGATCAAAGTTACTTGAACCTTATGGCTTTTTTTTGAGCCTTATTAAATTGGAAAATCTCTGGATTTAAAATTAGAATTACTAGCTACGCTCCTTATTTTTTTAGTCATCAATATCATCCTTTGCAACTAAAACTGATCCCTCTTTTGTTCAGATAACTATAGTTGCACCTAACACCAAAGGTAATTAACTACCTACTACCCGCGGTCTTATCACCAAAGAGCGATCTCTTTTCAAAGGAGCATGGTTTTGCAATCACGAGTAGATTCAGGGTGTTAATATCTCCTGAAACATCTCTTATCAGCTGTTATCTGTAGTATCTCAGCGTGCGAGCCACTCGGCGTTCGTGAGATGTGGGTAATCGTGACAATTCCTGTAAGTTTTTCTTTTTTCAAACAAAGAAGATTTTAGGTTAGGGTACGTTGTGTAGTGTAGGTTAATGTAGAGGTCTATATAGGTATGTATATGTATAATTATTCTCCTGCGAACTCTATGGATATGATTTATTTTATTAAATCTAACTCAAAAGTATAAATATTTTTCACATCGCTTCGGTACGGTCATACGGTGACATCAAAATATAATCAAGTTAACTCCCTTCTGTCGTGTTTTAATTTATCGCCACTCGTTTCGAATTTCCTCTTTTCCGCACTTGTATCGGAAATAATATTCTTTCGTTTATTTTCTAACATACTTTTTTTAAAGCATTCTTATTCCTCTATGAAGTTTATGAATCTTCTGTCTGACGCTATGACACATAAATATGACGTTGACGCAATTGGACCACTACCTTATTCATAATCATAACATTCATAACCAGCTGAAACCGTGATTCAAGTTATCAGTATCTTTACGATCTATTCAAAGTTATATCTTACGCATTTATCAGAATTAAAATGATTTAGATTCCGATTTCATCATTATCGTGAATGAAAACACCGAGTTAGTAGTTAGTTGTAACTGTTTATAGGATGTGTGTGTTCTGTATTAAACAAATCTCTGAAGATGTAGGCAAAACACCACGAGTAGGGTTTGCACGACGGATCCGTAATGTATGGGAACTTGACTTGTTTCATGAAGTCTATGGCCTAGTTATTCGTTAATCCTTCAACCTTATCCCTTAAAGATATAATAAGTTGTTGTCGTGCCGGCAGAGCCAAAAATGGCTTGTGTAAAATCAAATTTTTGTATGCTTGCTTAGGTCAAATCTTGCATTTAAAATTGACTTTGGACCGACTTGAACAGAACAAAGTGAGGGAGGCATATTTTCATATAAATTTGACATTAACCGTTTCGGTGCGGATGGCACGACAGGCGTGTCATCAATGTTTTTAACGTGTAGCGTATGACACGATAGGCGTGCCATCATATTCTATGGCGTAAGGCGCGCCTGTCGAGTCATGAAATAATTGTTCGCCGCCACAGCCAAAACTTTTCGAAAATGGAACACGCAACGTAACGGTTAATAATGGCATTGCAGGTGTAGGTGGCATACTAGCCTTGACAAATGTGGCTGCAGCCCGGCTGACCAATGGCGGGCAAGGTGCTGCGAGCCATCACAAGGCGGAAGGTGTTCCAGCCAGAGCAACTCGAAGTTGGCAACTTGAGGAGGTAAACTATATATCTTTAGTTGGAGACACAGAGTTTTGGCGAAGAGTGATTGATCAATGGTGGGAGGCAAGTTGCTTCGGGTCATTTCAAGGCAACTTAAGGAGGAAGGAGTTTTGGTGAAGAGTGTTTGACCAATCGGCGACCGCTTAACTTGATTATAAACAATAGTCAATAGTACAATCTTCTGATATACTTACATAGTTCTGGCCTAACGATGGCTACGAATAGGAATCGATGAAGGCATGCAAAGCGATCTTGAATAAACGATTTTAGAGTATTTTGGTCTGTTTCAGATGCCTGAGTGTCTGGGACCTAACATCGCTGGGCATAAGCTCCACGTTAGGAGTGGGCATCTACTACCTGGTGGGCTCGGTGGCGCTGGACATTGCTGGACCATCGGTCGTGTTCTCGTTTTTCATCGCTGCCGTTGCGTCTCTGTTTGCAGGTGCGTTGGGTTCTCCTTTGACACTGTTAGATGATTGGGCCTCAGAGATCTGACAACCATGGGCCAAGGCAACATGCTGGACGTTGGACATAGATCTACAATAGGATTAGATATATGCTGCCTGTTGGGCGTCTGGCTACCTCGATCGCCCTGTTGCGGCTCTATGGATGTTGTAGACGGCAGAAAATACCTGTTTAACCTGAGAAACAAACCTATACCTAACTAATATTTACCTATAAGTAAGACACGTCTTTATTTTTAAAATTAAAAGAATAAGAGCTTGTCATGGTAATTTTGAACACCTCGCCCGCTTAGCAACTTCTGCTGCTGACTGTACCACGATCTCGACTATCGGGTTGTCCGGCCTGGAAACGAAATCATAAAATACTCGACGATAGTCGGGTTTTCGGCACTGAATGTGTTAAATATACCTACCTACTTACTTGTTTGCTCGTGTTACTCTCTTCTGCCTTGCATCCCTTTGATCCCTTCCACCGTCTACAATGTGGTCCTTCGAACCGGATCACTGTAGTTGATTTCTTACTTTGACCGGACGTAGATGTATCCTGGCATTCCTGGCATATCCTACGGTTACAAAGTTTGGTACTGTTATGCAACGGCTTTGCCATATACAGAAAACATGATTACTTACCTGAATAACTTTTCCAACAACAATACGTACATTGCTTGATTTGGGATTTCATACCATCACATTCATATCTCACTCCCGGTCAGTGGCCCGTTTCTCAAAAGCTTGTAACTTGTAATGCAAGTGGAAGTCCCTTTCTAACAAAAGCTGTCAAAAAGTGACATACCTAATGCGATTGTATTACAAGTTACAAGCTTTTGAGAAACGGCGGGCCCCAGGTCATGATCACGCGTGGGTCACGGGTTATAAATTCGGTTTCAGCCGGTGCCCAAAAATACAATGAAAAAGTTCTGGAAACACTCGTTATTAAAAAAAATATTTCTCGTTTTCAGGACTATGCTACTCGGAGTTCGGAGCGCGCGTCCCGCGCGCGGGCTCCGCCTACATCTACACGTACGTGACCGTAGGCGAACTGACCGCCTTCATCATTGGATGGAACATGATACTTGAAGCATTGTTCGGTGAGTACATTTTGTTTGACGTAGAATTTTGGTACTTGGGCTCTAAGGCATATTTTAATGGTCTTTATTTTTCCTTCAGTTTCCTAGCCCATTTTATTTAACACGTTCACTGTCCCGTGCCCCACATATGGGTCACGGCAAGCCTCTATTAAAAGAAGATTGAGAGTAAACAGTTGGGACAGTGAACGTGTTAACTATACGCAATGGCTTTAGAAAGAATCCATCCAAAGTTCCTTGTTGGATATAATTTCGGCTAACAGCAACGGATGCTGACTGTATTAAGTACTCGAAGTTGTAGTTAGTCCATTCATTATTTTTTTTTAAGTAGGTATGTCTGACGGCCCATCTTGGTGATGCAAAAATAATATTACGAGTAGGTAATAGGGTTGCCAACTATTTTTTGGTGGAATATAGTATTTTCTAGAATAAGGCATCAAAAATATAGTACATTTCAAAAAAATATAGTAATTTTAGATAAAATACTAAACATAAGTGTAATATACGTTTAATCGGAAATATAGTATTTTAGCGTACTATATATCTTTCCAAAAGTATATAGTACAGAGAGCCAAAATATAGTATTGTATTGTATTGTAGTTCGGGCGATTTTCCGCAACTCGACGTCTTGCGCCTATTTTGCGTGATGGGGATGTGGGCTAGTCCTGCCAGCCCAGCTCCTCGAGGAATCCTATCAAACCTTTGATGTTGAGTAGGACCTCGGGGAGGTCTCTCGGGGATCCGAGATGTTTTGCCCTGTATGGGGCCACTCCGCTGCATTCCAGCACCACGTGAGAGGCTGTTTCTTCTGTCTCCATGCATCCACGGCATAGGGGACTGTCTGTGACACCTGTTGTAAAAAGATGTTTGTTAAAGAGTCCATGACCTGTTATGACACTGGTTACCATACTCAGTCGAACCTTTCCTAGTTGAAGGAGCGCCCTTGTGAGCTTACCGTTGATGCCAGGCATGGCTTGTTTGGCCTGTCTGCATCCAGTCTGGTTTAGCCAGTGTTCTGTGTGTAGTTTCCCCGTACGTGCCAGCAGCATTGAGCGTACCTTACTGAACGGTATCGGGAGAATCGGTTCCGGGCCAATCGCCCCCGCACCCGATCCTAGTCTGGCGAGCTCGTCCGCAGCATCGTTACCTCGGGATCCGCTGTGTCCCTTGATCCATTGTAAGGTGATCTTATTGTTCTGACATACCTCCATTAGTCGTTCGTGGCATTCGTGTATAAGTTTGGATGTGATTATATGGCTTTTTAGGGCCATTAAGACTGCTCTACTGTCGGAGAGTATGCGGATGGAGGATCCTACTACCTTCCTTGCAGCGATGGCAGCCGCCGCGTTTATGATGCCCATGCACTCAGCTTGGAATACCGAGTTATGGGCTCCTAGCGGAGTGGTGATTGACATGTTCAGGTCTTCTGAAAAGGTTCCAGAGCCCGATCCGCTGTCTGTTTTGGACCCATCTGTGAAGATTCTCAGCTCCCGGGGATTGAGTCCTTCGTAGTTGTCGTCCTCATATAATTGTATTTTGTACCTTTTGTCAAAGATGGCTTGTTTGTGAATTCTATCCGTGCCCGCCCTGAGCACTGGAAATTCGTTGTATACCCTATCCAGGCATATTGTGTGAAGTGCTCCTGTGATGTTAGACCATATGTTGAGGGTTCGCAACCTTACCGCTGAGAGACTGGCCTCTTGCTGTATGTGTAGGTGCAGCGGTGGAAGGTTTAGCATGACCTCCATGGCTGCAGTCGGAGTAGACCTCGTGCAGCCAGTGGTGGCCGCACATGCGAGCCTCTGGAGTCTTTGTAGCTTGTCTCGTACGTTGCCTAGGTTTGTTCTTGGCCACCAAACCAGAGCACCGTAACAGAGTAGGGGGCGGATTATAGTCTTATAGAGCCAAAGGGTAATTATCGGGTTGAGTCCCCACCTCTTACCAATCATCCTTCTGCACTGCCAGAAGACTACTCCCGCCCTGTCTATGCGTTTGTTGATGTGATTGTTCCAGTTGAGTTTACTGTCGAGAGTTAGTCCTAAGTACTTAACTTCGTCGGTCAGCTGTAGCTCAGTCTGGAAGAGTGTTGGTCTGGTAAAGTTGCCAAGTGCCCTTTTATTGGTGAACATTACCATTTCTGTTTTGGTGGGGTTAACTGATAGGTCAAATTCTCTACACCAGCGTTCTACGATCCGAAGAGCTGCCTGGGTGAGGTCGCATACTGTACTGGCAAATTTACCCGATATTAATATTGCCAGATCATCAGCGTAGCCTATTGTGTAGAAGTGTTCCTCGTTCAGTTTGGTTATGAGGTTGTTGACTACTAGGTTCCATAACAGAGGTGACAGGACTCCCCCTTGAGGGCATCCTCGCACCGCCGCTACGGCCTGCGGTTCACCTACATACCTTATTGTCCTTTGGTTTAGCATGTTCGTGATCCACTTTATTAGTCCGGGTTCAGCGCCGTGGCTTTCCAAGGCATTCCCTATGCTGGTAAAGTGAGTCTTGTCAAAAGCGCCCTCTATGTCAATGAAAGTGCCAAGACACATTTCCTTGCCATGGATGGCTCTCTCAACACGGCTTACAACCATGTGTAGAGCCGATTCCGTAGATTTACCTGAGCTGTACGCGTGCTGGTTGTGGTGCATCGGTATGTTCTTTAGCGCTCGGTCCCTCAGGTCCCTGTCGCACAGTTTTTCCAAGGTTTTCAGCAGGAATGATGTGAGACTGATAGGCCTAAAGGATTTCGCAGCTGTGTAGTCATTCTTACCTGGTTTTGGTATGAATATCACATTCACATCTCTCCATCTCCTGGGCACGTACCCCCAGGCTAGGCAGGCTGCCATGATGTCGGTCAGGGTTTCCTGGATGAGTCCTAGACCCCACTGTAGGAGAGCGGGGAAGATCCCATCCGGACCAGCCGCCTTGAAGGGATGGAAGCTGTCTATGGCCCACCTGAGTTTCTCAGCGGTGACGACTCTGTGCGCCATTTGCCAATTGTTGTCCGTTATACTGTATTCCTCGTCCTGCTGATCTGCATCGGCGAGACTTACGCATCCTGGAAAGTGAGTTACCAGGAGAAGGCGTTGGGTCTCTGCAGGGGTAGATGTGTATGTGCCATCGGGTTTACGCAGTGAGCCCAGTTGTGATGTGGGCTTGTACGCTAAGGTTTTCCTTACCCGGTTGGCGTGGTCAAGTGTTTCGATGCTACTGCAGAAGTTCCTCCATGACAGGGATCTCCAATACCGCAGTCTCTTTTTGTACCTGGCTTTGGCTTCGTAGTAATTATCCCAGTCCACCTCGGCCGTTGTGTTCATGGCCCTGTTGAAGAGTTTCCTGGTTTTCCGCCGGAGTCTCTCCAGTTCTGGGCCCCACCACTGGTGCCCCTTTATGGCAGTTCTTGCCGGTGGTTTTAAGGGGCACGCTTTGTGGTAGCTGTCGACGAGGGTATCGGTTAAGATGTTTACCTGCTGTTCTATCTGTGCCGGTTCCCGAAGGTCATCCCTCGGTGGAAGCCGATCAAGGCTTTCCCCTAGGACCTTCCTAAAAGTGGTTCGGTCCGTTTTCCTGGGATTCCTCTGGGCGGTTGGTGTGTCTCCAGATGCTAGTAGATTGAAGCGAATCCATCTATGGTCTGAGCAGGAGGCCTCCTGGGAGACGTGCCATCCCATGATTAGTTCGCTGACCTCCTCCGACGCCAGAGTCAGGTCGATAATCGTCCTGCATCGTTTGTTTACAAATGTTGGCCAAAATATAGTACAATACTATATATATAATATAGTACGGTTGGCAACCCTAGTAGGTAAGTATAATATAAAGAATTACCTAACTAACCGATTTGGATTTGAAAGATATTTTTGTCTTATCCCAAGTATATCTCATCATCACAATTTTAAGAGCCTGGCTCTTGTCGGTGGAGTAATCGCCATTCCCTTTTTCTCTTTGCCACCGTTTTGAGCTCCTGATACGTCACTACACTGATTTTCTCTTTGGCCTGGTCCAAAAACGCACGTCTCGGTCTTCCTCTGCCTCTCTTTTTAACAAGCTTTTATTAGGTCGACCTGTATGTAACTAAGTATGTAATGGAATCTTGCAAGTTAAATTTGATCCACTTCCCGGTTTCCGATTAAGCTGAAACTTTGCATACACATGTAAGTCGGGTGACAATGCAATATTATGGTACCATCGAGCTGATCTGATGATGGAGACAGGAGGTGGCCTCAGGAACTCTGTGATGAAACAACGCAACCTAATTGTGTTAGGGGTTTTTAGAATTCTCTCGATGAGTATTAGTTGTTTGTCGTAAGAAAAGTACAGTCAGCGATAAAAGCTTGTACCAAAAACGAAATTTTTGCCAAAAACTTATTTTCTATTCTTCCTTCAATTATAGTCTTTATGTAAGTATCGTGCCGTATCAGGTGCCCCAACATGTTTCCCCTTCTGTTTTTAATCGTTTTCAGCAACCTTGCTAAAAGTATATCTAATACCTACACTTTACACTTACACTTTAGACTTTTTTAACTGTACACTAACACAACTTAAAGTCTATTTTTTTATTCGGTAGACTAAAATGACATTTCATAGTATGAAATGACATTTTATGCTCATACTATGAAATGTCATTTTAGTCTACCGAATAAAAAAATAGACTTTAAGGATGCATTTAAATATTGAATTTAACAATCATTTATAACTTCCTTAACGCACTTTCAATGTATTTCCGACAGAGGTATCAAATCATTGATTTACAAATTTTTATAGTAATTTGTGTTTCTCTTATGTGATTAAGTAATAGCCACGGACCTATTTATACGTTTTTTTGTTCTGTTATGAAACTATAGGCTATTCTTATTGTCTTTAAAATATGTACCTGGGTCGTTCTACCGTTTCGTGCCGATTTCGTGTCCGAGCCCACATGAAGCGTTAAAATTATATTTTTTGACTTGTGGTTATTTTTAAAAGGTATGTTTATGTGGTACGAAAAATGCGCCAGTTTTGGAATTTAGCTAAACCTAATGATCTATTAAATAAAAATTAAAAACATGCGAAAAGTTCATTTCCCTCGCACCTAAAATGGCGTACCATTGGGTTCGAAAATTAAAAAACACTATTATTTGCAGATAAACCCTACTTTCCGTTATTGTTTATAAATAAGCACATAATCAGTATTATAATGGTACATGGTTCGTATTTTTAAAGTTAAATTATCATAGAGAGAACGCACTTTTTAATTTTGTCACGCGAAAGACTTCATTTTCACTCTAAAAAATTGCCACTCATGCCAAATCTAAACGCGCCTTTATTCACGAATAACTGTGATTGCTACGTGTTTTTACTACCTTAGTCTACCGCAATACGTCAACGAAGGAGGTTTCGCGCTCTTGATTTACGAGTAATTTAGGTTCTCCTCACCGCAAAGGCACTTTGTCACGGTTACTACTCATTTTTATCCATTAAGTAATTTGGTGCTATATATATTGCAAAAAAATCACCTTGTTAATAATCTGTTAGCATTTTGGTATATCTTCATTACTTTTACTTGATGACATTCTAGCCTTAAAGACTATAAAGAAATTTAAAAAAACCGTCGAAAGTTCATTCCACTCCAATTCATCCTTCTCCATTTCTTCCAATATTGTCGGGTGAAGGAAATGAACCAGTTTGGAAGGAAATGAACAATAATTTTGTATGACAGATGTGATACCTTTTTATGTTTTTAGCCCACAGCCCAAGAGTTATATACACACATATGCTCTTAAATCATAACTCCCATGTTTTGAAACGTATATATGTCCAATTCTTTCGACTTCGTTAGACCGTTTGACAGAGTTTCAGGGTATAGGTTCTTATCTATACCCGACACTATGTCATGGGAATCCTGTTGGTTGTGGATATTGCATATAAATAAGCAGATAGGCGCGTAAGTAGGTTTTTTTTTGTCATGGCAAATATTGTAAATATATCGGATAGATACATCATATTTCCAACATTTTATAAATGCGGAACATTTTGGACAGATGACCCGATTGAAACTTATCTAACGCCTATTAATGAAAAAAATATGCTAATTAAAATACTGAAAACTTTTGATAGTTCTTGAATAAAGCTCAAGAGCGAGTCCTCCGACGCCAGATATTTATGAGGAGGGTCTCACAAAGATCTGCTCCCGGGAGCCTCTTTTTGTGCTAAGTTAAAAATACAGGTTGGCCGTATCAGGGAAATTTCTTGTAACTTTGTAACCGTCTAAAGGCCAAGCTTTAGAAAAATCTAGAAAGTTCATGAAACAATGGTCCAACACCATCTAGAACTGGAGAGAAGCGTCCCATTCCCACCCCTTTCTGCGAGTTCCGCAAAGAAAGAGCAAGCAGCTCGGAGCGTCCGATTGTGGCGCGCTTTCCTGCGAGGCTGAAAGCCGAGCTTTCGCAGGAGAGTAGACCTTAAATTGTTTCAATGCCCAAATGCAACCGATGCCGAAAGCCGGGCTCCGCAAAAGGTGTTAAAAATTTATTTTAACTCTTAGCAGCGGGTACAATCGTGCGAGGTCAAAGACTGAGCTTCAATGGAGCTGACCTCAAACAAGAACCAATAGCCGAATGTATTAAAAAGCAAGGCCGAAGGCCCGGGGGAGCTTCAGATAGGGGCACATTTCCGTGCAAGGCCAAATATCAATCTGCAAGAGAGCAGAACTTTGCTAAGTGAGGCCAAAGGCCGAGGTCCGCATAAACGCTGAAGGCCCAGTCCGTCTGATCACGTTGCGCTTCCATAGAAGACCTAAATTGAGAACTAAGAGAGCTTGAAATTTAACCAATGTGATCTCGGACCCTCCTGCGGCTTGACCTTTGCATTTTTCCTCGACTCCTCGACTTGTTGAGTCTACAACCCTATGGAGTTTGTTATTTATAATAAGTATTTTGATTATTGGGGCGTACTCGGCCTTTGGCCTCTATTTACACAGGGTTTTGTGTTTCGTAGAGTACGCTCTTCGACCTCCAATGGCTTTAGAGCTCAACATCGTGTTTGCGGTCCGCTAGTTTGCTTTTTAATACACAACTATTTGTTCGTCTCCAGCTCTGCTGTCCTGCAGCTTTACCTCGGCCCGCCGTTCCCTTTGAAACGGCTTATCATGGTCGTGTCCGAAATATAATATTCTGGCCCACTTCATTATTTAAAAAAAAACAGCATCTGCCCTTTACAAAGACGGCTAAGTCACATTACCTACATCGATACTGGATACTTTAAAATTATACCTCAGTTCTTTCCCGAATAATATATTTTATCATAAATAACGATTGTTTTTTATAAAAATTTGTAGATAATTTAAGCTTTTTGAATTTCATTTATGTAAGCAGTTTTTTACATTACAAATCTCATTATTATATATTTCTAGTTCTGACAAATAATGAGACCGAAAACGAATACTGAAACATCGTAAAAAGTATTGTTAAAAAGTAGGTTATTATATTAAACAGGTCAACAGGGTAGATATACTTTTATAAAGCCAAGATATTTATGGTTCCATCGTTTAAAATATTATCACTTTGATTTTGAGCAATAAAGTTAATTTATATTTAATCTAATTTCATTTCCTTCTATTCGTGTTTCATTACCTTCCCTTGCTTTTTCATTTCCATCTGTGCCTTCATTACATTCCTTATTTGTTTTCCAAAAGTATAACTAGTACATAGGTGCCTTTCTTAAAATAATATACACAATACGTATACACATTCACAATATCAAACTCTACACTGTAACTTCAAAATAAAAAAAATCTCCAAAAAAGTGCCAAATCGGCACGAAACGGTAGAACGACCCACCTACATAAACCGTGTGTCACTGTTTTTTTCTGAATAAATAAATAAAAAATAAAAATAACATTTTTCGTAGGTGCAGCGAGCGTGGCACGCGGCCTCAGCCTCTATGTAGACCTGATGGTCGGTAAAGCCATGTCGGAGTGGTTCACGGCCGTCGCGCCGTTACACTGGGATCTGGTGGCGACGTACTTTGACTTCTTTGCCTTTGGGATTGTCATCGCTTTTGGAGGTATCTACTCTTCACCTACTTTAGTAAAACATACATTAGCTCTAGCTTACTTAATACAAACTGATAATATCGTGTGTGTTTGTACTAAATAACGTGGCCTGAAAGACGCATTAAATTTCAAAGCAAAGCTGAGAATGGAAGTCAGATTATGACACGTATCATCTCATAACCTCATAAGGGACCGCTTTTGACAGGAGAATAGAAGTACATAGCTTGATTGGGTAGGGCAAATTATTGTTGCCAAAAATTAGACAACTAAATTAGGTGGGATCATGCTACACTGCGTCATACTTTATGCGGAAACTGGATTGTCAAACGCCACAATAACTTATAGACCGCGAGCCACGAACAGGTTTCCATGACCAATCGCCTCCCAGGCGATAACTCCTATAGTGGTTAACGGCTACGTATGATGAATCCTCGTGGACGTCAGCTGCCGCTCCGTTGGTGGGTTGAGGAATGGCAGCAACCGAAACACGTAAAAAAAAAAAAATTTTCAGTCATCGCCTCCCGTTTGATACTTTGCCAGATGATAGTTTAGGTGCTATTGTTAATAAAAAAAATCGTCAGCCGGTTGTATCGCGGTGGAAACACCGTCAGCTGGTCACATGAACATGTAAAAAAAAATTTTTTTTTCAGTCATCGCCTCCCGCTTGATACTCTGTCAGATGATAGTTTAGGTGCTATTGTTAATAAAAAACATCGTCAGCCGGTTGTATCGCGGTGGAATCACCGTCAGCTGGTCACATGAACATGTAAAAAAAAATTTTTTTTTCAGTCATCGCCTCCCGCTTGATACTTTTTCAGATGATAGTTTAGGTGCTATTGTTAATAAAAAACATCGTCAGCCGGTTGTATCGCGGTGGAATCACCGTCAGCTGGTCACATGAACATGTAAAAAAAAATTTTTTTTTCAGTCATCGCCTCCCGCTTGATACTTTTTCAGATGATAGTTTAGGTGCTATTGTTAATAAAAAAAATCGTCAGCCGGTTGTATCGCGGTGGAATCACCGTCAGCTGGTCACATGAACATGTAAAAAAAATTTTTTTTTTCAGTCATCGCCTCCCGCTTGATACTTTGTCAGATGATAGTTTAGGTGCTATTGTTAATAAAAATAATCGTCAGCCGGTTGTATCGCGGTGGAATCACCGTCAGCTGGTCACATGAACATGTAAAAAAAATTTTTTTTTTCAGTCATCGCCTCCCGCTTGATACTTTGTCAGATGATAGTTTAGGTGCTATTGTTAATAAAAAACATCGTCAGCCGGTTGTATCGCGGTGGAATCACCGTCAGCTGGTCATATGAACATATATTAGATTTTATTTATTTATTTGCTTGATATGTTCATGTGACCAGCTGACGGTGATTCCACCGCGATACAACCGGCTGACGATGTTTTTTATTAACAATAGCACCTAAACTATCATCTGACAAAGTATCAAGCGGGAGGCGATGACTGAAAAAATATTTTTTTTTTACATGTTCATGTGACCAGCTGACGGTGATTCCACCGCGATACAACCGGCTGACGATCTCTTTTATTAACAATAGCACCTAAACTATCATCCGACAAAGTATCAAGCGGGAGGCGATGACTGAAAAAATATATTTTTTTTACATGTTCATGTGACCAGCTGACGGTGATTCCACCGCGATACAACCGGCTGACGATTCTTTTTATTAATAATAGCACCTAAACTATCATCTGACAAAGTATCAAGCGGGAGGCGATGACTGAAAAAATATTTTTTTTTTACATGTTCATGTAACCAGCTGACGGTGATTCCACCGCGATACAACCGGCTGACGATTTGTTTTTATTAACAATAACACCTAAACTATCATCTGACAAAGTATCAAGCGGGAGGCGATGACTGAAAAAAAATGTTTTTTTACATGTTCATGTGACCAGCTGACGGTGATTCCACCGCGATACAACCGGCTGACGATTCTTTTTATTAACAATAGCACCTAAACTATCATCTGGCAAAGTATCAAACGGGAGGCGATGACTGAAACCAATTATTTTAAATTTTAGATTGTATTTATTTATTTGCTTTATAAATTCATGTGACCAGCTGACGGTGATTCCACCGCGATACAACCGGCTGACGATTTTTTTTATTAACAATATCACCTAAACTATCATCTGACAAAGTATCAAGCGGGAAGCGATGACTGAAAAAAAATTTTTTTTTTACATGTTCAAGTGACCAGCTGACGGTGATTCCACCGCGATACAACCGGCTGACGATTTGTTTTATTAACAATAGCACCTAAACTATCATCTGACAAAATATCAAGCGGGAGGCGATGACTGAAAAAAAAAATTTTTTTTTACATGTTCATGTGACCAGCTGACGGTGATTCCACCGCGATACAACCGGCTGACGAGTTTTTTTATTAACAATAGCACCTAAACTATCATCTGACAAAGTATCAAGCGGGAGGCGATGACTGAAAAAAAAAATTTTTTTTACATGTTCATGTGTACAGCTGACGGTGATTCCACCGCGATACAACCGGCTGACGATTGTTTTTATTAACAATAGCACCTAAACTTTCATCTGACTAAGTATCAAACGGGAGGCGATGACTGAAAAAAAATTTTTTTTTACGTGTTTCGGTGGCTGCCATTCCTCAACCCACCAACGTAGCGGCAGCTGACGTCCACGAGGGTTCATCATATATGGCCGTTAACCAGTATACGAGTTTTCACCCGGGAGGCGATGACTGACGAAATTTGCGCCTGGCTCGTGGACCATTACCCACGCAGGGCGCTGTAAAGCTATGCGCCATCTACTTCAGCTATCATATTTCCAGCTACAATTTGTTAGTATTCTATACAGTGAAAGGCACCTTTAACCTTTTCCACGCCGTGTCAAACACAAAAGCTGTCACTCAGACGCCACATCATTGAAGTGTCAAAACTGAAGTTGAACTTTATGTATATGCACGTAGGTCGATGTTGCTCTGTGGTCTGTGACCGATTAATCGGTCTTTGGCGTTGAACCTACGGTGCGGATATATCGGTCATTGGCGTCCAAAAGGTCAACTTACAATAATACTTAAAATCTGAATGACATTTGTTTCAGTGCTTCTGGCGTTCGGGGTCCGGGAATCGGCCACAGTAAACAACGTGTTTGCCGTACTTAACATGATCGTCATAGTTTTCATCGTTGTAGCCGGCTCTTTCACTGGTAAGTGTCTATCTAAAACAACTAGAACCTGACAGACTGACAGACTGAACAATATGACTTGGAACTCCGGTAGCCGTTTAAGAAGTGTAACACTCTTACGGTAGATGTCGCTACGGTCCCCTTGACCCATAATATGGTGGAAAGATTTGCTGACTATGGATGAGGTCTTGGTGGCTCAGATGGCAGAGCGCTGGAGTATCGATCCAGAGGCCGTGAGTTCAAGTCTCACCCAAGACAGTAATTTTTCCACTTTTAAATTTATTCTAAGCTTAATAGCATCGTTCGCAGACGTTTCTGCTTGTTAAAAATTAAAACTAGAACCTGTAAATATTTTTCGTAATCATCAACTATTTAGTTAGCAACTAGAGAAAGAGTTAATATTATGTCACGTCTAACAAGTGATAGCGATGGTATACGTTGTCAAGTTAAAGTAGGTAATCTTCAATCTTTCAAGTTAGGTGGCTAGCTTATAAAACCTATGTGGGCGTGTGCCTTTAGGAATTAGCTTTTAGGACCTAGCCTGAATTCAAATTATCTATCCAACTAACTTGAATATATAGAATATATAGAAATCACAGTTACGTCTCAGTGATTTTATCTGTGTCTACCTAACATCTACCCTAACTACAAAGTACATGCGGCCGACACCAATTTTGGTGTCTAGCCATAGTAGTAGCCGCGCATTGCTACGGAACGGACGCCTGCTCGCGCTTGCGCCACCTAGCGGTCATATCTGTCGTAATAGACGGTACGCGTTTTGTTAGGGAGCGAATCTTCTGTACCTAGTACTATTATTTATTCTCTGCCATTGACATAGATATCTATAGGGACTGGCTTTACGGGCAATAATAATGAGGCATAACAGGGGCCAGTACAGCGGTGTGAAACCGCTACAACGCGATTGGTTGATGAGTTCGCATCACGCGCGCGATTGGTTGATGAGTTCGCATTACGCGCGCTATTGGTCGCAACTAGTCGCGTTAGACTGCACGATTGGCTGGAATTTGTGAGTAACACCGCTGAACTAGTACCATTTTTAGTGCCTCATTAGCCCGTCCTTATATATTATACGTCATGTTTTCTGCCTATGCTATGTACAGTCGACGTCAAAGAGAAATTTACAGCCAAAGTAACAAAAAAATGTTTACACGACCTAAATGCTATGACAATAAAGTCGTGTAAATATTTTTTTGTAACGTTAGTCGTAAAGATCTCTTTGACGTCGACTGTACTTATTTCAGCTGATGCAAACAACTGGTTTATCCCCGAGTCGTCCGTCCCGCCGTCGTTCGGCGCGGGCGGTTTCTTCCCGTACGGCGTGTGGGGCACGCTGCGGGGCGCTGCCGTCTGCTTCTACGGCTTCGTGGGGTTTGACAGCATTAATGCTACCAGTGAAGAGGTTAGTCATTATCCTACATCTAAATCGTAAAAACTAGCGCCCACGCCAATTACTGGGATTAGTTGCCAAGCGGACCCCAGGCTCCCATGAGCCGTGGCAAAATGCCGGTACAACCCGAGGAAGATGATGAGATGGTATAGGATCCTAATAGACGTGCTATATGCGTGTGTATGTGAGGAACAAAACATACGCAATGCCACCATATTTACACCATAATCCATACTAAATTTATGGTGGAGAGTAAAAAAAATGTGAGACTGTGACAAGGACAAACAATAATAGCGCTTTCGCTGCTACTCCTATACGGCCTATACCGAAAGATACATAAGACTATCCCGCCGTTCGGTCATTTCCTCCACTCCTCATGCCTGATCCAGTTATACTAGATTTATGTTAGCCTAGAATGGTGGCAGACAAACGTACACACATGTAAAGTAAAAGTAACATAGCGAGATGAACCGCTATTATATGCCTAAACCATTTCACAATATAGGTACGCTCAACATGACACCTCCCCCTTCACCTTATCAACGAACTACTACATGTACGGTATCTACCTACATCATACTTTTTAATTTAAACGATATAAATCTTTAGGTAGAGACTCTGCGGAAAGAGAAGACAGCAGTGGAATGTATGGGGCCCAATACATTTGACGACTCTTCTCTTTCCGGACAGACTCTAGAGTCTAAGTACTAAATTCGTTAATTTGATATGGTACTTGAATTGTCTACCAAAGAGTTTCAGAATTACGAGTAATTAGTAGCGGGCAGGGGTCCTTCGGGCAGGAGGAGGGTTATCGACAGCGAGCCGTATTAGTAGAGATCCCGGGAAGGCCAATATCCAGCCGTGGACGAACATCGGCTTATTTGATGACACAGACAATCCAACCTCTAGACATAGCATAGTCGCGCTACCCCCTCTGCCACACATACGGTAGCGTTACTCCATCTTCGAGTCAATCCCGTGCTGTGATTGGTCGTGTCTTTGAACGGACCAATCACGGCACGGGATTCGCTCACCTCGTCCCCCCGCACCCCCGTATTTTTGGCAGCATCGGTTTCATGAAAGAATTGGCCTAAGCTCAGTCTAGAGGTTGGATTGTCAGTGTTTGATGATAATGAAACTTAACCATTTAATATATCCAGGTGGAGAATCCTCGTCGCTCGATCCCACGCGCCATTCTCCTCACGCTATTGGTGGTATTCCTTTGCTATGCCAGCGTAGCCATTGTGGTCACAATGATGGTGCCCTACTATTTACACGTGAGTCTTACATTTTAAACAAACGTTTATGTACTGGCATACACAATGTATTGCATGAAAGAGCGTCATATGTAGGGTTTGCACGACGGATCCGTAATGTATGGGAAGATCCGCGGATCCGGATCCAGATCCGGATAATTTCATACATTTTGGATCCGGATTGCAAACCCTAGTCATATGGCAAGAACTCTTGTATAATATATCGTGTCGTACGGCTGCGATCGTGACCCATAAATGGTCTCGCCGGAAGATCAGCGCTGACTTTCGGGTCAGTATTATGCTGAGGCGAGCCCATTTCGTGGTAAACTTTAACGCTTACCAAGTTTTTGAATATTTGTAGTTTTTAGTTATACTCTTGTATGTAATGTTAGTTTTAAGTTTATCACGAATAAAATACTTGATTCTGATTCTGATTCTAAATTTGTATACGTACGTCACTGATACAGAAAGGAAGAGCTTCACTCCTGTTCTACCGATATAAATGGAGTAGGTATTAGGTATGCGTGAAACGCAAGAGTTAAAAGCGATGAAAGAGCTTGTAGACGGTCGTCTCTTAGTCCGGTAGTCTTCATAACATTGACCTTAAATATCGAATCTGATTTTAAGCGCTGTAAATGTACCTAAACCTATAAGTAAAACACCTGATGATTGATTGAAAACCTGGGGTTGATTGAACCATAAGTTTTGTACGGAGCATTAACCCTTAAATGCATGATTTTTTCTTTTTGCCTGAAATTAATATATGTATCACATAATTGTTTGCCGTTTCTAGGAAAAACAGTAAAAAAAATTATATCATCGATTTTCACTGCGAAATCAGTGTAAAAAGTTGCATAGGCTAAATCATATTTTTGGAAATATATCTTAGCTATTAGTAAAGGGTATGGGAAAAATCTTAACTGCCATCAGAAAGGTACACTATTTATGATGTTCCTATGATAAAGTTTGTAAATATAAAATAATTACAAACCCCGAGAAATCTGCCCAAAATCACATACTAAAAATCATCAACTTCCAGATTTTTCCAAGTTTTCCGACATTTCGTCTATAAACAAATGTAATTTTTATAAATTAAAATGCTGCGTAAATTTATGTAATAATTCGGAAAATTTATTAGTTTTACTATTGAAATAATATACAGGAACAAAATAATAGAATTTGTTTAACCCTTAATCTGTGAGCTGTCTAATGCTTTGTAGACATTTGGCAACACTATGCATTTAACTTATTTAAGGGTTAAACATGTCTACCTGTTTTTGCCATTATCTTATAAAGAATTTGTTCAGGACTCATTGGCATCAGTGGCGACGGCGTTTACATACGTGGGCTGGGACTGGGGGCGGTGGGTGGTGCTGGTCGGCGCCATCTTTGGTATTTCGGCCAGGTAAGTCCCACGTGCATGGTCAAAATAACGGTATCATCATGGGTCGTCCCATTCGTTTTTCGTCAAGTTCTTAAATTAGTCCTATTCTGCTTTCGTCACTCATTCTACATTGAAAGCCACCGACGATTGTGACGAATGTAGAATGAGTGACGAAAGCAGAATAGGACTAATTTAAGAACTTGACGAAAAACGAATGGGACGACCCAAGATGATACCAAAATAACTTGGCGGGTTGAAAGCTTCCGTGTACCGTTGTGCCTACGGAAAGTTTCCAAATATATACATAGACTTTTCAAAAATCCAGATCCTAAAATGACGTAACATTTTCGAATCTGCTACCCAATGTAACCGTCATTATGGATCATTGATCTGCAATAAACGATTTTTATTTTTTATTTAAGTATTTAGTACAAAGGCCGGTAAATAAATGTGGCTACAAAACTGTCATTTTAGTATCTGAAATATAAAAATGTGACGTTATCCATGAAAAGGGACCTTATCGTCGATGGCGCTTACGGCATTATTAACGATGCTCCGATATAAATACAATGCCGCGCGACGCTGTGCGGCGTAAGCGCCATCGCTAATAAGGTCCCTCTTTTCATAGATAATGCCCCAAATAGACTTTGAATAAGACTTTGACTTCCCAGCTTGTACGGGTCGATATTCCCTCTGCCGCGACTGCTGTACGCAATGGCGTCTGACGGGTTGTTCTTCCACTGGTTTGCGAGGATCAGCAAGAACAAGAAATCACCGGTCATCGGAACACTCGTACCGTCTATTGTCATAGGTAATGATCAGGGATGTTGCGAACATCCGCATCCGCAACCGCGGAACTTCCGCATTATTTTCAACATCCGCATCTGCATCCGCATCCGCATAAAATCGATGCGGAGCTTATGCGGATGCGGATGTCGAACAAGTGGGTACAGGAACGTCTTAGCGGCGGCGTAAGTGCTAGGTGATTTCGTCATTACCTATAACGAAATCGTCTAGATCCAGAAAAGTCGGCCAAGTTACTGTTTATTAAATATAACGCATCTAAATTCTTGCTCAAATACTAAACGTTTCGTTTTTTTTTAAATAAATAAATACTAAAAAATATAATATTTGACGTTTTCTAAGTACCTAATCTTGACATCCGCATCCGCATCCGCGGATGTGAGTCTTTAAATATCCGCATCCGCATCCGCATCCGCGGATGTCAAAAAATCTGCATCCGCAACATCCCTGGTAATGATATAAGAATCATATGAACAGTTCCTCTGTTTTCGTATTTAATACCCAGGGATTGTGCCAAAATGAATTCAGCGCGGAGCAAGTACCAGGGCCTCATGAGTTACGAGGTGTCGTTGACCAACCGGCCGGGGAGCGGGGCGCGGGGGCCGGGTCGCGTACGAGTATGAAGCAGGGATGTTGCGAACATCCGCATCCGCATCCGCAACCGCGGAACTTCCGCATTATTTTCAACATCCGCATCTGCATCCGCATCCGCATAAAATCGATGCGGAGCTTATGCGGATGCGGATGTCGAACAAGTCGGTACAGGAACGTCTTAGCGGCGGCGTAAGTGCTAGGTAATTTCGTCATTACCTATAACGAAATCGTCTAGATCCAGATAAGTCGGCCAAGTTACTGTTTATTAAATATAACGCACCTATATTCTTTCTCAAATACATAACGTTTCGTTTTTTTTAAATAAAAAAATACTAAAAATGTAATATTTGACATTTTCTAAGTACCTAATCTTGACATCCGCATCCGCATCCGCATCCGCGGATGTGAGCCTTTAAGAGCCAACAGGAGCTAAGATTTAAATATTTTAGGTAAATATACCCGTCTCGCTAACGGAAGCGGCTCCTAAAACTAGTGCGATAAGGACAAGGCGAAAAATCCTGCGTAAAAATCTCAAAAATCGAGGTTTCGTACTCGACTGTTTCCTCCTCCAAAACTTAACCAATCGTAACCAAATTTGGAAATCTAAATGATTATGACATTATCTGTGTCGGACCGTTTTGCTTTTTTGACTAATTGATGTCAGTTTTGAATAGCACGCCTCTCATTGCGGCATAGTCAATTAGGCCATTTTGGCCATTTTTGAAGGGCTCTAGCGCCTTAAAAAACAAAAATATCAAAAAAAGCATAACGGTCCAACACAGATTCAGCTTCAAAACCCACGGAGGAAACAGTCGAGTACGTTTGTATGGAGAAATGACCACTCCTGTTGGCTCTTAAATATCCGCATCCGCATCCGCATCCGCGGATGTCAAAAAATCTGCATCCGCAACATCCCTGGTATGAAGGTATCGCGGCTGCTCGCGCATCTTAGCTGTATACTTTTGGTTTTTTAGGGTTCCGTACCCAAAGGGTAAAAACGGGACCCTATTACTAAGACTCCGCTGTCCGTCCGTCCGTCCGTCCGTCCGTCCGTCCGTCCGTCTGTCACCAGGCTGTATCTCACGAACCGTGATAGCTAGACAGTTGAAATTTTCACAGATGATGTATTTCTGTTGCCGCTATAACAACAAATACTAAAAACAGAATAAAATAAAGATTTAAGTGGGGCTCCCATACAACAAACGTGATTTTGACCGAAGTTAAGCAACGTCGGGCGGGGTCAGTACTTGGATGGGTGACCGCTTTTTTGCTTGTTTTGCTCAATTTTTTGTTGATGGTGCGGAACCCTCCGTGCGCGAGTCCGACTCGCACTTGGCCGGTTTTTTACCTACATGTATGATTCTTCTACTAGTTTTAAGTATTTTTTTTTGTTGACTCGTAGAAAAAGTATTGTATACAATAGTGATATAATCAAGCTTTTCAATCTCGTACCTTACTTAGGCAACTCAGCAAGCTTCGTTGCCTAAACACGGTACTCGACTGAAAAGCTCTCCATTATATCACGATTGTATAAAATACTAGTTAAGTTTCCGTAAGAGCCATAGGTTCAGTCCTACCCTCGTTTAACGAGAAAAAAAAGCTCTATAACCCCTGAACTCCCATCTAATTTGACTGTTATTTCTAGTGACGGAACTGACGGAGATTGTTGGTAAGACTTTTAGAGTTTGATCAAAACGGCCCAAACACTTATAGATGGTCAAGCAAATCTTGTCAGTAGAAAAAGGCGCGAAATAAAAATTTTCTATGGGACGATATCCCTTCACGCCTACATTTTTCAAATTTGCCGCCTTTTTCCACTGACAAGATCTGCTTGACCATCTATATATAATAGGCACAAAACGTAAAAGATCGTGAGTTCAAGCCTTCTCGAAGCTATATTGCTAATGACTTTGTTTTGGAAAAAATGCAAAATTAAAAACCGTCAGAGGTAGGTAATAATATAAAGTGTCTCCTGTGTTCCGTGCCCAATTTATGGGCTAAGTTGTATTATACCGTTATAGCCGTGGACTAATTTTGTTTGTTTGTATGCTTCCAGCTGTATTGGCCGGCCTGCTAGGATTGCACGCACTGGTCATGATGATGTGTGTGGGCACCCTGCTGTCTTATACCATTGTCGCTTCATGTATTGTAATACTCAGGTAAATACGGAATGTGTTTTCTTTAGTCTTAGAAGTTTAGTTTCTTTAGAAATAAGAAGAATATGTAAGCTATATACATCAACTTTTACTATTAGGCCAATCCCTAAATTAACCCTTCGTATGTATAAGCACTGTACGGATATGATGGTCGTTCTTGTCTACGTGACAGCGTGATAAAACGGTGTCCGTCACTTTCTTTCCCACGGTGTTAAACAGTGACAGTTATTTTATCACGTGGATAAAGATGGATAAAGCTATCCATAATAGGCTGGCTGATCAGTTTGAACGAATTTAAACCTATTGTATTAAACAATGGATTTAAATTCGTGCGCACTGATCAGTGCTTAGATGTCTTGTTTCTTAACGCTTCGTATGTACGAAGCGTTAAGAAACAAAATGGTGACCCGATAAGTATAAATTCTAAATGGCCAAAATGTACAAAGTCCAATCCCATTTTTTTAAAGCGTTTTCGGGGTTAGCCCCATAGTAAAATGATCTACAATTCTACATATTCACCTTAAACTTTACTAGGACTGAAGGTCGAAAAAGTCACGATGTAGTACATCATCATCATTTGCAAACTTATTAGTGCAGACGGACTCTAAACTGTAATCGACATGTTTCAATATTAAAAGGGCTCATTTAGACGGGGCGGAACTCGCATGCGAGTTTGATTACATTGCGTCGTTTGATCGGTCGACTGAATTAATGTAATCTCAATGGTCCGCAATGTAACTAAAATCATATACGAGTTCTCGCGCCGTCTAAATGGGCCCTTTGATTTATACCTATTCCAGATACCGTTCAGAAAAGATATCAACTGGATCTAAAAGCATTGTGAAGCAGATGTTCTACTGTGGAAGTCGAGAAGCCACGGAAAGCAGCTCGCGGCTGGTTAACATTGTGCTGAGTTTATACCGTAAGTTATAAATTATTTACATTCGATTTAGCTGCATTAAATGGGTCAATCAGATCGTAACTAGCTTATCTGTACCTAGTAGGTTTGTTTTCACTTTTCAAATTTTTGGTCGAGTCACTGTAGGATCGTTGTATTCGTGTAGGTACGGAAGTACGGAAAATATTTATAACATTTTCGACGCCGTGTCAAACACAAAAGCTGTCACTCGGACGCCACGTCACCGAAGTGTCAAAACTGAAATTGAACTTTATGCATATGCACCTAGGTCTATGTTGCTCTGTGGTCTATGACCGATTAATACATTTTGGCGTTGGACCTGCGGTGCGTATATATCGGTCATTGGCGTCCAAAAGGTTAACACCAAGTTAATGAATTATAATAGCACAATATGTAATTTTAGTAACAATTTATATGTACTTACTTACCTTCGGTTTTCATCTTCAAACCAGACAGGTTGTACCACAACATCACAATGTTACCGTGGTCCTTAAAACCTCTGCCTTGCAAAATTTTACCAAAACTCAATGATTTATAACTCAAGATAGGTTATATTGAAGCGCTTACCTTGTGACAAATTGGACAAGTTGCCTTTAGTCGCAGCTGGACAAGCGAGAAATGTGCACGTGCTAACGAGCTCCCGCACACCGAAAGAGAAAGAGACGACCTTATGTTTAACAACGAGTGTGACAAAGATGGATGGAATGAGAAAATTAATCAAAAATAACAGATTTCTTCGTAGGCACAGAAATAAATATGGAAGTATTTTTTGTGCTCCTCAATCTTCAAAGTATGAGTATAACCTATCTATGGTTATATAATATCATTGCCAAAACTATTAACATTATGTTTAATAAAATATTGTAAAACCATGTTTTCAGTATTGATGTGCGTGATCGCCGTGGTGGTAACAGTGCACATCGGGGCCAGTATAGTCTGGGGTATCCTGCTGCATGTGGTCGTCTTGATGCTACTGATTGTGATGATGATGCAGCCACAGGGCACGGAGAAAGTGTCGTTTATGGTGAGCTATTAAGCATGCTAAAGTACTACCCGCCATTTCTTATTTCTATGGAATTTTATAACCCGGATACCCTTTTTTCATATGACAAAAATTATAGGTAACCTCAACTATGCTAAGTGCAGAAAATATCGTTCTCAAAAATATACTTATCAAAGGATTCTTATCATACTGACAAGAAGCTAAATCCCATAGAACTAAACTAGAAACAGGAAATCTATGCTGGCACCATCCACAAAAATCTTTGACAGTTGCCAACCCCATTCAGAAAAAATGTGTACTTAGAACATAAAAGTGAGACGGTAGAAATGCCGGAAAATTCTCTTCTTTGTTTTATACTATGTAATGATGCAGGTAATTCATTGTTTTTTTTTCAGACCCCTCTAGTTCCAGTGATCCCGTGCTTAAGCATCTACATCAACATCTGCCTCATGGTATTGATCAACGTGAAAACCTGGATTCGCGTCGCAGTCTGGGTTGTTTTAGGTATCTAATTAATATTACTCTTATAGATTTGTTAGTAACATCAACAATACAAAATATCACTAAGTATATAGAATTTCAAATTCGGAAACAGAGCAGATTAAAGATAGCAAAGACTTCAAAACTATTGACAATCATATTTATTTTATTTACAGGTATAATAGTTTATTTAACTTGCATCTGTTGCTACAAGCGGCAAGAGTGCAACGACACGCACACACACAAGAACGGGAAACCTCCTGTTCAGATCATCATAGAGTCCCCAACCCCTCCTGATACTATCGCTGCAAGTAGTACCAAAAGAGGCGAGGGCAATCATAGTGAACAAGAAATGAGCGAAATAAGACCTGCTAGCCCTATTGAATTAAAAGAGAAAGTTGTAAGAAATGTCATTCAAGAGGAGGTGATAGTTCAACAAGCGGCTATTATAGAAAATAGCGATGAAAAAGAGGCTAAAATAATCGATTTACTAGATCAAGTATTACAAGCAGAAGAAGACACGTACAGTGTAAAGGGAATAGATAATTACGGAGAAATTACGGAAAATGCAGAGGATGTAATAATAGTTTCAACGTCACCCGAATGCATACCGCATAGGAAGAGTTTAAGTGAGTTGTCGGATGCCGGGTCAGACGCATCGTTGGGTAATCAAGTGTTATCTAAATATGATGTAATAGCGCAAGTCCACAGAGAGGACCTACCGAAGTTAAGTGAAGAAGATGATCACAACGTTCTAAACGAAGAAAATGAACACGAACAAGTTACCGCTTTCAATGACAGCGATACTAATTCTCAGACTGATGAGTCTGGATATTCAGACACTATTGATAGAACAGCTTTAACGGAGTCTGTCGAGGAAATCAAAGAAGATATTCCAAACATCCCGGAGCCACCACCTTTTGATGAAAATTTTTTCACAAGCCCTAATTTTAAGAAAGCTTATACTTTTTCATCTAGACCTAATAAACCAACACTTCAAGTATCAGGTCAAGATTATCAAGAAGAGGAGAAGCATAGAGAAAGCATTAAATCGAACAACTCCCAGGATGACATGACAATTACTTTCGGTAGTGACCGACAGGTAAACTTCATGTCTAAGCTGTCGCAAATATATCAAACTAAAATAGCAGACCATGAAGAAGAACAGACTATTAAGCCAGGCAGACGGTCACAGTCTACTGGCAATGTGATAGAGAATACTGAATACAATATGAACAGTCGTGAACGTCCGCAGATTTTCCTAGATATGAAAAAGGAATTACTGGCGAGAGACGCATCAAGTTTACGACCAGTAAATAAAGAAGATGAAGGGGCTGAAGAGCCTGAGAGTGAAGAAGAAACGAGCATGACTAGAGCAGATTTGAAGAGCAAATTGGAAAACATATTTGCCACTGGTGGTCCGATGCTTCTCAAGCCAAGGCTGATGAAGTCAAATCCACCCACTCCAGAAGAATCCTACCAAACAGATGTCTCAAGTACGGAGAGTATAGCCAAAACTCCCAAGATGGACAAAAATGATACCATAGGAAGGCAGAGGGCCAGGTTTGGTGAAGTGCTCAACTCTTTTCGGTTAAGTTTGAACAAAGATGATGAAGTGTGAGTGTTTAACTATTTTCTTATTGAAATTATCAGAATGACTCCGATAAATGTGCTTGCAAGTGGTTTATTACTGCATTTGGGTAATGTTTAAGTGCCTTATTTATGAATTTTCCAATAAGTATTCTATTAAAAAAATACGAATTTAGAATGTACATATTTTTCTTTTGAGTTCAGCCTGAAGTGCTAAAAACAGTACTCATTCTATTCGCCAATGATCCTTTTTAGTTTATGGTAGGTACCTACTTAAAATTGTAACGAAACAAATCGTTAGCCAAATATATTTATTTCAAACATCACAAAAAAAAATGTGCACAACAATCACTGTGTCTCACTTTTGTATAGTTCTTCAATGATATGCTCTAACTGCATCTCTTTCGCACAAGACATCAGGATCTCATCTATGATTTGTTCTGATATTCTGAAAACAATGAAATATTTTTTATCTGAATATGTATTTATTCTTCGACTCAGGAGATGTACAAAAAATCTCTTCCACCTAGTGAAATTGAATTTAAAAAATAAAAAGTAATACAATAATAATTATCGTAAATTTCACCTAAAAATATATTCCTAAGAGCTTTTGCAAATTTAGTTGCTAACAAAATCAACAATCAGAGTTGTTTTCTGCCGTCTTCTGTACCTAACCCTTAATAAGGCATAAGGATGACAGAAATTACCTACAAAAAAATGAACTCCACCACTTTTAAATAAAGTCTAAATCATGGTGGTAATTATATGCCAAAGGAGGCAGTTCTCTACTTTGCCTGCTTCGAATATGGGAGTAGTAGCGGCTAAGCAACAAGTTGTTTTAGACATGATGGTTCAAACAAGCAGTTGATGATAATGATGCGATTGTCAACATCCGGGTGTTCCCACACTTACTTGCCGATCATCTCCCAGGGCTTGCCAACCCTGCTGTTGGCGTACATGGGGCTGGACAGCATGTGCTGTACGAACTTGGTGCGGTACTGGAAGAGCGCGTCCGTGGCCGAGTTTCTCCGGCTGAAGCTGAGCCGGTAGCGGTCGAGGTCTTTAACTGGAGCTTTGGTGGGGAATTGTGGCTTTGGAGCTTGCTTTTGGATTGTTTCTTCTAGTATCTGATTGTAGGGAAATAATCAAATAATGGTTGGCTACAAAGCTACGGTAAACCGAGGCGAAACGGATTAAGATAAAAATCTGTTGGTATTTGAAATAAACGCCTCGGTCTACCTTATTCAGTACCGGAACTCCTAAGAGTTTTGATCCAATGCTTCCATTATTGAATAAATAAAAATGGCAATTAATTACCCCCGTAAGTAAGCACGTGTAAATTTAGTATCAGTAGTAGACGTAGTATTTAGTTGATATGAGAATAAGCCGCGCGACGTATTTGCATCACTTTTCATTGTCAATTTTTCCATATTGCTAGCCGTAGGTACCCATATATTCTTTTTGGTCACCTACATTATGGACTAGGTAGATGTAGTGTAGGGACGTCCGGCCGGAAGCAGGCGGGCTGTCGATCGCGTGTCGCGTTCATTCAGCCCTATGGACTAGGTACATTACCTCCACAGAACGGTTGCCCGTCAGTTCGAAACGCAAGAATTGGAGTTCATATATTGCTAATCTGCTGACGATCGAGGTTTAGTTGATAAAATAGGTTTTTTCATCATCTATACTCGGACATGTTTAGCAACACTCGGTACCCGCAACAGTTGAGGTGTGCCGAGCGAAGGTCGCCGTGGGCTGCCACCGTTGACACAAAGTAGCTGGGCGTTCTTGCATCCTGATATTCGCTCCCTCGGGCTTCTGGGGGAAGGAAAGGTAAATCTATACTTGAAAGTCCTTTTCCAAGTGTTGACGATTTCGAAACATTATTCGCAATTTTTTGTTTCGTCGTTTAGGACGCGGTCTTAGAGGGGCACACAACACGACAGTAGGTAAAACGCTAAAATCGCTTTTAAAACTACATAAATTACACTTGGTTGATTCAATTACCTACTTCAACCCTTGAGACATAATTATTTACCCAGTGAAGAAAATTTATATACATTCTATTACATTTGTAATTAATAAAGAAACACTTGGCGTATTAATGGGAACGTGCAACGAAAATTCTATCAAATTAGGTACTATGTTGTTGACAATTAATATAAAAAACTAATTTCAATTAACCACACCCTCCCTAGACTAATGTCTCTAATGAATTAATGTGTTTTGCACTATCCAATAAACTTAACTAACTACCTACTAACTAGATTATCACACTTATTTTGTCCAAACTTCAACTAATTAGTTAAGAAATTCAATAAAACCATTTAAATAGATTACTATGACGTGTATCGGAAGGATTAGATATCATAATATACTCGTATGCTTTCAGCAGATCCGCCTACTCACGAATTAATCAGTCTTTGAAATAAAATCAAAAGGAGACGAATTCTGCTGTTGATAAAAACACAACTGGGTTAAACGGCTGCGTTCTCATACAAAATTGAAAAGGCAAAAGGGGCATGAAACCAGTAGGTTTGTTTAGTTTTTTTCAATAACAGTTTTGAATGATTCACGGCGGTTAGTTTAACTCGACATATCGACCGGGATATGAACCGTGATTACCTTTTGTATTGTTTTCGAGCTTCCGATATTTAATCACGTAAAATCGCGGTTCATATCCCAGTCAATATAAGTCTAGTTTTTTTCAGTCACAGGACGACGAAAAACGCCTCATCTAATAAGTGACCTTTGGTGCGTACCTACGCAAGTTAACTCGGTAGGGTGCCATAGTAGAAGGCTAACTTGGTAATATAAGAAGGGTGCGGAGGGCGTCGCGCCACCCTCAATGTCACCAGTCTAGACGATCCCATAAAGAGCCATGTTTTGACATTGCTATTTTATACACTTACCTAAAGGCCCCAGTACACAGTGGTGAACGAATGTCCATGCCAAGCCGTGCTTTGCAATGCGCAATTGTAGGCTAACATCACGTAGGTGTTCACACAATGGTGCATATACATATACATACAATATACACAACAGCGGGTCTCTCCAGTCAGCTGTCAAACTGAGCGTATTTACGTCAAACTAAACAATGGCAACTGTGTGAACACCACAGGCCACGGTACGCCACGATTCCTTTGAAGTGTGGCAAAAAAACCGACAACTTCCCGATTGCCCACCACGGCTGACAACTGACGGCCAGTCGTCCGCCATTGTATACCATTGCCCCCTGTACACAATGGCGTCGACGTGGCATGGCCAATCCTTCACCACTGTGTACTGGGGCCTTAACAATGTCACATTCACTGTTCTCCGAGCCGAGGGTCTGTTTTTTGCCAACCTAGAATCAAATCTAGGCCGTATTGGGATTAGTTCGGTTTCCTCGCGATGTTTTGTTTCACCAAAGAACAACTGGTAAATATGAGTCAATTTCAACAAAAACTTATAAGTAACTATCTCTGCAGCTGAACATTAGTAGGTATAGTAGGTAGGTTAGGTAGGCTGAACTGAACATTAGTAGGTATGTTGATTTTATGGTACTATGTATGTGCATGGATTATTATATAAGTGCTGCTTCATATATTTGCAGGTGCTTATTAATAAGTAAAACACATCAAGATCATTCACGGCCACTCTTTAAGTGCTGCAATTTCAATCAAATGAGTCGTCTCAGCCGATTTGATTATTGCACACACGTCACGTAGTCGTTTCACAATTATTTTTTTCTACTCCAGCACTTAAATGTGTCAATTAAATGACTGACAGTGATATCTAAAGCAATGTCATTTGAATGCTTTGTCTATAGGCTCATAAGATGACTGCTAGCAGTCATCTTATGAGTATAATACAACTGCTTTATTTTTTTTAAAGATACAAGTTTCGATCATCTTGATTGAAAGAGGTATGTTTTCATTTACAATAATAACTCTTTTTTTTTTAAATAATAACTCAATTTTTTTTAAATAATAACTCTTTTTTTTTAAATAATAACTCTTTTTTTTTATAATAACTCTTTTTTTTTAATAACTCTTTTTTTTTAATAATAACTTTTTTTTTTAATAATAACTCTTTTTTTTTAATAATAACTCTATTTTTTTTTTTTTTTTTTGCAGCTGTCATAGAAAAAGTAATGTATGCAACAGCTCATAATTGGTTCTTAAAATTCTCGGGTCTTTTTTTACAAAACTCGACTACGTCTCGTTTTGTAACTTCGACCCTTGAATTTTAAGAACCCTTATTATATCACTGTTGAATAAACTACTATTATTTGCTCAGTTAATAGCCAACCAGATAATGATTATAGCAGGTGATGTCACCAAAACCTATCGTTGACGCACTGTCATTTAGACTTTAGTTAGAGGGGACTGTAGTTGCACCATTTACGATTAAAGTATCTCTGAAGTATCTATATCTGGGAGACCGAGCTTTGCTCGGAAGTCATAAAAATTCTAAAATGCGCGTTTTCCCAGAGATAAGTCGTAGCTAGATCGATTTTTCGCCCCCCAAAAACCCCATATAGCAATTTTCATCGAAATCGTAAGAGCAGTTTCTGAGATCCCCGAAATATATAAATATACAAGAGTTGCTCGTTTAATGGTATTAGATTAGATAAACGTAACTGATCCAATATGCCCCTAACCCTTTGGTACAATCGGCCCTAATTGTTTTTACCGCCTTTTCCCTAGTTCAGCAACGATTACGACAAATGTTCAAGTCTACAAATGTAGAATACTGAGTCATTAATTTGGATGAATAATAATTTCGAAAATGTGACGCAAATCGTATAAGAAACCCTATTTTTTCTTAAAAATGAGTAGTTCTGGCTATTTTTTTTCTGATTAGTAAACATTATAGAAAGAGGAGTGTACCTATTGCTGCTGTAGTTCCTAGTTAAAAGAATAGATTTTCGGAGCAGGGTGTCGCTATTGACACACTGACACACTTAGATAAGCATTTGAATCAATCTCCTGTTAGGTTATTGCTTCCAAGTAGGAAAGTGTCATAGATGCAGGTTTACTTTGTACCTAACTTGGGCTGACTATTCTTGCTGGAATACAATTAGTACGAGCAAAATTTGACAAGAAGCGGTCTCTACAATGGCTGAATAATTTTCCACGATATTGTAGCAGTTCTACTACCTTCAAAGTCTGATAATGCCACGACGTAAACACGTTTACCTACAAAACTACTTATCCAACCAAGTTAGGTTGGATAATCAAGTCCTGCACCAAAAATGATATTCTTTGAGGAAATAGGAAATAAATGAATTATCTATGTATCAAAACCAATAAGTACTTCTGTAGATAAACCAAACGTGTTTATATATAATCGTTATTCATAACAATCATAACATAACATAAATATAGGTACTTCGATGAGGCTGTAAATTTTCCGTATGTAATTTTACCAATTTACTGTTTCTATTACTACCTATACATACACTTTATTTACTACTTGGATTCCATATAACAATGTATACCATTTACCCATATTTGAAGAACAAGTTCATTTGAAGCAGGAGGTACTCATAATTTTATTATTTCTTTACTAATAAATTCATATTTTTAACTTTTACCGGAAGATATATAATTGTAGATTTGATAGCAGTAGGTACCTACCTAGTTTATTTTATACTTTTGGTACAAATCTGAAGTTGGTTCAGTTCAGTCTATTTCTATCGTACCAGACAGTACCACCCCTGCTTTATATCCGTATCCGGACACAGTTATAATAGTATGCGTAATTATTTTGTCTTTGGAACATTACATATGCCGAAATACATAAGTCGATCTAATCGGAAATATTTAGAAAAAGCGTTAGGTTCCATGAAAAAGAAAAATAGGTACAGTACAGCTGACCAATACTATACAATACAATAGTACATTTAATACAACAGACATAGGTATTGCATAAGGCACAAGACTAATAGTCAGCATAATTACGCGTGAGAAAAGTTAGGGGAAGTGTACAGTTCGAACACGAGCTCCGAGGAAATGCTTGCCCAGTTTGCATAGTCCTCGCCTCACGTCTACGGCTTTTTTTTATAATATAGGAGGCAAACGAGCAGACGGATCACCTGATGGTAAGCGATTACCGCCGCCCATGGACACCCGCAACACCAGAAGGGTTGCAAGCGCGTTGCCGGCCTTTAAGATGGGAGTACGCTCTTTTCTTGAAGGTTTGAAGGTCGTATCGGTCCGGCTAATATACTTTCACCCCCTTGTTGTAACTCTAGATCTTATCAGATTGGATAACTTTGAGATCTTATACTGGTTGTAATATATATTTGCACTGTGACATATGCTTGTCTAAAACAATAATCTCCCTTGTTTCGAAGGTCCCAGGCAGTCAAACTTTAAAAAGGTAACAACTGATTCACTCTTTCATAGTGATATACTACTTTTTTCCTAAAAAGGGTGAAACAGTCGATATTCTCGTGACTTACACCTGTTTGTCTTGCGTCCTTGATGTTCTACACGCTGTTCCTTTAATACATACAGGAAAGTATTTCCTATCAAAATTATTAACTGGCGACGCACATTTACGAATATTATTAAATACTATTATAATACACACACGTATAATTAAGTATGTATGACTATATTCATACATACTTAGTTAAGTGTGTTTCCTGGAAAGGTAGGCATTAGATAAGTGACCGCAGATGACCTGTTACTTTATTTTTGTTGTTGTCAATATTTCACTTATTTTCCTAATATTATTAATATACCTGAGACACGCAACCAGTAAACTGCCAATTAATAAATAACATGTAAGTAATAATTCATTTAAATTATACAACGAGGCCGATTCTGTTTTACCATTTACACATACACTTTTCAGCTTATTTTGATACGACCTTGACTCGTAACGAGCAAATTGTCAAAGCAAAATCAGTCTCAATATGTCTTGCCCATGTGTGCGGCACCCTCCGTAGATAGGAGGAAAAAGAAAAGTGAAAGAGCTGCATTTAGTAACAAAACTTCTTCCCCATGAAAATAAATAATTTGGGCTCCCAGTATATAAAAAATACCTCCTTATATAATTAAACAAATCTATATATTTAACGACAGCTGCGAGTCGTATCTAAATCACAAAACAAAGCTCATGTTCTGAAAGAATGACACGGCAAGGACGGGCAAGGCCGTCTCAATCTAAAATGCATTGTGACGAGATTATCTTATAACGCCACTTTCAGCGTTGCACGAATGTCGTCGCAATGTCAATGTTATTAATACTGCGTAATCAGTAAAAATAGACAGTTGGAATTACCTTTAATGTAACATTTATTGACAAAACCTATATACGGGTGAATCGACTTTTCTTGTCACACGTTGCCATGATTACTAGGCGGGGGAAGAAAAAATTTTGCTTGCATTAATTCGTACAGTTTCGAAAGCTTTTTCTAATCAATATTTAGGGTTTACAGATGCCCACGATACGATTATCTCCAGTACCGTAATTGAGCTCTTCATGAAATTAATGACCCTAGGGTCAATATCTAGAACACTATACAGACTAAGTCATACAGTCGTGATAATGTATCAATTATATGTCTTAACTTAGTTCATGATTAATAACAAAGAAATCCCGAGAGTTTCCTGTGAGCTGTGTACAGTAAGCTCAATCTATAGTTTTTTTTTAAATAATCGATATAAATGTAACTTAAAAATTCCTACACAATTCGAAAATTTGATGATTAGGTCATAATATTAATCTCAATTGATATGAAAATTTGCACCACTCGGATACCGTGAGATCTATTTATTATGATTTTTTATTTTTTATTTTATGCTTAAAAAATATGTTTATTCATCCTACACTCGAAAATTTTATATTTCTACAATTATCTGTTTATTTAACACGTGTTATCAAAAAAATATTGGAATAATAACAAGTGCTTTGCGAGAAATCAAAATAAATAACAAATAATTTGAGACCAATACTTTTAAAATTGCTACGCTCAAAATAGCTACGTTCAAAAAGCCTAATGACAATACTTTGAAAGTCAATATTAGTAAAAAAACGTCACCTTTCTCACTTGTTTGACCCTGACATATCCCATCCATACCTACAAGTGTCAAGAGTGACGTTCCTTCAAAAACGTCACTTTTGTCACTTGTTTGACACTGCCATAGCCCATCCATACATGTCAAAAGTGACGTTTCTTCAAAAACGTCACTTTTGTCACTTGTTTGACACTGACATAGCCCATCCATACAAGTGTCAAGAGTGACGTTTCTAAAAAAACGTCACTTTTGTCACTTGTTTGACACTGCCATAGCCCATCCATACATGTCAAAAGTGACGTTTATTCAAAAACGTCACTTTTGTCATTTGTTTGACACTGACATAGCCCATCCATACAAGTGTCAAGAGTGACGTTTCTTAAAAACACGTCAACTTTCTCACTTGTTTGACCCTGACATATCCCATCCATACAAGTGTCAAGTGACGTTTCTAAAAAAAACGTCACTTTTGTCACTTGTTTGACAACGACATATATCCCATCCATACAAGTGTCAAAAGTGACGTTTCTTAAAAAAAAGTCACATTTCTCACTTGTTTGACCCTGACATATCCCATCCATACTAGTGTCAAGAGTGACGTTTCTTCAAAAACGTCACTCTTGTCACTTGTTTGACACTGACATAGCCCATCCATATGTCAAAAGTGACGTTTCTTTAAAAAAAGTCACTTTTGTCACTGACATATCCCATCCATACAAGTGCCAAGAGTGACGTTCCTACAAAACCGTCACTTTTGTCACTTGTTTGACACTGACATAGCCCATCCATACAAGTGTCAAGAGTAACGTTTCTAAAAAAAAAACGTCACTTTAGTCACTTGTTTGACACTGACATATCCCATCCATACAAGTGTCAATAGTGACGTTTCATAAAAAACGTCACTTTTGTCACTTGTTTGACACCGACAATCCCATCCATACAAGTGTATTAGTGACGTTTCTTAAAAAAAATTCAGCTTTCTCACTTGTTTGACCCTGACATATCCCATCCATACAAGTGTCAAGAGTGACGTTTCTTAAAAAAACGTCACATATTCACTTGTTTGACCCTGACATATCCCATCCATACAAGTGTCAAGAGTGACGTTTCTTCAAAAACGTCACTTTTGTGACTTGTTTGACACTAACATAGCCCATCCATACATGTCAAAAGTGACGTTTCTTTTAAAAAAGTCACTTTTGTCACTTTTTTGACACTGACATATCCCATCCATACAAGTGTCAAGAGTGACGTTTCTTAAAAAAACGTCACATTTTCACTTGTTTGACACTGACATATCCCATCCATACAAGTGTCAAAAGTGACGTTTCTTAAAAACAAACGTCACTTTTCTCACTTGTTTGACCCTGACATAGCCCAATGGATATGTCAAAAGTGACGTTTCTTTAAAAAACTCACTTTTGTCACTGACATATCCCATCCATACAAGTGTCAAAAGTGACGTTTTTGTTTGAAGAAACGTCACTTTTGACAGCTCATGAACGACCAAAAATCGTGATATTAAATAAAATTATCAGTTTCGTACGGTAGTTCCCACGCTAGCCCAGTGCGGATTGGGGACTTCACATACACCTTTGAATGTCTTCGCCGTACAGTAGACTTTTTAAACTTAGGTCAGCTAAACGTGGGACACATGTCGTTAGAAATTTCGCAATTTATTCATTTTAAACTTAGGACAGTTGAGATACGTCAAATATTAGTTATAGAAACGATATGGATCGGATATATCAGTGTCAACAAGTGTCAAAAGTGACGATTCTTAAAAAAAAAACGTCACTTTTGCCACTTGTTTGACACTGACATAGCCCATCCATACATGTCAAAAGTGACGTTTCTTTAAATAAAAAAGTCACTTTTGTCACTTGTTTGACACTGACATATCCCATCCATACATGTCAAAAGTGACGTTTCTTTAAAAAAAGTCACTTTTGTCACTTGTTTGACACCGACATATCCCATCCATACAAGTGTCAAAAGTGACGTTTCTTAAAAACAAACGTCACTTTTCTCACTTGTTTGACCCTGACATATCCCATCCATACAAGTGTCAAGAGTGACGTTTCTTCAAAAACGTCACTTTTGTCACTTGTTTGACACTGACATAGCCCATCCATACATGTCAAAAGTGACGTTTCTTTAAAAAAAGTCACTTTTGTCACTTGCTTGACACCGACATATCCCATCCATACAAGTGTCAAAAGTGACGTTTCTTAAAAACAAACGTCACTTTTCTCACTTGTTTGACCCTGACATATCCCATCCATACAAGTGTCAAGAGTGACGTTTCTTCAAAAACGTCACTTTTGTCACTTGTTTGACACTGACATAGCCCATCCATACATGTCAAAAGTGACGTTTCTTTAAAAAAAGTCACTTTTGTCACTTGTTTGACACTGACATATCCCATCCATACATGTAAAAGTGACATTTAAAAAAAAAAGTCACTTTTGTCACTTGTTTGACACCGATATATCCCGTCTATACAAGTTTCAATAGTGGCGTTTCATAAAAAACGTCACTTTTGTCACTTGTTTGACACTGACATATCCCATCCATACAAGTGTCAAGAGTGACGTTTCTTCAAAAACGCCACTTTTGTCACTTGTTTGACACTGATATAGCCCATCCATACTTGTCAAAAGTGACGTTTATTTAAAAAAAAGTCACTTTTGTCACTTGTTTGACACTGACATATCCCATCCATACATGTAAAAGTGACGTTTCTTTAAAAAAAAAGTCACTTTTGTCACTTGTTTGACACCGATATATCCCGTCCATAAAAGTGTCAATAGTGGCGTTTCATAAAAAACGTCACTTTTGTCACTTGTTTGACACTGACATATCCCATCCATACAAGTGTCAAGAGTGACGTTTCTTCAAAAACGCCACTTTTGTCACTTGTTTGACACTGACATAGCCCATCCATACTTGTCAAAAGTGACGTTTCTTTAAAAAAAAAAAGTCACTTTTGTCACTTGTTTGACACTGACATATCCCATCCATACAAGTGTCAAGAGTGACGTTTCTTCAAAAACGTCACTTTTGTCACTTGTTTGACACTGACATAGCCCATCCATACATGTCAAAAGTGACGTTTCTTTAAAAAAAGTCACTTTTGTCACTTGTTTGACACCGACATATCCCATCCATACAAGTGTCAAAAGTGACGTTTCTTAAAAACAAACGTCACTTTTCTCACTTGTTTGACCCTGACATATCCCATCCATACAAGTGTCAAGAGTGACGTTTCTTCAAAAACGTCACTTTTGTCACTTGTTTGACACTGACATAGCCCATCCATACATGTCAAAAGTGACGTTTCTTTAAAAAAAGTCACTTTTGTCACTTGTTTGACACTGACATATCCCATCCATACATGTAAAAGTGACATTAAAAAAAAAAGTCACTTTTGTCACTTGTTTGACACCGATATATCCCGTCCATACAAGTTTCAATAGTGGCGTTTCATAAAAAACGTCACTTTTGTCACTTGTTTGACACTGACATATCCCATCCATACAAGTGTCAAGAGTGACGTTTCTTCAAAAACGCCACTTTTGTCACTTGTTTGACACTGATATAGCCCATCCATACTTGTCAAAAGTGACGTTTCTTTAAAAAAAAGTCACTTTTGTCACTTGTTTGACACTGACATATCCCATCCATACATGTAAATGTGACGTTTCTTTAAAAAAAAAGTCACTTTTGTCACTTGTTTGACACCGATATATCCCGTCCATAAAAGTGTCAATAGTGGCGTTTCATAAAAAACGTCACTTTTGTCACTTGTTTGACACTGACATATCCCATCCATACAAGTGTCAAGAGTGACGTTTCTTCAAAAACGCCACTTTTGTCACTTGTTTGACACTGACATAGCCCATCCATACTTGTCAAAAGTGACGTTTCTTTAAAAAAAAAAGTCACTTTTGTCACTTGTTTGACACTGACATATCCCATCCATACAAGTGTCAAGAGTGACGTTTCTTAAAAACACGTCACCTTTCTCACTTGTTTGACCCTGACATATCCCATCCATACAAGTGTCAAGTGACGTTTCTAAAAAAAAACGTCACTTTAGTCACTTGTTTGACACTGACATATCCCATCCATACAAGTGTCAAAAGTGACGTTTTTATTTGAAGAAACGTCACTTTTGACAGTTCATGAACGACCAAAAATCGTGATGTTAAATAAAATTATCAGTTTCGTACGGTAGTCCCCACGCTAGCCCAATGCGAATTGGGGACTTCACATACACCTTTGAATTTCTTCGCGGTACGGTAGACTTTTTAAACTTAGGTCAGCTAAACGTGGGACACATGTCGTTACAAGTTTCGCAATTTATACATTTTAAACTTAGGTCAACTGGACGTAGGAAAAAAGGTCGCTACTATTGTCACCTGGCTGACAAGACAGAATAACAAAAAATAAAATTGATTTACCCATATAAGGACATCCTGCCATCTGACCTTCCAACCCAGAGGGTAAACTAAGCCCTTATTGGGATTAGTCCGGTTTCCTCACGATGTTTTCCTTCACCGAAAAGCGACTGGTAAATATCAAATGATATTTCGTACATAAGTTCCGAAAAACTCATTGGTACGAGCCGGGATTTGAACCCGCGACCTCCGGATTGCAAGTCGCACGCTCTTACCGCTAGGCCACCAGCGCTTTTGACAACTTTTGAAACGCAACTGTCACTGTCAGACTAATATGGAAGAGTGATAGGGAGACAAAAAGCGGTTATATGGCGAAGCGCAAACGATTGCCACCTTGGCTAGGTCGCCAGTTTCGATCATTGCAGATCATAAGAGTGATAATGATAAGACATGAACATAAAGTATAAAACAATCATATTACAATGATTGTGTAGCTTTCAAATTGTATTATGCAAGGGGCTTTTTGGCAGCGAGTCCTTTTGACTCTTAAATGGAAGTGCGTTACGTCGTGCACCAAGTGTCCCAACGAGAACTACCCAGAACCGTTATTGTCAATATACTTATGTCAAAAACAGTATATGAAATGACAGTTAATTGTTAACCAGCTCAACACAGGCACGTCGTCAATTTGTATGCAAATGGCGTATTATGAAAGGAGCCGCTGAATCAATAAGTCTCCATGACCTAACAATACGCGTGACCTAGGTCTTTATGATGCCCTAATTTAGGTCCTCATAGGATGCACTCCCCATTGTTTTAGAGTAGCGAAATAAAAGTTCTATGGTCATACTTCTAGACAGCTCTTAAGTCTCCCGTAGGTACATATACCTAATTATATTATTGATACCCTATTGAACATAATATTATAGTTAAACCATAAATATGAACCTAGGTCTAGAGTAGGTACTTATTACCCATCTCTTAACATAGGTCTCAGAAAACAAGAGAATAAAAAATAGACATACCTATATAGGGGTTGCGAGCTATCGATGATGCGAGAACTCGCATGCGAGTTTCATCACATTGCGGGTTTTTTGATCGGTCGGTTGAATTAGACGTAACCAACAGTCCGCAATGTAACGAAAATCGCATGCGAGTTCGCGCGCCTTCTAAATCAGCTAACACGAATATATTTAGTAACTTTATTTTTTAATTTAATTGCAGTGAGACGCCTCATTCGGTTCTCGTATGTTTCTTTTCTCTTAATGAATGTGTTAATCATACAGGATTCTGACTCTTGGAGACCCTATACATCTCTAAGGATAATTTGATAAACTATGTTATCTTTTAGTTCTGAAATTTAGAGACATTTACACCTCTGAAATCTCTAAATAAGTTTAGATTTTTTTTCCATGTATCTGTTTTGTTTTTATTTTAATATTATTATTATAGTTTTTTTTATGTAATTCGACATTAAAAGACCTTATACATCTTTAAGTAATTGTATTACGTTAGTTTGTAGTTGCAGTTGTATTTTATAATTGTTGATGTATTTTTTTTTGCTTGTATGTAAATTCAATGTTGATGTGTAAAAGAGCCCTTGTGGCCTATTTGCTGAATAAATGTTGAAGTTGAAGCCCTTAAATGATGTACATTTCTGTACGTAAGGGGACTTATGGCGGTGAAAGAAGGTTTAATATAATTGAATGTACCTAGTCTATGTATTTTCTAGAAATTACCGGGTGTAACATGCATTTTTTTGTCGCAAATTTTATCATTAGTACCTACAGTTGAAATCATATCAGTAAAATGACGGAATTGTCGATATAAGGCAATGTTTCTGAGAAACAATGTCATCCATGACTTTGAAAATTGTCGATTAAGTATGTACCTACATGCAATGATAATAAATATCTGCTTATTATTTATTACGATTCATGATGATTCATGAAAATTCTACATGGAAAAATTTGTGAAACTTTTCATATTTTTGTATGGGGAACGAAACTTTCCATTTCCGGAATTAATATTTCCTTTATTTTAATAAAAAAACTTCAGTGAGACGCAGACATATCGCCGGCCGCAGTCTGCGTCGGTCCGCCAACGCGTGCTCGCGTTGAAGCTCCTCGTTATGGAGCGAAACATGTGGAGCAATGTTTGACTTAAAAATATGTGAGTGACCCGTTTTGATATATCAAATTTCCTTTTTAGGGTTCCGTAGCCAAATGGCAAAAAACGGAACCCTTATAGATTCGTCATGTCTGTCTGTCTGTCCGTCTGTCCGTCTGTCTGTCCGTCCGTATGTCACAGCCACTTTTCTCCGAAACTATAAGAACTATACTGTTGAAACTTGGTAAGTAGATGTATTCTGTGAACCGCATTAAGATTTTCACACAAAAATAGAAAAAAAACAATAAATTTTTGGGGTTCCCCATACTTCGAACTGAAACTCAAAAATTTTTTTTTCATTAAACCCATACGTGTGGGATATCTATGGATAGGTCTTCAAAAATGATATTGAGGTTTCTAATATCATTTTTTTCTAAACTGAATAGTTTGCGCGAGAGACACTTCCAAAGTGGTAAAAGAAAACACTTATCTATGACTCGGGAACAGTCATTTGTGCTCATTGAACCCAGGACCATCGGCTTTGTAGCCAGGGTCACTACCGACTAGGTCAAACAGATTGACAAGAACCTTTGATCTTGCCTAGTTAAACACTATTTAATAATAAAAGGACGTATCCGTAATGCCTAAAAACCGGTATCATCGGTAGGATTATCGAATGATACAATTGATAGCAGCAAGCCGGTTCGCTTAAATAATACGAATAAATTATATCACAAATAACAATACCAAGTATTTGTGTATAAATAATCCCATCAAAAATATACCTAAATCTGAAATGAGAGCCAAGTTCAACATTAAGAATATGCGTGAAAAAGTGTCATTACAGAATATGCGTCGTTGTTGACTTCGCCAGCATAAGAATTGATTTCTACTTGGCTAGTTTTTATGTACAGGTTATATTATATTTGTATTTTTGTATTAGTTTTCTAAAATTCAGTTTGTTTCACGTTTATGTTTTTGATGTTAGGTGAGTCAGTACGTCAGCCAGTCAATAAGTCAGTCAGTGAGAAAAAGATATAGATCAGATATTTACATGTTTGTATCTTAACAACCGGTTGAGCTATATTCATGAAATTTGGGGTTCTAGTTAACCTTAAGGGTATTAATAAATGAACCAAATTTCATATATTTATGTTAAATAGATTTTGAGTTACGTAGGGGTTAAAAGTGGGTCCAAATGGTTCATGTAATATAACATACGGCCGGGCCGCTGCGTCGCGTCGCCAGTTCTCTTCTGTTGAACTTGGCTTGACGCGCTGCCGCGTGTCTAGATAAAGTAATCGAGGAAACTGGCCATAAAATATGATATTCAAATTTTTATGTTATTGATAAGTGAGGAAATTAGTTTTTTTCATAGCAATGAAAAGAGATTGCTTAATCTATACGGAACCAAAAATGTGTAAACCTCATTCCAAATTGTCTGATTATATTGTTATTTTCCGTACTTACTGTCTCCATGACTAACACAGTCATAATCCTTTAACCAAATATAGCACCTGGCGACACTAATTATAATTACTCACCAAACTAATAAGGTGTAACGTGGGTGTGACTACATATGACGTCTCTGTTTTTTTGCTACTGTGTGAGAGAGAGGTCCGGTGATCGGTGTGAATGTCGAGGTCCTTATAAAGGCGAATGATTACGCTTGATGAGTTTTTAAGCGAATTAGCGGATCTTTAATGATATAGGAGTAAAAAATAACGTATGCAAATTTTGTACAGTCAGCAGCAGAAGTTGCTAAGCGGGCGAGGTGTTCAAAATTACCTTGACGCGCTCTTATTCTCTTAACAATAAAATTCACGTTATTTTTTACTAGGTACTAGACGCTAGATGTCGACTACGAAATAAATCGCGTTTTAGTAAGAAAACTAATGTATGGAGTAAGCAATCTTTAAGGAAAGACTCTTTACTTATATTTCTCTATGCTAAAGATAAAGTGTAAATACCTGTACTTGTTACTAGATTGCCCCGAGCAGAGCTGTCTCAGAAGCACAGACACGTCGCTCGTGGAGCTTACATCCTTCTCATCCTGAAACAAATTTGTTTCTATTAGACATATTACAATAAATAAATAAATAAATATTATAGGACATTCTTACACTGATTGACTAAGTCCCACAGTAAGCTCAAGAAGGCTTGTGTAGTGGGTACTCAGACAATGATATATCTATACATATAATAAAGCTGAAGAGGGTCGAAAGTCTGTACATGGAAGATATTCGAAAAAAAGTTGGTTGGGGATACTTAGAATCGATAACAGAACACGTTCCAACAGTTTTTAGAATTTTTGTCTGTTTGTCTGTTTATCTGTTTGTCTGTTTATCTGTTTATTTGACCGCGCATCACGTGAAAACGGCTGAACGGATTTTGATGAAAACTTTACTAATCTGTCAAGAAAATCCCTGGCCCTATTTTAGGCAAAAAAAAATCAACCCCTAAAAGGGGGGGTGGCCACTACACTCAATTAACTTATGTTTGCACCTGAATCTTATGGCGCTAACTTAAGAAAGTGGTGCAAACTTTTTTGTGTATGTACTTTGTAAAAAAAAAACAAAATTTTTCTTAGTCAATGTCAAACGTCTTTGCAAATACATATTAAATCACATTTATAGACGGGTCTATCGCGGGTCTATTGACAATAATTAACATTATGTGAAGTGGGTGGTTTGAAAATATGATGTCTACCCCAAACTTTTTCATACACTTTTCGTCGGGTAGTTGCACAAATCTCTGTTTTGACATTTTGTTGGGACATCAGTTAGCCGCGATCATGACCAGTGAAACCTGTGTCGAAACGTCGGTAAATAAAGGTAATAAAATAAATTTCGAGATAGGCCCGTCTATAAAATGTGAGTTAATATGTGTTCAAAACGCGAAAGTTTTTAAATTTTAAATAGGTATTATGTCTTTGTAAATGTCAAACAATTTTGGACTTGCATTTTAAACGCGTTACCATACCTTTCCGAAAAAAACTAATTTTTCGCGAAATTCTCGAAACGTATTGAGGTTACAAGGTAGCACGGTCTCAGGAATCTGAGGAAGAATCGGAGACGTTCACGCAGTGCGAAGAACGGTTGACCGTTCAGCGGATTCGCACGACAGACGCGCTCGACGGCAAGTACTGTGGTGCATCAGGGGGTACTGGAGAGAGTCGTACGTCTATACTTACCTAGGTACACATGCGCGAATATTGGCGGAAATCGAAAGTGAACAGGCAGTATATACCTAAATCCATTAACACTGTCTTGGATGAAGGCAACGTCACAACAGACCCTCCGGAGTTGCTGAACTCATTGAGTGCTTCAGGACTCCCAGCACACACATTAACCTACATTAATACTATTGTTCTGTGTTTAAGCACTGACGCCACTGACATCCAGGACGCTTCGGGCCTTCGGCCCTACGCGGAGCTCGGCCTTCGGCTTTCACATTAGATATCCACACCAAAATTCAACCATGGCGGCTGTGTGCCTGACATAGCCTCTCTCAATTTTTTCTATCAAAAAAATTCGCGCTCGCTACGCTCGCGTTTTTAACTTTTAAGGTTAAGCCTACTTTGATAAAGGTGGCATTCTGGGCACCCTACCGAGCGACTACTACTACGACTTAAGCATTGACATCCTGGACGCTTCGGGCCTTCGACCCTACATAAAGCTCGGCCTTCGGCCTTCGAATTTAGACATATACTATTGTTCTGTGTTTAAGCACTGACATCCTGGACGCTTCGGGCCTTCGGCCCTAAGCGGAGCTCGGCCTTCCGCTTTCGCATTTAGACACTGATACCATTGTTCTGTGATTAAGCACTGACATCCTGGACGCTTCGGGCCTTCGGCCCTACATGGAGCTCGGCCTTCGGCTTTCGCATTAGATATCCACACCAAAATTTCACGTAAACCACTACGGCTATGTCCCTGACATAGCCTCCCAAATTTTTTTTCTATCAAAAAAAATTCGCGCTCGCTACGCTCGCGTTTTTAATACGATTTTAAATGTTAAGCCTTATTTGATAAAGGTGGCATTCTGGGCACCCTACCGATCGACTACTACTACGACTTAAGCACTGACATCCTGGACGCTTCGGGCCTTTGGCCCTACGCGGAGCTCGGCCTTCGCATTTAGACACTGATACTATTGTTCTGTGATTAAGCACTGACATCCTGGACGCTTCGGGCCTTTGACCCTACACGAAGCTCGGCCTTCGGCCTTCGTATTTAGACACTTATACTATTGTTCTGTGCTTAAAGCACTTGACAGACTGGACGTTTCGGGCCTTCGGCCCTACATGGAGCTCGGCCTTCGGCTCTCGCATTAGATATCCACACCAACGTTTCACGTAAACCATTGCGGCTGTGTCCCTGACATAGCATCTCTCAATTTTTTTTTCTATCAAAAAAATTCGCGCTCGCTACGCTCGCGTTTTTAATACGATTGTATGGGTTAAGCCCTACTTTAATAAAGATGCCATTCTGGGCACCCTACCAAGCGACTACGACATAGGCCAATTTTTTTAAATTTAAGTGTTATTTAATAAATAACACTATCAGTCCGCTAATCGTATCCATCTGTCAACTTTACTTCAAGTTCCGCCTCCAGGGGAGAGAAAGAGAAATTAGGGATGAATTAGCTTACTGACACAGACCGAATTCCACGCGGGCGTAGCCGCGGGCACAGCTAGTATAATATACAAATACATAGAAAACACCCAAAACTCAGAAACAAATCACACAAATAAATGCCCTTACCAGGATTCGAACCCAGGACCGCGGCTTCGCAGGCAGGGTCACTACCCACTAGGCCAGACCAGTCGTCAATACCTATTGTAAGCTATACTTAGGTGGCCATCATCAATTCCAATATACGATGACGCGCCTACGTTGATATTATGGCTCCTCTACACCATTGGCCATGATGGGCAATTGCAGGTGATCCCGTTCCTGAGGAGGGCTTAATGGCCTACAGTGGCCCATGATCGGCGAAGATGGAGCGTAATCGCCATTCTGTCGGTTTTCGGACAAACATAATGGAAGTGGCGGTCATGCTTGTGCGCGTGCCCACACCATGGAATCGTCGCCCATTCTGTAATGGACTATCATAATCCATAAAGGGCCAGACATAGGTAAGTACAGTCAGCAGCAAATTGCTAATGACATCCGGTGACAAAATATGTATGTATGTGTGTTCATGATAATTATTGAGCAAGAAGCTCAAACTGATTAACAAGGAAAGTCCTATTTGCAAATGGGGCGATAGCACACAGATGCGGTGCCAGTGTGATGGATTAGCCATCATCAACACCTTATAAAACAAAGAACCTTGCCGCGTCTGTCTGTTTGTATGTTCGCGATAAACTCAAAAACTACTGAACGGATTTTCATGCGGTTTTCACCTATCGATAGAGTGATTCTTGAGGAAGGTTTGTGTATAATTTGTTAAGCCGTGCGAAGCCGGGGCGGGTCGCTAGTGGGATTTAAAGTCAAGTTAGTCTAATGCCGTTGAGGCCTTGTCCCGGTGATGTCACGCCGGGATCGAACCCCGTCCTCCTCACAGACGTAAACAGCTCCCGCGCCTCGTAAATGCACTATTACGTCATGTCGCGATAAAAATATATTCTACAGATTTAAAACAGTAACGCAACTCGCTAATTTTGTCTATGCCAACGTACTGCGATACCTACGAGTTATGTCACATTATTCAAGAAGCTTCTTGATATACGAGGGGCGTTCAAAATATTCTCGGTATTGATATCTTACAACCTCTTCTAAAATTTCTTTCGTTACTGGCCGCTAAGGTTTATTCATTGACATTAAAAAAAAGTATAATTCGAACAGAGATGTTCTTTTGTTTTTCCGCAATTGCTGAACAAACATGAACATCATGTGGGAATTGACAATGTTAACTAAATTAGAACATCGATGCGTGATAAAATTCTTGACAAAACAGGGTAAAAATCAAAAAACCATAAAAGAGGAAATGGATTGTGTTTACCGTGAGTCTGCTCCTTCTTTATCTACCATTCAAAAGTGGTCAAGCGAGTTTAAACGTGGAAGGGAGAGTGTTGAAGACGACCCTAGACCTGGCCGGCCTGTAGTAGCTACTTCACAAGAAAATATTGATAAAGTGGAAAAACTTATATTGGAAGATGGTCGAGTGAAGGTAAAATCTATAGCACAAGTAACCAATCTCTCTATTGGTACCGTACATGACATTATCCATGACCATCTTAATATGTCAAAAGTAAGTGCAAGATGGGTTCCGCGAATGCTGACTCGGCTTCAAAAAGACATGCGTGTAGCTTGTTGTTCCGATTTTATTGACCTGTGCGGTGAAAATCCTGATGAGGTGCTGCAAAGAATAGTTACTGGAGATGAAACCTGGGTTCATCATTATGACCCAGAGAGTAAACAAGAGTCCATGCAGTGGCACATTAAGGGTTCAGCTCATCCCAAGAAGTTCAAGGTCATCCCTTCAGCTGGCAAGGTCATGGCCACGATATTTTGGGATTGTGAAGGAGTATTACTGATCGATTATAAAGAAAAAGGTGTAAATATCACAGGACAGTACTACGCTAACATTCTACGTCAATTAAAGGATGCAATCAAGGAAAAGAGGCGAGGAAAGTTAACCAAAGGTGTTATGCTTCTGCATGACAACGCCCCCGTCCATACTGCTCATATTGCCAAGGCAGCTATTGTTGAATGTGGGTTTGAAACTGTTACTCACCCACCGTATAGTTTGGACTTAGCCCCCAGCGACTTCTTTTTGTTCCCCAATCTTAAAAAGGATCTGCGTGGAAATAAATTTTCCGATGATGAAGCATTGAAGGCGGCAGTGGAGGAGCATTTTTACACCAAAGATAAAAAATATTTTTATGCAGGATTAAAAAAAATAATTGATCGATCTTTTAAGTGTATGAACATAGGGGGGGAGTATATTGAAAAATAAAAATATCAAACTTTTCGTACTTGTTTGTTTTCATTCTCATACCGAGAATATTTTGAACACCCCTCGTATCTAAACGAAGTTAGCTCTAATCTGAAAGCAACTAGTACAATAATGACTCCATGCAAAGTGATTATAATTGATTTATAAAACACTGAGATACTGTAGACAATTTCAGTGACGCTTTTATTTATTGTGAAAGCGTCTAAAAGAAAAAGAAAAAGCATTTTAAGGACGCTCATAAACGTAAATACATTTTCATCTTCATTTATAATTATTGATCGACACTACAGGTTTTTTGGAACGCACCGATAATTAGCGGTCAGACTTCCAGAAAATACTATTTATAAGAAATTAACTTACAAACTCCAGGAGTCCGTCAGCTATTTCAGTTACTCATAAACCTTAATAGATGTAATATATGTATATGTAATATGTATAAGACAAGTACCAAAGAAAAAGTGACCAAGCTCGTATGCCAACAACACCATACACAAGTCAAAATATTAAATTAAATAAGAATATTTTTATTAAGTTACTGTGATATACCTACTGTGGTATATCCTGTACTTCCTAGAGTTATCTTACTGCGGTAAAGGCGATGACTGTACCTGCTCAGGCAAGCGATCGCGCGGCGCCGGCAGTCCACAACGCGACAGCACGCGAACCGCACGCGCATACTATACCGACACCTGCCAGTTTGACAGTTACATACCATGGTGAGTGTTTGTAAACTTTGGCGCGAGATATGGAAAGAATGGAAGTGAATTTTAAGAAGTTTTAGGAGATTTTTTACAGATGTTCCATGTTTCACGCGTTTGTATGATTTATGAAGTTAAAAACAAATGATGGTACCTCGGTTTGTGTTTAACCTAAAAGTTTAAATCTGAAATTGGTAGGACGTCTGTTATTTTTATTTACAAAATAAAAAAGCTCCTAAACTTAAGTATAAAACTTGTGTTAACATTTTGATTTGTAAGGTTGTGTGTGTTTTTTTTATCCGTTTTTACGTTTAAAAATATGTTAAGTACACAAAACTAAAGCGGACCATAGGGCCAATATATACAAACGTATAAAGGTCCTGTTAAATAATAATAATAAAAAAGTAATTGAATCACCATAACAGCAAATAGCTTCTCGTCACATTTCACACGTAGCGAAATCATGATAAAAAGATGACTGTCATACATTTTGGCTGATCAGGATGTCGATGTTTTCTATGGGAGATTCTAATTTTTTTTCTCACCTTTCAATCCACCCCCGTAGTATAATAACATTGATAACTATCTACCTATTATTGATATATAGGTATGTCGCAGTCAAAAGTGTGAACTGGTCAAAAGAACTTTTAACCGACAAAAACAGGCAAAACTGCTTGACTGAGCATGTTGGTCAAAAGTAGTTTTACCTGAAAATCATTGGTTAATCGTAATTGTGACTGTTACCATCAGTCAAAAATACTCGCACTTGACAATTTTTACATAGAAATTTGTTTTTATGTAATTTTGGGCTAGTTTTTAGGATTTGTATGGTAATATTTGGTACATTGGGGTAAAATTCTCTGCTCCCAGAAATAGGTAGGTTAGGGTTATTTTTTTTTGCTACGCCCTAAAAACGAAACTGTTCCCAGAGATAGGTAGGTTAGGGTTTTTTTTTTGCTACGCCCTAAAAACGAAACTGCTGCCAGAAATAGGTATGATTTTCAGGTAAAACTACTTTTGACCAACATGCTCAGTCAAAAGCAGTTTTGCCTGTTTTTGTCGGTTAAAAGTTCTTTTGACCAGTTCACATTTTTGACTGCAACAGGTATATTATATCGATTTAATAGTCGCTACCCGGATGGTAACACTATTAACAAAAATAAAATTCATAACTTAGGATTTGCATAGGTGCCTACTACCTACAGTCTAAAAACCGCTATAATAAATCATCACACATGCTCAGTTAATGATGCCCGTCAAGACAAATCTTGTTAATAAAAATACTAGCGACCCGCCCCGGCTTCGCACGGGTTAACAAATTATACATAAACCTTTCTCTTGAATCACTCTATCTATTAAAAAACACCGCATCAAAATCCGTTGCGTAATTTTAAAGATCTAAGCATACATAGGGACAGATAGACAGCGGGAAGCGACTTTGTTTTATACTATGTAGCGATTATAGATACCTATAAAAAGATCTATGACATATTAAATGAGATTTGCTAGGTGCAGGGGGCATCGACTCTTCGTGATGACACTTTGATGCGTGGGCACATTTTTTTTATAAGTTCCTAGAAAAAGTGGAGTGGATAATTTTATTTTGCCACTCTGAGTTGGACAGGCCATTTGATATCTCGTTCATACTTATGAATTTTCGGGATTCGTGCTTTTGCTATTCGTAATGGTTAGTTACTTTGCAAGGTTTCAAAATTGTTTTTGTAAGTAAGTCTTGAAATTACAAAACTACATATCCTTTCAAGTAGCATGCGTAATTTTTGAATAGTTGGAATTTCTATCTTTTAATTAATCATATTCTAAATTTTATTTTAATGAATCAAATCTAAATTTAAATGACGTAAATTGTACGAAAACAGCGCAATGTTATTGAAGAGGTGAACTCAAGAGTTAGCTATCGAACACTGATACACTGTTCCAGTGTTGCCAGGGCTCTGGAGTCATAAGTTACGTTTCGTTTCCCTAAAAGTCACGTTTTTGCTGCCTAAGTCACATTTTTAGGGTTCCGTAGCCAAATGGCAAAAAACGGAACCCTTATAGATTCGTCATGTCTGTCTGTCTGTCCGTCTGTCCGTCTGTCTGTCCGTCCGTATGTCACAGCCAATTTTCTCCGAAACTATAAGAACTATACTGTTGAAACTTGGTAAGTAGATGTATTCTGTGAACCGCATTAAGATTTTCACACAAAAATAGAAAAAAAACAATAAATTTTTGGGGTTCCCCATACTTCGAACTGAAACTCAAAAATTTTTTTTTCATCAAACCCATACGTGTGGGGTATCTATGGATAGGTCTTCAAAAATGATATTGAGGTTTCTAATATCATTTTTTTCTAAACTGAATAGTTTGCGCGAGAGACACTTCCAAAGTGGTAAAATGTGTGTCCCCCCCCCTGTAACTTCTAAAATAAGAGAATGATAAAACTAAAAAAAATATATGATTTACATTACCATGTAAACTTCCACCGAAAATTGGTTTGAACGAGATCTAGTAAGTAGCTTTTTTTATACGTCATAAATCGCCTAAATACGGAACCCTTTATGGGCGAGTCCGACTCGCACTTGGCCGCTTTTTATAGTATGGGTTGGTAAATCGATTTTGTTAGAAGAAATTCAGAAAATATAGCTGATCTTGACAGTAGAAAAAGGCGGCAAATATGAAAAATGTAGGCGCGAAGGGATAACGTCCCATAGAAAATTTGAATTTCGCGCCTTTTTTTACTGACAAGATTTGGTTGACCAGCTATATGATTTTTCTTTATACTTAATGCTATTTGTGATCGATTTCATGAATTGTAAGTTCCTTTTTTTATTTCTTGATTTTTTTCTTGTTGAAAACGAAAAAAAAATACGATAAGTAATAAGTTAAGTCAGTCAAATAACTTTGTCAGTAGAAAAACGCTCGAAATTAAATTTTTCTATGGGAAGATAGACCCTTCGCGCCTACTTTTTTTAAATTTGCCGCTTTTTTCTACTTACTGAAATGGCTTGACATACTATAGTATAGGCCTGTCCAGACGAGGACAATTTTTCGCCAAACTGATTAAATTGTCCGATCAAATCAGGACCTGCGGACACAGACGCCAATTTGGCTCGCCGATTATGATTTATGACCGATACTACGAATACAATGGGGTACAGACGCAAGAATACTAATTTGTGACGCTAGTTTTCGCAGTTAGGGGCATTTTTTTAATTTACAGCTGTCAAATATCACCATAAAATTAAAATTGATGAAACTGGTCAAATTGGTGTTTGCCTCCGCACGTCCTGATTTGATCAATTGTCTTCGTCTGGACACGCCTTAATCTAGCACATGAGTCCACAAACTATACCTGGTCAACCAAATCTTGTCAGTTAAACAAAGGCGCGAAATTCAAATTTTCTATGGGACGATATCCCTTCGCGCCTACATTTTTCAAATTTGCCGCCTTTTTCTACTGTCAAGATCCGGTTGACCAAGTATACTAAGAAGATACGAGTCACAGTCAGTCAGTGCGACAGAAAAGTTTAAAAAGTTTACTGTTTAAGCCCCCTCCAGACTATGTGCGTGAATTGCGGTGTGGAAGCGCGAACGCGAGTGTGGAGTCGATTTCCCGGTCTGCGAATCTTTAAGTAGAGCCCAGACGAGCTGGGCAAATCGGCCGATTTCATCAGGAAAATATTTGGTGCCAATCTCATCTAGCGTCCACACGTAAACAATTTAATCACCAATTTGCGTTCCATAGATACTAACTTAGAAAATTGCCATTATTGTGTCCGCACCTGCTGATTTGATCGGGGAATCAAATTGGCGCACGGCCTGATTCGATAGGAAAATTTCATCAGATTGACGAAAAATTGTCTCGTCTGGACTATACTTTAATCAAAAGAAAATAAAAAATTATATACGTAAGTAATTTACCCCCGGACAAAATTAATGGTTTTAGAGCGCTCAAAAATCTCAAAATAACTGATGCAGTACAATGAGTAGTATAGATACAAAAAAAAAGAAATAAATCATTACACTAAAAAAAAACTACTACTATCAAACTATATAACACCGTCACGTCAAGGTAACGAGTCTCATTTTGCCATGACTATGATAATAAACATGATTGTCGATGTAACGTGAAGGCAAGTGCAAGTGTCAAATAGTAAACTTGGGAGCATTGCTAAATAATTCGAATTGCAAAACTAAACTTGTCCAAAGATCGACTAGCTTAAAAAGTCACAAAAATTGCCTCAAAATCATAAGTCACGCACGTGTCACACGAGAAGGCGAAAAGTCACGAAAAATGTGACTTTTGTGACCATCTGGCAACGCTGCACTGTTCACAACTCTGGATTTCAGCATAGTGATAGTGAATAGTTTTTAACTAGGGTAAACCCTCCAGTGAATGAACACCCCCCAGTGAATGAACAAAATCACGTTTTTTGTCTAAAATAAGAAATATAGCAATTTCTACCACTTGTCTTATTTTTTTCTTATTAACAACTCTATTTACTTCATGTACCTAAGATGGACTAATTACCTACCTAACCCTTATATTATACCTAAGAACTGATGTAAAAAGTAATGAAATAAATGCATTTGTATTTGTATTTGTATTTCCTATGCAATGGCAACCCGTAATAAATTTATTATCGACCAGTTGGGATGTGACTGGTGTTTGAAGTTTGTGTGTTTCTGGATTTGAAGTTTTGTATGGAAACATTAGATCCCAGATAAGAACAGTGTACGTTTGGAGCAACATATGAAGTGCTTATATTTAATCTTTACCAGTAAAAAGTTTAGTTATTTGGATAGATTAAGAGTTAAACCTTCTATTTATGTACACTTTGTCGGCGTATTATGCGATTAGTGATGGGTAGGACATCAATCTAAAATGAGTTTGTATGAGTACCTCATTTACTAAAATGAGGTGTTACAATGTCTTACTTCAAATGAGGTGAGGTACTAGCATATTTTCAGCGTCGACTATTCCATTAATTCCAACGGCGACAAAAATATTTAATGTATATACATATTTATGTATTCATCACTTCCTTTATAAATAAATAAATAGTAACATTTAATTGGAGTGCAATTCTGGAGGTTAAGAATAGAACTTTTAGGAGAAAGATAATTTTAGAATCAAGTAAAATGAATAGAGGAGTGAAGTAAGACATTTTTGCGGTACGAAGTACTGCGACAAATTAACAAAATGAGTGGTACAAATGAGGTGCCTCACGAGTGAGAGACTCAACACTACGAGGGGCGTTCAATAAAAAGTGAGAATGAGTGTTATATACAACTTTTATTAAATATTATTTTATTTTTCGACATAGTCACCTTTTAGCATAATACACTTAGTATATCTTTTTTCTAAACTTAAAATTCCATTTCTAAAAAAGGTTTCATCTTGAGTACTTAAAAAATCCTGTACTGGAGCGACTACCGCGTCGTCGTCTTCAAATTTCTTGCCTCTCAGGTATTCCTTCAATCTCGGAAATAGGTAGAAATCACTAGGGGCGAGGTCTGATGAATACGGAGGATGCTTAAGGATATCGAACCGAGCATCACGTATTGCAGCCATTGCAACGGCGGACTTGTGTGCCGGTGCATTGCCCTGATGGAACAACACAATTTTCGAGAGTTTACCTCGCCGTTTTTCACGGATCTCATTGCGCAATGTTGCTATTTGTTTGGCATATAAAGTGCCCGTAATAGTGGCTCCATGCTCGAGATACTCAATCATTACGACCCCTTTACCATCCCAAAAAACAGAGCCCATGACCTTACCGGCAGATGGGCCCACCTTGAATTTCTTCGGAGTTGGAGATGATGGCCTTTTCCATGTCATAGACTGCGGTTTCGTTTCAGGGTCGTAATGATGGAGCAATGTTTCGTCCATTGTTATAAATCGCGCCAAAAAAAGTTCCCTGTCTTGCTGTATCAGGTCCAAACCTTCTTGACAAATCTCGACTCTAGTTTGTTTTTGCGTGTCAGTAAGCATTCTGGGTACCCAACGCGCTGATACCTTTTTCATACCCAAGCGTTCATGTAAAATATTATGCACGCTCCCCGTTGAAATCTTTACATTTTCAGCAATAAAACGAACCGTGACACGACGATCCGCCAAAACTAAGTTTTCGACTTTTTTCACAATTTCTTCAGTTACTGCTGTAGTAGGGCGTCCGGAGCGGGGGTCATCCATGGTCGATGTTCTTCCACGTCTAAATTCGGCGCACCAACGTGTGACTGTCGAATACGGAGGAGCATTAGACCTTAAAGTGTCCCGTAAATCTAAATCGACTTGGTCCGTAGAAAAATTTTTCAAACACAAGTATTTGATAACGGCGCGCAGTTCAATTTTCTCCATTTTCGCTAACGTACTCAATAGCATCGCAAAGAAATCGCCGTATTTTTTTTTAAACAAAAAACAGTTAGTTTTTTTTTTTCATGGCAATCAGCTAGGTAGATTAGCTTTACCGGCCAGTATTTACTTTCCTAATATTTAAAGAGTTTACATCTCATTCTCATTATATATTGAACGCCCCTCGTATATGCGATTAAGAGTCCTTAGTCCTACAAGCGAGCGTTTTTTGCAATCTGTTACCTTTTTCATTCAAGATTACGACGTAACTATTAGTATTCATTCAAAAACTGATAACGTACTTAAATAATCATTTCTTAAACTAGCAAGTAAGACCGTTCAAGTTGACATTTTCTCTTTTTAAACCTAAAATAAATGAGTTTTCTTGGGAGGCTTTTTCAAAATTTGCAGTGAGAACTGTCGTTTCGGTTCTCAATTTTGCAGTAAACAAGAATCATTTGATACAGAAATGATTACAATTCAATTCACCATATCTTTTACGAGCGGCTAAGACTATTGAAAATCAAAGATTCATTAAAAAAAATGGATATTTAACCTTCCGAACTTTCTTCATTTTTTGGGTGAAAACAGGGTTACATTATATTTTTTTATCGCAAATTGTACTATTATTTTGCCCTAAAAATAATATTATAGCAAACTATAACTATACGTTAACCCATAAAAAAATAATCATAACTATAGGACCTACCTTGCCGTAAATTTATATTATTTTAAAACACGTATAAATCACGCTGCACCGACGCCGCGCGCTCATTCTCCGCCGAGGCGGCTTAGGGGACGGACCTGTGCTCGATCGTCAGGCGTTCGGTGACTATGGTGCGTTCGTAAACAGCCAGAGAGTTCCGAGAAGTGCTGTATACAGCGACTAGAAAATCTTGATACAAATAAGTACATTTTTTACACCATATTTAATTTCAACAACAGACTCTCGCTAGGTGATAGGTTTTCAGTGTTACTTGAATACTGGTTAGGTTTTGCATTATTATTATACCCGGACGACCTGGATAATGTCCAGGTTCTCATGATGGAGTCAGGAGTTGGTCACCGAACTCCTAATCTACTCATCATAACTCCATCGTGTTTGGGCTCAATAGATTTGCCTCGACGAGCACCTTCGTTCTAGATGAGGTCCAGGTTCTCATGATGGAGTCAGGAGTTGGTCACCAGAACTCCTAATGTACATATTATAACTCCATCGTGTTTGGGCTCATTAGATTTGCCCTGACGAGCACTATATATCTTGAGGAGGTCCAGGGTCTCATGATGGAGTCAGGAGTCGGTCACCAGAACTCCTAATCTACTCATCATAACTCCATCGTATTTAGGATTATTAGATTTGTCCTGAGGAGCACCATCTATCTAGATGAGGTCCAGGGTCTCATGATGGAGTCAGGAGTTGGTCACCAGAACTCCTAATCTACTTATCATAACTCCATCGTGTTTGGGCGCATTCGATTTGCCTTGACGAGCACCATCTATCTAGATGAGGTCCAGGTTCTCATAATGGAGTCAGGAGTTGGTCACCAGAACTCCTTATCTACTCATCATAACTATATCGTGTTTGGGCTCAATAGCTTTGCCCTGACGAGTACCATCGATCTAGATGAGGTCCAGGGCACAGGGCTATATTATAGTTCTTACGAACAGATACTTATCTCTCAAAGAAAACTCAAATGCCTACCGTTTTAATACCTACACAAAAATACAATGGAATGACCTTCAACGCACCGCTCCCCGCACCGCGCGCACCGGCACAAAGCTAGGGTTGCCGACGCTTAGAAATTATTTTACAAATAAGTACCTACCTACTTACCTAAGGTACAAATATAAGTTTTATTAATTGTAAAATAACTATGAGCAAGATAAGTTGCAATAAGTAATTAATAATTATAATATTCCTTTTATCATTATTAATTACTTATAAATTTATTTTATTATTCTCTTTATTTATCTTTTGCCTTAAGTTAGGGTTTTTCCTTATTTTATTATTTATTATGATGAGTGACTGCGAAATATTTTAAAAGGTCATATCTCCCTACAGTAACCGTAGTGTTTACGCCGTTTTATAAACCGCGTAAACACTACGCGGTTTATAAAACGGCGTACTACGTAGCTTGCGACTATCGTAAAAAAAATTGGTATAAGTACTTATATTGAGAACGTCTAATAGTTACTTTTCCTATCAATCGGTAGAGCAAACACGGATTTTTTTATTAGTTTTTTTTTGTTTCTGCATCCATCCACAATTCCACACTACAACATGTGTTATTTGTTCGTGAAGAAGACATTTATTTCGCATACATTTTGGCATATTCGAGCGCCGGCGACCAACTAGCTTGATTTTCTACCGTGAACGGGAAGAGATTCGTAGGTATAAATCCGTGCTCGCGCGGAGAGTTCCATAGGCCTGGGCGCCTACCGCGAACCACGTTCGACGTGTTGCCTCTCTGTCGCACTTGTAAATTCGTACGTAAGTGTGACAGGGAGGTAACACGTCGAACGTGGTTCGCGGTAGGCCCTCTGTCCAGGGTATCTTAATGGAGTGGAGCGAAGATGGCATAATATAAATAATCGGATTTCGGTATTGACCCCGACGAGGCCATCAAACAAAAAAAAAATGTGGAATGTAGTCAACGGTATCATGGTTTTAAATAAAAACAATGACTGGTTTTAACAGATAGGGCCAGTTGCATATCACAAATAAAGAAACATGTTTATTTGCAGTATGGACGGGCCCCGACTTTCCCCTAAAAACAGAAATAGTACAAAAAGACGACAATTTGTGGGCAGCAAAAATGTAAACAAAACTCATGGTTTGTCATGGTTTGTAAAAAAAAACAACGGGTTGCACTCCGGGAGTGCCGGCAGAAGTGAAAACTCAATGACTTGTGCAAAATGTCTGCAGCACTATGTATAATTGATGTTAATGCCATCTAGCGTTATTTCGTCGCATTACTTGAAACCCCTAAGCACATCACTGTTGGTACTCGAGTTATATTAATACCGGTTAGAGGGAAACTCACTAGATGGCATTTAAATCAATAAAGAAAAACTCAATAACATTGTAACAGTTTTTTGATCAGGTCACGTGTCCGTCTTACGGTCACGTGATCTGTCGCGAGTTTAACATTTTTTCCCCACCTCAAAAAGTGCACAGCGCCGCTAAAGAAGTTTGAAAATACAACACTACTACAATGACGAATATTAGTAGTAAGGTTTATTCGGGTAATTCCGAAAATCATTGTAAAATCACTCATATTCCGTTGTAGTAAGAGTCAGCTTTCGGAATTATCCGCCACTATTCGTTCATTCGGAAATACCCGAATACACCTTATTCATAAGAAGAGTGATTGTCACAATAATTCCATGCCAGAGGTAAATATTGTTATTATTTACTCGCCTCTGGTTATATATTATCCCAACACATACACTCTATTGACTACTACCATGCTTATAAAATAAAATAAAGAGTGCCAATATAACGCTAAAAATAATGTTACTTTGCAATTAAATTGAAAAGTATCAATATTATTCTCGCCTGCGTTGAAACGCGCTTAACTTTGCCGGCGCTCGCGTACCGAGCGCCAACGCCATCTATCGAGTGTTATTTCGTGAAATCGGTGAACGCTCTAAGGAATAAGGCCTCTTAAGTCTTTATTTTTTATAGTTCTATTACTGGCTTATTAAATGTTCTGAAACCAGTAAATGAACAGTGTGTTCATTAACTGGTGTCGCGTATATTTCATTTTTTTCCAAATGTATATGTAAACGCAATCGTATTGAGCTTGTTTTTTGTGATTCTGCATAGAAAACGAATCTGATTCATTTAGCCAGTATTGGAACAAACCAAATGACTATAGTCCATTTACTAGATTTGTCATGCCTATGTATGAACAATACAAAATTTGGCTTGTTCATTTATTGGAATTCTACTAATTCTATGTATGAACAGTGTAACCACGAACAATGCAGTAACAAGTTTATTATTTTAAGCATTATTTTATGAGCATGACCTTTTTTCATCAAAATATGCACGTTGGTTCTTGTTTTAATGGTTGATTTTATTTTTTCCTTTTAATATGTAACGGGTTTCTGTGTTATTGGTGAATAACCATCATTTTATTACATTCTAATCGATTTGAAGTCAATATAGAGGGATAAAATAGTAGTTTATGCAACAGTGATATAATAAGGGTTCTTAAAATTCAAGGGTCGAAGTTACAAAACGAGACGTAGTCGAGTTTTGTAAAAAAAGACCCGAGAATTTTAAGAACCAATTATGAGCTGTTGCATACATTACTTTTTCTATGACAGCTGCAGCAAAAAAAAAAAAAAAAAGAGTTATTATTAAAAAAAAAGAGTTATTATTAAAAAAAAAGAGTTATTATTTAAAAAAAATTGAGTTATTATTTAAAAAAAAAGAGTTATTATTGTAAATGAAAACATACCTCTTTCAATCAAGATGATCGGAACTTGTATCTTTAAAAAAAATAAAGCAGTTGTATTATACTCATAATCTTATGAGCCTATGGACAAAGCATTCAAATGACATTGCTTTAGATATCACTGTCAGTCATTTAATTGACACATTTAAGTGCTGGAGTAGAAAAAGATATAAACGCTATCGCTATACCTACTAAAATAGAGCCGGAAACGGTGTTTGTGATGAAAATGCTTTTTTTATGCTAAATAAAAAGATTTAAATAATGTTCATTCACTGGGTTTATCGGTGTTCATTCATTAGTTTTTATGTTCATTCATTAGGTTTTTGGGTAGTTTTTAGTAAATTCTGGTATAACTCAAAAACTATGAAAGTAATTAAAAATCGCAGAAATTACTTTCTTATTTATTAAATGAGGATTAATTAAATTGCAGTTAATTATTCCAATTATTAATGAATGCTGAGCAATGATTTTTCAAACTTGGATAATTGCTTAAGTGTTCATTCACTGGTGGTCTTACCCTAGGTATGAATTTTTCATTACGTTACGATTTATTAACCGATATAAAAAAATATTTTTCTCCTAGGCAGCGACTGATGGATGTTTCAATATGCCACAGCTGACCCTTGATAATCCGTATATGTTATTAGCTAGGTTATTAGCGTACATACACGGACATAAACATAACATACAGTCAGCAAAAGAAGATATTTTGTACGCATATTTAGGTGTACAGACAGACCTACACCAATTCGTTTATTTCGAAAGACACTTTGTGAATGGTTTTAGAAACTATACTTATATGTTCCAATAGAATCTGATTTTTTTTAACAATTTATTGCACAAAACTACCTTTATTTTTGGACTAGAATATAAAGTGTTACACATAAGGCCATTTCACCTCGGCAACATTATAATAGTGATAAATATGTGTTGTCCTGAACGCCGTGTGCACGCCAGATACGAGAATAGGCGTTTTAGTGCGAAATAAAACATACCGGAATCTGGGTTGACGCGCACGCGGACCAATTAAAATAAAAGCTTAAAACATCATTTTATAATGTCGTTGAAACAGAGTTCTAAATACTTAGATTATTAGGATGGTCGGGAAATAGAGAATTGCGGACCAAATGCTATATAAATAGGCAGGTATACAGGCGTGCGAAGTGAGACCGTTTAGTAAATCGAGGCTGGTAATACCTAACCAGCTTAGTAAAGCGGTTTTCTATCTAAAGGTAATAGTGTATTATTTAACGAGGGGCTACCGCAAACATCAATAATTCAAATTTCGTTATCAGCTGCCACTCTACACGAATATGTAAGAGCGATAGACAGGTAACGAAATTTCGATTTTGTAGTAGTTGTAGTTTAGAGTTTATTTTGAGTAATATATTTATTTTAATTAATAATTTAAGTCGCACCTCCGGTCTCAATAACCAAATTACAGCTTGATGGTAGGTAGTGCAGGCACTATATTGCATTGTTACCAATAGGTTACACACTTACATATTGCCAAGTTTTCGTTATTCTGCGTCATTTTGCGAACCCATTTCTCTTCATCTATCATAAATACCCCATAAAGTTACTTCCGATTCCGACGGCATATTAATATTAGATTTAGGTCGTTTAACATTAGGCATGGCTTTGACATTGACTCGTAAACATTAGGATGATTAAGGTAGTACTTTCTTATGACCGCCACAAAGCCATAAAGATTTGTCATGCGAATGTCGACTTTTATGACGAGTTATGATTAATATTCCGGCTTCATATCTCGAGTATGAAAACAAACATGCAAACTCTAGTAACTACGACTGAAAAATTATACGGTGACAGGTAAAATAAAAAACAAATAGGGTGGATACCAACTACCTAACTGCATTTTTATGGAAGTTATTGTTACCTTAATGAGTGTAGGCATAGAAAAGAAAATGTGACTGACTATTAACCTAGATGTAGACAATTTTTTTGAATAGAAGTAAATAAATCGTAATCTATATGGCCCGATCTTCACTTGTACCATAGAGAAATATAGTAAGACAAGAGTGCTCACTCCATACATCAGTTCAGACTATTAATTTCAGTGTCTACATCTAGCATCGAGTAGCGGAACTATCAGTACTGCTACTTGACAATAGATGTAGCAGTACTGATAGTTCCGCTACTCGATGCTAGATGCTAATAGTCTTTTTGGTACTAAAACTGATGTATGGAGTGAGCACTCTATGTATTTTTTTCTCTATGCTTGTACACTCAAGCTTAGCTCTACCGGAGCCAATTCACTTAAAACATTGAGTTGACCATGGCAGGGCACCCGATAACTCAATTGGTTAGGAGCATTGGTTCCAGTGAATCCAAGGTTGTGGGTTCAATTCCCACTCATGGAGCGCCCTAGTACCTAGCCCACGTGTGATACTAACTCAATTTGGGACGTAGCGACCCAGGTCGTATCAGACGTGTGTTACTACAGATCAACATGGGCCAAATTGCTTTGCATCAATTTGTTGTACCTATGATGGTCGTCCGACGGCTTAAAATATGTAGTTTCGTATCAGACGTATTTATTTATACAATACATTTTAGTAACTTAGTAACTAATTTAGCTAAGTATAACCTAACAGACATAACAGACTGGCACTACTGGAATGACTACTTCTTAAGTTCAATGTCGTTACACTTTTTGTGATACCCAACATTTTGCATGTTCTTCTCTTCTCTTCATCGATTGAAATAATTAAATCAATAAGTTTTTGGTTTGCTTTAACAATTTACTGAACTAGTAAGTAAAATAAAATTTTACTAGTGATTTAAGGCTATCAGATTCGCGATCTTAACTTTTGACAGACAGACGACTACACAATAGGTAGTTTAACAACTACAAATGGGATGATTAACTAGCACAAAAACTTACATTTCATTTGTCTATAATGTTTCGTCTATATCTTTGTTTTTGTAGATGTATATATACAACACCAAATTCGTTTGTTTTTATTGGCGTTAAAAAGAAGGAAAATATGGGGTCACAAAGTTCGATACATCGAATTTTTTTCGTCGTTCAATAATTGCACTTTCATATAAAAAGAAAGATAGTGATGGAGTTAGCCGTAATCGTACAAATTCAGTGTTTCGAACACTGCACATGTGTGAAGTGTATGTGCGTAACGTACGCCACAGTGGCCTTCCAGACTGCCCAATGTCATGGAGTTTAAAACTTCGATTTTACCATTATCTTGTTATTTTTAGCACATAAACTACATATACATACAGTTCTAATCTAGAACGCCAATGTCAAGGCTAAACATTAGTAAGCTGAATCATCAGTCCATTTAGTTTGATAGGTTTTTAATGAATCTCGTCATGTATTTAGCAAATATGTATTAGATTGAGGGTACGACCCTAAAAACCAGTCCTAGTACATTTTATTAATTTATTTTTCTCGTAAACAAACAATGAGTTGTAATATAATTCTACGGTCGATAGTCAGTGTTCCGTAGAGTCCTGACAGCGTTGCGGTCGTAGACTTGTCTTATATATAAAAACATGTGGTGTAACATAATCGCTTGTAGGTATTGTCTGACCACGTTGCGTTGTTGTATTTGAGAATCCGTCTAATAGGTATAATTAATATAAACGTTTGTACGATTGGCTGAAATCTAGCACGCAGTTCATAAACCTAAGAGGGTGAGATGGGGTTAAGCGTTTGTATGGAAGTGCCATTACCAAGTTCCACGCTAATGATGTTGCGGACTTTTGCCAGTAGCGTAATAGTAGTTAGACTGGACGTCATTCTCCCATTATTTTACTGGCAATGTATTTATTTATCAAAAATTTATAATTATAAAAAAAAAAACAGAATGAGCAACAACAAAAACGGCGCTAGTGCAGGTTGCAGGGTTAGGTAGGGCTGCACCGTCATTGAGACCGAAGAAATGTTGGATGGGTTTGAATTTGTGCAGTGTCCCACGGATACACATATAATGCTGGTGGCTCGGATTGTCGAAATCATAATTTTGGATCTTAGCCAGCCCATTACTACACTAAGGGATCTGTCCCAACGGTCAGCGATGGCTTCACCGAGATGTTTAATGAAGGTGGACATTTGCGGAGCGAAGACTCCATCGACGGATGTGACGAGGGGAGTGAAAGTTGCGTGACGCTTTTCACTGCCGTTCGAGTATTTTCTTTTTTCCCATTATTTTTGTCAGGACAGCTTTTTGTTGTTCACGTTTATTTCAAAATAGGCAAAGTTTGGCATGGAATGCTGAGCAAGTTTACGATACATGCGAAAATCGTATATATGAGTTGTTTGACGCTTATATATCTGTAGGTGCCTACCCTTGAAAAGCACAGGTGTAAGACTTTTAGAAAATTATCAAAGTAATATAAAATATAATTAAGTAAAGGCACGTGCAAATACAATATGTTGCAAACATGCGGGTTTACTGATTCATTGACTTGTGCCAAAACGGCAGGTGTCGGATTCTTAGAAGCCTATCTTATTTATGATGAGTTGATGACTCATATTAAACAATAAACTTAGGTACATTTAAAAATACAGTAGAAGTCAATTTCAACAAAAAGCTCTACCAAAATATTTAACTCGAAGAAGTATATTAAGAAGGTATCTTAAGTATGATCGAAGGAACCTACTATTTTGTAACCACATAAATTCAGACAAGTTTTACTTATCATAGCTACATTTATTTTTATAGAATTTAGGCAAAGGTCATTCAAATACAGTATACAATCAAAATATACGTCTCCACTCTCACTCATCCGTCTCAACAACAACATACTCTATTAAATGTAAGAATAAACAGAAACCGTACTATTGTATAATCGCCTTAAGCACGCAGACAATAAGAACTACGATATTTACGGATACCTGTGTTTTTACGAGTTGTGCTAAAATAAACTCTGCTGCTTAGAAAATAACAGCATCTATACCAGTGTGTATTATGTAAGCTATTATTAAAGCATAATAAATCAGTGTATCCACAAGCACAGCGCGGCGCTACTGGTTGTTCAACTTGCTAAACGAGCGTACGACTGAAGCTATAAGACCAGCAACTATTAAGGGCCCCACTGATTAGCAGTCCGCCGGACGGTATCGGCCTGTCAGTTGTTCGGAACTGTCAAATTCTTGTTCTAACTGACAGGCCGATACCGTCCGGCGGACTGCTAATCAGTGGGCCCCTTAAGGCATCTGATCTGTCTGACGCCGACCGCTAATGATCAACTTTTTTTTGCGCCTTACGATCAACGAATTATTTATAAACCTCTGTTGTTTACGCGTGATCCATATTATCAATTTTTACTCTATTCAGCTACTACTGCATGCTCGCAGTCATAAACTGGTTTGCTTGAGGCAAACGCTCGCTTGAGTTCAGTACAGTGGGAATATTCGGAAAACAGCGCCTGGCCGAAACAATCCAGGTATAATAATATATACCTAATATCTTAAATAATAACGTCTTAAACTACATTGGGATAAAGTCACTTGAGGCCTTGTTCGTTGGAAGGTCTGTTTTATAAATACAATTTCGTGAATACCTCGAAGTACCTACGTTACGTGTCCCGCCCACACCTGGAGAAAATTCACGTTGGAATTTGAGTGTGTGTCACAGACATCTTTGTGATATCAGTAGGAAAATGATCATCACTAGTCATACAATATCGTGGGTATATTATCCTAACGGTTCCACGCGATTTTAACCAGAATTTTGGTTTAGCCAGGCAGGTTTCTGATGGACTTCCCACGAAGCTGCGTTTAAGAAATGTTCTGCCTAAGTGGCAGATTTTACGGCAATGTGCTCCGCCCACTGCCACTTAGATAACTCTGACAACTCTCTGAACTATGTCATCGACCTTGATTCCCATGAATCACATTTTTATTACGAATTAGGGTTATTCTTCCTTATGCCCTGCGCATGGTCAGCATTAAGCGTCCTCTTTCATGCCTAATGTGCTGTAATCATCCTTATTGTCAGCTTATTACAAGCACTAAATTCGAGATTATTCAGCTTCTTCAATGTGTAGATGAGATGATTACAAAAATACACTCTTTAGGTCAGGCCAGATGTCACTTACTTGGAAAATATAGGTATGTTTGAATTTTTTTCATCACATTACATCAGCGGATTTTAACCAGAGGCCCCGGCCAAACCTTTAGGACTCTCACTTCCTTTCCGTAGGCCAAAAAGTAAACTTTAACTTTTTGAAAGCCGCAGTCTATTTCATTCTTTTAACGGCTACTCTTTTTCATTATTGGCTACATCTTTTTGTTCAGTATTGAGTTGTAAAGCTATTTTCGCCACGGTTCGTGAGGAAACACTGGAATCCTAAACTAAACGGTTTCGCCGCTAATATCGTTGGCACTCGCGCCGGCCGATTTGTCACTGTAATAAATACATTCATTGTAACATTTTACTGGGGGCTGTCCGGAGAGCCGCAGCCATGTAGCCAATAGATATAAAGGTTAACATTCCGATAGAATCGTAATGTTGGATTTAGAAACCAAAGTTCTAAAAATTACCTATTAGATACCAGTAGAAAAAAAAAACAATCGCTCAAAACATTAACAATAAACTAAACAACTCAGTTATAGATACTTAAAAAGTACTTAATGTGTTGTGTAATTTTTTTAATGGCGTTGAAAGTGCCAACTATTGGTGGGGCGACTACCATAGAGTATTTCACGCTGTTAGTAAACAGCGTGGTGCAAAGTCATTGCGACCAAAAGAAAAGTGTCTAAGAATTATACGATATGTTAAGGGGCCCACTGATTACCAGTCCGCCGGAGGATATCGGCCTGTCAGTTCAACGCAAAAGGTGACAGTTTCGAACAACTGACAGGTCGATATCGTCCGGTAATCAGTGAGCCCCTTTAGACACCTATTCTTTTGCAACAAAACTTAAGTAATAGTCCAAAATTGCGTTACAATGTGTACAAGCTTATTCTCGTGGGTAATACAGTAAATTATTGAAACATAGTAAAATAACAAAGTTTGACAGTAAAGTACGTAATGTGCTGTCTGCCAAAAACTAGTAATTTAATTTAATTTCGTACAGACAAATGAATTACCCAGTGAGAGTGTCAAGGGCAATTTGGCCCTTAAGGTGACGGTAGAGGTGGGTAAATTTTCAGATTCTGTCAATTTACCCCATTTCACACACAAGCGCACTTCACGCACACTACCTCACTTTACTGGGACAGGTCATTGACCCATCAAGTTTTTTTAAGATAGCGTTTTGAGTTTAGTGTTAACCACTGACCTCTTTTGAGGAACAGAAACTGTAAAAACGTTCCATTGAAAGAAGAAAGAGAAACAATACATTAAATCTTGCTCTCCTTGTCTGTTCATGTCACACGTGACGTATTTAAATTCTAATTTAATTCATTTGATTGTTAACTATTTTCTGCATATTATGGCTTTGTCGAGATACGCGTTTTGTAAAGTTAAACCGAATAAACCCAGATGTCATTAAGTCAGATGTAAAATGTTATTTACTACTCTATACGGTTATTCATAAGGCGAAAAATCAATTCAATTAAAAATTTAAATAAATAAAGTTTCGGCAGGGTGGAAATTTAATTAAGGCCGACAAAATAAAATTTAATAATATATGTCGGCTGATGTACCCCTAAGATCTTTACAGATTTACTTGTACGAGTATCGTATATTCGCTATTTATTTTGCTATTAAATTTATAAAATTAAAATAAATAATTAAATATTATACTGGCATTCCACCGCTATTATTTCAGTGCTGAACTGATTATCTTCGATCGTAGCCTTGATGATGTAGTTGTACTTACACTTACGGCGGTAGGAGCGGCAATGAACCCCGCGCAGCGTAGAACGAGAGGTGCGTTGGGATAAGTGCATATACATATAATTCTTCGTGCGTCTGTCTGTCTGTCCGTCCGTCTGTCACAGTCTATTTTCTCCGAAACTACTGGACCAATTCAGTTGAAATTTGGCACACATATGTAAATTTGGCACACAAATGTAAATTTGTGACCCAAAGATGGACGTGTAACGTAAATAAAATGTATTTTAGAGAATTTGAAATACGGTAGCCATTTTTGGGGGGGGGGTAAATGAAAAAAATTAAAAAATATGTTTTTTAAACTATATAGTGTTACATATCAAATAAAAGAGCTCATTGTAAGAATCTCAAAGATATATTTTTTTTTATAATTTTAGGATTAATAGTTCAGCAGTTATTCATGAAAATAGGCCAAAAATGATCATTCTCCGCCCCCTTTCTCCGAAACAACTGGATCTAAAATTTTGAAAAAAATACACAAAGTAGTTTTTTACCTATATATGTCAGGAAAATCTATAAGAAATGTGCAGTCAAGCGTGAGACGGACTTAATATACGGAACCCTTAGAATGCGAGTCCGACTCGCACTTGTTTTTGTTTAGCTCTTATTAGGTTTAAGGAGTTTTATGAGTGAAAAAAGAAGTTTTTTGTTTTATGTGCCCGCGTTATTGCCGATCGATTGTGTTTTAAACGATAATTAGACAAAAAAACTTGTTTTTCACCCAACGAATATAGATCCCCATGACACATCTTCCAAGTCGCCTTTGGATAGGCTTAATTTTAAAAATAATTGAAATAATGTTCTATATCATTCATACTTGCAAAAAAAGACTAAAAATAATTTACGTGACCAATGCTTATTATTAGTAAATATCTTACAATTTAATATCTGATATATCACACGATACAAAAAAATGGCCGCAAAGTTAAAAGTTTATTTATTTACGTTACTAGTCCATCTTTGGTGATCCAAAGATGGACTAGTAACGTAAATGACAAAGAGTCGGTGATCCGACTCTTTGTCATATGTGAAAAATGTGTACCAAATTTCAATTGAATTAGTCTATTAGGGGCAGACACACGAGTGATCTTAAAAGGGATTTTTATCTTGAATGATTTGTATGTACTTACCCCAACGCACCTCACGTTCCACGCGGCGCAGCGTAATCAGTAAGTACCTAATAATTAGTGTCCGACCGAAACACAAATTTCTGTATATATAAATATTGTTGTCCTACTTGCTCCCCAACTTTTGGTCTTTGTCACATAGTTTAGTTTCATAATACGAAGTACTATTTCGTATGTTTCGGCCAGGCCGAAAGATTCGGCCGTTTTTTGGCCGAAACCGAAACTACGGCCGAAACATGATTTTATGGCCGAAACTGGCCGAAACCGAAACCGAAACCGAATCTTCGGTCGGACACTACGAATAATCACAATGGTCTTAAGTACCACAGACCCTACTGTCGCTTAAGTCCTTTATGACAATCTCTGCCTATTAGAACTTATAAAAAAAAAAGAAACCGAGTAATTATATCCAACTACCGAACCTGCTTACAAATTTTCTCGAGATATTTGAGAAATGTGATATGCAAAGGAGAACATTCGAACATACGAAAGTATTTTTGCCCAAGCTGAAACGGAGACCTTCGCCTACGCTCGGTCAGTGATGGTTTAGGTACAGTCAGCTGCAGGTCACCCCTGCATAGAAGATTGTATGCAGGGGTGGTACCTTTTCTCTGCAGCTGACTGTACACCTATAAAAAATTGTTGTACCTGCTGCAATTTTATACCGGTACCGTACCGCCTATAAATAATAATAATAATTCAGCCTATATACAGGGTGGTCCAAACCTTGACGTCCAAAAATTTTTTTTTAGATTCCTTACGTCGTGGGCTATCAGAATATACCCCATGTATGTTAGCCGATTTTTCATAGTTATCGAGTTATGATTTTTTTTTACTTTTAACTTTTCATATGAAATTCCGGGGTTCCCATACAAAGTGGCTAAAAAATAACTGCATTTCCGTTGCCAGGGAGGTTTTGGGATTATACTGAGCAACTTTTACAATGGGGCCAACCCCGAAACCGCGAAAAAAAATTACCCTTCCATAGAAAATGGACTAGCCAAAATGTATAAAAAGCCAATTTTTTTTCGCGATTTCGGGGTTGGTCCCATAATAAAAGTTGCTCAGTATAATCCCAACACCTCCCTGGCAACGGAATGCAGTTATTTTTCAGCCACTCTGTATGGGAACCCCGGAATTTCATAGGAATAAGAATAAGAATAGAATAAGAATAAGAATTGTTTATTGCCACATACATGAACATAAAATAGAGTTAGAATTACTTACATAATAAAATAAAACAGTTGTTATCATATACAAAACAAAAGTGAGAAGATCTTTGTATTAGGCAAAGGGTTCCAGCTCAGCGTGTGCCGGGCCTAGGTGCCCGGCGCTGGTTTTCAGACCGGTCCCAGACTAAGGACGGTCGGAGAATATTACCTACATAGGAAAAGTTAAAAGCTTAAAAAATCATAACTTGAAAACTACGAAAAATCGGCTAACATACATATGGGGTACATTATGATAGCCCACGATTTTTGGACGTCACGGTTTGGACCACCCTGTATAGACAATAATCTCAACGCTAGCCCAATGCGGATTGGGGACTTCACACACAGCTTTGAATTTCTTCGCAAATGTATGCACTACGAGTATGCAGGTTTCCTCACGATGTTTCCTTCTTCACCGAAAAGCTAGTGGTAAATATCAAATGATATTTCGTACATAAGTTCCGAAAAACTCATTGGTACGAGCCAGGATACCAATGAGTTTTTCCTTACCGCTTATACCGTAAAGAAATAATGCAGTCTCTGCTTTGCACGATTATTGTGTGGACATAATTCTTATAATCACCGAAACATACATACCTCTACGCACAGAATGTCATTGAAATAAAACATTGTTTTTTATAGTAAATTAATATAACATTCGATTTATACACATAACAATAAGCAGGCCAGGCCGCAGCGATATTGGCCTGTAAGCTTCATCTCGGTCTCCAAATCCGCAAAACTCGCTGGTACTAAATGCTGGTCTTGCCGTTATTAATTATCTTGATTCTTGAAGATTATCAGAACAGCACGTTACGTAATCGCATACATAGACGGAACGAACGTCAACAAAGTAGGTGTAGACACTGCAAGTCTTTAGGTATTAAACGAATTACGCTTCGTATTAATAGATGAGTAATATTTAAATGAACATATAATATTCTCTAACATAAATACAAGATTACAATTAATTGACATCAAAAGTCATTGACGTACAGAAGTCATATACATTTTTATAATGACGCAAAATTGATACCAGCATAATGAAAATCAATCCCAATCAGTAAAACGAGTCTTTAAACTTTTTTCATTTTAAGCGGGTTTTGAAGGAACAAGTTACTTAAATTCGATTGTAATCGTATTGTTTTAGGATAATTTACTGCTGTTTTCGACCGTTACGACCCGTAAATAACAACAACTCACATTTAAAATTTGACTGGAGCTCGACGTGATTATATTTATTTACCCTATTTTATGAAATACAATTTATCTACTGGTATACATTTTCGTATGCGTATATGATGAAATGTCTTTATTAATGTCAAAAACGAGCTATGACGACGTACACGTCTGCTTCGATGCAAGGCCAACGGCCATCTGACTCGAAGAAGAGTTTTGAGTGATGTCGTCAATGTATGGAAATTATACGAAAGTTTACATTTGGGATTGAATTTCTGTGTTGTATTTGTGAGTAAAAATATAAGTAGATAATAATCTGGTAGTTTAGTTATCTAGCCTTCAAAATCCCACAACAACTCAATTACTGTCAAAGACAAAACTGTAATGCGTCTTGCTCAAACGGAACTCCATATTTTGATTTTTGGACACTTTTAGTGTCGATTTGTAGAGAATTACACGAAATAAAAAAAAATATGGCGTGAAGAGCCGGTACACGGCTTCTTCGTGAACAGATTTACGTATAATTTAATGCAGTTATTAATCATTCATTGAACAAATTCATTGCACAAAGTGAGGTCTAAATCGAAAACGTCATATACCGTCCCCTTAAGTACATTACAACGATACTGGACCGCCACTGCACGCCGTGCACAAAACCAAACCAGCATTAATAAAACTCATGCCATATCAAATTAAAAAAATACGTCTCTAATAGGTAGGTTCATACCCCTCACACCTTGGAGGATATAACCAAACTGAGATGCCTTATCTGTAATTTTCTGTACACAGTCCGCCGATTTTTGCGGGGGAGGGGCACGTCAAATGTAGGCGTAACGTAAAAATAGCCATGTCAGATAAACGTCCATACATTGTGTATGACCATAGGCCGCCTATTTTCGACAGAGGGGAACGCGAATATGGCTACTCCGTTTGGTTATATATAAATTTGGTCTCAAAAATCGTTTTAATGTCGATGAAGATCGGCTGTCTTTTTTTGGGACCCAATCAGTTATTTTTATTATACGTACCTACCTATTATCCAACATAGTGTTAATGCAACAGACTGCCGACTTTGACCTAATCCCGTTGCGATCATTTACATCAATCCGCGCGAATTGGGCTGGAGTGAGGTCGACAATGACGCCCTCGTGCCTATTCTGGTTGCCGGCGCTGGCGCAGAGTTCACAGGCAACGGGATTATACTGATTATTATAAAGATCGTGATTCTAATAGCCGGTTTACATTGGTGTTAAGTATGGAATAGGGAATAAGATATCATTATACTAGTAATCACTGTACCGTAAAAACTGGGGATATTAGTGGTAGCCTGGTAGGTACAGCTTGGCAAAAAAGAGTAGAAATTAAAAAGTGGCAGTAGCCTTTCAAACCAATTTATATAAGAAACGGGACGACACTATAGTGTTGTCACTTTTTAATTTCTACTCGTTTTTGCCAATCTGTACTCTACAGATGTCTTCGTCAAATTTCTGTATGGCAGATGTGACTGCCAGATTTAGGTATAGGTAGGTACATACTAACTAAAGTTGATTGTGCTTTTGAAATTGCTTGCACTGACAGAATAGAACGCGATCCCCCCTGGATCGCCTAACCAAGATGGCATTTGTACATCGACAAACAAAAAGTAGACATGTATCGGGATGACAGATGCGATGAAAAGTCACGTGACTATTTCCATACAACTATTGTTATCTTGGCTAGGCCTCCATTTGTCACTAGCAGGGATGTTGCGAACATCCGCATCCGCATCCGCAGAACTTCCGCATTATTTTCAACATCCGCATCTGCATCCGCATCCGCATAAAAACGATGCGGAGCTTATGCGCATGCGGATGTCTAACAACTCAGTACAGGAACGCCTTAGCGGCGGCGCAAGTGCTAGGTAATTTCGTCATTACCTATAACGATCGTCTAATCGTCTAGATCCAGAAAAGTCGGCCAAGTTACTGTTTATTAAATATAACGCACCTATATTCTTGCTCAAATACTAAACGTTTCGTTTTTTTAAATAAAAAAATACTAAAAATGTAATATTTGACGTTTTCTAAGTACCTAATCTTGACATCCGCATCTGCATCCGCATGATGTAAGCCTTTAAATATCCGCATCCGCATCCGCTTTCGCGGATGTCAAAAAATCTGCATCCGCAACATCCCTGGTCACTAGTACCTCGTATTTTAATGTTGTTTTTTTTTCTATAACACTACATTGTTGTGACTCAGCTCTCATAGTTACAAAACGTTATTAAATTTTCCTGTTTTGGAAAAATATTGATAAATATAATCAATGAACATATAAGATACGCTTCACAAGTACTGATAATTATTAACGACAACCTATATTGTTTTTACTCAGTTATCGCGGATGTAGTAATTTTAATAAGTAAGTTTGTAAGTTTGTTTTGTAAGTTTTAAATATTTTAGAAATTAATCACATATGGAATATTTCTGGAATAAATTAATTTCATTAATTTCATTCATTCATTAATCAAAATTATAAAGGACAGTCACATTTATATGACTTTGAAGGCTAAATTTTCCCACATAGATTATGGTAGCGTAATAGTTTAGGCTAATATATCCTAAACTGTAAGTTTCTGTTTCGCCCAATGGTTGACTGGTAGAGAATAACTTAAGATTTAGACAAATCTTTGTAATGTCATGTTAAAACATGGGAAATTGTTGAAAAGCGCTGTCGTAAAATTTATTCATAAGATTTATTGTAACGATTTTGAGGCCGAATCGTGAAAATTATTTCGTAATCGATGCGATTATGGGTACAATCCATGTGTGTACGGCTTTATTCGTAAGGTTGATCTGATTATAGGATTCCAGTGAGAGTACAAAGCGCCGTTGTGTGTCGGGTGTTTTCATACAACCAATTAGCGGAGTTGCAAGGCCGTCTGGATATTTCGCATGAAACAGTGTTAAAAGTTTCATTATCCGAGAACGCACGTGGTGCTGAACGCCATGTGCATATACCTAAACATTACGGACATAAATCTATTTTATTCAGTCTAAGATAAGAGTGATCTATTTGGATATTTCGGATCACCTTTTTCATATTTAATTAAATGGTCGTTATATTTAGTTCAGAGCGATGCTAATGACTTGATGATATGATCTCTACTAGGGTATCTTACCCTATCTTGGTGTGCTTGAGAGAATAGGGGACTTTACTGACTTTACCAGTATCCAGTATACACAACAAAATTATGTCTATTCCCTTCGGATGATCTTTATTGGGCTGATCAAAAGTTGCAAAATGAAGATGACCAATTTAAATTAATTCTACAGCAAGAGTTAAGTGTTTTGTTTCAATGTTTCATAATGGATGATCCTTATTCTGTTGTCCTAGCGTATTATTCCATTGCATCGCCAATAGCCGTCAAGTGGACTGTAAACAACGGCAATTGACAAGCCACTTAAGGCTGATAGGTACGCCGCGAGATAGCTTCATTATCGTTACTGTACCTGTTTTACGTGACATACAATAGTCGGGTCTATAGGTGCGTCCAGGGGCCCGTTTCTCAAAAGCTTGTAACATGTAATACAAGTGGAAGTCCCTTTCTAACAAAAGCTGTCAAAAGTGACATCTGTTACAAGATTTTGAGAAACGGGCCCCTAATCTAGCGAAAGTTTACTGAAGATTGGGCGCCTCACAGACAATCCAACCTCTAGACATAGCATAGTCGCGCTACCCCCTCTGCCACACATACGGTAGCGGTACTCCATCTTCGAGTCAATCCCGTGCCGTGATTGGTCCGTGTCTTTGAACGGACCAATCACGACACGGGATTCGCTCACCTCGTCCCCCTGCACCCCCGTATTTTTGGCAGCATCGGTTTCATGAAAGAATTGGCCTAAGCTCAGTCTAGAGGTTGGATTGTCAGTGGGGCGCCTGTACAACTCATATAAGGCTCGCATAAAGCGCGAATATAACAGCAAAATGCTTGCGTTATTGCGGCACATTGGTTAGGTCTGGACGCACCTTATGACAGGTAGACCCACCATAAACGAGGTAGACCCACATCCATTGTTAAAGATATCAACCATGTTTCTTTGCTAAATACCTAATCTAAATACAAATACGACTATTGACTGGGACACTCCTGGGACAATTGCTTCATTTTGCCGCGAATCTTTATAGACTCTAACAAGAAATCATCTGAATCATTTTAAAAGTCATATTTTATACATTTTATGATATTTTAATTGATTGCGCACAGTAAACAGTACACATGTCCGCTGTCACGTCCCATTGTGAATACAAGTCAAGATATTATGCAAATGTTATGTTATCTGTTGGCACCAGCCAATTACTTATTGATTATAATGTCATGTATGATTATACGGCCGGCGTATGTTGTATGTTTTGGTATACATACGTTTTAGGTACTGGTTATGATTCATAATACCGATGACTTAGATAATAAGAAAGTTCTTTTACAAATAGATTTATCCGCTAATCTAATCATATCACATGAAAACACCTAAACTCAATATACATTTATAGACAACTTTATTTGCTTGATCTTTGCACAATAAGTATGTATTACTAATCACGAGAAACGATTCGAACCATCCTAACTCAATGAGGGAGATTGCTGTTTTTAGGGTTCCGTAGCCAAATGGCAAAAAACGGAACCCTTATAGATTCGTCATGTCTGTCTGTCTGTCTGTCTGTCCGTCTGTCTGTCCGTCCGTATGTCACAGCCACTTTTCTCCGAAACTATAAGAACTATACTGTTGAAACTTGGTAAGTAGATGTATTCTGTGAACCGCATTAAGATTTTTACACAAAAATAGAAAAAAAACAATAAATTTTTGGGGTTCCCCATACTTCGAATTGAAACTCAAAAATGTTTTTTTCATCAAACCTATACGTGTGGGGTATCTATGGATAGGTCTTCAAAAATGATATTGAGGTTTCTAATATCATTTTTTTCTAAACTGAATAGTTTACGCGAGAGACACTTCCAAAGTGGTAAAATGTGTGTGTCCCCCCCTGTAACCTTAAGAGAATGATAAAACTAAAAAAATATATGATGTACATTACCATGTAAACTTCCACCAAAAATTGGTTTGAACGAGATCTAGTAAGTAGTTTTTTTTTATACGTCATAAATCGCCTAAATACGGAACCCTTCATGGGCGAGTCCGACTCGCACTTGGCCGCTTTTTTTTAGTTGTTGTTGTAAGTTGGACTCTTACGAGGATGAGAGATAGATCTAAAGGTATTGTTCCGCTACGTTTCCTTTGTAGATGCATTAGTCTTGATGCAAATATGCGGCATCTTTAAGAGCCAACAGGAGCTGTGATTTAAATATTTTAGGTAAATATACCCGTCTCGCTAACGGAAGCGGCTCCTAAAACTAGTGCGATAAGGACAAGGCGAAAAATCCTGCGTAAAAATCTCAAAAATCGAGGTTTCGTACTCGACTGTTTCCTCCTCCAAAACTTAACCAATCGTAACCAAATTTGGAAATCTAAATGATTATGACATTATCTGTGTCGGACCGTTTTGCTTTTTTGGCTAATTTATATAAGTTTTGAATAGCGCGCCTCTCATTGCGGCATAGTCAATTAGGCCATTTTGGCGATTTTTGAAGGGCTCTAGCGCCTCAAAAAACAAAAATATCAAAAAAATCAAAACGGTCCGACACAGATATTGACAATTTTAATCTGTGTTGAAAAAATCATTGCTCTAGCTTCAAAACCCACGGAGGAAACAGTCGAGTACGTTTGTATGGAGAAATGACCACTCCTGTTGGCTCTTAATTACAAGAACAATGCATTATGAGTTATGAATGCATCGTTCTTGACCTAATGCTATTAGATGCAATGAGGAAGCGGAGCCGTGACCCATATGGAGAAAGTTGGACACGTAGTGTCTTTATATGGTACAATGGGTTCAGGACAACCTGTGCATGTTAAAATTCTTTGATATCTCTTAAAGAAAATTCTGATGAAGGAGACCTGGAGAAGAGATAACGAAGTGATAAAACAACGCAACCTGAATTAACTCGTCTCAATCATTAGTAGTTGAAATATATATAACTACAGCGAAAGTACAGCATAAAAATAAAAAATAAAACTTATTTCAAGATTAATTTATATAATACAGGTAATTCTTGATTTCTTGAGCATCGTTAAGGCAGAATAGTTTTTCTTTTACTTCTCTATAGAAATATTTCATAACCGTACCGTTTCTCGAGGTCCCAAAATCCAGTTTACAAATGATACAATAGGATAACAAACCGGCACCACGCTCACAAGCCCACATCTTCCTGTCTGACACGATGATGTCATGGGACCCACGAAAGCGATCCTTATCTGCCGTCATTCGTATGCGTGGTGCATCCCAAGGCCGAATTGATGGAATATGTTAGTGATTATTTTCGATGGCATTCTTTGGTAAGAATGTCATATTAATATTGTGAGGTCTTTATTTTATGAATTAGTAAATATTATGGGTCATTCTTACGCAAATAGAATAGAATAACTTTTATTCGTAAACATGTACACGTGACAAAAACATATAACAGAAACACAGAAAGAATAAGGTGCCACGAAATGGCCTCATCCCAGCATGTTGCTGGTAACTTCCAGCGCTGATCTTTCGATGAGACTATCAAGTGCGAAGAATCGCGGAAGAACGAAATCTAATCCCACAGGAAGCTAAAGAAGGCTTGTGTTGTGGGTAAATGACGATATAATATACTTAGATAAACATATAAATATGTACTGAACAAATATATGTGCCAAACACGTAAATAAGTGTATTTGCCAGCATTCGAATCCCGGGCCTCCTGTTTCGTAGGCCTCTGCCTACTACCGACTAACTAGGCTAGGAGACCGTCAAATTTAACAAAATTTATTGTAACCTATAATAAATACCAACATTATGTGATATCACTGATATGGTAGGAGATTCTTTGTAAGGTTTTTAGTTTTAGGGTACATAGGCGTTTTGTGTAACTACTTAATACCTAAAAGAGTAATATGTATGAGTATGATGAATGTTGTAAAGAGTCAAGAATGTGTTTTGTTATATTGTATTGGTATGGTTTGTTTATATTTATTTTTGTTTCAGTCCGACGGACCCGCGGTTTGCGCTAGTTGCAATGCTACCATCCATGGAAGGGTGAGCATATATTTACTAATTAAATAGAACTACCAGCAAATAAAGTTTCTTATTGTAATGGATCTTGAAGCTATATGGGTGAATCAACTATTTCTTGTTGTTGTATTCTGTCCCGTCACTCAAGCGACAACAGTAGTGCAGTTTGTTAGAATAACTCTTGTACCACGTTATATTATCGACCCTAGAACTGGCTCATTCCTAGGCCAAAGAATAGACATAGCCATCGATCTGGGTAAAGTAGCCAGCCTCATGGGCACCCTTCCACAGGGGACATACTTCATAGGTATTTTTCTATATTAGTTTAACTTTTAAGTAGTTTTATTCTAATGTTAGATAGTTTTAATGATTATTTGTATTAGTTGTTGTAAAAGAAATTTTAAATATTACATTTGCGCTTCATATGTAAGCACGTATTTTCCTGTAATAACTTCCTTGATTGACGCGGTCTAAATTTGGTAATTAGTGGGCGATACTGCAAAACAAAATTATCAAGTACAAACAAAACCGGGTCAATAAACTATGCAAGGCTTACGTGACAGTTAGGTGTCATATAAAAATACCAAGTACTAAAGATAGTCCTAATCTTAATACCGCCTATCTACCGATACATCTGTACAAGGGACCGACGATTCTAGTGTACGTTTTCATCAATGATGATTATAAAGAAAATGTCGCGTAAATGTACTTACTTGTTTAGTACAATGAGCAAAGCGGTTGACTGTACACAAAACAATAAATATTATATCGATAAGATTATATAGTTTAGGTAGGTGGCATTGAAACTGCTAGAATTTATTGGAAATATTACGCCGATAAACTTTATCAAATAATACCAACATTCATGAATAGGTACCTAATTTAAATACGGCTCAAGTAATAAAAGGAAAGCCGTAAACGGTGAGGAGTAGGGTAATTCGCCAGTAACTGGCCACCGGCTAATAACTGGCCACCCTAAACTAAAAATGAATTATATTGACCTATACTTACACAGAAATCATTTTAGTATAAGGTTTCAATAACAGGCCAGCCTTCAATAACTATCCACCTTATACTAAAACGAATTCTGTTTATAGGTAAATAGAATTCATTTTTACTTTAGGGTGGCCAGTTACTAACAGGTGGCCAGTTACTGGCGAATTACCATTAGCATTATAAGGAAAGCCGAGTTCGAGTATATTTTTGTCACTTTAAAATGTAAAATATATCATTGGATTTCAGGAAATAATAAACCAAATTTTATGTCACGTATACACTACAATATGATGCAATGTATTTAATACAAATAAGGATGTTCTAATGATGAATCAATCCGCGCAAATTCCATTTCGTAATATACCTACACCGCACGACCGCATAATCAAGCGAGTTTTCCTTCAAAATTCTTACTTTCAATTAAAACAATACAATCCGAAAATACTTGAAGAACAGAAGTGTTCACTAGTTTATTTTCAGCGATGTCCAAATAGTTGCAGAAACAAACTTACTTTTGCGGGCGGGCAAACCCCGAACTAACATCAACTCTTACAAATCCTTCTTTAGCTGCTCTAAAAGCGCTATTTATACCAGAAAAGATAAGTTTGCAGGAAAGACAACCGCTTTAAATTTGCGTCGCAATGAGGGCGCCACTTTCTCCAGAAACTCGCCAACATGTATACAGCAATTTTAGTTCCAATTTTCGCCGTGATTTTAAAATTGGTTCAAGAGTTTTTCCTTGACTTCCAAACTAATGAGTGTGAGTAAACGTTAAAATTAAAACACCTTGACCGCTATGAACTAAAGTTGGTAAAACACATGTATATTATATCCTCTATTGTTTGCGTTTGCGAGGCTAATTATTTGGACGTCTTATTAAAAATCTATAAAATTTGCATTGGTATGTAACATTGCGATAGGTCAGACTGGGCATAACTAGGTTACACTAGGTCATGTTAAATCGAAAATAATGTATAATAAACACGCATAGGTTTATTTTTTGCTTTAATAACAATACTTGACCTATTTTTTATGGGAGTACCTATACTTTTCAATACGTATTATTTTAGTCATTCGCTATAGCGTAAAATTAACACTAAATAGCCGCTGTATTCATTCCTAAATAACTGGAGCAATCGCTAGGCAGCAGGCAATTCAATCTTTAACAATCATTCAATCTTCAATAACCACTAATTAAAGGTTGTATTACACTACATTTAACGAGCCGGTTAACGTTTTAATACTGCGCCTATCGTTGTATCTACAGCTTATACCTACTTTTTAGATCAACCTAATATATTTGTCTCATGGCTCATTCTAATCACATTTGTCTCCACAGATTGTAACGGCGCTGAACAAGAAATGGCACCCCGAGCACTTCCAGTGCCACACGTGCCGCAAGCCGATCGACAGCGCCAAGTTCCACCAGCACGACGGCGCCGTGCACTGCGTGCCGTGCTTCTCGCAGCACCACAGCCCGCGCTGCCACGGCTGCGGGGACCCCATCACTGACGTATGTATCAAAACAGTTCAAGTTATAAATGGCACCCCGAGCACTTCCAGTGCCACACGTGCCGCAAGCCGATCGACAGCGCCAAGTTCCACCAGCACGACGGCGCCGTGCACTGCGTGCCGTGCTTCTCGCAGCACCACAGCCCGCGCTGCCACGGCTGCGGGGACCCCATCACTGACGTATGTATCAAAACAGTTCAAGTTATAAATGGCACCCCGAGCACTTCCAGTGCCAAACGTGCCGCAAGCCGATCGACGGCGCCAAGTTTCACCAGCACGACGGCGCCGTGCACTGCGTGCCGTGCTTCTCACAGCACCACAGCCCGCGCTGCCACGGCTGCGGGGACCCCATCACTGACGTATGTATCAAAACAGTTCAAGTTATAAATGCCAGTCTGTGCCTGCGAACGTACTGCGTCAACTTCTTATAGCAATATCGTACGTTCATATGCAAACCTCTCTTGCAAACCCCCAACTGACGTTACAATCCCAGCATCACCGCCATTTTTTTCATTCCGTACGAAAATTGAAATTCTTAGTGTAAGGCCTGAGTGGACGCTCGCAGCGGAGCGTTCAGCGGGGCGTGCAGCGTGGCGTCGGGCTCACAAGTAATTTGAGCAGCGTGCACTAAGGCCGCTCCTATACGCTTGCATTTGTTTAACATGCACGCCGCACGCCCCGCCCCGCTGCACGCCCAACTCGAGCGTCCACTCAGGCCTTACACTAAAGAGTATATTAGCTCACGACTGTGGCTGGCGGCAGCTTCCATTAGTGTAAGGCCTGAGTGGACGCTCATATTGGGCGTGCAGCGGGGCGGGGCGTGCGTCGTGCATGTTAAACAAATGCAAGCGTATATAGGAGCGGCCTTAGTGAACGCTGCTCAAATTACTTGTGAGCCCGACGCCACGCTGCACGCCCCGCTGAACGCTCCGCTTCGAGCGTCCACTCAGGCCTTACACTTACGCACTTTATGAACTATAATCTTTAATAGAAAAAAACCGACTTCTCTAACTACTAGCCTAACCCACTTAACAGTGCTTATACTTTATTTGGTAATATGTATACATTTTATGGTAATCATAGTGGTTGATTTAGTTTAGGTATCATAGTGGTTTTCCGGGTCAAGGTCCGGGTCTGGGTCCGAGTCCGAGTACGGGTCCGAGTCCGGAGTCCGGGGCCCAATCCAAGTCAAAATCGAAATTGAAAATCACAAAACGTGTACTATGCGTCGTTGAGGAGTTCTGTTCTGATCATCATCAGCAGTTCCACTTCATCAAATGCCACAGTTTTTAATGTAAATGCTTGATTTTCTGATGAAAATATATAAAATTCTATACGGATGCCTTTAAGATTTGAGAAGTTCCCTCGATTCCTCATGGATACCATGTTCAGGACTTGAGATTGACATAAATGTGCCTAAAAACCTAACTTGCTTAACAAACATAACGAAAAGGACAAATCGCCAAATGCGAGCTATGCGTCGTTGAAGAGTTCCGTTATGATCATCATCAGCAGTTCCACTTCATCAAATGCGACAGTTTTTAATGAAAATGCTCGATTTTCTGATGAAAATACAAAAATCTCTATACGCATGCCTTTAAGATTGGAGGAGTTCCCTCGATTCCTCGTGGATCCCATCATCAGAACTCGAGCTTGACAAAATTGTGGCTTAAAAACTTAACTTGCTTAACAAACATAACGAAGAGGACAAATCGCCAAACGTGAACTATGCGTCGTTGAAGAGTTCTGTTCTGATCATCATCAGCAGTTCCACTTCATCAAATGTCACTTTTTTTTATGTATATGCTTGATTTGTTGATGAAAATACAAAAATCTCTATACGCATGCCTTTAAGATTTGAGGAGTTCCCTCGATTCCTCATGGATCCCATCATCAGCACTCGAGCTTGACAAAAATGTAGCTTAAAAACTTAACTTGCTTAACAAACATAACGAAGAGGACAAATCGTCAGACGTGTGCTATGCATCGTTGAAGAGTTCCGTTCTGATCATCATCAGCAGTTCCACTTCATCAAGTGTCACTTTTTTGAATGTATATGCTTGATTTGTTGATAAAAATACAAAAATCACTATATGTGTGCCTTTAAGATTTGAGGAGTTCCCTCGATTCCTCATGGATCCTATCATCAGAACTGGGGTTTGACAAAAACGGGACCAATCTGTATGCATATACATACAATCAAAAAAATAATTTTCAAAATCGGTCCAGTAATGACGGAGATATGGAGTAACAAACATAAAAAAAAATAAAAAAAATAAAAAAAAAAATAAAAAAAACATACAACCGAATTGATAACCTCCTCCTTTTAGATTTGGAAGTCGGTTAAAAACAAGTTGTTGCGCCAGCTTTAGGAATCACCAGGCGATTGGGCGGCCTACTCCCTGGGGGACCTCATCCCCAGTACAAAAGATTGGAATTCACACCACCTAATATTTAAATATTAGTACCGCCACTGTTACAATCCTCACAAATTTTCTGTTACTCCATTTATTTATACGTTGAAGAATACCTATAGATGACGTGCACTTCTTCAGGCAGATGATTTTCTCACTCAGATAGGCTAGCTCATTTTAAACGCCCACTAGCGAGATTCACATTTCAGATTAGGTTAAACTGCTTAACTCATCTCAATAAGTGTCAATTTATCCAAGTATCTTCATTATTTCTTGTAATCCAACCAATGAAGAGGACAATAAGACGTTTGCGTGGTCGCAAGTATTCTCTTAAACCCCCTCCACATTCGTGCGCAAATCGCGGCGTGAAGCAGCCCCAAAGTTATTTCTTGTTACTTTTCAAAGCATTTCTTCTGCCCCGTTAAATTCCTGTAATTCACTGTCACGGACACTATAATTCAGCCACGCTGACTAAAGTCTTCGCCGAATGTGACGTCATACTCGCATGATTCAATGTCAACAGGGAGCTCGTAAACCTGAAGCTATTGTAAAAAAAGCTTTACTTAATAGAGATCTAGTGGTGCTTACGTCCTTTTATTATGCAGGGATTATACACCTTAACTACTAGCTGTAATGGGCTGGGATATTGCTTATACTTTGTATTAGGTGTGGGATTGCTCGATAATTGGTTTTCGAACATTCCCGTTTTTTATTGGTCATTGTTAATGCATGACATTGACAGCAATGGACATTAGGATATTGAAGATAGATAAATAGTAAGATTGGACGGCGCATATGGATAAGCAATAACAAATCTATAGTTTTACTATTAGCACAATTTAATTCCACACATACCAGGGGCCCATTTCTCGAACGGAATTAGACTAATATTATTAGTCCACGAACTGTCAAACGGTATGGGTTGTCATGGCAACACATGAATAATATTAGACTAATATCGTTCTAGAAATGGGCCCCAGGGGCCCAATTCTCGAACGGTATTAGACTAATATTATTAGTCCACGAACTGTCAAATCGTATGGGTTACCATGGCAACACACTAATAATATTAGACTAATATCGTTCGAGAAATGAGCCCCAGAGCTCCTAAAGACGGTCGGTGCGAGAACTTGCATGCGAGTTTCAATACATTGCGGTATTTGTTCGGTCTGCTGAATTGGATGTAACCTTAATAGTCCGCATGTAACTTAAACGCATGCGAGTTCGCGCGCCGTCTAAATGAGCCCTTATTAAATTTTGTTTGGTTTTAACCTAAAATAATACATCGGGTACCTACTTAGCACATCGAGTACCAGCTAGTACAGTCAGCAGCAGAAGTTGCTAAGCGGGCGAGGTGTTCAAAATTACCTTGACACGCTTTTACTCTCTTAACAATAAAGTCGCATTAAGATCATTTTGAACACCTCGTGCGCTTAGCAAGTTCTGCCGCTGACTGTACCTAACACGAATATGAATAACAACACAACTATAGATAAAATACTACGTACTTTGAAAAACTTTGACGCAGTTGAATTATTTATCTTAATCCTCTTAAAAAACAACTCTTAAGCCTAACGTAGATAAAGCATGGTAATCTTATAGAAATTGTCATTGATGAGTAACTGTAAGAATATGGCGCCAATAAAAAACAATAATAAATAGATAACAATCTAACCTACATACAATTTGTAATATTATCGGATTTTGATGAATAGATAATTACGTAAGTATGTATTGTAAAGCTATCAAAACGACATCTTTAAGTGCCAGTTGCACCATCCGCACTTGACAGACTGCTCAACGTCACCTGGCGCGCCGCGGCGGTTTACTATGAATCAGGGATGTTGCGGATGCCGATTTTTTGACATCCGCGGATGCGGATGCGGATTTTTAAAGGCTCACATCCGCGGATGCGGATGCGAATGTCAAAATAGTACCATAAAAAACGACAAATATTACATTTTAGTAATTTTTATTTCAAAAAACCGGCCAAGTGCAAGTCGGACTCGCGTTTTAAGGGTTCCGTACATTAAGTCCCACTCACGCTTGACTGCTCATTTCTAATAGGTTTTTTTGGTTAATAACTAAATTACCTAGCAGTCTAGCACTTATACGCCAATGCTAAGACGTTCCTGTACCTACCGACCTGTTCCACATCCGCATTCGCATTAAATCCGCATCGATTTTATGCGGATGCGGATGTTGAAAATAATGCGGAAGTTCCGCGGTTGCGGATGCGGATGCGGATATTCGCAACATCCCTGCTATGAATCTTTCCATACAATAAAATTTAGCGAACTCTTTAATGATGACAAGCAGTTTGGTGCAACTGACCCTAAGTGTGTTAAAAATTAAGGCAAAGTAAATATTGACATAAAGCCAATACGCACTGTCGTTAGTGGTGCGTGTGCCGCGGCCGCTGCTGGAAACTATCGCGAGCGCGGACTTCTGGCCGAAGGGTGTGGTGTTTCGGCGGTTCCGTGGGAATCTGCCAAATCCTACACCGGAACATGCGAGTCATGCGACACAACAGACCGTGTCGCCGAAATAATTTTTAGCCTGTAAGATTTTTATATATGTATGTTCGTTTGTAAGGTTTGTATCTTTGGGCCTTAGTTGCCTGATAATAAATGATATTTAATTTAATTTATACATGACATGCACATTATTGCCATATGTAAGCTGTTTGTATATAGCGACGCTATCCTAAGTTCGTACCGCAACATACCAGGCTATGTATGTACTTATGTAGTTTTATGGAGGAACTAAAAGCAACGACAACGCGCGGCGGGGGAAATTTGTGAGTTAACATTAGAAATTGTCAACTGCCAGATAACTAATGTATCCCTTAGTTAGCCGCCAGGTCAGCGCCACAGAAATGCGCATAGCCAAAAATAGCAAATAGACCAAGTATTTTTTCCAAAAAGGTTTCTCAATACATTTATAAACAACATCCAAGTAGGTAATTGGTTTTACAATACTTTTAAAAACAACGCAACGATCCGATAGATAAAACAAACAAATAATAGAACTTATTAATCTAATAGATAAAACCTATTAATCTATGATATACTTGTAATCTATGGCCTCGAATTCTATTAGCCAATACGCCTAACTAGCTGATACCTATGAAAAAAAAAAACAACAATTAATGAATCACGCGCGCGCCTTTGATCCACAAACGGTGGCCCTTTGCGGCTGACACATGTAAAATGTGACCTTGGCCTTTTTGATACAATGTGTGTGGCAAACAAGTACACGCCCGCCTGGTGGTAGGCGGTGGTAGCCTAGCGTTTGCTATACGCCCAAGAATGTCATATGAAATGTCGACACTCTAAAAACCTCATTCTATTGAGAAAACGCCGACATTCTACAGTTGGAGCGTTTACGGAAGGAAATTACGGAAGGAAGGATGAATTCTTCCCAAATAATCATAGAAAATAGTAATAGGGGCATTATCTATAAAATGGCGCTTACGCCGCTCAGCGTCGCGCAGCATTGCATTTATATCGGAGCAGCGTTAATAATGGCGTAAGCGCCATCGACAATAAGGTCCCTTTTCATAGATAACGTCACAATTTAGATCCATAAAATAGACCCAAAGTCCAAACCAGAGACCCATCAGTGCCCATCTAGATTCTAGACAGTATTGTAACGATAATATTAAACTAAAACTTAAATAAAAAACCAAAATAATTAACCTGAAAACCGGCATTAAAATTGCAAAGCATTTTGTATGATTCACGAATCATTCAATTCGGGCAGGTGTTTTTTTTGCCCCAGTAATTGCTACAAGACAACGAATCTGCCTATCATTCGAAACGATGACCTGACCGGCCTCGACCCTGATGGGTTCTATTCGAGACAGTTTAAGGACAGCTCACGATATCGCTTTGTTTTAACCACAGAACATATTAAAGAGGTTAGAACGGCTATCGCGCGCAGTTAGTATGGGAACCGGTGTCGCCGCTCGTTCATCTCCACATTTCCACATTTCTCGCGCAACGGTAGTAAAAACTTGTGTGCCTGGTGAATGGATACGACTCCTTTAGACAGATTTGATGTCTGGCTTCTTAATCTGAACGTTATTGTGGCGCAAAAGGCATGTTTACGTTTTTCGGTCAGCGCGGGCGAGTACTAGCATGCGAGCGTTTGCTCATAACCGGCGGCGACACGTACCCTGCTCGCATCGCCATTCTACTTGTTCTGTGGTTTTAACTTTTATGGCATCACAACATACGTCGTCTTGGTTCAAAACGAGTAGTTCAATGAATGTGTAGCAAGAGAATAACATCAAAATTTTAAGGACGTTGCCCCAATGTTACAAGATTTGCGATAGCAGCCACTTAATTAAGTATACTACTTCCGACTCAATCTGCGACAGTAAAAACGCGTTATATAACTAGAATAAGGCTTTAAAAAATGTATATAGACTTCGTTATACTAATTAAATGGACACACACAGAGTTGCGAAAAGTCTGGAAGTGTGAAGTGGAAAAGTTATCGGAAATATCAGGAAAATTTCACTCGAAACAAAGGAACTTTCATATTGGAAACGAAAAATTTTGAAACCTATAAGTACTTGAGAATTTTGCCAAAAATTTTCCTAGACAACATTTCGCAATTTTGGAAAATTATCGACGGCACATTCGTAATTTCAATTTAATTTTAAAGCATTTTCAGCAGTTTTCTTAAGATAGAGCAATCTGCGTAAGGGCCAAGGTTGAACCATCATATGACCCATAATTAGAAGCATGTGTCACCACGCTAAAGTAAACAAGTACTTGTTAAGTAAGGTCATTATGTAGATAGGTTACTAAGTTGACACTATGTCTATGTGTGGTGAACTAAGTGTTATTAATTACCCGTGGAGTACAAATAACCATAATAAAATGTTATTGCTATTATTAATAGCACGTAATTTATTGTAACCTATGCGATTACTTATTATAATGAGTACAAAAATAAATTGTAAGGTCGATCATTTTGAGATAAGCGAGAGAGCGGAACCTTCTATCATATTAAGCCCCATTTAGACGGATCAAGAACTTTATTGCGTTATTTGGTACAGTCGCGATCAGATATATCGGAGCGGCTAAGGTGTTCACAATATCTGAACACGTACTCTAACGCCCTGACAATAGAGGCGTGTTCAGATATTTATGAGCGCCTTAGCCGCTCCTATATATCTGATGGCGCTGTACATCGACTGAATTCATTGTACTCTGCAGTTAGCAGCAAATACGGGGCTTTAGCCCTTAAAAACTAATTGACAGATGCATGACTACTAGTTTATTTTATAGAAAGAAAAACAATCAAATAAAGGAGCAATAACGAAAACATTACTTGTCGATTTATTTCTCGTGTGCTATTTAAATTAAGTTTGTTAGCAGTCGACAGCTCATCATGTGACAATATATCGCTACAGATACACGTAACAGTTAATGTAATCGTGAACAATAGTACATTATGCAAAAATCAAATAGAAAATATGGTCAAAATTGTTAGAGGTAGACCAAGATAAAGTCTGCAACGAATTTGATAGCACACGCAGTGCAAGTATTATTTATACGTCATAATCTCATAGAAGTTTAACGTTAAAAATAATATTTGCACTGCGTGTGCTATCAAAATCGTTGCAGACTTATCTTGGTCTAACTCAAGTTATGGCAATTGAGCCGTGTCATATGGCAACAATTTTTTCCATCAAATAAGCGCGTAGTTTCGAGCTGTCATTTGATTTCATAGTAATTTTATTGCCAATTTTTTATTGTCTCATTTTTGTGCCACGAATCGCTAGTCAGCAAACCGGTAGGTACCTATCAAATAGAAACCCGATATATTTTCACGCCTGACTGTACATAGTGTACAGTCACCTTTAAATAGATAGTGACAGTTAAAGAGGCCAAATATATCGCAACACATCCTTATTCCTATGGTAAGAAAGGTGTGATGCGATATATTTAGCCACTTTAGCCAAATACCTCATTTGAGGCCGTATAAAGCGATATCTATTCGTCATCGATTACCACCCACAGACAGACCATTGACAAAACTATATCTAGCGCTCCATTGTATTCGGACCAGTGGAATTACGATATTACTTCTGATTACGTATAGGTATTTATTACAATTCTCGCCTGGCTTTGAGAATTTGAGAAACTGTTCAAGTGATCATGATAAGGCCATGGGGGATGAAAGGAAAAAACATCAAATGGAACTTAGAACATTAGCGAGTTTTACTAAGTGGTGCAAAATTAGACATACCAACACACTGTTAGCACAAGCTTTCTGGCCTCCCCTCTGGATATTTTCTAGTCACTTGCAGATAATTTTTATGCAAGTTAGTCATGATTAGACAAACTTGAAGTTTGTCTAATCATGACAGAGACAGGATTCCAAAGCCGAATTACAAAGATCTTTAAACAATACGACTACGACAGTGGCCATTTTGTCCTTAACCCTTTAACCGCCAGAGTCTGATATATAAGACATTACATATCCAGCTCATTTCGCCACAGTCTGATAAATAAGACAAAGATCTGATTTGGTTTTTACAGCACATTTATAACTCCCGTAACTATGCCAACCTGCGTGGTAAGTACAATTACTGTCGGTGGCGACACGAGCACGCTCGATCAAAAATTGCTGGCGGTTAAACGGTTAAATAAAATTCGGTCAAGACAAATGGAATTTTGACTTGTCAAAATAAAGATTTTAAATACAATGGAATACAGTGTGTAAATCCAATACGGGCGAATATTTAAACGGTGGTTAGCATAGGACCTAAAAAGTATATTAAGATAGATTTTACTTAGAAATGCATTGAAAATTTTAACCATACAAAATAATTCGGCCCGCAATGTAATACACCACACAAGTTACGGGATACGAGCTTTTTAAAGTAACTGTCAACGCTTGTTGGCAGTTACTATAAAAAGCTCGTATCTAGTAATGTCATGTCATCTTCTGTTTCTTAATGTTTGCAGTACATTGCTGCTCGGTACATGTGGAAAAAAATTAATCACGGGGTCATAATTAAGTGTACCTTAAAAAAGCATTTTAATTAATGATAAGACGGGTAAATTCTATATCTGGTTTAATTTATTGCCCGTATTAGACTTACAGACTGTATATTGAAGGTATTTTTATAGGCATATGGGCGGCTAGAAGATAATACTAGTAACGAGTTATTTAACAAATATAAATGTTTGTGAATAGCTAAGAGTGTGTGTGCGACATTATGACAAAACTTAGAAGTGTCCGTATAAAGTTGTTATTGTACTTTATTACTGTAGGTATATAGTTTAATGATGATGACTCATGGTGTGGCAAATTTATCGAAATGATCAACAGCCCTAGTAGCACGGTCGCATTTTTATCATTTATCACCATGCCTGTCACGTTCTTACAAGTACGTAAGTGCGAAAGTGACGGGCTTAGTGATAGTCGATAAAATGGAACCGTGCTGAGCCCGCTGGCTTACAGAGATGTGAAAAATACTTTATAAAAAGTATTTAAATACAAAATACAAATACTTCCTTGATATACTATTTCAAATGCAAAATACAAAATCGTTTTTGAATTTGTATTTAAAATACAAAATACAAAATAGGTATTTTCAAAATACTTTTTAAAAATACAAATACTTTGCGATAAAAGGTACTCTGCATAGTGAATACCTAGTCTGAATTAAAAAGTATTACTCAGAATATCCGAATTGAAAAGACTCTCTTCATTCTTTGAAAACAGTGTGTCAATCAGTCCTCTATCTAAAGTGCAAATTTCTAGTTGTTGCTCATATTAACCGGAGGGATGGATGGATGATGGTTTATAACGGACAATTTTTAAAAGCATTAATTTAGATTTGTAATGTTTTACAGCTAGTATAATGCCTCTCGTTAATGTGATGAAAACGTCTCGTTTGTGCAGAAAAGTTTCATCAGGGCAGTAAAGTTTGTTCTCCTCTCGTACCTTGAAACCCTCGCAACACTCAAGATTCCACTTTTTTAACCACTCGCTACGCTTGTGGTCATGTGCGACGTTACTAAACAGATTCAACAGTATGAGAGAGTTGCCAGGATTGTAACATCAGAAGAGATTGTAACTCCTACCTACATTACCTACTATAAAGTATTTTGTATTTTGAAAATAGAAAATAGGTCCCAAAAACTATTTCAAATAAAATACAAAATAGTTTTCTTCAAAAGGTATTTAAATACAAAATACAAAATAGGTATTTTGCATTTAGTATTTGCATTTTAAATACAAGTATTTCAAATAAGTCACATCTCTGCTGGCTTAGATATAGCATGGCCTTCAAATCGCCGATACTTTTAACTGGCCAATAATAGATATATGGTCAAAGATGCTAATCCTATCCTTTTTAGTCTATTGCATAGATAAAAAAAGTTAAAATCAAACATTAAAAACCAAAGTATGGATCTTTAACAACGAAAATGAAAATACTTAATATAAAAGTAATTTGTTCATGCCTTTTGCAAAACATTTAGTGAGCCAAAATGCTTTCTTTATGTCCAGGTCCGTACGGTGCACTGTTGAGTGCGTTGCATTGAATGTTTGTACGTATTTCTCAATATAATAAAAAAATGCATAAAATAATTTGTCCAATATCAATAATGAAATGTCAATGTTAATGGCAATTCTCAAAAGTTCGGCCCGTTTTTAATCGACGTGTCAAATAATGTGCGACGGGACCTTAAAAGCATAGTTTAAGGCCTTGTGACTCACACCGGGCCTTATAAGGGCAGAGAAATGTATTACTCATAAAGTGGCTTCCGTGGTCGAATATTCGTATATATTATTGTTAAAATGTACCTATCATAGATTCCGACCACGCTAAGTTTGCAATGAGTTGACGTAGCACTTGGCGGCAAAACATTGCGTGGTACTACTCTAGAGTTATGAATTTATGAATCCGTATGGACGAGAAACAGTTGTAACGTGCCAATTTTTATAGTCAGGAAAACAGTCTGCTCACAAAATTACAATCCTTTAAAACAATCATCTAGCCTAGCCCACCGCCTTTACAAAGTGCGCTATCATCTAGTCGACATGACACCTAATAGCATCGCTGTACATATACGTATCTATCTATATATATAAATGCAAGTGTCCTGACTGACTGACTGACTGATTCATCAACGCAGAGCCGAAACTACAAAAGATAGAAAGTTGAAATTTGCACACCAGGTTACATTTATAAAGTGTACAAGAGATAAGAAGCGATTTTGAAAAATTCAACCCCTAAGGGGGTTAAAAAGGGGATGGAAGGTTGTATGGGGTGCAAGTTTTATTTTAAGCTAGGAATTTGAAACTTTGTCAAAAGGTATAATAATTTAGTTCTGATGAAAAACATCAGACTTTAAAATGTATCTGGAAGATCTCGTACGGTAACATTTTAATTTCGTTTTAAATAATTTCAATAATCTTAAAACACGTTCAGGATGTAACGCAACTGATCGTTGGAAATTGTTTTTCTTATAAAGAGGACAAAAAACAAGAAAACTGATTTCAGCGTTTTCGAAAATTCATCCCCTAAGGTGGTGAAAAAGGGGTTGAAAGTTTGTATGGAGAACAAACATTTTTTTGAGTGCGAGACTTGAAACTTTGTGTATGGAAATATTATTAGAATACAGGAAAAGTAATTTCAGCGTTTTTCAATTTTCATCCCCTAACAGGGTTAAAAAGGGGTTGAAAGTTTGAATCCATTACAAATGCTTTGAAATTTCTAAGAAAGGCATAATAGCCGATTTAAAAAAAAACTTATTGCGACGTTTTTGGAAATTCAACCCCTAAGGTGGTGAAAAAGGGGTTGAAAGTTTGTATTAAGACCAAATATTTTTATGATTTAAATTCGGTCTTTTTAATGCAGGATCTTTATGTAACGTACGAAAACACAATGAGCTTATTACAGCTATGGAACGTCATCAACCTGATATTATTGCAATAAATGAGACTTGGCTGAGAGCGGGCGAGGCGGGGCGCGCGCCCACCGTGCGCGGCTACAAGCTGCGCCACGTCCCGCGCACGCTCGGTACACGTAAGGCTGGTGGTGGTGTGGGTTTCTACATTAAAAGTGGTTTGAGAGTGCAGATATGCGAACATGTGCGTTTTCCTGACGTGGAGCAAATGTGGATTAAGACAAAAATAAACTCAGTTTGTTTTCTCATTGGGACCGCTTACCGTCCGCCTTGGTTTGACATTAACTCTTTTCTTGAGGCTTTAAATGATACTATTGCCACGTTCACAAAATATGACCAAATAATTCTATTTGGAGATTTTAATATAGATTTATTAAATGAAAATAGCGCAAAGACTAAGTCTCTCTTACAGTTTATGTCCTTAAATAAATTACAAAACCATATAAAGGGAGCTACTCACTTTACAGAAAACAGTTCTACTCTTATTGATCTCATCTGTACAGATACCAGCGTACATAATACTGAGATCGACCATGTAGTGGAATTAGGGGGTCACGCTTTAGTATTTGTCGAACTATCCGTAAAATGTTTTAAACCTAAACCTAAAAATATTGTGAGTCGATCATTGAGAAATATTGATATTAATGAATTTAATAAAGATGTCGACCATATTGACTGGGGGCACATAAATACATTCCGTGACCTTGAGGCCAAAGTGTCTTTATTTAATGCAAATATACTACAATTGTTCGATACCTATGCTCCGATACGTAAGCTCGTCGTAAAAGAATCCTCGAAACCTTGGTTAACTCCGAACGTGCGGTACATGATGGTTCTCCGTAATAATGCCCAAAGAAAATATAGACGCACCAAATCTGATACGGACAAAATTAACTACAAAAACTTAAAACATCTAGTAAATACCAGCTTGCATTTCGAACAGAAGGCTTACTTTAATCAAAACATTAATCTTAATCTTAACCATCCTAAACTTCTTTGGAAAAACCTTAAGGAAAACATATTACCTAATTTCAAAAACGAAGCGGACATACCAAAACAGTTTGATGACCCTACAGCTATGAATATTACTTTTCTAGATGTTCCAGGTAATAATATACCAAACTGGGATAGCATAATGTATTTTAGGAATAGCTTATATGGTATTTCAACTTTCCAATTAACTACTGTAACTGAAAGCGTTGTCAGTAAACTATTACTTCACACTAAGTCTAACGCCATTGGTTTTGATGGTATTAACTTTGACATGATTTTGATGACGCTTCCACGCACCTTGGGTGTCATCACTGATTTAATCAATTGCTCTATTACTACATCCACTTTCCCATCGTTATGGAAAACAGCTGTTGTACGTCCTATTCCAAAAACAAATGATCCAAGTGACCTAAAAGATTTTCGACCTATAAGTATATTGCCTTACTTGTCAAAAATTTTAGAGAAAGTGGTATATGACCAAGTATCCAAGTACTTGGAAAATAATAACATTTTACCCGAAATGCAGTCGGGCTTTAGGCGAGGTCGAAGCACTAACACAGCGCTTCATGATGTAGTAGACGAAGTTCATGCTGGCCAAGACCTAGGCAAAGGAACTATTTTGGTGCTGCTCGACTTTTCGAGAGCTTTTGACTGCATTAATATTCCACTTCTTTTGGCAAAGCTACATTATTATGGTTTTGATTACCGCACTATCAGATGGTTCGAGAGCTACTTTAAGAACAGGAAACAGTTGGTCAAAATAACTCGTAGTGACGGGAGCTCTATATCATCTGAGCCAATACCTGTGACAAGAGGTGTCCCGCAGGGCTCTATTTTGGGTCCCTTGCTCTTCATTTTGTACAGTGCCGACATCATCCAATGTATTAATCATTGTAAATACCAGTTATATGCGGATGATCTCCAAATATATTTTTCTTTCTTTCCCAACGACACGGACTCTGCAGTCGCTAAAATAAACTCTGATCTTAAACGTATTTCAGAATGGGCCTCTGAAAACTGCCTGGTTCTAAACCCTATAAAGTCCAAATATATGATCCTGGGATCACCGCACCAGACAAACTCTATAACAGCCTGTAATCCTGTAATAGAAATGAATGGTATGAATGTGGCTCCAGTTACCGAAGCGAGAAATCTTGGTCTTTTGATGGATAGTAGCCTCCGTTTCGAAGGTCACATAGCTGAAATATTCCGGTACTGTATGTACCGTCTAAAAGTTTTATACAACGTTCGTGAATTTCTGAGTGTCGATCTGCGAGTGAGACTATGCGAAGCCCTTATTATATCGAAATTAAATTACTGTATTACTGTATATGGGCCTTGCCTCTTGGCACGCTCGCAGCGCTGCATTCAGAGGGTCCAAAACGCATGTGCCAGGTTTTGTTACAATATTCCCCCGCGGACTCATGTCACTCCATTTATAAATAACGGTAACTGTCTCAAAATGCTACCACGTCAGGAACTAATGTTGGCATGCTTACTGTTTGATGTAATAAACACTCAGACTCCAAGCTATCTATTCAAAAAACTGGTTTGGTCAACAAACAGAAGCTGTCACTCAGTTAGAGCCCCGCGTATTCTGATGCTGCAGCCTCAAAAATACCGCGCTGCTGCCTTTAGGGGAAGTTTTAGGTATAGTGCTACAAAGTGTTGGAATAACATACCTCCACCAATCCGAATATTAAAAAGTAAACCTCAATTTAAAAAAAAATTACGCGAATACTTACTAGAAACACAAAAACGAAGTGCTTAAACTAACCCCACCTCTCACACCATTACCTGCCGTTACCTGCCGTTACCTAATATCGCTGCCTGTCCACTTGCGTTCACATCATATAAATCTTATAATATTAAATTATTAACAAGTAAGTACTAACTTATGCGTCATACTTTGTTTGTACCCACACCGTTACGCGACACATATTATGTAAGTAAATTCTATTTTTTCAAATATTTATAGTATCTACAAATACAAATACATATAAATACATATATATAAATATATACGTATTTCATACATACATCGACTGGCGCTGCACTGGTCGTTCATTACTGTAGGTTTATTTAAGGTTCTGACGGAAGATCAGCGCTGCGGTCTCCGCAGTATCTATGCTGAGTCAGCGCCTATTCTTTACCACAACACATGACCCTCTACTTAGGTAAAATAAATATGTAAATTGCTATTACTGCTATTAGTGTCAAATTGTATGTTGCTTTCTTCTTTTTGTCTCTTGTCAACTTTCTTTTTGCCTCTTGTTATTTATTTATTGTGTCACAAAACATGTAAGTTGTGGTTGAATAAAGATTTTATCTATCTATCTATCTATCTATCTATGAGTGTGGGACTTGAATCTTTGTATAAGGGCATATTATTAGAATACAAGAAAAATAATTTCAGCGTTTTCAAAAATTCATCCCCTAACAGGGTTAAAAAGGGGTTGAAAGTTTGAATCCATTACAAGTGCTTTGAAACTTCTTAGAAAGGCATAATAACCGATTACAAAAAAAAAGTAATTGAGACGTTTTTGAAAATTCAACTACTAAGGGGGTTAAAAAGGGGATGAAAGTTTGTCTTGGCGTGCAAATTTTATTTTAAGCTAGGAACTTAAAACTTTGCAAAAAGGTATTAAATTAAAAGACCAGAAAACTGATTTCAGCGTTTTTAAAAATTCATCCCCCAAGATGGTGAAAAAGGGGTTGAAAGTTTGTATGGAGATAAAATATTTTTGCGAGTGCGGGATTTGAATCTTTGTATAAGGGCATATTATTAGAATACAAAAAAAGTAAATTTCAGCGTTTTAACAATTCATCCCTTTAAAGGGTTGAAAAGGGGTTGAAAGTTTGTATAGGGTTCAAATTGTCTTTTAAGTTAGGAATTTCTAACTTCGTAAAAAGTTATTTCATTAAAAGAGAAGAAAACTTATTTCTGCGTTTTTTAAAATCCATCCCCTAAGATGGTGAAAAAGTGGTTGAAATTGTTGTATTGAGATAAAATATATTTGTGAGTGCGGGACTTGAATCTTTGTATAAGGACATATTATTAGAATACAAGAAAAGTAATTTCAGCGTTTTAAAAAATTCATCCCTTTAAAGGGTTAAAAGGGGGTTAAAAGTTTGTATAGGGTTCAAATTGTCTTTTAAGTTAGGAATTTCTTACTTCGTAAAAAGTTATTTCATTAAAAGAAAAGAAAACTAATTTCAGCGTTTTTAAAAATTCATCCCCCAAGGTGGTGAAAAAAGGGTTGAAAGTTTGTATGGAGATTACATATTTTTATGAGTGCGGGACTTGAATCTTTGTATAAAGGCAAATTATTTGAAAACAAGAAAAGTGATTTCAGCGTTTTTAATAATTCATCCCCTGGGTTAAAAACGGGTTCAAATTTTATTTAATTCTAGGAACTTAAAACTTTGTTAAAAGGTATTATATTAAAAGAGAAGAAAACTAATTTCAGAGTTTTTGAGAATTCATCCCCCAAGGTGGTGAAAAAGGGGTTGAAAGTTTATGTGAAAGTCAAACATTTTTTTTGAGTACGGGACTTGAATCTTTGTATAAAGGCATATTATTAGAATACAAGAATGTTCTAAGCTAATGTAGAATATAATAACCACCAACATACAAATCCACGCGTACGAAGTCGCGGGCAACAGCTAGTATATATACAAACGTGCATCGCCGGGGACATATCGTGGTACCTACAAGATTTCAGTAAAAAAAACAAGCTACCTCCTTGTCAGTTACCTACTTGTAAAGTTTCATAGAAGCTTAAGGATCCCTAAAGTAGATAGGTGTTAACCTAGTGCAGTCCGCGACCGCGGTGCGGCCTTGCAATGCGGTCATCGCATCGTTGGGCTTGGGTCGCCGCCGGTCGCCGCGTGCGCGCCATTCATGTTTTTAGGCAATTTGCACACTAATATCGTGTTCTGCCGCGGTGAGCTAGACGTGACAACAAAAGTATCTTTTAGTCTTACAATTGTGTTCAAATCTAGTAGCTACAACGCGTCTGGTGTGAAATATTGGCCTTATTATTTTTAATCGACTTCTTTATTACCCAGAAGGAGGAGGTTCTGTATTCGGTTGTGGCTATGTTTGTTTAAAGTTATTATTTGTATACCTATTTAATATTTATTCTAGGCATATTGCATAATACCTACAAGAAAATTAAATGACAGATAGATAATTATCACAGTTACAACAAATTTAGATATTTTAAAAACATATTTACTAGTAATTAAAATATAGATTGTATAGTTAAAAGTGCAATTTGAATCGGTTTCTCGCTATTTTAATTCTGTTGTAAACTGTACTAGATAAAGTTGTGTAATTTTACGCTACAAATACCTACATCTAAAGATTCCCCAGCAACTAATCGGTGTCGACCATCTGTCAACTCCGTTTAACCGTGTTTTTATACAACGCCCTAACTACATTCGAACATCAATGGCGCTTACGTCGTTTTTCACATGTTATCACTATGTTAAACTCATTTGGCCACATACCGAAAACGCGCCTTAGCTGTAACGTAATTACCTCCCGTGTCCGATATGGTTCTGGGTATCGTAATAACACGATTATTGTATCAATAACATATAATCGTTAACCCTTTAGCGGATTGAAATTCCTAACAACTAGATATTTACACTAACGCTGTCTGACATAAATATCTGGGAGTTAATATTTAAGTAATCGGAAATGAAAATTCTTGGTCACGAGGTATTTTTATGATTTCTAGTTACCTACAAACATCAACACTCTTAACTGTTCATCGGTGGACCTTATGCCTTTTGTAATAAGGTTTCCGAACTGTCAGTTAACAGTGTGGGCGATGGTAGGCCACAAAGCAAGTATCGGCCAATAAAACGAATAAACCAATATAACTGTTTTATTAAAGTTGGAATGACCTTTATCTATTGTCACACCTGCTCTCCGAAAACAATTTGGCATTTGGCATTATAATAAATGAATATAAACTGACACTGTATCAAATTCTGAGAGACGGGTCAATTTGAGATTGAGTAGCTAGAAGAAACTAATAAAAATCTTTCTTTAAGGCTAGCTACAGACTTTTAATTTGTGCTTCCGTAAAAACAGCAATTTGTGACGATAACTTAGTTATAATCATCACTTTTTCCCGTCCCTAATTACACAAATTGACTAAGCCCCACAGTAAGCTCAAGAAGGCTTGTGCTGTGGGTACTCAGAAAACGATATATAACATATAAATACTTAGATAGGTACATAGAAAACACCCAAGAGTCGGCAACAAATATCCGTGCTCATTACAGAAATAAATGACCTTACTGGAATTGGAACCCAGGACCATCGGCTTCGTAAGGAATGCAAGTTATTAAACTGAAACATAAATAAGTATTGTACCAACGACCAGTTCAAAACCTGTCTTCATATTTCTATCATGCTGGTATTCCCTTTGACAAGACAGCACTGACAGTAACAAAAACAATGGGTCGTACTCGTAAACATTCTTAGTCACAACATTATGATTGCACAGCCTACAGACGAAACATTTGATGACATCATCTATTGAGGAAACAAAAGGCATCCCGTGTAGGGCATTCGATTCGGAGGATTTTCAATACTGGTACGTAGGTCAATACCGGAACTCCGGAATCAGGGGGCCTACCGCGAAAACCGAAATTCGCAAATTGCGGGGATCTTTCTCTTTTACTCTCATTAAGACGTAATTAAAGTGACAGAGAAAAATGCCCGCAATAGACGGACTTCGATTTTCGCGGTTATAACTCAGTACCGGTATTGAAAATAAACATTAAATGTTTTTTTTTAGGTAATATCAGTTCAATCAAGAAATAGAAATGAAGAGACAAAACTTATCATGTTTTACTTATTCATTAATATTGAAATTAAAATGAATATAGATTCGAAAATGTATATTTTTACTTTTCTCAAATTCCCCTTGAAATATCTTGTATGGAACTTCCGATATGCGAGCGCGATCCGTTTTTTGTTACGACAATGTGTGACTATGAATACTATGATTTATGTCGATCAATTGCAAAGCACCCTATATGAAAACTCTGTTAGGTATATAAATAAATAAATATTATAGGACATTAGCACAGTAAGCTCAAGAAGGCTTGTGTTGTCGGTACTCAGACAACGATATAGGTATATAATATACAAATACATAGAAAACGACCAAGACCCAACATCGACATAACTATTTAAACCAACTTCTACATATACTTAAACAGTGAGACCTAAACATCTTGATCTTGACAGTTTTTTGTAGGACACATAGTCCTAATGCAAATGATGCGTTAGAAAAAGGGCATAATATGCGAGGAAGACGAGAGGCTTGGTAAGGGCAAGCTGAGCCCTTGACTAAACCCGCTTACATTGCAGTCTTATACCTACTTAGTAGTATGAATGCAACTCATTTATGTTCTGAAATTATAAATAAGAATAAGTACTTGACATAAATTATAAAATGTCGCCAGTAATCTCTAGTCTTGTAGCTACGTATGGCTGAATGTTGCTTTTATCTCAAAATTGTATACTAAATGAAATTTATTTCAATATCTTGGATGTTGTCTCCTTTCGTATTCCATTCAAACTCTATTGTGATTTGCAAAGTGGTATCGGTACAGTATTTGTTCCTGGTTGGCGCATGTACACTCAGCATAAATAGTAGCGTATAAAACAACGCGCCAATAGTACAGGTATAGAAATTCCGCGCCCCAAAGCCTCTATTACAGTCTAATTGTTGTATACAGAAACATGTATTTATGTTAAGCTGTTAAAAAATGCTAGCTATTTTTCATGCTGACTTTACGTGAGAGAGGCACACCAGTGAATTCTCACCAATCGGTTAAAAACATCGCGCCGATTCCTTATTGTAAAGTCAAGAAAGGGAAAAGGGAATGAGCGACAATAAGTTATTAAAAGCTATTTTTTTTTCTATTTCAGCGTGTGATCCAAGCCCTGGGTGTGTCGTGGCACGCCAACCACTTCGTGTGCGGCGGGTGCAGGAAGGAGCTTGGAGGTGGCGGTTTCATGGAGCAGGTAATGTTATACGATTGAAAAAACTGGTACATAAATCGTCATTTTAACTGTCATTTTAGTGTCTGGAATATAATAATGATTAGCTAAAGTGGTAAAAATGGAGCCGTATATAATTTTTTTTCAATTTCAGTAGTACTAATTTATTTCACTGGCAAGGACACTTTTTGATAACAGATGTTGAAAGTCGTCGAATGCACGGATATAAAAAAAAGAAAAGATTTCGCAATAATAAACGATTTTACCACTAAAATGGCAAAAAAGGTTGTCAATGATACAATTTTTGTTTAATACAATAAAACATAGGTACAGTCGGCCAAAAATGTGGTCTACCACCCTACGGTTGAGGTTCGTTTGAACGTCATGAGACAACAAGGTCGATTTGACAGTGTGACAGTGACAATTGTCAACCTTAGCGATCGTTAGATCTCGCAGAAACTTTTGTCAAAACTGGTAGACCACTTTCTTGGCCCACTGTACATTCTTAGAGCTTAGCTTCCTTACTTTAGGTACCTAGTCTAATATCACTGGCCTTTTAAACAATAACTCTTCCTCAATTCCAGGGCGGTCGTCCCTACTGCTCTGAGTGCTACGCTAACAAGTTCGCGGCGCGTTGTGCAGGCTGCTCCAAGGCGATCACTGACAAGGCGATCATCGCTTTGGACGCCAAGTGGCACCGCGAGTGCTTCACTTGCAAAGTAAGTTACTCTTCCTACTCAGGTCATGTTGTCAAGTTCGCGGCGCGTTGTGCAGGCTGCTCCAATCCCATCACTGACAAGGCGATCATCGCTTTGGACGCCAAGTGGCACCAGTGAGAGCGTGCCGTAATACAATACCTGTCTTTATGTGCGCTTCATCGTACTCTCTCTCTGCTTTTTTTATATGCTCTGAATTCTTCGCGGCGCGTTGTGCAGGCTGTTTTTTTACTTTCTCTACTTTTTTTATATGCACTGAATTCTTCTTTTTCTATTTTCCAGAAATGCAGGAACCCCGTGACCGACTCCACGTTCTCCGTGATGGACAACAAGCCCCTCTGCGGCAAATGCGCCTAAGCGCCATCCCGAACACAAGCTAAAGTGCACTTAACTGTACTAATGTTAAGGTCTAATTTATACAGCCCACCAAATACATACAAAGTCAGAATGCTCTTTAGAAGCCATATTTTATCACAATTTCGCTGTATTTCAAGTAACCTACTTTAAGCCTTTGATAATAAAGTTGAAAATACAAAAAAACAGACATTTAAATTAGAAATAATGAAGCTTAAGCTTGTTTAAATGTAAATGTTAAGATATAGTGCCTATTCCATGACACGTGGCAATTCTATGTGACTAAAATATTTATGATACAAGTGTGGAAAGTAGGGGTTTCCAAGTGAGGGGCAATATTGTAAAATAAGAGCAAATGCGAGTGTTTTACAAAAACACACGTTGGGAATAAGATTATCACATTGCAAGGCACTTCTTAGATGTCATGGTGTTTCTTTCACACACAGTGAAATTATACCAATTAAATTCAATCAAGGCTTGAATTATCAAGTCTTATTTTGAAAAAATAAATTTCCAATGAGATTCGCTTAAAGCAAAGTTTACTTATTAATTATTTAACTATAAATTATTGTAATTTGATAAAGCATAAATAAAACTATTATTAAAATAAATAAAGACAATTCGTAGTAAGATATTGTAGTGTAATTTTGACAAGCTGGTATCTTTTTACATAATGAATATAGACCAAAGTATGCTAAACATAAAATTCAATTTTGCATAGCTTGTCAAAGTTATGCTCCTACATTGAACGTAAAAGTGATTTAATAATAGTCAACCTAAAAGGGCTACCTGTAAGGTATTTATTTATTTCGTATGTATTTTTATAACCAGCGAGAGCTATATTCAATAAGCTATTCTTCATTTTCAATAAACTATTTTTGTTTATTAATTTGTTTTACTAGTAAACAACACCAGTATCTAATAGATAGTAGAGCAGCATGGAATAAATATAAATTATCTCATCTCAAAGTCAAAACCCACCTGCAACACACTAAGGTGTAAATAAAATATCGCGCCATCGCTCGTAAATATTGCACCATACCTTTAGCCTAGTCTCGAGTAGATGGGCGTTTTCTAAAATAAATATCGAAAACCTGATTCTTTCAAATCTGAACATTCTTGGGCTCATTCTACTCAGAATCGACAGCATTCTCCACCTTTCCATTAAAAAAAGATGTCCCAAAATGTCCATTCCGTCACGTTTTATTATGAGAAAATTTTTCACTTGTATGGACGTGTACAATTTTCATACAAGTTTTTTTATCATCAGGATTGAATATGCTAGTGAGTCTTGAGGTGAAAGAACCCAAAAACACCAGGATCTGTGAGAATCGGGTTTTCAATATTTATTTTAGAAAACGCCCAGATGGCGTTACTTTTTGATATTTAAGAAATTTAACATATATCAGTGAAATCAGAAGGATCAAAGTCCAATGGCGTTCTAACAGTTGTAATCTTCTGTCGAAAGTTGGCAGTAAATTTACTGTGGCTACGTAATTTATTTGACAATCCGCCTCTATTTAAAATTCTCTTTGGTAATAGGTACTCGTATGTCGCAAATACGAGCCCTACGCCACATAATAAATAATAGTACTAGGTACAGAAGACTCACTCTCTAACAAAACGCATCTGTTACGATCAGCACAGATATGGCCGCTAGGTGGCGACAGCGCCACGCGCGGCTTATGGCTAGCCCAGTAGCCACCAAAATTGGTGTGGAACGGATGTACTTTTAGAGTGAGCCACGCCTGCCTACGCGTAGTTTACAGTAAGGTCAATCGAGAAATGCGTCACTTGAGGTAAATGCGTCATTTAAAGATTTCTTCTAAACGGAACATTTTAGAACTATTGCAACCCTCTCTGTTTGAAGTGTGGACACTGAACTTTTAATGCAGACGGCTATAATAGTTCTAAAATGTTCCGTTTAGAAGAAATCTTTAAAAGACGCATTTACCTCGGTTGACCTTAACCGTTTAAAATAGACTCACTTACCTTTTGTCTCTTTCCTTTCATCCGGTTTCCTGTCAGTCCTTGGAGTCGTTTCACTGGGTATCTTCACCGCGTCTTTCTTCGCACATTGCACCTTGATAACCGACGGTAGAGTGTCGTCTGACACGTGGATAGCGTCTAGAGCTAGCTTTAGATCTTACCTTTATGTCTTTCCTTTCGTCCGGTTTCTCGTCAGTCCTTGGAGTCGTTTTACTGGGTGTCTTCACCGCGTCTTTCTTCGCACATTGCACTTTGATAACCGACGGTAGAGTGTCGTCTGATACGTGGATATCTAGAGCTAGCTTTAGATCTTACCTTTATGTCTTTCCTTTCGTCCGGTTTCCTGTCAGTCCTTGGAGTCGTTTCAATAGGTGTCTTCACCGCGTCTTTCTTCGCATATTGCACTTTGATAACCGACGGTAGAGTGTCGTCTGACACGTGGATAGCGTCTAGAGCTAGCTTTAGATCTTACCTTTATGTCTTTCCTTTCGTCCGGTTTCCCGTCAGTCCTTGGAGTCGTTTCAATAGGTGTCTTCACCGCGTCTTTCTTCGCATATTGCACTTTGATAACCGACGGTAGAGTGTCGTCTGACACGTGGATATCAAGAGCTAGCTTTAGATCTTGCCTTTATCTCTTTCCTTTCGTCCGGTTTCCCGTCAGTCCTTCACCGCGTCTTTCTTCGCACATTGCACTTTGATAACCGACGACAGAGTGTCGTCTGACACGTGGATATCTAGAGCTAGCTTTAGATCTTACCTTTATGTCTTTCCTTTCGTCCGGTTTCCCGTCAGTCCTTGGAGTCGTTTCAATAGGTGTCTTCACCGCGTCTTTCTTCGCACATTGCACCTTGATAACCGACGGTAGAGTGTCGTCTGACACGTGGATAGCGTCTAGAGCTAGCTTTAGATCTTTCTCAATGTCCTGCTTTACTTTTAGGCTTAATATTGGCGACCTGGGTGAGGTTTCTTTGCTCTTGCGGATACCTGGGAATATAAATGTTTCTGTTGTTATTTGAAAATTAAATAAGTTTTTGGCAACAATTTCATTTTTGGTACAAGCTTTTATCGCTTTTTTTTTTCTTACGATAGACAACTAATACTCATCGAGACAATTCTAAAAACCCCTAACACAATTAGAGTTCCTATGGCCACCTCCTGTCTCCATCATCAGATCAGCTCGATGGTACCATAATATTGCATTGTCACCCGACTTACATGTGTATGCAAAATTTCAGCTCAATCGGAAACCGGGAAGTGGATCAAATTTAACTTGCAAGATTTGATTACAGACAACAGGACAGGTGAAACTAAATAAAAGCTTGTAAAAATGAAAATGTAAAATATTTCATTTTTGCACACATAAAAAAAGGTTTAATAACAGTGGGAACATACATTGAAGTAGAGGTTGCATGCATACAGAGATACTTTTATATAAAACAATATGAACAGGGTTCCCCAATCTAGGAATAGCTTGTATCTTCGGACTCCAGTTAATGAATTAAAACTAGAGAATTATGCCTAACCTCGTGCCGCCCAATGTACATTAGAAATTTTTTCGAACAAATGAAATTCTACCCAATTGAAAATGCAACAAGATTCAAACTTCCTTGGCTATAATTATGTATGGTGGGCGGCACGAGGCTAAACATAAGATACTAATATTTAACCTTAGCTATACATGTATGTTTATAAATGTATTCGACATATTGAAAGGACAATAACGTAACGGGGTTGGCCGGTCGAAGTATTTAGCAGATGGCGCCAGCATAGCTTACCCTGTCAATCCCTAGAATTGTGTGAAATTCTTGTTCTTTTTTATGGAATTTTATGCCCTGGATACCTGCCCTTTAAGCCAAATCTCATAGAAGTAAACTAGAGGAAGGGGCAAGCCATCATGGCGCTATAACTAAGCAAACCTTTAACAGTTGCCAACCCTATTACGCACTAATACTTTAGTAAACAAATCAGTGCCGAAGACCGTGGATTCGAACCCCCGGTTACAATATGAGTATCTTAGAACCTATGTGCGAAATATTATTTGATATTTATTATTTGCTTTTCAGCCCTTCTCCGGGCAGAAATGGGTGGAAAACTGACTCGACAAGTTGTTTCCAATAGGGATGATGACACATAACAAAATCTGGTAAAATAGATAGCATATAAGCAATTTATCACAATAATGTGGATATTAAAATAATATATGGAAATAATACAAAAATATTAAAATACAGGACCTGGGAATTTCCAAATTTAAGTTTATTTTTAAACCCCGTAGACAACATGCCAATCGTTAACGCTCTGTAGCGAACGAAACGCAACTGTCACTGTCATGACAGGGGCCAGTACAGCGGTGTGAAATCGCTACAACGCGATTGGTTGATGAGTTCGCATCACGCGCGCGATTGGTTGACGAGTTCGCATAACGCGCGCTATTGGTCGCAACTAGTCGCGTTAGACTGCACGATTGGCTGGAATTCGTGGGTAGCACCGCTGAATATACGTCAATGATAGAGTATAGAGTACCTCGTGGTGTTCTGGAGGCGCCCGATGACTTGGGCTGATGGCGCAGCGGGGAGTGCGGGGACCTGAAGGGGCGGGGCAGGGCGCTGCGGACCGAGTTCGTCGCCGACGCGTGGGGAGTAGTCATCTGTGAAAACATGCTACATTTAGGGTCGGTTGCACCAAACTGTCATCGTTAATGTTGCATGTTGTGTTGTTGCACCGTCAGCACTTGACAGACTGATCAACGTCACCGGCGCGCCGCGGCGGTTTACTACGAAACTTTCCAAACAGTAAAATTTAGCGAACTCTTTAACGACGACAAACACTTTGGTCATAGAGAAATAAATACATAGATTGCTCACTCCATACATCAGTTTTGGTACCAATAAGTTTTTGGCAAAAATTTTATTTTTGGTACAAGCTTTTATCGCTGACTGTACTTTTCTTACGACAGACAACTAATACGCATCGAGACAATTCTAAAAACCCCTAACACAATTAGGTTGCGTTGTTTCATCACAGAGTTCCTATGGCCACCTCCTGTCTCCATCATCAGATCAGCTCGATGGTACCATAATATTGCATTGTCACCCGACTTACATGTGTATGCAAAATTTCAGCTCCATCGGAAACCGGGAAGTGGATCAAATTTAACTTGCAAGATTCCCTTACATAGTTACATACAGGTCGATCTAATAAAAGTTTGTTAAAAAGACTATTATTTTCATAGTCTACATCTAGCATCGAGTAGCGGAACTATCAGTACTGCTACTTGACAATAGATGAAGCACCGACCGGAAAGTTTTACGTTGTTGAGAATTAGATTGTCTATGTTTTGGTGCAACCGACCCTAAGGGCGTATTTAGACGCTGCGAGAACTCGCATGCGAGTTTCTTTACATTGCGGTCATTACATTTGATCGGTCGACTGAATTATTGTAACCTCACTGATCCGCAATGTAACTAAAATCGCATGCGAGTTCGCGCGCCGTCTATATGAGCCGTAAGAGCGTGTCAAGGTAATTTTTCGCCCGCTTTGCAACTGCTGCTGACTGTACGTTGTTATTGGGCACAGACAAGACATCCTCTAGACTGAGCATAGTAACGCTACCCCCTCTGCCACTTATACGGTAGTTTTACCCCATCTTCGAGTCAATCCCATGCCGTGATTGGTCCGTGTCTTTGAACGGATCAATCACGGCACGGGATTCGCTCACCTCGTCCCCCCCGCACCCCCGTATTTTTGGCAGCATCGGTTTCATGAAATAATTGCTCTAGACTCCGTCTAGAGGATTCCTAGTCTATGTTATTGGGTAAGTAGGCTGGTGTCGGGTTACATACGACGTCGACGGTTTCGACGAGCGTGGTGATGTTGTCGTGCTCGTGCAACGCGCGCGCGTGGCGGCGCGGCCCCCCGCCCCCGCCCCCGCCGCCCGGCGCGCGCATCAGCGGCCGCCGCGACCTAGACACGTCCATGACAATGTGAGCCACATTCTTAACATCCACTGCTGTGCTCCTTAAGAGCCAACAGGAGCTAAGATTTAAATATTTTAGGTAAATATACCCGTCTCGCTAACGGAAGCGGCTCCTAAAACTAGTGCGATAAGGACAAGGCGAAAAATCCTGCGTAAAAATCTCAAAAATCGAGGTTTCGTACTCGACTGTTTCCTCCTCCAAAACTTAACCAATCGTAACCAAATTTAGAAATCTAAATGATAATGACATTATTTGTGTCGGACCGTTTTGCTTTTTTGACTAATTGATATCAGTTTTGAATAGCACGCCTCTCATTGCGGCATAGTCAATTAGGCCATTTTGGCCATTTTTGAAGGGCTCTTGCGCCTTAAAAAAACAAAAAAAGCAAAACGGTCCGACACAGATATTGACAATGCTAATCTGTGTTGAAAAAAATATTGCTCTAGCTTCAAAACCCACGAAGGAAACAGTCGAGTACGTTTGTATGGAGAAATGACCACTCCTGTTGGCTCTTAACCTTTTGACCAATTTATATTAGAGATGCTACGAATATTCGGCAACTATTCGGTATTCGGCCTATTCCGCCACTTTGCCGAATATTCGGTATTCGGCCGAGTATTGCCTACTATTCGACCGAATACCGAATATCTGTTGCCCCTACCTAAAAAGAAAAATTACACAAAAAAAAAATACCAAAAATTAGGTAAGTATATTTAATATTTAAAATGTATTATTGGAAAGTTGTTAAATAGGAAGACCCTTATTTAAGCATTTGTTGATTATGAAATATTTTATTTTTATCACGGGTCTGATTTGATTGACTCTAAAACTACAACAGCTACTCTATAACTACATTCATTAGTTCGGTTTTACAAAAAATATATCTTAGCAAACGTTGTGCTTTGTTGGCGAACAGTTTTCATAATAATTGTGACTCACAATGTTCGCATCTCATGCCGAATATTCGGTATTCGGCCATAACCACTATTCGGGGCATCTCTAATTTATATATCGTCAGCCGGGACAGCACATCAGGGATGTTACGGAGCTCCGTTTCCGTTTCCGTTAAGTCGGAACTTCCGTTTGGTATTACACATCCGTTTCTGTTCCGGTTCCGTTACTTTTGAAACGGAAGTTATATCGGATGTCAATGCTTAGCGCGGCAGCGGGACATGAGCGGTGTACATAAACAAAAAAACAGGTTTATACCAGTCATTCGCTCATAGCCCCGCTTGCCACGTGCTGCAGTAATTAGATGTTCTGGTTTATCCGTGTTTTTGAATTTAAAGTACGTATTCGTATGTGTTGTGTAATGTATACCTACTGATAGTACTGACTCAGGCTCCGGTTCTGGTTCCGGTTCCGTTTTCGGTTCCGATTCCGTTTCTGGTTCCGATAAACTAAATTTATAACATCTGGTTCCGCTTTCGGTTCCGATAAAACCACATCCATTACATCCCTGCAGCACATGATTGGCGCGACGGTATCTCGCGGCGAGATAGACTACCCGTAGTACCCGTACCTCTTTTATTAACATAGAAAAAGACGGGTGTCGGGTAGTCTAACTCGCCGCGAGATACTGTCGCGCCAATCATGTGCTAGGGCAGTTCAGAGGCATATTGAACTGTACTAGTACCAAATCAAGATCTTTTTTAGGGTTCCGTAGCCAAATGGCAAAAAACGGAACCCTTATAGATTCGTCATGTCTGTCTGTCTGTCTGTCTGTCCGTCTGTCCGTCTGTCTGTCCGTCCGTATGTCACAGCCACTTTTCTCCGAAACTATAAGAACTATACTGTTAAAACTTGGTAGGTAGATGTATTCTGTGAACCGCATTAAGATTTTCACACAAAAATAGAAAAAAAACAATAAATTTTTGGGGTTCCCCATACTTTGAACTGAAACTCAAAATTTTTTTTTTCATCAAACCCATACGTGTGCCATACGGGTATCTATGGATAGGTCTTCAAAAATGATATTGAGGTTTCTAATATAAGTTTTTTCTAAACTGAATAGTTTGCGCGAGAGAGACTTCCAAAGTAGTAAAATGTGCCCCCCCCCCCGTAACTTCTAAAATAACAGAATGATAAAACTAAAAAAAAGCGGCCAAGTGCGAGTCGGACTCGCCCATGAAGGGTTCCGTATTTAGGCGATTTATGACGTATAAAAAAAAACTACTTACTAGATCTCGTTCAAACCAATTTTCGGTGGAAGTTTGCATGGTAATGTACATCATATATTTTTTTTAGTTTTATCATTCTCTTATTTTAGAAGTTACAGGGGGGGGGGACACACATTTTACCACTTTGGAAGTGTCTCTCGCGCAAACTATTCAGTTTAGAAAAAAATGATATTAGAAACCTCAATATCATTTTTGAAGACCTATCCATAGATACCCCACACGTATGGGTTTGATGAAAAAAAAAATTTTGTGTTTCAGTTCGAAGTATGGGGAACCCCAAAAATTTATTGTTTTTTTTCTATTTTTGTGTGAAAATCTTAATGCGGTTCACAGAATACATCTACTTACCAAGTTTCAACAGTATAGTTCTTATAGTTTCGGAGAAAAGTGGCTGTGACATACGGACGGACAGACGGACAGACGGACAGACGGACAGACAGACAGACATGACGAATCTATAAGGGTTCCGTTTTTTGCCATTTGGCTACGGAACCCTAAAAATATATGATGTACATTACCATGTAAACTTCCACCGAAAATTGGTTTGAACGAGATCTAGTAAGTAGTTTTTTTTTAATACGTCATAAATCGCCTAAATACGGAACCCTTCATGGGCGAGTCCGACTCGCACTTGGCCGCTTTTTTTATTATTAATTGGTAGAACTATATCGTAGGCCCGAGGCTACAGTGCAAAACCATCTTTGCGACTATCATAAAAAAGAAGGTTGAGTATGGCTGTTCTATATCTATAGAAAAATATGTACCGTATTTTCTTATTGGCTGCTGCGTTTGGGCTTTCCAATGGACTAGGGGTCTTCGCGTTGGCAGTCGATGATACTCCCAGGCGAGCTTTAGACGTGCCGTCGCTATCGAACATAGTTCACTTAGGTCCACTTGCACCATCCCACTAACCCGGAGTTAAGCGGTTAAACCGTTAACCTAGTGTCAAATTGTACTGGTAACCATGGTAACTCCAGGTTTTACCGGTTAACCCCGGGTTAGTAAATGGTGCAAGTCGGCCGTATAGATTATATCATGTGAATAATAGGGATGATGACACATGTTGAATTTTATAACAAAATCTAGTAAAATAGATAGCAAACGAGCAATTTATCACAATAATGTGGATATTAAAATAAAATATTGAAAAATTACAAAATTACAGGACCTGAAATTTTTAAAATTTAAGTTTTTTTTAACTTCCAAAAACGATAAAAGTAAGGGTACCATTCGATTCCTTACATTTCATCCCAAAAAATATTGTATAGCAATTAGCAACTATATACATAAACGCAATATTTCACCGACAAAAACGCAATTTTCTTGTTTTGTCCATACTACAAGATGGGCGATGACGTCACGGCCTCTGGCCGTTTTGTATAGGGCGTTTCGCGAGTGAAGTGCGACTGTCGGACTTTGACTACAATTTCTGACTTTTGTGTTACTTTAATGCAATGGGTCCCATATAGACATTTGATCCTAAAAACAAACCCGATCGATTGATACCATAAAAAAAAATTAGTCATGTAGCCTATTGTTCGTCAAGAAAACTATTTAAATGCAAGCGTGGCTCACTCCGCGATTTAGTCGCGTCGCTACAAGTACATGCGGCCCACACCAATTTTGGTGTCTAGCCATAGTAGTTGCCGCGTACCGCTACGGAACGGACGCCTGCTCGCGCTTGCGCCACCTAGCGGTCATATCTGTAGTAATATACGCGTTTTGTTAGAAAGTGAACCTTCTGTACCTTGTACTATTATTTATTCTGTGCTACAAGATTTTATTTTTATAACACTACAATTATCTACTAATTTTTTATACCATGGACGAATAAAACAGACATAGTCCGTAGGTATGTCCGTCTTGTTTTATTCGACCACCATCATCATTGGCCTTTACATCCTTTCAAATGTTTATTACAGCTGCTGTGTATTCCGAGAGTCGCATCTAAAAAAAGACCGTACAAAAGACCAGTAATGGTGCAAGGCACTAATGCTTTTCCAGACATAAAACTCAAGGGCGCCACGCTGCAAGTAGTCGACAATTTTTGTTACCTCGGCTCAACAACTACGTCGAATCTAACAAACGACAAAGAGATCGACTTATTCGACCATGTTATATTTTATACTTCCATCTTAGCCTTAAGTGGCTTAAGCACTGACAATCCAACCTCTAGACTGAGCTTAGGCCAATTTTTTGATGAAACCGATGCTGCCAAAAATACGGGGGGACGAGGTGAGCGAATCCCGTACCGTGATTGGTCCGTTCAAAGACACGGACCAATCACGGCACGGGATTGACTCGAAGATGGAGTAACGCTACCGTATGTGTGGCAGAGGGGGTAGCGCGACTATGCTAAGTCTAGAGGTTGGATTGTCTGTGGGCTTAAGTCATCATTTAGATTTAGACAATCGTTTAATGAAGGAGATGCGGATAGACAATTCACACAGTATTTATAGGTAGCTATGTTACAAATACTTAAAAACTACCTTTAATTTCTTATAAAGGTACCACTTTGTCGCTTGCCATAACGACGTTTTGACAGGTTATTCGTTTAAATTCAATAAAATTTTGTCCTTATGTTAAAAACCGTCAATTAAAGTGGTGCCTTTTGTTTGAAAACGACACATTATGTTTATTGTGGGTTATTGAAGAGTTCAAATTTCACCTTGATCGGCCGAGGGAAGCCTTGGAGCAACGCGGGAACCTGTCCAGAGAGTACATCGAGAGCTTGGCGTCAGCACCAGTTTCTGTCAAATACACATATTGTTATTGGGAGAAATCATAGAGCAATATAGTAAGAATAGAGTGCTCACTCCATACATCAGTTTTGGTACCAAAAAGACCATTATTAATATTTTAATGCTTACTTGCTTTGACGTGTTTATTGAACTTCGAAGACTTATGAGACTTTCCTGAACGAGTCAACGACTGAAATCAATTAGAGATGGCGTTAATTTTTGACATTTAACAAATCGATACGGATCAAAGTCATATGGCGTTCTAACAGTTTTAATCTTCTGTTGAAAGATGGCAGTAAATTTACTATGGCTACATAATGTACCATGACAGTAAGTCTCTATACACTATATTCTCTTTGTACCTATTTACTCCCGCCAACCCTATTCACCCCGGTTGCTATTTTGCTTTGGTTTCCTCCGATAGCGGTGCCGTCATATAGCGGCCGTCTCCATACAAATACTACGACATCCATATTTAGCCGTATTATTTAGTATGGAGACGGCCGCTATATGACGGCACCGCTATCCTAGGAAAACCGATCTAAGTCTCTGTTTCATCCATCTTGTTTTAAGCTTAAGACCTCTTGTTAAAATAACTCAACTTTCATTCAACAGATGGCGCTGAATATTGGAGGAACGCGACTTTGTATAGTTCTCGGCGGCCGATCGTAAATACCGCCAGATCATGAAAGGTATATCGTGAAACGTAAAAATCATTGTCTCGTTCCCAGATAGCGGGGCTCCTATTTCTATACAGTTTGCCCTTCGCGCATCTGAAGCAACCTAAACAACCTATCCTACTTATCTATTGGTTTAATGCCGTCAAAACATAACGCAGGAACTTTACGTTCGGGCGGATAATACAATCGGCCGCCAACATAGACACTATTACTTAATCTTTTTTTTTATTCGTCCACTAGCGACCCGCCCCGGTTTCGCACGGGTTAACCAATTATACATAAACCTTTCTCGTGAATCACTAAAAAAACCGCATCAAAATCCGTTGCGTAGTTTTAAAGATCTAAGCATAGGTACATAGGGACAGACAGCGGGAAGCGACTTTGTTTTATACTATGTAGTGATCGATGCTTCTAAAGCTTTGGTTTCCTCCGGGTGCCGTCATATAGCGGCCGTCTCCATACAAATACTACGACATCCATATTTAGCCGTATTATTTAGTATTGAGACGGCCGCTATATGATGGCACCGCTATCCTAGGAAAACCGAGTTTAAGCGGTGGGGTTCTAATGGTAATTAGCAATACTCACGGCAGTGGTTTCGTTGTCATCCCCCACGAAATTGTTAAGTTTCACTAGGTATAGGCCCAGAGCTTTGTCCAAGCTCTCGCAAGTTTGCAGCAGCTCCTGGAATTCGTCATGTTTATTAGCTGTGTGCGCGATTAGAGTGCCCGTGTGGCGGCTTTGGGGATAGTTAACAGATGTTATTATATAAAAATAAGGTTAGGATCAATTGCTGCACAGAAGTGAAGGCATTCTCCCTTATTTCTAGATATTAAATTTTGCTTCCAAAACGACCTTAAAATTTTAAAATTTAGAATTGAATTTTAATTCTCTATGGCGAGCTGTTTTCGCGTCAGTGGTAAGTAAAGAAAGTGTTAAGAGTCCTTAGTCCTACAAGCGAGCGTTTTTTGCAATCTGTTACCTTTTTCATTCAAGATTACGACGTAACTATTAGTATTCATTCAAAAACTGATAACGTACTTAAATAATCATTTCTTAAACTAGCAAGTAAGACCGTTCAAGTTGACATTTTCTCTTTTTAAACCTAAAATAAATGAGTTTTCTTGGGAGGCTTTTTCAAAATTTGCAGTGAGAACTGTCGTTTCGGTTCTCAATTTTGCAGTAAACAAGAATCATTTGATACAGAAATGATTACAATTCAATTCACCATATCTTTTACGAGCGGCTAAGACTATTGAAAATCAAAGATTCATTAAAAAAATGGATATTTAACCTTCCGAACTTTCTTCATTTTTTGGGTGAAAACAGGGTTACATTATATTTTTTTATCGCAAATTGTACTATTATTTTGCCCTAAAAATAATATTATAGCAAACTATAACTATACGTTAACCCATAAAAAAATAATCATAACTATAGGACCTACCTTGCCGTAAATTTATATTATTTTAAAACACGTATAAATCACGCTGCACCGACGCCGCGCGCTCATTCTCCGCCGAGGCGGCTTAGGGGACGGACCTGTGCTCGATCGTCAGGCGTTCGGTGACTATGGTGCGTTCGTAAACAGCCAGAGAGTTCCGAGAAGTGCTGTATACAGCGACTAGAAAATCTTGATACAAATAAGTACATTTTTTACACCATATTTAATTTCAACAACAGACTCTCGCTAGGTGATAGGTTTTCAGTGTTACTTGAATACTGGTTAGGTTTTGCATTATTATTATACCCGGACGACCTGGATAATGTCCAGGTTCTCATGATGGAGTCAGGAGTTGGTCACCGAACTCCTAATCTACTCATCATAACTCCATCGTGTTTGGGCTCAATAGATTTGCCTCGACGAGCACCTTCGTTCTAGATGAGGTCCAGGTTCTCATGATGGAGTCAGGAGTTGGTCACCAGAACTCCTAATCTACATATTATCACTCCATCGTGTTTGGGCTCATTAGATTTGCCCTGACGAGCACTATATATCTTGAGGAGGTCCAGGGTCTCATGATGGAGTCAGGAGTCGGTCACCAGAACTCCTAATCTACTCATTATAACTCCATCGTATTTAGGATTATTAGATTTATCCTGACGAGCACCATCTATCTAGATGAGGTCCAGGGTCTCATGATGGAGTCAGGAGTTGGTCACCAGAACTCCTAATCTACTTATCATAACTCCATCGTGTTTGGGCGCATTCGATTTGCCTTGACGAGCACCATCTATCTAGATGAGGTCCAGGTTCTCATAATGGAGTCAGGAGTTGGTCACCAGAACTCCTTATCTACTCATCATAACTATATCGTGTTTGGGCTCAATAGCTTTGCCCTGACGAGTACCATCGATCTAGATGAGGTCCAGGGCACAGGGCTATATTATAGTTCTTACGAACAGATACTTATCTCTCAAAGAAAACTCAAATGCCTACCGTTTTAATACCTACACAAAAATACAATGGAATGACCTTCAACGCACCGCTCCCCGCACCGCGCGCACCGGCACAAAGCTAGGGTTACCGACGCTTAGAAATTATTTTACAAATAAGTACCTACCTACTTACCTAAACTATAGATTGTATGAAAGATACCTACCTACTTACCTAAGGTACAAATATAAGTTTTATTAATTGTAAAATAACTATGAGCAAGATAAGTTGCAATAAGTAATTAATAATTATAATATTCCTTTTATCATTATTAATTACTTATAAATTTATTTTATTATTCTCTTTATTTATCTTTTGTCTTAAGTTAGGGTTTTTCCTTATTTTATTATTTATTATGATGAGTGACTGCGAAATATTTTAAAAGGTCATATCTCCCTACAGTAACCGTAGTGTTTACGCCGTTTTATAAACCGCGTAAACACTACGCGGTTTATAAAACGGCGTACTACGTAGCTTGCGACTATCGTAAAAAAATTGGTATAAGTACTTATATTGAGAACGTCTAATAGTTACTTTTCCTATCAATCGGTAGAGCAAACACGGATTTTTTTATTAGTTTTTTTTGTTTCTGCATCCATCCACAATTCCACACTACAACATGTGTTATTTGTTCGTGAAGAAGACATTTATTTCGCATACATTTTGGCATATTCGAGCGCCGGCGACCAACTAGCTTGATTTTCTACCGTGAACGGGAAGAGATTCGTAGGTATAAATCCGTGCTCGCGCGGAGAGTTCCATAGGCCTGAGCGCCTACCGCGAACCACGTTCGACGTGTTGCCTCTCTGTCGCACTTGTAAATTCGTACGTAAGTGTGACAGGGAGGTAACACGTCGAACGTGGTTCGCGGTAGGCCCTCTGTCCAGGGTATCTTAATGGAGTGGAGCGAAGATGGCATAATATAAATAATCGGATTTCGGTATTGACCCCGACGAGGCCATCAAACAAAAAAAAATGTGGAATGTAGTCAACGGTATCATGGTTTTAAATAAAAACAATGACTGGTTTTAACAGATAGGGCCAGTTGCATATATATTTATTTGCAGTATGGACGGGCCCCGACTTTCCCCTAAAAACAGAAATAGTACAAAAAGACGACAATTTGTGGGCAGCAAAAATGTAAACAAAACTCATGGTTTGTCATGGTTTGTAAAAAAAAACAACGGGTTGCACTCCGGGAGTGCCGGCAGAAGTGAAAACTCAATGACTAGTGCAAAATGTCTGCAGCACTATGTATAATTGATGTCAATGCCATCTAGCGTTATTTCGTCGCATTACTTGAAACCCCTAAGCACATCACTGTTGGTACTCGAGTTATATTAATACCGGTTAGAGGGAAACTCACTAGATGGCATTTAAATCAATAAAGAAAAACTCAATAACATTGTAACAGTTTTTTGATCAGGTCACGTGTCCGTCTTACGGTCACGTGATCTGTCGCGAGTTTAACATTTTTTCCCCACCTCAAAAAGTGCACAGCGCCGCTAAAGAAGTTTGAAAATACAACACTACTACAATGACGAATATTAGTAGTAAGGTTTATTCGGGTAATTCCGAAAATCATTGTAAAATCACTCATATTCCGTTGTAGTAAGAGTCAGCTTTCGGAATTATCCGGCACTATTCGTTCATTCGGAAATACCCGAATACACCTTATTCATAAGAAGAGTGATTGTCACAATAATTCCATGCCAGAGGTAAATATTGTTATTATTTACTCGCCTCTGGTTATATATTATCCCAACACATACACTCTATTGACTACTTAATGCTCACAGATTGTCAAACTGACGTTTACGGAGGAAACATATTGTACTTCGATTCCTGATACCTAATTTAAAAATAATTGAAAAAACAACTAAGTGGCTAATAAAAGTAATATATTACCTTCAGTGAAACACCCGTGACCTGAAAGATGATCAAAAGGAGACGCCGGTGAGGCCTACAAACGCATTATTTGATGAAAAACAAACGATATCCAGGTCCGTTATTACAAATATCACGCACACATACACACATTTTGAAAATAACTAGTTAATTTACTAAAATAAAGCAATAAAATTAGCGGTATGCAGAACAGCTGATTTGACAATAAATGTCAAGTGACAAGTAGACTGTCACTCTAACGTCAGATATCGGATGCGTTCAGAAATATCTACAAAAGACACGTTCGAGGAGAACAACACCAAATACGACTATTTAAATTGAAAATTACTGTCACACGACACTAGCATCTGTTATAGTTCATAAATAATTGTTTTTTTTTCTATAAAAATAAAAGAGTACGGGCCATGGTGCAGAAAACTAACACAAAAGCCGCAAAGAGCAGCGGAAGGGCGCCTGCACAGGTTGTGTGTTATAAATGTAAAAAAGATGTCCAAGTTAAAGACACTGTATTATGCAACTCTTGCAACCAAAGATATGAATTTGATTGTGTAGGTTTGTCAGAGAAATTGTACAGATTAATGACTCCAGATAAACGAGGGAAATGGAAATGCAAGACTTGTATGGACTCAAGTAGTAGTAAATTGACAAAAAGACAAACACGCGCGAAAGTGACTAAACCCTTGAGAAAAAACATTGGTGCAAGTAGTACGCCATCTCCAGACAAGATAAAGGAGAAAAAAGGGTCTCAAAACAAACATCCTATAACACCACAAAAAATGTCAGACACCGAAGTTTCCACTGACATATCACTTGAGTCAACGAAATCTGAATTTGAGGAAGGAGATACTCTACAACATAGAAGCTGCCCTGATTTAGAGACAAAAATTGACGAAGAATTACAAGAATATAAAAAGAAAATATGTGACCTTGAACTACGTCTTCTATCAGCCGAAAATGAAATACAAAACTTAGTCCTAGAAAACGGCACTCTCAAAAAACAAATCCAAGAAAATGGTAATACCATAAAAAAACTCACTCTATTATGTTCCCCGACCCCGAAAATAGTCTCAAAAACCAAACGACGGCGAAGAAAATCAAATACGCTGAGCACAATTTCTAACAATCCACAAGAGGAAAAGAGATCACCTGATATGGGGAATAATGGACATCAGACGGACCAACAGGAAATGAATACCTCTGACACTACCACATCTGATCATCACAATGAATCACATGCCTCCGGAAATCTAGAAGATGATGACAAGCCAAACAACAAAAGTGTGGCTACTGGAAACATTGCCACCCACGCTACTACAAACTTGTGTGTACTAAGTAATCATAAAAACAAGAAAACGCTTCAATCCATCGAATATGCATTTGATCAAGAAGTAAAAAAATTCTGCCATTATGTAGTCCCAAATGGAAGCGTTAGAGATGTCATGACAAACATAGAGGAAAAATTGAAGGACTTTACGTTTAACGACTATTGTGTAATATTTATAGGAGAAAAAGACATTATATCTAATGAACATAGTATTCAGTTAGTAAATTATCTAAGAGAAACGCTTCAAGGGATAACGCACACAAATGTAATAATTAGCTTACCTACTTATGTTTGTGGAGCCCTCATATTTAATTACAAAGTTGAAATGTTCAACAACTTGCTGGCTATGGATTTGCAAAGCCATAATTATGCAATTATATTTGACACTAATTTGGACTTAACATTAGATATGTTTTCAAATTACTCTGGCAAAATTACTCAGTTTGGTATAAGGAGTGTATTTTTAAGCTTGAAGCAGTTCATATCCAATATTCAAGAAACAACGACTGGACATGAGGAAATTTTTTCTCCATCCCATGTTAATACCACCATAAACTCTGACCCTGAATGTTTATTGCCTAGTGATCTTTTTCGTGACTAAAGATTATACGTTCAATATTTTTCATCAAAATATACAGAGCCTAAGATCTAAAATAAGCCAGATTGAAATTCTCACAGATACAACTAATATAGACGTCCTTTGTTTTACGGAAACCTTTTTAAAAGGCATTGAAGTAGCTTCCATACAGATAGAGGGTTATAATTTGGGTTCATATTTTTGTAGATCTTGCAAGACAAGGGGTGGTGTCTGTATCTACCTGAAAAAAAGCCTGAATTTCACAAATCTGCAGTGGATAACAGACATGTCCATTGAAATGCATCTAGAACTGTGTGGGGTATTTATACCTGAACTAAATTTTGTTGTAATAGCCGTCTACAGAGTTCCTGGTAGCGATTTTAAACTATTTATTGAAAAATTTGAATACCTTTTAAGCAAGTTACTTCTGCGTATTCGAAAACTGAAGCAAAAAATTTTTATAACTGGAGACTTTAACATCAATATATTGAGTGATGATGGTCCATCAACTGAGTTCGTGTCGCTATTAGCAAAATTTAATGTTATCCCTACCATACATGAACCTACTAGAATTACTCATTTATCACAAACCTGTATCGATAATATTTTAACTAACCACCGTAAATGTGTTTCTAAAGTTATGAATATGGGACTATCAGACCATACAGGACAAATCATTGAGATACCAACAAGTATAGCCTTTCAGGAAAAGTACTGGTATACGAATATCAGAAAGATTGATGGCAATTTAGAGATCTTCATTAAGTATATATCACAATTAAACTTTTATGAAGTCTATGAAAAGAATGATGTGAATGATGCATATGATATATTTATGGACCTCTTTCAGTTAATCTATAACCTTTGTATACCTATTGAACAAGTTAGAAAAACATTTAAGAAGAGACCAAATTGGAAGACTCCCGGAATAATTAAATCTAGTAAAACGAAACGTAACATGTACCTATCTATTCAAAAATGTAGAAACACTTTAAATGTCTTAAGATATAAAAGATACTGTAGAGTTTTTAAAAGAACTATACGGAAGTCCAGAATATTATCAAACGATAAGTATATACAAAATAGTGTTAATAAAACCAAAGCCACATGGGAACTCATTAGGCAACATACATCACCTACGAACAGCATTCCCCAGACCGTAGAGAAACTAAATATAAACGGCAATATCAAAACTGATCCCTTACAAATAGCAGAAGCATTTAATACTTTTTTTACCAGCCATAATTTAGATAACTTACAGTGTCCCTCAGAATACAAATTAACATCAAATAAAGAATTAAGTAGTATGTTTATTATTCCGGTTGATGCTGATGAAATAAAGAAGATAGTCAATGCCATGAAAAACAAAAAAAGCTCCGGTTACGATGGAATATCAATGCAGTTAATCAAATCATGTATTGACTATATTATTAATCCTTTAGTTCATATAATAAATTTAATGTTAAGTACTAGTATATTTCCGAACGCTTTAAAGAAGGCACTTATTAAGCCACTTCATAAAAAGGGTGCCTTAGATGACACAAATAATTATAGGCCTATAGCGCTATTGCCATGTTTTTCAAAAATATTTGAGAAGGTAATTTTAAACCGGTTAAGTACGTATTTGAGTAGGAAAAACATACTGGACCCTAACCAATTTGGTTTTCAAAAGCAGAAATCAACATCCCTAGCGGTTTTCAAAATGTTCAATGACATATGGGATAAAGTAAATAGTAAAAAACCATGTGTATCATTGTTGCTAGATATGTCCAAGGCGTTTGACTGTGTAGTTTATGAAATTCTTTTGAAACAGTTGGATAATATCGGAATAAGAGGACATGCTCTACAGTTATTTGAAAGTTATCTGACGAATAGGCAGCAAGCAACAATGGTTGTTAGTTATAATAAGGAACAGAAAACTTTGGGAAGCATACAATCGGCCTTTGAAACTATTAAAGTCGGGGTTCCACAGGGTAGCGTCTTAGGACCTACACTGTTTCTGATATACATTAACGAGCTCCCAAAAGTCGTTAATGAATTATGTGTTTTGTTTGCAGACGACGCAACAATACTGTTTTCAGGTGATAAATCGAACACTGAGCAATTGGAACAAAATATTAATAACACCCTTCTCAAAGTTATCAAATGGCTTGAAACTCTAAATCTAAAAGTTAACCTAACCAAAACAAAACTTATTAGTTTCAGAAACTATAAAACACCTTCTCTATGTTTGAATGTTGCAGAAAGTGGGACTTTGATTGAAGAAGTAAATAGTATATCTTTTCTTGGCATTACTATAGACACTTTTTTGAATTGGAAGGCGCATATTACTAAAATAAATAAGTTGATTTCCAGCCAGTGTTATGCCCTGTCAGTACTCTCAGGAACTTGCTCTGAGGATGTTGCCAAAAAGTCTTATTATGGTAATGTGTTTTCGTTGCTAACATACGGTATCATTTTCTGGGGGAACTCGGTGGACATCCAAAGTACATTTATCCTACAAAAACGATGCTTACGTACAATATATCGCATGCATACTGAACAATCCTTACGCAATGTGTTTAGAGAAAAGCGGTTTCTTACTCTTACTGGAATATACATCCTAGAACTTTGCCTCTTTGTAAAAAATAATGACGGCTATTTTAGAAAAATGTCCTCGCAGAGAGATAATCTTAGAGAGCAGTACAGATTTAATCTTGTATGTCCAAAATCAAACAACTCAATGTTTTACAGAAGTACATTAAATACTGCAATACGAGTTTTTAACGCCCTGCCAGTTGAAATAAAAATGTTGGAGGGGAATCGCTTTAAATTAAAATTAAAAAATTGGTTAATTGAAAATGTATTTTACAACCTAAATGAGTTTTTTCTGGAATCACCAGTTTGTTAAGTATAAGTTAGTCAGTAAGCTAGTATAGTTAGTAGTTTTAAGATCATATTGTATGCTCGAAATGGGCAACTGTTGATTCGATATCTCATGTTTATGACATCTTATGTACACAGTTTACAATTAATAAATACTTTACTTACTTTACTTTACTACTTATAAAATAAAATAAAGAGTGCCAATATAACGCTAAAAATAATGTTACTTTGCAATTAAATTGAAAAGTATCAATATTATTCTCGCCTGCGTTGAAACGCGCTTAACTTTGCCGGCGCTCGCGTACCGAGCGCCAACGCCATCTATCGAGTGTTATTTCGTGAAATCGGTGAACGCTCTAAGGAATAAGGCCTCTTAAGCTGACTGGGCGTTAGCAAATCTAAAGCGTTCCAACGCGCTATCAAACAGCTAATATTATAACCGGAACTGTATTTCCAACTCCTCTTTTAATATTAGTTGTAAATGGTTGAGCAATACACTTTTCGTTTGTCGCGACACTCGTGACATCTAGTGTCAAGTAGGGGTACCGATAAATCCGCTATTCGACGCTAGATGTCGACTAAAAATAAGCAGCGTTTTGGTTACGCGCACGTCAAGGGTACTAGCAGTCTAGTATTCAGTCTATGGCATGGCACATTGTAATGGCGCGATAAAAGACGCTGCGAGCTTTAAAACCGACGCCGTGAACGATCGACGAAGCGTTATTCGGTGCCCTTTGACCTAAGAAACGAAATGTCTTACCTCATTATGTACCTCGGAGGGACAGACCGAGTCCGCTTCACGCACCAACTGCATGAAGTTCTTGAGTGCGTACACGCATTCCCGGAGCGGCGTCTTTTGGGTAAACCATTTGTGGAACAACTGGAAACAATTTAGACATGAAAAGTAAATGACTAAAATTGAAATGCCTTGACAAATATAAAATATCATTATCACCATCTGACGGTCTAGCATAAGTTGCGTTTTCGCGCGCGACTCCATACTTGAAGTCGCGCCAGATGGCCCAGATGTATGTAGTCGCGCGCGAGAACGCAACTCATGTTAGACCGCCTGGTGACCTATTACGGGTTAACAAATTGTACACCTAAACCCTCCTCAAGAATCATTCTATTGATAGGTGAAAGCCGCATGAAAATCCGTTCAGTAGTTTTTGAATCTATCGCGAACAAACAAACACACAAACAGACAGACGCGGCGGGGGACTTTGTTTGATATACATCTTCGTCTGAGTACCCACAACACAAGCCTTCATGAGCTTACCGTGGGGCTAAATCAATAGGGATGTTGACATGAATCGCGAATATATAATATGTTATGTTTTTACCATAGCAGGGAATATTAGAACGCGGAAAATCATATTTTGCAAGTGTAAATATGCGTAATAAATTAATTAAAAATAATCAAAAGTATTTAAAATAATGCCCAGTATCACGTGACTGCAAACGCCAATCGGAGCGCGTGACGTAATCACAGTGGAATCACCAAAGACAAGTTATAAAACCTGCCTAAGTGTCTACAGATTATCGTACCGAAACGCGATCTTGGTGCGGTGCGGCGCACGAATCGATAGTGTGTAAGGTGGTGCGTTAAGGACGCAGCTATAAGTTAGAGCGAGAAAGAAGGTCGCTGTCCGATGCGGTAGTGTGTTAAGGCTTTAAAAAAAATTGTCAGTTGCCATATAAAGAATTTAAAAAAATTACTGACAGCAGTTTGTTTAAAATGCCGTTACGTCATCAAGGTCACGTGACAGTTTGGAGCGTTTAGGCGCGAAATTTAAACACGAAACTTATTATACATGTTTTGTTATTCAAAATTAATGAATATATTTTTTTAATATTTTTTTCTGTAATTATTACGTGTCTATCTACAAAATAAAACCAGTTCCAAAAAATTGTCAACATCCCTATTCGTGTAAAAATGTCCTATAATATTTATTTTATTGCCCACGCAGTAGCTATATGCACCTGAAGGGACTGCAGCATGTTCTGCTGTAGCGAGATTGCTCGGATGAGTTGCGAACGCGTGTGCGTGTGTCGCGCGTACGGCGCTGCAGAGTTGTTGTGTCGCGTCACGTCGTGTATCTGAAAATTACATGTAACAGGCGTTTTAAGACTATTCTGTGTCTAACTTCACCTAGTAACTTTATTGACAAACTTTTTGTAATTTCTGTAATGGGGTTGGCAACTGTCAAAGGTTTGCATAAATGGCGCCATCATAGCTTGCTCCTTTCTCTAGTTGTATGAAATTTGGCTTAAAGGGCTGGCATCCAAGGAATAAAAATCCATTAAAAAAACAAGAATTTGACACAATTCTAGGGATTGACAGGACACGCTATGCTAGCGACATCTGCTAAATACTTCGACCGGCCAACCCCATTACTATAGCACATTTATTTTGGCGTTTAGTACTTATATTGATTACGGAATCCATAACATGCCCGTCATATTTTTTTACTAACAATATTATAAATCTATTCTTGTTGTACAATAAACATTTTAAAATCGCGGCAACAGCGAGCACAGAACTCGCTGCACTGTCTCTTTAGCTTCGGGAGTGTGTTCTTATCCAGTTGACGCAAATTATGAGTGTCCAGCGTCGTGCTGTAAGGCGTTAGAAAGAAATTAGGCAAACTCACTTGTCGCGTCATGAGATACAAGTATATGCGGCAGTAGCGAGCACAGAACTCGCTGCACTGTCTCTTCAGCTTCGGGAGTGTGTTCTTATCCAGTTGACGCAAATTATGAGCGTCCAGCGTCGTGCTGTAAGGCGTTAGAAAGAAATTAGGTAAACTCACCTGTCGCGTCATGGGATACAAGTATATGCGGCAGTAGCGAGCACAGAACTCGCTGCACTGTCTCTTCAGCTTCGGGAGTGTGTTCTTATCCAGTTGACGCAAATTATGAGCGTCCAGCGTCGTGCTGTAAGGCGTTAGAAAGAAATTAGGCAAACTCACCTGTCGCGTCATGGGATACAAGTATATGCGGCAGTAGCGAGCACAGAACTCGCTGCACTGTCTCTTTAGCTTCGGGAGTGTGTTCTTATCCAGTTGACGCAAATTATGAGCGTCCAGCGTAGTGCTGTAAGGCGTTAGAAAGAAATTAGGTTAAAAAATTAAGCTTACACACATACTTCAAACAAAATAAATATAGAACATTAGGTAATGTAAATGAATTTAACTTAAAAATATGGTGCAAGTAGCGCTCAGAAACTTACATAACAGACAACAGCTCCAGGTTCACCTTAGATTGTAGCTCCTTCACTTTAGCGCTATATATGCTGTTCTCGATCATGTTGGTGACATTTTCAGGGGACTTGTCACGTTCTGTCAAAACACAAAGCGAGTATAGCGCAGCCACTTTGTCAGTAGAAAATGGCGGCCAATTAAAAAAACCGGTCAAGTGCGAGTCAGACTCGCGCACGAAGCGTACGATTACCTACACAAATAAAGGCAAAAAAATCACGTTTGTTGTATAGGGGTCCGTACCATTACGCAAAAAACGGCAAAAAAAATCACGTTTGTTGTATGGCAGCCCCACTGAAATATTTATCTTATTTGTTTTTAGTATTTGTTGTTATAGCGGCAACAGAAATACATCATCTGTGAAATTTTCAACTGTCTAGCATATATCACATATATCACGGTCCATGAGTTACAGCCTGGTGACAGATAGACAGACGGACAGAGGACTTAGTAATAGGGTCCCGTTTTTACCGTCGCCGTTCGCGCTTTTTTATACTGACAAGTGGGGTGTGTTTGAGTATATTTATTGTTGCAAATTGAATATTAGACGTAACCATTTAGTATAAGGTACAAATTTAAGTGAATATATTAGTAAGACAGCGCTCAGATCCTGGCCGGTTGAATGAAAACAAAATTCGGGCCAATGAAAGAGCAAACGTGCTTAATGTCGAATGTTTACTAAGCGCCACTTGCACCAACCCACTAACCCGGAGTTAAGCGGTTAAACCGATAACTTAGTGTCAAATTGTACTAGTTACCATGGTAACTCCATGGTTTAACCGGTTAACCCCGGGTTAGTTAATGGTGCAAGTGGCCCTAAAGGTTCCGTCGCACAATCGCGTTTTCCGGGCGGGGCGTGAGCGGGGCGCGCCGCTTTTACATATAAAACGCTCACCCAGCTCACGCCCCGGAACCTTAAAAGGAGGAGCCATACCTGCCTACTTCTTATTGTGATTTAGAAATTGCTTCATATCGATATCGAAAACACTTGAGTCTTGAGAGCATTGGCGCATTTTTGCCCCCTTCAAAATGGGGTATGTAGGTAGGTACATAGGTATAAATTATTCGTGGCGTTCAAAAATCGTGTCTTACTATTTTTACGCGCACAGGTACAATTTAAAATGAGCTTTAATGTTTTCAAATAAGGTTCATTATGGCATGTTACATAAAGCAGTCGCTCACTCTTTTCAGTCTTCAGTGGCAGTTCAGGCTATGTATGTGTCACCACATACGCGGACAGGTACAATTTAAAATGAACCTTAAAGTTTTGAAATAAGTTTCATTATGGCATGTTACATAAACCAGTCACTCACTCTTTTCAGTCTTAAGTGGCAGTTCAGGGCTATGTATGTGTCACCACATACGCGGACAGGTACAATTTAAAATAAACCATGTTACATAAAGCAGTCACTCACTCTTTTCAGTCTTCAGTGGCAGTTCAGGGCTATGTATGTGTCACCACATACGCGGACAGATACAATTTAAAATAAGCCTTAAAGTTTTGAAATAAGGTTCATTATGGCATGTTACATAAGGCAGTCACTCACTCTTTTCAGTCTTCAGTGGCAGTTCAGGCTATGTATGTGTCACCACATACGCGGACAGGTACAATTTAAAATGAACCTTAAAGTTTTGAAATAGGGTTAATTATGACATGTTATATAAAGCAGTCACTCACTCTTTTCAGTTTTCAGTGGCAGTTCAGGGCTATGTATGTGTCACCACATACGCGGACAGGTACAATTTAAAATAAACCATGTTACATAAAGCAGTCACTCACTCTTTTCAGTCTTCAGTGGCAGTTCAGGGCTATGTATGTGTCACCACATACGCGGACAGATACAATTTAAAATAAGCCTTAAAGTTTTGAAATAAGGTTCATTATGGCATGTTATATAAAGCAGTAGCTCACTCTTTTCAGTCTTCAGTGGCAGTTCAGGGCTATGTATGTGTCACCACATACGCGGACAGATACAATTTAAAATAAGCCTTAAAGTTTTAAAATAAGGTTCATTATGGCATGTTATATAAAGCAGTAGCTCACTCTTTTCAGTCTTCAGTGGCAGTTCAGGGCTATGTATGTGTCACCACATACGCAGACAGGTACAATTTAAAATAAGCCTTAAAGTTTTGAAATAAGGTTCATTATGGCATGTTATATAAAGCAGTAGCTCACTCTTTTCAGTCTTCAGTGGCAGTTCAGGGCTATGTATGTGTCACCACATACGCAGACAGGTACAATTTAAAATGAGCCTTAATGTTTTGAAATAAGGTTCATTATGGCATGTTACATAAAGCAGTCACTCACTCTTTTCAGTCTTCAGTGGCAGTTCAGGGTTGGTCGGTTGCTCTCGCACGGTACACGGGCTGTCCAATGTCTCGTTGAGCTCTTCCCGCTCGCATACCTCTGGAACAAGCGTGGACACAGTTCAGGCTTCGTTACACAGGCGCGTTTTCCGGGCGCGGCGTGAGCGTTTTATATGTAAAAGCGGCGCGTCCCGCTGACACCCCGCCCGGAAAACGCGCCTGTGTGACGAAGAGCCTTTATACCTCTCACGTCGAACCTCCCCTCCATCCCTTCCCCGTCCATTAGGGGTCGGTCAAAAATTGGCCAAATATGATCACATGATTTCTGGACGACCCCTTAAGAGGCCCACAGATTACCAGTTCACCGGACGATATCAGCCAGTCAGTGAAACGTAAAAGGTGACAGCTGACACAGGCTGATATCGTCCAGCGGACTGGTAATCTGTGGGCCCCTTAAGACAGTTCATTTCTAACCGACTTCAAATTCGAGCGTATTTTGTTGGATGTAGGATGTATGTTATATGTTGTTACTTGGTTAGGTCACGTCATTTCTGTGCCGATTTGGAAAATTTTTTTTTGTTTGAATTTATGTACCTATTTTTGTCAAAACCCAGTTCTGATGATGGGATCCGTGAATCTAGGGAACTCCTCAAATCTTATAGGCAAATATAGGGTTTTTAGTACTGTCATCAACAAACCAAGCATTTTCATCAAAAACAGTGCCATTTGATGAAGTGGAACTGCTGATGATGACCAGAACGGGACTCTATAACAACGCATATATCTCTTTTGGGGAGATAATGAAGGTCAATGACCTACCTGAGCCATCATCCTCAACCTCGTCTAAAATGGTGATCATATCGCAATGATAGTCGTCCAACGCCTCGGCGATGGTCACCATGGTCTCCCGCGGGTCCTGGGGGTCCCCTTTATATTCCTGCTCCTTCTACTGCTCCTGGAAGGTCAATGACCTACCTGAGCCATCATCGTCAACCTCGTCCCAAATGATGATCATATCGCAATGCTCGTCGTCCAACGCCTCGGCGATGGTCACCATGGTCTCCCGCGAGTCCTGGGGGTCCCCTTTACATTCCTGCTCCTGGAAGGTCAATGACCTACCTGAGCCATCATCCTCAACCTCGTCCAAAATGGTGATCATATCGCAATGCTCGTCGTCCAACGCCTCGGCGATGGTCACCATGGTCTCCCGCGAGTCCTGGGGGTCCCCTTTACATTCCTGCTCCTGGAAGGTCAATGACCTACCTGAGCCATCATCCTCAACCTCGTCCAAAATGGTGATCATATCGCAATGATCGTCGTCCAACGCCTCGGCGATGGTCACCATGGTCTCCCGCGAGTCCTGGGGGTCCCCTTTACATTCCTGCTCCTGGAAGGTCAATGACCTACCTGAGCCATCATCCTCAACCTCGTCCAAAATGGTGATCATATCGCAATGCTCGTCGTCCAACGCCTCGGCGATGGTCACCATGGTCTCCCGCGAGTCCTGGGGGTCCCCTTTACATTCCTGCTCCTGGAAGGTCAATGACCTACCTGAGCCATCATCCTCAACCTCGTCCAAAATGGTGATCATATCGCACTGGTCGTCCTCCAACGCCTCGGCGATGGTCACCATGGTCTCCCGCGGGTCCTGGGGGTCCCCTTTACATTCCTGCTCCTGGAAGGTCAATGACCTACCTGAGCCATCATCGTCAACCTCGTCCAAAATGGTGATCATATCGCACTGGTCGTCCTCCAACGCCTCGGCGATGGTCACCATGGTCTCCCGCGGGTCCTGGGGGTCCCCTTTATATTCTTTATGTCCCTGTTCCTTTGGCTGCTCCTGAAAGGTCAAACAGTGAGCTATGAATTAAAAGAATTCTGAATGCAACAGCGTGGCGGTTGGCGCAGTGCAGTATGGATTCATACGTTTTGTGGTGTCTGTAGACCTAGCATACGAGCGGCGCTATAGTATCTTGCCCTCGAGATATATATACTACACATCTTTTTCTAATCTATCTAATACCTTTAAACGAGCAATTCTTGTTTATTTATTTATTTATATATTTATTTATTAATTTATATGTATATTTCGGGGATCTCGGGGGTTCTATGGGGATCTATGGGGGGTTTCGGGGGCGAAAAATCGATGTAGCTAGGTCTTATCTCTGGGAAACGCGCATTTTCGAGTTTTTATATGTTTTCCGAGCGAATCACCCAGATATTTGTATTAATAAGAGAGGGACGGACAGTATACCTCCTGGGCTAGCCCTACTGAACTGTTAAATGTCAGCCGTTAACTGGTTAACGCGTACCGTATACCTAATGTACAGAACCATATGTTTCAGCAGTTGATTTCGCAACCATAATCTTTTCGGACTTTTTTCTTTACTCCATGTAGGAAACTAAATAATGATAAATAAATAACATTATGAACTAATCTTACCAAAAAAACCATCATCATCATATCAGCCTTTTAACGCCCACTGCTGAGCATAGGCCTCTTTTCGAGTACGCCACCTATCCCGGTCCTGAGCCAATCTCATCCAGAAGTGACCCACAATCTTTCGAATATCGAAAAAAAACTATGCATGTAGCTAACTAGATTTACATCACATGTTTAAAGTAGGTATACAACTATACATACAACAGGCGCTTCCTCAGCCATTTCTTCCTTCATCTTCGTGAGCTCTATGTCCAGAACCTCCCTCACGCAGGCTTCAGGTAGCTCCTCCAAGAACTGGTATGGGTCTTCTGAAAATACAATGCAAAATAATTAACTGTAAAGGCCACCCCACACTAGCGTCTCCCAAGCGTCGGGGTTTTGTCAACTCTATGGCTGCTGCTCGACGCAGCGTTGGCGCAACTGCACAGCGACGCCAATTTCCATAGCGCTGACGCTAACGCTCAAAAGACGCTTAGTGTAAGGCCTGAGTGGACGCTCGAGGCGGAGGGTTGGGCGGGGCGTGCAGCGTAGCGTCGGGCTCACAAGTGATTTAAGCAGCGTGCACTAAGGCCGCTGCTATGCGTTTGCATTTGTTTAACATGCACGTGATGCACGCCGCACGCCCCGCCCAGCTGCACGCCCAACTCGAGCGTCCACTCAGGCCTTACACTTAGGGTAGGGTGGCTCTAAGGTGTATTTGGGTAATTCCGACTACTTCAAAATGTCGGCTACTTTCGGAAATCACCAATAATTCGTAGAAATATGTGTCAACAAATAAAACTAATAAATTAGATTTACCCGGCATTCTGAACTTTTCGGAATTACTAAAAACACCTTACAATATTATGTATAGTGTATATGTTGATGTCAAATATTTTCATTTTCCGCCTTTTTGATATTGACTAGTTACTATTGACTACTAGTGTAGGTAGTTACATATTCTAGGTTAAAAAAAGGTTATTGACAAATACTTATATATTTTTTTCAACTGTTACCTATACATTATTACACAATAAGGTTGTGTTCTTTTATTGTGTTTCCTATGGTCACCTTTGATCTCCATCAGTTGAGCTTGATGTTGTATATAAAAAATTAATTTTTAAATCTATTTATTTCTCTAAAAAATATTGTATAATATTCACCAGGAAAGACAGATGACTTTACAATATTTTCACTTATACCATGACCAAGATAGAGGCCCATCAACATTCAGCAAATTAATCTATTAGTTTGAAGATACAACACACAAATTGCGAAAGATTCTAAAATTGAACTGCAAGTGTAAGGCCTGAGTGGACGCTCGAAGCGGAGCATTCGGCGGGGCGTGCAACGTGGCGTCAGGCTCACAAGTGATTTGAGCAGCGTGCACTAAGGCCGCTACTATATGTTTGCATTTGTTTAACATGCACGCCGCACGCCCCGCCCCGCTGCACGCCCAACATGAGCGTCCACTCAGGCCTTACACCAAGTGTAGCGAGTATAGATCAGTACCTATTATAAATGTAAACTATGAATTCATACCACTCTTAACAGATTCAACCACATCCCGTTCATTAATGAATTCATCCCAAATCTTCGCTTCTATGTTTTTAAGCCGTTCCCTCCGGGATATTTTCCATGCTCTGGATAACTCACCACCCTCTATGAACTGCAATATAATGCAAATATTAGTTTAACCCTTTAACCGCTGTAGACTGATATATAAGACATACAAAATCGGGCTAATTTCGCCGCTGTCTGATAAATAAGACAAAACTTTGTGTAACTTCGTACCCCCGCAGTAACTTTAGCAGATGGCGTACTTCAGCTCCTGTAGGAATGCAAGCAAGACTAAGTTTGAAACTGGTACTGATGATTCAATAGAGCCAATAGTTAAATCTGAACTAGACCTAGGTAAACCAGTTTGATGCCCTGAGAGTTTCTAAATCATGGTGCCCTCTCTCCCGGATTATCCATCAGATTCAATTGACTCCATGACTACTTAAGGATAATTATACGTATAAAAGAATTATTGACTAGGTTCTACATTGAAAAAGTAATTATAGTTTGTCAAAGGACTCTCATTTCAAACATAGGCAGAGAGAATCATACTATCTTTGTCTTACACTAGTACTAGCACCCAAAGGAAAAGGATAAGTATCTCTCTCCGGCTCTTTATTGTTCTTATTAACTGACAATTTGGTTTGACCAACAATAACAACTGTAGTGTAAGGTTTGGCGGTTTAGGAACACATACAATATCGAGTGTTGCTCTGCCGGCATTCTTGTCCTCAATCCATAGCACGTCTGATCTCGCAGGTAAAATCCTTAAAACAACAAACTGCGAGATCGCGTGCTTGGATGAGGCCAAGAATGCCTGGCTAGCTAAACTGCCAGATGTTCCACCTAGACCCGAGATGCAAAGGGCCTGGGACAACTTAGCTTGCACCGCCGTTATGAAATCCCTAGTTGACACTTCGTCGGGAAGGGACCGCGCAAGGCTCTTAGCTGTGTCCAGACCAGAGTCTGGACAATGGCTACACGCCTACCCATCACCCAATACCGGCACTTTCATCGAGCCAAACACTTTAAGAATTGCTATTGGACTCCGGGTCGGAGCCGATGTATGTGTAGACTACAGCTGCGCCTCTTGTGGGGCCCCTGTTGATCGCCTTGGCCACCACGGACTCGCCTGCTCCTGGGGCGCCGGCCGCCTATCCCGTCATGCCGCCCTCAACGACATCCTGAGGAGAGCGCTCGTCAGCGCCGAAGTCCCTGCGGCTCTGGAGCCCCAGATCGCAAGGGATGACGGCAAGCGCCCCGACGGGATGTCGTTGATCCCCTGGCGGATGGGCCGCGCGCTGGTGTGGGACGCCACCTGCGCAGATACGCTGGCGGCGTCCTACATTTCAGCCACCAGCAAACAGGCCGGGGCGGCGGCTGACGCCCGAGAACGCTTCAAGGCGAATAAATATAGTTGTCTCGGCGCACACTACGAATTTGTAGCCTTTGGCGTCGAGACACTAGGTCCGTGGGGAAGGGGGGCTCGGGGGCTCCACAAGGCGCTCAGCAAACGCCTAAGGCAGGCCACAGGTGACCCTCGCGCAGGCAGCTTTCTCGCGCAAAGATTGGCCATAGCAATCCAGCGCGGGAACGCTGCCTGCGTGATGGGCACCTTACCAAAGGCGCAAAATTTTGATAGGTATTTTTAATTTTTTAGCTTTAGTATTAGTTGTACTTAATTCTAGTTTTATATTCATTTTATAACACTTATTGTGCAATAAATTAATATAACAACTGATAAGAAACGACAAACAAACCTGCAAATGAATGACATCGACTTTATTTTCGGGCATGAAGGAAAAACCCCTCACGTTCTCTGAGACCCCCTGAGCCATCTACGATTTTTTTACAGACTCAGTTTAGTATACTGTATACAAAGCACTTTTATAATGATATTTTCTTAAAACTTTTCACAAATTAGCAGTCGCCAAACAATAGTCTAAACAAAATTTGAAATCCTGTCATATCTGACGTTTCTGACGTTTGTGTGAATTGTGTGGTCTACCGGAAATTTATTATGGTATTCACTGAATACTAATACTATTCAGAGGTACTCATATTAGATAATTTTAGTACTAACAATGTTTAAATACCGCTAAAATGTTCGTAAAATTGATTTTAGCATAAAATATTATTACTTCATATTATTTATTTCGTGTTTTGTTCCTTTTTTTTAAAATACTTTTTAAAAGTTATTGTCTTGACTTTTTTGACAAGGCAATGAAGTTGATTGATGTTGCTAAGCAACGCATCTGTTTACTGTCAACAAATCGTATCAAATGCGCGACTTCAACTTCAAATCAAAGAAATTGATTTTTAGACCCATGCGTCTCGCTTTTAAAATATTTTCCTATACTTACTTAGAAAGTAAATGAGTCTTTAATACACACAAATTCATGGTAAATTACTTAAACATCCTAAACATTGGTTACCAAACGAATTGCTACAATACATTCACTTAACAAGAGTGCAAGTTTTAAATAATATGGATTTTGTTCTTGTGTAAATTAATTATCATTTGTATAGTCAATTCACCGCAGCGTCGGAACCATGTTATTCACCGCCCGGCCTTTAGACGGTATGGCGACATTGGCGACATCGTCTATGCCTATGCAGCCTATATCAAGGCTTTTCCCGCAGTGGAGCAGAACCGCTATTTTAACTTACGGAGGAGTAGAAGATGAAGTAATTCAGGTGAGTACCTACTTATTCCTTGATTCTAATCTGAGGTTACATTTTGGTATGCGGTATGCGGTTAGGTATTTTTTTTTTCATTTATTTACTAGCAATCAATGATTAGATTACAAAGTTAAATGCATCCATGTCACCGATGAGCTAAAATTTCAGAAACCTACGTATAAGTAATTCCATCCCAATCGAAAACAATATCTGTACTTATAGTGCTGAGGTACCACGTACTTACTTACAACAACAGATCCTACATAATGTTGCTCTATATCGCTAGAATAATATAACGTGCTTGTCAATCAGTGAAATTCATGTTCTATAGGTACCTACCATAAAAATAAATGCGCAATTAAATATAAAAGAAACCTACCACCAGTAATAATATAATTGATTCGTCTCTATATGGGACATCCTCAGGAGATGGTTTGATATTGATAGTCGGTGTCTCCCAATTTTGTAGGTTTCCTTACTACTTTAGGTATTAGAACGTTATTACTAATCTGGGGGCACGGTAGTGCCCCCGCCAAGACGAGCAAAGCGAAGCGCAAGGGCACTACCTACCTTTTCTCGAAGTGCTTCGTCGTTTTTTTTGAACCCTCTTAACTTGGGTTTGGATTATACCAGATAAACAAAACTCTCGGGATATGATGTCAATAGTGGACTTATTAAGCATAAAAAATTTCAATTGCATAGCTCTTATACTTTGGATTTTATTAATGTCTAAAAAACCCCGATTTCGTCACTGACTCATTCACTCACTGTTGATCATCAAAACCTCTAGGGTACTTCCTGAAGTCCTAGGAAGCTGAAATTTGGTATGTGAGATAGTATTAGTCCACAAACAACAAAACAATTCAAAAACTTGAAATTATTAGCCCCTAAGGGGGTGAAAAGGGGGGTGGAATTTTGTATGGGAAATCGATAACCGCGGAACCGATTTCGTTGAAATTTGGTATGTAGATAGTTATTGTTATGGGGAAGGATATAAAATAGTTTCAACCCCAAAATCACCCCGTAAAGGTGAAAAGGGGTGGAAAAAGGCGTTAGGGGAAAAAGGGGGTTGAAGTTTGTATGGGTAATCAGTAAAAAGCAGATTGTATATAAAACATGCCCCCCAAGTACGTATTTCAGGATTTTTAATAGTAAATCACCCGCAACCCTTTAAATCAGAAGATTGTCATAAGCAACTTACAAAAAGATGTGTAATCCCACCAAAAACATTTTCATGTAAAATGTCGCCAAGACGAAACCATAAGGCTCGCACTGACAAAAAGTTATCAGATATCTTGTAGAGCCAAGCTTCTAACTCTACAGGCCCTACCTTCACAGACTCTACACCTTAGTCAAAATATGTGGCTTGGCCGTTTCATTATTACAAGAACTATTTTATAATAAAAAATAATGAATAGTGAATACATATTTCACCTTACGCCCATGTGACGAAGCGGCCAAGCCACATATTTTGACTAAGGTGTAGAGTCTGTGAAGGTAGGGCCTGTAGAGTTAGAAGCTTGGCTCTACAAGATATCTGATAACTTTTTGTCAGTGCGAGCCTTATGGTTTCGTCTTGGCGACATTTTACATGAAAATATTTTTGGTGGGATTTAGTTTACAGAATAGCAAAGCTATATTATTTTAATAATTATTTAAAACTTCCGCAATGTAACGGCTGCTTCAAAATCAAATGTAGGTATGTAGGTATACTCATGATTCTCATGAAAATATAAGCCAATATAAAAGTGGTATTGCTTGTCCTAGTCACTGCGGTCAGGCGTGGCTCACTCCGCGATTTCATCGCTTTGCTACAAGTAACTAAAAGTACTTACATCCGTTCCACACCAATTTTGGTGGCTACTTGGCTAGCCATAAGCCGCGCGTGGCGCTGTCGCCACCTAGCGGCCATATCTGTGCTGATCGTAACAGACGTAATGAAACTTGGAGGATACAACTAAACGGAGTAGCCATTAACAGGCTTTCCCCTCTGTCGAAAATAGGCGGCCAACGGTCATACACAATGTATGGACTGACGTTTATCTGACATGGCTATTTTTACGTTACGCATACATTTGACGTTCCCCTCCCCCGCAAAAATCGGCAGACTGTTTTGTACAGAAAATTACAGACAAGGCGTCTCCGTTTGATTATATCCTCTAAGTAATGAAACAAGTTGCCACGTTGCTACGTCCTTTATTCACATATTTACAGTTTCTTATATAGGCTTTAAGTAATGCTACTGTTATCTAGTTTACGTCGGGAACTGTGACATCTTTGGGGTGATTTGGACATTAAACTAAACATAGTCCATATCCGGCTCGAAGGACCACTTTGTTGGTAACGTAGCAACTTGTTTCATCAAGACGCGTTTTGTTAGAGAGTGAGTCTTCTGTACCTAGTACTATTATTTATTCTGTGCTGAGGTCATAAATTTTACGTTTTAGTTGTCTCTGGGGTATTATTACGCTGCATATTTACTTCAGTAGGCAATGTAATCCATTAACTCCATTATTTCTATTTTATTCTCTTCTACATTCGATGTAAAATATTAAATTAAATTTCCTGTGGCAGGGTAAAGGTCAGAGGTGGTAAGTAGGAGTGGGTGTAATGTTTTATGTGGGCGATCAAAATAATTAGTCAACATTTTACCAATTTAATTATAGGCAGTTGAGTTAACACTAGGTGAAGTGAACTTTATTCACTCCAACACAGTCCAAGGCGAAAGTTCACCGTATACCTATTGTTAATTACTTTGTAGCGGCAGATTGATTGTTATGCAGTTTAAAGTACCTTACCTTAGTTTATTCGTTTGAATCTAAGTTCATATCCAGCCGTTAAGTATAATAGCGTAGGTAATTTTCATAATTATGGTAGGCATATGACAGAGTTAACAATGAAACAAACCTATTCTAATAATATTGCTCTCATACAGTTTTAAAAGGTACAGGTAGGTAAATATGGATTGGGTATAAGTAGTAAGCAGGTATACCTAATACTTTGTATCATTTCGAGCGTTCAGTAATCAGTATTACAGCTTGTTGTATGTTACATATTTAGTTAACAATATGTTTGGAGCAAACATTTTTACCTATGTTTGTTTTATGAAGTAAGAATTTCCAAAAGCTATTATCGTCGAAGATGACTCGCAGAGCCATCAGCACAGTTGGCAGCGCGCCACGGCAGTGACAGTGAGTCAGCGATAGTGCGACGGAACCACCCGGGCAAATCACCTGTGTCAAAGGATAATCGTCCTTTCCGCCACAGATATAGAAGCTCCGCTATCTCCCTTTTTGTCCTTGTTGTTGTGTACGCCGAGTGCGGCGGCGCGATCGATACAATTGCACCCCGCCCCTTGCAACCCGGGCATTGGAAACGAAAAACCCGGATAACAACTGAAAATAATCAGCCCAGTTCAAGGCCGGTCGGAATAGCTTATTGCGAATTAAAGTTTGCACGGCAGTCGCCAATGTCGGTTCAGTGCATACGCGTCCGTGCCCCGAGGTAGACAACAAAGGTACACCTCGATACCGCAGCGATGGCTTCCAAAGTGCTGGTGCCGACTGGGCCGTTCACTAAACTGCAAGTAAGTACCTACCTGGATTTTAGAAATATTAATCGGCACTGACTTACCTGTGAAAATGAGAAATAGCATTATTTTATATGTACATTTAGCGTTTAGATCGTTTTTGTTATAACGATACTTAAGCCGCAATGTTATAGTAGTGTTTTATGAATAGGTACGATTAAAAAATATGAGGCAAATTTTATATATACGAGTAGAAAAAGGTTCAAAACTTCCAAATCCAAATAATAAATATAACTAAATACGCATTATTTATCACGTTCGTAGTAATGTAGGAGGTACACCTACCTACACCTACATGTACCTCCTACCGCTCCTACGTTATTGTATTGTATACACACGAGTAAAAATACACTGATATTTATATGAAAGTGTAAAATTATAAAAGAAGTGATATAAGTGCAAAGGTAATAGCGTCTGTTAAATGGGTCGAGGTGCAACACAAAGGAACACCGGCCGATGACATTTGGTATCGGAAAAGCGATTATTATGTCTGAGTTTTCCTAAAGATGCGTTCTTTCAATTACATTGGAATAGCTCGATGTTGTCATCAAAAACATAAGCATAATATATGCAGAGAACATTGGATTAAAACTGGTCGGAATATCATTAATTCCATTGTCTTTAATCTTTTATCACGGCTCTTTGTGACGGTATTTATATAATTATGTACTTCGTAAACAGTTTATTTATTGGCAAGGACAAGGTCATTGTCAAGGGTTTGCAAGATTCACCAATTTATGTCAATTTTAATTATTAATCAGTAACGAGTTCATTATAAAATAGAACGTGTATACATTATGCTAGGTTTTTTTAATAAGGTAAATATATCCACTTCCTTATTACATTTTGGTTGTTTAATATCACAGTAAAAATCAGTGCTTTATTAATTTACTAAACATTTTTGCGGAATTGATTAAATCTAATGTTCCGCTTTACCCATTTCTACATTATGCAGTAAAAAGTCGGGTGCTCCTCTATTCATGTTAATAAGTAGACTTGAGAAATTCATGAGAATAATATTATTACAATATCGTATTAAACATAATTCAACATGCAAAGCAATTAACTCATGCTACTTCGCGTTTACGACCTCAATGTTTGAACCGCCTTTTAGCAAACATTTGCATAATAGAACTTTTAATACACGTACTTAATTACATATACCTAGCGGTTTGTTACTCAGGCATTAGGTCATAATTAAACCTAGTAGTAATTTGAATAGCAAGTTTTCTAGTGCTTGATGACATTTAAGGAGTTGTTACAATTTAGGAATGATGTTATTTATGTTGCATAAATTTGGATTAAGTTCCAACTTTTTGCATATTCGATACGAGCCACATATTTTGACTAAGGTGTAGAGTCTGTGAAGGTAGGGCCTGTAGAGTTAGGAGCTTGGCTCGACAAGAGATCTGATAACTTTTTGTCAGTGCGAGCCTTATGGTTTCGTCCTGGCAACATTTTACATGAAAATGTTTTTGGTGGGATTTCACATATTTTTGTAAGTTGCTTATGACAATCTTCTGATTTAAAGGGTTGCGGGTGATTTACTATTAAAAATCCTGAAGTACGTACCTGGGGGCATATTTTATATACAATCTGCTTTTTACTGATTCCCCATACAAACTTCAACCCCCTTTTTCCCCTAACGCCTTTTTCCACCCCTTTTCACCCTTACGGGGTGATTTTGGGGTTGAAACTATTTTATATCCTTCTCCATAACAATAACTATCTACATACCAAATTTCAACTAAATCGGTTCCGCGGTTACTGATTTCCCATACAAAATTCCACCCCCCTTTTCACCCCCATAAGGGCTAATAATTTAAAGTTTTTGAATTTTTTTGTTGTTTGTGGGCTAATACTATCTCACATACCAGATTTCAGCTTCCTAGGACTTCAGGAAGTACCCTAGAGGTTTTGATGATCAACAATTAGTGAGTGAGTGAGTCAGTGACGAAATCGGGGTTTTTTAGACATTAATAAAATCTTAAGTATAAGAGCTATGCAATTGAAAATGTTTATGCTTAATAAGTCCACTATTGACATCATATCCCGAGAGTTTTGTTTATCTGATATAATCCAAACCCAAGTTAAGAGGGTTCAAAAAAACGACGAAGCGCTTCGAGAAAAGGTAGGTAGTGCCCTTGCGCTTCGCTTTGCTCGTCTTGGCGGGGGCACTACCGTGCCCCCAGACTCGTAGTTCATCACGATGCACGCGTTGCATCCTCATTAGTTTCTTCCAACAGTTGCACAATAATTTTTTTAATGCATTGATGTTGTCTTCAGGTGAAGAAATCGCCAGCTGAGCCGAGCAGTAGTGGTTTCGTATTGGCCGGCGATGCTGCCGCCAGGGTCGCGCATTTGGAGCACAGCGTGCGTTTTCTTCAGGAACAGCATAGGCTAATGCTTAGTGGACTTCATACGGAGATTGAAGCACTCAGGGAGAGGAACAGGGGTGTGTACATGATTTTTGAATAAGTGTCTGATAGTATTATGGTGGGTAGCAGGCAGACTTCGATTGGAGCACAATTTTCCCTGTCCGAAAATCTAGGATGTTAGCTGTTCTAGTATAGTAGTTAGATCTCTCTTTAAGATTGCATTTCCTGCATACAGTAAGGTAAAATGAAATAAAAGAAGAATTATTAGACAGAGCCTACCTACTGTTGACAGAATAGTGTATTGTTATTATGATTACATAGAATCATAATACAGATGGATAATATCAAAATGCACTTCACAAATCAACTTATCATGCTAAGAAAGATTGCGATAGAGATAGTGATATCTATTACTAGTAATACATAAACATCATAATTGCTTTTTACGGGTTAGACACAATTGATACAATAGCCTTTGTTATTTATACAAACAAAGGAACATACGATTGAGTAGAAGAACTTATTGCAGCGAAATAAGGTCTACATATGTCCCGTCAACCATGTCTGAAGATTGCTCTGAATCATCAGTTCATCACTTAAGAGTTCACGACGTTCACATCATGATTATTGCTTCATGATTGGAATAACGTGTCAAAGTTGTAATGGATCACACAATGAAAATATAATAATATGCAGATGATTCTCAAGAAGTCAAGACGATGTAAAGTGTATTCAACCACTGTCATTTTGTCCTAACCTAGTCCTTTTCTAATCATTCTATAAAAAAAAACAGTGTATTATGTCAAGTAGGACCAACCTTTTACATAAGTAATTCTTAACAGCGTCTTTGTTAATTTAAAACAGTTAAGGATTATGTAAATATAAGATGATAAACAATTATAACGACATAGTTATACGGTGTAACAGGGCTCAAGGCTAGACAATTAGTTGGAATGAAACAAACTTGCTTTTTTTATGTGATCTATTGTTGTGATTACGTCAGTTCCATTGAAAAGTCAACGCTGGATATAAGTATCTAAGAAAAAAAACGACAGATACACCAGTGCATGATTCAACTGCCAAAAGGTAGATAAATTTAAATGTTTTCAAAGTGCCTTGCTCTGTCATCTTGAATCCATTTGATCTATGTCTATGAATGTTGTCACTTTTTATTTTTATTTTCTAGAAGGTAAGAAGGTAAGCAACTGCTACGAGCTATGTAGTGATTCATTTTACCATGTAGTCCTAAGCTTAATTACTTATCCTACAACTAAACACTATTTTAGTTTCACTTCACTTAGAATACTAGTGAGTCATTTTAATCTAATCGAGGAACAAACAAATGACCTCGTGTTGGTATATTATAGGATTACTTATAAGAACAGTGCAACATCGCATATAAACGCAATACAACAAGTATGTTGGAGAATGGTATGTTGTGTCGGTGCGGTGCATACCTTGTTATTCAGAAATTATAATACGGGAGTTTGGCCATTTGCACTATATAACCAAGGTATAACAACAGGTGCTGGTAGCTGTATTATTAGTAGAGCGGCTAGTACAAATCAAATATTGTCTACCTCTACCTACCTGTTCATAAAGATGAAAACGCTTTAGCTATATCACTATCCTGAAAAATCTAACCCAGTTCAGTATGGCGTGTGTCATGTCATGGCTGATTAGCCTCGTACATTCACATATTGAGTCGATATCGATCCGAGTCTTTGAACTTCTATCCTGCTTAAATAATTATCCTCGGTGGGTTTCGTTAACGATTTATATTTCCAGAGACGAAATGCGTTTGTAAGGAGGTATTTAAATTTAAGGAACGATTTTGGGATTAGCTATGTTTCGTGATTTCGAATATCAAGCGTGTCGGCGAGAATATCTAATCCAGGATCTCAGCAGACAATAATTAATTAGAGCCTCGGTAAAATCGTAGTAGGTAACCAAAATTCTCGAAACTCATTGAAAACGGACTGATTTCTAATTAAAATGTTATATTTATTTTTTTACGTACCTACTTATAAAATAAAATGTTTTGTTTAAATTAGTTACATTTTGTTTTGTTAACAGATCTCCAATTTCAATTGATCTTCAACAAGGAATCGTCTTTGAAGGCAACACCGCCCGCTGCGGCTGAAAATACCGAGAACGCTGAGGTAGGAAAAATCTTTAGCACTTGCACTGCATGTGCTATCAAAATCGTTGCAGACTTATCTTGGTTTGACTCTAGCTACTTAAGTAAATGTCAAAATGAATGAGTTTTTGGCATTAGGTACCTACATTATATAAATAAATAAAAAAATGACGTAAAAAAATACTGTTCTTAAATAAAGCGCACATCAATTACGTAGACGCACCATAATATGTATTACGTTTCTCGTTACGCACGTTTATAATTTTTAAATGGACTCCGAGATATTTTGTCTCATACCAGTAAATAATTTAATTTCAGTATAAATGTTTTATCCTTACTATAAAAGTAAAGTTTATTATACATATAATAGGTAACAAATTACAAAATAGAATGTACTCGTGAGCAAGTTATTACTTAAGTAGGTACCTACTTAGTAATAACTTGCTCACGAGGCAAATTTTAAACTCAAATTGAGTTGATATTTGGTAGGTTTGAAGGGCGCCTCGGCGGAATAAATACGAAATCCCAATTTGGGACCTAGACGTTTTTGTAACTCAGGTTGAAACTTTTCATACACGTTGGGCTTTTGCCTTTATTTTTTTATTCTACCAACACATATCATCATAATGAATAAATGGAGATTGTTGCTATACTTAACCTAATCTTTTAATCTGTCGCAGGAGGCAAAACTAAAGGCCGAGGTGTCCCGTCTCGAGCGCGAGGCGGCGGCAGCGCGGGGCGAGGCGCGAGCTGCCGAGGCGCGCGCATTGCAGTTGCAGAGGCTGGTTGATGCTCAGACTGAGTAAGTTTCCACTATTTTCTCAGACATGTGCGATAAATATTATCTTTTTAATTAAGGCTCATTTGGTGCCAGAACTCGCATGCGAGTTTCATTACATTGCGTTTCAGTTTTATTAAAGTCCGTAATGTAACTAAAATCGCATGCGAGTTCGCATGCCGTCTAAATCACCCCTTATTCATGATACTAGGCTGCGAAACATCACGTGTAGGTAGGGTTTGCAGTCCAGATCCGAAATGTATGAAATTATCCGGATCTGGATCCGGGGATCCGCGGATCCAGATCGCGGAGGAAGATTCCTATAGGTACATTTCCTACGTGTAGGCGATTTAATAAAACAAGCCGGCAACGGATTATCATGCAAAATTGGCGGCCTAAGCCGGCAAACTTGCCCATCGCCGCACGTCGCTTGCGCCTCTGCACGCCTCAAGGCAACGTTGACTTCGGAGACGTTAGTGTGGGTACTCTCTAGACGGACTTTATGTATATTTCAGGAAACTCAAGTCGCTCTCCATCGGGCCGTGCGCTTGCGAGGCGTCGGAATCGCGCGCGGAGCTGCGCGCGCGGCTCAGCGACGCCGAGCGGCTCGTGCGCCGGCTGCGCGGCGACGCCGAGCGCCAGCGGAGAGAGGTACACACGGGCGGCTCCGTCACTAACCTACTGTTCGACGGAGCGCAGCACGTACGTCACAACCATGCTGGGGCGTTATAAAATGACTTCTCGCAAAAAAGTGTCGATGAAGTCATACCTTGAGTACCTACCTAATCGCATGTACCTATTGTGGCTCAGTGATTCAAAGAGAACATTCGCTGGGTCTCTGAAAATACCTAAGTACGTCACTTTCTTTCTTTATAATTATGAACTTAAGGGCGAACTTGTCCGTAACCTCAGGCGTGGCTCACTCCGCGATTTCGTCGCGTCACAACAAGTACCTAGGTACTGGGACCGCGTCGAGCACCAGTACGTTTACCTTAATGCATGGAAACAGTCACGCAACATTTCGCAGCATATTACCGATAATACAGTTTTTTTTTCGTTTGTCGATGTTGGTCCCCTGGGCGACCAGTTGCCCCAAGTACACTCTCTTAACAGTCCACTTAACTCTTCCGAAATTTATACAGCTGCAATGCATGAAGAATTCACTGCACGCGTCTCTCCGAGCGTCGGGGCTTGACGGCACCTACGGTTTCCACAACAGCTACTTCCCGCCTGTCAACGCGCCGGATTTCTGGAGGGAACCCAGCAGAGAGTGAGTACCTATCGCGTTTTTGGGTGAATCAACTTTTACTTTTCACTCGTTGCCATGGGTACGTTCCCCTGGGTCACTCTTTAACCTTTTAGACGCCAATGACCGATATATCCGCACCGTAGGTTCAACGCCTAAGACCGATTAATCGGTCACAGACCACAGAGCAACATCGACCTACGTGCATATACATAAAGTTCAACTTCAGTTTTGACACTTCAATGATGTCGCGTGGCGTCTGATTGACAGCTTTTGTGTTTGACACAGCGTGGAAAGGTTAAAACCACATTTTTAGGCATTTAAATTCTGCAAACACGCTTTTTTGTGAAACTTATAAACCCTTTCCATAGAGGGTCGTCTACCAAGCGTGTCAGAAGAAGTGGTGGACAATGTCTTCTAACGAACTATGCTACTATTGTCTCTTGGCTGACCGGACAGAATAACAACAAGAAATAGTTGGTCCACCCCTCAAATTATTGGTAACTATTAACTTCCGCCTAGACTTCAGATAATTGATAAAAACTATTCTATGGCCTTCTCCGGGACACATGTCCCCAATATACCCGAGTCAAATTGTGCAAGTGTTAACAGAGATTTTACGTTTCAGAGAGTACGCCAACTCGATGTTAGCACGGCAGCAGCGCAACTCACGGCGCCCCCTGACTTTACCCGAGTTGTCCGGCCAGCAGATACATCGTTCAACTGTGTATGCTAATCGTAAGTATCATTTATCATCAATATTGTGTTAAACTGTCCATTCTTTGACTATTAGAGACCAATATTTGGAAGGATGACTACCAAGAAGAAATATTCCATTAGGGTCTATCGCGAAATTTCGTTAAGGTCAATATGGGGGAGTGGCCTATAAAATTTATTGAAGACCCTTAATAGGGCTAGAACTATCCTATTTGTATGCGTACGTCGCGCAGACATGGTCAGAAAGGAAGACCTTCACTCAGTCTACCGACATTCTGCTAGAGGGGTATGTGTACAAAGTCAAGAGATGCGACGTACGATCTTGTTGCCGGCCTTTCCCACATTGACCATATCTGCCTCTCTATCGCTCGAATGACGAATAAGCAAGAGTACTAGAGGTAGATAACGAAATTTCGATTTTCCCAGTAGACCCACAGGTGTCAGTTTTATTGATGTTTTGACAGCAACTGTTCTGTCTCGAGGTTCACGTTCAATTGTGCTGTCCACTCTACTGCTTAACTGTTATTTCGGTTCATTCTACTTCTCAAATCAGCAAGTTGCATTCTTGTATACCTGACTGACCGTATGTATACCTACAGGGTGTCTCATTTAAATCGGTCAGTATGGGAAAGTCTGAAACTATAAGGCATACGAAGATCTGTTCTTAGGAACCATGTCATCGATTTTAACAAGAAAAATTGCATTCATACATTTAATAAAAAGCGGCCAAGTGCGAGTCGGACTCGCCCATGAAGGGTTCCGTATTTAGGCGATTTATGACGTATAAAAAAAAACTACTTACTAGATCTCGTTCAAACCAATTTTCGGTGGAAGTTTGCATGGTAATGTACATCATATATTTTTTTTAGTTTTATCATTCTCTTATTTTAGAAGTTACAGGGGGGGGGGGGGACACATTTTACCACTTTGGAAGTGTCTCTCGCGCAAACTATTCAGTTTAGAAAAAAAAAATATTAGAAACCTCAATATCATTTTTGAAGACCTATCCATAGAATACCCCACACGTATGGGTTTGATGAAAAAAAAAATTTTGAGTTTCAGTTCGAAGTATGGGGAACCCCAAAAATTTATTGTTTTTTTTTTCTATTTTTGTGTGAAAATCTTAATGCGGTTCACAGAATACATCTACTTACCAAGTTTCAACAGTATAGTTCTTATAGTTTCGGAGAAAAGTGGCTGTGACATACGGACGGACAGACAGACGGACAGACAGACAGACATGACGAATCTATAAGGGTTCCGTTTTTTGCCATTTGGCTACGGAACCCTAAAAACCTGCGAAAATATATTGCTTTTCCAATATTACTCTCAATTCCACAAGAGTAGACAAATTAACCGCATAGAATAGCGATGGTTGCAGAACACACGCGGCCTCGGAATGGGTACGAGAAGAAGAAGCAGGTCAACGGAGAAGCCGCCTGCAACACATCGGACGAACCTCCAGGTAGCTACATATCAGGGATGTTGCGGATGCCGATTTTTTGACATCCGCGGATGCGGATTTTTAAAGGCTCACATCCGCGGATGCGGATGCGGATGTCAAGATAGGTACATAAAAAACGTCAAATATTACATTTTAGTCATTTTTATTTCAAAAAACCGGCCAAGTGCGAGTCGGACTCGCGTTCCAAGGGTTCCGTACATTAAGTCCGACTCACGCTTGACTGCTAATTTCTAATAGGTTTATTGGCTAATGACTAAATTACCTAGCAGTCTAGCACTTACGTCGATGCTAAGACGTTCCTGTACCAACCTGTTCCACATCCGCATCCGCATTAAATCCGCATCGATTTTATGCGGATGCGGATGCGGATGTTGAAAATAATGCGGAAGTTCCGCGGTTGCGGATGCGGATATTCGCAACATCCCTGCTACATATAATCAATGGGCCCGATTCGAATTTTGTAATAGACATCTATTAGATGTCTTTTAGACATCGCCAAGATACGATAACGATATGTTTAAGATCTAACCTGTTAAATTTGACATTTCCGCGATTCTGGAGATACTCTTGAACGATTTCCACAAGATATTACTTAGAGATCTAATTCACATCTAATAGATATCTAACACGATCTATCGTAAAAGTGACATTGGTTGCCCGAATTGCGCTGCAAAAGAGAACTAGTTGAAATCTAAACTATAACGTATCTAGAATGGATCTAGTACGTGTCGTCTCTTGTGAATATCTTGAAGTTCGAATACGGCAGAATGTCTTGGGTTTGGGATAGTCAAAATGGGCTTCCAGTGTGTTTTAGGTATCTGTATTGGCAAGGTGCGAAGTCCGTGGAGGGAGAAGTGACGCTGATCGTCACAAACACAAGTAATCTTATGGAATGTCCGACATTAGTACTAGCGGCAGCCGCTTGAACTAATTTTACTCCATAAGATTTAACGTAGAAAGTCTGACAAAATTAGGGCAGCACCAGTCGTGCACCTAGCGAATAGGTAAACGGTATTGGTCGATTCACAAGAGCTGGTACGGATGAGTGAATGAAAGTACTTTACCTATCTATTTGTACCTATCACATTAACCAATAGAAATGTATGCGTTAGAGGGAGCAAGTGCTATTGCTATCTCATTCTACCGCATGGCTGCGCCCCTTGGAGTGGCCTGCGCTGGCCCATCGTGTAGAGGAGCCATAACTGAATAGGTACCGATACAGGGCTAAGTATAACCGCGAAAATCGAAGTTCGCAAATTGCGGGCATTTTTCTATGTCACCCTTAAAAATACGCCTTCATTGGAGTAAAAGAGAAAGATCCCCGCAATTTGCGAATTTCGGTTTTCGCGGTAGCTCCTCAGGTGTCAGTCGTACAATAAAACTAATGAAAATGTCATTCATACCATTCGTTCCACGTGCCACACGTGCCAGCTTTCGTGAATCAACCTGTACACGTATGCCTACCCATAATAGATACATAAAAAAATATATAATATGCAGTATGTGTATATACTAGGTATTAATAGTGTACTAGGTTTTTTAACTAGGTACTTATAGCACAATAGCCACAACAGGCCAGGATTTTTATTTTATTTATTTGTTGGTTTTGTTTTGGTTATATTTCAGACAAGCACCGTTTAGTTCCAATACGCACGAACGATACGAAACCCTGTTTAACGAAATTGGACTCTAGCAATAGATATCCAGAGTTGAAAATCGTTGTTACAAAAATGATGCCACAAGTATTTGGTGAGGATTTTTAATTTGTTTTTTTTTTTCGGTTTACTAACAATATTTTTAATTTAACACCTTTTTTATAAGTTTTATTTATTTACTGCCTCGTTGTAGTCGTTGTGCATGTCAAACGTAAAGATTACTAAAAAACTGTTAACCGGGGTGACTTTGAAATGTTGGGGTGACATTCAGTAGCAGACTTTTGATCTGTAGGTATAACGTTTGTCGTACCCGACAAGTGAGCCATATAATTAAAGAATAAGGGCTCCTTCGTGACAAAATTTTCCTTATAAAGAAATGGAGAGGAATATAGGTAGCGCAAGGATGTCTAACCCTTTATTTACGGTTACGACCGACCTTACTGTTATTATGTACATTACATATTGTTTTCATTAATCCCAACTATTGGCTTTCCTAGCCAATATTTTCTTTTGCAATGTCTCCCTTAACCTCGTGAATTGTTCCAGCGGTCCCCGGCCCCGGCGCGCCGGCGGGCGCGCCCGCGCAGCGCCCGCGGCAGCGGCGCGCGCACCGCAAGCACGCACAAACAGACCACACGTAATGCGCACAAGCAAACACAAGGACACTATTATAGGATCCTTCGATGTTTTAAGTGAACGGCTCGCCGAGTGGATGGATAATGTGAAGTAGAGCCTAGCTAGCACCGGTTTCATAATTTCGAGAGCTGTGCGATCTCCTGCCGGTTTTGCTTTCGTACATTCGGAATAAAATCTAGGTAATTTTCTGTCAAACTTCGGCTATGTGAGGTAGTGAAACTTCTTTACATGATAGTGCGTTTTGTATTCTGTGCATTCACATTAAGGGATTAATTGTCTAGTGACATTATTTATCCACAAAGCTGCCCAAAGACTGTAAAATTATCAAAGGCGAACCTTTACCTGATGCGACTAAGGCCCCGACGAGAGATTAGTTTTTTTCCGCAATATAAAATACCCATTACATTCTATGTATTGGAATATGTAAGAGTGAAATGGGTAGGTATTGTGCGATAAACTTTGTTTGTCCACGGGCTTCATTAATACATACTCGTACGCATTATTGGCCGCGCACCGACGACTAGCCAGGAATGACGAACAATGGCATCTAGTAGGAGGCAAACTCCGAACTAGAAAGTTATTAATGGATATACCAGAGAACTATAGCGCGCTAAGCTAAAAAGCGTATTTGTAAGTTTAATAATAAAGTAATTTATTAAAAAAAAGATCTTTACGGGGTGAATGAGGCAGTAAATAGTGGCTAATTTAGGCTAAACAGGAGTCGACGCATATCGAAATTGCTGAAGTCCTCAGTCCTCATCATACATAGTGTTTTTTAAGTCTTGAAATAACTTAAGTTCCGTTACGATTTTACGAGGATTTAAATACGTTTTATATGCGTATATATAGAGTATCGTTTGTCACAAATATACGCTAGTTGCACTTAAAAGTAAATTATAGCTACCCTTTACCCCTCATCCGGTTTGCCCCGTCTGATCTTGTTTTTATTTTGAACCATAAAAGTAATTATAGGACTTACAGATTCAACAACATCTGAACGTCATACGTCAATTGCCTATGTTTATTTACTGAGGTGCCAAGATTTTAGACATAATTATAATGCAATAACAAATAGGGCTTACGGTTACCGTAAAAGCTTCAAATGGCCAGCGTAGCGTAATCTTGTAGGAATATTAAAATCTTAGCGTGTTTAGATCTCAAGGTTGCCATGACTAAATAGTTGAAGAGAATTCGTTTAGAATCTAGTCGTTGTTCAAACGGATTTTATGCGATTATTTGGTCGCATTCAGTGAGTCTCAGTCGTCCGTGTGCCATAGCCCTAGGTCGCAGCCCTCACAAGTGTGTCAATATATAGATAATGCAATAATTTCAATCAAGTTTAATTACTATTGTATATGTGTAGCGCTCATGTTAACTTTGTTATATGTAATCGGAGTGTTCATATCGCTGTTATATTTAATTATACTATGAACCTACTAAAACCATTCCTGATTGCATTTTGTTAACTTTTTAAGTCGAGACTTTTGGGCGTCGGTAAATCCCGCACTCTGAATTTTTTTTATATCGTAATTCCCGTGTTGTTGGTTGCTCGCTGATTTTCTACTGTTTAGTCTGTTTACCAGATTGTATCCCGCTCAAAACGCCAAATGACGCCTTTATACGAGTCGATCAAAGTAGCCCCCTCATTTTCCAAAGTCACCCCATTTTATTGAAAGTACTTTCTTCCGAAAGTTTTTTTTTAAATACCAACTCATTCTTTTTCCTATAAGATGTCTATACTTAAATAAAACCATTGAAATGCTTATTACAAATTGTTTCAATGGTTTTATTTATTAAGTCTTATAAGAGTGAATAATATACGGTCCACAAATATAATAATATAACTGCCAGTAATATTACCTAGAATTGTATAAGTTTATATTGTTTTGTGTAAATGTACCCTACCTACATACATAAAAATAATATTAGTACCTATAGCCGTGTTCGTTTAAATGTCTCAAGGGAGATCAATTGAAGGACTGGTAACGAATTGTTAAAGATGATCTATTGTATTTCAATTGGATCCAGTGTAATTAATTCCAGTGCTGGATTTAAAAACTGGTTCTACTTTTTGGCTGTCTGTGGCGTAGCCGTGGGCGAAAACCACATCTGCGAGGTTTTTCAATGTGGTTTTCCAAGGTAATAAAAAGATTGGCTTTGCGAGGCCGCAATAAGTGCGAGGCCGCAATAAGTGCGAGGCCGTAGGCGAAGGCCCCATTCGCCCACGCCTAGCTACGCCACTGTTGGCTGTGTGCGAATTGCGTAATACGCACCTAAAATCAACCGTAGTGGAGCATTAAGCAAATTAAGCCTTTTGTAGACATGGGCTTTTTGTATCTTATAGATTAAAAGAAAATTAAATATACCTGTCAGATGCAATAGTTTGAGACATGTCCCCGTAGGGCCTAGCACTGATGATGTCCACTACAAGACTAAGGATTCCGTTACTAAAATATTGTACATCACCCTTAACCATATAAACCAGTCCAAATAAAGGCTTTAGTGTAAACATTCCGGTACATTTGTGAGGACTGCAACTGTTTAAACAATATGAATTGTAGCCTTATCCATATTAACCTAAATACTATTATAATTATTGAAATATTATTAATAATTGATATGATATTATATTTATTGCGACTTATTGTTTGTGTTTTATTGAAATATCTGTTTGTAAGTTGATACAAACGTATCTGCCAATTGAATAACACAATTATAACTCGTTTATCTTTAGATTTAATTTAAATTAAATTTTCCAACTTTTAGCAATAACCATAAAGTCAATATTACTAACCAATCTATCGCCAGTCGAGCGGCTGGGTGGCGTATCTTTAACCTTTTGACCGCCAGACGGCAAAGGAATATGCCGTGCTCCCGACGCCAGGCGATCGCAATTATTTAAGCGAAATTGAACTTTACGGAGTCCCGCGTAAATCCCTATTCCTATTACATTGGCGAAGTTGTCGGCTGTAGACATCGTTGGCGTTCGTGGCAAGACTTTTCGATGACGGCCACAGCCGACTGTGGCGGTCAATGGGTTAAAAATATCAACTTTGTTTTCTAAGAGATAAGATAGAAAATCAAATTTAAGACTATGAGTTAATCTCAAAGCAGCTTTGAATTAAACAATCGGAAACATGCTTATTACAAGAAAAAAAAAGCGTTACCAAGTTTTAACAATATAGGTCTTATAGTTTCGGAAAAAAGTAGTTGGCTGTGACATACGGACGGACGGACAGACAGACAGACATTCAGACAGACATGACGAATCTATCGGGTTCCGTTTTTTGCCATTTGGCTACGGAACCCTAAAAACATACTTACTCGTATTTATTACATTTGAAATAAAACTATCAAAACGGATTATATCGCGTATAATGAATGTATAATATATCCCGAAGTTTCGAACCCTTTACAGCGTTTGTGGTCAACGGGTGAATGAGGAAAAAATTTCAACATAACGCGGTAAATAATTCATCATCACACTTAAAATTAAACAAATTACCCAACAACCAAAGCACAGACTTCACAACACCATCACTCATCGTCAACGCTTTCTTTAAAACATCTACTTTCATAGCAAAATGACTTGTAATTACACTATAAATATGATCATTAAGGGTTATATTAGCTAACGTCCGAAATGCGTATAGAAATGAATCTGTTTCCATCGAAGTAGTGTGTTCTAGAACGTTCAATAGTAATTGTTCGTTGATGATTTCGTTGAAATCGTCACGGCATGATAGTATGAAGAGTAGTTGAAGCGATGAATGTGTGAAGCGGGTGCGAGAGAGAGCCTGGACGATGAGTAGCGCGTGCTTTTTCCTAGAATAATAAAATTTTGGTTTTAATAAATAGTTTTTTAACTGCAGATTTGACTAGTGATGGGTAGGACATCAATTTAAAATGAGTTTATATGAGTACCTCATTTTCTAAAATGAGGTGTTACAATGTCTTACTTCAAATGAGGTGAGGTACTAGCATATTTTCAGCGTCGACTATTCCATTCATTCCAACAGCGAAATGTTTTTAAAAGTATATACATATTTATGTATTCATCACTTCCTTTATAAATAAATAAATAGTAATATTTAATTGGAGTGCAATTCTGGAGGTTAAGAATAGAACTTTTAGGAGAAAGATAATTTTAGAATCAAACTAAGAACAAAGTACCTACATACCACATAGCAACTTAATTTGCTGCTTTAATGAATAGAGGAGTGAAGTAAGACATTTTTGCGGTACAAAGTACTGCGACAAATTAACAAAATGAGTGGTACAAATGAGGTGCCTCACGAGTGAGCGACTCAACACTAGATTTGACTAAATTGATGTTACACCATCTAAAATGCTAAAGGGAGTACCTAATCTTAAACATTTAAGTATATGCAGAAACTGATTGTTAGATTCCTTACGTGCTAATAAGAAAGCAGAACAAGTTTTAACACCCTTAGCAGCACAAAAAAAATATGAATTCACGTATGATGTTTATCATAAGTATCATAACTATGAGGGTAAATCCGAAGTTATAATACATATAAGCCCATTTTGACCAGTCAATAAATAAACAGTGAAAATAATTCGATCATACACGAACATTATACACCGATAGCGATATGAGTCGTTTGTTTAAAAAACGCCAAATAAATCCCCATTTTGATATACTCAAAACTGGAGTTTTGTTTAAAGAAGGCTTAACTCTGATATAATACCTATCCCCAACTTTCGGAGACAGAAGCGTTTGTTTAAATGGGGAAGACCAAATTACCTGAAATTGTCGGCTGCCTGGTAAGCAAGATGCGCGAGAGCCGTGGCCGCGGCGTCGCTAACGTGGCTGTCGTGTGACGTCACCAGCGCCGGCAGCGCGGCCGCCGCCCCCTGCGACACGAGCACCGCCGCTGCGCCCGCGCACCCGCCAGCGCAGTTACCCAGTGCCCGGGCGCAGGTCGCCTGGTAACCAAATAACACCGTGGTGAAGACTTGTTTTTTACTTAATAATGTTTAATTTGAGTGGTTAAAACACTTCAAGTAATGAGGAAAAATGGAAATCTTCACCGCAGCTATGCGTCGATATGCGCCTCCCTAAGGCGTGTGAACAAAAAGGAAGGAATGGAATGATTCGCACGCTTCTGGTAATCTTCGGTAGCTCAGTTGCTTAAGAGCGATCGGACAGGTGTTCCAAAAGGTCGCATGTTCTAGTCTTGCCAGAAGCAGTGAACTTTTCAATTTTTAAATTAATATAAAAAATTGTAGCATCGCTTGCAGACATGTCTGCTTGTAATAATTTGCCTAAATTATTACCACCATCTCACTATGCAAGCTGGGAAGTGCAGCGATCAGGTAAGTTCCCGCTGCTCTTGCTAATGCAGTGCATGCGCGGGCATCTCCTAGCGATAAGTTACATATACAGCCTGCTGCATGCAGTGCGCGCTGAGCATCGTGACCTGGTAACAAAAGTTTATTAAATCACAAAAAATCTTAGTTCATATTCCAGCGTTGGTCAGTAAACCCAAAAATTAATATTGAAAGTTACCAGTCAGTTCTCTCACCAGGCCCCGTAGAGCCCCCTGTGTATTCAGGACCACCTCAACATGCTTGAGGTCATCCACAAGACTGTTCTTTAGTGTCCTGAGGTCTGATGCACTCATAGCAGTCTTGCTCTTTAACCTTGTTGCTATTTCAGCAACAACTGTTGGTGTTATGCTGAAATATTTTTTTTTGAATGAATGATTGCTTATTTGCATTAACAAGCGTATATGTAGATGATATGAAAATCTGCATCCCCAGTGTCGCCAACAAACGTATGTAATATTCTGGCAATGGGATTTCATTCAGGAATAAGCTAAAATTGCTTTACACATATGTTTACATAATGTTTAAAAGTGTTAGTTAGTATCAGGGATGTTGCGGATGCCGATTTTTTGACATCCGCGGATGCGGATGTCAAGATAGTACCATAAAAAACGTCAAATATTACATTTTAGTAATTTTTATTTCAAAAAAACGGCCAAGTGCGAGTCGGACTCGCGTTCCAAGGGTTCCGTACATTAAGTCCCACTCACGCTTGACTGCTCGTTTCTAATATGTTTTTTTGGTTAATGACTAAATTACCTAGCAGTCTAGCACTTACGCAAATGCTAAGACGTTCCTGTACCGACCTGCACCTCTAGCACAACTTGCCGCGACAGGGCGAGAAGAGACAGATGGGCGCGACTCGATGCCTTGTCGCGGGGTGGCAGCACAACTCACGCGCGGGAGAGGCGACAAACTCGCGATCAAATGTCAACAGACAAAATGACAACAGATCGCGACTTTGAACTAAAAACCGCAGCACAACTACCTTATTTGTAGACAAAATGTTCTCTCGTCTTTACGTCAAACCGCGAGTCAAAGTCTACGCGACTTGAGAGCGCGACTCTAGGGTGTTAGTGACATTTTGGGAAAAAATACTAAAAATCTCTTCGAAAAGTAAGTTAAAATTTGGTTCATTTATGTGAATGTTATTTAATTGCCTACTCCGTATCTTAGAAAGGAACAGGTACAATGTTACAAAGAACACATTTTTCAGAATGGCTTTGTTCTTCATATTAAATGAGGAAATACGTGCCCGAAAGATTCAGCGGGCTCGTCTCAGGGATTTAGCTAACCCCTTCGAGCTCCCGGAACAAGAGTTTTTCCACAACTACCGGATGAATAAGCCTATGGCTATGTACTTGTGCCGGGAGCTGGAAGATGCGTTGGCTCCCCGGCAACAACATGGCCTCCCTGTCCACATAAAGGTATATACTTAAGTAATCCAAAATAATTGCAATTCTATTTGAGCTATAAAACTGCACGGGAACATTATGAATGGGATTCTAAGTACATTTATACTCAGAATCTTTATCTTCATCGCGAATCATAACAATATCTACCATCGTAGGTGCTGGTTGCCATTAAGTTCATGGCAGGTGGCAGCTACCAGCGGGAGGTCGGACAGGACCACACTTTGTGCGTGGCACAAAGGACAGCCTCCAAATACCTAAGCCAGGTGGTCGCTGCTATTAACAGAAGGTATGATGTAACCCTTAAGCCGGTAATGGATAGTCCCCATTTTGTCTTTGATTATGATTAGGTAATATAAGAATTATGTAGGTAGGAGCGAAAAAGAAATTCTTTATAAATTATTAAATCTCCTATTATAATAAATATGGGAGACCGAGCCTTGCTCGGAAAACATATAAAAACTAAAAAATGCGCGTTTTCCCAGAGATAAGACCTAGCTAGAGCGATTTTTCGCCCCCGAAAACCCCCATATAGCAAATTTCATCGAAATCGTTAGAGCCGTTTCCGAGATAAATAAACAAGAATTGCTCGTTTAAAGGTATTAGATATATATATATAATATATATTAATTTAATATAATTATAATATATATATTATTATTATTAATATACAAGAATTGTTCGTTTAAAGGTATTAGATTATTATAATAATTAAACAATCGAAAATCAAACGAGGAGGCATAGCTATGGTTAAATAAGTATATAATGTAGGTATATACAATAGCGTTACTATTGTTAGAGAACAAAAGAGAAGACCTTTACCTACCTATAGTTCTGTTATTTTTTACGCTTGATTTCCACCAATTCATAGCAATGTTTTCAGCCTTAAACCTAAATGGATATGCTTCCCGGGTACCGAGGGGGAAAGACGAGACGTCGCGGCGGCTTTTGAACAAAAATATGGCTTGCCTGATTTGTTGGGAGCTGTCGACTGCACCCACGTCTCGATCTTTCCTCCTCCTCGACCGCACGGCCTGCAGTTCATCAACCGTAAGGGCAAGCATACCATCAACGTGCAATTGGTGAGTTTCAACAAGATAAAAATTGAGAGATGCTGTGTCAGGGACACAGCCGCAATGGTTTACGTGAGACGTTGGTGTGGATAGCTGATGCGAAAGTGAAGGCCGAGCTTCGCGTAGGGTCGAAGGCCCGAAGCGTCCAGGCTATCAATGCTTAAACACAGAACTATAAGTGTCTAAATGCGAAGGCCGGAGGCCGAGCTCCACGTAGGGCCGAAGGCCCGAAGTGTCCAAAATGTCAGTTATGTGTTTAAGCACTGACATCCTGGATGGTTCGGCCTTTGCATTTAGACACTTGTACTATTGATGTATGTTTGAGAACTGACCTCCTGGATCCTTCGGGCCTTCGACCCTACGCGACCTCAGCCTTTGGATCATGCGATTTAGACACTTGTACTTTAAAATAGGTACTTGGTAAAGTTACGGGAACGCTTCGGACCTTCGAATCGGTCCTACGCAGAGCTCAGCCTTCAGCCTTCGCATTTAGTTAAGGGGCCCACTGATTAACAGTCCACCGGACGATATTGGCCTGTCAGTTAGAACAAAAAGATGACAGTTCCGAACAACTGAGAGGCCAATATCGTCCGGCGGACTGGTAATCAGTGAGCCCCTTTAGACACTTGTACTATTGCTTTGTGTTTGTCGAAGTCGAGTCGGTCACCAATTACGTCAAACAGACACTTCGCGATTTCTGCAAACAACTTGTGCGCGCTGGGACCCCATGGACTTAGAGTTTCAGTTTTCAGACCTTCTTATGTTGACGTAGTAGGCAACTAGATTAAAATTTCATAATAATCATTATGAATCTATAGCTTAAATAATATTATGGTGCGGTAATCTTTACAAGGAGGATGTTCTAAAATCTAAAGGACAGCAAATATATATTTATGAATAGGCATATTACTTATATCAATTCCTGTAAACTAAATAAAATACTACGTTATTGAAACACGTTATCTTCACAAATTTTTAACTTTTAGATCGCTGATGTAAACTGCAGGTTGCTGCACGTAAATGCGCAGTACCCGGGGAGAGTCCATGACCAGTTCATTTTTAATCACTCCGTGATTAAAAATGAGATGCGCCGGCTGTACGACCACAGAATCGGGTCTTATTACCTGCTGGGTAAGTATAATATATAAATTATACAGAAATATATGTAAGTATGTACTTATTCACAAAAAAATCTTTAATTTGATTATATAATTTCAGGAGATTCAGGTTACGGACTGGAGCCATGGCTTATGACTCCAGTCCTTAACGCTGCCCCGGAGTCTGCGGAGGAGCGGTACACAGCGTGGCACTGCTTGTCCGCAACACGATCGAGCGGACCAACGGATACCTAAAAGGGTCACTGCGTTGCTTGGGCCTGGACCGCTCCCTGCACTACAGCCCAGAAAAATCGTGCCGCCTCATATACGCATGTTGTACGATATACAACATCATGAAGCATTTCAGGTAATATACATTACGTCTATCGTAGGCTACAATGATTCGATCTGAACAGGGTGCATGGGTATAGTACGGCTCTTCTCAGGTGAACTTTTCGCTTCGAGCCTTAATCTTTCAAACAAAGGCCATTGTCTCTATTATCGCAAAGCCGCTAGCTCGAGCGTTAGCACGTGCCAGTACAACATTCATATTGAAAAACAACCGTTATCGTCATAGTATTAAGGTTCAAATTTAATGTCACTGATATTCTAGATATTACGTTTTGGTAGTGTAGGACGATAGACCGCCCCGAAGCGATACGGCACTCATATTATTTTGATACTTAGTGTGGTGTTAAAAATGAAACACGGTTATTTATGATAAAGCGTTGTATATCTATATATATAAATGCAAGTGTCCTGACTGACTGACTGACTGACTGACTGACTGACTGATTCATCAACGCAGAGCCGAAACTACAAAAGCTAGAAAGTTGAAATTTGCACACTAGGTTGAATTTATAAAGTGTACAAGAGATAAGAAGCGATTTTGGAAAATTCAACCCCTAAGGGGGTTAAAAAGGGGATGAAAGGTTGTATGGGGTGCAAGTTTTATTTTAAGCTAGGAATTTGAAACTTTGTAAAAATGTACTATATTAAAAAACAAGAAAACTAATTTCTACGTTTTCGAAAATTCATCCCCCAAGGTGGTGAAAAAGGGGTTGAAAGTTTGTATGGATATCAAATATTTTTGGGAGTGTTGGACTTGAAACTTTGTATATGGAGATATTATTATAAGACGGGAAAAGTAATTTCAGCGTTTTTGAAAATTCATCCCCTAACAGGGTTAAAAAGGGGTTGAAAGTTTGAACCCATTACAAATGCTTTGAAACTTCTTAGAAAGACATAATAGCCGATGACAAAAAAAAGGAATTGCGACGTTTTAGGTAATTCAACCCCTAAGGTGGTAAAAAAGGGGATGAAACTTTGTCCTGGGGTGCAAATTTTATTTTAAGCTAGGACCTTGAAACTTCGTAAAAAGGTACTAAATTAAAAAACAAGAAAACTAATTTCTGCGTTTTCGAAAATTCATCCCCCAAGGTGGTGAAAAAGGGGTTGAAAGTTTGTATGGAGATCAAATATTTTTGAGAGTGTTGGACTTGAAACTTTGTATATGGGGATATTATTATAAGACGGGAAAAGTAATTTCAGCGTTTTTGAAAATTCATCCCCCAAGGTGGTGAAAAAGGGGTTGAAAGTTTGTATGGAGATCAAATATTTTTGTGAGTGTTGGACTTGAAACTTTGTATATGGGGATATTATTATAAGACGGGAAAAGTAAATTCAGCGTTTTTGAAAATTCATCCCCTAACAGGGTTAAAAAGGGGTTGATAGTTTGAATCCATTACAAATGCTTTGAAACTTCTTAGAAAGACATAATAGCCGATGACAAAAAACAGGACTTGCGACGTTTCAGGTAATTCAACCCCTAAGGGGGTAAAAAAGGGGATGAAACTTTGTCCTGGGGTGCAAATTTTATTTTAAGCTAGGACCTTGAAACTTCGTAAAAAGGTACTAAATTAAAAAACAAGAAAACTAATTTCTGCGTTTTCGAAAATTCATCCCCCAAGGTGGTGAAAAAGGGGTTGAAAGTTTGTATGGAGATCAAATATTTTTGAGAGTGTTGGACTTGAAACTTCGTATATGGGGATATTATTATAAGACGGGAAAAGTAATTTCAGCGTTTTTGAAAATTCATCCCCCAAGGTGGTGAAAAAGGGGTTGAAAGTTTGTATGGAGATCAAATATTTTTGTGAGTGTTGGACTTGAAACTTTGTATATGGGGATATTATTATAAGACGGGAAAATTAATTTCAGCGTTTTTGAAAATTCATTCCCTAACAGGGTTAAAAAGGGGTTGATAGTTTGAATCCATTACAAATGCTTTGAAACTTCTTAGAAAGACATAATAGCCGATGACAAAAAACAGGACTTGCGACGTTTCAGGTAATTCAACCCCTAAGGGGGTAAAAAAGGGGATGAAACTTTGTCCTGGGTGCAAATTTTATTTTAAGCTAGGACCTTAAAACTTCGTAAAACGGTAATTAATTAAAAAAACAAGAAAACTAATTTCAGCGTTTTTAAAACTTCATCCGCCGAGGTGGTAAAAACGGGGTTGAAAGTTTGTACGGAGATCAAATATTTTTGAGAGTGCGGGACTTGAATCTTTGTATTTTGGGATATTATTAGAAGACAGGAAAAGTTGTTTCAGCGTTTTGTAAAATTCATCCCCTAACAGGGTTAAAAGGGGGTTGAAAGTTTGTATGGAGTTCAAATTTTATTTTAAGTTAGGAACTTGAAACTTCGTAAAAATATATGTTATTAAAATACAAGAAAACTAATTTCAGCGTTTTTGAATTATCATCCCCTAAGGTGGTAAAAAGGGGGTTGAAAGTTTGTATGGATATCAAACATTTTTTCGAACGCGAAAATACAGGAAAAATAATTTCAGCGTTTTGTAAAGTTCATCCCCCAACAGGGTTAAAAAGGGGTTGAAAGTTTTAATCCATTACAAATGCTTTGAAACTTCTTAGAAAGGCATAATAGCCGATTACAAAAAAAAGTAATTGCTACGTTTTTGGAAATTCAACCCCTAAGGGGGATAAAAGAGGATGAAAGTTCGTCTTAGGGTGCAAATTTTATTTTAAGCTAGGAACTTGAAACTTTGCAAAAAGGTATTAAAGTAAGATACAAGAAAACCAATTTCAGCGTTTTTGAAAATTCATCCCCTAAGGTGGTGAAAAAGGGGTTGGAAGTTTGTATGGATATCAAACATTTTTTCGAACGCGTGACTTGAATCTTTCTATTTGAGGATATTATTAGAAGACAGGAAAAGTTATTTTAGCGTTTTGTAATTTCATCCTCTAACAGGGTTAAAACAGGGGGTTGAAAGTTTGTATAGGGTTCAAATTTTATTTAAAGCTACAAACTTGAAACTTCGTAAAAATGTATTTTATCAAAAGAGAAGAAAACTAATTTCAGAGATTTTGATAATTCATCCCCCGAGGTGGTGAAAAAGGGGTTGAAAATTTGTTTGGATGCCAAACATTTTTTTGAGTGCGGGACTTGAATCGTTGTATAAAGGCATATTATTAGAATACAAGAAAAATAATTTCAGCTTTTAAAAAATCATCCCCTAAAATGATTAAAAAGGGGTTGAAAGTTTGTATAGGGTTCAAATTTTATTTAAAGCTAGGAACTTCAAACTTCGTAAATAGGTAGTTAGGTAGTAGGTTTTATTAAATAGAGGACATGAAAATCTTCTAAGGGGGTTTAGAGGGATTATATCGAGGACAATTTTATTCAGTTAGGGGCTTGAAACTTCGTAGGTTGTGAAAGACAAAGTCTTATGCGTTGTATAATATTAATAATTAACAAATGATTAACCGTCCTACCGCAATCACTTGCTGCACAATGTTCTAAGCTAATGTAGAATATATAACCACCAATTCACAAATCCACGCGTACGAAGTCGCGGGCAACAGCTAGTTTGTTATATGTATAACAAAATCTAAGGTAACAATGTAAATTTAAGATTAATAAGTTTAACATAGGTATAATCAACATTTTTCCGTGTAGGTATATAAACAGTTATACGTACTACTAGATAAAATCGTATCATAAAAAATCAGATATAATCAATTTCTTTCTTATAACCGACCTTTCTTCTGACCGTTGACACGTGACGTTTTGTTAGAAAAGCTGTACGCTTCAAAGCTCCACGTTTGCCTTATCAGTGTTTTTATTGTCACTATGCGTCGGCATCACATCAGAGGTGCTAATTTAACAGTATCGTTATTTTAAAGATAAGAAAAAATAACAATGCTTGCAGCTGCACCTTTGTAAATTATTACATTTACCACCGCAAGCTAATAATTTAAATAAAACAATATAATAAATAACCACGTTTCATTTTTAACACCACACTAAGTATCAAAATAATATGAGCGCAGTATCGCTTCGGGGCGGTTTATCGTCCTACACTACCAAAACGTAATATCTAGAATATCAGTGACATTAAATTTGAACCTTAATACTATGACGATACCGGTTGTTTTTCAATATGAATGTTGTACTGGCACGTGCTAACTCAAGGAGCAAGCGGTTTTGCGATAATAGAGACAATGGCCTTTGTTTGAAAGATTAAGGCTCGAAGCGAAAAGTTCACCTCAGAAGAGCCGTACTATACATGCCTCACCGTCTTCTCGACTATGTGTTTGATTGCTCGATAATGATTGGGCCTATAAGTGGCCCTATAGTTAAGAAGAGTCCAAATCGCAGCGGCCTCTACAGGCCTCTATGGGCTTAATATATTTTATTTTTATTTATTTTGATACATTAGCAGCTCTTGGAGCTGATGCATGTAATATATTGAAGCACTTGTACTTTATTTTGAGCTTATTAAAGTTCTAAAATGTGTACCTATCCAGTCTATTTTTGAAAGCGTTAACCGAGGGTGCACTAACAACAGTTCCACACATTTACCACACGATGCCAAAGATGTGTAATTTTTTTAATTTCTTACTCACTATACACTATTTTAATGTAATTTTATTGTTACTAGGGTGGAAATGCGCGAGTTGGACGAAGTAGACCCTGACAATGACCACAGGCCGGAGCCTGTACCACAGGCGGCATTATATCAGGCGGCCTTGAGAAAAAGGCAGGATATCATTCAAACATATTTTAATTAGGGCTTGCATTCCGGATATCCGTCCTATTTACTATCCGGATTTAGTTTAAGTTGATATCCGGATAAAACGAATAATTCGAATATTGCAATTTTAAAGAAAACTATTTTAAAAACGTTTAAAGTTATAATGGTAATCACGTTGTCGGTTGATTTTAATTATTTTGATACATTTTTACGTTATAAAAACTGTTTATTTCAATATTATTATCGACTACTCCCTAATTTTTTTGATATTTGAGATATTCTTAATGCAGATCGACCTAGCTCCGTAAAAGTAACTTTGAGTGTACTTGTACCGTGTTCTTGTTAAACGTGATGCGCTGTCATTAGTGTTAGTGTCCGAATACATTATTAACAAAGTGTGAACAGAACCAAAATGAGTCCAACGGAGGACGATTTCGATTTATAGGTATTGAACTGCCGAACCTTTTTTTACCGAATTATATTTTTTACTTACCTATATGGTTTTTCATTTCATTATTTTCAACGATTGTAGGTACTAATTCTATTCATTGTCTTGTATCATTAACATTCTCACTCTAAAATATGCAAATAAATCACCTAATATATATACCTACAGGATGAATGGAAGTACATGAGTTAAAGCAGTGGTGCATGGGCAAACTTTCCTCGTGAGGGGCCAAAACTTGAAGGAATTTCAGAGGAGGGCCCATGTAACAACAAAATTACATTTTCATTACATGTATCGCTGGTCGTGTACACATTCATTCGAAGGACCGGCGCGGCGGCGGGCCGGATAGGATAATATCCTTTCGCGGGCCGAATCTGGCTCGCGGGCCTTACTTCCCACCACTGAGTTAAAGTATCGCATCATATAAAGCAGAGTCCAGGGTGCTTAGCCAAGATGCCAATCGCTTACGCTCCGTAGCGAACGAAACGCCAATGTCTCCGTCGCACTAATATGGAAGAGTTATAGAGAGAGACTACCGTATCGTTCACCACGGAGCGAACGATTAGCATCTTGGCTACGCAAGCAGTCCAGATATCGCGAATGTTCGACCACGACAAGTTTCTATTCGGTTTTGGACACAAGTCTGACACAGTGAGGCATCCGTACTCTGCACACTAATTCGGACGGTACGGACATGAATTTCATTTAAGTACAAATGTTTCGTCTTGTTGCTATATTTTGTTCATATCATTATTTATTTAATTTTAAACACCAATTTATCATATTAAACAAAACATTGTGGAAATGTATTGTAATAATTTTATTATAAGAGTAAATAAAAAAAATCAAAATTTAAGCTGGTGCAAGGGACCAATAATGCGACGTCTGTCTCGCCTCGCCGCGCCGCGGATCTCGTTTGCTACGAGGGGCGTTCAAAATATTCTGGGTATTGATATCTTACGACCTCTTCTAAAATTTCTTTCGTTACTGGCCGCTAAGGTTTATTCATTGACATTAAAAAAAAGTATAATTCGAACCGAGATGGTCTTTTGTTTTTCTGCAATTGCTGAACAAACATGAACATCATGTGCGAATTGACAATGTTAACTAAATTAGAACATCGATGCGTGATAAAATTCTTGACAAAACAGGGTAAAAATCAAAAAACCATAAAAGAGGAAATGGATTGTGTTTACCGTGAGTCTGCTCCTTCTTTATCTACCATTCAAAAGTGGTCAAGCGAGTTTAAACGCGGAAGGGAGAGTATTGAAGATGACCCTAGACCTGGCCGGCCTGTAGTAGCTACTTCACAAGAAAATATTGATAAAGTGGAAAAACTTATATTGGAAGATGGTCGAGTGAAGGTAAAATCTATAGCACAAGTAACCAATCTCTCTATTGGTACCGTACATGATATTATACATGACCATCTTAATATGTCAAAAGTAAGTGCAAGATGGGTTCCGCGAATGCTGACTCGGCTTCAAAAAGACATGCGTGTAGCTTGTTGTTCCGATTTTATTGACCTGTGCGGTGAAAATCCTGATGAGGTGCTGCAAAGAATAGTTACTGGAGATGAAACCTGGGTTCATCATTATGACCCAGAGGGTAAACAAGAGTCCATGCAGTGGCACATTAAGGGTTCAGCTCATCCCAAGAAGTTCAAGGTCATCCCTTCAGCTGGAAAGGTCATGGCCACGATATTTTGGGATTGTGAAGGAGTATTACTAATCGATTATAAAGAAAAAGGTGTAAATATCACAGGACAGTACTACGCTAATATTCTACGTCAATTAAAGGATGTAATTAAAGAAAAGAGGCGAGGAAAGTTAACCAAAGGTATTCTGCTTCTGCATGACAACGCCCCCGTCCATACTGCTCATATTGCCAAGGCAGCTATTGTTGAATGTGGGTTTAAAACTGTTACTCACCCACCGTATAGTCCGGACTTAGTCCTCAGCGACTTCTTTTTGCTCCCCAATCTTAAAAAGGATCTGCGTGGAAATAAATTTTCTGACGATGAAGCATTGAAGGCGGCAATGGAGGAGCATTTTTACACGAAAGATAAAAAATATTTTTACGAGGGATTAAAAAAAATAATTGATCGATCTTTTAAGTGTATGAACATAGGGGGGGAGTATATTGAAAAATAAAAATATCAAACTTTTCGTACTTGTTTGTTTTCATTCTCATACCGAGAATATTTTGAATACCCCTCGTATATCCTGGAAAAAGAAATATTATTCTGACTTGGTGACATATTTTCTTGTATAGAAATTAGAAAAGGCCGGGTTAAGTGAAAATTTAAATCTAAAATCGTGTAAGTTACCCATGAAAAGTATTATAAAAGTACATCATTACACTACCGAAGCCCTCTTACGCGTATACCTACAACGCGTCTGGCCAACTCTATTGTAACGCCTGCAAAAGAGTCTTTAAGACTTTCGGCCTGGCCAGCCACATCCGAGTCCATATAGGCGTAATCCATAACAGTGCGAAGCCGGGGCTGGTCGCTAGTATAGGTATTAAAAGCGAAAACGATTATCGCGGCTGTGGTCACAACTATGCATTAATTATGTTAAATTAAGAATTTCTTTTTTCCACTACCGAAAGATTGTCTTTAGCGATAAGGCCGCCTGTAGTTTACCTTTGTATTTTTCTTTATAAAATTATTTGGAGGCTATGCAATAAAAAGGACTTGTTGTGGTTGTAGTATCATACAAAGATAATTGTGCACAAACCCGCAATATTACATTCGTTTCTCTTTGGGCGGCTACAAAGGCGGCAGAATGTTGGTGCTGATGGTGCGGGTGCGGGCGCCGCCGGGCAGCCGCCGCGGGGTGCGGCCGTACTAATCGAGGCCTCGCCGGGAGCGAGGGAGTCGTCTCAACTATTTCGGTGTGATCAATATGATCCGCCTGTAGTTGCTGCGACCCTCCCGCCGACAACGAGAACTCCGACGCCCCAGAATCAACCTATTTAATATGGGAAAATGTATGTGTGAATTATTTATTTTGTCATTAAAGTGACTGTAGTAAATGTGAAAGTCAAAGACAAATTCGTGCTGAGGATTTGATAGCTAATGAAGGCAGTGTTAGTGTTGGGACTCGAGTCCTTTGGGTCATCTGCTTCAAGACTCGACTCAGTTTTACAGACTCATAATTTAAGCCTCAACACCCTCAACTCGAGTTCTTTTCAAAGGCACTTTGTTATCAAAAGTAGACGTTTCAAGATTAAGTGACTAGAAAACATATGGCGCCATACTGCGCCGGGCAAAATTGTAGGCACGCTTTTTTGTTAGGATATCACATCATTATACCGTCAATGAATATTAAATCCGATGTTAAGAAATCCTAATCATGTTTTGAATGATTCACGGTTAGGGCTCATTTAGACGGCGCGCGAACTCGTATACGAATTTAGTTACATTGCGAAGCATTGAGGTAACATCAATTCAGCCGACCGATAAAATGACGCAATGTAATGAAACCCGTATGCGAGTTCTCGCACCGTCTGCATGAACCCTTACTTTCACTAGACTTACCTAATATCGACCGGGATATGAACCGTGGTTACCTTTTGTATTGTTTTCAAGCTTCCGATAAAGGTAATCACGGTTATCCGAATCGATATCCTGGTATCCTGGTCGATATAAGTCTAGTCATAAGTACCTAGTTTCTTTTAAAACTTAATTTTAACTTTTGTTTCTGTATTTATGTACGGCATTTGATACTAACAACTCCCGAGCCAATCCCTGTCTCCTGCTCGACGCCGATGCCCGTGGCGCACTCCGTCCCAATTGTCCCAAGAATTTTGTGGGTAGTGGAACTCATTTCGGGGACGGCCTCCGCGTTCCCCGTTCTATTAAACAAGAAGCGCATCCGCCCCCCGTCCGCACGTGCTTTTTTCTTTAAATCACGCCATGTCTGAAAAATATTGTTATGAAAAATTACAGTTCGTGAACATAATTATTGTACTGAAGAAAATATTACTTGGTAAATCGCTGACTGAGCATGAGTGAGTGTGCATGAGGCTTTTTATATATTGATTGTGCGCGTTTTCTTATTGAAACAGGAAAAACCAACATGAATGTAGGTAGTCAGAGTCACTAGTTACCTTAAAACTAATAAGCACGCACACCACTACTACATTATATTAGTATAGCACAATCAAATAGGTAATAGGTATACTTACGTGCTTCCACTGCTCCACGGACTTGTCGGGGCCGTGGTTTGCCAACATGGCCTTGAGTTGCTCCCACTCTGCTGCCATCTTCTCGTACCCGAGTGGGCCGCGATACTCCCCGGCAGCAAATAGTTTGTTCGTGGACATGTAGTCCACGAGCTTATCTATTTGCGCCGAGGAACTTCGTAGTCTAGAAAGTGTAACAAAAATAATGATAGGTAGTAATTTTTCTTTGTCTTTGTCGTGTCTTTCATAAATTGCTTAAAAGTGCAAATATAAAGCATCAAACATCAACATTTATTCAGCAAATAGGCCACAAGGGCACTTTTACACGTCAACATGGAATTTACACACAGCAAAAAAAAAACCGGCCAAGTGCGAGTCGGACTCGCGCACGGAGGGTTCCGCACCATCAACAAAAAATAGAGCAAAACAAGCAAAAAAACGGTCACCCATCTAAGTACTGACCCCGCCCGACGTTGCTTAACTTCGGTCAAAAATCACGTTTGTTGTATGGGAGCCCCACTTAAATCTTTATTTTATTCTGTTTTTAGTATTTGTTGTTATAGCGGCAACAGAAATACATCATCTGTGAAAATTTCAACTGTCTAGCTATCACGGTTCGTGAGATACAGCCTGGTGACAGACGGACGGACGGACGGACAGCGGAGTCTTAGTAATAGGGTCCCGTTTTTACCCTTTGGGTACGGAACCCTAAAAACACATCAACAATTATAAAATACAACTAAGCCGCAAATATAAAATCAAACTAAAGTATTACATAGGTAGAGATGTATAAAGTCTCTAAATGTCGAATAAAAAAAATAAAGGATCTATATCTGTATCCCTAAAGTCTTTTCTCCTATCTTTGCATTCCCTAATATTGTTTGTCATAATGATCAGTTGTCCTAACACTAAAAACCCTAATTTTGGTTTCCCTAATTATTGATTACTTATGTTATTAAGCATATTTTCTTTTTTGCGAGGGTCGCAGTTCTAAACTTCTAACCCTAACCTAACCCACTTTTGTGGCAGCAAGTTCTAAAACCTAACCTTTTTTCAGAACCTTACATTATGGAAAATAATCGTTATGACAATTGATCGTTAGGGCATGTGCCCATTACTTGGAGGATATAATCAAACGGAGACGCCATGTCTGTAATTTTCTGTACAAAACAGTCTGCCGATTTTTGCGGGGGAGGGGAACGTCAAATGTATGCGTAACGTAAAAATAGCCATGTCAGATAAACGTCAGTCCATACATTGTGTATGACCGTTGGCCGCCTATTTTCGACAGAGGGGAAAGCCTGTTAATGGCTACTCCGTTTAGTTGTATCCTCCAAGGCCCATTAGGACAAACCAGTTAGGGCAAGTGACTTTAGGACAAACGTTGTTAGGGATTCAGAATGACACCCCAAAAAAAACGCTATAACAATAGTATTGAAAAAAAGAACACAAAGATACAAAAACTATAATCTAAAATTATTTAGAGATGTAGATGTCTCTAAGTGTCATAATAACTAAAAGATTACAATATATAGTAGTTAAACAAATTATCCTTAGAGATGTATAGGGTCTCCAAGAGTCAAAATCCTGTATACCTAATTAAAACACTCAATAATAAAGAAAATGACATGACATAAAAGCTCTCCAGGGGGCCTCTACGTGTTGGATCTATATCCCCACGCAAGCCTATCAAAAGACCGGGATTACAGGCCCGTGAAAGCCAAAAGGAGATACAAATAAGAAAATGATAATAAAAATAAAATAGCATACGAGAACCGAATGAGGTGTGTCTGTGTCCATGTAATTATCCTCAAAAATAAAGTTACTAAATATAATAGCTCGTGTTAGCTTAAATAGACCAGTCTCCACAAACAGCACCCGTTCATGAGTATGACGAGTATCTCAGCCATCGCCTCTCTCAACCTTCATTCGGGAAAGTGGCGACCCGATCAACAACGCCACCGTAAGCAAAGACTTTTAAGCGAGCATGACATATTCAAGCTGCCAGGCCATATTAATATTTAAATTGTAATAACGTATAACTGTGAGACACAACATTTTGTTCTTGTATGTTACATGAAAAACGGTATAATATAATTACCAAGCTAAATGCCCTATATATATTGACTTAAAGATGTAAGGTCTCTAAGTATCGGAATCATTAAAATTGAGTAAATTGAAGGACTTAAAAGTGTTTAGTAACCTTCCACATAATGGCGAGTTTTCTAGCAAATTAAGGTTAAAATCACCACATACAATTATAATTTTTTGACTTCTAAAAACAGCACTAAGCACTTCATCTATGACCGATTCGAACAAGTTATAGTCTGCCGATGGGGGTCTGTACACACATATAATTATAAATTGTTCCAACTCAACACAGGAAAGTTCTATATGGCGTTCCACAGACATGTCAACAATGTCTCTACACTCCTTACTTTTTAAATTATGTTTAACCATTATCAATGACCCGCCGCGGTTGCAGGATCTTCTAAAAAAAGAACTTACTATACTATGATTATTGAAGTTAAACATAAATTCATGACCTTTAAGCCAGTGCTCAGTTACACAGAGAATGTCAACATTCGTGGACTGTAAAAACAGATCAATTTCGAGTTCCTTACAGGTAAATCCTTGGATATTTTGGTTAACCAAGTTCAATAAATTGGTTTTACTAATCATACCAGCATCGCAGTGGTCAATAGGAGGAACGGAGCCGGCCGGTGCACACGTTGTCGGAGCGATTTTTCTTCTCTTTATGAATCTACAGTTTTAAATAATTTTTAATTTTCTTGGATCCGTTTAGTGTAATTTTATTATCATCACTCCTGCCCTCTATCGGCACAGAACTTGTCGAACCTACAGTTCCTAACATTGATGTGCTGTCATTAACTAAATCTACTTCAAAACTATTAAGTTCAGCAAAAATACTTAAATTGTTGTCGGGAGGTCCGGACTGGCCTGCGCAATACTTACATGTATTTTTTGCTTCCGACTCCTCCAGCTGCTGTTCCAGGTCCTGAATGCGTTGCAATGCCTGCTCGTGTATCTCCTGGCGTTGCTGGAATCTGTCAACGGCAACCTGAAGTTCATCCCGCTGCCCTTGCATGTCTTCAAATTCGACATCCTGATTTGCAAGCTGAGTTTTGAGAGTAGTATTTGTTCGAACAACACTCTCAAATTGCTGTTCACTCTCTTCCTGTTCTTGAAGGAGTTTTTTATTCAACTCATTGGCTTCTTTGAGGTCTTTCTGTAGTTGTTGCACTTTAGCCACCAGGACATCTCTGCGTGTAGTCATTTTAGTGGTTTTTGCTGTAAACATATTCATAATGTAAGATATCTGAGCCAGAGAAATGAATGAATTACAATGCTTTTATTTAACAGAATATAGTGACTAGAATAATGTAAACATGAATCCACTGACTTTATTTTCTATGTAAGATTTCATACAATAAACTTTATTATTCACTGTCGTACAAGTTAACAGATCACCACAGGGTAAGATTTAATTGTTTTTAAGGTGATTTAATAAGGAATTATTATATTTTGATATGTTAAAAACTTACAAACAAAGTGCTCAAAAACACAAAAGGAAGTATGGCAACTAGTAATTCTGGATAAATAAATTAAAACTAGGCTTATAAATTATGAAAACAATACTCATCTGTAAATATCCTCGTAGAAATACAAGCAAATGCGGTGCAAGTTTAAGTTTTAAACGTTACATTCGTTGACAGTTGCCTTGTTTTTTGTCGTCAATATTTTGCTTCTTGTTACATGAAAACTTATAATAACACTTGTCCACTTTAATTACATTATGATGCTTCCATTTATCACAATATTTTCTTATTTTCTACATTATACTAATTCATTTTCCATATTTAAATACGAAGAGCAAATTTGACGTTTTTGTTAGTTAAAGAATATTTGTTATTTATTTACAAATACAAACTAGTTATCAAAGTAAGCAAAGGCAAAATAATATAAATATCAAAGTAGTACCTTAAAGAAGATTATTGAAGCAATATACTTACATTTGTCGTTTCGGCGGCATCGTTTAAAATTTTCTTTTATTTTTGAAACGTCAACATCCATCAAACCTTGACGTGTATAAACTAGCACCATATAGAAAAATTGTTTGTTTTTTCTTTTGAAGAACGAATGATTTAGCGCATCCCTGTTTCCGATTCAGTGTTGCCACTTGCAAATATGTATTTGTTTAGACTTTGGTTTCAGCGGGGAACACTGACGAGTCGCGCCGAGACTGAGTTCTCTACGCGACTGTTGAGTCGCGGATGACAGTCATGCTACGAAAATCGACAGATTTGACAGCCGCGGGAATGTCGACTCGAGTCGCGGTCCTTCTCGCGGGTGCAAGTTGTGCTAGAAGTGCTGTTCCACATCCGCATCTGCATTAAATCCGCATCGATTTTATGCGGATGCGGATGTTGAAAATAATGCGGAAGTTCCGCGGTTGCGGATGCGGATGCGGATGCGGATATTCGCAACATCCCTGGTTAGTATGGTGAATTAAAATTTCGGGAAAATTTAGTGAATAGGGTGGGGAAATTTAGGGTGTACAAATATTGTTATTGCTAACTAGGTAAATTATGTAGGTATGTACAGGATATAAACCTAAACATGCAGACTGTGATTATTAATGCAATTATCTACATATGTACAATTATTTTTCAATTAAATTATAGATTAAATGAATTAATACTTAAAAATTTAATTAAAATTTACAATTGATTATATAGGTATTTGTGTATAGAGTAATAACAGTTTTCAATTAAATAATCTTTTTTCCAACATATGTAGGTGCAATTATTCTGTGTAATATATGTTATCAAGCTATAAAATTTATGGATAACATTATATGTATCTAAGTACCAGAGGTAATTTTTTTTCTGTTAATAAGTACATATTAACAATTCAACATTTTTCTAATTTGGAGATAATGTCCAATTGTGGTATAAAAAGCAACCCTAATATTAGTAATTTTTTCCATTGTTAGCCTATGAATAGGTCAATCTAGTTTTAAAATATAATAATGACTTTCAAATAGATTGATTGATTTAAATTATAGTAAGTACCTAAACATAAAAAAATTTAGTAGTATACCTATCTTACAAAAGAAAGCAATTAAAATTACAAATAATAAATTATATCTAGTACTAGAGAAAGTAATAAATAAAGTTTCAAATAAATTAACACTTGACTTTAACTTGGCCGTAGTCAACCTTTTGTTATGAGGGCCACAAAAACGGATTTGCCTTTTAGCTTCGGAGGCACGAAATTAATTAATTTGCTAACTTGATAATCGGATGGCACTTGGCGGGCTACCGGCGGTTTCCTAAATAAAAAAGCCCAGCAGGCCGCAGGTTGAGTATGGCTGCTGTAACTTGAGTAAAACTTTAACTTACTTCTCACTGACGATGTGCCGACGGCTATCGGTTTCATCGTCTCTTTGGGTTCTTCTGCTCACTGTTAACGCAGCACGTGAGCATTCTCGGATCACGTCCACCGGTTCCTCCATAATAATTAAAACAAATTCTTCCGTGTCGTCATACGAAATAATTCAACAGGTTTCTATTATGTTTAGTGTTTACTTTTATTGTTTAGTTTTTCTCAGGTACAATGAATTTACTTTCACTTCAACTTCAGTTTGACGTTGACAGTCAATACATAGCAGCCGTTCTGTAACCTGTGCTGTAACTTAAAAAGTTTAGTGTCTGATTTTAGTTTTACGTCGCATGATGCGATTTTATTCATTGGGTTGTTTCTATTATGGTCAACTAAGGTAAATAGTTTTCGTTAGCATTAGGTAATAGATTTCGTTGCATGAACATAAAAAAACACGCGATACGCGGCGTTTTTATGGTTAAATTTGATAGCTTCTGAGCGCACCTGTCTCATGCTCATATGTCATGTCATTCCAGATGATCTGACAGCCGTCGGTGTCACCACATGTGAAGTTTATTACGTCTTACGTTTTCGGCATTTTCGGATTATAATTAGATCTCAACGTGACAACAGTTTCATCAGTTCGTGCAAACTGATATTTACTAAAAGCGGGTAATCATGTCTGAATCTGACTGGGATACTGTTACTATTCTTCGCAAGAAGCCTCTGAAGGCATCTGCATTGAAAACCGAGCAGGCTGTGAATGCCGCACGCCGTCAAGGCCTACCCGTCGACACCCAACAAAAATACGGTGCAGGAACTAATAAGCAGCATGGCACCACGAAAAATACGGCGAAACTCGATAGAGAGACGGAAGAGTTGAAACACGAAAAGGTTACACTGGACCTTGGCAAGCTTATCATGCAGGGAAGACAGGCAAAGGGCATGAGCCAGAAAGACTTAGCCACGAAGATCTGCGAGAAGCCACAGATTGTAAACGACTACGAAGCCGGTCGCGGGATCCCGAACAACATGGTTATTGGGAAGATTGAAAGGGCAATTGGAATAAAACTTCGTGGAAAGGAACGCGGCCAACCGCTTCAGCCTCCTGGAAAGCAATAACTGGGAGGCGAAGACTGTACTCCTATTGTTGATTGCATAAATTATATTTCTAACTCATATTGCTGTTAGATGTGTTTCTATTTCTATCTTAAAAACATATAACTTTTATGGTAAGCATTTATTTTTCTTACGAAATAAAGATTATTCTGTGATGTATTGTCATCAGGCAAATCTCTTCAGCACCTCTTATAAAACCAATTGCGTAAGAAAGGTGTAATACTTTGAGAAGTATATGTAGCTTATACATCCTCATGAGTAGCAGGTGGCCGGGGCAAACAATTGTTAATGAAGTCAATTAAATATGGAATCAAAGTTACGAGTATCATTCCAATAAGTAGGTCCATACTGAATAAGCGGCCATGTGAGTGTTATGCAGCTCAGTCTCAGTCTGAAACTTCTATGTGGCAATAGAGCCAAAATAACAAATCCTTGATAAACGCCAGAAAATCATTAATGTTTAATGAAACTTTTCTATTATTGGTATTTAAAATACACTCCTAGAAACTTCTAGTAGTAGCCTGCCTATGATGGTCCTTGACATAGAGCTTGCTCACAGACAAACGGACAAATGGATAGAATATGCTTAGTTGCTTAGTAAATATATATTTACCATACTATAATAAATAAATTTTATAGGACATTTTTACAAAAATTTACTAAGCCCCATGGTAAGCTCAAGAAGGCTTGTGTTGTGGGTGCTCAGACAGTGATAATATATGTAATATATAAATACTTAAATACATAGAAATAAACAAGACTCTGGAACAAATATCTGTGCTCATCACACAATTAAATGCCCTTACCGGGATTCAAACCCGGGACCATCGGCTTCTTAGGCAACCGACTAGGCCAGACTGGTTGTCAATACTTCCATTCCATACCATATGGATATAATGATTGCCGTGTGATATGACATTTTAAGTAGGTACACAGTTAATCTTTGTTATGAACAACAGTCCGCATCAGTAGGTATTGAAAATTTAAATGAAGTAATTAAAATTCACTACCTACTCACCGCACGGATCGTAACGTTCCGATACGGCATCATTGTGTCATCGTTTAATTAAATTCGTCTACAATTTTATGTTATCTGGTAAACTGAAAATACCCCAACATTTATAAGAGAATTTTCGTTACACAATAGAAATATGTAAGAGAATCAATGAAATTGTACTTGAATTAAATACCTTAAATTACCTAATTTTTGTGTACCTTATGATACTTGGTTTAAATATTATAGGACATTCTTACACAGATTGACTAAGTCCCACAGTAAGCCCAAGAAGGCTAGTGTTGTGGGTACTCAGCTCAGACAAAGATATAATAATATACAAATACATAGAAAACGCCCAAGACTCAGGAACTAATATCTGTGCTCAATGCACAAATAAATGCCCTTACCGGGATTCGAACCCAGGACCGCGGCTTCACAGGCAGTGTCACTACCCACTAGGCCAGACCAGTCGTCAACGTCACATAGGTAACGTCTAGTGGCATAGCGTGAACTAATCTAGCCAAGGGCGAAGTCGCATCTGCGAGGCCCTTTTCTTGCAATATATATTCCCAAGGTAATAAAAAGGCTTGGTTTCCGCAAGGCCCTCTTAAAGTGCGAGGCCGAGGCCGAGGGCCCACTTCGCCCACACCCCCACACCTAGCTAAGCCACAGGTACCTAATGGCTCCTCTACACGATGGGCCAGCGCCGGCCACTCCAAGGGACGCATTTATGCGTTAGAGGGAGCAAGTGATATTGCTATCTCATTCTACCGCATGGCTGCGTCCCTTGGAGTGGCCGGCGCCGGCGCTGGCCCATCGTGTAGAGGAGCCATAAAAACAAAAAAGGAAGGTTTGTGTAATGGGCTTTACAAATCTCAACGAGATTGCATGCGATTTTTGATACATTACGGCAGGCGTGGCTCACTCCGCGATTTCGTCGCGTCGCTGCAAGCACATACGGCTCACACCAATACGGAACGGATGCCTGCTCGCGCTTGCGCCACCTAGCGGTCATATCTGTCGTAATAGACCATTTTGTTAGAGAGTGAATCTTCTGTACCTAGTACTATTATTTATTCTGTAATTACGGCATTAATCGCATGCAATTATCGGTGACGTCTGTAGAGCCCTAAGGGACAGTTCAGTAATGAAAACAAACACGAAAACATCAACGCCCTTTATTTTCTTAAATTATCGTATTCCATATCTTGCATATACAAGTTGAGCTAAAGACAGTAGTAACTAAGTTACATAACAAGTAACTAGGGAACATCTTATAATATATAGTGCTGTTTAATGTTTAAGGGATGTACCTAATACGGTCGGTGCCCCAACTTGTGACGTTGCCATACTAATTGTATAGAAAAGTGGGTTATTTATGTTACGGAACCGACTGTTACGCTCTAATTTTAAAACAACTTGCTGAAATGACATGAAACTTGGCATGGAAATTCAAGTAACATAATTATATCTGTATACAAGTAACATATGTATATATATGGCTGGTACAGTCGCCATCAGATATATCGGAGCGGCCAAGGCACTCACAAATATCTGAACACGTTTGTTAAGGTGTTAGAATATGGCGACTGTGCTGTAATATCTGAACTAGTTTTCGTTGCTTAGGAATTTTAATAGTACAAAAGAAATTGAGCGAGTAAAAGTCTGTAATTTCAATTTTTCATGGCTTTTATATATTTAAAGCGGTATTCATACTGTCGATAACTGCCTAAGTTTATTTTATTGTATGTATGTACTTTCAATTGCTTATAGTAAAAAATAAAATAAAATCGTACTTGGAACGTACAATGCTCTAGTGCAGAAACGTATCATTTTCTGCACACCTTTTAGATCAACAATGACCGTCTTTCAGAGCTTGAGATATGAAAAATACACTTAGTGCCTACTGTCCTGGCTCATAGCTCAACTCATATACACTATCGTTTAAATTTATGTATTTTTTATTTGTAATATATACCTACCTAACATAGGTTTTGAATACACTTAATTTTGGTAAACGGTAGCTTAGACAATTATATATAGGTACAATTATCACTATTTGTCTTTGAGATACAAAGTATATTTACAATTGGTTTATGTATTAAACATAGTATTTACAAGTTTTTTTTACACTTAATCTTAAATGTGATATGATATAAAAACTACATTTATAATAATATTCGTTAAATATTTGAATGATTTAAATATGGAAGCGTTTCTTTTATATATTATGTACACGATAAAAATTACAATAATATATTTCGTATAGGTATATACTTATTCTTATTATAAAGTGTAGGAAGATCCTTTAGGTATTTATTTAATAACTAGTTTCTGTCCGAGACTTCATCTGCGTGAAATTATCATGATCGATAAAACTATTCTGTTCTTCCCCGGGTTTAAAAATATCTCCATACCGAACTTCATCTAAATTGGTTCAGCGGTTTAAGCGTGAAGAGGTAACAGACGGACAGTTACTTTCGTATTTATAATCTTAATAGGGATAAGAAACGTACGAGAATTCGAAGGATTCGAAGGTTAAACTACGAAGGTAAAGATGGTAGGTATAGATTTATAGGTGGATCTATAGTTATAGTGCGTCAAGCAAATCTTGTCAGTAGCAATGTACTGCAAATTAAAGTAGGGTAACACTCAACGGGCAGAATTGCGCTAAGAAAAGCAGCAATGTACATCGAACCAAAACGTGTTTATTTTTCCGCCCTTCATACGTCAGTTCGAGTGAATATATATATATATATATAATAACCTCAAATTTTAGTAATGTTTACCGTCAACGAGCATGATTGTACATTGTAGGCACCTTAGCTTTGCTTGAGGTCATGCATAATCTTGGTATTTAATGGTGACAGCAGAAATTTCTCTTGAAATAGAAACGATTCAGAATGTAAACAATAAGATGATGGCTGTCATTCAGGATCCACATTCCACAGATAACACACATATGACACGATTTTGGAATTATTCGAACACAGTGTTGCTAACCCGCGATTTTTCAAATTTGCCGCCTTTTACTACTGACAAGATTTGGTTGATCCAGTATAGATGCCAAATTATAGGATTTTTCACGTAGCTTGGGTACGGTGACAGCTGTCATCTCCAAAAAATGCAAACTCAAAAATGTAGAGTTGACAGTTGTCACCGCACCCAAGCTATTTGAAATATACAGATAAAATAAATTGTAACAGTTAGGAGCGTAAGGTATTCAATTGAAATATTTATTATATTTGTGTTCGCAATTGTCACTCAGATAGGTACATTATTATAATGGCGCTATTCATAAACGGCTGCTAACTTAATCAGTTGATGATCGTCGTTTGTCCCTATCTGTCGTAAAGCCATAGAGAGGGACAAACGATTATCATCAGCTGATTAACTTAGCAGACGTTTATGATACAGTTTATGATTAGCGTTTGCAAAGCAAATTAGAGCAAAGTGGGCGTCTGGGCGACCGCTTCTTAATGCAAACGTAACTGTCCTAATTTTTACACAATTTGATGTAGATATCGTAGAATAATCACAGCTATTATGCCCTTTCGTTTTCTGACTTTGTCGATTTCTTAATTCTTACTTATAAGTATGTGGGTATACGTTCGACTTTTAATATCTAGATCGCATATCTCATCATTAAGTATATAATGTACCTAGGAAGATCACGTAACTTAAAAAGCTCTCAGGCGTAGAAACAAAAAAGCGTCAGTATGTAGTAAACTATCTTTAAGTGTATCTTAATATATGGTGTTACATATTTTTCTATGCCTGTTGACGTGATGAGGCAGGTGAATTAGTATGCAGATGAACAGTCTTCATTATTTAATTATCTCTGGTGAAAGTTAAAACAACTTTACAGAAGTTTCTCAAGGTTCCTACCGTTTAGAAATCGGTTCCAGCTCTCAACGAAAACTAGAGCTGTTTATTTAAAAATATTAATTGTGCAAAACTTGAATAGGAGCACTTTTTACAATGTTTTATTTACTTTCACCTGTCCCGTTGTCAGTCAGTCTGTAATCAAATCTTGTAAGTTAAATTTGATCCACTTCCGGTTCCCGATTGAGCTGAAATTTTGCATACACATGTAAGTCGGGTGACAATGCAATATTATGGTACCATCGAGCTGATCTGATGATGGAGACAGGAGGTGGCCATAGGAACTCTGTGATGAAACAACGCAACCTAATTGTGTTAGGGGTTTTTAGAATTGTCCCGATAAGTATTAGTTGTCTGTCGTAAAAAAAGTACAGTCAGCGCTAAAAGCTTGTACTAAAAATGAAATTTTTGCCAAAAACGTATTTCTTTACAACACACACACGCTTTAGATCTAGGCAAGATTTTGCTTTCGTTGAGTACCTACCTACTTAAGTGCCCGGTTTTTTTAAGGAATGAACACTGAATTTGATAATTTAAGTCAACACAACCTTGCTGATATGAATCTGTCGCAGCCAGCATAATTATATTTAACTAACAATTAAATAAATCTATGCCGCTGTTATTATAATAATCGAGCCTATAATATTAGGGGTTTTGACTAAAATGAAAGCTGCACACATCATTGTTTTTTTTAAAATATTTTTTGCAAAATATAATTAAACAATACAAATTGTTTTCTTCTAATTATTTGTTGCTGAAGCAAGCTTGCTTAAGCTGAAGAGTGTTCGGAACCGGCACCCGGCACTGGATGACTTTTGGACACTGTTTCTTTAATATATGACATATATTTCAGTTTATAATGTATATTTTAGCTGAAGCAGTTAGTAACGTGTAAATAATACAATAATTTATACAACAACCGGTTTCCGCGTCCTGCCCTTGCAAGAACACGATCTGCCCTTAAAAACATCGTTATTATTTACTCTAGGGTACTCGTTCAATGATTTCGTGGACTCTCGTTGCTATAACGCCTCTGGCTTATTATTGATTATCTTGACGTTGCTAATTTTATCTTCTTTCTCTTTCTGTTCTTTGTTGACTAGTTGGCACGTTTGACCGTTCGCGAGCTTGGTGAAGTCTGCTAGTTCCGTCTGGGTTTCTTTGTCGGCACATATTGCTCCTGCAATGTGAAAAATAAACACTTAACTTCTTTTACAGTTACGTACAGCACTAGTGCGTAAAATAGCACTTTTCGTGCGTATGTCGAAACTTTAAAGTGCCATATGTACTGTAAAACGTTGTTCGATACACGTGCGAATAGGTAATTCGCAACTCGTGTCGAATTTCCTCTTTTTCGCACTTGTATCGAAAATAACAATTTTAACTCACTGTTTTGAAATGTTTTTCTATTTTTTTTAATTAGTGCAATAAAAATCCTGGTGTCTTTAGAGAGTAAGTTGCCATCACTTCATTTGTTATTTTTCCTCATAGCTACAGAACGCTTCCGAACGTATCCACCTGTACTGACCAATATTATACCACGCCCGTTTCAAGCCAGCAACACAAAATGTACTCGCTGTAATCTTTTTATTATAATAATAATATTATATTGAAGTATTCCTCCAACTATCATTAAACACCTAAAACTACATGGCGCAGCCGGTAGGTTTTTGGCAACGGAAGGATCAAACGGTCATCGCTCAGTGGCTAAACGTTTAGTACCTATCATCGACCGTTCAGTGACAGTCTCGTGGTCCTTCAAACGTTCGACTTCGTTATTTCTTCAACAGAGATCACACTTACGCTTGCTCGCAGAGCGGGGCACGGTGTGCGCGGGCGCCGGTTTTCTGCTGTAGCGCACCGGCATGATGCTCTGGCGCACGTTGCGCTCGGGCCGGATCAGGATTATGTACAACTGGAACACACAATAGTAATTAAAACTTAGTAAGTGTTATGCGTTAGTTTGTTGGACAAGCCTATACTGTACAACGATAAAACGACGGAGAAGCTCGATAAAAAAGTTGAGAGCTGAAAAACTCCTCTCGTAAAGTTGTTGCGTCATACTGTCTTTGTTACTGGATCCGGTCCCTGCTTGCTGCTCATCAGCGAAGGTCAGAGTTGCAGGCTAGCAAAGGGGTTGTAAAATCAATCAAAGGTGGGCAATTTTATGGAGCTCTGGGTTTGGTATACCTAGTATTATGGCAAATTCTGTATTTAGTTCGAATGCAATATTGCTACTATAGGCTAATAATTCATTTCGTGCAAGAGTATTCAATCAATCAATCGCCTGGCTTTTATCTCTATTCGGGGTCAGCCCTCCTGATACTCTTCCGCAAATCTTGGCGGTTTTGCGTCATTTCTGGCGTGAAGCCTGCGCGTCGTCAGCAATTTTTTTTGGACTGTGCATCCAGGTGGTTGATGGGCGGCCTCTGCCTCTTGTGCTTTCTTCTATGGCCAGTACCTCTTGAGTCATGTGGTCTTCATTTCGGCCCATTATGTGGCCAAACCAGCGCAGGCATATTTTGCGGTATTTCGGTCACTTTGAAAGACCCCCGGATGCATCTGTTTTGTCGTGCAAGCTTTTATACTACTCTAGAGTAGTAGGTTGGATGTATAAAAGGGATGAGTTAATTATTATTGTGAATAATTTGTACCTAATAAGCAAATGAAGGTACCGTAAGGTGCAGTCTTAGTCGTACCTTAGGTGAAAACAGGCAGACGAGTGTGACGCTGGCACTAAGCGATATGGTGACAGCCATGCTGGTGACTCGCAGGGGCACGTGGCTCGCGGTGCCGAAGTAGAGGGGCACGAAGGCCAGCCATATCACGCATGTCGTGTACATGGTGAACCCTGGAATAAAATGGTTTTTGTTACATGACTGTAGTACAGTCACATGCAATAATATGTCACTCTTCGAAGGTAGTAAAAATATGTGACACGCTCTTATGGCGCTTAAGAAGATCGTGTCAGATATTTTTGCGGCTTTCGTTGTGTAACATATTATTGCAAGTGACTGTACGTACAGTACACACACGCGAAAAAAAAAATGGTTTTAGGCCGAATGAAAATTGGCGTAAAGTTTGTTAGATTACGAAATTATAAATTTCAGTCGCTCTAACCAGCTGAGCTTTCCCGACACAAATGAGAAGAATTTTTCCATAACTTTCTTCATTCCACATTCCTGATTTGGGACGTTGGTGCTGGTAGAATATGTAATTCTCCTACTGAAGTGTAGCTAACTGTACAAACTATATCATCCGTAGTAGACTCATTACAGACTCGGTTATTCCTTACCTACTCTACGTACGTGTCGTGTGGGTAAGAATGGAATATTACGAGTGTATGCTATGAATAAATAAATACCTAAGTATTTCGGGACTAAATAAGATTAATATAGACAGATATCAATGCTATCTACATTGTTCCAAAAATCGCAGTTTAAGGGTGTGAGAGTATAGAGTTCGAGAAGAGCCGATAGTAATTATGAACCTCCTACACATCGAATAGTCCTAGTAGGTATTAGTCTCGCCATTGCCTTATTCTCAAATGTGCATTTCATGAATTAAATTGATAACAAAATCGTTTTTAAAACGTGAGCGCTTCTCGCTCTATGAGAAAGCACAATTATATGTGTGCGAGTGAACCGCATAAATTTGATATTGAATTGATACTGTATTGATGTTAAATATTGATCGCAGAATGCGGGCCCAATTAGAACGGTCGCCCGGCAAGCTGAATAGCTTTGTTCTTCGTGGCTTTTGTTTCGGTAGGTATTTGAGATTGCCTATGTGCTCATTATCTAGTAATAAGTATAATTATGTTGTGCGTACAAGGTACTTTACAAACGGGTACCTTTTTAGGGTTCCGTACCCAAAGGGTAAAAACGGGACCCTATTACTAAGACTCCGCTGTCCGTCCGTCCGTCCGGCCGTCTGTCACCAGGCTGTATCTCTCGAACCGTGATAGCTAGACAGTTGAAATTTTCACAGATGATGTATTTCTGTTGCCGCTATAACAACAAATACTAATAACAGAATAAAATAAAGATTTAAGTGGGGCTCCCATACAACAAACGTGATTTTTGACCGAAGTTAAGCAACGTCGGGCGGGGTCAGTACTTGGATGGGTGACCGTTTTTTTGCTTGTTTTGCTCTATTTTTTGTTGATGGTGCGGAACCCTCCGTGCGCGAGTCCGACTCGCACTTGGCCGGTTTTTAATAGTTAAACGTCATATTATGGTTTACATTATGAGACTTTCCCTAACCTATTTACTTAAATAAGTTTGATAGGTAATACCGAAACCTAACGCTAATCAGGGGCTAGTCTCTAATCTATCTAATCTAATACCTTTAAACGAGCAATTCTTGTTTATTTATTTATTTATATATATATATATATATATATATATATATATATATATATATATATATATATATATATTTCGGGGATCTCGGAAACGGCTCTAACGATTTCGATGAATTTTGCTATACGGGGGTTTTCGGGGGCGAAAAATCTATCTAGCTAGGTCTTATCTCTGGGAAAACACGCATTTTCGAGTTTTTATATGTTTTCCGAGCGAAGCTCGGTCACCCAGATATTTTTACCTTTAAACGAGCAATTCTTGTATATTTATTTATATGTCGGGGCGTGACTCCAGAGGGACGTATTGCGGCGTTACAGTTCATAGTTTTAGACGCCTGTATACAATCGATTAGCAATGTTTGGCTACGTATCACTGAAGTTGTAACGAAATTCATAACGTAGATAGCAACGCCGTCTATTGGCATATTGTTGAACTATGATGACAGGTAGAAGGCTTTGGAATGTCAAGTTGTTTAACTTGGGTGAAGTTTGGTACAAGGTGGCAGTTTTGTCGTTATGTTGGTAGACCGGTCGAGCGGGTTTGCCAACTTGACTTCGAGGCGGGAGCGATGAGGCTCCGCCGGCAGACTTGATCGGACCGCGCTAGAGATCGGACGTTAGCCATACCTAGTGCCTAACTCGCCACGTTCCTGAAGGCTTATACCTGAAGGATTATTCTGAAAGCTTATAGAATCCAACGTTCTTTATCCATTTAGCTAAGTGTTTTATTCCAAGTGTTATTTTGATTTCTTATGTGTCATTAGAAGCTTAATTTTGTGAAATAAAGAAAGAATGTGTTGTTTTGAAAAGATGTGTCCCGCTGAGTTTGTTGCCGGTCCCATATTGGGCTAAATCTTCTCAGGTCAGAGGTGTAGGGTTGGAGCCGGCCTAGCTTGACTTAAATAAAGCTTTGAACGTTTCATGTGCTCTTTTATTTCACAACAAATCCGTTTGCATTCGAATAGCAATTAGTTCTTTTTATCATTTAGTACTGGAATATAGTAGGCGCTAGTATGGTTAACAAGTCCGAATGCTTATTTCATGCACTGGTAGCATACTAATTTAGCTGTGAAGTAATACATTGAGGTACTACGCCCACCGTCGTCGCCCGTGCCTCCGTCATCAGAAGTTGGGATACTCGTGTATTGCTTGCACAGCCACGTGGGAACATGGTGTATTTCTGTGTGCTGCAACCTGAGCAGAGACATCGCGAGACGCCATCAGGCCTGTAACACAGAGGCAGCTGTGCAGTATCTGCGGTGCTGGAGCATTGGAAATAAAACGACAGGTTTCGTTCCACTTATTTAGTGAATTTTTTTTTTCTAAACAACAGTCGAGCGTCATTAATTAACTGTCGCTTTTCGTATTAGTTTTTTTTTAAAGAGTTTTATTAATTCTTGGAACACGTCTTTGTTCATATAATATTCCGATCCTCATTTATTGCTTGGGAGCGCAGGTGTATTTCCGGTTTGTATTCGGTGACCCACATGCCTTAATCTGGACACGTGGTAATAAGCTCACGTGTCTAACCTTCATTTAGATGTGAGTGCAATTCATTATGTTATTTGGTGTGAATTATTGTGAATTATGATTGGGGCTGTCGAACAGAGTAGTCGTGACGTGACGTCATCTCTGGTATTCTTTATAATTAATTTTTGTAATCCATTTAAATCGAAGCGATCTTGAGTTATTTTGATTTGAAATCCATACTGTTAATTAAAACCAAGTATTAGCTATCACGACGTGATATTATTTCATCGCTCACTTGTGAATCTACCCTCAATAATAGATTTTTCATGAAAATACAATCAATTTTTTAAAATCCATTTAAATCTAAGTGATCTTAAGTTAGTTTGATGTGAAATCCATATTGTTAATTAAAATCAAATATTGGCTGTCACGACGTAATATTATTTCATCGCTTACTTGTGCATCTACCCTCAAAAAATATTTTTTTTTTCATGAAAATACAATTGCACCGATAAAAGATGTTCTTAAGATTATGACATCCTTTTTATCGTTTAGTAATCAATAAATTGCGACAAATTATTGCCCGTAATGCCGTGATAGATCACGAACCATGTATACTTTGAAAACATGAGCTACGCATATGAAAATTAATGTTACAGTGTGCTGCAGCCTGAGCCGAGACAATTTACAGACGCCATCGCGCCTGTAACACAGAAGCAGCTGTGTAGTATCTGCTGTGCTGGAGATTGGGAAATAAAAGGACAGGTTTCGTTCCAATTGTTTATTAGTGTTGTTATTTTTTTATTTTTTGAGTGTAATTGCTAAACATAACAGTCGAACGTAACGAATTAGCTTAGTCGCTTTTCATATTCGTTTTTTTTTAAAGCCGTTTTACAAGTTATTGGAGCACGTGTTTGTTCGTGGAATAAAATAAAACACACTCATTGAAGTTTAAATTTTAATCTGAGATAAAAGAATTGAAAGTCCTGTATCCATGTTTTAGTTTCCGCTTCTAGAGCACACTCGCAATCCTTGAAGTTTAACCTACTTAGGTACACAAGGGAACTGATACCGTGCAAATGATGATTTCAGTATCAGCCAGCTACGATAAACCACATCGTGCATCTCGCCATCTGCTGCAGCAACGAACGGCAACTGCAAGGCGGAAAGCATCAGCCGTCGTGCTTGGGTTGGACTTCCTTTGTCTTGGACGCGTGCATCATACTTTATTAATCTGGTGAGCAGTTCCCATTTCGTTGGGATTATTTTGAGATGTTTTACTTCTGTTTAAGAACTCTTGAGCGAGTTTCTGTAGTTGTTGTTGTCCTCAGGGGCTGACCAGGAGGTTCGGTCGTCCTTGAGGATTGTTCATGCGTGTTGGTCTTTCTTAGGGGCTGTCCATGGATTTCGGTCGCCCTTGAGAATTGACCAGGAATATCGGTCATCCTCAGGAACTGTCCATGGATTTCGGTCGTTCTTGAGGATTGTCCAGGAAAGTCGGTCGTCCTGGGGTTATCCTCGGAGTTACCTGGTTAAGACAAGGTGGCTGTCGGTTACCCCAGGATTGTCCAGTAATGTCGGTCGTCTTCCGGGGTTGTCCATGAGGTTCGGTCACCCTGGAGGATTGTCCAGGAATATCGGTCAGTTAAGCAAAGAGTTTGAGAGAAAATAGACTTGAAATTGTGTATCATGTGTAAGGTTAATGAACTATCTGTTGTCAGTTATCTTCATGCGAATACTTTTTGTACATTTCTGTCATAAAATAAAGACAATACCTTGTGACATGGTCAGCTCTTTATTATAATTCACATGGTCAGGTTGGCCGAGCTTTACAGCAATTACTGTTGCAAATTTATTTTCCTTTTCAGATACGGCTCGCTCACACGGGGACGTGTGAACCGCAGGATGGCCGTGTCGGGGCGTGACTCCAGAGGGACGTATTGCGGCGTTACAGTTCATAGTTTTAGACGCCTGTATACAATCGATTAGCAATGTTTGGCTACGTATCACTGAAGTTGTAACGAAATTCATAACGTAGATAGCAACGCCGTCTATTGGCATATTGTTGAACTATGATGACAGGTAGAAGGCTTTGGAATGTCAAGTTGTTTAACTTGGGTGAAGTTTGGTACAAGGTGGCAGTTTTGTCGTTATGTTGGTAGACCGGTCGAGCGGGTTTGCCAACTTGACTTCGAGGCGGGAGCGATGAGGCTCCGCCGGCAGACTTGATCGGACCGCGCTAGAGATCGGACGTTAGCCATACCTAGTGCCTAACTCGCCACGTTCCTGAAGGCTTATACCTGAAGGATTATTCTGAAAGCTTATAGAATCCAACGTTCTTTATCCATTTAGCTAAGTGTTTTATTCCAAGTGTTATTTTGATTTCTTATGTGTCATTAGAAGCTTAATTTTGTGAAATAAAGAAAGAATGTGTTGTTTTGAAAAGATGTGTCCCGCTGAGTTTGTTGCCGGTCCCATATTGGGCTAAATCTTCTCAGGTCAGAGGTGTAGGGTTGGAGCCGGCCTAGCTTGACTTAAATAAAGCTTTGAACGTTTCATGTGCTCTTTTATTTCACAACAAATCCGTTTGCATTCGAATAGCAATTAGTTCTTTTTATCATTTAGTACTGGAATATAGTAGGCGCTAGTATGGTTAACAAGTCCGAATGCTTATTTCATGCACTGGTAGCATACTAATTTAGCTGTGAAGTAATACATTGAGGTACTACGCCCACCGTCGTCGCCCGTGCCTCCGTCATATATATATATTTCGGGGATCTCGGAAACGGCTCTAACGATTTCGATGAAATTTGGTATATGGGGATTATTGGGGGCGAAAAATCGATCTAGCTAGGTCTTATCTCTGGGAAAACTAGCTATTTTTTGAGATTTTATATGTTTTCCGAGCAAAGCTCGGTCTCCCAGATATTATGTCTATATATTCTAAAGCATAATGAACTCGATAAGCGACGACCCAGTCGTGCTCATTGTTCGACAGCATTGTGTGGGACAATGCGATGTTGACACGGGGGTGGGTCGCGGCGCTGACGTGATTGAGACAATGCGAGGTGCTGACCTGTTGACATGCGGGGTCGAGTGACTGGTCTGATTGAGTTGGGAGTAATTAACGCTTGTGGGATGGGAATTCTGATTTTGAGACTTAGCTATAGAAGAGTCTTTATACTTATATGTCTGGGTGACCGAATGAATTTGGTGCGTACTGTAAGTAATAATAGGTAAGGACAGGCCGTCTAGTGGGGAAAGCTTTTTGCTTAATATGCATACAAATCGAATACAATTAATGAAAAAAATACTTTTCCTTTGATTGGGACAGGACGAGTTTTAAATAATGTGCCAGTCAAAGTAAAGAAGTGATCTAAGTATCTAAAGTCCATTTTTTTATTCGGTAGACTAAAATGACATTTCATATTATGAAATGCATTTCATATTATTTATGCCCATATTTTTCCTGAGCAACTCGTAATGGGAATTTAATGACACTATGTTAAAAGACGGGTAGATCAACACAAGTTACATTTTCTTTTTAAAATGCGCCTCAGCTACTTCACCTAAGTATGTCAATATTTCAGGCCAGGGTCAACATTTTTCCGAACGAAGATAAAGCTACGATTTACATACTTAAATGTTCAGGCCGCGTACGCGTAGCCCACGTGCCAATCGCTTACGCTCCGTACCGGTCGCAACTGTCGCACTAATATGGAGTAGCGATAGAGAGACACAAAGCGTTTCGTTGTCGAATCGATTTGACAAATCTATTTGTTAGAATGAGATAATGATATGCATCTCTCATTCTGTAGTATAGCTGTGTCCCTACTTACGTAAGTAAAACTTACAAGTACCTAAGCCTAAGGCCTAAGATAGACTTGTAAGGTTACTACAGGTAAACTAAATTACAACGTCACCTGTCAGACCGGTTAGTTTACCAAAGAGCGCTTAACAAACTAAAAATACGGAACACTAACAAGCTAACTCGATTAAACTGGAGTCGGTGGCAATAGATACTCGTAGCAAGCAATAAACAGTTTCAAGCTTAAGGCGTGTATAGGTTCAGATGAGGCCCAAGAGGAAACTATAATTTATTTCACGAAACTGCGATATACCCAATGTGATTGTTTAGTTTCGTGCACGATTACAATATTTTTCTTTAAATAAAAGAGAAAACAACACGAAGTTAACTCTGGTTTTGTGTTTTAGGTAAGTAGGCAGGCGGAAAAACCATTATTCTTAAGCCTATTACACTATATTTAGATTTGTCTTATTATTGTCTTATTATATAATTATACTATCTCAATAATTTGTGGAGGGGCCACTTTCTATGAAAAATAAACAGCAACATGGTTGGTTTGAGTGACCACAGACCACTCCATAGTATGCTCCAATTATTTCGCTTTAACTAAAAGTAAACAATAATTTTCGGTCGCGCCTTTGTTGTTCCAATAACCGCTGACTCAATCAATATTTCGCATCCCAATTTGTAAAATTGACACACAAAGTTATAGTTAGGTATAGTAACCACTTCGGTTTCGTTAAACCATAGACATAGGAATATAAAGACTTTCAAAGTGTAAGTAGTTATTTGCTACGAAAAACTGCACTGCTGCTGCACGACAACCTCTCCCATAGGAAATTTATCAAAGCGTTTGCCAATCCAGTTACTACGATAAGTTTTGCGCCGTACAGCGCTATATATTTTATAAATACATCTGACATAATATAAATATATTATTTTATCTCTTATAGGATTAGTTAGATATACGAACTTGCGTTTTTTGGAAGGGTTTCCACGGAAGACCAGCGTCAATTCATAAGATACCTTGACACCAAGCTGAGTGGAAACCTTTTCAGTGACGTTTAAAACCGTTTTTGTGACATGTTTTTGGTAAAATTTTGTTGCATAAGCGTCCTGAATAAATTTTATTCTATTCTATTCTATTCTAACTTCTACTGCTGTAAAAAACTGACCTAGAATAAATTTCATTTGGTTCGTCTTACTTTTCTTTTGTCTTTGTTGAAAGCAACAATCAATAGTCAGCTGAAATACGAGTAATTGGAGCATTCACAATTCTCGGGACAATTTGTTGTTTGTAGATGGTTTATTTGGACAATTATTGTGTCCATATAAGTATAGAGTGGGAAAATTATTTGAAAATTGATCGGACCACAGTAGACATGCAACGTGAGGCGTGCTTAGTTTACTAGCCATTATTTACCTACATTGAAATTGTAGGGTGTCGTGTACAGTATGCATCAAACGAAGACCAATGATAGAGGATTTTAAAAGCTACCGATTTTATCTATACATTGTATTTAACCATGGTTATCCATGGTTAAATACAATGTATAGATAAAATCGGAACAGTTTTCCGTCAAACCTGGCCAAAATGTAGGTAGTATTAGATTCTGGCCTCCTCGCCAATATTTTGTAAAACGGCAGACCTACAGTTAGTTTTGAGCCATGGTTAGGATAGTTTAGAGGTTTTAGGAGGTTTACGGCGTAAAATTATTCAATGTTAGTATGTCTCACAACAGTTTATATTCGATTAGTTTAGAGGTAGTTTTTCGGTATATTTGAAACGGCCTTCCATTCCAATGTCATAAAAAATTACACCAAGAAAAGAGCATGTTTGTGCGTAATATAGTATTTGTGACTGTGTAAATGTGTGCGAACGTATTTGCATGCAGGTTTGCTAAGCTAATGGTATTGCTGCCTGTACATTCGCTTTGCATAATAATAATTCTGATTCATTATTACGTGACGTTCTACATGACATTAAAGGGCATCTACGTGAGGGATCTATATCCCCACGCAAGCCTATGAAAAGACCGGGATTTATAGGTCAAAAATTCATTATTCATAAAATAACTTACCTATATGCTTGCTCTCATTAAAAGCCTCGGGAATCTTGCGCGTGAGCACAGCGTAGACCGTGCAGACGAGGATCAGCACGATGGGGTAGAAGAACGCGATCATGTACGACGCGTCCACGTACGAGTCGCACACCAGCATGTTGTCTTCGCGGGTCGGGTAGTGGAACATGGCCCGGGCCGGGGCCACTATCATCCATACCACTACTATTAGCACCTGGAAAACAGTATAACTTTATTAAATTGTACAACGGGACTTAATCGCGTATCTAAGTTTTTAAGATTTACCTCCGACGTTTCGAGGACGGCGTTGTCCCCGTGGTCTCGGAGAAGACTGGCTTAAGTTGACATCAGCATCTTCTAACCGCGCGAGTTTTTCGAACTACCCGCACTTGGTCTTGTTTATCCGCTTGAACGTTTTGCGCACTAGGGATGGTTTTGCGTCGGAGGTAAATCTTAAAAACTTAGATACGCGATTAAGTCCCGTTGTACAATTTAATAATGTAAAACTTTAGTTTTCGCTTTAATATCCTTTGTAGACGTTTCGGGTTAATAAAGCATCTTTAATCCATACCTAATGTGTAAACAACCTTGGGTGCGTAGACAAAATGCCAATCGTTCACGCTCCGTAGCGTAGTTATCTCTATCATTCTTTCTTATTAGTGCCACAGAGACAGTGACGTTTCGTTCGGAGCGTTACGATTGGCATCTTGTCTACGCACCCCGTAAACCCGAGCATCATACCTAGTGTTGTAAATAACGCTCCTTTCGAGGCTTAAAGACTCGAACCCTTAAGACTCTCGAGGCTTAACGCCTCAAAGGTGGCAAAGAAGATTTCTTACATCCATACGCGTAAAATATACTAGTAGTTCGCCCCGAACTGAGAACTCGCGGTTCGTCAAAAAGATCAATTGAAAGCAGTGCTACTTAGTCCAAGATGGGCATTTCGTAATTGAATCCTGATTCCACGATTACTTGAAATTACTTTTTAATCTGATTACCGATTCCCAGATTAGGTACTTTGTAATGTAACAATACCGAATCACTAAGTACAATTCCATTTGAGGAATCAGGAATCAATTTCTCGAATATTACAATTACTAGTAATTGGAATCAATGTCGATTCCTCATTACAGGAATGCATTACTTGATTCCTTTCAGATTACATTTCGTACTACTACTATCAAAAGTACATTTCGATAGTTGACTTACTAGGATGCATCTATATCTTATTTGAAACAGGTGCGCAGATTTCGAATATGATGACCATGACCTATAAAACGACATCCATGACGACTTTTATGACATAGTGCATGGCCGCCATCTTGGATTCCAAAATAGTCATCATTTTCGAAATTTGCGCCGGGCCTAAACCTATAAAACGACATCCATCACGACTTTTATGACATAGTGCATGGCCGCCATCTTGGATTCCAAAATAGTCATCATTTTCGAAAACTGCGCCCCCTAAAACCTATAAAACGACATCCATCACGACTTTTATGACATAGTGCATGGCCGCCATCTTGGATTCCAAAATAGTCATCATTTTCGAAATCTGAGCCCCCTATAACATATAAAACGACATCCATGACGACTGTTATGACATACTGCATGGCAGCCATCTTGGAATTCAAAATGGTCATCATTTTCGAAATCTGCGCCCCCTAAAACCGATAAAACGACATCTATGACGACTTTTATGACATAGTGCATGGCCGTCATTTTGGATTCCAAAATGGTCATCATTTTCGAAATCGGGGCCCCCTAAAACCTATAAAACGACATCCATGACGACTTTTATGTCATAGTGCAAGTCCGCCATTTTGGAATCCAAAATCGTCATCATTTTCGAAATCTGCGCCCCCTATAATCTATAAAACGACATCCATGACGACTTTTATGAAATACTGCATGGCCGCCATCTTGGAATCCAAAATGGTCATGATTTTCGAAATCTGCGCCCCCTAAAACCTATAAAACGACATCCATGACGACTTTTATGACATACTGCATGGCCGTCTTTTTGGATTTCAAAATGGTCATCATTTTCGAAATCGGGGCCTCCTAAAACCTATAAAACGACATCCATGACGACTTTTATGACATAGTGCATGGCCGCCATTTTGGATTCCAAAATGGTCATCATTTTCGAAACTTGCGCCCCCTATAACCTATAAAACGACATCCATGACTACTGTTATGACATACTGCATGGCAGCCATCTTGTAATTCAAAATGGTCATCATTTTCGAAATCTGCGCCCCCTAAAACCTATAAAACGCCATCCATGACGACTTTTATGACATAGTGCATGGCCAATATTTTGGAATCCAAAATGGTCATAATTTTCGAAATCTGCGCCCCCCAAAATCTATAAAACGACATCCATGACGACTTTTATGACACAGTGCATGGCCGCCATCTTGGATTCCAAAATAGTCATGATTTTCGAAATCTGTGCATCCTATAATCTATAAAACGACATCCATGACGACTTTTTAAATTACTGGATGGCCGCCATCTTGGAATCCAAATTGGTCATCATTTTCGAAATCTGCGCCCTCTAAAACCTATAAAACGACATCCATGACGACTTTTATGACGTACTGCATGGCCGTCATTTTGGATTCCAAAATGGTCATCATTTTCGAAATCGGGGCCCCCTAAAACTTATAAAACGACATCCATGACGACTTTTATGGCATACTGCATGGCCGCCATTTTGGATTCCAAAATGGTCATCATTTTCGAAACCTGCGCCCCCTAAAACCTATAAAACGACATCCATGACGACTTTTATGACATACTGCATGGCCGCCATTTTGGATTTCAAAATGGTCATCTTTTTCGAAATCTGCGCCCCCTAAAACCTATAAAACTAGTGATGGGCAGGACATCAATTTAAAATGAGTTTGTATGAGTACCTCTTTTTCAAAAATGAGGTGTTACAATGTCTTACTTCAAATGAGGTGAGGTACTGGCATATTTGCATATTTTCAGCATCTGCATCGGCTATTTTCTCCGATAAGTTCAGAGCTTATCGGAGTTATCGGCAACAAAAACTAGTTAAACCGAATTTTTAGTCAAACACAACTTGTCAGTCAGTAAGAACCAGGAAAGTTATACTCATCCCATTCTTTTGGGTGCTAGTACTAGAAAAGATAGAGTTATAGACAGTATGATATATATGATTCTCTCTATTTGGTATGAGACAGTCCTGGGCCAAACCATATAATATAATTATACTCCTATTATCCTTTACACATAAATATTTAATTTGAATGCAATTCTCGAGGTGAAGAAAAAGAAAGACAGATCAATTTAAGAACTAAGAATCAAACCAAGGACCTAGTGACCCACATCCTACATAGAAACTTTGATGTTTTTATGAAACTTGTTCTAATTTAGCTGTTTTATGGATTGTTCAATGCAATTTCAATCCTTGCTACTTGATATTATTTACAGTTTAATAATAATATATTTCAATAAGAATAATAGCCTTAAAACTGCACGACTGTTTTTTAGCAAAGTAAGGAGAACAAATTCCATATTTTCTTCTAATTAGATATCATTATAGATAAAAATAACTAACTTACCACTTCAGATCATTTAACAGTAATGTGATAGTAAATAAAAGCACATTAACATTCGCGCCGCCGGTAACGCAGGCGGCAATATTTTTCACTACATTTTCGCATGCAAAAGACACCAAGGTAAGGTAGAGCCACGAGCCACAGGTATATTTTAATCGTGTAAACAATGTCCCTGTTTAGATATTTCTGTATATATATTAGTATTATCACTATAAGACAAAACTAAACGAAGAACTTGTTGTTGTTGCAAACTTGTTCCGTCAATGTCACTACTGTCAGTGTCAGCTGCCTATGAATTGCGTTTCATTTCGCACTATTTCTTGCGAATTCAGTCTTACTTTTATCATGGTGATTGTTGAGATTGTCAAGTGAAGAAATAGAATATAGCTGGTCAACCAAATCTTGTCAGTAAAAAAAGGAGCGAAATTCAAATTTTCTATGGGACGATATCCCTTCGCGCATACATTTTTCAAATTTACCGCCTTTTTCTACTGTCAAGATCTGGTTGACCAAGTTATAACAGGAAATTTGCATTCCATAGATAATTACTAATGAAACAGTCTATGAAAATTGACATTTATGTGTCCGCACCTGCTGATTCGTTCGGAGAATTTCATCAGATTGGCGAAAAATTGTCTTGTCTGGATACCACTTATTTCAACGTTGTTTACGAAGAACGGTAACAAAAAGAAATACAAATTCAAATCATTACGTAAAGTACATGTTTATTACACTTAGTAAATTATACTTACTATTTAATTACTACACTAACGTAAATTGACACATTTTGTGTAAACCACCGACCGTATTCACCGTATTATATTGCAATAATTTAAATAATATTTTCTTCAGTAATCCTTTACTGTTTCTAAACATGCTTCGTAAATGCTCACGTCACATGCATGCTCAGTCAGAGGCGAACCACGTTCGACGTCTTGCCGCCCTGTCACACTTACGTACGAATTTACAAGTGCGACAGAGAAGCAACATGTCGAACTTCGTTCTGATGACTTAAGATTTCCCGCGCCATTCGGCCATTTTGACAAGTGAGTTAGGATCAAAAAGGCGTAAGATGTATGAAAGCGTGCAGCACTTATGAGCACTTACGCTTGTTGTCTTTCGTGTTTAATTTTTAACGTATTTTCGGTGGTGAAGCGGTGATATTGAAGTGTCTGTCTCACTCCCTCTTTTGGTATTTCTAATTCATTGTTTCATTTTGAAAGGATTTTTGAAGAATTTGAAGTGTTCATGTCAATGTCACAGTGACGCGGTGAATGGTACAAACTCAACGCATTTCTCGGTGGACCTTTTGCCATTGCAATAAGGTTTGTAGTTCGGCAGTTGACAGTGTGGACGGTTACTCGTTTCTTAATTTGAGTGTCAGTGAGCCGGCGAGCACCTAGCGGCTCGCGCCTCGCGCGAGAGGTGGTTGTGAGGGGCGTGTAAGCTATGAGGCCCGCGAGGCCCGCGAGACCGCGAGTGAATTTGAAAGGATGAGAGTTTTTTGAAATTTGAAGTGTGTGAATGATTTGTGTATGTGATGCGCGCGAGTAAATGAATAAAATGAATGGAGGAGTGAAGTAAGACATTTTTGCGGTGTGAAGTACTGCGACAATTTAACATAATGAGCGGTACAAAAGAGGTGCCTCGCGAGTGAGCGACTCAACACTATATAAAACACATCCATGACGACTTTTATGACATAGTGCATGGCCACCATCTTGGATTCCAAAATAGTCATCATTTTCGAAATCTGAGCCCCCTATAACCTATAAAACGACATCCATGACGACTTTTATGACATACTGCATGGCCGCCATCTTGGAATCTAAAATGGTCATCATTTTCAAAATCTGCGCTCCCTAAAACCTATAAAACGACATCCATGACGACTTTTATGACATAGTGCATGGCCGCCATCTTGGAATCTAAAATGGTCATGATTTTCGAAATCTGTGCCCCCTAAAACATATAAAACGACATCCATGACGACTTTTATGACATAGTGCATGGCCGCCATTTTGGAATCCAAAATGGTCATCATTTTCGAAATCTGCGCCCCTCAAAACCTATAAAACGACATCCATGACGACTTTAATGACATACTGCATGGCCGCCATCTTGGAATCTAAAATGGTCATCATTTTCGAAATCTGCGCCCCTTAAAACCTATAAAACGACATCCATGACGACTTTTATGACATACTGCATGGCCGCCATCTTGGAATCTAAAATGGTCATCATTTTCGAAATCTGCGCCCCCTAAAACCTATAAAACGACATCCATGACGACTTTTATGACATAGTGCATGGCCGCCATCTTGGAATCTAAAATGGTCATCATTTTCGAAATCTGTGCCCCCTAAAACATATAAAACGACATCCATGACGACTTTTATGACATGGTGCATGGCCGCCATTTTGGAATCCAAAATGGTCATCATTTTCGGAATCTGCGCCCCCTAATACCTATAAAACGACATCCTTGACGACTTTTATGACATACTGGATGACCGCCATCTTGGAATCCAAAATGGTCATCATTTTCGAAATCTGCGCCTCCTAAAACCTATAAAACGATATCCATGACGACTTTTATGACATACTGCATGGAGTGCATGGCCGCCATTTTGGAATCCAAAATAATCATCATTTTCGAAATCTGCGCCCCCTAAAACCTATAAAATGATATCCATTACGATTTAATGACAGTTTAATGACATGGCCGCCATCTTGGATTCCAAAATTGTCATAATTTAAAAAAAAAATCTTTAAAAAAACAATATTATAAATGTGTAAACCGAGCACTTTCATTTGATACCAAACTCGACCATACTTTCTTGCAATTAACATGACCAGAATAGCTCTAGCTCAATAACCTCTTGTTCAAGCCAGCTCAAAATTTAATTACTAAAATATAATGCCCTCGACTATACGTTCACCCAATTTCATTTAAATTAGAATAAATTTACTTAAGTTATTGAGTATCAAACTATCCTCTGAAAGTTCAGCTTAAAAACATTGAAATGCCGGGACGTGCCCCTAGCCAGCCGTGTGTTCAAAGTCGAATGTAAGAACTTCGCTTCGCTTCGCTCGCTCGTTTGATAAATACAATTCTCAAATATTATTATAGTCGAGTCTTCAAGACTTACGAGTCTTTAGGGCTCGAGTCTTGAAGCCTAAAAATGAGCGTTATTCACAACACTGTCATACCTGTATAGACACCAAGCCTGCACATATCGCGAGCTGCGAGCTGGGAGATATGAGGATAGGCCGCTTGGCCGAATGTTTGCTCGCGTTGAAGATGCGGGAGATGCGGTTCGTCTTCGTCAGCAGAGCAGCGTACACCACAGTGAAGCAGAAACCGGTGCCGAACCTGTGGGAACGAACTTACAAGTTTAACAAAAAAAAAACCGGCCAAGTCCGAGTCGGACTCGCGCACGGAGGGTTCCGCACCATCAACAAAAAATAGAGCAAAACAAGCAAAAAAACGGTCACCCATCCAAGTACTGACCCCGCCCGACGTTGCTTAACTTCGGTCAAAAATCACGTTTGTTGTATGGGAGCCCCACTTAAATCTTTATTTTATTCTCTTTTTAGTATTTGTTGCTATAGCAGCAACAGAAATACATCATCTGTGAAAATTTCAACTGTCTAGCTATCACGGTTAGTGAGATACAGCCTGGTGACAGACGGACGGACGGACGGACGGACGGACGGACAGCGGAGTCTTAGTAATAGGGCCCCGTTTTTACCCTTTGGGTACGGAACCCTAAAAAAACAACGGGTTGCACTCAGGGAGTGCCGGCAGAAGTGAAAACTCAATGACTATTGCAAAATGCACTATGTATAATTGAGGTTAACGCCATCTAGCGTTAGCGTTAATTAGTTGAAACCCCTAAGCACATCACTGTTAGAACTCTAGTTATATTAATACCAGTTAGAGCGAAACTCACTAGATGGCATTTAAATCAAGAAAGAAAAACTCAATGACATTACATGTAACAGTTTTTCGGTCACATATCCGTCTTACGCTGTCTCGAGTTTAACATTTTTTCCCCACCTTAAAAAGTGCACAGCGCCGCTAAAGTTTTCACTTCAAAAATACTATGGTGAATTTCGGTGTACCGCAGGGTAGTATTTTAGATTTCATTATTTTCCTTGTGCACAAAGATAGTAAGGCCTATGAACTAAAGATAGTCTATACTCTAATAGGAATATTAATATGATAATAATTATCACTCTTCATATTTATTTACTCTTCATAGTTATTTAAAAGTGGCTAGCATGCAAAGGCTAGTGGCTAAAGGGATCGATAATCGTGATGCTTATCTACTGTACAGTAAATATTGCCATTGCCAGGTATTTTTATTGCCGCCATTAATTCATAAAAATATAACCTATAGCCGGTCAAACAACTTTATCAGTAGAAAAGGTCCGTAATTCAAAATTTCTATGGGACAATAACCCATCGCATATTTTTTTTTTAAATTTGCCGTTTTTTTTCTACTGACGGAAATGACTTGACAGACTATACAATAAAAATCCAAGTTAACCGAAGTTAACTTTCCTTATTCCGTCACTTTGTTTAGCCGCATTTAAAAGGGTAGCTAGTTCATATATCATTATTTCTTTCATACAAAATATATTGCTTACTTGACAGCGGTGAATTTATAGCCGAAGGCCTAAAATATGTTATATTCGGTTGACAGGTATTATAACTTTTTTCTATTACGAAGATGTGTAGCCGACATTATGGGGAGATACAGGGCGTATTCATCAATATGCCAGTGACAGGAAACGTTTAATAAACTCGATCGTTTTGGCATCTGAATATGACAAAGCGGTACCGTAACCTCAGGTTACTTTTGTGCACATCATACCTAGGCTAGGTACAACTAGCTATTATTAGTCGTATTTACTGTCGTGAGTCATAAGTACTTGTACCTACTAACACTAAGTTAATGGAGACCTAGGCTCTCCGAACTCTCTTCTCCTGAGGCACACAACTTTATTGTCTTCTCTCTATTTTTCTATACGTAGTGTAAAACTTATTTATGAGGTAACCCTGTATATGGTAATCCCTGTTTTCCTTTTGTAATGTCACATTATTTACGTATTCAAGCACAGAGTCGGAGCATATTACCTATTCGCATTCTAAAGCATACCTACGTGCTAATGCCTTCATATGTATGTATTAGTAGCGGGAATTGCCTTTAGAACTAGTGAGTGGCTAATCTTGGTTATCAGCCTCAGAGTTTGGAAACTAAAAGATGACTCACGTTAGACCGGGCCGTGTCCGGGCCGGAGCTTCCGGAGCTTCGTTTTCCATGGAAATCATTACGTGATCACCGGTCATCTGTCATAGAAAAGTAAGCGCCGGAAGCTCCGGGGCCCGGTCACGGCCCGGTCTTACGTGATTCATCCTTAAAGCTAATAAAGTACTGGCATTAATCATAAAGCATTAAAGAGAAAATTTTATAAAAACACCTGTAAAATTTCTACCGCTTTGCGCGTTAAAACTTGAATGTTTTATTCGTCTTTTATGTTTTTGATGTTTAATGAAAGACATACATAATTATAATTCTCCAATCATGCACAGTATGGCACCATTTCTTTTGAAAATTTTAGGTTAAAAACCTGCCAAAAAAGGTTCACTATTTCACACTCAAACTGTCTTAGAGTTAGACCAAGATAAGTCTGCAATGATTTTGATAGCACACGCAGTGCAAGTGTTATTTTAAACGTCATAACTTCTATGCAATTATGACGTATAAATAACACTTTCACTGCGTGTGCTATCATTAATAAAAACCGTTGCAGACTTAACCTCGGTCTAACTTTATTCTTAGGGGAACATTTTATATTACGTCCCTTATTAGTAAAGCCCATGTTTATTCCAACTTTATTACACCAGAAATTAAGTAAATAACCAATTCATAATTCGATTTAAACTTGTAGATGGCGAGGGAAAGTTTAAAGTGGTTTCAGTCCCGTCCGGCGGACTTGTATCTTTACTGCGGCGTGTTGGTTTGGTTCAATGAGATTGGGGATGGCGGATTGGAGCCATAGAGTCAGACCACGCTAAGTTGGCAGCGATTTTGATAGCACAGACTGCAGTAGTGTTATTTTAAACGTCAAACTTGATGACGTTTACTTGACTTGACCCTGCACAGTCTGGCACAGTGTAAAGTGATTTTAGGCTGAGGGTGGCAGCATGGTTCCATTTTTATCGCTTGTCACTATGCCTGTAACTTTCGCACTTACATACTTATTAGAACGTGACAGGCATGGAGCACTGATAGTTAAACGAGACAATAGTTATTTGTACAACAAGAGATCAAAATTTGATATTTCTTCGAGTGCTTATTTTAAGTCCCGTGCAAGCGAAAGATTCTATACTAGATTCACGAGCGTAGCGGCTTAGCGAGTGAATCTAATTTAGAATCTTGAGCGTAGTAAGGGACTCAAAAGCGCACGAGATGTAAATAACTTTGATCTCGTGTAGTTCACAAAACTTTTCACCTCAGCAGTGAGAACATATTAGAGAACCCGAAAAATGTTCATCACTTACCTCTATTCACTCATGTTTTCTTAAGATATACCAACAATTACATTTTCACCTCAGCAGCTCGAACAAGGGTACTTTGCTACTTAAAAACAGTGAGCAAAATCGCATTTTGCTCATTTTGTCTCTTTCAGTGAGTAAAATGCGAGCAAAGTACCCTTGTTCGAGCTGCTGAGGTGAAAAATTTATAATATAATTATAGAATAGTTTACCTTTGAATGGAGCACATGATGTCCGTGGGACGGAAGACCAGCGCGAAGGTAACGAGGTAGCACATCAGTATGCCGGCGAGCAGGACGTACGATAGCTCCCTCCCGCTCGCACGCACGACAGGCGTCGAACTGTGCCGCACCCACACACCACACACGAAACTGAAAGTCAAGGTGTTATGATGGAATGCTGCAACTTTCTTTCTCCTGCAAGGTGCCTGCAAGTAATACGACCGCGATGCCGCAGGAGTTAAGATCATAACAAAATAAGATTCTTCTTCTTCCTCGCGTTAACCCGGCATTTTGCCACGGCTCATGGGAGCCTGGGGTCCGCTTGGCAACTAATCCCACTAATTGTCGTGGGCACTAGTTTTTACGACAGCGAATGCCATCTGACCTTCCAACCCAGAGGGTAAACTACAAACCCGTATTGGGATTAGTTCGGTTTCCTCACGATGTTTTCCTTCACCGAAAAGCGACTGGTAAATATCAAATGATATTTCGTACATAAGTTCCGAAAAACTCATTGGTACGAGCCGGGGTTCGAGCCGCGACCTCCAGATTGCAAGTCGCACGCTCTTACCGCTAGGCCGCCAGCGCTTCCGTAAAAATCGAATGCCGTTTCCTCAGGTGAATTGTTTAGTTATTTTAATCACCCACAGACTAACACTAAAATGCAGTCTGAATTTTGTAAGATATACGAATCAGCATAGCCTTGCCACAAACGTCTAAACTTACCCCGCTTAAGCTTAGACATTCGACGCGATTTCAAGTTCTAACTAGTTTCGGTGTTTGAACTAAATGTTGTATAGAGTTAGACCAAGATAAGTCTGCAACGATTTTGATAGTACACTCACTGCTAGTGTTATTTTAAACGTCAAACTTCTATGAAATTATGACGTGTAAATAACACTTGCACTGCGTATGCTATCAAAATCGTTGCAGTGTTTTCTTGGTCTAACTCTAACTCTACCAAGATGCCCACACAAGAAAATGTCTCGGGTATATTAGGTAGGCATGCAGGTGGATAATAGCGTGCGACTACATATTTAGCAGGTTAATGTGTTAAACGTACGCTGACTTAGTGCCAGTTGCAACATCCGCACTTGACAGACTGATCAACGTCACCCGGCGCGCCACGGCGGTTTACTATGAAACTTTCCATACAATAAAATTTAACTGGCGACCGAAGAGCTGGCGGCTACCTTGCACAACGTATCAGCATTGCGATACAGCGAGGAAATGTCGCCAGCATCCTTGGTAGGGTACACTGCCTCAAGGGCCTATTTTAGATTTAAGCTAGTTTTTAATTTCTTTTAGTAATACCACTGTATATATCTTGTTTGTAAATAAATGATTACAACATAAAATTTAGTCAACTCTTTGTCATCACAAACAGTTTGGTGCAACCGACCCTAAGATACTAACAAAAGAGCATATGTAGCTCCAATAGGCGGAATCGGGTCTAGTAGGGTCAGATAGGGCAACCCAACTATAGTATACGTACGCTGTGACCAAGATGCCAACAGAAGAGAACGATATAGCTCCAATAGCCCAGGCAGATTCGGGTCGCAGATATGCCTCGGGTATTGGCATGCAGTGAGTCCTAGGTAGCGAGACCCGATTACAGTTTATTATACGTACGCTGTAACCAAGATGCCAACAGAAGAAAACGACATAGCTCCAATAGCCCAGGCAGAATCGGGTCGCAGGTATGCCTCGGGTATTGGCATACAGTGAGTCCTAGTAGGGTCGGGTAGCGTGCCTCGACTGCACACGACGCACGCCGTCTCGACCTCTGGTGAACGTATCTGACGGAAAATTAGAATAGGTTAGGTGAATAACACATACTTAAACTTGTTACCGTCAACAATCCTCAGCCTTAGAAGTCGTAAGTTGTAAAGTACAAATTTAAATCGCTTATTAAGTGTTATGTTACGCTATTAAAATCAGCTTCATGCTTTGAAGTAGGGTTTATTATATACAAGCTTGTATTGTTGCAGTATATGTGTCGGCGGCCGATCGTAAGATCAGGCATATCGTGAAATTCCTAGGCATATCGTGAAACGTGAAAATGTTTGACCCGTTTCCTGAGTCGACGGAGCTCCGCTACGCGGGGCTCAAATTTCTGGGCAGTTTGCCCTTCGGGCATCTAAAGCAACCTAACGAACCTATCCTACCTATATATTGGTTTAATGTCACTATCGTCAATGCAAGTATGTATTACCTAACTAATATTATGTATGTAATATGTTTGCAATAAATTCTTTTGACTTTTGACTTTAATGTATCAATGAAAAATTTGTAACAGAAACATTGCATGCCGTAAAAAACATCTAAAACTATAGTGGGAGTGGAACGTTTTAAATTGTTATAAGGACTTGGGGACAACTTGTTAAAGAAAGTTGCCTCCACAGAGAGTGGTGGTGTGTTGGTCGTTAAGGTTTCATTCACCGTAAACTACGAGCAAGGCGGAAATATTCTATGTACGTTTAAAAAGTCGCTGGGGGACCATAGAATAACTTACTGTTAACTTAGACGAGCGGAAGTTTATAATGCAGTTAGAAAGGGGTTAAAAACGGGTGCTATAAAATGGAATATATTAAGGAAGTAAATTAAAGAGTGGTGCTATTTAAAATGTAGGTAATGTAAAATGCAATGTATATAGGATGTTCGCATCAGTCCTTGTCTTACCGAGCGGTTCAAGGCGTGACTATCCACCTCTTTCTATTTAGTCTGTGCAAAAAGACAGGTGCTACGTCGAATGACCTGTGACTTAACAACTAGCTAGCTAGGGCGATGACTGAGACCTTGGTACCCAATGAAAACTGTAGGCACCCTATGTACGCAGCGTAGGCTACGCTGCGTAAAGCGTGACATTCTATTTAATCTCCAATCTTCCCATCAAATGTGGCGCACACACCAACATCAAACAAGGTCTAAAGAACTCTGAGGTGTTATGGAATGTTTACCTCGTACTGCGTGCAGTTGAAGCAGTGCCAGCAGCAGCTCTCCCCCTCGACGTACTGCTTGGCCTGTCCCAGCTCGCACTCGGCGCTGCACACGGACTCCGGGGGCCGACGGGAGTCCAACTTGAATTGTATCTCTGTTGGAACGAAAAAAAAGTTTAAAGTAATTTATTTTATTAGGTGTTTTTGTAAATTTTTTGACCTCCCCTTCTCCTTTGGTGAAATATCGTGAGAGTAGCCTTGACTCGAAAATTTGTGTGTCGACTGTAGTACATGCGTTGGAAAAACACAATTCGCACGTAGTATTTGAAGAGTTGTATCAGATTTCGTCATATCTTAATCAGTTTACACTATTATTGCTAAAAATAAGTTTCGTGATGTTTGCCGAGCCCCCTTCTCACCCACGCGTTATTTGGTTATTTGGCGATATTCTGCTTGACGCCCTTCCATTCCAACTACACCTCACGTAATTAATGGACCCCCCTTACTATTATCTAATGAGTATTACCACAGAATAAATAATAGTACTAAGTACAGAAGACTCACTCTGTTACGATGTGGCCGCTAGGTGGCGACAGCGCCACGCGCGGCTTATGGCTTTCCCCAAAATTGGGGCCGAACGGATGTACTTTTAGCTACCTGTAGCAAAGCGACGAAATCGCGGAGTGAGACACGCCTGGTATTACTAATGAAAGAAAAGAGTTGAAAAGACACAGCAACGCTGAGCATTCACTGACAATAAAACTACAGTGACTAGAACTACCTATTATATCTAGTCACTATGCAGCTACTAAGCTGCAACCCTGTTACAATAGTAGGTACTTTATCTATCTTACTTCATGGAAGAAACCGTAAGAAACCTAGAACATACAGGAAACCATTCTAATAAAATAGAAAGTGTAAAAACACAGGGTATTGATGCGGCTAGCTACTCCGAAAGATTGTGCCTGAACCACTTCGATTCTATGAAATGAAACGTACTATCCATTTGCACCGCGCAAGTAATAGCAGAATAGAATTAAAAAGAGTAGTGTAACTTGGGACAAAATATAACCTGTCGAAAAAATTATAGGCAAGGTCAATGTGGCTAATTCCGTCATAGGAGCTATTCAGTCCACGAGCGTATTATTTCTTTGATTTTCAATCGTAGGAAAAAAAAACATCTGCTTTTGATTGCTGAAACTAAAACAAATCGCTGCTTTGTCGATGAAATTATCATTTTTTTCGTTGTTCGATAAAAACGCTAGTAGGGGCGACCCTATGAGCCTAGCCACATTGACCTTGCTTTTTCGCCACGACCAGCTCGTAAACACTCTTTTTTCTTCAAAAACGGATGAGCAAGTTGCATTTTTATCCACAAGAGTGGCAAAGTAATTTGTAGCATGATATGATTCCGAATGGTAAATGTTTAATAGCTTTCATTTGAATTTGACTTTATCATTTGGATAAATTAAGTATTTTCCTGGGGGGATGGGGATGGTGAAATTTTTTGTCGGTAGTACCTAAAGTTTGTTTAACCCTCATGGCTTAAAACCCTGCAACGCTCAAGATTTCACTTTTTGAACTATTTGTTACGCTCGTGGTTTTGTTTTAGAATATTTGGATTGCTCGTATCATATTAGCACAAGGGGTTAAACAGCAACTTAAGCCACCTGTAAAACAAATAACTATTAGGTATTGCTGGCTTTTTATGCACAGTAAAATTTCCAAAGAGCCCAAACTCGACGGCATAGTACTTATTTATAAACTTCCGTGTTAATCGCGCAATCTCAATAGCGCAGGAAGCAGCAATAAAATGTGACGATACTTTCTACAAAAACACAACTATATTGAATAAGCAAGGTCGCCTTTGCTAGCAGTCATTTACGTCCGAGATTTCTGGAACGGGCATTATGCCTGAGTATTAGGAGTTAGATTACTGTTTTCAGTCCTTATACTTTGGTAATTATGTACTATCTGGTTCCCCTTTATCGAATGGGACGTGTTCACATTTTTCTACAGATTCTGTTAACGTCAGTGCACCCGACCTACATTTTAGCAGAGCATGGATAAAATCTAGATTTCCTAGAGTGTGTGCAAACAGGGCAGGATGGCAATTTAATTTGTAGAACAAATATTAAGAGGATAGAAGTTAAGCTATTGAATTATCTGCAGTGACGTCGTATGTCCGCTATAATCGTGCGTCGTAAATGAGAATAGAACTGAATTAATTTATTTAATTTTTCGCTATAGTTATAAGTATGAACAATGTGTGTGGTACATAGGTCCTAGAATTTATAATCGTTTGCCAAATAATTTGAAGTCAGCAGAATTATCAGACAATATGTTTATTAGAAAGCTAAAGGAATATTTAATAGATAAGGCGTTCTACTCATTCGATGAATTTATGAATCCAAACAATGTTATATGTGATTATTGAAATGAGATACTTATTATTGTTAATATAAAATTAGGATGTAAATATGTATAATAAAATTGACATGTAACTTACGTTATGAATAAAGAAATTGAAATTGAAATTGAATTATATTGAATTTTTATAAATAGCCGTCTACCTACATAAATAAAATAGCATTTCCAGAAAGATATTTCTTATTCATGTAGATGTCCAAAGATACGTCATTTCTATAATTGAGACTCTTGAATAGGTAATTATGTAGGTACTATTAGCCTTATCAATGATTGAGACTAAAACCCCCTTACCCTAACTAACCTAACTTTATTAAATTGTACAACGGGACTTAATCGCGTACAATTTAATAATGTGTAAAAATCGTGAAAGTTTTAAATCAGTGTTAACCTAACTTACAGTGCCAAAAATAATGTCCGATCTGTTTTAACAGTCCAATTGGCTTCGTTAACATGCAAAAAATACTGCCGTATTCGAACTTCAAGATATTCACAAGAGACGACACGTACTATATCCATTCTAGATACGTTATAGTTTAGATTTCAACTAGTTCTCTTTTGCAGCTCAATTCGGGCAATCAATGTCACTTTTACGTTAGATAGAGTTAGATATCTATTAGATGTGAATTGGATCTCTAAGTCATATCTTGTGGAAATAGTTCAAGAGTATCTCCAGAATCGCGGAAATGTCAAATTTGACAGGTTAGATCCTAAAAATATCGTTATCGTATCTTGGTGATGTCTAAAAGATATCTTATAGATATCTATTTCAAAATCCGAATCGGGCCCATAAACGCGTATTTTACCATTCTCCCATTCCAAATAACAAAATGTGACTTTTTGTTTTAACGGCGTTCAAAAGCGATAGCAATTTTTCTCCTTAACGATGCAGCGTTGTTAATGAGAGAGGGTTCTTACTTTTAATTGTTTGCCATTCCTAAAAGCACATTTGATTTTGAACCGTAATACTTTCCGTATAGATGTGCTTTTTGCTTTAATATGTCACCGTTGTCCACGGGCTAATGTATGGGCAACCCAGTATGAGTACGTACGAGTTTTAACAAGCGCAGGTAATTATCGTAAAATAGCATTTTGTATGTAATTTAGAAAAGTGGATATTCTTAATTCGACTGCATGCATAATAAAAACTGCTAGCTAAAAACTACGTCATTAGTAACATTTGTAAAAATATATGTAATGTACAACTACAATACGGAATGGAAAGTAAAACTAATTAATAATTATGTCTGTGCGGAAAGAGAAGAGTCGTGAAATGTAGGAGAGCCCATACATTATACGACTCTTCTCCGCACAGGCCCTATCTATGGATTTAGAATATAAATTGTGCCTCTGGAGACCTGATTGAAGAGTATGTTGTAGCTCCAGCTCTTACCGTCCAGGTCCAACTGTAGCTCTCCGTCTAGGTACTCTCCGACCTTGAGCCAGCGATAGTTGCCTCTAAAGACCTGTTTGAAGAGTATGTTGTAGCTCCAGCTCTTACCGTCCAGGTCCAACTGTAGCTCTCCGTCCAGGTACTCTCCGACCTTGAGCCAGCGATAGTTGCCTCTAAAGACCTGTTTGAAGAGTATGTTGTAGCTCCAGCTCTTACCGTCCAGGTCTAACTGTAGCTCCCCGTCCAGGTATTCTCCGACCTTGAGCCAGCGGTAGTTGCCCCTGGAGACCTGCTTGAGGTGTAGTATGTTATAGCTCCAGCTCTTACCGTCCAGGTCCAACTGTAGCTCCCCGTCCAGGTATTCTCCGACCTTGAGCCAGCGGTAGTTGCCCCTGGAGACCTGCTTGAAGTGTAGAATGTTGTAGCTCCAGGTCTTACCGTCCAGGTCTAACTGTAGCTCCCCGTCCAGGTATTCTCCGACCTTGAGCCAGCGGTAGTTGCTTCTGGAGACCTGCTTGAAGTGTAGTATGTTGTAGCTCCAGCTCTTACCGTCCAGGTCCAACTGTAGCTCTCCGTCCAGGTACTCTCCGACCTTGAGCCAGCGATAGTTGCCTCTAAAGACCTGTTTGAAGAGTATGTTGTAGCTCCAGCTCTTACCGTCCAGGTCTAACTGTAGCTCCCCGTCCAGGTATTCTCCGACCTTGAGCCAGCGGTAGTTGCCCCTGGAGACCTGCTTGAGGTGTAGTATGTTATAGCTCCAGCTCTTACCGTCCAGGTCCAACTGTAGCTCCCCGTCCAGGTATTCTCCGACCTTGAGCCAGGGGTAGTTGCCCCTGGAGACCTGCTTGAAGTGTAGAATGTTGTAGCTCCAGCTCTTACCGTCCAGGTCCAACTGTAGCTCCCCGTCCAGGTACTCTCCGACCTTGAGCCAGCGATAGTTGCCCTTGGAGACCTGCTTGAAGTGTAGAATGTTGTAGCGCGCCGGGCCGTCCCCGTTGCCGTCGAAGCGGAACTCGTCGCCGCTTAGACCTGTACAGAAGTCTGGATTTAAGACATTTTTGAATAGCCCTTTTTTTGTTCTTAAAAGTAAACTTAGTAGCCAGACGGGCTTTCATCGACGGCACCAAAGACGAAAAAAATGTGTTTACACTGGTTAAATGAAAGTAATGACAAACATTGTCGCAAAAATCCTCAGAACAGTTCGTTATCACAATACGAGTATTTTAATAAATAAAACGTTCTTTACTAAAAACAAGCAGCAAACTTAGATTTCATGCTAATATGGTTGCCAAGGTAGCAACGAAGCCTTAAGAAAGATGAAATCAACTCCAATAAATTCTTCGCGCGAGTCATGCTCTTTGTAAAAGTGGGTATGCCTTTTTTTTTAAATTTGATTTAAAAGTGTTTCTTTTATTTTTTGGCATTTTTATATATTGTGACTTTTTTGGCACTTTTGTGTTATTTCTACTCAGAATCACGAGCTCTTTCGATCCTAATAGGATAAAAAAATGTCCCAGAGTTTTTTCCTATTGTGTTACCATTTCCCCATATACTTTGTGTGGCGGTAACAAAAAAGGAGAATTGGGAAATGTATGGAAATGACACTTTTATTCTCCTATAAGGATGAAAAGGGCTCGTGATCCTGACTAGAAATAACACAAAAGTGGCAAAAATGTCACAATATATAAAAATGGAAAAAATAAAAGAAACACTCTTAAAGTCAAGTATAATGGTTTTATCTATAGAGTGCCGCTCGAGGGGTTATTATTAGAGATGCCACGAATAGTGGTTTTAGCCGAATACCGAATACCAGGCCGCTCTCTCGGCCGAATACCGAATATTCGGCATGAGATGCGAACATTGTGAGTCACAATTGTTATGAAAACTGTTCCCCAACAAAGCACAACGTTTGCTAAGATATATTTTTTGTAAAACAGAACTAATGAATGTAGTCAATCAAATCAGACCCATGATAAAAATAAAATATTTCATAATTTACAAATGCTTAAAAAAGGGTCTTCCTATTTAACAACTTTCCAATAATACATTTTATATAAATATTAAATATACCTAATTTTTGGTATTTTTATTATGTAATTTTTCTTTTTAGGTAGTGGCAATAGATATTCGGTATTCGGCCGAATACCGAATTTCGGCCTATTCGGCCAGTTTGCCGAATATTCTGTATTCGGCCGAATGTTGCATACTATTCGGCCGAATACCGAATATTCGGCAAACTGGCTGAATAGGCCGAATACCGAATAGTTGCCGAATATTCGTGGCATCGCTAGTTATTATCCCTTATTATAATAACTCGTCGGGTGGCAAAGCAAATTTCCACACACACAATGTTGTAACGTGACAATCGTTGATTGGAAATGCTAGTCGAAACCTGACTAATGTAAATTAAATATTAAATAGTTATGTGACTTATTGTGGCATTTGTTAACCCCATAAGATCGATGTGCGATTGTCTCCTTTGCTAGGCCCCCAGATTTGGATACACATGTTTTTTTTTGTATTTTATCTTCTTATTAGGTAGGTACCTAGTTCATAAATCTCTAAACCAAGGCCTACTTAATCAATCAAAACAATAATAAAAATCAGTGCAAACTGAACTTTTAAATTGAGTCGGTTTTTCACAAACAGGTTTTATTTCCGAATTATTCACAACACAATGAATCAATCAATCTTCTAAGTGCCAAATAGACCAATGAAGAAATTATTAAGCCAACCCACATCATGTTCACGGTTCATTTCATATTACTTTGTAATTCCATTGGGTCAAATCAAATCTCAAACATTAATAGGAAGTTTATCCATCTTGTGGAAAGAAGTTTAATTAATTAAAAATTAAAAAACACGACTGCAGTTTAAAATCGAACTGAAAAGCTAAAAATAATTTTTAGTTATGTTAGGTATTCAACTTAATGAATGTAAAATAGAATATAAGTGTTCAGTCCGGATCATAAACAGCAAACGGAAAAGTTTAGGCTCATTTAGGATCGTGACTGTACCTGCATATTTTATTTCTATTGCAGTCGGGGACCTTGATATATTGAAATTTTCCCATTCACAGGTCCCCGACTGCAATCGAAATAAAATATACAGGTACAGTCACGATCCTAAATGAGCCTAAACTTTTCCGTTTGCTGTTTATGATCCGGACTGAACACTTATATTCTATTTTACATTCATTAAGTTGAATACCTAACATAACTAAAAATTATTTTTAGCTTTTCAGTTCGATTTTAAACTGCAGTCGTGTTTTTTAATTTTTAATTAATTAATTTTATTTTATACATTTTAGTGACCATACAAACCAACCACATTTTTTATGATTTAAGGAAATTGAGTTGCTTGAAGGAGCTTTCATCATGTTGATCTTTGATATGTTAGCATGAAACGTGCTTAAAAACCTAAATAGGTCGGACCCAAAAACCAGACGTATTTAAAAGTGCTATGGCTTAATATCTCTGTAACTACATAATTATTTCCTATTAGTTGGCTTTCGGCCTTCGCAATTAAGATACTTGGGGAAGCTGCAGAATGCGTGCACCTTTCTTACGCTCCGGGCCTTCGGCCCTACGCGAAGCTCGGCCTTCGGCCTTCGCAATTAAGATACTTGGGGAAGCTGCAGAAAGCATGCACCTTTCTTACGCTCCGGGTCTTCGGCCCTACGCGAAGCTCGGCCTTCGGCCTTCGCGATTGCGAAAATTGGGAAAGATACATAAAGGGTGCACCTTTCTTACGCTCCGGGTCTTCGGCCCTACACGAAGCTCGGCCTTCGGCCTTCGCAATTAACATACTTAGGGAAGCTGCAGAAAGCATGCACCTTTCTTACGCTCCGGGCCTTCGGCCCTACGCGAAGCTCGGCCTTCGGCCTTCGCGTTTGAGAAACTTGGGGAAGTTACATAAAGCGTGCACCTTTCTTACGCTCCGGGTCTTCGGCCCTACGCGAAGCTCGGCCTTCGGCCTTCGCAATTAAGATACTTGGGAAAGCTGCAAAAACCGTGCACCTTTCTTACTCTCCGGGCCTTTGACCCTACGCGAAGCTCGGCCTTCGGCCTTCGCAATTAAGAAACTTGGGGAAGCTGCAAAAGCCATGCACCTTTCTTACGCTCCGGGCCCTCGGCCCTACGCGAAGCTCGGCCTTCGGCCTTCGCGATTGGGACACTTGGGGAAGCTACAGAGAGCGTGCACCTTTCTTACGCTCCGGGCCTTCGGCCCTACGCGATGCTCGGCCTTCGGCCTTCGCAATTAAGATACTTGGGGAAGCTGCAGAAAGCATGCACCTTTCTTACGCTCCGGGCCTTCGGCCCTACGCGAAGCTCGGCCTTCGGCCTTCGCGATTGAGAAACTTGGGGAAGTTACATAAAGCATGTACCTTTCTTACGCTCCGGGTCTTCGGCCCTACGCGAAACTCGGCCTTCGGCCTTAGCAATTAAGATACTTGGGGAAGCTACAGAGAGCGTGCACCTTTCTTACGCTCCGGGCCTTTGACCCTACGCGAAGCTCGGCCTTCGGCCTTTCGCAATTGAGGAACTTGGGGAAGCTGCAAAAACCATGCACCTTTCTTACGCTCCGGGCCTTCGGCCCTACGCGAAGCTGGGCCTTCGGCCTTCGCGATTGGGAATCTTGGGGAAGCTACAGAGAGTGTGCACCTTGCTTACGCTCCGGGCCTTCGGCCCTACGCGAAACTCGGCCTTCGGCCTTCGCAATTGAGTTATTGGGGAAGCTGCAAAAACCGTGCACCTTTTTCTTACGCTCCGGGCCTTCGGCCCTACGCGAAGCTCGGCCTTCGGCCTTCGCAATTAAGATACTTGGGGAAGTTACAGGAAGCACGCACCTGCCTTACGCTTCGGACCGTCGGCCATATGCGGAGTTCGGCCTTCGGCCTTCGTAATTAAAATACTCGGGTAAGTTGCAGGAAGAGCCCATCTATCTCAAGCTCCCATTTTTTGCCCCCTACGCGGAGCTCGGCCTTCGTAATTAATATAATATTGGGAAATTTGGAAGCGCGCACCGAGCCTGTCTTATGCTCCGGGCCTTCAACCCTACGCGGAGCTCGGCTTTCGACCTTTGCAATTTGAATACTCGGGGAAGTTGCAGGAAGAGCCCATCTGCCGTACGCTCCGGGCCGTCATCCCTACGTAGAGCTCGGCCTTCGGTCTGACACTTTTACACCTTGTTCCGTCAAAGTGGGTGCAGAGTTATATCTGAAGACGGACTCTACAATCTCAGACTCTCTACAAAGAACTTTTACACTTTTCTATTCCTTTAGCGCAATTTAGAACATATTGGCTTGGTTTCAAAACAAGTAAAATATGATTAATATAATACCTACCTATGTATCATTTTTTTTATGATCAGTGGTCAAGCCACTTCCTTTGAATATCCCAACAATAGGATAATATTTGGTTTTATAAGATTAGCTTTTCTTAACATATTTTGTGAATTCTTACTTTCTCGAAATTAGACTTAAACCCTCATATTGTATATATATTATTGGTCGTCTTTCAAAGCGCTTCATTTTGATGCCCTACTCGATGGGTTTGCAAGATATTTTTTTCTAAATGTTGCGCAATATGGCGTATTTAGTCCGCCATATTGTTTTTATAATGACGTCATATAGCCTATGTCACTCGGGATGACGTAAGGATTCTAATGATACATCATACATCTAAATCGGTTCAGGCATTTAGCTGCTAGGGTGGAACAAAGAAACTTACATACCCACAAACATGAACGCTGAAAACAATACACTCCTTTTTTTGGGCAGTCGTGTAAAAACGCAGCCGTCAAGAGACCTGACGGCTGCACTCTTGTGCCCTGGAGCCTTGGCCGCCCTTTAGCGTGGGACGCTACCTGCGTCGATACGCTAGCACCGTCCCACGTTGAAGGATCGGCCCGGAAGCCCGGGACTGCCGCGGACCAGGCCCAGACACTAAAGCGCCGCAAATATGCGTTCCTAACGGACCGATACGATTTTGCGGCGCTCGCCATTGAAACACTGGGCCCATGGTCGACCGACACCATACAGTTAATAAAGGAAGTGTCGGTCAGACTAATAGGTGTCTCGGGCGACCACAGGGCGGGCTCCTTCTTGGCTCAAAGTTTAAGTCTGGCGGTTCAAAGGGGCAACGCCGCCAGCATTCTAGGTTCCATTCCAGAAGCGGGTAGCTTTGGAGAGATATTTTATATTTAGTTTTAGTTGTTATTTTTAGGTTTTATGTAAATATTGTTTCATTTGTACCTTCATGTATTATTTAATTAAATTTTCTAAAAACGCAGTTACAATATTATATAACTACTCAATATGTATACCAAAATGCCTTTAATACTTGCCAGTAAACTCCACTTTTCTCAAGAAGCGCAAGAGTTCCGAACCGCTGGCAGGCCTCATGGCCTCGCATAGGCCTGGTCTGCCGCAAACTTCGGCGTGCATATCTCTGGAACAAACAAAAAGGAACTTTAGTCAGTGTAATTGAATTGGTATGAACTAGTTAGGGCTAATATGTAGACAAAGAGGAAATAACATACCCTTATAGATTTTTATGTCTAGGGGAGGTAGGAGACCATTGGTCAGTCGGGAGTAGGTTTTGCAATCCGGATCCGAAATGAATGAAATTATCCGGATCTGGATCCGGATCCGCGGATCTTCGCATACATTTCAGATCCGTCGTTCGAACCTTAGTCGGGACGCTCGGGCACCTTGTAAATCAGGACCATTTACAAGGGGGTGCCCGAGTTTCCCGGCTGCCCAATGGTCACCTACCTCCCCTACACTTCAGCTCGTACTTGTCCCGCATGGACGAATGATAACAAAATGACATTAGATATCATTTTGAGGTAAAAATGTAAGCTCATAAATTTCAGCCTTATGAGAAATCCGGAAGTGGGTCACAAAGTTGCAAAATTTGATTACACACAAACAGGGACTAGACATCCAGGACAAGTTAAAGTAAATAAAAAATGTAATAGAGGTGATCCATTCACAAGGCCATATGAGTTTATATAAATAACTTTTCACAAGTTTTTCGCCCATGGACCCTACGGTAAATATCTATGTTTTTAATTATAAGTAGGTAAATTAAACAAATGTTACATTGATTGATATCCAAGAACCCATACACATAGAAATATCGTTTTACCCACGCATAATATATATATGGACATATAGTTTTATATAATTTTCCTGTGATTAACAAAAGGTGAGTTAAATCCATATAAACCCTCAACGGGCCCTAAAACATTCGAATTATCAATTCAGACAAATTGGACAGTCATACGATGAAATATCCGCGAAATTATAACCCGGAATGTTAACACATCCATAGCCAAGGGACAGAGCGACCATCCCACACAATTGTCTAAGCCGTTATAGAGTTTAACCATCTAGGAATTAACTGTAAAACCCCATGAACTATAAAACGGATTTGCGCCACTTCTCCCCCCAGGTCACAATAGTTTAAATTACGAAATGTAAATTCGAATCCCACTAACCCACAAGGATTACTACTCGCTAGGGACCGATCTACAATTCTACATCGCTATTAAAAAGGGCTCATGTTATTAGAAACTTCTTAAAACTTTTGCCCTTTCGTATTAAAAGGATGAAAGGGTTTATAGAAATTGAATTAGTAAACAAATTCATTTAAATGAGGGTATTTTAAAGCAATTAGATGTGTAAAAGGTTGTTGATTTTGTAATAAGTACTTGACCGTTTCTAGACCATTCGCCTCTTAGCTTAGCAAAATTGTACTTATTTTGGACGAAGGGATATGGTAGGGTTATGTTTCAGCCAGGTAGAGTGTGAAGGTTGTTTATAATGCAGTAAGATTTTATTATACAACATATTCTCTTTGTTTTTTTTTTCGGTGTTCAATTAAACATTTTTCAATATTTAATATGAAAGTAAAATATATTTTTTTAATCATTTATTACAAACAAGATAATTACAGTGTATTACTAAAAGAAATTAAAAACTAGCTTAAATCTAAAATAGGCCCTTGAGGCATTGTACCAAGGATGCTGGCGACATTTCCTCGCTGTATCGCAATGCTGATACGTTGTGCGAAATAAAAAATACATGTAAAAATAATTAAACAATAAAAATATTACAAAATTATGCGTTATGTCCTTCGCAAGTTTATTGGTTTATATTTGGTTCATAATGTAAATAATGTACAAATATGAGCCAAATAGCTTGAAATAAATTAAGTCATAATTTTAAATGGTCTTTACGGGGTTCCACTTCACCAAATACCAAATTGTATTTTCCGAGATCACTATTAGTGTGCCTATAATATTCAAAAGTCCCCTCAATCAACAGATAGCACGGCATTATGGGAGTGGGACCAACTGCCAATAACGTTGAAATAAATGAATTTTAATTTAATTTAATTTTAATTTAATTTCTGTAAGTTGGGCAGTTTTAATTTAATGAAGGTACTATAATTTTTTTTAATCTTCGCAGTTTCAATAACGAATGCGTCATTTCCGATATCTGCACTACGTAGACGATGTAGTGCATAATTATTTTCCATCGTATTTTCACGGAAACTTGCGAACGTGTCTTGCTATTTCAGTCACTCTCGCTACAAAAAGTACTGTCATTGACTAAACTAGCATGACAAATACGAACGTTTCCGAGAAAATACGATGGAAAACAATTATGTAGTTACATCGTAGTGTTAGTGTGATTAATTTGAATATTGTTGTCGTAGACTAACTGTGAGATTTTGATTGGTCAAGAAAGAGTGCAACAAGTGAAAGAGTTTGTGTATCTGGGAACCTTGTTCACTAGGGACGGTAAGCATGATAAGGACATTGAAAGGAGAGTGAATGCTGGAAATCGCGTGAATGGGGCACTTAACGCTTTTATGAGCAGCCAAAAGGTGTCGCAAAAAGCACGGTTGGCTGTGCATAGAGGGGTGTTGGTGCCTACACTCATGTATGGTAGCGAAAGTTGGGTATGGCAGAAGAGGCATCAGAGCCAAGTGAATGCAGTGGAAATGAGAGCGTTGAGAAGTGTGTGTGGTGTGAGATTACAAGATAGAATTAGGAACAGTGTGATAAGGGAAAAGTGTGGACTGAACGAAGATGTAGTGACAAAAATTGAGAAAGGTATGTTGAGATGGTTTGGACACATGGAAAGAATGAGTGAAAGAAGGCTGACAAAGAGAGTGTATAAGGGAGAAGTAGAAGAGGGAGTTGGAAGGGGCAGACCTCGGCGGACTTTCTTCGATCAGATCGGGGAAATCCTGAAGAAAGGCCAGGTCAAGAGCACCCTAAACCGGCGAGCGTGTATGAGGAATATTATGAAAGTAACGGAAGCGAAAGAGGTATGTCAGGATCGTAGCAAGTGGAAATCCGTGGTCTCTGCCTACCCCTCCGGGAAATAGGCGTGATTATATGTATGTATGTATGTATGTATGTTGTCGTAAACAAGTCGTGCTTACATGGAATCGTTATATTATCCTCCTAAGGCCCAACGAAAAATTGAGTATGTAGTCAGTACGGCCCGTAGTCCTACCAGTAGTACTATTGTTTTATACTCAATCAGACCCAAGTACTTAAAAGACTTTTTTTAATGTTATTGTACTTCTACAGCACCTTATACAGCACCTTGTACAGCACTTTGATTTTTTTTTACGAACTTGTTAAAGGTCTCACAGACAAAACAAAACAGTCCTTTAGAAGTTCGTACTTACACGCCAATTTCGATAAGGGCAACATTTGAAATGGGTTTTCTATTAAGTCCTACTGGTAGGACCGTGGTACGCTATGACTACACAACAGCTACACAATTGTTGTAGGAGCTGGGTCTGAATAAGAAAGTTAATAAGTACTATGGGTAGGACCTTGGGCCTTAGGAGGATATGCAATAAAAGCGCATGAGAGTAAATAATTGTTGTAAGTATAATAGAATGTTCTGCATAGTACAAGTTAGTTGGTAAGTAGTTGGAATTTAGTTGGAACTTGGCCAATTTGTGTCTTGGAATTATAGATTTTGGGTATAGTTTCAGAAGGTATTGCTGAACAGTTTAGTTGGTGTACTCGTCGTTCAATGTATATCTAAAGACCAAAAGACAATTAGGAATTTATACCTCTCTACACAGAGTCAAGACGTTCAGTCAGCAAAACTATTAGCGTATGCCAGATGCCAACGCAGGCTTCGTCCAAAGTGCCGTCCAAATTTCGTCCAACATTTCACAAAAGTAATAATAAACAGGCGTCGTTAATAACTTTAAGAGAAAACAATACTACGTAATTCATTTAGCACAGATTCATTCTTATGTCAGAGATAACAATGGCGAAGCTGTGTGGAGAAATAATATCAGTATTCTTACTGCACAAAGCACACATTAGCTGGCCAGCTTTCAAGTTCCTGACTGATATGAATTGTAGGTGCCGACGTTACATTTCACCGAGCTCTCTGCTCAGCCAGATGTATCAGCCTGATCAGTACAGTTGTAATATATTTAATCCATCCAGAGTGGCGCTTACTAAACGCTACTGTCTTAATAGATACAGTAAGCTGCATAGATAATTGACCCCCTCCTCTGCGTAAAAATTTGTTTGTTTGGGGTCACTTATTTCAACTTATTTCTGCAACTATGTACAGTAGTACATAGTACATACAATAACGCAGAACACAAAATTTTTGACACGGTTTTTCAATTATTACAATCAGCGATATACTTAATAGCGGAATGCTCCTAAACGCTTGTAGACCTACATAATTCCCAAATCTCAAACGCTACATCATTGGGTAAATTTTACAAGTCAGTTCAATAAAGTTAGTACACTGCTAGTCAGGAGTGCTAGGTGGGCATTTTCACTTAAAAGTGTACCATTTTTTTTCGAATATCCATGATTCTGAGTCTAAATACCAAAAAGTTATGGTTTTTTTGAAAAAAAAATGTAAATGGCACCATTTTTCCTGAAAACCCCCAGGTACCTATAATTAGGCATGTAAGGTACTTACCTATATTTTCGTAAGATATTAAAATCAAGTAGCCTTAAAAAGACTTAATCATTCCCATCTTTTGACCTTCTTTTGTCAAAATTACAACATTTATCTCAACTTGCGTAAAGCGGTCGTCTTTTAAGTTGAATGGAAAGACCGATCTCCCCGGCGTCACATTCAATTGAAAGGGAGCATTATACACGATCCCGCATTCACGACGCTCCAGTTTCTGAAAAAAGGGTTGCCTCAACCGCATAGGTGTATTTCTAAATTGCTTGCCGAGCGAGTCAAGTTTTCCGCACCGGTGTGACTTGAACCTGGGATCCGTTATTGGCAAATATTTGAGTCTATAGGAAGTGCTCAGTTTTTTAGACTCTAGTCAACATGTCAAACAGCCTGAGACCTGCAGCAACAGTTTAAGATCTTATAATTAGAGATCGGACAAATTTGCGACATTGCTCGCAATAATGTGGACATGACTCCAAAATTGATTAAATAATTAATCATTGAATTAATTTCTTACCTGAGGTTTAATTTTGATTCCTAATCAATAAATAACACAAAGAGTTCTTATAATTACCTATATGTTTTCAAGGCGCGTTGTAAGCAAGGGCTTTATTATTATTGCTATTATTTTACTAAGCTTTCACAAGCAGTCAACATTGAAAACAGAGTCTGTAAAACGTAGTGTCCTTCAACATACTCCGAAGACTAAAGTTATTACGGTATAATGGGGTGAGTAGGGGCAAAACTGACATTCAAACCTCGATATCATTTTATTTTTACATGTGCAAACTGAATGGTGTATATAACAAGTGTTCCGGACGTTCGTATTTTAGATTTTATTTTATTTTGGGCAATAGTTCCATTTCATAACTTTGACGATAACCAGGAAATCCCACCTCACCCCGTAGTCCCTAGTAATTGGGGTGAGATGGAATTTCATACAAAGGTGATTTTGGAAGATTGTTGGATCGTTTTTTATTATTATGAGTATTACTATAGCTCCATTTTAAATTGGAATACATTATTTTTGTAGCAGTGGCCTTAAAATTCCATCTCACCCGCCTTTCATCCCTTCTCTCCCCATTCATAACCCAACTCTCCCCGCGAACCCTACTCACCCCATTTTACGGTATATACCAACTCTAGTAATAAATTACTAGGCGTAGGTAATTATCGAGCATATTTGAACCGGTGCGACAAAACCATTGCTTCGCCCGGTCATGGGAATAGCACCAGGTATCTGAGGCATTTTTAAATGATGTGTATATTTCTGAGCGAATGTGTAACGAATGCCCTGAGGGCTTTTCGAAGCGGGTACCTTATGCATTAAGGGGCCCACAGATTACCTGTTTGCCGGACGATATCAGCCTGTCAGTCCATTAAGGTGACAGTATTGTTAAGGTGACAGTCCATTTCCAACGACAGCTGCACTACTGTTCATTTTACTATGGAAATTGACAGTAACAGCGACACGTTCAGTACCAGTAGTGCAGCTGCGGTCAGAAATGGAATGTTACCCTTAAAAGCAAAAGGTGACAGTTCCGAACAACTGGCAGGCGAACTGGTAATCTGTGGGCCCCATTATTAACGGCTTGATTCGAACTTTGAAGTACGTCAATAATATGTAAACGTAAAATAGTATTTTATGCAACCGTTGTTTAAGAGGGGTCAAAAAAGGCGAGTGGCGTGGGTAACAATTTGAGGCGAAGCCGAAAATTGTTAATAAAGACGCCACGAGTATTTTTTGACTCAGTTAAACAACGTTGCATACAATACTTTTTCTACGACCAAGCACTTACTTTGAAAAAAAATTGTAAATTTAACAAATATTTTTCATTAAACAAAAATAATACTTTAAACAAGTGGAATAGGACATATATGTAGGTAGGGTGCATTGGGGTAATTCCGAGGACGGGGTAATTTTGAAAATGGCAAATATCTACTAAACTAGAAACACTTCATACTTTAGCAACACTTATAACACTGGCACGCTTACATGGCATCTTGCGTACTGTTGCTACACAGTAGAAAACTTTTCTAATTTAGTAGATATTTGCCATTTTCAAAATTACCCCGTCTTCGGATTTACCCCAATGCACCCTAAACAAACCAAACCCGGCCACCGCGCCCCGCGCCCCACTGCCGGTTGGTCAGCGACACCTTCTTGTAACTCATGAGGCCCTGGTACTTGCTCTTAGTTTTTAAATTAAAATTTTGGATAGTTTTTTTTCTCGATTTTGGCCACAGTAGCCTATGGAGACTAACAAGCAACGCTAAGCGGTGTTCGTAGTCTATGGATCTTGCTATATTACGGGTGTCACATGCGCGTTTCTGACTTCTGAAGCAATTTTATTGTTTCTACTATAGAACCTAATGAATATTTTGTAAATTGGCAGCAATACACTTAGTACTCATCTGTCAGAGATGACAATTAAAATTAGGTTGGCAACAATGTATTTCATACAATATTTTTTAAGTGGTGATTACACGAAGTATCGTAAAAGTACCAAAAAGATACTGCGTGTATGCACAAATACTTTTTTGGGGAATAGACTAAAGACTTGTCTTGACAACTATAACGTAGGGGTTTAAAGGTGTGTGTACGTCCTTTTAAATGACAAATAAAGGTACGGGAGTAGAAAAACGTATTTTAAAGTTCGAATCAGGCCGTAACTCATTATATAAGTTCAGTGCAGATAGGTAGGTAGGTACTGTAAAACCAGATAAGATTCTATTTGGTCCAGAGATACTGTCGCTATGTCATGTATAGTCAAATAAAATGTCAGTACCGGCCAAGTCAAGGACTCATTTCAATACATTGATTATTCGAATGTTTTAAGCCCCATTTAGACGAACTTGCATGCAATACCTATTTGATACATTGCTAACTACAGAGTAGAGTACAATAAATTCAATCGATGGACCAATAATGGGGTAAATGGAGACATAATTCCTAATCAATATCTTAAAAATAAATATCCTTCTACTCGTAAATGTTAACTTCTAGCAGTTTGCAAGTTAAACGTAATCAACAACACGTGCTGAGTATTCACTAGGAATGTCGAATGAACTACAATCTAATGCAGAATTTACTTTACATAGTTGACAATAAATTTGCAGCAAAAAGGTCCGCGAAGTTAGGTTTTACTCGCTTAGCTTGCCACGAGCTGTACAAATATTAAATTAAACCTGCTATTTCGAGTCTAAAATCTGTAGGAGACCGTAGGGAGCTCTCGTGACACTTACTTAGCAGTTTTAGTCGAACATGCAACGGTTAAGAAGGTAGAAAAATATTCTTTATATCATTTCCTCTGTTTTACTTTGCTCAGTTTATTTATAAAATCTTTTCTAAGTGTTGACAATTCTAGCGTTGATTCGCCGGCGCGTGCGTGAATAAAGTTTGTGCGGGGGCGATTTTTAAATTTCAATCGCTCGGTTTCATCACTCGAAAATCGGTGGTAAACGGCGAAATGCTAGTTTTTGAAATACGAGCGATAGAAATTGGGAATCTAGTGGTATTGGCCAATCTTTTTAAATTCTATGAGTAGGATTTAAGTACCTAGTAGTGGAGATACTATTGAACGAAATACCCGAAATCGAGCCGAAATTCAAAAATCGGCCCCGGGTCGGTTCAATGCATTATTGTTTAGGTTTTCAAACGGTAGGTTTGCACTTTTTCAATGATATAATAATGAAAGATAAGAAATCTATTCTCAAAAACAACTAAGTACCTACATCACAACACAGTATAAAACAAAGTCGCTTCCCGTCTGTCTGTCCCTATGTATGCTTACGGATTTTGATGCGGTTTAATGGATAGAGTGATTCAAGAGGAAGGTTTATGTATAATTTGTTAACCCGTGCAAAGCCGGGGCGGGTCGCTAGTAATGTATATTTATACAAATGAACCATATACATCGTTTACTAACAGTGTGCATTAACTAAGATCCGTAAAGCGCGGCTGTAATGCTTAAATAGCTTGTTGTAAGCCCTCGAGACACTGCCTTAGTAGGTAATTAGTTAGAAGATCTAAGCGTCGTGTTTCTACATCAGTTACAGTTAGGATGGTACACGTCGTATGCAATTATTTAACAATAATAACCGAGATTAGGGGAACTAAAAGACTATGCTCAGTTTAAAATAAATTGTATAAAAATTCCTTGTCAAAACAACACAAGTATCTTGAAGTATTAAGTACCTACCATGAATGTACTAACATAAGAACATCTTGTAATACTTACCATGATTACCATGGTTGCAATCACAGGTTGCAATAAACAATTATGATTATGAATATTATGATTATTTAATTTCGGAATAGCGAGTGATAAATATACCCATCCGAGCAGCTCCACAAATAAAGGGCTTATTAAATCAATCCGGCCGCCGGATGGCTTTGGATCGGAAGCGACGTCGGGCCCGATGGCTCTTGCAAGGATCGTTTTCCGACGATTTAAATTCAATATTTATTTACCACCGAGGTAAGTGACAATTCTGCCTTTTTACAAGCGCATCCCCCTTTTTTTTCTTTGCCTATTTGTGTATCCCACTGCTGGGCAAAGGCCTCTCCCCTGGTTCTCCATGATTCAGCGCTTCTTCCGGCCATTTGTTAAGGAATGCGTCAAAGTCGTCCCGCCATCTCCGCCTTGGCCTGCCCCGCCCACGCTTCTTCGTCGGCATCCACTTGGTGGCTATGGCCGGCCCAGTCCCATTTGAGCCTGGCGTTTTTTTGCCAACGTCAGCAATGCGAGTTATAGAACGCAGCGTAGTGTTCCGGACGCGATCGATCGCGATCCCCTTACTATTTTAAAAATACCTATAAGACACTGGCTATTAAAGGACGGATAATTGGATTATAAATGTGATATCAGTCGGTGTGACGTCGCTCGCCGCTTTCATTTCCCGGTTCGGTGGCTACGTGAGGCCTTCCAATATTGAAAGTGTCGGGCTTGGCCAGCTTATAACAGCGAAAACATTTTGACGACTAGAAAATAAATTACGTAGGTACTCAACACAGTTGTAGTCCAGTGTTTTTTTTTTCTTAATTTTCCATAGGTATCTACTTCATGGCGGGCTGCAACTTGATCGTTAATATCGTGAACAAGTACAGGTGCGTATCGTGCGTAGAGTATACAACTGTCAGACTTTGATTGTAATTTTAGAATTTTTTATTGCTTTAATATTTAATTCAATGGGTCCCCAAATGTCTATACCTACATTTGATCTTCAAAACAAACCTAATCGACTGATACCATTAACAACAACCTATAATCTAGCCTATTGGGGTAATAGATCTATAGAACATCTGAAAACCACGAGAGAGAGTAGAGATTTAGAGTATCTGAAATGTAAAAACCAGTACCAAGAAAACCTTGAAAATACTAAAACTTCCTCTGTTTTTATCAGCTTCTAAAAAAAACGAGGCTGTAAATGAGGACCGGTAAATGACTGTCGAAAGTAGAATGACCCAGTTATCTATCAAAGGACTCTGCCGTGAAATGATTACGGGCTCAAAGATTCCGGAGATCAATTATGATTATGGGCCTTAACGAAGATTAACAGTGTTAAACGGGATTTGAATGGGCTTATCTTGACATTTCTTTACTATTTGTGTTGGGAACGGTAATTTAATCAACTCAAAGGTTAAACATAAGAAATAATTCTTTTATACAGCAAATCTTTGGCATTTATCTTCAAAAATGTGAATAATGAGTACTGCAGTCAGACATTACTGCCGACTGCATCACTGCCGCAAATGTCAAAATCGAATTTTGACATTTGCAGTGATGTCAATGACAATCGGCAGTAATGTCGCGCTGCAATACTGCTGCAGTAATGCTGGTGTACTTTGAATCCGAAGAGTTACCGTAAAGATTATTTAACTTTTCATCTAGGTTGTTCTGCTAGATTATTGTTAGAAGGTAGGAGTGAGTATAGTTTACGGCAAAAGTATGCAACTCTTAGATGTAGGTTGGTACAACATATTACTACTTTATTAGACTTTTTAAGGTCTCACACGGTGTATACATATATTATGTACCTATAGCAGCCATTATACCTACCTATATAATACAATATGGAAATTAGTTGCATGATACACAATGATATCAATGATTCAATACAAACAAAAGATATAAAAGAAATACCCATACTGCAACCGCTGTATACATATAAATGTGTTGTGCAGGGTAAGCTGGGTCCGGTTGTGCATGTCTTCACATTCACGAAACTATGTGGAATTTGTGGGCGATGCAGAGAGAAGGGAGCGGAGCGGAATGCGCATCGAAACCTGCAACCTAAACGCTAGGCTATTTTTATCTGGATAATATTTTGCTATAACTGTGTTTCGCAAATCATCCAACTGTGACAAACTGTCTGTTTACTTAGATACAAGATTCCGAAATTTTTACGCAGCCAAATGAAGCGTAGCAAAGCAAACTTCCAGCAACACACAAACTGGCCGTCGTACTCAGTTAGGTCCCTATATAATATGTGGTAGGTATTGCAACGCAATATCGAACTTTTCTAAGTTGGCACCTTTACAAGTTCCAACCAACTGTCGTTAAAAATAGTTCCCCGAGAAGAGGCACAAGTGGCACAACGACTTGCCTAAAGTGATATTACATACCGTAGAAAAAGAAACACAATGGTATGAAAAAAAACTTGTTTTACAAAGTGAAGCACTATTTACGTAAGAATGGAGCGTGTCTAATGCGTAAAATGGAGGGTAATGTGTAAAGTGGTGCGCAGGCGATCAAACATGCTTGACAAGGTAGGTGACTTAGGTGGTTTATGTGATTGATAAGCCTGCTTGAAGTACGTTTAATACAATTTCAATCAAAAAAATATTCTTAAGCACCTTTCACTCGATTGATTAGCGTATCACGCTTTCTTAGACTTAATTTATCCTCGTGCCGCCCAAGAAAAAAAAACGCAAGATCAGCTAAAGGCCCGTGTGCAATATATGAGACATAATATTTTGAAGTCGTAACTGCCCACGCACTTCAAACATTTTTTTTAAATAAAAAACTCAAGCAGGATTTTTTTCTTAAATTTTTCTGGGTATATGTGAATAAAAAATAATACATTAATCTGAATTCACCGTCGTATCTTTTGTTCATTTAAATGAACATTGGGTTTTTGATTGATGTTATTTTAAATAATATATATATATTTTTTAATCAACTTTTATTAAACTTTAAGGCACTTAATCAAACATTGCTATAACGCAGCCTCTGACTATTATAAGTAGTTACATAAAAAGCAAAGAAAGTAAAAAATAAGTACATATGTAAATTTTTTTTGTAAAGGACTACTTTTTTATGTATGTTAAACTTCATATCTGACACTAAAATGCTTTATAAAATGCTACGAAAAATAGTTAAACAGCTTGCTTAACATAAAACTTAATATCCTTTTTATTTATATAAGTTATTGTATGTTTGCTGTATTTCTGTATCACTTTCTTCGAAACATTATTTTTTCACTAAGACTAAATATTTGGTTCATCACCAGGAAGTTGGTATTCAGGATCGTAAATTTTATTATGTGATGGCAAAAACGCTTCCAGCTTGTATTCAACAAGTAAATCATCATGCAGACCTAACAATAAATTCTCAAAGAAGAACCTTGAGTTGTAGGTTATAATATGTATTTTTATAACAGTAACGCCCAGTGTGCAATATGATGTACATAATGTTACGATTAAGGAATAAAAATATGGATTAGTGCCTTTGTAAAAAAATAACAGTGTATTTCAATAAAACAAACATTAAGGATAATTTTTATGTCACTCTCAAGACCAAAAAGTAATGATTCATTTAATAATTCAAGATTATTTACCCATGTGTCGTGCGCGATGGCGGCATGTTTGAATAATTGCGGAAGTAGAATACTTGTCTATGAATATCTGTCAAACGTCAGCTGGCAAAATAGTCGCCAAAGAGCTGACCACTCACGACCTCTAGGTGAATTCCAATTTAACGCGAAAATTTAAAACTGACATCTGATTAACTTTTATGTACAACGTATTGTACACTGGGCGTTTAGCTCTGAATTTAATTTCTAAAGTCTGGGCAGTTATGCTGAGTGTCACTTTGTACAATGTATTGCACATTGGGCGGCACGAGGTTATACAAAAAATATTTTATCCAAAGTGTTTTTTGTTAAACGAATATTAAAAAGATTGAAAGGTTTTGTTTAAGTATTAATATTTAAGTAATTTAAAATTTTCATATAATTCAGTCAAGAAATACAAAGAACAATAAAAACAAGAAAACAATACAATTTTAACTTAAGACAAGCTTAAAGTACGATCGGCCACCTCCTGTCTCCATCATCAGGCGGTCTAGCATGAGTTGCGTTCTTGCGCGCAACTCCATACTTGAAGTCGCGCAAGATGACTGTATGGAGTCGAGCGCGAGACCGCAATTTATGCTAGACCGCCTGATTAGCTCGATGGTAGCATAATGCTGCATAGTCACCCAACTTACTCGTAAGTATGTATGAGAATTTTCAGCTTAATAGAATGAGAAGTGGGTCTAACTCAGGTTGAAAATTTGTTTATCTATAGACAGAATTACCTATGTACTAGAGATGCAACGGATAGTTGTTTGGCCGGATACCGGATATCCGGCCTGGACACTGGCCGAATATCCGGTATCCGGCCGCCCGATATTCGCCCGGCGGAACTATACCTATATTTTGAGTTTTGCAGGTGCGCGTCGTGCAGGTTTCGACCTGTTTCGTATTGAACGTTCGAGCGGACACATTTCTAGGATGGTAAAGAATTTTATCATGTCATTACGTAGTAAGTTCGTTTACAGTTACAAGTGCGCGCGTGTATTTTTGTGTAAACATATAAGTGTATTGTGTGACATTGGTTACGTATTCATTTCTATCTACTGTGTCGTTAGCATTATGACTGTGACTGTTTTTTAGATTCCATTTTTACCCCAAAATGTGTTAATTTTACTATCCGGTATCCGGCAGGATAGTAGGTCACTATCCGGTATTCGGCCGGATACTAAAATAACGGCCGGATAGTAACCGGATATCCGGTGCATCTCTACTATGTACTGACAACGGGACAGGGTGAAACTAAATAAAAGCTTGTAAAATCCCTACTTCCATTGCCATTAGGTTGTTACGGCGCAGGAGCGGTTGAGCACACTTATCATTATGCCCCGAGTAGGTTGCTTTGGTTCAGTCGGCTAAATGCACTTTTTAAAACGCGCTTTCAGCTCAAGCTAAGGCTTTTGAGATCCCTTCAGCTTTTGCTTTTGTAAAACACAAAGCTTTTACGTGCTTTTATTTGACGTAGAATGTTGTTGCTTGTTTGTTTAGATGAAATCTTATTAGTTTTACAAATATATTATATAGGTACCTAATATCTACATAATATCAATGTATCTCTATAATTCCCCTTACAAAAGTATGTACCTCACTCTTATTGTTAGATACGCGTTAGCACGTAGTCTCTTTGAGTACTAAAATAATGCTGACTGTTGTAAAAAAATATTAAGCTTGTTAATAATAGATAAATAATGTGGTCAAAGAAAATCTATAAAAACACAACGCAACCGGTAAAATAGCTTCAATTGAGATCATTAATTCCATTGAGATATTGGACCATTTGCAAGGCAAGCAACCTTGATTCAAACCAATTTACTAAATCAATTTATTTTACGTAATCAAAATTAGGTAAATTTTTAGAATGATCAAAATTTATACAAATTGTCCTCTTATTATCGTCTTCGAAGCTCGAGAGCTCTTCAAACTTAATAATCTTAGACAATAATTCACCTCTACTTCTCCTTTCGCTAATTTATGCGTAATGAAACTATTATATACTTTTTTCTTACCGAAGTGACTTGGAGCTGGAATAAATACTTTGGAACTTCTTTTTGGAGTAAACCAGCCATGTAATAGTATTTATTTGGGCATTATGATAAATACGATTAACTTTTCCAAACTTCGTTTGTAAATAAAGTGATTAATAAATAATAAATAAAATAAAATAAAAATAAAAAATATTTATTTTCAGATTCCGCAGATCCATAGATTGTTAGTTATAAGACACTTATAAGACTACATTAGTAAAACTACCTATTACATAAAAACATAAAAAAACTTATTTTCTAGGTCGCAGGACATGAAGGTCGGTATATCGGCGGAGGATATCCGAGTCCCACCTGTCTGCTATCATTCTCAGAATGCTATTTGAGCTCCCCCTCATCTGCATCACCACAGATGCCGTCTTCTTCCTTACTATGGCATAAAAGTCCTCTACGGCAAACATCCCAGAGGAATAATAATAGTTTTTTCTACTCCCATACTTTTATTTGTCATATAAAGGGTCGTGCACACACCTTTAAAACCCTACCCTATAGTTGTCAAGACAAGTCTTTAGTCTATTCCCCAGAAAAGAATTTGTGCATACACGCAGTATCTTTTTGGCGATTTTACGATACTTCGTGTAATGACCACTTAAAAAATATTGAATGAAATACAGTGTTGCCAACCTTATTTTAAATGTCATCTCTGACAAATAAGTGAACCATAGACTTGTTGTTTTTTTAATTTAATTCATTAAGTCATTCTTTTCCCGCCCGTACCCTCCATTTTTGCTACTTCTTGAATTAAAAATATTTGTTAAATTTACAATTTTATTTCAAAGTAAGTGCTTGGTCGTAGAAAAAGTATTGTATGCAACGTTGTTTAACTAAGTCAAAAAATACTCGTGGCGTCTTTATTAACAATTTTCGGGTTCGCCTCAAATTGTTACTCACGCCACTCGCCTTTTTTGACCTCTCTTAAACAACGGTTGCATAAAATACTATTAATGCTCATCCATAATAGTTTTTAATGCTTAACGTAAGTAGGCGCAACGTTTTATTTCCAATAAATCCATGTAACACAAAGTTTCTGGTTTCAGTCAAGGTAACAAGACTCAGTTAAGGTAATTGGCTGTTATCTGAACTGAAGACGTTAAGGGGCATGAAGAAGATGCCTCAATTCTAAAGATAGCTTATTAAATAGGTACTTTAAGGAGACTCCTTTGGTTTTCTCTGGTACTATAAATTTGGAGGGTCTGAAAAATACCACGAATCCTGGTGGTATTTTTTTAAAATCTTAGTTTATACCATACTAGCGACCCGCCCCGGCTTCGCATGGGTAGTTCAACTAATTTACACCAAACCTTTACAAATTATACACCTAAACCTTCCTTAAGAATCACTCTATTTATAGGTGAAAACCGCATGAAAATCCGTTCAGTAGTTTTTGAGTTTATCGCGAACATACAGACTGATAGACGCGGCAGGGGACTTTGTTGTATAATATGTATTGATTGAAGTACTATACCTACATTTTTAGGGTTCCGTAGCCAAATGGCAAAAAACGGAACCCTTATAGATTCGTCATGTCTGTCTGTCTGTCCGTCTGTCCGTCCGTATGTCACAGTCACTTTTCTCCGAAACTATAAGAACTATACTGTTGAAACTTGGTAAGTTGATGTATTCTGTGAACCGTATTAAGATTTTCACACAAAATAGAAAAAAAAACAATAAATTTTTGGGGGTCCCCATACTTAGAACTGAAACTCAAATTTTTTTTTTCATCAAACCCATACGTGTGGGGTATCTATGGATAGGTCTTCAAAAATGATATTGAGGTTTCTAATATCATTTTTCTCTAAACTGAATAGTTTGCGCGAGAGACACTTCCAAAGTGGTAAAATGTGTGTCTCCCCCCCTGTAACTTCTAAAATAACAGAATGATAAAACTAAAAAAAATATATGATGTACATTACCATGTAAACTTACACCGAAAATTGGTTTGAACGAGATCTAGTAAGTAGTTTTTTTTTAATACGTCATAAATCGCCTAAATACGGAACCCTTCATGGGCGAGTCCGACTCGCACTTGGCCGCTTTTTATCGTTAAGATACAAGATGCAGATGTCATGTACCATATTTGTATGGCACTGGCTCTGACCCATTTCAAGGTATATTTATCAGAATAAAGCAGAGTTGCAGATACCCTTTTCCGGAATGTATGCGGCGTGTAGGAATAAATAATGCATTACATCGCATGGTCGTTGGATGCGAGCATGCGAGTACTGAAATGTGACAGAGCAACGGTTTGTGGTAAATCTCACTATAAAAGTACCTACTCGTATATAAGTTTTTGGCAAAAATTTAATTTTTGGTACAAGCTTTTATCGCTGACCGTACTTTTCTTACGACAGACAACTAATACTCATCGAGACAATTATAAAAACCCCTAACACAATTAGGTTGTGTTGTTTCATCACAGAGTTCCTATGGCCACCTCCTGTCTCCATCATCAGATCAGTTCGACAGTACCATATTATTGTATTGTCATCAGAACTACATACAGCTGCCAATTTTTATGACGCTTCGATCCTTAGAAGATGGTTAAATTAGTTAAGTACCTTAGATTCCATTACATAGTTACATACAGATCGACCTAATAAAAGCTTGTTAATAAACAAAACTATACGTGTACGTCTGCAAGTGTTACTACTTAACACTGCATCTATGCCAATTCCGTTAGAAAACTAGACAACTTAAAAGTATAGCTTGCTGTGTTAGTAAATATTGTACCTACTATAGTTACGGCATCCTGGTTTGGTGTAAGGTTAGTTAATTTAAGATCTCGTGACTCGTGTCTGCCTTCACAGAGTTTCTACTGAAAATTGTGTAAGCGCGATTAATTAAAGGATGACTCACGTTCCGTGGATGGCCATGTCCGGGCCGGAGCTTCGTTTTCTATGGAAAGCATCACGTGATCACCAGTCATCTGTCATTTAAAAGTAAGCCCCGGACACGGCCCGGCCTAACGTGAGTCATCCTTTACTCTTGACGTACCCTTTACGTGACATATATTTACACATTTAGCAACGGTCGTCGCTCACAGTTGGAGGGTCAAACACGCTGCATTTTAACCCGAACGTACCGACAAAACGCTCCAAGTGACTTATTTTTGGTCGACGTGGCGCTATTTATATTCCACAATGTATGGCGGTCGACGGGTCCTGCAACTGCAGCCTCGGTGTCGAGTGAATTTTAGATTTTTTGTTCCATTTTCGTATTCATCTCGTATTTACACGATAGCGTTAGCGTTAGCGTTTCTCTAATTAGGAGTTGGTTATTTTTGAATAGGTCGTAATAAATGCTGTTATTCTGTTTATTTCTATAGTCTTGTTATGCGGGTTAGTGGGCAGTCCCGCGTGCCTAAATATTAATGCGGAGAATACGCGACGAAATTATACACGACACGATCAATGCGGACTTAAAACGTTTTGTGCTGAACGTTCCGCATTAGAAAATCGCTTGTTGCAAATCAAATAAAATATCTTTATTTAGCATAAAATATGGTACAAAAGATGGACTTAGCAACTAAGAAGCACACGCATACTTCACCAGCAACTGGCATGCAAAAACAGAATTGGCAAATTGAGAACAAAATTTCTTATAATGTAGGTAGGTTCCTATATAACTACTTACCTCTCTTGGTCTACTTTTCTTAATTCCTTTTTTTTTTCATCAAAACATTCTCAAAGAACGTTCACCTACATAGTACTTATAGTATTTCTAAGAAGTTTCACTTCAAAAACAAATTATTGTTTAATTGCTTTAACGGCCAGGGCGACCATGCCGAATCTACGAGGGGCGTTCAAAATATTCTCGGTATTGATATCTTACAACCTCTTCTAAAATTTCTTTCGTTACTGGCCGCTAAGGTTTATTCATTGACATTAAAAAAAAGTATAATTCGAAGCGAGATGTTCTTTTGTTTTTCTGCAATTGCTGAACAAACATGAACATCATGTGGGAATTGACAATGTTAACTAAATTACAACATCGATGCGTGATAAAATTCTTGACAAAACAGGGTAAAAATCAAAAAACCATAAAAGAGGAAATGGATTGTGTTTACCGTGAGTCTGCTCCTTCTTTATCTACCATTCAAAAGTGGTCAAGCGAGTTTAAACGTGGAAGGGAGAGTGTTGAAGACGACCCTAGACCTGGCCGGCCTGTAGTAGCTACTTCACAAGAAAATATTGATAAAGTGGAAAAACTTATATTGGAAGATGGTCGAGTGAAGGTAAAATCTATAGCACAAGTAACCAATCTCTCTATTGGTACCATACATGATATTATCCATGACCATCTTAATATGTCAAAAGTAAGTGCAAGATGGGTTCCGCGAATGCTGACTCGGCTTCAAAAAGGCATGCGTGTAGCTTGTTGTTCCGATTTTATTGACCTGTGCGGTGAAAATCCTGATGAGGTGCTGCAAAGAATAGTTACTGGAGATGAAACCTGGGTTCATCATTATGACCCAGAGAGTAAACAAGAGTCCATGCAGTGGCACATTAAGGGTTCAGCTCATCCCAAGAAGTTCAAGGTCATCCCTTCAGCTGGCAAGGTCATGGCCACGATATTTTGGGATTGTGAAGGAGTATTACAGATCGATTATAAAGAAAAAGGTGTAAATATCACAGGACAGTACTACGCTAACATTCTACGTCAATTAAAGGATGCAATCAAAGAAAAGAGGCGAGGAAAGTTAACCAAAGGTGTTATGCTTCTGCATGACAACGCCCCCGTCCATACTGCTCATATTGCCAAGGCAGCTATTGTTGAATGTGGGTTTGAAACTGTTACTCACCCACCGTATAGTCCGGACTTAGCCCCCAGCGACTTCTTTTTGTTCCCCAATCTTAAAAAGGATCTGCGTGGAAATAAATTTTCCGATGATGAAGCATTGAAGGCGGCAGTGGAGGAGCATTTTTACACCAAAGATAAAAAATATTTTTATGCAGGATTAATAAAAATAATTGATCGATCTTTTAAGTGTATGAACATAGGGGGGGAGTATATTGAAAAATAAAAATATCAAACTTTTCGTACTTGTTTGTTTTCATTCTCATACCGAGAATATTTTGAATACCCCTCGTAAGGAGCCCAAAACACTCACATTAAATGTCAGATACTTATCTAATAAGATTTATAATTCGCGGCATCGCTCAGCTTTATCGCGGTACCGTTAAATCATTTTTGTAAATAGGGCACGTTGTTTACAAAATATGTAACAGCCCAATTTACTCGTACTTATAAATTCTCTTCTTGGGCACTTCCCTACAAATCCATTATAAACTCAATCGAGAGGAGAATCGTTGATCCCCTTAAAATTAACTTGGATTAAGTTACTTTCGTGTTGTATGGGAGCGTTTTAAAGCTATTACGGATTACAGATGACAGTTTGAAAGACATGCTAAAGTATGCTGTATTTTATTGCGGCTGCCTTGCGTCGAATAATAAAAGTTATCCAAAAACCACGCGAACACACGTAATATATAATTATTATACGCTTAATATTAACATTCTTTATTAACTTCTAATCTGTTTGGATCCTGATCACATTTTTCATTCACCTTTTCGCATATTTTAAATTTTTTGCTCAATGGCTCGATCGAGGTTTGATCCCACGTTAATTAACACGCACAAAAGTTTAAGGTCCATTTCAACATTTTCAAACCTTTTAAAATTCACACGTGCCTTTATTCGATTAAAGAGTATTTGAACAACGCTGTCACTTACCTAATGAATGAATGTTTCTTTAGTTTAATGGCAGAAACCCAATTTCCCGTCTGAATTTTGATGATATTCCACGACTTGGCTGAAAAATTCAAGTGTCAAACCTCAAATGCAATTCTACGGTGTTTAGTTTAATTTGCCGGTTTGATAGGCGTTTTGATAATTTAGTATCCTCACCTGATAGCGTAAGCGAACGCCATGACAGCATCGGAGACGAACTGCAGCTGCCCCTCGAACTCGGTGTTGTTCTCGGTCAGCCGCTCCAGCCCGGAGCACGGCTTCGTATACTTCACGTTGTACGGCGTCCGCGGACTGCCCGGGTACCGACATTGGAAGTGGTCTTCCCAGAATTCTGGAACAATGCCAACAAGGTTCAGAGGATGACTGAACTATTTGTTTTTATAATGGCGCTGACAGTTTCATTTAGATACGTGCTTTTATGTGCTAAAATAGCCTCTCTTTACGGTGCCATCATCATGTATGATACCTTATCATACCCTGTCATGTATTATAAGTAGGTAACTATTGTAGCTCTAGTACTACTCGTATAGAAAATTTTATTTACAAACAAGATATATACAGTGGTATAACTAAAAGAAATTAAAAACTAGCTTAAATCTAAAATAGGCCCTTGAGGCATTGTATCAAGGATGCTGGCGACATTTCCTATTTTTCTCTAGTAATATTTAAAAGTTTTGGCTCCATACAGTTTTTACACTTATATTAGGTTCGCCAACTTACTGACTTTTGACCGATATGGACTAGTAAATAATCCCTTATAATTTCAGAACCATTTTATAAATGTTTCTGTTAAACTGTAAAATATTTTTATTTATTGGTGGGACGGACGCAAACATCTTGTGACCAGGAATAGGCAGATAGGATGACTGCTATTAGTAGTTACTAGCCCCTCCATAGTAATTGGCAACTCCATAGCAGAAAGAAACAAGGCAATAGAAGTCTCAATTGCTAAGAGTGTGGAGGGGCCAATGATCATATCAGTCACCCTAGGTAACCTTACACATATTGACATTATTAGAATTTCGCACTAGGTACCTAATAAATCTAATAACCTTGGGAAGCAAACTCACTTTTTGATTTTCTAAATATAGTAGGAAATATTCATAAATAAATATATATATTTTTTACAATAAAATTGTATGATTTCTGTCAGTGTATTTATGTATGCCTGCTAAATTTAGCATCTATTTGGATCCACAATATGATACGTAATTAGTTTACGAATATACCTTCATAATCATTAGGCACTAATGCCCCAAACTTTCGGAAATATTGTTAGTTTGTGTTTAACCTAGTATGAAACTTACTGAAAAACCACGCGCTCAACCCACAAAATAAACTGCTGATCTCATTTCAGACTAGAACCCAGTTTGTTGTTATTACGAGCCTAATATAAACTTAGGTACTATGTTTGTAAGTTATTTGTTTGAGAAATCGCAACCAGTTTACCACCTGTTACGCTTGTTATTGTTTTCACCAGAGTGTTCTTTCGGGAAAGTTGCTTTTTAATACTCTTCAATAGGTACAATTCTTGTAGAAATAATAAAGTAGCTTTTGTAAACAACGATTCGGTGGAGTTACTTTGATGTGTTTAACGGAGCGCATTACTTCGGTAGCTTTTTCGCCCGAGCTAAAGAGTAAAGATTATGGAACCATCAAGTTATAATTTAAACTGAAACGGGACTTTATCGCGTGCATTTACTTTGCTTGGCCACGAAAGTAATACCACATTCGAAACGTCAGGCCAAATAATAAATCACAAATCATACTCTTAAATCATTTATCGTTGCAACCGCAATATGTGTGAAAATCGTGTTACTTTAAATGTTCATATTTAATTACATAAATGGGTCTACCGTCATAAAGTTTAATTGTTTTTACCTTAAATTCCGACGTTTCAGCTGAGTTGCACTAGCTGTGGTCACGGAAAGACCACACTGCTGTGGAGAAGGAGGACGGTCTTTCCGTGACCACAGCGTGCAACTCTGCTAAAACGTCGGAATTTTGAAAACAGTTTATGTAATTAAATATGTGAACAAAACGCGAGAGTTTAAAGTATTAAATCAACATACCTTAAAAATTTGCCTTATCAGAATAGCTTGAAAGCTCACTTACCTACAACATCTTTTTAATTACACAGGCTGAAAGCTTGGCAAACCAACAACCGCATTAACTTTGGTCATATTTTAGTTTAAACTGGAGATTATGACACTATCTAGGTATAATAATATGGAGCCTTATGATATACGGATGCATTAGGATCGCTATGAGAAGTTACCTACCCAAAAACCACGGATTCCTCCTATTATCCCTCGCATTAAGACTCAGGAAGTACTCCTGGAAGCCGCTCACGTCATTGGCCTGCGGATGCACGCTGATGGTGCCTTCCACTGTATTTTAGTTTAAGCTGGAGATTAATATGACACTATCGAGCTATAATAATATGGAGCCTTATGATACACGGGCGCATAAGGATCGCTATGAGAAGTTACCTACCTACAAACCACGGATTCCTCCTATTATCCCTCGCATTAAGACTCAGGAAGTACTCCTTGAAGCCGCTCACGTCGTTTGCCTGCGGCTGCACGCTGATGGTGCCTTCCACCGTATTTTAGTTTAAGCTGGAGATTATGACACTATCTAGCTATAATAATATGGAGCCTTATGATACACGGGCGCATTAGGATCGCGATGAGAAGTTACGTACCTACAAACCACGGATTCCTCCTATTATCCCTCGCATTAAGACTCAGGAAGTATTCCTTGAAGCGGCTGACGTAGTTCACATGCGGCTGCATGCTGATGGTGCCTTCCACCGTATTTTAGTTTAAGTTTAAGCTGGAAATTATGACACTATCAAGCTATAATGATATATTAGGATGCCTATGAGAAGTTACCTACCTACAAACCACGGATTCCTCCTATTATCCCTCGCATTAAGACTCAGGAAGTACCCCTTGAAGCCGCTCACGTCGTTTGCCTGCGGCTGCACGCTGATGGTGCCTTCCACCGTATTTTAGTATAAGCTGGAGATTATCACACTATCGAGCTATAATAATATGGAGCCTTATGATACACGGGCGCATTAGGATCGCTATGAGAAGGTACCTACCTACAAACCACGGATTCCTCCTATTATCCCTCGCATTAAGACTCAGGAAGTAGTCCTTGAATCCACTCACGTCGTTTGCCTGCGGCTGCACGCTGATGGTGCCTTCCACCGTATTTTAATTTAATCTGGAGATTATGACAATATCTAGCTATAATGATATGGAGCCTTATGATACACGGGTGTATTAAAATCGCTATGAGAAGTTACCTACCTACAAACCACGGATTCCTCCTATTATCCCTCGCATTAAGACTCAGGAAGTACTCCTTGAAGCGGCTGACGTAGTTCACATGCGGCTGCATGCTGATGATGCCTTCCACCATATTTTAGTTTAAGTTTAAGCTGGAAATTATGACACTATCAAGCTATAATGATATATTAGGATCACTATGAGAAGTTACCTACCTACAAACCACGGATTCCTACTATTATCCCTCGCATTAAGACTCAGGAAGTACTCCTTGAAGCCGCTGACGTCATTGGCCTGCGGATGCATGCTGATGGTGCCTTCCACCGTATTTTAGTATAAGCTGGAGATTATGACACTATCAAGCTATAATGATATATTAGGATGCCTATGAGAAGTTACCTACCTACAAACCACGGATTCCTCCTATTATCCCTCGCATTAAGACTCAGGAAGTACTCCTTGAAGCCGCTGACGTCATTGGCCTGCGGTTGCACGCTGATAGTGCCTTCCACCGCGCGCTCGTTGCCATCGGAGACCAGCGAGCGCGCGCTCCACCCATCGGAGCCCACCCAGGAGAATGCGCCTGTGGCGTTGATGCGCTCCACGGCGCGCATCACGCCGGCGACTTCTTGGTCCGAGCCGAAGATTATGGCACCTGGGAAGATAATAAAAAAAAAGCATGAATAGGAGAACAAGGCCCAATAAGACTTAGTTTCCCTCTGGGTTGGAAGATGGCAGTCGCTTTCGTAAAAACTAGTGCCTACGTCAACTCTTGGGATTAGGTTAAGTGGACCCCAAGCTCCCATGAGCAGTGGCAAAATGCCGGGATGACACGAGGAAGAAGAAGAATAGGAGAACACGCCAAAAATGTGAATCCATCATTTGTAGACTTAATTTTATCGGGAGGAAACTTTTAAAAGTGTCTCGATAAACTGAAAAAGATAAGTGCTGAAGGTTTTATCCTTTTGAGGTAGAGAACCCTAAAAAATAATAGGTATATTTTCATGAATAACGCTCAAAATATTAAATATGTCAAGTGCCAATCAGACTTGGCAGGAAAATGAGGGTGGGGCAGGTAAATTGATACTGTGTAAGTTGGTTTTATGATTAAATTGGTGAAATGATGTTTTTTATACATAATAATATGTATGTAGGAAATATCGTTATGTTAGAATAAAATTGTTGTATTAATATTAATACCCACGGGTTATAAGCAGTCATAATGATAATCGATACCTATTGATAAAGGTGACGTTTGGATGGCAGCAGCTGCAGTTGCCACACGAAAGTCACCTTAATAAATATTTTTTCTTTAGAAAAGTAACTGGTCGCTCTACCAATGAGCTATATCGATATTATTGATATTTTACGTCTTCAAGAATAGGCACTTTTACATTTTTAGATACATATTACAGTTAGTGCTTAGTGAGTGGTCTATCAACAACTTTAAATAGTTCAGTAATGATTGTTTGATCCCCGATTGTAAAATATTTAATTGTGAAAATTGTGATCGAATGGGGAGTATACAGATGTTCAGGTATCATTGCTTTTAAGAGTTATTACACTTATTTACTTAATTCAAATAATTATAGTGAAGTTATTTCTATGCTGTTTACAGCGGATCGTCTTCATTTACGATCCTTGCAAACGGACTGCTCTGCAATTATATACACCGGCTGCTTTTCAAGCTAAGAGGGTTATCTGGCGTTCAAAATACGGGATTATTCACTACAAGGCAAACGTCCAAAGCTTACTTAGCTTCACAAAGGGTATATCACGTCAAGTGTATTAAGCCAAGCCCCTAGCTGCCTACTTACCTAGATAGTTACGTATCCTATCTGCCCAGTGAGTGGGTCTCTAGTTTAGAAATGATACGGAGTGAGCTCAGGAGCACCCTTTTATTAAAGTGCCTACAAGTTACTAGCAACATCGATGCGATTGACATTTGATTGGCCAATGATGAGCCGGCGTTTGATTGGTGTTGGTGTTGCTAGATTAGACTTGTAAAATTGTAACTCGTAACTTTATAAAATCGGGTCCAGAATAGAAATTGGAACAATTATATTATTCGAAATAATCTCTGTCTAATCTCGAAATCCTACTTTTTTGAAAATATAGATATGTATACTTATACCTAAAATTTTAAAATGCAAAAACCTTATAGTTACGTTAATTTATTTGTTATACTAACTAGGTGTTTATGATATCTGAGGTGCGCAATAATAGAAGGTCTTGAAAATACAGCATTTTCTGACGAGGTAAGTAGCTACTTAGTTGCCAGGGCGATGATTGGGACTTGAAAAGGAATAAAAATATTAGAGCCAGAAAATATCTGTTTCCGCTGAGGTTCGAGAGCTTTCCTCAGACAATGTCAGGAAATACAATAATTAAATAATACATTGCAAATGGACGTAGTTTAGGGTAAAAGATCCAATCCACAAAAATCTGTTAGTCAAATTTGAACTTTCTGTCAAACGGAAAAGTCGTTCATTTAAATGACAAATTTTAGAGGATGGATCTTTTACGCTAAACTACGTCCATTAATAATACATGAAACCACGTAGGTAGGCTTTTATTTAAAGATAAAGCCTTTAGTTTCACGCTACCCGCCAACTCCAGTGGAAATTAGTTTGCTACCATTTGATAGCTTTTGATTTTTTTCTAGTAATTATGGACAATTTCACAAAAAAATGTGGATAGGTTTTTATTAGCCGATTGCTTGGTTGACTTAGGTAATGTTTCCTTTGTTTCGCTAAATCCACTGTTTCAATCTTTTTTAAAGTGTTTTAATTTTTAAAATTATTTAAAATTAATTTATATATTATTTATTAACTGGCAAAATTGAAGATAGATAGAGCATACCTATGAGTTTATAATTTCTGAAGGTATTTGAGGCGTAGTTTATAAATCGTCCTTATTTTTTCTTTTTTGAACGAAACATTAAAATTACATTCGTGTATTACAGATCACAAACTGTTTTTAACAATACATTAAATACTGGAGACTTCTAGTATCTCCTTATATGCTATGGCATTCGAAAATAACGAGTAGCATGTGGTAGACAATAAATATCTAAGGATTAAATCAGTCAAGTAGGAAATTTCATATTGCTTACGACGGTAAAAGGGAGTGGCATATAAGGAAAATATTGGCTCTTCAGTAAAACGTAGCAGTATTAACGTGAACGTATTTATTGGTACAAGTATTTATTTGAAATGGATAATAAATTGACACGTGTCGAGACGAAAATTGATGAAAGCATTCATTCATTTTCCAGGAGCATTTAAATTTATATGGAATTAGTTTTTCGCTCCTAACTCTTTAAGACCTAAGAAATCTAAACAGAGGGGTATAGCGTTGGTAAATATACCCACATCAAATTGCATACAAAACATTATCTATAATGTTAATATCCGGAGAAAAATAAGGACTACGTTTGTATGGAGAAGTGGTCGTCTGCTTTCCTCTTAATGTGTTTCACGTGTCGTCTATTAATATTTTGAGAGAGAGAGAGAGAGATTTTTTTATTTAACACCATTTTATTTTGCCATCGCGCTGGATATTATTGCTAACTCCTATTGTAATTGTAATTCAGTCTAATTTGCCACGAAACTAGGCAAATGTACATAAGGCCTAGTTTTTTGGATTGGAAGATCATAAGGTAGCCATTTTCGGTAAAAACAACAACGGTTGCACTCCCCGGAGTGCAACTCCCGACACCCGTGTGTCGATAGAAGTGAAAACTCACCTCACTATGTTACCGACGCCCGGTAACACGATACATACGTTTAGCGGAGGTATTCTATTTATTTATTATATATTATTATCATTCTTAAATAAGATCAATCTTTTTCATTGACATGTTTATTTACATACTGTCATGACAACGTCAAATTATTTGAACATAGGTAAAGAGTCTTGAAAAGGAGTCCGCAACATAAATGTAAAATACGAGGGGCATTCAAAATATTCTCGGTATTGATATCTTACGACCTCTTCTAAAATTTCTTTCGTTACTGGCCGCTAAGGTTTATTCATTGACATTAAAAAAAAGTATAATTCGAACCGAGATAGTCTTTTGTTTTTCTGCAATTGCTGAACAAACATGAACATCATGTGCGAATTGACAATGTTAACTAAATTAGAACATCGATGCGTGATAAAATTCTTGACAAAACAGGGTAAAAATCAAAAAACCATAAAAGAGGAAATGGATTGTGTTTACCGTGAGTCTGCTCCTTCTTTATCTACCATTCAAAAGTGGTCAAGCGAGTTTAAACGCGGAAGGGAGAGTATTGAATATGACCCTAGACCTGGCCGGCCTGTAGTAGCTACTTCACAAGAAAATATTGATAAAGTGGAAAAACTTATATTGGAAGATGGTCGAGTGAAGGTAAAATCTATAGCACAAGCAACCAATCTCTCTATTGGTACCGTACATGATATTATACATGACCATCTTAATATGTCAGAAGTAAGTGCAAGATGGGTTCCGCGAATGCTGACTCGGCTTCAAAAAGACATGCGTGTAGCTTGTTGTTCCGATTTTATTGACCTGTGCGGTGAAAATCCTGATGAGGTGCTGCAAAGAATAGTTACTGGAGATGAAACCTGGGTTCATCATTATGACCCAGAGAGTAAACAAGAGTCCATGCAGTGGCACATTAAGGGTTCAGCTCATCCCAAGAAGTTCAAGGTCATCCCTTCAGCTGGCAAGGTCATGGCCACGATATTTTGGGATTGTGAAGGAGTATTACTAATCGATTATAAAGAAAAAGGTGTAAATATCACAGGACAGTACTACGCTAACATTCTACGTCATTTAAAGGATGTAATTAAAGAAAAGAGGTGAGGAAAGTTAACCAAAGGTATTCTGCTTCTGCATGACAACGCCCCCGTCCATACTGCTCATATTGCCAAGGCAGCTATTGTTGAATGTGGGTTTAAAACTGTTACTCACCCACCGTATAGTTCGGACTTAGCCCCCAGCGACTTCTTTTTGCTCCCCAATCTTAAAAAGGATCTGCGTGGAAATAAATTTTCTGACGATGAAGCATTGAAGGCGGCAGTGGAGGAGCATTTTTACACGAAAGATAAAAAATATTTTTACGAGGGATTAAAAAAAATAATTGATCGATCTTTTAAGTGTATGAACATAGGGGGGGAGTATATTGAAAAATAAAAATATCAAACTTTTCGTACTTGTTTGTTTTCATTCTCATACCGAGAATATTTTGAACACCCCTCGTAACATTGAGTTTTTCTTTATTGATTTAAATGCCATCTAAATTATGAGTGGCCATCTAAACCTTACGCCCCTTACGGTCACGTGATCGCCTTACGCTGTCTCGAGTTTATCATTTTTTCCCCAAAAAGTGCCCAGCGCCGCTAAAGAAGTTTAACACTTCAAAAAAATCCTGCGTCTGATCATGGGATGAGGTCGCTAAGGGTATAAAAAGTACCTATTAATTATTTTTAACATGTCAAAGTACTACCTACTTAGGTAATAGGAAGCTAAAAATAAACTTAGCCATCACAAACCTTTAGACGCATAAAACCACAAACGCGAAATACCAATCCCAGGTTTTTTGGTATTTTGCGGACTTCTAAAAAATATTACGCAAAACGCCAACTACGCATAATACCACAAACGCGAAATACCAACCTGACGTGTTGTGGTGTTTGGCGATTTTATTTATTACGCAATATACCAAACACAATACCACAAACGCGAAATACCAACTGGAACTTGTAAAATATAATATTTACAATCGAAGTTTAATACCTTTCATCAACAACAGCCATTCGTTATCTCAAGAGGTTTCATTTTATAAGGACCTACTTGTCTAGATAATTAAAACTAATGTCTATGATTTGATTGCAAGGAAGATATGTCAGTATATAAACAAACCTTTCAAAAAGATGTGTAAAATGACGGAAGCAGGAAAAGTTGTATTCACTGTGAATCAAAAGGGTTTTCCGGCATGACTTTGAATGTCAAAGCTATAACTATAAATAGTTTTAATACATAAGATTTCGAACCTATGGTTTCCAAAACGGCCGACTTATTTTGAAACTGTAGTCTACAGACGGCAAGGCGGACATGCATCTAGTTGGTATTTCGCGTATCGTGTTAGTTGGCATTTCGCGTACTGTGATAGGTGGTATTCCGCATACATGGTATTTAGCGTGATTTGTGTTTTGCGTAATTTCATGTTGGCGTTATGCGTAGTTGGTGTTTTGCGTAGTTGGTGTTTCGCTTAAGTGGTTTTTTGCGTAGAGTTGGTGATTCGCGTTTGTGGTTTTATGCGTCTAAAGGATCACAAATACGAAGCCACGGATGGTTTAAATTGGAAAATTCCTAACCGCTCCTGTACCGCTTTTAAGAATGCGTTTACATTTTTTAAACCTTTAACTTTATAGAGAATTTCATTAAGACGTCAATAGCGGCGAAGAGGCTTTATCTAGCGGCCGCCACGTCACGTTCCGAAACCAAACATCCGTTTAAGAAAATTGCCGAATAACGTTTATCTCTTGTATCACGAGGCGTCGGGTCACTGCATTTTAGATAAATTGCGGCTGACTTGCCTGTGGCGATACCAGCTGCGCGAACGGAGACAATTTTTCGCTGAAATGGTTACAGAAATTGAATCTATTGGAAGCCTGGTGATCACGAGTTGTGCATTTGGTTGGCTGGTTTTTATACATTTGGGCCTTGTTTCGGCGGAGATTGATCGATTGGGCTAATTTACGGTAATCGGTGGATTAGGTTGGTTTGTTGGCGGGTTGCGTCCAAATTACACGGCAAGTTTACAGGTTTACGTCATAGTCTCATAGATGTCGCTGTCCGCTGTCACGATGGTAACTTTTTCCAAAATGCGCTAAAGTGAAATAACTACTTACATCGTAAACTGCCTAAGATAACCGTTTTAAGTATTGAATTTTGTACTCTACTTATATGAGAATAACTATCTGCTGTATACAATATATCTGATCTATAGGTACTGAATAAAAAATCTTCATACCCCAGGATCTCAGCAAAGAAGTGGTGGACTATACTGTCGTACCTAAAGGCTTGGTGAACAGCGTCTATAGGTACCTATCAGTTGGAGCGCGTCCATAAAAGCCGATTCCCACCGGCTTGCCTGTTTTTGGACGTTTGAGCAGAGTTGTAAAAGAAAATTTGTAAGCCAAATTAGCCCCGGGTTGCCTATGGATATGTTTGATGCGCCGCCACTGGTACCTATACCTACCTACATCAACTGTGCAACCCAAGTGTTCCACCAGCCTCTATACCTCAGAAATCTCAATGTAGATACTGTGGAATATCTCACCTCTTGCCCTAGGCTTGGTAAGCAGCTTCTGAACGATGCCGTCGTACACCGTCTCTGCAGCCACACCGGAGTCTTTCACCAGCTTCTCTTTAACAGCGATGCAAATTCCACTTCTTCCGAGCAGTGCTTCTAGCTCTTCAAATGCCTGTAACAAAAATACAGTTTTATTATCGGACGCTGCATAAACCACACTGCTTACCCTTGGCAAAACTTACACATTTACACACTGAAAACTAGCTTAAATACTTGCTATTTGTTTATACTTAAATGCTTGCGCATTGTGCGGTTGCAGACGAATTTACTACCGCAGCGGTCAGACCGTACACATTTCTAAAGGTTCGGGAATGTGTGTAAATCCTGAAGTTACCAACATTTATTTATTTAATTCATTCAAAATGGTTTTTTAGAGTCCTAACCCCCTGGTCCGCAACATCCCTATGTTGCGGATGCAGATTTTTTGACATCCGCGGACGCGGATGCGGATGCGGATGTCAAGATTAGGTGCTTAAAAAACGTCAAATATTAAATTTTTTGTATTTTTTTAATTACATTAAAACGAAACGTTTAGTATTTGAGCAAGAATATAGGTGCGTTATAGTTAATAAACATTACTGACTTTTCTGGATCTAGACGATTTCGTTACAGGTAATGACGAAATTACCTAGCACTTACGCCGCCGCTAACCATAACGCTAACTATACCGACTTGTTCGACATCCGCATCCGCATAAGTTCCGCATCGATTTTATGCGGATGCGGATGCAGATGCGGATGTTGAAAATAATGCGGAAGTTCCGCGGTTGCGGATGCGAATGTTCGCAACATCCCTGGTCCTAACATAACCCAAGATACATTTAGAAGCGACATCATCAGCTTGAAGGTGACATTCGGAATTAAACTGCAGCTGCATTACTGTTGCGATATTACTGCTGCGGCGTTGATGCCGCCGCTGTATCTGTCAATTGGGTACTTTCCTCTACTTTAAATAAATTATTTCACACTGTGCCCGAAATAAAGCACCAGATATTTATTAGAAAAACATAGATAGCAGATATTTTTAAATACTATTTCCATTTAATAAATTGGATTGGAATATAAAACGTTTCCATATAAATTCCATATTAGAAAATAGTTTTGACAGTTCTAAAAAAGAAGCTGATTTGACTACTAGGAAAGTAGCCAATTCCGTTGATAAAATGAGTGATAGATTGAAAGTTCCAATCACGGTAGTAAAGAAGCAACATTTTTTAATGTCACTAATTTTAGTTGCCAATCGATTGTGACCTTTTCTGTTGCAATGTTCCAGCAGCGTCATTGACGCTGGCAATGTTACTGTCAATAATTGTGCAACTGTCGTTGCTGCATTGCTGCCGTGATTAGAATGTTCAATCCGACACTCGTTTTTATCGATGAGATTGACAAAATCATCGCACGCTTCATACTGTAGCACATTCGCTGCGTTACGGGAAGCATTTGGCCGTATCAGATTTTCCGCCGGTGCGGCAGTTATCTGCGCTTGTCTTACCCCCGGTGCGGCGGTGGTTAAAATTCCCTTAAAATTAAGGGTTTTGAAAAATGCCTATTTCTTTTGGTACTTTTATACAGATCCGCGGGCGACGGCAGCTGTACACAAGGATATAGTATACTGATCAAAATGACTTTTAGTTTAAATCGATAACATTCCAGGTCTGTAGGGACCTTTAAAGTCAGGACATGGTACGGGAAAATTAAGGTCGTGCCGCAAATTTGGCTTTCTCAATACGGGAAGTATATGACTCGTAACGCACTGGCAGTAAGTTTGGGTTTCGCGCTGCCGCACCAAGTGTGGTAACAGTAATGCTGTGACAATAATGCGTCGGCAGTCGCCATCCGAGTGTCACTTTTTCTCGATTAAAAAACACACGGAAAACTCTGCTAATCTCTTCTCTGTAAACATTTGTTTTTAATCTACCGCTAAAGCTTAAAGCTTTTAAACTTAAACCATCTACAAACCATTTTAATAGTTGAATGCTGGTCTCGCAGGTCGTTTAAAGTTTCTATGCTTTAGCTCCAGACTAATAGCTGTATATTAAACTTTTTCATGCTGAGGTAAACTACAAAGAAACTAGTGTAATTCACCTTGTTAGGTGTTCAATACGAAATAGCAATGTGCTGAGGTTGAATTGTGCTGGGCTTGTGCGATTCAAATGGTGTAAAGAGGTAACCTCGAATAATTTCCTGTATTATCGGTTGCCGTATAGGTAAATAAAATGTACAAGATTCGGCTCGTAAATTCGTCCACGTAGAAGTTGTGGACGACGCACCTTTTTATACGTTTACGACTGTCATCTGACCTTCCAATGTAAAGGGTAAACTAGGCCTTACTGGGATTAGTCCCGTTTCCTCACTATGTTTTTCCTTCACCGAAAAGCGACTGGTAAATATCAAATGATATTTCGTACATAAGTTCCGAAAAACTCATTGGTACGTGCTGGGGTTTTAACCCGCGACCTCCGAATTGTAAGTCGCACACTCTTACCGCTAGGCCACCAGCGCTTTAAAACCACATAGCGTACTAAATAAAAATTCGCAGCCTCCACGTGCCGAGTTTTCCTTTATTTTTAAGCCACCCGCGGTGTTTAGTTGTGTACACAAATTTTCATCCTCTCCTGGGCCGGAAGCCGCATTTTTCCGCCCGCTGGTGATAAACGCGACTTACGGCTGGCTCGGGGCGACGTTTACCACAGTATTTTACTCCTAAACATCGACCTTTATTCGACTTAGTTTCACTATAATGCTGTTATGTTAACATACATGTTTGTTTAAACAAACTGTTATTTACATGGTACAAGTTTCTCGTATTGAGACACTCTCTTCAGCGATAATCGCTAGGTATTAATAATACGTTAGTCTCATGCGCAGTCGAGGCAAAAATTCGTGCCGAGTAACTCTTTAAAATCATGCTAGAAACAAAACAAAGACGCTAACGTGGCGATTTTTATAGATGTGATATTCGCATATATGCAAATTTGTTTATGCAAAAGCAAGCAGCAGGTTTGGAAAAGCACATGTGAGTTCTTTTATGACTTGCTCTTTGCTGCTTTTTTGTTGAATTGTATGTTTCAGTTAGGGAAGAGGGAGCTGTATGAGCTGAAGGAAATTTCAATACAAATTTCCCAAATTTTCACAAATTCATTCATTCCACAAATATTTATTCCTGAGTTTATGGATGGTTCTTTGTATTTATTTAAGTATTTATCTGTATCTATCTATTATAAAATAGTGTCGTCAAACCCACAATATAACACAACACAACACAAAAGCTTATTGTGAGGCTAGGCCAATTTTTGTAAGGATGTCCTATTATTTATTATAAAGATAAAGAAGAAAGATAAAATGTATTTCATTGAAAATATTATAATTACTTTAGGTTTTTTATTGACCTCTGGAGTGCTGAATAATGAGCATAGAGCATGTCTTTAAGTCTGCCACTTAACCCGTTATACCTCCTATTATAAATAAGAATACATTTTGAAAAGTATTTGATCATTAGTTTTTTCAAGTGATTAAAGTAAACTAAAATCATTAGTGAAGGTTAGACCCACGTGTGGCATGTGAAACGATCATTAGGGATAGTAACAACATGGTTCCGCTTTTATTTGTTGAAACTACGCCTGTATTTAATGGTTTATTTGATTAATGATAAAATGCATACAATACTAATAATACTTTGATTAAGGCTTCAACAGTTAACCACAAAACCATATCGAGGACAAAGGATTTAAACAGTACCTAATTTTCACATCACCTATTCGGTAATAGGCTTTTTCTTTCCTGCTAGGGGGGTTCAAAGTGACACTTTTCTGTTCAAGCTTCGTTTCGTTCAGGATTCAATGTACGCCCACGTATCATTTTGCGCGTTTGTTACACAATCCATTATATTATATATTACACCGACCTACTGCAAATCATACCTGCTTTTAGCAAATTTTGATTGATTGATTAAATTTACATAATTTTGTACAGAGCAGAGACTTCTCCTGTGTTTATAGGTACGTATACATTACTGACATTTGCCGTTTGGTGGCCTGCTTTAGAATAGCGCCAACCCTCACATAGGAAAAGGGTGTCGTACGAGCCTACGAGGCAAATCCACAAACGAAGCAAGAAGCTATTTCGTCAGAGGGGAGATGGCCCTCTTAGCATTGGTTTGCAATCCATCTAGCAGAAGGATACTCCAAAATAAAGTCCGGAATGGAGTTTCCGTAAGGCATGAGTAGGGTCCAACCTGAAATAAACGGCAGATTCCTGCAGCCGACCTGTCTCCACACTTATTGGCTCGCCTTTCCTGTGGGATAACTTCAACTTCAACTTCAACATTTATTCAGCAAATAGGCCACAAGGGCACTTTTACACGTCAACATTGAATTTACATACAAGCAAAATAATAATAATAATACATCAACAATTATTAAATACAACTACAACTACCAAATCAAACTAACGTAATACAATTACTTAGAGATGTATAAGGCTTGGAGGATATAATCAAACGGAGACGCCATGTCTGTAATTTTCTGTACAAAACAGTCTGCCGATTTTTGCGGGGGAGGGGAACGTCAAATGTATGCGTAACGTAAAAATAGCCATGTCAGATAAACGTCAGTCCATACATTGTGTATGACCGTTGGCCGCCTATTTTCGACAGAGGGGAAAGCCTGTTAATGGCTACTCCGTTTAGTTGTATCCTCCAAGGTATAAGGTCTCTTAATGTCGAATTACATAAAAAAACTATAATAATAATATTAAAATAAAAACAAAACAGATACATGGAAAAAAAATTAAACTTATTTAGAGGTGTAAATGTCTCTAAGTGTCAGAACTAAAAAATAACATAGTTTATCAAATTATCCTTAGAGATGTATAGGGTCTCAAAGAGTCAGAATCCTGTATGATTACGAGAAAAAAAAACATACGAGACGAGATAAGACAGTGAAGCCGAGAGTGTAATGCAGGTGCTGGGCATCCCTGCGTTTCCTTAATTCCCTCCGAGGCGGTGTAATGTCTTACAACATAAATCGTCTGCAATCTGCAATACTTTGGCAATACGTAGACGCTAAGGCCAATGATGACATTAAACATTGTAGTATTTATCACGATTGTGGCAGTTTGCTGCTACTCCGACCTCGGCGGAGAATGGTAGTTAAATCGTATTATAAAGTTCAAACTTTTTATTTGCCAGAATAAAACTGTCTACATGTACCTAGCTTTATTTAGAAGCGACTGTGGCACGTGTATCTTTGTAAATAGGCCAATCAAATTAGATTTTTATGAAATATTTATTTCCAGCAAGCCGGAAATCGTTTTACAATATCTTCACTGTGCGTGTAATCCGAGTTTGCGCCAAGCCAGGAGGTGAGCATATTTTATTTTACTCTTATTCTGATTTTTGCTTGTAGATCGTAAACAGTAGAGTCTGACGGAACATTTATATTTTTCTTATCTACTTTGTAACATACTATAAAACTGGCTGTAGGTAATTAAAACTTTTCAAGGTATTTGTTGCATGTTGTATGTATGCCCCAAGGCAAAATAAGTTATTTTTAACTGTCATTTTCACACTTTCCGCAAATGGTCATAATTACATCCACTCACGCAAACAAGTTAGCCGTAACGAATAATTTAAAGATATCTCTATTGATTTCCAAAGTTCCAATAAGCATCATTGAATGTGACAAACTTTGATCCATGTCGGAAAATATTAAGCTCGATGTATTAGATTAATGGATAGGCGTAATCATAGAAGAATAGTTAAAATGGTGTTGATCAATGAGGGGTCCCTGTTACATGTATACACAGACACGTACGTAAACCAACGTACGTACGTTGGTTTTATTAAGATAATTTGCGCAACTGTCTACTGTCACAGACAGGTGTATGTTGCGTGAATTATTTAAATACTAAACCAACGTACGTACGTTGGTTTTATTAAGATAATTCGCGCAACTGTCTACTCTTAAGGACGATATTTTGGTTGAAAATCAGTTATTGTTATTGGCGTAATTAGGACGTAGGAATATCTCCAGCCACGTGTATCTATATTAAATACCCAAGTTTATTCGAAATATTCGCTCACGTACGAGTCGTACGACAAAATGAGAAAAGGCAACCTGATAATAAGATTAGAAATCAGCGAGGATAATTATTATATTTGCTTTAGTGGTTCCTCGGGACTGAGTAGGAATATGATGAGCATAATTAGAGTTGATAACAATATTTGCCACCCTCACAATTTGAATTTTCCAGCTCTCCGTACAAATGCGTCTGTGGGCGTGGAGCGTTTTAACACAATAATGTGTAAGGAAATATGTAAATTAAGTGTCAGCAGAGTAATGCAACTATAGTGTTATTGTCGTAGTTTCGGACAGTATTTTACAAGCTTTTATTTAGCTTGCAATGTTTGTATTAAGTATGTATGTTCGGATCAAATCTTGCAAGCTAGATTTGACCCACTTCTCATTATGCAGCAGTAATGTCGCAACAGTAATGCAGTTGCAGTCGCCATCCGAACGCCACCTCAAATTGTGGTAAGCCTGCTAAGAAAGTATATCTCTAGTAATTAAACGCTTAACTGTACTATTTTTACTTTTAGCTTGAGATGGTGCTATTTACGAAGTTTCCGTAGAATTAAAAAACTATGTAGTAGAAATTGCTGCTGTTAGGAGTTTGCCTGAGGCATATAAGGCTATGCAAAGTTCCTACAACAAATTCTTCTGGTACTTAATCTCAATTAGCATAGTTTAAAATACGAGTTAATTTCATTTGCGAGCATCTTAACAATTCGTAACACAAGAAAGTCTTGGAAGTGACGAAGCTGCCAGCTCTTCGGTCTCCTAAAACTCCTTAGTTTTCCACGGGTCTTTAAATTCAGCTAATTAGTCATTAAATAATGTGGGACTTTGAGGACAAATGAAGCCATTTAACTTCCCGTTTACTGTATAATTTATTTCAGGCATTAATTTTTGTTGTCAGATGCTCTTTTAAAGTTCGCTTACGAGTGTGTTGCCCGATTAAGGGCTAAAGTATATAAATTGGGGATTGTGTCGGCTGAGCCGGCTTTAGTAACCCTTTTCTGACTATGTATTCTCATTGCTTGAGTTGAATCGAGTTATGGTGAATAATAGAGCAAAACCCTCCACATTCGGTGCCGTGTTTTCATATGACTTTTAAATATTTTGATAAAACAAAAAATAACAAACAACAATTTAAATACAAAGCTATAAAAGGAACAAAGCTAAAAATTATACAAACAAACCGCTCCTTGCCGTTCTCGGTAGGTAGGTACGTAGGTGTGTGTCGATGTGTATATTATGCTAGCAGCATTTCCACACTGGATTACGATAGACAGCCTTTGCGCAGGATTGTATAGCCCAAACAAGTAGTAAAAACTTTAGAAAAATATCCTGATAAAGCAAAGAGTACACTTAAGAAAGCACTGATTAACGTGAATTAATGTAAGATATAACTAGTATTAACATGTAAGCACTAACTAACTGTAACAAAACAATACAAGTTTACATATAATTGCCTGGCTAAGCTTAGTTTAAATAATCTCCAAATATAGAGATTGTAACTGAGATTGATTGTACAACTATAACCTCTTGATTGAAAATAAACAGATTAAATTTTAATTTAAAAATTTTTTTTAGCTATGGCAGGGAGAAGCATATTTTTGCTGCTTGAAAGTCGCTTGTATTTCGGCTGATGATGGCACGCGCGAAGTGCGGCTGACGTGCATCGGAGGCGGTGATGGTGCTGACGCACGGCGTAGCGTCCACCCACACCGAACCGCCCTCATTTCCTATGGTACTTATGTCAATCAATCAGGCCGGCCGTTTACTATCTGTGCAACTAACACCTGGTTTTTCCTGTCTCAATGGGAGACCGGCCTATCTAAATATTTTCAAAACTGACTCTTGTCAAACCACAAATACTGGTTCGCAGGAGGTATTCATTCGCTGAACTCTTGGAATAAGACCATTACAGGATTACAGCGGAGCGGCCCGTCTCGTTCAGCACTGCTTAAATATAATGTTGGTTTTAAAACATGGGTGTTTTAAACTATATAAATAAGTATCTAACAGTTTTGAATGATTCACGGTTAGTTTCACTCGACTGATTTAAGAAGCATGATGCATGTAACTGTGTCGAAATATCGGGTGCTCGAAAACAATACAAAAGGCAATCACGGTTCATAGCCTGGTCGATATAAATCTAATGAGTAGGTATCTATTTTGTGAGTGACTATTATACGTGTTGATTCCTAAGTCGTGTTCAGAAATATGTTTTTTACTCTGTACGTTTAGTATAATCACATTGGCCATGATGGGCAATTGCAGATAATCCCGACCGTGTGGAGGGACGGCCATCAGTAGCCCATGATCGGCGATGATGAAGCGTAATCACCATTCTGTTGGTTTTCAGGCAAACATCAATGGAATTGGCGGCCATGATTGTGCGCGTCCCCACACGATGGAATCGTCGCCTCTGTATGGCTCCTCTACACGATGGCCCAGCGCTGGACCAGCGAGATGGCCATGCGATGGTTATGGCTCCTCTACACGATGGCCCAGCGTTGGACCAGCGCGATGGCCATTCAATGGTTTAGAGCACGCACTATGGAATGGGGCACGTGTAGATGAGTACGCGCCATCGCTGGCCCACTACCTGTGATATCCGAACGAAAAACCGACACCGCGGCCATCCCATCGCCATCCCGCCGGGCCATAAGTCATCCGACACCACTACCCTCTCTACACGCCGACCCATCTTAGTGGGCTAGTATAATGGCCCATTGTGTAGGCCATAATGGGCCATCATCGACGATGGTGTAGAGGAGCCACGTTGCCGCGGACGCATGACCATGACATTCACACAGTACAGTTCTGGAGCAAATTACGAGGGGCGTTCAAAATATTCTCGGTATTGATATCTTACAACCTCTTCTAAAATTTCTTTCGTTACTGGCCGCTAAGGTTTATTCATTGACATTAAAAAAAAGTATAATTCGAACCGAGATGTTCTTTTGTTTTTCTGCAATTGCTGAACAAACATGAACATCATGTGGGAATTGACAATGTTAACTAAATTAGAACATCGATGCGTGATAAAATTCTTGACAAAACATGGTAAAAATCAAAAAACCATAAAAGAGGAAATGGATTGTGTTTACCGTGAGTCTGCTCCTTCTTTATCTACCATTCAAAAGTGGTCAAGCGAGTTTAAACGTGGAAGGGAGAGTGTTGAAGACGACCCTAGACCTGGCCGGCCTGTAGTAGCTACTTCACAAGAAAATATTGATAAAGTGGAAAAACTTATATTGGAAGATGGTCGAGTGAAGGTAAAATCTATAGCACAAGTAACCAATCTCTCTATTGGTACCGTACATGATATTATCCATGACCATCTTAATATGTCAAAAGTAAGTGCAAGATGGGTTCCGCGAATGCTGACTCGGCTTCAAAAAGACATGCGTGTAGCTTGTTGTTCCGATTTTATTGACCTGTGCGGTGAAAATCCTGATGAGGTGCTGCAAAGAATAGTTACTGGAGATGAAACCTGGGTTCATCATTATGACCCAGAGAGTAAACAAGAGTCCATGCAGTGGCACATTAAGGGTTCAGCTCATCCCAAGAAGTTCAAGGTCATCCCTTCAGCTGGCAAGGTCATGGCCACGATATTTTGGGATTGTGAAGGAGTATTACTGATCGATTATAAAGAAAAAGGTGTAAATATCACAGGACAGTACTACGCTAACATTCTACGTCAATTAAAGGATGCAATCAAAGAAAAGAGGCGAGGAAAGTTAACCAAAGGTGTTATGCTTCTGCATGACAACGCCCCCGTCCATACTGCTCATATTGCCAAGGCAGCTATTGTTGAATGTGGGTTTGAAACTGTTACTCACCCACCGTATAGTCCGGACTTAGCCCCCAGCGACTTCTTTTTGTTCCCCAATCTTAAAAAGGATCTGCGTAGAAATAAATTTTCCGATGATGAAGCATTGAAGGCGGCAGTGGAGGAGCATTTTTACACCAAAGATAAAAAATATTTTTATGCAGGATTAAAAAAAATAATTGATCGATCTTTTAAGTGTATGAACATAGGGGGGGAGTACATTGAAAAATAAAAATATCAAACTTTTCGTACTTGTTTGTTTTCATTCTCATACCGAGAATATTTTGAATACCCCTCGTACATTTGTCTTCTCTCAACCTTCGTTATGTTACATGTAACTTCGTTAAGCACGGGAAGCAAGGAAATTGCCTTATATCTTATATTACACACGGAATAGAAAAATTACCCAGCATTTCAACGTGCGGATTATATTACGGAGCGTGTTAACGAGAATGTTATAGTCGTAAGCTAACTCGACAACTAGTTTATTTTCCTTTGAGAGCTTGAGTTTAATTTACAGATACGACATTAAACAAGCTTAACTTGCCAAAGCTCGGTGCATAGTTAAAGACACGTTACGTAGATACACAAGTTTAGCGTGAGTTAGTGTGGAAATTAGCGCTGGATTTAGGTCAAAAGAGCACAATTGCACTAAGCGCAGATGATAAATAACACAAGCTGCAGAAGTTTTACTGTGTACAGCGGCGGCTATAGATAGACTACAAGACTTATTTGGCGGTGAGTTGACAAATGTACTATCAGAATGTGAGTTCATTATAATTTATAATGCATATTTTCGTCAAACTGAGCGTGATCATAGTTAATGCTAATTTCTTATCGTCAACAATCAAAACTAAAATTGCTTGTTTGTTGTTTCTGTGGGTACCGTTTGCAAAAGATGTTTAAAAAAATTATGTTATGTTGGTTGCACCATTGTATTACACTTTTATCTCATTTATGTACCGACATTGAGTAATTCGTAAAAGGTTTAATTAGCCGCGTATATTTTCCTAAACAACAAACCGATTTTTTTTAAACTGGTTTTCGAGTTAAACGTGAGATAAGCTTCAAAAACTGTAAAATGTATTGACTTAGGTATATTACTTTGTAAAGACGGGCCTTACTGGCACTAAGAATGATGCCAGTTTACCGGTGTCATTGTCAGTCACGGATTCGAGCCAATCGTGCAGTCGAACGCAACTATTTGCGACCAATCGCGCGCGTGATGCGAACTCATCAGCCAATCGCGTGTGGCATTCCACCAAAACACACCAAACGAGAATGCTCGGTCGGAATTATAGGTATGAACAAAGCTTAGGCTTTGGCAAAATTATAATATTTGTTGTAGAAAAACTTCAATATAAATACAAGCTAAATATATAAAAAATAGCTAAGTACCTACTAAAACCCGTCCCGGGCTACCCCCGACGTAAAGGTGGCCATCAAGCTCGCTGCGTTGCCGCGTTGGATTGCGATGGACAGCCTTTGCATCAGGAGAAACCCGGAGCCCCCGCTCCTGACCCCCGTCAAGGCCCCTTTCAAACAGGCGACGACCCAGCTCACGGAGGAAGGTCTTACCCTCAGCGCACCAGCAAAACAAAATAAGTTTCGTTTAAGAATTTCACTTTGACCGATCTTTTAACTCCGTAGTAAAAAACCGGCCAAGTGCGAGTAGGACTCGCGCACGGAGGGTTCCGCACCATCAACAAAAAATAGAGCAAAACAAGCAAAAAAACGGTCACCCATCCAAGTACTGAGGTTCGTGAGATACAGCCTGGTGACAGACGGACGGACGGATGGACGGACAGCGGAGTCTTAGTAATAGGGTCCCGTTTTTACCCTTTGGGTACGGAACCCTAAAAATGATTAACATAATACCAACCTTGATGCCATAGCTGGACTCTTCATAGATGATGGACACGTAGCTCCAGTTCAGCTTCTTGACGATCTCCACCATGGCACGCACTTGGAACAGGTCCGAGGGTATGGTCCTCGTGAAGTACTCGAAGCGGGCCTTGTTTGACAGCTCGGGGGATGTTGAGAAGAACGACACCTGTCAAACAACAAATATAGTTGGTCAAACCAATTTGTCAGTCAGTAAGAACCAGGAAGTCCGCCGGTGGATGGGCAGCAGCATCCCTTAAGTACGGTAAGTTATACTGCGATCGCCAACCCGCCTGCCAAGCGTGGCGATTAGACTGGGGGGCCAGTATGATAAGCATAATGGCTCCTCTATACGATGGGCCAACGCCGGCCACTCCAAGGGACGCAGCCATGCGGTAGAATGAGATAGCAATATCACTTGCTCCCTCTAACGCATAAATGCGTCCCTTGGAGTGGCCGGCGTTGGCCCATCGTGTAGAGGAGCCATAACCAAACCGCGGCCTCGAGCTTCCGGCGACTCCCGGTGCTCTGGCTATGGTACCGGTCAGGGCACTGGCGGAGTCAGGGGTGCTAAGAATATCCGGCAAAGATCCGGCTTCAGGGGGAGGCCTATGTCCAGCAGTGGACGTCTTTCGGCTGATATGATGAAGGACCAGGAAAACTATACTCATCGTTTTCTTTTGAGTGCTATTACTAGTGTAAGACAAAAATAGTATGATTCTCTCTATGTTTGAAACGAGTCCTTTGACAAACTATACATAATATAATGATGGAACAATCTTACACAAATCGCCCTAGCTCCACAGAGTAGAGTCTGTGTGGAAAGAGATGAGTCGTGGAATGTATGAAGCCCAATACATTCCACAACTCTTCTCTTTCCGAACAGACTCTATTGTAAACTGAGGTGTGTAATACAGAGTCGTATTATTAGGTCGCGTGAGATGTCAATTATATTATATTAACTATAATTATATTAATATAGTGATAGGAGTCCCCGCACTAGACTGGTAATGTGATCTGATGCCTAATGTTAGCGTATATCTATTTGCTCATTAATTTCCATAAAATCGGCTAGTTAAGGACTAAAATGGTTTGGCAATATCAAACGTTTAAACCGTTTTAGAAATGAGTAGGCAGTAGTAACGTTGATCTAATAAATATCTATGTTAATTCATTCATTACATTGACAGCCAGTGTAATTAAATGCCACTAAAGTTTGGTTAGCAGCGTATAACATGAGACGAGTCATGAGTATTAAATCATATGATTCGGTTAAGTTGTGTTTAATGGGGAAGACAAACAAATTATAGCTAGCCATTTATGAATGTAATATGATACCTCTAGGTCTACGCACACGCACACTAGCGTCCCAAATAAAAATAAAACCGTCAACCGAGACATATTTCATACTAAAAGGGAAGGTTGCGGCAGGGGTAGGGGTTGGGACGCTAGTGTGCGTAAAGCACCATATTCAAAGGTATCATACTACATTCATAAAAGGCTGGCTATAATGTATTTTTCAAAAAACATAATTTAACCGAATCAATGAGTATTTAACATTCGATGTGTTTTAAATTAGGAATTCGTTGGCTTAAAATTCGACAAAACGTTTACAGGATAGATAAAAACCAGACAAGTGCGGGTCGGACTTGCCCACCGAGGGTTCCGTACTTTTTAGGGTTCCGTACCTCAAAAGGAAAAAAAACGGAACCCTAATAGGATCACTCGTGCGTCTGTCTGTCCGTCCGTCTGTCACAGCCTATTTTCTCCGAAACTACTGGACCAATTAAGTTGAAATTTGGCACACATATGTAAGATTGCGACCCAAAGATAGAAGTGTAACGTAAATAAATGAATTTTAAATATGGAGGCCATTTTTGGGGGGTAAATGAGAAAATTATAAAATAAAGTTTTTCAAACTATATCGTGTTGCATATCAAATGAAAGAAATCATTGTAAGGATCTTAAATATATATTTTTTATAACTTTAGGATTAATAGTTTAGCAGTTATTCAAGAAAATAGGCAAACAATTACCATTCCCCCCCTTATCTCCGAAACTACTGGGTCTACAATTTTGAAAATACACAAAATAGTTCTTTACCTATAGATGACAGAAAAACCTATTAGAAATGTGCAGTCAAGCGTGAGTCGGATTTAATGTACGGAACCCTTGGAACGCGAGTCCGACTCGCACTTGGCCTGTTTTTAGTATTTATTGTTATAGCGGCTACAGAAATATATGAGATACAGCCTGGTGACAGACGGACAGACAGACAGACGGACAGTAGTCTTAGTAACAGGGTCCCGTTTTAGTCCTTAGGGTACGGAACCCTAAAAAGTACCCTAAATACCTGAACATCTGAACTTATTGTATACAAACTTTAATATTTACAATAATCAGTCATCCTAAATTTCGGTGAAAGACTCGGGTCACCCAAAAATCATATATAATGTACTCGTACACATGTATGTGCAGGTGCATGTGATGGCTTACGTTGCTGAAACCTAGACTCTCACTTTATGGATCTATTTATGATTCTAGATTCTAAACAAAACTTAACTAAAGTTATTCTCCGCGGCAAAACAAAACAACTAGGTAGGTATATATAATTCGTAACCGAATATAATATTGTCTTTGACTTTGAGAGTCGCACCTGAACTAATTTTACTTTGTAAACGTGACTTAAACTTTGTCAAAACAGTGATTGATGAATACGTAATTTAACTTCAAAGGGTGCAAAATAAATACAAAGTAAGTACCTTTCTGTAATTTCAATCGCATTTCGATCGCAGTCAACTGTGGGACTGAGGGCAAACCATTATAATGAATGACTCACGATAGAACGGTTCGGGTCCGGGCCGAGACGTCCGACACATTTTTCTATAGTTTTAGCATTCGTCATCCTTAATAGTGCCCTTTTCGAAATGAAAGTCGGACGTCAGGGAAAGTAACAGTGTCATATAAACCCAGGGGCCGTAGCCAAGATGACAATAACTGCCAATCGAATAATAAAAATATATCATGGTCACAGATCTGACCAAAAATAATTTGATATGCGTTTTCTATAGCCATATGACAATCAAATTATCGGGGTCTGATTGTCGGGGTATAATGTAGGCGTAACCTACGTCAATCTTGAGTTTCCAGTTAAGAAATAACGATTTTCTGCCATCACACAGCCAAGAAATATTAATAATTTATTGCAATAGGATTGTATTTGCGGTAGCAGAATCAGAATTATTTTATTTGCCAGAATGCTTAAAACAACATGTACTTAGTACAGGATGTTAAGGTACAGTAGGTGATAAAGTATTCAGTCGGTGAACGACATGCAAAAATTATATAAACTAATAAGAAAACGTTATCAACAAGATAACATTTTCTTTGATACACATACTGAATTTAAAATAAATACAATAACCACGATAAAATTACGATGCAAATAAAATTAAATAAATATAGTCAATAATTATAAAAAAGTAGTAATGCCAGTTATAAGTTATACAATTTAAAGTCCATAAATTCCCAGATATTATAAGAGCACACAAAATAGGTTAAGTTAAAATTAATGAACAAGATACTTAGGATATTAACAACTGTAAGAT